>NC_091484.1:6065297-7344047 GCF_947461875.1 Haliaeetus albicilla
CGCCTTCTTGGGAAAAAGGGAGGTAGTGGTTTGCTTTAGTTGTGAGAAATATTTTCCCTAGAGAGAGTACATGATGATTTGCATGCAACAGTAACATGCTGCAGAAGTACTGTTTGCAGAGGGAGGCTGTAAGAGGCTTAACTTTCATGGAGAAAGAGAGGAAATTGTGCAGAAATGGGAAGACAACACAGGTGTGAGCAAGCACCATGAGTCACAAAGGATCCATTCTTAAGCAGTACAAGAATAAAGATATGTATGAAACCTGCCATGATGTAGTGAAGTACTAGGACAGATAAAATACAGCAACTTCTTAATTACATAGCTTCAGTTAAAACCTAATTTTGTATGTAGGTATGCTGGTATGTGCATCTTTAAGTTATATAAAAAGTTGGTTTTAAAAAATCAGGATATTTTTTTCTTATCTGCTGTGAATAGTTAAAGCATTCATTCCCTGTCTTGTTGCTGGAAGAGTAGGCTGGGATAATGCTGCCCAGTTCTGTCAAGTATAGCTGAATGTTGTTAGTACTAATAGGATTAAAAGCACTACAGTGGCATCAGACAAGATAGCTAATGCAGTGTGAGAAGCAGTTTATAAATACTCATCGGGATGCTTTTTTGCCAAGTAAGCTAGTTGTTTCTGACAAAATAAGGCAGCAGGATGGTGATGCCTGTCTGAGATGGCAGGGTAACAGTGAGATGTTGACGTAACAGTGAGGATATACTTCTGAAAGCTTTTCCTTGCTTTAAGTTTGTGAAGACTCTCGGAGCCAGACCTGGGCTGCATGGGCTTATACTCTCTGCATGGGTTTATGCATAAGTCTTTACTCCTGTAAAAGAGGCTAGTGAGAGTTGGTTTTACAATGTGTGTTTGAAAACTCTTTGCTGTCAAAGACAGGAAACAGATGTGCAAGTTTTCAGAAGCTGTGACTTGAATTAAAAGAGATCTAGAGCACTTCAAGGCTTTAAACAGATCTTATCTGCACAGTTTTGAATTTTTAATGGAAAAAACTTCTAATGGAAACCCACAATAATAACTCAGCCTGCTGGTTTGAGTTAGGTCATGCTATGTGCCTCACTGTCAACAGTAGAGGATTTTCCAACCGCAAGTACTGTTGCCTGCAAACAGTTACAAGTTCAATGAAGGAGAGACAGTTTTAACACTAGTTGCAATGTATAGCCACCCACATATTCCACTAACAAAACCCACTTTCTTATCCTTACAGATCGAATCAACATAAAGAGAAAAGGTGCATGGCCTTCTGCCTACCTCTCTGTTCAGAATGTGATTGACTGTGCTGACGCAGGATCCTGCGAAGGTGGAGACCACTCAGGTGTTTGGATGTATGCCCATGACCATGGCATTCCAGACGAGACCTGCAACAACTACCAAGCTAAGGATCAAAGTATGATGCCTATTTGGTTTGCTGTAAGGCTTCATCCCAGGTTTAGCAGATTTTTATATATACATATAAAAAAAAGACAGTTTCTTGGGTTTTCAGTATACTGGTTCCTGCCTTTCTGTGTAATACCTGCTGTTTGACTGACAGAACAGGTTTTCTTTGCAGGCCTCTGTGTGTCTCTCTACTCTAGCCAGATAGCAAAGCATTAAATCATGCCCAGACAAGTTTGCACAGCTAGGTTGTTTTAACTTAATCTCCTAAGTCTCTGATATACAATCTCTAATGTACCAAAATATTTACAAGTGTCACTTCAAGCTAAACAAAGGAGAAATGTAACCTTTATCTGGTCATGTATGACTAGAATAGTTTCTGTATCTATACAGAAGCACATCTGAAACACTTTCTCCTCAAAGCACTTATGCCTATGAAGTAAAGAATAGTAACTAGTGATTTTAGGGACTTTTTAAATGTGGCTTCCAGAAAAGAATTTATTTCACCAGAGACAGTATTAATATCTGCTTCAAATAAGTTAAAAGGAAAAAAAGCTTAGTGTCATATCATTAATTCACTTGAAGAAAAGCATTCTCTTGCAGTGATAATCTCACTTTTGTTTTGTAGAGTGTAAGAAGTTTAACCAGTGTGGAACTTGCGTCACTTTTGGAGAATGCCATGTGATAAAGAACTACACTCTCTGGAAAGTTGCTGACTACGGGTCTGTCAGTGGAAGAGAAAAAATGATGGCAGAAATCTATACTAATGGACCGATTAGGTAAAAAAAAAAAAATATCTTGAATGGTAAAAAAGAAAATGTTTATCTACTAGTAATATTGGGATTGAAATACTTGAAACTCAGTCTAATGACTGAAGTGTACTTCTCTACTCCAGCATATGTTAGCAGCTCTGCACTAATATGCAGACTTTAGCTTGCTTGTGGATAAACAAAGCTCTGAAGTCAAAATGCAAGAAAACCAATTGTTTTTTAGCCAGGCCCCTGCCCTGATCTCCTTGTAAAAAAAAAAAAATAATGCTTTCTCTATTTTATTACAGCTGTGGCATAATGGCTACTGAAAAGTTGGATGCTTACACTGGAGGACTTTATACAGAGTACAACACCTCACCTGTGGTGAATCACATTGTATCTGTGGCTGGCTGGGGTGTAGAAAATGGAACAGAATACTGGATTGTTCGTAACTCATGGGGTGAACCCTGGGTAAGGAAACATGGGAACAAACATATTTGCAGAATGACTTCAGAGGAAAGGTGGGTTTTCTTACTTGCGAACAGGAAGCCGCAAAGCTAGCGTGTGGATAGGAAAAGTAAAACTTTCTTTGAACTAGACTAGCAATTAAAAAATGAAGACAGGGATATTCAGCCAAAGTTACTTGAGTAATGTCAACTCAATCCCAAATGCTACCCTTCTGTGGACATGCAGCTCCTGTTACGGACAACTGTTAGTTACTGTTAGTTGTAGGCAAAAATCAAGTCACATAACTGGAAGAGATGAGGGGGATGTAAATACACCAAAGCAGATGGCCCCTTTAAACAAGGCTGCCCTGAGAACCCAGTGTTACACTTCATCTTGACTGAATTCCTAGATTCACTTACAAGTCATTCATACTTAGAAGACAGAACAGACTCAATAGCATACATTTTCTATAGTTATGTTTTCTAATTCACAATACAAATTGATTCTTTACAGGGTGAAAGAGGGTGGCTGAGAATTGTGACCAGTGCATATAAGGGTGGAAGAGGAGCAGAGTACAATCTCGCTATTGAAGAAGACTGTGCATATGGAGATGCTGTAGTTCCTTGATTCTATATTGTACATCTTTCTGTTTAGGAACTGCTTTGATTGGAAGCTTCCCAGCATAACCTTTTTCTGTTTAAAGAATAGTAGTCTAAAACTCTTTCACAGTTCAACACCATCTGGCAGTTCTGCAAAATTAGCCCAGATGCAACACACAATGTCTTCAGAGTAACATAAATACAGAGCTGCCTTTAGATAATTATTTACAACTTAAAGTAATTTACTCATGAGAAAGTTGTCTGCCTTGATGCATGGTATTTAAATTGTATTGACTTAATCACAGGAACTGTGTATGTAAATCTCTGTATATTTTTAAATACAAATTACGTAGACATACTGGGAAGGAAAAAGTATACTCAATATTTGGGTCTAGAGCTTATATTAAATTCTCTGACAATATCAAGCAAATACCATCTCACAGTGATGCAGATGAAAAACAAAGCTAAGTCTGGAGATGATATATTCAAAACCTAAATTCCCTGTTGTTTCCTTGGCCTCCTGGTGAGACAGTGTTGTTGGAAGTATCATACAACGCACTTGCTTTTATCCAACTCAAATGATGTAACAGGAATTACGTTGATCAAACAATAAAGTCTAAACGCTTCTTAGTTATTTAGTCTTGTCTTTACTCACATTCCTTGCTTTAATATGTGACTGGCTGTGCCATTTTTCTCCTAAAGCAGCAAAGTATTAATTGCCACAACCCAGAACTCTTAACTAATCTGAAGAAAGGTAGTAAATTCTCTTCCTTAGTAACTGGCTCAGTTTTAAGTGGCAAATCAGTGCCATATCAAATATTACTAACTAACATTGTTAACTGCAGTTAATAAACACTTTTTTCTCTTACATGACTGTATGTGTATTACAAGAGCTTATTAATACATGGTTTTGGTCATCTTCTGTTGTTGTACCTAGCAAGTAGTCTCATGTGGTAGATGAGCTACCCAAAGCTTACCCAGGATGGTACTGCTTTTACTGAACTTTTCTTGTGTAGATTGTGTCGTTGACCAACCCTTTCACAACAACTGTGATGGTTCAAACAACAATTCCAAGTTAAATTACACTGTCCACACTGGAGATTAAGATACAAGGAAGAATTCAACTTCCACCAAGCAAGGGAGGGAAGAGACAGTCAGAAGTTACACAGTACCACTTTCAGATGTTGATCTCCACAACCTATCACAAATTAAACCAACCTGTGAATTATGCCTCACTCAAACCTGTAAGTTAAAGCTTTCTAGTGGTGCAGAGGAGGAAAGTCTGTCCAGAAACTTTCTCTATTATCTGCTACCTCCCAGTTGGTAGCTTCTGCAACTTACCTTAGTTTTATCTGTGAAAGAAGTCTGCTCCTAATCAGAAGGTAAGTTTGGCAGAACAGTGAAGACCCATATAACTGCTAGTGTCTAGGATGAAGTTGAGATGGTTGTGCTATTCTGATCATTTAGGTTTCAAACAGCACAGCTTTTAGTATTGTGACAATAAGAACATGTTTTAGACCTAAGGTTAGGCCATATTCCAGTAGGCTAGGAGACTTCAAAAACTGACTTTTCTGGTTGATGTTGGCCTAATTTTGGCTTCCTATATACAAGAATCATGCTCTAGTCTTAGGTGTTTATCTCTCTCATCCACCATCCACTTCTTAGGCATGAAAGACAATAATAAATCTAGGCAAAAGAGAATTCCATCTGTCTCCTTGGCTTTGCTTTACCATACATAGTAAAATGACTCCTTAGGATCAATAAGGATTAATTCTGCCAAGCTGCAGTGCCTGCTGTAACTTGAGTTCCATTGAGATATGAACACAGTAGTATGACAGTACTGATCACAGCATCACAGAAGTTTTAACTAGTTAAAAAATCATCTACATGGTGAAGTGCAGAGGAACTTGAGTGTTTAGAGGTAGCAATACCAAGTTTGAACACAGAGGAAAGCAAAAGCATACCCTGTTTAAACAGCTGGCAAATTGCAATGGACATGAGAACAAAGTGCTCTTGATTATCACTAAACAATGATACAGGGCTACATCCTAAAATGAAGCTCTAATGGGTGAATTGTTTCTGTAGTTAATTCCACGAAGAAAGGAAGTCAGGGGCTACCAAAAGCCAAACTTGTATGCTAATTCTACTTAAAATACTATGAAAAAAAAAGTCTCATGCAAATTTAAATGGTGACAGGTAGCTGGAATGATGGTACATCTTCTATTCAAAGATACACAAAGAAGTTCAGAACAGCTTCTGCAGAAGCAAGTTTTGCCCTTTTCAGCCTGTGCTTTAAGTTGAAGAGAGCACTGCAAGTGTTAACTAGGGTAAGCTCAGTCACTGTGGAGCATGTATGAGAAGGACCAGCTGAGGAAAGGGAAGATGCGCTCCCTTTTATAAGGAGTTAAGAATCTATACAATTGGCTGCTGTCTGAAGAATTATCATGGTAGCTTAGAGTTCCCATTAATGAATCACTAACAGAGAAGAACAAAGTGATTTCCTTTTTAAATTTACATCCAGTTGGACTTAAAACGTCAGTGGCTTTTAGAAGGCAGGTTCTTCAGAAAACAGATGTGCTTGGAAAAGTGCAGTGGGCTTGTCTATACCCCTCACTTTTAAACCTGTACAAAGAGAAATCCAGCCCAATGAACAGAAAAAAAGAGTCACCTTAATGAAACTTCAGAAGAAATCTCTGGAAAAGAAAAAAACCTTTATTGAAAGGTGAATTATAATCTTGGGTATATCCCCCACTGTTTGGCATCAACCAGGACAGAGTAGAGATAAGTATAAAAACCAAGCCACAACAAGCAGTAATGAAATTTCTGCACACATTCATATTTCTGGACAGCAGTAGAATTCTGACATGGTAATGAAACTTACCAGTAACATTTGATGCATCTATTTAACAAAAAATAGATTCTGAAAGGTAACACACTCACGTAGGGTTCATCTGTTAATACAAAACTAATCTTGATTGTTACAACTCCACTTACACAAAATGTGTTTTTTTTTTTCCATAGCAGTAAATATGTAGGATATTTAGAATTCTAATATAATGCAAAGGTGAGAAAGAGGCATTGTGGCTTCTCTGCAGCAGAGCTAATCACACAAATTCCTTTTTTACAACTCACAACATCAAAACCTAGAGCATTCAAGATCCAGCCTTCAAAGAACTATCTGCAAAGTGGTTTTAGTAGGAACTACCTTCCTCATTCTTCAGGTTTTATATATTACACTAAAAATCAGTGACAAATTCTGCAAGTAACCAAAATAACATTCTTTGAAATAAATCTGTCTCTCTCCTGCTATCCCCTTCAGAATATTCAGATTTATACTAATTTGTGTAACAACAGAAAATCCTTCAATATTATTCCATTTTCCAAAGTACATTAACAGTCCTCTGATATGAAGCTCAAGGTCACCATACAAGTCAATCAAACGCCCTTCAGCCCTTTCTTCCTTGTTTTGGGTTTGTTGGTTTTGTTTTTTTGTTGGGTTTTGGTTTTTTCTCTGCTGTGTTGCCCAGTTACAGAACCTTACTGGTGGAGAGTATGGCAAAGCAGTGATCATGTGCTCTGCATTCTTGATATTTTCCACTGCTTAGTTCATCATAATAAAGTTAGATTTGCAATGAGCTTAAAAGGAGAAAAAAAAAAAAAGAAAAAAAGAAGCATTCAGTACATTACTCTGATCTATCAGTTTGCACGTGGATTTCTGCATTACGTAAATAATTTGGATTTTAGGGTCTGGACAGATGTTTTTGTTTTAGGACAGGAGTGTATTATGACAGACTATTCCCTTCCTATCCTTTCCTTACTACAGTGCTAGTTCTCAAAAAGCAGTATTTGTCTCCAAGTTCCTCGCTACTACCCAGAGATTCTTGATTAAAGGAACATTGCTAAAAACCAGGCCCTTAACAGGGAAGTTATCTGTGAAAATATCTGGCAGACATTCCTATTTTTAGCAATCCTCCTCCTAAACGTTATTTGCAAGTTGTAACAAATACAAATGGAAGCAGGTATGCAAAGAAATAAATGCGACTTACCTATAAACTCAGTGACAGGGTCATGTTCACCTTCTGTTTTAATAGTACCTGCAATACTTTCATTCTCCAAGATTGGAAGAAAAAGCTGTACGAAGTCTGAGGTATATGGAGGAGCAATCACATCAAGCACCTGAAACAGCAGACAGAAATAGATTATTCTTCCAGTTAGAGGGGTAGTTGGGACAATATTTAATTCATAGTACTGGTCTTGAAAAGATACAAGTAATTGCACTTAAGACCTCTTGTTCTCCATACAAGTAGTTAATTATGTATCCTTATGGTACTCTATCCAGTACCTTAATACTTTCAGAAGTCAGGAGTCAGTAGGACTAACTCACATCCTAGTGAATACTGATATTACATACATTGCTCAGAATCTGATCTCGTATCCTGAAACATTTTTGAATCTGAGGCAAGCTGATTTAATATCCAAACACATACAACTGATATTAAAGTTTATTTCTATATGTTAGTAAACACAATTTTTGCTGCTGACCTCTGTAACAAAGTATCTGATGAGAGAGATATCTGTATCTAGCTTCTCCAGGCATTTGCGGATATAGCTGACAACAGGTAGAACATATCCTCGACTGAGTAAGTGCACCATTCTATCCAAGAGAGTCTTCTTCAATTCCAGCTGACAGTGTGGGGAGGGAAGAACCAACAGATTAGAACTTCCTCTCAAAAGTGTGCAGTTTTTATTGCTCATTCATATTGATTCAATATCTGCTATGTTACATTTTTACCATGACCATATTCCTAAATTAAACTCTTAAAACTGCTGTGACAGCAAAAGCTATTATCTTGAATAAGCTTAACTAGTATGAAGGAACACAAATACTGAATCCTTTGAGAGTCACCTGCTCCATTACATCAAGCTGTGAATGTTCTGTTTCAAAGAGCTTGACAAGAAGTTGTAGAACTTGGGGATGAAGCAGCTGATGGCATGTACTGATCTGAAACAAGACAGGAAAGTTAGATCCTCAGGACTTCAACTTAAACACCAATGCACCAGTCTTTATTAGACAAGTTTACAGTGATGTTCAGTGCCAGATGCACATTCTTTTAGAAAAATATTCCACCATTTCTTTCTCTGATGCCTAAGTTTTCCTAGTGTAAATAATACTGAGCTGACAAGACCAAATAATTAACTCTGAACAGAAACAGATTAATCTCTGTATATTTACTGACTTACTGCAAATGATAGGCATTCAGTGAATTGGATGTACTTCCAGTTACAAGTATCAAAACCGTTCTTACTCTCCAGCAAGGTTTTATATATGCTTTTACCTCATCCAATAATGCCAGATGAACTGGAGTGTGATCAGTCTGCAGTTGGAAGTATCGTGGTTCTGACACTGTCCAATCCACCCATTTTAATACACCCATTGCCACCACTGGGAACCTGCAGAAAAAGAGATCGCTTCAGCACAGGAGCATTAAAAAAAACAAAGCAAAAAAACCAAACCACAACCAAACAAAAAAAAAAAAACCCAAAACAAACCAAAAAACTCCCAGTAAATTAGAAAAAAAAAAAAATCTTTCAGTATATTCTAATGGTTGCTAGAGTTTCAGTTTAACTGACAGCAAAATTCATAAAGCTTGAAGTTTTGCCTGAAAAGTTGTCAGCACATCAAGAGTAGCGTTCGTCAAAAAAGGGGGTTGGGGGGGATGGGGAAAGATAGGCTGCAGGAAAATTCTTTCTACAGAGACACTCCCTGCTCAGCACAAAATACAAAAACCAAAAAAATAGGCAACAAAATTCATGTACGCTCCAAGTTTGTTCCAGTTTATCCACTATCTGTTGTTTCATACTTTTAAAAGGAGAAAAAAGGACACACCTATTGCTAGGAAAGCTTTATTAGGAAGACAATGTAATCTATCATCTTTTTCCAGTGGCAGAGAAAAGCATGTTCTGTGACACAAGGACAAGTTGTCAGTGAAAGCCAGAATTTATGTCCTCATGAGAGAGATTCCAAAGAGTCAGATGTACAATTTTGAAAGCTGCTTTCAGACCACATCTTCATGTATTCTACAATGAGGATGTCCTCACAGAGCAGCCCAGAAAGGCATTCCCCTTTAGCAGTACCACCTCTCCTAAATAATATTTTCCTTCCAACAACTGAGGCTCAGGACCAGTCTCTCTGCTCACCTGATGCACTGATAGAGAGTGCTCAGTTCTGCAACCAACTCTGATGCTCCTTTGTTCTCATTGCAACACAGATTGTGAACAGTTTCAATGGCTTTTGAAGTTGACTTGAGTTCATCCTTGTTTATGCTGACTCTCTTGTTCTGAAAAATTGCAAAGTTTGTATGCAAGAGTTGTGAATATACTGGATGTCTTTGGTTATTTAAGGAAAGGAATTGTAACCTGCAATAAGCCTAAGATTACATTATGTTTCTCAAAATTTAGACTAAAATACAAGTTTCAGAAGAACTAATTATCAATGAGCTGAAGGTCGTTTGCTTTACTTAATTCCCTAAGAATTACTTTATCCACTTCATCAAATTAAATTCCTCTTCCTCTGAAAACGCACGTACATATGGTTCTAGTAGCACAGAACTACTACTGATAACCTTTGGGAGGAGGTGGGGAAGAGAGCAAAAATACTCAGTACGCTCAGACTTTTATAGTACTATTTGATCATCAGGATCTAAATTTTTTAGTCATTTCAGCTGAAGCCAGAAGCATGTCATATTAAAATAAGTAAATCAAGCTGAATACATTATTTTAAACTGTGCAGCTGAACAACCATACATTTTCTTCAGCACAGTCAGGCCACTGTAACCAAGAAAAATGTTATTCACAGAACTGAACGTTACCTTTTTCCACATCTCTACTACACTAGCTGCATATGCCAGTATGTGAATATATTTATGTTTGTGGTCCTGGTTGATCTTAGCACCTGGCTTAAACAATGACTGCATGAAGAGGTCCAGAAAGGCAGGTACTCGAATCTGTGAAGAAAATGAATGGTTTATTAGAGCCTGGGAATTATGAGAGGCGACTATAAGTACAGTCTTTGCATCTGATATACCTTGCATAGAAAGAGCTATAACATTCCCTCTTGAGAGTAGGTTAGATAGTTTTCTGAAGACGCCCAAACTTTTGACAGAAAGACATAAAAAAAAAAAAAAGGAAACACCCAAACTTTTGACAGAAAGACATAAAAAAAAAAAAAGGAAACAACAGACTTACAGACTATATTGCTAAAGTATCTAAATGCCACCATTTGTTACCAGGACCCATGTTAGAATGAGGCAGTGAGAAATGTGAAACATGCCATTTAGGCCTGCTTATAACAAATTGCAAAACTGGGTGGGTTTTTTTGGTTTGGGTTGGTTTTGGTTTTTTTTTGTTAAGAGAAGTTAATTAATTCCTTGCCATCTTTACCTCCTATTGAGAGGTTCTTTAATTAATTTACTTGTATGTAAAAAGACAACTTAGAATGATTTAAAAAACATCAATCAAGAAGCTAATGCAAAACAGAATACAAGTAGTAGTTTCACATTTAGACAGTACTTAAAATTATAGAGGGATGAGTCTGAGTGCTTCTACTTCGTGTTGATACAACACTTTGCACAACAAGACCTCATATTTCTGAGTGCTACTGTACTAGAATTAAGTTTCAGAGGTTATAAAAAGACAACTACTAACCAGTTCTACTGGAGGTGGGTCCATGCTTGTAAACATTTTGAACAGGACAGTGATATCTGCTGGATTCAGAGCTCCTTTGGACAACATCGCACCAAGAGCCTGACATGCTCGAGGATAGGAGGCTGCAGTACCCAATGCTAAAGTGATCTGACTAGCATCATGGCCTCTAGATGAAAAGCAAACATACACAGCAACTTATTTTCTTAATTTGGACATTTTAGTTTTAGTCTCACTGAGTCAACAGGGGACATCCTATGGAATGTAATGCCTTAAGGCAGAACCCCTTATCCTAGGTAATTATAGAAATAGGCCTGTATCTCCCTTGTTCGTTTCTAAAATGTTCGTAGAATAATAAAATATATATATTTTAATAGACAGAAACTTAAATTCTTTGCTTTTCTGATTTCAGGTCTCCCAGTACAGGACATTGAATTTTTCTGTTGTTCTACAAATTAAAGCTTGCTACAAGAACTGCTCTGCTGCAGCTAAGGATTCTTCTTTTGCTGGTAAAAAGTAATCAAGAAAGAGCAAAAGACAGCAGTTTACAAATTCCAATGACTTACATTTCACTAATAACGTAACTCCCACTTACTTCTCATGAGCATATCGCTGAACCTCCTGAGCAATCCGTCTGACAGCTGACCCTCCTTGCTCTTCTTGAGCTAATATGGACATCATAGACTGAGCAAAAAGGTAAGTGTGTTCTCCGTGGCACACCATCTTCTGTGAAAGCACACATCAAAAAAATCTTACCAGTCAACAAGAAACATGCAAGTATACTTCTGTGATTACATTGCCATAATAGCAAAGACTTCACTGAAATCTACTAATCAAAAGAAAAAAAACCCCAAACCCACAAACAACTAAACAAGAAAACCAAAAATCCAACAGCCAAGAGAAAGTACAGAAAAGCATAGTATCGCTATGCATTGATACCATGCAAGAAGAAATAACTAAATTGACAACTTCATTTCTTAAGTGCCAAAATTGAGAGGAAATTCTATCCTACTTACACTCAGTACTTTCTCTGCAATATTTAAAAAGTAAAAGAAGTACAAAGCCATCTGAAAGTCATTATGCTATTTCACGACACAGAACATATGCTGGGTTGATTCAGGTGGCAACTTTCACAGTAACGTGGATGATAAAAGAATTATTTTCATTTGCCAAGGGACTGACTAGACTGATCTTTAGATCTTGCATTCAATGTGAAAGACAACAGTTCTACCTTCACCTTTTTACAATCCATTTAATAGATATAAGAAGTGTCACATAAGCAACCCAAGGAATTCTTTGTCACAGAATGATCAAAAAGCATAAATTTCTATTTTTTAACTCAGATATACCTTCTCTTCATAAGATTTTTTTTAAGACTTGATAAGATGTCAAGGTTCTCTACAATCCCGCAATGACTGGTGTATCCTAACTGGCAAGGAAAACACTATTTTCTTTCCACATAAAAAGGAAAAAAAAAAAAAACTTACAGCAAACTCAGGGAGGTTTTTTTCAAGGTTTTCTTCTCCTCCATCTAAAATTGTTGCCAGAGATGTACGCAGGACTCTGGAAAATACTTCTAGTTGCTGACATGCTGTTGAAACACTGGTTATTTCCCCTTGATATCCAGCATCAGATATAAGCTATAAAAACAAAAACATCACAGAAAACTTGTATTATTTATTTATATTTCAGATATCCTAACAAGTCTAGAAGAACACACAGAATGTAAGATTTGCCTCTGCATATGCTCACTGGAATTCACATTCATCTTTTAGACTACAGAAAAGGAAGCCAATAAAGACGTAGCAAAAAGAAAGTTAACCATAATGATATAAAAATACTTCAGAGCACAGCAAGATATAACATTCTTTCTCTGTCACAGAAACACACAAAACTGACTGAAATGTTCCCCCGCACCAGAAATCCAAAATTTTCAAATACAGATCAAAGGAAACAAACAAACAAACAAACAATAAAACAAACCAAAACCAACCAACCAAAACCCCTCAAAAAGCGGTACTGCAAACTGGGAAACTACACTTACTGCTTTTAACCTGTAACACAATTCCTCCCACCAATGTGTACTTGTACTGTTCTGATATTTGAATAAGCAGTATTAGCAGGAATACATAAAAGACACAGGCAAGACCACACCCAATATCTGATGCTAGAACAGTTAACCCTTTATGGATATTCTCATTTATTAGACTTGAGTATACTACCTTCACAGTAAAATTAAGCATTAAACAGTCGGGATGGGCTTCTGCCAACTTGTAAAAGAGATCTCTCCATGTAGTATGTGCTATCATTTGCTCAAGCCAGGCTGGTGTCTGAAAAAGATTAGAGCAATAGAGAGAAATGTAAGAAAATCTAGTTGTCGACATCATTAAAAGTAAGCCTTTTACCTCTCAGGAGTCCTGTGAGTTGTTATACAGAACTTTATTACAAAGGAGGATGCATTCAAAGTTTCTAAGTTCTCTAAGCCTCTGAGGACTCCAGGGAGATACAGCTGGTTTTCTGAAACTGGCTGTTTCTTAACCAAAGAGCTTTGAAGATACAGTTTCCCTTCCCCCACCATCTACTACTCCATCAGATGAAGGCGTCTATGTAGGATCCACTCATGTAGAGATAGCAACACGTTTTCCATGCACACCTCTCCTTCCTCTGTAAAGATGGAATCTGCTTTCCGAGGGTCAAAATGCTTGATAAGTAAGCTCTTTAAATGGTTTTCTACAGTCTCCTGAACTTGCACTGGCTCAACACCTGTACAGAAGGAACAAAACACTTGGCAGATGCAATCCAATCAAACATGGCAGCAACATCTTAAATTTTTCAATGAGAACAGAAACTACTCAGAAATTTATCAACACAGAGAAGATGAGAGGAGAGCCATCAGTCCTACTATCAAGCCACACTGATACAGACAGATTTACAGATTCTTGATCTTTTTTCCTAAATGCAGACTGTTTAGGATCACAGGCAGGTCACACTAGTCCTTTTCGCTTGCTCTCTTCATCAGTCACGCAAACAGCAATGCCAGTCATCTCACAAGACTGTTACTGGGCACAAAACCAAAACGGACATATCTTAAACACAAAAGGGATTACCAGGGTTGGTGCGCAAACCCGCCTCACTACAGAGTAAAGTCCATCCTTTTAATATATTGGCTATCGGTAGCTTTGATAATATACTACAAAACAATACACAAAGTAGTAATAAGCAGTTGTACATTTCTGAGACCAGAGTATAATAATTCTGATCATTTGTAAACAAAAGTTTATACTAGCTAAGGGACAAAGATACCACAAGATAATGCTGAACATGTCTTGCAAGAAGCTGCTGAAGAATTCATAAGCAGACTGGTAATATGGAATTCTTGTCTCAGAGAATACAGGCATCTGTATGAGAACCTTCCATCTAACCACTGATCCACTGAAAGCAAATAGTAACTAGCAATAAGATAATTGTTTTTTCAATATTAATTATATAATACTATTACAAAATATTGCTACCACCAGCTATGTAATGCCCTTGTGCATGAAACAAAAAGAAACTATAGTTTATGCAGTTGTTTCAACTATATTTCCCTCTATAATACATTTTGTGGGCATTTCAAAATGTTCATCAACAGATTACTTCACTTATTCTCTGAGTGGAATAAATGTATTATTATAAAGAACGTAGTCATATACACACACAGGATGACAACTTTATAATGATCCACTTCCTGAGTATGATCAAATTTGCCACTGACAAAAGAAAGACTACAGACCCAAATTATACTGTACTACTTATCGTACCTGTTTGAATGAGCCATTCTGCCAGCAAATTTACAGTCTGTGCCACTGCAGTGTAGTTTTCAGAGAGGAGCTGGATAACATTCTCTGGAGAACCTCCTGCTTGGAAATATCTGATGGAAGGGTTAGAAAAGAACTATTTGAAAGTTGTGTGAAAAACCAAAACCAACTGAACTCTGAAAACGATAGCATCATTTCTACATTTTCGCACACACTTCCATACAAAGTGACAACATTACACCTACACCGCACATAAGGTTACACTCACCTCTTTAACGTGTTAAATATTGACGGCTCCATTATATAGTCTGGGGTTGAAAATTTCTTCAGGCATTCTTGCTGGACTTCGGCATCATCTTCTCCCTCCCCGTCCTCATCGTCTTGCTATTGACAAGCACAGTCAAGTCAGCCACCTCTCTTGTCCAGTTCCCCCCGCCATACTCCCACCTTTAGGCTATTTTTGCCCACAGAACCTCACACACCTCGCTTCACCACAGCGAGCGACCCGCTCCCCAGACAAATGCGAGTACTTAACAGAGACGGCGCAAAAAACAAGCGCCTTCTCGCAGTTGTTTTCCTCCTTTTTAACCTCCTCAAGCCCCAGGCCCCACCACAGGGAGGACTTCCCCGCCCGCCTTTACGCTCGCCGCTTTTCGCCTCAGCTCGGAGCCCCAGACGCGGCTCCCCGCGTCCGCACAGCGAGGGGGGGCCCTGGGAGCTCCTCCGGGACCCCCCGGGGGACCAGGCGGCATGCCTCAGGAGAAGCCCTCCGCTCTCCAGAGCGGCGCGGAGGGAGAGCGCTCCCCCTCACAGGCCGCTTCAAGGCCCGAGGCCGAGCAGCCGGCTCCCGCCGCACCACCGGGCAGCCCGGCGCCGCCTTCTAAGGCGCCCGCAAGCGCTCACCGTCCCTCCGTCCGCCTCGTTCCCCCACTCCGCCGCGCTGCCTTCGAAGTAATCGGCGTCCTCCATGGCTCCTCCCGTCCCGCCCCGGGCCGAAAAAAACCGCGGCGATGGCCGCAACCAGGCCGCGACCGCCCCCCCCTGGGCGGAGCGGCGCGGAATGGCGGGCGCCGGGAGGGTGGAGCCGCCGCCGGGCCGGGCCGGGCTGAGGAGCTGAGGGGGGGATCGCCGCGGCGGCCCTCGGAGCGGGGGGGACGGTCGGTACGGGAAAGCCGTCCCTTTTCTGCCGCCTCGGGACGTTGGGAATTCCCTGCCCCAGACCGTCCCCCGCCCCGGGACGTGCTGACGGGAGGCGGCGGCGGCGGCGCGGCCTGCGCCGGCGGAGCGGCCGTTACCTCACGGCCTCGGCGCCGCTTCTCGCTGGAGCTGGCGTTGACGGGGGCGAAGCCGTTGCGTGGTGTATTACGGCTGAAACGATCCACGGACGCCAGCAGATAAAAATGAAATAGGGAAACGTAAAAGCTGACCCCGTGGCGGTGGTTCCCCGGGAGGTGGAGGCTTGCTCTGTCCCAGTCCGAGCCGTTCATCCCCGGTTAGGCACTGGCCGGGCAGCCGAGGCAGAAGGCAGCGTGCAGTCAGAGGGGAAAAAGAAAAAAGTCAGAGGGGAAAAAAGAAGCTAATGGAAGTTTAAAAACAAACTTCGGTACCCTGCAAAACCTCCCAAAGCCTCCCAGCGCAGCTGCAATCGGACGGGGATTGCAAGGGAAGAGGGAAAAATTGGATGTGTTGCTCTTCTGGCTGCAGTTGAGTTAAC
Organism: Haliaeetus albicilla; assembly: GCF_947461875.1. Classification (NCBI taxonomy): domain Eukaryota; kingdom Metazoa; phylum Chordata; class Aves; order Accipitriformes; family Accipitridae; genus Haliaeetus; species Haliaeetus albicilla. The sequence goes on from NC_091484.1 coordinate 6,081,695, forward strand.
AGCAGTTGCCTCGCGCTCTCTGAAGAGGAAGGGTATTGAACGACAGCAACAAGTTGATAGTAATGATCAAATGTTATGGTAGAATTAAAAAACTAACAAGTAGGGAAAAAAAAGTTAAAGAATAGGAAAGATAACTTTGGTGGAATGGAAGTGGTAAGATTTTTAGGGCCAGATTTTAGTGGTAAAGTTTTAGGACCAGCATTGGTGTACCTCTGTACCCAAAACTTGCCAGAGAATAGCATTAAATAACATTTCTGCCTTTTCTCATTGCAAACAAAATTTTTGGGGGTTGCTTTTAGCACAAGACAAAACCCTGAAGTCTTTGATCTAAAAAAACCTGAATAAACCAACTGTAGTCCCTATAAATAACACTACTGGCATTACAGTTAGCAGGTTCATTTTGGGGCAGCAGAGAGGTCTGCGCAGCATGAGCCAAATTCCCCGTTTCTGAGGCTCTTAGGCCATCCGTAACCACACAGGGCAGCCTGTTACGCAGGATTTGTTCCCCTGTACACGCAGCTGGGTCCCCAGAGCAGTGGTTGTGCTAGTCTCGGGACCTTAGTATAGCCCTTCTTGGGGGTGCTGAGAGAGAGGGTCCCGAAGGAGACCGGCTGAGCTAGGGAGCTGACTGAAGGCAACAGGCCAAGAGGGCTGCCAGCAAAGGGAGAGACTAGGAAGTTACAGGCGGATGAAGTGGGGATAAGTCTAAAGTGAAAACTGATCACACGATCTGACCTTAGGCAAGGAGATGGGCATTACTGAAATGGAGACCATGTGAGAGAAACAGAGTCCCTTTGTCTCTCGTCAGATCGACTCCTGTTCTTCAGTTGTGTAAGAGTTTAACTGTGAGAAAGGGGAGGGTGAGGGTGTGTTCTGGGATTTGGAGGGCAGCCAAGAGCATTGCTGATTAATTATTTAAAAGGTCCTTTATTCTCATTCAGTTCCTAACTGAAAAATAGTAAAAAGAAATTACATAGTCTTCCATGCAGTCCATGAAATCGCTTGGTAGGGAAGGCCAAAAACCCCTGTTCAGAAATAAGCTTTTGTAGGATCTTCAAGAGACGCAGTCCTTGTTCAAGTGTGGTCACTGTACCAACGGGCTTACTGCACTTCACATTTCAGTATAGCAAATACACACCACCACCTGAACTGCAGCACAGTGCGAGCTGTGCTGTCATATGCTGCCCTACAGTGGTGAAGCAACCATTTCTGAAACATTTCTTCAACATTTTTGTGAGCCCAGGATAATGTTCTTTTTGCTCTGTCAACAGAAAGGAAAAGAAGACTTTTTCAGAATAAAAGGCATGGATTGAAGTAGAGGCACAACGGACACATTCTCTACCTGTGCTAGACGATTGCTCGATTGCCTGCAGTCAGGAAGACAGTAAGGTAACTTTTCAATGCTTATGGAAGTACTGGCCATTTTTTACAAGGAAAGAACTGGGAGTGAAGTGACAGGCTGAGGCTAGAGGCCAATGGAAATATCCTTGAGAAAAAGTTTTTGGCTTATCTCCACTTAGTGGGCAATTTCCATCTCGTAGATGTGAAAAAATAATAGTATACTCAGAACAGACAGCATGATTAACCAGTCAAAACTCCTAAGAAATTACCAGACCTGAATTTAATCTATCCCAAACCAAGAAAGAAAAGTGTTTTCTGAGAGTCAAATAAGAAACATCTATACACCTCCAGTGCTTCATCAGCTCTTTTTTTTTTTTTTGGCTTGTAATGACGTAGTGTTGCAAGATGTAGGACAAGTTCTCTGAAGGTGATTTCAGAGTAACTATTATACTACCCTAACAGAAGGTTCAAAAAATTTAAAATTGGGAGAAAAAGTGAGTCCAGAACATAACTAACATTCCAACAAAACTGGATGGGAAAACCACAAAAGCTGAGACTTTTTGAGGCTTAGGAGATCCTAGTTCTTTACAGAAAGCTCACATAAATATGCTTTATGCAACAGATGTCTTTATATAGGTGGGAGAGGCTTCCTTCCCATGACTGAAATTTGGTGTGCATCTCCTAGGTAGGATATTTCGGTCTTCGGTCTGGAGAATTTCATTGTGCTCAGAGCTTATGGCCTGAAATAGTATGTCTTAGCTTCAGTAAAGCATTTTCAGAGCAGGTAAAAGCTTTGTCTAGTGACAACAGTTGCCCTTGTAGGACTTCAGTGGTAATTATGTTATGAAACTTACTGCTTCGTTGAGTAGAAAAAGGGAACAGTTCACAGCACCAACTGCCAGTGAGAGACATAGCAGTATTAGACATTAATTATACTAGTAATTTCAGTGTCTGAATCTTAAAACTGGAAATTCTTTTGTCTTTATATCTTTTTTCTCTTTATTTTGATTGCAGTAACAGAAAATGATTTTTTATTTTTTTTTTAATATATAAAGAATGAACAACACTCAAAGCATTTACTTTCAACTTTCCTTGAGGAGAAAACTAGAGACCTGTAACAGAGCCAGACATTTCCTGAACAGCCCTTTGCAGAATTGCAATATGCAAGCTTTCCCCACTTCAGGTCAATAAACAAGATGCAAAGTCAGATCAAACCCAACAGTTTCAAGGTATCATTTAAACTGTGATGAAACCCTAAACGTACCAGAAATTGATTTTGCAAACTAAACTTCTACAACTTTGAATGGAAACAATGTTCGTTGTCTTCGAGGGTTTAACTGTGTTGTCCCATATGGATTTGTGTTTTACAAAGTTTCAGTGAAATGTTCATAAATAAAAGCACTTAGACTTACCTGAATGTCCCTGAAATTTTATTACCCAGCAAATGAATGCAACAAATTTTTCCTTAAGTGGATATATGACTACATTTTGTGTATAAAATATTCTTGAGTCACAATTCCCACCTAATGAGATTTTGACAAGGCAGTAATGAGGCAGTGAGCGTATTAAAGATAAAAATCTTGACCCCAATAAATACACTATGAAGGCCAGCCTCAGAGACTCTGCTGCATGCTTTGAAGAAGCGGTGAAGGCATCCTGGAAAGTGGATGTGTGTGAAGAAGAGCCAGATCTAGAGAAACGTGGAAAACTACTTTGTTTTTTATCTGTTTGGGTTTGTTTGTTTGTTTGTTTGTTTTTTTAACAGAAGTGAAGGTTGGTTTCATAAAGGTTGGGAATAGCTCTTCTAAGGGAGTAAAGAATAAACCAAGTATCCCAAGTATCAAATGCTCAAGTTTCAATTCCACCCAACTATCAAAATTTGTTACTTGATTTTTGACCGAATTACTTAACAACTATGCTTCAAGATTTCCTACCTAAAGAAGGGCTGAATATAATACAGCTGATGAAATCATCCATCATTTGGTTCTTTCCTAGAATAAAATAAAAATCCCAAACAGAAGAGCCAACTTCTAACCAAACTGTTTGCCTTTTATTCAGACGTTTTTTAAAAATATCCACCCTGGCATTCTCTATATGCTAATTACCCCTTGCCCTCTACAAATTCTTTTAGCATAAATTTGTATTTCATAATTGTTAGCCCTTTACAAATCAGCCGATACATTCAGCTAGAGATAAGGTGATAACTTTCAAATTGACTGGGAAATTACAGCAGCATCAAGTTAGGCTAATGAATTTCGGCTACAGTTCTTCCTTCTCAAGCAGAACCTCAAGATGAAGCATTTTTGTTTGTACTTCGAGATTCACAATTACTGGTAACAGTGCTATTCCAGACATTGAACACCATGACACTTTGCTAGGTAACTGAGAACTATTGCGAGACAAAACAACGTGGTTTTTAGGTTGCTGACATGATGTCATTCTACTCTCCTTCAGACATCAACTTAAAACTTGGAACTATATTTATATACTGTGGATTGCTTAAAAGCATAGCCCCACACTGCCCCAAGTACTTTTCAAGATGAGCCTACAGTGGAAACATTTTCTTACTTCAAAGCAAGTTCCAGCTGACTTGCATATTGATCATTAAACTTCACTGAAGTATCTCCCAGTTCTATAATGTATGTAATAAGTACGTTTTTTGCAGCTCCTTAGTTGGAGATATCCTGGCCTTTTAGATAAACACATTCTCTGATCTTGAAAATTTGTATAAGGATCCCAAACTGGGTCACTTACCTGGGGAATGAAGAATTTCCCCCATATTTTTCAGTGTCCAAGGTGATGGATTTAGGAGTCTCGTTTATCTATCTTTCCCTAGTTCCTTTGAATTTTCAGTGAGGTTGTCTCATAACTTTCTTTCATAGCTGCTCTATTCTCTCTTATCAATCATATACATTGTAAGAGTAGGTGAGGGTGAGGACAGGAGAAAGTAGTTGAATCCAAGGTAGCAGGTTTTGGGCCATGATGTTGGAAAAAACAATCGGCTGTAAGCTCCCCAGTTTTAAATTAGAAATAGGTTAACAAGAGCCATTGCTTGTGCCAGCACTGGGCTTCCAGACTGTCTTACATAGATGAACCTTTGTAGCCCAGCAGAGTTTTGCCCTGTGGGAAACAGAACTCAAGGTTAGCACCAAAAGCTTCATGAAATCTCCTTCTTCATTTTGGATGTTGTGCCTTCAAGCAAAAAGAGAATGGATATTAAAAATACCGAGATAGATATGAATCATCACACACACACTTCAGGAAAGACATGCTGTCTCCTATGGCTCCAGCTTAATACAAGTTTGAAATACCTTTCATTAATACTTTGAGGTCTTACACAGACATGTATTTGGTCCTATCACCCAACCCTTTCATTTTGTCTTTTCTATGGAAGCTCTTCTAATCCTGCCAACAGAAAACTGATAACGTAGTGAAAAAGAACTAGAATGGGCCCCCTTTCCAAGTAGCCTTACAGTCCACGAGCCTGATACGGTAATTAATAACCCTTATACAGCAGGTCCTTTCTCTGCTGGCACTCTAGTATTCTAGTTGCAAGAATGATACAATTCCAAAGTCATATCCAATACCGGAAAACTACAAATAGAAACACTATACTTCACTATTAATAATTCACGTAAAATTCACAGCCTAAAAATATTAGTTTGCATAACAGAACAACAGAACCAACAAAATTCCCAACATTCTACCTCTGTCCTAAGCTGCTGCTTTTGCCAAACTTGAGTAGTAGTATATTTAAAAAAAAAAAAAAAAAAGTATTAGCCAACTCATTTAATAAAACGACTGGGTAAATTAAAGTGAAGAGATACATTCACATTTTCATTTTGAATTTGCTTACATTTGTCTACTAGTACCCCAGCCTTAGAAAGCATGTTATGTTACATAAAAAATCCTAATACCATCTCCCTCAAAAATGTATCATTCTCTGTATTTGGGACAATGTTTAAAGGCTTTACTTTGTCCTGTCATTAAAATACAGATTTTTGAGGCAGACTTCCTAAGTGAAAAAAATTAGGAAAACCTGTAAATTCTGGTTTGGTGGTTTTTTTTGTTTTTCTTAAAAACAAAACTATTTATTACATATTTGGTCAGTTACCCCTTGTTGCAGAGGTGTCAGTGAGCACTTGCTGTTGTTAACCTAGAGAAGAGGTCCCTATTTTCTCCACAGAATCAGGCTAAGTTTAGGACCTGTAAGTTAGAAAAAAAACCCCTAGCTTATTATTTTTATGTTTAATGCAGTGAGAGATTAGTTTGCCTCCCCAGCTCCTCCCAAGTTGCTTTTCCAAGTAGACTTGTGCTTTAAACTGCACCCATTTTGCTCAGCTCAGTATATTAAAAGTAGACAGGGTAAAAGGCAGTTTTAACTTTTAATAAGATGAGAATCAGAGTTGAAAACAATTAATTATGAAGCCAGTACTCATGGCTGAAACAGTAAAATACTCTAAAGCAGTTTACCTACCCAGTAACTGAAACACATCCACTCACAGTATTCAAGCTAACTGCTTATGACCAGAATTAAAATAGGTTCACCCTTGGAATTTCTGTCTTGTCAGTCACCAGAGAGATTTTTCAGTGCAACGCCTTTCATCAACAGAGGTTCAGAAATCCCCTTTGTAGCTTATTTTATTTACAAAGACACTTCAAAGTTTGTCATAGAACAGAAAGACTTTTTCCCAATGGATGAATTTTCAGAAATACCAAGCTGAGGAAGAAGGGTACAGTTTTGGTTTTGGACTGCAAACAGAACTTTGCTTGTAAATATTTTTACTGTTATACAAACTCAACATGTATTTTAGGGATGAGGACCTGTTTCTGTGTGAGATTTCCACTGATAGTAATCTATGGCCCTGATCCTGCTTTTTACAGTTAGTAGAAATTTTATCATCTACTTCCATGGAAGAGTTCTTATGAGTGCCAGCATTGTTAGAAATACACATAGCGTATTGGATACAGTTGGGGAAAGAAGAGAACTTACTCTCTTCCAGAATAAGTTATATAATTCTATAAGTTATAAGAACTTCATCAGTCTTAGACATTTGTATAGCACCAATCACCAACAGTAGTATCACTAAGGCACTGCACTGGTACTCAGCTGTCATGGGGTCTATCTCCACATCTGTGGTCAATTTCCTGTGTAATCATGTTTATATCTTTTGTTTTCCCTGGTACATAATTTTTGACATTGGCAAATAGGATATAATACAAAACATCCTACATCATTCACAGGAATATTGCGCCACAACTAATTACAAGGTGCTCCGATTTTAAAGTGATGAACATTAATATTTCTGTGCATAGATTTACCAGTAAAAGAAAATTATCCTGCAGTTATCCATTATGTGCAACACACTGGAATAGAATTAGTTTCAATTCCTCTGGAGTTAATGACATACTCTTAAGTTAAATCCTATTCTCGATGCCACGATTCAAAATAGTTTTTAGACAAATGAAGATAAGCCCTCAGGGCTCCTGTCTATGGCAACTGATCCAGCATGCCTTCATATGCTTTTGCACCAAAGTCTGCTCCTACCAACTTACAGTGCTCCAGTTTCAGCCTCTAAGAGAGCAGTTTTTGATGCTTTCAGAAGCAGCTGAATCTTTTTTTAGTCTGTAGTGGATTTACCTCTCCACATTATTAAAAAAAACCCCTTCAGGAGTTACCACTGTTCTGCTGCATCACACTGGCTGCTGAATATGTCTACTTATGTACAAATTACTAAAAGTTCTTGGATTGAAATAAGTTACTGCAAATGCACAGTAGCTGATTTTGAAACCACAACATCTCTACAATTTATTATTATTTTTACAAAATACCCAAAGTGATCAGACCGTATTGTAGGTTACTGGCTTGCCAAAGGTTATGTTTTAAAATCAAAACCATTTCTGAGTTACAGAAGTGCCAAAAACAATCTTGAACAAGGTTTGTTTGTTGTGTTTGTTGTTTTTTTTTTTTTTAAACCAACCCCCATCCAACAAAACAGTTGTATAACTTAAAACAGAAACAAGAGTTTGTGTTGGAAACTGTTTAAAAACCAACCCACCAAATCATGCTTGAGCAGAAGCCTTGTATGGCAAAGATTTAGCTTTGGGCAATTTAGTGCCAAGATATAGACCCTCTATGGGTTTATAATGGAAATACTGACACAACCTCAACTATAGTGATGCAAATGTGCCCTAAAACACTGTATTTGCTTTTATTAATAAAAGTGGTAGTGTTTACATTTGCAGGTATCTTACACTTCAGCATCACGATGAATACTGAGTAGAATGAGTTAAGTTTTGGCTGTAAGGTCAGAAGTTTCCAAACAGATGAATGAGACAAAAGTGAAAGTCCTCAATCATGAAAACAAGAAGTTCAAATAAATAAATAAAACAAAACTAGGAAATATGGGTAAGCATTAGGTTGGAATGGTTCAATTAACTGCAAGTTATGGCCACTAAATTAGAGACAGAAGAAAACACAGTTACTTATTAAATAGCAAGCATTAAAGCTTTATGTTTTTGTATTTAAAAAAAAAAAAAAAAGCTGTTAAAAATAAGACTTGCATTTACCAGGCCACCAAACTGCATGGACTAATAAAGAGACTAACAAAGGCAATACTGAGACATTAAGACACACACACACTCCATACTTGTGCAACTCAACCATATTCAAAACAATTGCCTTTTTCCTTACTTAAGAAAAAAAAAAAAGCATCCCCTAAACATTTCTGTTCACATAAAGCTTTAGGTTTCTTAAACTGTTGCTCTCTTATATAGCTCATTGTTATGTATCCTTCTCATTATCAGAGGAAGAAGCTTATTTTATTTTTTTTTTTGTTAATGGAGGTGCTTTGTTTCTCTCAGATCAGAGATTACATTCCTCACACCACTAAAGGTTTTCCCCATTTATAAATTTGGTGTTTACACCAACTCCTCCTAGGCTTAAAAAGATAAGGGTTGGCACTAAATTAAAGATTTTGGCTCCTGTAACTAAAATTAAGGCTCACAATGAATTTCCTTTCCACTACGTGTGTCCCATTTTTACCTAGTGGAAACACCAGCCCTTAACCTACAGGCACTGGATACATTCTTAAATTGTAAGGGGTTATTTTCGGTCATGTTCTCCTACAGTTCTACAAAGTTCAGGTGGCAACTTTCTAAACCTGTGAACAGGAAAGATCATTATTTAAAAGATGAGTAGCAACCGCAGCTAAAATTTTTAGATGTTTTAGTGTCTTCTGGAAGATCACTAGTAATTTTGAATTAAGAGAGATGGGAGAGTAACTCCATCATGTCCCTGCTCTTTACATGAAGACGGACTAGGTGATTAATTTTCATTTAGACGTTTAGCCACACAAGCAATGAAAACTCACAATTCTGAACAGTTGCAGTTCTTAGTATTAAAAAGGCATCTGATACCTGAAGCAAATCTAGCTGCACAGACATCACTGATCACACCCTAATTTTAATTTAAACTGGACCTCTTCCCAAAAAAGAAAGTTAACACAGTCTCTTGGGTGGAGGGAAGCTAGTGTGAAAGGCAGAGAGGCAAGTATTTTGGTGTTTGTTTTTTGTTTTGTTTCTTTTGTTTTCCTTTTAAAGTCACTGCAGTAAGATCCAGATCAGTTTAGGGGTGTAAATGAAGGGGGAGCAGGGGTGTTTGAGTAATATAGGCTAACACTGTTCTAGATGTGTTATTACAGCTGTAATTTCTGACTCTGTACAAATTGTACACGTAGGTTTAGACACATGAAAAAGTAACACACTCACAGAGACATAAAACACCTAGGTATAAAATATAAAGCAGTGTAGTAGTTACTAAAATTACATGCTCTCTTATTGCTACAGTGATTTTTGCTCTTTTTCTTTTTACTGTACCACATGTTGTTCTAAGCATATAATTTGCATAAATTATTCAAGTTTAAGAAAAATCCACACATCTTCACTTTAAGCTACTTATATAGTTAATATAAAACAAAAAGGTTCTAAAGTATCTCTTTATTAAAAGAGAAATAAAAATGTCATTTGAAACTGGAATTCAGTGGCCAAATCCAAGGGCAGTGCACACCTTGTCATTCTGGTAGTAGTATGCCCACGCAGCGTTAAGTGGAGGTTGGTGGGGTATTTGGCCCAGTCTAGAGATGGTCACCAGACCTGCATGATGCCCTATGTGTCTGTTATTGTTCTGGTTTTGTCTTTAGCAAAAAGGACTATGAATGACCAAAGACTAACATTTATAATTTGTAGCAAAATTTGGTTTATGTAGAAACAAGCCATGTTTTGCATTTGGATAGAGATTTAAATGAATTAAAGCTAAAAATTAAAAAGCATGATGCTGCAACATCTGGTCACTTGTTGAAGACCTCACTTTTAAAGTGGTTAAGTTTGCACAATTTGTACTTTTTTCTTTTTTTTTCTTTTTTCTTTTTTTTTTTTTACTAAACAGTATTTTTCCTTCTTTTATAAACCAGAAAAACTAAACTACAGATAAATTTTCCCTACCTTGAGCTAATGCTGCAGATAGGGTTGACAAAGCTGTACAGCGCAATCAAACATACTTACATCTTAGCTCATTGTACAGGTACAGCCATAATCAAGGCACAAAGATCTTCTACAAGTTATTTTTTTTCAATAAAGTTGTACAAAATAATACATTTTACAGTCTGTACAAGAATAATAATCCAGCAGTAAAATAAAAAATGAGGGGAGGGAAGAAGAAAAAGAAGGGAAAGACTGTGAGGACTACAGTCCAGATAATGATTTTTATAGCAGACGGGATCATCAGTGGACAAACTGAAAACAGTGTGTGGTTAACTCTTTCTGCAATCACAGGCCATACGCAGTTCAATTCATAAATGTCCATGGTTGTCTTTAGACCACCAAGACTGGTTTTAAAAATACCCTTCTGAAAGGTAGCAGTTGGTTTTTGCACTGTCTAGGTCTGTTGTAGAATTGTCAGTATTTCCGTTCAAAGCCACATTACAGTCAGAGAACCAAACTCAAGTGTCTGTCTTCAAACTTGGTCTGTGACTTGGCACCTTCTTTAGTCTGATGCAGTGAATGATACAAAGTGGAGATCACGGGTTATACGATTATGCCCACAACAGTGCTAAATTACCTAAAGTTTTCTCTCCCCAATTTTTGTTTTATGTTTTAATTTTTTATCCCCAATTCTTTCAGGTGCTCCACATTCAGGGCTTTTAATTAATTAGTTTTTATTTCTTTTTTTTTTTTTTCTTTTTTGTTAATAACAGTGTTAGGGAATCCTCATGGAAATGGCCTTTTAAGTGTTAGGGGCCATCCCAAACTGTCCGAGGGGTACAGAAGCAAGCTTAGAAGTGCTGCTATTGTCCAGCAAGGAGAAAAAGTTGAGGGGTGCAAATCAATGGGAGATTCAAACAGTTCTCTTCCACCCTATGTGGGCAAGGGTGTTTTTTTTTTCTTTTTTTTTAATAAGGAATAAGGAGTCCAAAACACAGAAAAAAGTGCTCTCCATCACAACAACTCGTATTGGCGAAGGTGCATGCGCTGAATAATGTCCCGACAGTCATTGAAAACCCTCCGGATGTTCTCTGTATCCACTGCACATGTGAAGTGAGGATAGCAATAGTGCCTTCCATCTCCACTTGCTGTGCTGATTCTCTGTTAAAAGCAAGAGAGAGATACTGGGTTAAAATAAAACTGACTGGGGAGCACCCCCCCCATGTTCTCAAAACTCAGATGAATGAAGGTTAAGGTAAGTACGTGTGCATTGTGTTTTCAAAGGGTGTAACGAAGTGGCAAAACGCCCACAATTTTTCACTCTGTCACCTGAAACATGACATTTAAAATGATCAGAATTATATGGTGAGAAGGCCACTGCATACTGGGGAATTTCAGAGTTGAAGGAGAACTCAGAAAAGTGCTATTATTTATATGCAGCTTTGGTGAATTAGCCAGACAACTCCTAGTCTATTTGTCCAGGAAGAAAGCGGGATTTTGCCTCCTTGTACAAGGCTTTTATCCCTGCTTTACACTTACAGAAAGCCTCCCTCAAAATTTTATTTTGCTCCATTTTAGAAAGAGTCCACAGTTTGATTGCCATGCTCACCATTACAAGTAATTGTAATAATATTTTAAAAAAATCTGTTATAGCTTCAGCTGACCAGTAATGAGAAAGATAATATGAAAAGAACATTAATATTTTATGGATGATGCATCTTCTACTTAGTCTTTATCTTTAGAAATAATGCATGGAATAAAAATCTGTCCCCATTAATAACAGCAGGACTTCACTCATCACTCTATTTGAGGTTTCCTAATTCTCACCATTCTTTTGCTATTTAATTAGATACTGCGTCAACAAACAAATATCTGAAGAGCAGCTAACAAACAGCAGTAAGGCTGTTAAACATAACTGTGTTTTAGGCAGTGTGGAAGTTAAATATGAACAACACAAAAAGTGACAGCGTTTTGCAATAGTAGAAGGTACATAAGAGCTTATATTTGAGAAGAATCACATAAGAAATACTGAAAGAAAGGAAATACTTACAAGAAACTCGTCTCTAATAAAATACTTGGCCCTTGTAACTCTGGGATCCTCACCAGGCTCTGGTGTTGCTGAATAATAATAATGTAAGTATATCTCATTAAAATAGTTGTTTTTTGGTGATAGCACCTAAAAATCATAACTTGTTCTGTTTTCTGCTCACATATGACAGAAACATACTTTGCAAAACTGACTATAAGACAAACCATAATATATTATCTAAACGAGCACGATTTCAGGAGAACAAAGGAATATTACAGTGGCCATAGAACCAGCCATTTGGCAGGTTAGAGAAATGACCACAGATATGACTAGGGGGAGTCCAGAGGACATATCTGTGACAAGCTGTACTATGTCCAGCAAAGTAACAGGATTTTGGCATGATGAAATTATTATATACTAAATGCATATAAGACAGGATTCTTCCATTATTAATACCTACAATTTAACATTACAGTTTGGCTGAAAGACAATGAAGATTACATCTACTTAACAGTTTTCAAGTCTTAGCTGAAATTACCAAAAACATTACAAATGTGATTAAGAAGGAAATGATAAATTGCTAATAAAACTTAAAAATCTTACCATCATCTGGTGTAGTGTAGCGAGCAAATTCTGGAAAGTAGTCTTCAATTTTAGATTTCCCTGCCAAAACTTTCTCTGCTAGCAAATCTTGTTTATTCAGGAAAAGAATTACTGAAATGGTCCGTAGCCACCTGTAGAAAATTGAAACCAAACACTCTGAGAAGGCACAGCTAGGATCATACAGCAAAAAGAAACTTAATCCAGTTCTGGAGACAACACTCATATGACACGCTATAATAATTTTGAAAGGTCCCTTTTATACCTGAATCCTATGCTGTAATTCTGGGTGTACACACCCTGAGTTTGGTTTGTGTGGTCCTAACGCGGGCAATGAAAATTGCCCACTTTCTACTGCTAATCCAAATACAACAAACAGGTGAGCATATCCACTTTCAGTGTGCCACTCTATCACTGCTTTAATTACTTCAGCCTCAATATGGCAACTACCAATCTGTAACTCTCCAGAGTTTTCTTCAATTAAGTGAGTGTATTGGACATTAATGTAACAGGTAGACAGTTGCAATCAAAGACTAGCTTGGACTGTGCTGTGAGAAGCAAATAACACCAGCTACGCTGCTGTTGTGGGTTAACCCTGGTGGGCAGCAAAGCACCACACAGCCACTTGCTCACTTTCCCCCTCAGTGGGATGGAGGAAGAGGAAAGGAAGAATAAAAACAAGAAAATTTGTGGGTCAAGATAAAAAAACATAAACAATAATTGTTTAATAAGTGAAGGATAAGTGGAAGAGAGAAGAAAACAAGTGATGCAAAAAGGCAATCACTCACCACCTCCTGTGGGTAGACCAATACCCAGCAAGATGGCTAACCCTCCTAAGCCACCCTCTTTTCCCTTTTATTGCTGAGCATGACATTAATATGGTACAGAATACCTCTTTGGTTAGTTTGGGTCATCTGCCTGCTTGTGCCCCCTCCCAACCTATTGCATACCCCCAATCTATTCACTGGGGGGGGGGCAGAGTGAGAAACAGAGGCAGCCTCGATGCTCTACAAACGCTGTTCAGCAACAGCTGCGTCAGTGTGTTACCAGTATTGTTTCAGTAAAAAATCTGTAACACGGCACCATGTGAGCTGCTACGAAGAAAACAAACTCTATCCTAGCCAGGCCCAGTATGCAAGTCTTGACTATAGCGTAAGACAGGATTACTAATTTATGTGATACGAACAATGGAACTTCAATTCACAGACCTGTTGTTCCAGATACTCTTGAAGAGGTTTAGTGCTTCTTGAAGCCGATTGGTCTGATTGTCCTCTCGTATAACCATGTTGTAGCTACTGCTTGCCACCACAAATATGATAGCAGTCACATCTAAATCAAGGAATACCCATTAGTTAATACCAAACTTCAGAAGAAATACCCAGGAATCCCAAAGCTCAATAAAAAGCTGTCAGACTTTCAGCTTCATGAAGAGAACAGGCTGGAATGCTATTGCTGACAGCTTTCTAAGTACCAGAAATAAAAAAAAAAAAAAAAAAAAAGTGAAGAAACCATTAAAGATAGGAAAGGCAGGCCACAGAACAGAAGCTGACAGAATGACAGAAAATGTAGGAAAGAAAGGAACAGAAGCAAGAGAGAGAAACTGAAGAAAGCTAAGAGGAGAATTTAAAGAAGATTTAAAAGGTATGAAGAAATTTAGAAAGCAACTCTGAGCTATCAAGAAAGGACAGGGAGGCCCTTGGGGGAAGACCTCAGGACAAATGGCACTTTTGATCTACGTGAATAGTAATAATAAAACCAGTAGATTACTGCGAATTCATGGTTAACTGTTCTAGTCCTCCTACAGTGTACTATACTGCTTAGAGGCCCCTGTCTCCTTCCTGGGACATACTCCCAGGATCACAGAATCCAGATGTCTGTGTTTCTGTGTGGCTGTGCTGCTCCAGAACCCTTACACTGACTTCCAGTCTCATCTACCTCAGACATCAACAGCAGAAGAGATGAGTCAGATCATGAAGTAACAGGAAGGAGCAGAGGTAAAACCCAAATAAATCTGTTATTAATAGCACAGAAGAAGAAAATATTGCACAGTAGTTCCAGACATATATAAAGTGTTCAGGTGATACTTTATGACAGTAACCGTAGCAAAACACCATGAATTCTAAGTTGCATTCTACTTTATCTATTCTGTAGCATCTCATTATAACTCTTCTACAGAAAGATAGACTTTTGCATAGCTTCATAAATATTTTGCCCAAACAACAAAGAAAAAGACAAAAATATTTTCACCAGCTCTAGCTTTAAGAAAACTTGTGTGGAGAAACATTTTACATCGACGGTACATGTAACACTTCAGCATACACACAAAACTACCTAATTTAAATTGTATGGGAGTTAAGAATATAATCACCTGAACTAAACTGACGGGGACATCAGTGTTAAAACTCCAGATCTTACAAAATGCCTGCAAATGTTTCAGGTCTTACCTGTATCTAGGCTGGTGCTATGTCAGCATTCTAAGGAATCTAGCTTACGTGTAGGTTACTTAAATGAGGGTATTTGTTCATATGTTTTCAGTAAGGGCCTTCCCCTTAGGCTGTTTTTCAAGAAATTATTTTAATATGCATGGCTCCTTAGAAAAGTGCAGATTTATAAAATCCATCATAAACCTTTTCGACAAGGGCATTTTGGGGCTACGCTATACAATGCACATACCGTATTGCGATACCATGTCTAACAAGACAGATGTTCCCTGCAATCTCATACTGCATTAATGGGTCGGTGCTGATTTGGAAAGAAGCACTCATGACATAGCAACGTGGCTGCAATTATGCGCAAAAATATGATTTCCTGATTTTATGCATATTAATTATCCTGTAATTGTATATTTTGTATAGGCACAAACATATGTAAACCTTCATTTGGAAGCCAGAATATAGCTTGGAATTTAACCCTCACATAGCTGGCATATAATGCACAAACCCACCACCAATTAAACCTAATTAAATGAAGAGAGGGAAGCTGAAGAAAATGGACAAGGTATGTTAAGTTAAACTTGAACCTTTCCACCTACATTCTCCCTTAAAGATATTCCATGCAGTTACAGAAGTTTACATGTCAAGAAAAATTCCATCCTGTATGACTGTCCAGATAATTCCTTACCAAGCTACATGGAAAAGAAGATGGCTTTCGCACAGTGAGAAAATTAAGATTGGGGATTAAAATTTTGCAGAGAACTATTTTATAAAACAAACATAAATTCTAATCATACCATTAAAACACTGGATCCATTTTCGGCGTTCATCTCGTTGCCCTCCAACATCAAACATACTAAGAAAAAATCATAAATCAAGTCAGAATACTTTTTGTTTTGTTTTGTTTTTTTTTCCCCCGAACGCAAACAGAAAATATAAGAAATTTTAGGACTTTGGTGTCATAAAAGCTGAAAGGAATCAAGGATTATGAGAACCTGAACAGGTAACAGTCGAGCAACATATGCACACAGAGCTTTCATCACAAAATATAATTATGTTTAGTTTCACTAACACCTACACTTGAAGGTAAGAAATTCTGGTGTATGTACATTGTAGATTCATTTTCACCTTTACAAGCCAAGACATTAAAAAAGGTCCTATAACAAGTCATTTGCTGAAACAAGCATGGCAGATCTAAACTCAACAAGACCAGACTAAAACTCAGCAGTTTTTGTTTTGGTCAAGCAATCTTTCTAACCTGGGACAGTAAAGAGAACATGCATTTTCTGTTACTCAGATATATACAAAGTTTTTGGTCAAATATTTCACTATATAAACTAGCAATGAATCAAATACTCAGAAAAGGCGTTAGTAAAAATAGATTTAAAACATTTTGTTCTTTGCTATTTAAAATAAAAGCAGAAAATTGCACACCAATTTGAATTTCTTTTTAAAGCCAGACTACTAAATTAAAACATCGTAAACTACTTGCTTTCTATTAAACATCAACTTGAGAAATACAGTAGTCTCAATGACTATATGGTAGACTGTCTGCCAATTTACCCTGGTATTTGTCTGCATTGTATTAAAAAAACAACAACAAAAAACCACCAAAGAAAGAAAAAAAAAAAGAAAAGAAAGAAAAAAAAAGCATACTTACTGAAAATTTACTTTATCCACCTGAAACTTGGTTTCAAAAATTCCTGATGTCAAAACTCTGCATCTGAGAAGATCCTAGAGCATAAAGGAAAAGTCACTGATTCAACACAGATACTTCATAATTCTTCATATATGCAGCAATAGAAATAAAAACTTTTTACCCAGTGCTGATAGTGTATGCTGTACTGCAAAAACAGGGAACAGAGCATCACGAAGCTGCATTTAAGGTTTTGATCTTGAATACATGTGCAAACACATGGGTGTGCTCAACTTTTAAAGTATATATATTTTCACAAGCAGGTTGTAAGTGCCAAGTTTGGAATAGGAGGAAATATTTACAGGCCACTTAAAGCAAATGCAAGTGTTCTGAACAGCACAGACCCATCCCTAGAGATTAGATGATGCATTCACAGATTTCAGAAGGATAGTGGCACACAACAGGATCTTTAAACTGCCACCAAATAATTCCCAACTCCAGAAGACAGATCTCTCCCCTAGCTGTTCAGTGTTTGGCTATTGAAAGAAGTGTCTAGGTCTCAGAATTTTCCAATTTTTCCTTCAAAGAACTGGGAGCTCAACCACTAAAATCTCATAAGAATTGGGCTTTTCAAAGATAAAATTTGAAATTTCCTGTAGAGACAAAAATGATAATCAGAAGTTGTAAGCTACAAACGATTGAAATTGTTATAAATGCTACAAAATCCTACTAAAACCAAACTGTATCGGCTTTCATCTACTGTGTATTGTAAAGCAGTGACAGCCATATATAATGCCTAGTGGGTAATTGATCTAGAAGAACCTAATTTGCATAGGCTGCAGACTGAGTACACAGTCCAAATATAACTAATGACAAAATACCACCCTAAAGGTTTTATAATTTAGGACTTAAAGTTTTGGTTTTCTTCACAATGGGTCTAAATAGCAGATAAATTGTAACATTTGCAGCAGATCCTTAGCCTCCAATATAAAACTGATACTTGTTTTAAAGTTTCGTATCTGAAGATTAGTTGCTCCAAATTTCAAACATAATAACCTAAATTTTTAATATTTTATTTCTTGAAAATAGAACTATTTCAGTGATAAGAAAGCCTCATTTATAAAAAAACTCATATCTTTAAAAGGATGAATGATTAATTTATTCTTGAACAACTTCAAAGGATACAAACTGCTCTCTCCTCATCAATACTGTCTGCGAAAGTTTGGGACTTTATAATGTGTTTTTTGATTATTTATCCTAAAAAAGTACACTAGACGCTTAATTGCATTATTTATGGGCAGAAAGTCAGGAATATACATGTGATTTTGGGCTAGGGACTTGCTACTAAAAAGATCCTCAGATTATCTGTAACAAAATGAAAACTATAATTCGTATTCTGATTAAAAAAATACAATCTTCTAACAAGGTTGTTTTTACAAAATCTGGTTTACAGTGGGAACCAGTGGAGCTGAGAAAATACCAATCAACTTTGCATCAAAGAAAGTGCATGACGGTTATTCAGCAAGGAAAGCAAAACATTATAAATTACTTATTCAGATGGATATTTGAGTTTTAGTGTCACAGAAGCATGATGTAAGTCTTGAATCTAGGCAGATTTTAATTTCACAGTACATTTGTATGTATAAACATAATCCAAATAACAAAGTAATTTTTACTGGAATACTAAATATGTATAGTACATGGTAATACCTGTATTAGTGCCACAGACAGCAATTAGAAAATTAATGAGACCGTTACCCTCAAAGACAGAGAGGGCATATAAATTGTGTAATTTCTTAATGAAACTTTCCTTACCTGGTCAGACGGTGTATACTCATTTTGTTTGACTATGTCAATCTTGTCTAGAAAACTGGGGAGAGGAAAGAAAAAGAGTAACTTTTCATTCTCAAATTAGACCAACTATCTAACACTTTAGTAACTGACAGGTTCCCAGATAAGATTTGTTATATTTTAATGCACTCAGATTCACAAAATGCTGAATATACTTAAATTGCTCAACATATGTGTGCTAGTATTTAAAACATGCATTTCCTAGCACCACCCAGCAGATGGCCAAATCCACAGTTTTATTAATCAGGTCTGGTAATCTCATTCCAATCCCCTCCCACTCTGCTCCCTCTGCTAACAAACATACAAGTAGTTTAATTTAGGTAATTTATTCATATAAATTGTACAATATAATCTGCTACTGCTACTGCAAAGCAATGACTCAAATAAATTGCCTACATGTAATTTTCCTGAAAGTAAGATGACTATTTTTAAAAAATTTATTGTCACTGTAATTCTTTTAATAAATGAAATCCCTAAACCAATTTCATTACACATTCAGTTAAGTGAGAGGGAATACTGATTTTTCTGTCAATTGTTGGTACCAGTTTCTCAGTTTACTTTCTGAAGTAGTAGTAGGCCAAATGGGTATTAAAAAAAGTATTTTATTCAAATTCATTAGGCATTACCTAAAAAGGATATCCTGGAGTCTTTAAAATGTTTTTACCAATTAACTGTAACCTCCTAATTATCTTTCACTTCAACTCAAAGCGCAAAAATCTCAAGGAACCAATTTGTTAACTCTGTTTTATTGTGGTGTTACTATAAGACTCGAAGATGTAGTGAACTAGGAGCTTCAGGACACAGATTTTATGCTGTTTGCATTCCCAATCACATTGTCCAACACGAAGTATGCAGCAGGGCTACACCGTGCTCAGACACCTTCCATTTCAGTATTATTAGGAGATCTAGCAATACTTCTACAGTTAACTTTACCTGTATCATTAATGATTAATCACAGTCTTAAAACCAATATACTTTTAAGTTTCCTTTTAGATTCCTTTGCATGAATTCTTTATAAAGCAGAAATCACAAAGAAAAGCTGAGTTTTACCTTCAGATCCCTACACATAGGCAGGTATGCTGAAAATGCATGAACTACGGTCGCAGGCAATAATTTAAAGGAGGGGAAATGGTAGCCACGTCCCAGATTCACAAATCAGAAACCAAACCTCCGTTAAAATCAGCAAGGGTCTTAGCCCTCAGTTTCGGCCTCCGCTTCCCAACTGACTTTCTAACACATCTAATGAAGCGCAGGGGGAAGAAGAAAAATAACTGTATGTTTTAACAGCAGCTTCAGTGTAAAGCCCTTTTCACCAGGGACTAGATGACCATCTTGTTTCAGAGACAAATGAAAAGTAATGGTTCAGTCTGTATTACGGAATTTTAAACACATTAAAATGTATCTTAGTAAACATGTTACTAAAAACATGAGACAAAGTGTAAAGATAATTTCCATCATGAACGGTGACTTGGAGGCAGATATACAAGGATAAAATTGATGACCGCATGTGTACTGCAATTTGCAAGCTGGAGTTTTTCCTCATTTCTTCCAAGCGGTTAAGTAATTTATTTTTTTTTAAATCCAAAGGAAAAGAAGTAAAGCTCTTTGTTCAGTACATAGAGGATGTTAAACACGTACAACAATCATGAATTCCAACTAGTACGAGTGTTGCCACATTATATTCTCTTCTAAGACCACAGTTTCAGAATCACGTGGCAATTTCACAAGTTGGAGGATGCTTGAAAAATGTTAAGAACACAACATGTTCATAAAGATTTAAAGGTGATTACTGCAATGACCAAGCCTTTCTGTACTGAATTTATCTAAGCATAACATTTTATGCAAGGTTCCACCTTATGCAAGAGGTGGATTTTTTGGATTTGGGTTTTTTGTTTTGTTTTTAAACACTCTGCTAATCAGCTTAATGGATTTTGGAAACTGACAATTAGAAAATAACAACAAGATATTGCTAAAACCTGGAACTGAAAGTACAAACCTCTTACTGTTGTTTATGCAGACTATTTTTAGGCCTATGATTTCCTTGAAAAACATCAGCCACATAGGAGCAGCAGTACTGTACTTGAGATGAATTCCAATAGCAATGTTCATGCCAGGTAAAACAAGTTCAAATGGAATAAACATTTCTTCTTCCCCCCAAAACAAGTTCCAACATTCAGTAACATCTGCTACTTATAACAATACTCCTTCAAGAAGGAAGTCTTTCACTGTGTGATAGTTAACAGAAAATCTACCCTGCTTCCAGTGGCAT
Source organism: Haliaeetus albicilla (assembly GCF_947461875.1). NCBI lineage: Eukaryota > Metazoa > Chordata > Aves > Accipitriformes > Accipitridae > Haliaeetus > Haliaeetus albicilla. Next base: position 6,102,334 of record NC_091484.1, read on the forward strand.
TTTAGGGAAAATAGAGCAAAGCAAGACGTTAAACGAACATGCACTCCTGTGCACGTGCCTTTTCATAAAAGTCTGCTCTAGCAACTTTAGAAAGGGCTAAAAACTTTAAAAACCAGTTTGATTTTTCTGCTCAAACAGAAAGAAAGGGCATTATTCTTTCAGTTGGTCAACTGAAAAAATAAATGTGTCTGTAAGGAGAAAAAAGTAGCAGTAATTCAATCTAGTCTGATACACCTAAAATAAGGAGCAACAGTGGGAGCATGAGAGTTCAGAAATGATCAATACACTACGTTCAGAGACTTCTAAGTCAATGTTAGTCAAGACGAAATAATTTACCCAGTTAACTAAACTAATAATCAAGTTAGATAAGAACAAAGCCTAATTCAGAAACTAATTCACCATCATTAATTTATATTTTTAATTCTTACTATGCTCTACCCAAAACACAACTGAGGCCACTTCAGTACTACTTTGTGTGCTGAATTCACTCCTGTTATAGATTGTTCTAAGTCTACTGGAGATACGCCCATCTACTATGTCAGCAATGAATTTCACAGGGAGAAAGAAAAGTGACCTTGGTGAAGTAATTCAAATAAAACTGTCAAACCACCAAACCAAACCTTATACTGTGAGCAAGTCTTGCACCAAGTTACAAAGTCAGTTTTTTTCTTCTGTAAAATTTTCCCAGAGATTATATGGGAAAGCTGTTTTCCAGAAAGCAAATCATTCATTCAGCATCGCTGCCAATTCTCACTTAGGGCCAGATTCTGGACACGACTAACTAACAGCATCAGTTATTGCTCTGCAGAATACTGTCACTTAGTATAAGGCACTTTTGCCTTGTTATAAAACATCGATACTGCTATGACACACGTTTAAAAAAAAAAAAAAAGACAGACTTTAGGTCATTTGTAGTCAGCAACACTGGAGAAGAAGCATCTCTAGGACAGCAGCAGATGTGTCCCTGAGATATTAAAATGAAAGGCATTAATAAAATTTGAAACAATCTGAAATAAAAAATGTGCTTTAGTTTTGGCTCCCTTTCTTCAGCTTGGGAAGGAAAACACACATGATATGTTTTAAACAGATCTTTGTGAAGAATCAAGTGTCTTTAATTTTAAGGGGTGCACTTAAGAGGCAGACTTCATACAGAGAGATACAGAGAAACTCTCCTTAGCTCCTGTAGGTCAAAGTAATTAAGTCATACACATATCCCCAATTCTTTCCAAATTTTTAGTAAGCCTATTATGTCAAAACCATGTCCCAATTTTCAGATCAAGATATATGCCAGTTACTGATTTTTTCTGGAGTCCTTTCATACAGAGAGAGTTGTTTTATTCCTATGTGGGGGGAATTTCCCGAATGAATAAAGCTGCTGCCAGACTAAGAACTGCAGCCTGTGCTCATTTTTCCCCACTGAAAAGGTATATAACGCATTAAATCTTCCACCTCAAGAAACAACACGGCTTCACTGTTTTGGGAAGAATGGGGAGGGGGAAATCAGACTGCCCTTCCTTGAGCATTTCCTGACTGTCTTTTCAATAAACAGTAACTTGAAATCTTACTCTTTGTGATCTGACGAAATGGTTGGCAGACAAGAATTTTTTTTTTTGCTTTGTGAAGAAGAGCTTTTGTTTTCAGTCTAGAACAACACTGGAAAGGTCTCTTCGAACTGACAACACGCCTATATTTGAAGAGCTTTATTTCCATCAGATTTTTTTTTTTTTGGTCAAGTCAGAACCTGAATTTGTATACAAAATGTCTCTTCTAAAAGACATACTAAGATCTCATCTTTAGTGTTAGACACTGCAAATCAAGAATTCAAAATTTCAATCCCAACTAAATACAACATTTGTTTATAACTTATATACCTCAACGGTAGTACTGGAACTCCGTATTTGTGAAGTTTCTTCCCTCTGAAAGCCTCAGGGTCTTTTACAGACAGTAAATCATACTCACAACTCCTGCCTGCCTTCATTCATGCTTCACTTCCTGCCTCTACCATTGCATCCTGAAATGCACACCTTACGTTAACCCTATTTTAAAGGTAGGCACACAGGGTCTAAGTTAATTGCCCAGAGTCCCCCAAGTCACTGGAAATGGAATTTTCATTTCCTCTGAGTCATGTGTTTTCATCAAGAAATTACTAAGAACTAACCAGAATATTACTAAGAATTACCAAGATTTTACTAAGAATTAATGTTATATTTACCCTGATCACCTCTAAAACAGTCTTTACAATTCAGGTTTCTATGTCTGAAAAGAAATTAGTATTTGTTTACTGATCTTCCTAAAGACCAAACTGTGCAAATGCCCAGCAGATTTTTATTTATTTATCTATACCCTACCAGGACTACAAAACTAATTCAAAGCTCCCTGAAGTAGTTTTAAGCTGAAATTTAACTCAACATTAATAGTGTTTATAAACAAGAGTGTGTTTTTTATTTCTCAGAACAGATCATGCTTTACTTCTACTTTACTCCCTTTTTAGTCCTTGCCATAATCCTTTGTTATTCAGCAACAGCTGTCTAAAAGCTAAACAGTTAACTATTTGATAAATTCTTTCTTTAGCTATATTGTCTACGCTGAAGCCAGAGTCACAGGATTAGGACAAAGATGTAATACCCTCTTCAAAAGGGTATTCGAGCTGAGAAATAAATGATGTATGTTCTGTAACTTTAACACAGTTTAAAAACACGTTAATATAGAAGAGTTTTCCAAACTCTGAAAAGCCAAGTCTGCTACAGTGTCAAAACCATGGCTTCCCACGCAGGCCAATACACTGAATAACTCCAGGGCACAGGGGTTATTTTCAGTTGCAAGCAGGCATGTGCATATCGACTGTCCCCCAAGTCTGTCTGTTTCTGCTGTTCTTGGGAGCAAGCAGGATATTGAGGAGGGGGAAATCCTATTCCTTAAACTGGTGATAAAGATTTTTTACATTTCAGCTGGTTTATTTTGCAAGAGAAGCAGAAAAGCAGGCAAAATTACAGGAATGATGCAAATAAAATAAGCAAACACTCAATCTACTAGTATTTATGGTATCCTGCAAACATGGACAGTGTATGAAACCAAACTTGTCACGTTTTTCCTCAAAACAAAGTTAAAAATTAAAATTGGGACTTTAGACTTTTTTGTTTGTTTTTAAAGATATGCTGATATTTTCTATGATTTGCAAAGGTGGAATTTTTACTGTTAAGGTGGTCACAGAAGACATGCCACAAACATGTTACTGGACAATTAAAAATATTCAGAAAGGCACAGGTCTTTTTTCCCCCTAAATGAAACTATATAAGGAGAGAGAAAAAAAAATTCCATCAAAACCTTTGCAATTACTTCAACTACTTCACAAAGAGAATTAAGGAAAAAAGAAAAGCCTTTAGAGACATGCACATAGAGACAGTACTGTAACAAATATCATTGGTATAATTATCAGACCGCTATATTGCATGTAAAAATATCTTACATACTATGTTCCCGTAACAAATTCTGCATGTCAGTTCTCAGACTTAAGGACCTCATTCAAAACCAGATTTATATTGGAAATGAACTTCAAAATGTAGTATAAGACTTGAACAGAAGTAAACCAAAAGACAAATCTTTAGAAGACTTTCCCAAGAAGCTGCAAATATTTTTTTAATTTCCAATTTCAAGTCAATTGGTTATTATGATTTCCTTATCAAAGCAGCAAGTCACACAAAAAGATTTAAAAACAGTCTAAAGCTCAGAATTTAATTATAGATAGTATTAATGCGTACACACCCCAGAAAAGTGATTTTGAGAGCGGCCCCAGCTGTAATTACAGAAGAACCTCGCAGCATTCCAGCCACTTGGAGGCGGAGGGGCACCATGGGTCTAATTTTGAAGCAAATAATGAGAAAGCTGAAAAGTATGACTCCATATATTTGGAATCATCTTGTGGTAATCAAGGTTACAGTTCCTTATATGGTGTGGAGAACATGAAGCACACACAAAAAATAGAGTATTAAAACTACAGGGTATAAAGAACTCCCAACTATTGCAAAACCCCCTGAACATACCCCACCGACCAGCCAGCAAAGCCCCCTTACTTTTGTGTTGCCATGAAATACAAACCTTGCCCTAAAAACAAGGCTGGTTACGCACCCAGCTTCCTAAACTGGATAATTAAAAAAGTGTAATCTGCCAGGAGGCCGTGAGGCATGAATGAATTTTAGACAAATCCAGCAGAAGGCAAACCATCCCTTCAAAAACTGCTAGCGATCGGAAAGACAAATGGGGAAAAAGTAGGAGAAAAAGAAAAATCTATTTAAAGAGGTTGTAGTTATCTCTTTTTTTTTCCCCCCCCCTCTCTGCCTGTCTAAAGTTAGTCTGGCTTAGAGGATGCACTAACTTTCCCAATCAGTTTTACATTACAGCACAAGTCCAGAAATAGCTCCCAGCCGCCTTGGCCTCTAGCACGGTTGCCATGACAATGGAACCACAGTGCTATAAATAGCTCATCAGCACCAAATCTTGTGAGACACATCTGGAATGGGGCCAGCCCAGCCCCGGCCTGACAAATAAAAATAGGCACAGGCAGTTTCAAAGGCTGGAAAGGTACAATGCGGCTCGGCTTGTGTGGAGCGGCGGGCAAAGAAACAGTTTTGATTGCTTGTTAGCATGAGATTTATTTGATAGGAGATTGGGAGAAGTATAAAAGTTACTTTATTGCATACTAAACAGTCAGTCTTTCTCTAAGGTCTATTTTTCTTTCTTTTCCCCTAGTCTGCAGCAAAACCGTACCGCTTCTGAAACTGTAACAATGCAGTCTTTTGCCCAGGAGACCATTAAAATAAGGAAAAACAGAAGAAAAGAAAAGAGATCTTCAAAACTTCCCCCTCTAACTATTTCTGTACATTTTTGGCTCAAGTGCATTTAAGCGCTCCTGCAAGTCTGAGAGGCATCCTGGATGGGATCCTGCACGGGCTGGAGCGCTTTGCTCCAGTTAAAATCATTCCCAGGCTGCTCCGTGAGCCTGGTACGAGACGTGGTTCCCCAAAGCCCTCTGCCAGGCTGCAGCGATGGCTGCTCTCCTCCTCACCCTCAACGCCGCCACTTCGGACCCTCAGCGGGGACAAAACCGCAGCCGTGGACTACGCTGAGGTTACAAACCAGCTGCGTCTGCAGCTCGGGCCAGACCTGAGCCGTGCCTTCGGAGGCGGAAGGCAGAATCAGTAGTCGCGGCATAACCCAGCCCACTTTCCAACGGCTCCGCTTGACAAAACTGCCTTTTGAGCAAGCATTTTCTTTCACTTAGTGGGTGAGAAAATGTCGTATTTTTAGCACAGACTCTTGATCAACCCATTCAATTACATCCAAATTATCTGTGTGGGAACAGAATGTTATGTCAAAAATGTTATTCAGTGTATTTGTCAATATTACCCAACAGAAGACATTTGTATAATCAGGAGATTCAATATTTTCTACAGCATATGAAAGCAACGGTTCAGGAATCAGACTGAAGTTGTAAGACTTTGCTGTTTCACCGACACTGGAAATAGTAGTCAGCGTGATATAACACAGCAAACACCACTCCCAAAATATAAAATCTTAGTTGCTCTATCAAAAACCAATAGAGACTACAGATGGTAATCAAAAAAGTGCAACTATAATAAGCATTAAGCCACAGTGAAATATCTTCCGTATGCCATAAAGGCACTGTGCACGCGGCTCCACACAAACTGCACCATCAGCCCACAGGATTCCTTTAGGTCCCTACATGGATATTTTCATTTCTAAAAATTGTAGAGTAACTTCCATCCAGGCTTAAAGCTGTATGTAAACTTCCCTCCCCTTCGTCCTCCCCTTTACCACATCCAGTTTGCTCTTTGCCATCTGAACAATGTATGTTTCAGAAAACAGCAGTTTTCACAGAGGTATTTTGGAAAATGTACTTTATAACATGCAATGCAGTGTGATTCAGGATTTATTGGTTTTTATAAAGATACTCCAAGTTAGTTTAAGAGCCTATAATCAACTGCAAGTTTTGATTTAAATTATATAAAAAAGAACTATATATATTTTTTTTCTTCCTTAAGAAACCAATTTGTAAGTTATTACAAGATAGCCCTTTCTGGCTCATATAATGAACAAACTCTCCAGTTTTGTCTGGGAGAAAGATGAGAGGGAGAGGGCTGTAGAGCAGAAAACACTACAAGGTAACCCAAACCTGGCCAACACTCCAGTCCTTCGCTGGAAGGGCCTCCACAGCACCACCAGGATGCCTGCCAGATCCCCTCTGCCATTAACTCTTCACCTAGAGCTGATACTGGTTACGGGTCTCTCCTCCTCCAGCAATGGCTTTGGAGGGATGCCTCCCCAAGCAGATCGTCTGTGCTCCTTTACGCTTCCCACTGACCAGGGGCACATTTTATCCCGAACATTACAACCAGCTGCCTGTGACCATACTCGATTACCGGTTTTCAAATGAAACCTGCCCCGCACAGCTTCCCCCCACCGGTAACCGACACAAACACTTGAGGCTCCTCCAGCTGCCTTCGCTCCTGCTTTGTGAACTTGTACGAAGGTATTTTCACACTCTTACAACTACCAAAACAGACCAATTAAAAACAACTCACTACTGCGTGCCTCCGAGGCTCACTCCGCAATACAAGCCTGTATATGTCAAATAACTTCAGAACAGCCCCTCACCCCGCCCCAGAAAATTACTTCACCATGCCAGGCAGAAACTTAAGCTGATCCAAGGCCAAGGTTGGGTACAGAAATGAAAGGTAACAGCATGGATGAGATCACTACGTCGTGATCTGATTCCAGGACAAGCCCAGGGCAGGAACACGGCGTGAGTGAGTGGGGGGGGATCATGGCACAATCCCTATTAACTTTTTCGTTCTTTTTTAAGTAGGCTGCAAAAGAAGACAAAAAACATAGGAAAAGGAGAAGCAATTACATGTTCACATAACAACATTTCTCACTTCGCTTTGCCTTCTGCTCCTCTTCTCCAAATCTTCTTCCTGAATTTTGGTGGGCCAAACACACCAGAGACTTGGCTCTAACTAACGATCCCATCTCTTGCAAAACACTATCAAATCTGTTTCTTTCGATAAGGGATGTTATCTCTTCCTCTACACTTCAAAACAATTTTGTTTGCCTGCCTTCGTTTTTACTTATCCCTCTTAATGAATTACTGTTTAAAATAAAACAAGAAGTGAATTAATCAGAAATCAAAGTATCAGCCATCTCTAAACAATTCATGCGTTACTGGCAGCAGAATGAAAGGCAAGCGGTACGTTGGGCCTGGAGAGTTCCCGGGGAAATCAAACCCTGGACATGAGGGTGGGAATCGGGCATGGTGAATGGCAAAGCTGATGCAGCAGCCTGCACTCCCGGGCTGTTCTGTGACTTACCTGCTGCAATTTCTGTCTTTCCTAACATTTGAAATGGTTTTAACCTCCTGTGACTCTCAAAGACTGTCATCCTGAAGAATCAAACTCCTCAGTACTCCATCAAGTTTAGTATCTTTTTCAGTTATTTCAGCAAGAGCTCTGCACACTAAAGACTACAATTTTTAATTTTACACAAGGAATGAAAAGCTGAAGTCTAATACTTAATTGTTAGAAAATAACATTTTTTCCCCATGGTCTTTACTATGTAGAAAACAACCAAGCTGGACTAGTGAGAAAATAAAGTATGGCTGATCATGAACTGTTTTCTGGAAGGTAGAAAAAGGTCTGTATCTATGAACAAGGTCAGGAATTTTTCTTTTGTAAACTCTTTTTAATTGTAAGCTAAAATCACAGACCTTATATACAGCAGAAGAATTCAACATAACTGCATCACTGCCTGCATCGCTCCTGTGCTCTGTGGGGGCTGAACTTGGAGGGAAACTTTAAATTTAATAATTTTTCACAATCTATTTAAATCAATCAGGTGCAACAGGGATCTTCTTAGGTTTAAGAATATTTGCTGCTAACTTAGACTAAGAAGACTGTTTAAGCAAAGTCATATAGGCAAAAATCAATATGAATAATTTTTAGTGGAATTAAAGAGTGCCTCTACAGAACGTAAATTTATTTGAAAACCTCCTAACATCTTTGAGTTCAAATCAGCAAATGAATGCTTGTTTCAATTTCAGATGTCATTTTTAATATGGCAACAACCTATGCATTTTGTAAGTATATGTCCCCTACCTTAGGCTGCTCTGTGCAATTCGAACAGGTGAACTTAATGGGATATCCTTTCATTGTGTTTCAACAAAGTATTCATATGAACCTTGTCCTCATGGTCTTTAGCTCCCTCCAGTGCCATCAAATCAGTAGAATTACTTTCAGTTGATAAAGACCACCACATACATATAATTTTAAAACTACATTATTCTGACAAAATTAGTGACATCACTAATAATTAAAATAAAAATTATGTCAATTATGTAAAATGTTAATAAAAGCATATTCCCTCAACAACTGCAACCAAAAAACACAGCCAGAAAGTGGGGGGGTGGGGGGGTGGTGAGGTGGTGGGAGACAACTAAAGAGCTAGATCTGAAGTAGGAATAAAACTATACTATCTGACAGCCACAAAATGCTTTATAAGCGTTATTTATTGGTATTTGCACTACGCCTTTCACATGATAAAAGAATGAATAAACTAATCCTTCATACTAGTGTCCATACATTGACGAAACAAAAACGGACAAATCAAAGGTTCAGACAGTTCCCACATTTTTCAGCTTGTGTGGGGCTTGTATAACCTAAACCCCAAACACTGTGAATACAGAACCAGGCATTTCCCCAACTGCTATCTGAAAAATGGCCAACATAATTTTTAACAGAAATTTTAGAGACAGAGGTAGGTGGAGCTGACATGATCTCACGTGACAGAAAAGGAATTTTGATCCCAGGACTGAATTTCCGCAGGAACTAGGGAAGCGGTGATAGCTCAGGGAAGGAATCAGGCCCCAGATGAGCCCAAAACAATGGGAGGACAAACTGCTGGGTTTTGAGCAGGGTGGTAGGGAGGACTTCACTGCCTTATTTAAATACACTTGTACAAATGTCTTCAGAGAAATAGTTCACATGTCTAACATGCAAGAATATAAATCCAGTGCTGGAATTTTGCCTACTTAGGTGCCATCCCAAATGAGATTTTTGTTCAGTATTTTAGGATTTCAGCATTTTAGGTTCTTTTGCAAAAAGGCAGTAATTTTGACTGTTATCCTGCTCATAGGATGCTCAAATGTTTCATTTCTTTTACGCCAGCGTCACACGTAATGCTTGCTGCAGGCACTTGGGACTGGAATGGCAGTCAGCGTCTTCACAGGACTACCTGTCAATACCTGTTCGGGAGCCGACAGTTTGAACAACTCACAACAGCTCACATTTCAGTTTTTGCTTTTCTCAGAGATGTGCCCCCCCCCCTTTTTTTTTTTTTTTAAACGTTCTTTTTTTCAGCTTGGGAAAAACAACTCCAGGCCTCTGTAAATGGAGACACACAGCCTGGCATCTAGTACTAAAAGCATCTGTAAAGAGCACACCTCTCATCTTGAAGTAAGCTGCAATGTAAAGTTATTCTTTTTTCTTGAAAACATTTGCTTGATCATGAAATTCAATACCAGACATAGTTTAAAAAATTCATTTTAAAACAAGCAAGTGATAGAGAGCTATAATAGCAATTTTATCCTGTTAATTTTGAGTAGTACAGTGACACTAATCTTTGGTTACCGTGAAAAGCATCACCTGCAAATATCTGTTTCTGTGTTCTTTTGCCATACAATAAAATGAAGAAGTCCAATTTAAGTGCTTGTCTCTCCCTCGTACACATTACATTCAGGCAGATAAAAGGAGCAAGAAATCAAGCTTGAAGCCAAATTCAAAGGCAAACAATAAAGGTGAACATACTATTTCTGTGGGAAAGCCATTCACAGGGAGTGACCATGTTTCTGAAGAAGTGCAGCCCTCTTTTCTTCTCACGGAAATTTAACACATCAAACAAAAAGAACTGTCAGTCATTCAGTTTCATGATTTTGCTCTTTGCTTAGATTTTTACTACTCTTAAAAGGAAAATCGAATATAGACCCTCCACCTTCACTTACTCACATGTTGTTTATGGTAACACCAATACATAGTCATTGACTATGGAATAATTCCCTCAAATGCATTTGAATATTTAGTGCTTTTAAGCTTACAATTAAAATGGACACCTCATAGAATGCTGTGGCTTTGCAAAGGCTCACAAACAGTGCTAATTTAGCAAGTGCCATGATACGCTATCTTAGAATCTTTTAAATAAAATATTTTGGCCCTTCCCCCTCTCTTCCCCACTGACCTGCTAACTTGACTCAACTTATCCTGAGGCAGAATTTTGATCATTACAAAAATACGAACTCCTTTAAATCTCGTCTCTCAAAACAGAAGACTGGCTATAAAAGACCTTAAAAATAGTATTAAAATCTCTCATCGTTCAAATGTCTGTAAAACAGACAGTAGGATACACTTTGTATTTGCAAAACATATTTTAACATTTGAAAAATGTATTTTTTAACATGGACTTTTCTAAGCTGTGTGCTTTCAAGATTAAAGTAACAGAGAGTTTAGAATGAAGTGTGCACAGGAAAAGTAAAATCCCTGACAAGGCACAACCTTAGCCCGTTTCCTCTCTCAGCCAAGAGTCATGTCTGTTGGTTTCGGCACAGAGAGGTTTTCCATTGCAGTTCCCTGACTCACAGACGAGCAGTCAGGTGCTGCAAAACACGGAACCGAGACAGGACTGGAGTAAACGTGCAGAGATGTGTGTGGGTGAGAAAGAGTTGTTGGGAAACTCACACAGGAAAAAGGTGAGGGGAAATTTTGTAAAGACTTTTAAAATCCCTTATTCTCTAACTAGCTTAAAACAATGTTACAATGAGGAATTGATAATGCAGCTGCTTCAGGTGGAATTAGTTCTTTTAAACTAGCTTTATTGACTCTATCTATTACAGTTATATAAAAGCATAGTAATTACCTAAACAATTATTAAATATATTATTCATAGAACATAATTATTTCATCATTATAACTTTAAAAACCCTCAAGAGCAGAATGGATAGCTCTATCTTGAAATGGAACCTTATACTCAGGAGAATATTAAGATTCAGGAGGTACTGAAGGTGACACATACACACCGCCCTTGCAGTCTCAGCATCCTCACTGGCCTCAGAGGCCAAGGACTGAGAAAGCCTGGGCAGGGAGTCTTCTCCCACAGCCCTATCCTTCTCTTCTGACATGGGTCTCGGTGCTCTCAGGCAATGCCAGAGCCTTGACCACAAACCACCCTTCTACCGAGGTTGAAGAGAACCTCTGCGATAAGGTATACTGTACAAAAGTCTGCTAAATCTAAATTAATGCCATGTTCTCTGGAAACCTTAACTTTAGCCCCCCTTTCCTCAGGGGATGGGGGGAAGGAGAAGGCCGAAAGAAAGATTCTAGCCGTTACGATTGTGAAGCAAGTACAAAATGGTGTGATGAGCTCTACCTATGCAGGTAGAGCGAAACAAACGCACTGAGAGGTGGAAAAGAATTTCTTCTCAGTGGGCATTAATTCTGAAACTCCAGTGATGCTGGTTTATGCTTTTTTATTTTATTACACTGAAAAGAAAGTATCACAAAGCTATGAATAACAACTCATTTTTGCACCACAAGTGGGTGGACTCCCCCCCCCGCCCTCAATCACAACCAGGCAGCAGGCAATCTGAGGGAAAGAAAAGCCAAACTGAAGAGCCCAAGGTGTGCACTCAAGTTCCAGAAAATTTCCAGATTCCACTGGATGACTAAAAGCTGTAAGGTACCAGTAGAGGACACACACATCTTGACCATCTCTTTGTCTGCAGAGGGCAGTGTCTCATGTTTGCATTTTAAATGGCTGAAACCCTAAACCTAAATTGTTTATTAACAGATTAAAAATTTCCTCTTCTACATGAAAGGAACATTTAAACAGTCTCAGGAGAAGAACTGAACAACAGACACTAAAAAACATGGGTAGAATTGCTGCAGTGGGAAAGATGAGAAGGGATCTAAGAATGTATTTCTCTTCCCCAAATGTAGTGCATAGCTGGGGCTTTGGCCGCCCTTACAAAGCTCTGCTCAACATCCAAGTCTATTATTTTGCACAAAGACATAAACCCAGCAACCCTCTTATAATGTCTTACTACAAAGAAGCACTGAAAGATGTACAGCCTTCAGTGTTGCAGTCTTGGTTCAAATATGTGCCTAAAACGTAGTGGGCATCTGACATTCACAGCCCACAGATCTGGTAATAAATGGGCAATTCGAAGCTGTGCTAGGAAGCAGAGGCATGCAGCAGCTCTTGTGGAACAATCATGACCCAGCTGTAGCCTGGACTGGCTCACCTATTGCTCTGATACCTGTAACTAGAAACCAGGCGATTTAAGAGTGCTGAAGACAATTCCAGGATTTCCATTTGTTCTGCATTACTATAATTAGAGCTTCCGGATCATGGTTTACACTAAGAACAGCAGCAAAGACTGCAAGGTGGAAGAGACTCAGATCAGATGGGTCAGATAGGGAGAAAGTCTGGAGAGCGACCTCAATGGTTCTGGTGAAAAGGAGGTGTGTTCTTACGTTCCTTACACTGTATCAGGTGCTTATACATACACACTCTATAAACGTTATAGCCATACGTGGAACAGCTTTTATCACACTACAGTATTTTAACTCCACTTCCTCTACTCAGCAGCAAATTATTAGATTCACCACAAAAAAGGGTGCCTCAGCTCAGCAACTGATGTATTAGACAGAAGTTAATAATATGCGAATACTAAATATAGCCATTCTCTGTTTTCTTCTACATTTTCCAGCCTAAGACATTTTTGCAGGATCTTGAACACACTAGCTGCCCTGTATTGATTGTGATGCTCAAAACTAGTGACAGGTGCAGAGCTCTCAATATGGCACTTTTCCCTCACCCCATCCCACCCACATTTAGATCATACAGCTTCAGCTTGTAAAACTAGTTATCTTCTTTGTATAAATGCACATGCACAGGAAGTCCAAGGAACAGACTGCCAACAAGCAGATGAGAAAATTTAAAAAGATCTGAGACGCTAATAAACCATGCCAGAATTACACACTGCATCTAAATACAGGTTTCAAGGGAACATCATTGGAGTACTTCTGCAGATAAGTATATCCTTCATTTTAATTAAAAAAGAAAAATTCCCTCCTTTGAATGAACTCACTTCCATTTGAGAGACCTATGTTTTATTAACACACCTTACAATTTTCTGTTTCTTTGCTTAAAGACAATAGAATGGGGAAGAAAAAAAAAGACTGATATAATTTATATTTGGGTCACTGACTTTCTTGATTGTGGCTCCAAACACCAAGCCTTTAAAAAGGAAAAAAGCCAGCCACCCAAGCCCCACACTGCTCTGCAGTAAAACTTCCTCCTGTTCCCTACATTCATTTTCATCAGTGTAAGCTGCAGATATTTAGTGGAGTTACAATCAAAAGGTATCCCAAGGAAGAAAAAAAAATCTTCAACTAACATCACAATTGAAAAATGCAACTTTTCTAATTGCATTCTATTTACTGATTTTTAAGTAAGTATGCAGGGAAACTGCTATACATTTACATAGACATATATGTGTCTAACTCTGTAAAGTAAAAATCTGTTTCGGTTTTCTGCATGTCTAGCGTTAATCCATTATGATGCTTTGTGGTATGGATGTTAGGACTAAATGTGAAACAGTTCAGAATTTAAAAGATACACTATTTAAATGTGGATACTACAACCCGATTCACCCTGTAATCCATATATGTATAAAAGCAGCATACACTTGTACAGATTCTGGTAATTACAGAGTTTTGTTTCAAAAAACCACCATGTTTCATACAATACAAACATGGTAATTGTCACTTTATCTCACAATCTACACTGTGATTTCAATTATGCACAACAAAAGGACTGCTCATGAGAACTGAACTGAGAGGGTAAATTGCACTCCTCATAATAATAGTAACAAACCTGTATTCATTAGCGTTTGTTTGTTTTTAAAAGGTATCTGTTGAATTATTACAAACAACTCTTACAGACTAGTGAAAAAAGAAAAATGTACTGGGTGCGGCACTAATCTTTCATTTGTAAGACTTGTCTTGAGGAAAATCAGTTTCATATTCTTTACAGCCACGTGACTTTATCACAAAACCACAATGCACAATTTTGGCATAATTAGCAGGACCTTCTTAAATACAGCCCAGAAGAAAGCTCTGAGGGAAACAAACACATTTCACATCATTAGGGAAAGTCAGAGCTGAAATGGAGGTACCAGCCTCTGCACAGAACAGCAGAAATCCTACCTATTTTTAGTTCACAATTCCAATAAGAAAACAGCTGGGAGTCTAATGAAATTATCTTGGTGACAAATTTAATGGACTGAACACTAAAGTTACTATTTTTAAATAAAGTTCCTAATTATCTTTCAAAACAAGAAGCAATTAAGCAGCAGCGGAGCTATGGCTTCCCAAGCATCTGCTAAGGCTTGGCTCCAATCAGACTGAAACTGGGAAATGGCTCAACACCTTTCTGATCCTAAAAATTGGTTGAGGGCCAGGCTCAGGGTTTGGTTGGGGTTTTTTGGGTTTTGGTGGGGGGGGGGTTTGTGTTGGGTTTTTTTTTTTTTAGTTTAATGAAAGCAGTTCTGCTTTGACCTGTCCGGTCCTGCCTTGCCCTGTTTCTCCCTGCCTGTTCCCCCGTCACCCTCCTTATGAGCAGGGAATGCCTCTGCGCAGCTGCACAATTCACAACCCGCCTGTGCGAGGAAAAGGTGGAGAGGAAAAGAGTAACAGAGCTCCTAATGTCTGAAGAGAGCTGGTGAAAATGATAAATGATAACAAACTGCTTGGGTCTTGGAGTAGTTCAACTCTGTGGAGGAGAGGTGGACAGTGAAGTACTCCAGAGGCGATGGTGAAGGGTCAAGGGTCTCACCCAGCAAAGACCTCTGAAAGAGCACAGAGGAATTCACAACATGGAGCATATTGATATTTGCAAATTTAGTGAACAAGTCACATAAATCACAATAAACTGAGTTATAATCTGACATGTTCTTCTCCAAATAGCTCTTTAAAACTAGACATTTTAATTACTGGTTCCCTTGATAATGCACTGTGACAATAATGAGTATGTTATACTTGCAACCTCACGTAAGACTGTTCCACACTTCATACCTACTATATGCCTTATTTTGGAACAAACTTTTAACAACAGAGGTAGAGAATTACAGTTAGTATTGAAAAATACACTGATAACATACTAATATCTACATTTTAATGTGACATAGCAGGATCCTAGAGTCCGGAATGCCTATTTGGGGAATATATCATCTATGCTGCTAAGACCAAAGATCTAAATCCAACCTCTCACCCCTTCTATGAAACCACTTCATCGTGTCAAGGTTCTTGGCGACATTGTAATACTTCTTGGCATTAGTACCATGAAAGATTGAACAATAATGTCCTTCAATCATCTGATTTCATTTAAAACCTCACACTATCCAAAATCATCCAAGGGTTTTTGCAGATGTGAGCTTTTGTGTTCCTCTTGAAGAAGAGACATATCACAACACCAATTTACAAATGGGGAAACTAAGTTTCAGCCAGGTCTGGCCTTTGATAACAAAATATGTGGATCCTAAAGCAGTTCAGCTCTGTAGAACAGAGGTGAACAGCAAGTACTTCAGCAGAAATGGTGAAGAGAAGCCATTCAGGCTGAACCAAGAAAAGAACTGAGACTGTACACCCTAACTGCAAAATCTGTTCTTCGTGGCATACATACTGATAGGCAGAGCTAACGAAAAGACCAAAATAAGATCAGTAGACTCGAGCAAGATTGGTTCACTCTTAAGACTCAATTTGATCAAAGAATATCCAGAGCACAGCCACACTCTTTATGAAGCTATGTAACAAGATTGCCTTGCCAGTTACAAAGCTTCAAGATGCCTAACTTTTCCACACTGTCCCTGATTTTATAACGTTACAAATTAGTAATTAAAATCCAACTGAGATGCCTTAATAGCAAAAGTGGCGGACAGCGTGTTCCAGACATGGTCTTCAGCAACTTTGCAAGTATTACCAACATTGGCAATATACGAACAAAAATAGCAAATTAACACAATTTGCAGGGATTTTGCGTGTATATTGCTATTTTCATTTATTTATAAAAATTACTTAGGATTTAGAAGGTTTTTTTGGTTGGTTTTTTGGGGTTTTTTTAATTGTAGAAACAGAAATCTCTCGGCAAAGATCATACAGCACTACCCGGCCCCTTGAACCAGGCTGGATGTGGCTCCCACCAGCACCACACGCCTCTGGCAGACCCTCCTCCAGGACCCAAGGCTCTTTCCCTCCCCCAGCTGCAACAGCCTTGCTAAAAATAGTCCTCTGCAAGCTTTTACTCCGGCTGCAGTTTACATAAGCCCTTTGGGGGAAGGGGAACCTTGCAGAGTACCCAAGGCACTCCACAGCCTTCACAGAAAATTTACTGGGCAGCCAACACGTTTCAAGTGTAAATTACCATCCAGACACTGAACACCCTCGCTTGCATAACGAATACAGTACAATTTAGCTTTATGGGTGGATATCCTTCTCAGAGACTCAATTAGTGTAGCACAACACACACATAGTTAACACAGAATTGTGTTTAACTGTAACAACTGATTTTAAAAAGTTTCAGCCACAAAATCAACGTATAATATACTACAGAGTAATCAGTTCAAAAATGGTATTTCAAATCACAAAACCTATCAATGACATCCTGCCTACAAAATTATTCTTAATCACATGTAAAATTAGCTAGCAATGACTTTCCGTTTATTTAGGACTCAGTCACATACTATAAAAAGCACTTAAAGAATACTTAAGTTCAGCTTCAGTTTGACAAACTTGTTCACCTAATACAAGCTTAATCTATTTTTTAAATTTTCAGCCCACCCCTTCTGAAGTAAGGATTTTATGACCATGTTCTCTGCATGCAAGCACATGGTCTCAATAAACTTTTGAGCCTGCTGGTAAATTTATACCAAATGTACTGCAGACATCTTTGTCAGGGGTCTCTCAAAATAATAAATTCAGCAATACCTGTAAATGCAGGCAAGCACCCAGACAAAAGAAATTTAAATTTAAGTCCCCAGTGAAGGAAAGGCTTCGGTGTATCATCAAACAGTGGAGTTCACAGAAGAGGAAAAGGAAGGCGAGAACGTGCAAGTCAACAGCATCAAGTGCTCCCTCTCCCTGGAACTGGCAGTGATGTATTTGCAGTGTTTCAGCCCAGGGAACAATTGGGAATCGAACCTGGCACTTTCCCATTGTACCAGCAAATGTACTGGCCTCATTTCATCCTTGTATCACAAATTTTCTGTTGCCTCCTATCTTTCAGAACACTGTTGCTTTTAATTTATTTTTTAAAGCAAATCTTTAATGAGGTTTTACAATATCTTTTTAGGTCTTAGTTTGATAAAAGTATTCTCCTAATTGTCGTCTTCTAATCTTAAAATGTTCCTTTTCTGCAGCAATACAGCATGAGCGATAAGAGCTCTCTTAAAAAAAAAAAAACCAACCACCCATGCTCCAAAAGCTGTTGTGCTTGCTGACGGCGGATATCAGAAACAGCAGATCCCAAGGTCAGGCAAAAAGTTCCAGCAGCTACTCACCCACCAAGGCGAGTAAACTGCAAAATCCTAAAAATACTGGTCACACCTGCTCCACGTTCCCTGCTATCAGAGCGCCTGGAGCAGCACACCATTTCAGCAAGCCATTTCCCGCGGGAGCAGCATTTACTGTGGCTTCCACAGCAGCAGCCAGACCCCCGGGATCCCACCCTCACAAGTGTCCCGCAGCCGGCCCAGCATTGCACCCCGCATCAGCTGTCCCAAAACGCCTACCACCAAATTCACCCAGGGAGCGCCAGCCTGGCTGTTACATAGGTAATGCAAAAATGATGCAATCAACGCCGCACCTTCTCGTTTCCGCAAGCATTTATTTATAGCTTGCCCTGTGTTTTGCGCCTGCAGATCTTTCTCTTGCGGGAGGGATTCCTAGTGAAGGCTGCTCCAGACCGTATGGAAGTCTTTTATTCCTTGTTTCTGTATCATATTGTTTGTTCGAATTGCAGCTCAAAACAAACCTCATTCAGGGCTTTTTGTGTTCGCACAAACAGAGGTTGCAAAAGTGTGGGAGGAAAGGGTGACTGAAAATTAATTCTCAGGAACTAATAAGAGTTTTAACAGTTGCTTTGACTGATTCTCAACACCTGACTGCTATGGTTTTTATACCACTACAGTAATCCAAGACCACTATACCATTAAGTCCAATACTAACAATTAAAGATGTTGTTTGCTCTTTCTTCTAATACATTTATGGGAATTTTGCAGTAAAACTGAGTACATTTTTTAAATTTATGAGTAAAACTTCAATAAATACAGAAGACTAGTACACCCTAGGTGCATGACAACCTTACAGAGTTTATGTAAACACAACTCTTCCCCTTATTTTAACTTCCCATCCTAACTAATTCATTGTAACACAGACTGACAGCTACCTGTCTTCACAAAAAACAGAGGATTTAAGGATTACTGTGTACATAATAATCTACTATTTTACTTGTTCAAATTTACTCAAAGTACGTGTATTTTTTTGAGAACTGAGATTACAGGAGAAGTTTCACCTGCAGCAAATAGAGTTATTTTTAGGGTGAATTTGTTGCATTTTCCCCTACCATAAAAAAGTATATTCTGTGCCTAGTGAAAATAAAAACACAGAAGGAAGGACAATAGCATCTGCAAGATCCATGTACGGCGAAGACAAGCCAAAGAATCTTGAGCTTTCAGCAGTTATGTAGCTCTACCAAATGTCTGACTTTCTGAACGTCTCAAACCTCGTCAAACATTGGGCCTACCTTGCAGTAAATACACCGTGTGTTTATCAGCTTTGTACTAGTAGCTTGATACAGTGTTTACTACAATAGTGAGATCCCCTTGCTCCAGGAATGCGTGGCGTCGCTTAAAGGATGAAAGGCTGCTCAGCAGAACGCCAAGGAATCCGTGCATTCAATGGTGTTTGTGAAACCTGTTGTTAATGAATTAACTCACAGCAGGAGAAACTCCATCTACTTTAAGCGAGTTCCTATAAGGATGAATCCAGGCTATTGAATTCTTCTTAATCTTTACAATCATGAAAGAAAAATAAAATTGTGTAGTAATGCTATGTTAGCAGCTGTATTTAATGATCTTGTGTAACAATGCAACATACTAATTTCTTGAATAAATTATTTTGTGTCAAATTCTGTAACAACACTGATTAATCACTCAAAATGGATTGCACATTGAGTCAGGGCTTTGAATGCATACACAAAATCTTGTTTACTAATATATTAGTTGTTTGAAAAAATATCGGTCGTTTTAATAACATAGAAAATGATTTATGAAGCCTCAAAACTTAACAAATAGTCAACCAAAATAATAAACAAAAATCAACCCTACATATGTCCTTGATTAAAAGTTGGAAATACTACTTTTCAAGGCGGCAACTCTAACTCTTTTGCATAACTAACCCCAGATAAGTTTAGCTTTAGGTATACATGTGTATACAAATCACACAGTGATGTGCAGAACAAGCACCCTGCCAGTGTAGTTCACTAATTCTCATTCCATTACAAACTTGTACCTATCAACAGAGCAAGAGACCAATACAATGTTCACAGCATCTCTTCCAAAAGCCTCGGCAGACAAAAGATGTTTTTTCCACGTATTTCCAGAATATTCTCACACAATTAATTAATGCCACAACATAAACTTTTGAGGATGGGAGAAGGAAGCAGTGGGAAGGAACGGGGAACCTGTTGCCATTAAAATGCAGAAATTGGTACAAGCTGAATTAACAGAAGGTTTTAGCTTATATTCTATCTCCTGCTGTATTGCATTTCAACTCTTCCCCTTCACCCACAAAAAAATTCCACTGCATTTGAATTTCTACTTTTGCGGAGAACAGTGCCACAAAAACACAAAGCAAGAGCATGGATAGGTATCAGAAATATGTTGACTAAGAAGTCCAGATACTACTGAACCAAACAGACTTGAAATCAATTGCAAAAATATGCATCTGATGTTTATTTTAAAAAAAGCTCAAGATTATTTTATTTTCTTTGTTTGAAATAGAAATCTCAGGGCTTATGCAAATTTTGTCATTTATCTGTATCATTTGTTTATTAAAATGTAAAATCATTTGGTGATGTAAGCATAGTATTATTTATCAAATGACATAGTTTGCCATTTTTAACCACTAGTAACAAGGAATCTGTTATTCTCTTTAGTGAATTATTTTCAACTCTGTGTTAATTAACTGTACGGTACGGGCAAACCATCAAGAAACTGGGCTACAAAACAATTTTGTCTGCAGAATTCTGAACTCTAGCCAAATACTCTTAGCACAGAATTATCTTATGAAGCTGTATCATTCTTAGGTTTATCCAGTTGTAGTTACTCATACATTCACATTCTTTGATAACATCCACTTTGGTTTTAAAGCAGACTGTTAAAGTACAATATTAGTTAAGAGATACATCCTGATCAAACTACCAACCAGACTCAACACAGTATTCTTCAGCAGCTAACTAAAATGTCAATATGCTTGTTATTTAGTCCTGACTTCATGACACTGTCTTGATGTGCATTTGCCATTCAAAATGAAACTTATCTGTCAGAGGAAAACAGCAATCTACTGAACAAATCATGTGGCTATCTACTTATTATCACACAGGAAATTTACTATTTTATGGACAAAGTTTATTTAAATAAAATGTTAACATTCATGCCAAAGTTTCAAAAATACTCTTGAGCAAGCGTGTGCTTAACCTGAGCAAATTTTGTGCACATGAATTTGTTACTGAAACAATGAAATAGCTGTTGTATGAGCAAATGCTCCATTTGCACATGAAAGCAAATATAACACATTGAGAAATGAACATCCATTACCACTAAATCAGGCATCCATGAACACTTGCACTAGGGTTTATCCTTAACTCTTGCAGGCATTAGCAAGTGATACACTTAAACTAAAAGGCAAAGTGTGACTATTTGGATGCAGGACTGGTTCAAGAAATTGGGGAAGAAGTTCCAACCCAGCTTTTTCATGCTCTTCAGATCAGGTCAGCCCTGCCTCCAGCTGAGGAAAATCCCTAATATTTACAACTAGACAAGGAAAGGAAGTTGCATCTGCAGCCAAAGGCCAGAAAGGAACTGACACATTAACAGATGTGTGGAACAAAGGAGAAATAAAAGTGGCAAATGAATGAAGGTGATGGGTGCGGGGGGGTTACAAGTGGCAGAGCGAGTGAAAGTGGAGGCAGAAATCAGATTCCTGGAGCAAACAGTTAAACGCTTTCACAATAATTCAGAAGGATGCAGTGGGCATCACACAGACCTCAAAAGCCTGTGGTATGACTTCTTAGATTATTCACATTTTGGACTTGTAAAGGTCTTTCTGCCATTATGGCTCATCACTTTTAGTATTTTCACATATTGGTGCTCCTAATTCGTAAGACTCAAGAAGCAAGCTATTCCAGGACACCCTTTGTTTTACCTAGCTTCATACTGGGATGTAATTTATTTTGAAGACAGAGAAGTTTATCTGGGGTTGAGTGTAGCTTGAAATTATGAGTTTATGATCAGCTGTGACAACAGTGGGAACATGTGTTGGATTCATAATCTATTTATTGGCTAAATTTAGGTAATCTGGTTTTCACAGCACTTGCCAGCAGGCACATCCCTGCTATTGACAGTCGGCAAGAAAGGGCAGACACATGGAGTAGTTAGGTGTAATTCATCCGCTTATATATTTGGACTCATTTTGTCGGTAGTGACTTCACTAAAGTCATGCAAAGACAGGAGTTACTGTGCTTCCCATCTACAGCAACCTATTTCTGCACCCAATACCCCATTGTATTGCAGAGAAAATATAACCTGGGCTGCATTTTTTTTTTTTTTTAATTGAAATTTAACCTTGTTTAAAACATGATCCTCTGTTCCCTCAGGCTGAAGAAGAGTAGGGAGAAACCCTAATTCAGTTACGTGTAACTGCTCTGGAATAAAGTGAGGTGGGTTTTATAATCAACACTAAGGATTAGAAGTTAGATGATCTAGGTCTATTCCTTGGCTTGCCAAAGAATTCACACAGCAGTAGGCAAGCTCATCAGTTTTAGATCAGTGAAAGGGGACATGAATATTATTCTTCCTCTCGGGAATGTTTAACAATATAATTGTTAATGTCCGTAAGACGCTCACGTATGCCAGGAATATAGGCCAGGGAAATTCCTGTCCTGTTGAATGTGAATATGCAGACATAGCTTGCAGAGCTGGAGAAGACAGAGCAACTACTCTGCCAAAACCACACTGAGTTAAAGAAAGTAAAAAGAAAAAAAAGTAATAAATAATATGAGTAAGAAACTAGACTAACAGTAGTACCACTGATAAATCAGCCACTATTTAAAAAGGTGAGACTTTCAGCAAACGTACTTTACTACATGTTCCATGAAGGGAACTTTGTCATGAAGTGAAATCAACGTGGAAGAAAATCATTAAGTGCTCAGATCGGGGCTCTTAATTGCTCTCTACAAGTCAGCAAATCCAGAAATAAAACACACCATAAATCTTAATAAAAATATAAAGATTTTACAGCCCATAACAAATTAGAAATTAAAAAAACAGCACGTCCACATCTGCTGATCCTTTAGCAGCCCTGCACAGCAGTAGGCTAATAGCTGCACCCCCACCCCCCCCCCCTTTTCTTTGATAAGTATTTTAAAAACAAACATCTTAGAAAATACTTCTCATAAAACTCTTCTGGAGCAGCCTGGCACAGTTTCAAGCTATCGGAGTGGCTCTGCTGGTGCTGAAGTTCGAGAAACGTGACTCTGCACCTAGACCAGCCACCTCCCCATGCCTTCTCCTTCCCCGAAATGGCAGGCGGCAGGAGAAAAGCCGGCACGGCCGGCAGCAGGAAATAGCGTGAGAATGGGCTCCCTCATGCTACTTCCAGCCCTTCCTGATATCGGAGGGTGTGAAATGGGTTGCAAAGACTGTCTCTCACATTATTTCCTTTTCCACCCCAGCCAAAACCAGGAAGCGCCGGCTAGGAGATACGCAGAGAAAGCATAGCGTAAAACGAAGCACAAAATCAAATTGGTGGCCAAGGCTAACTATAGCAAAAATTCAAGGATCTGTGGGCACAGCCTAATATTAGCACATCTAGAAAAAGCACTAGGAGGCTCATGTACCCAGGCTTTGCTTTTGATTTGCTACATAGCTAATCCAAAGGCTACTGACATCAAAGCAATTTTCTTCAGGACATCCACAGACTTTGGGTCAGACCTTACAGGACGGTGCTGGCATCCTTCATGCCCTCGTGCCACAAACAGCACATGCGTATGGGAGAGGTCCTACTTACTCTGACTACTCTGCTGTGTAGAAGTATTAGCAACAACAGCACTTCAAAGAGAACGTGTTTGTTTATATTTGACAGAAGGCATATATTGGACGAACAGGTCTTGGCACATTTCAGTGGAAATGGCTCCTATAGTCTTAATGTTAAGTAATATATTCTAAATAAAATGCAATCCTGTGCCTTCAGGGAAGAAATATGAAGAATGGTAAATCATTTATTTATCACCATTTGGGGTTTTCTGTATTCTAGACACTTCTGCATTCCTCTGTTTATTATTAGCCAAGAGTGGTATCATATGGCAGCTTCAGTACAAACATTCGTTCTCTTCTGTATACATCCCCACGAGATGCAAAAGCAATGAAATTTGGTCTCCTCATTGATAATGCTCCCTCCTCACAGCTAAAATACATTCCTCTCAGAGGGAAACTGGTGACAGCCTCGCAGACCATGTTGTTCTAAAAGCAGAATTGAAACTAATTACTTAGTAAGTCCAGTTAAGAAAAGGGAAACAGTCTCCTTTCCCTTCTCTGCCTCTCAAGACTGTAAAATATGCCTAGGCAGGAAGTACAGTAAAGCTCATGATGAGCAGAGGCAGCTACCCTTTCAAAACGAACAGGGCTCCTCTGAAGTGACATTTTCATTTAGCCAGTGAGCTGGAGGATAAAGGGTGGGATACCAGAAGGGCTCTCCAGCAGGTGAGGTTACTGGCCAGGCCTCCCAGCTTCACACCTCCAAAGATCACAACCGCATTTAAATGGAAAGCCAGGATGGTACCTGTAGCTTTTGGTAAAGTCATCTTTTCTGAGCCAATGCAACCAGAAACTTGGTGGAGCAATGATAATAGTGCATATTGACGTTAACTTCTTATGGGGAGGCACTGAAAAATTGTCGTGAGACAGCAGGAAGTATTGTAGTGTTTAAAGTTACTGCTCAGAAGCAGCTGAAAAATACCATTTCCAGACACTAAACACCTACATTTGAGTTAGGCAGATACAACACATTAGGTTGAGAATTATATTCGTTCCCACTTTCCTGGGAAAGGACAAGAAGTAAAAAGTGGCTTTCTCCTTGCCCTTTGTTCATCTAGGAGAGCTCCTGACTCATCAGCTAGTCCCCGTCTTTCCTCGGCACAAACTCTGCAAGAGTTTAAACCTCCATCTCCCCAACATCTTTCTTTCAAGATGCTCCAGCATCCTGCAGCCACGCCATGCAGTCCTTAACTCTGAGAAGACCTTTGTTGGATTGCAGCTAAGCTGCCTACACGGAGAACCAGTTTTAATCCACGAAAAGCAGAATTGTAAAAGCAGCAATGTCGAACAGAAGGGAACTAGGTAAGTCCTCATGGCCTTCCTAGTACCTCACTGCCACCACCACACCATTAACAAAAGATGGAAAGGACTTGTGCCGCTTCCCAGAAGACAGCAGGCAGGATGCCGGGAGCTGCCGCAGCCTGCTGCCTGGAACAGCTGCCACACAAGCAGACCACAAGCCCTGCAATGTGCCTGCTCCCTGAGGACAGGCGATACTAAACTCTTCAAGATCCCTGAAGAAGCTCTGCATACATTTCACATCCAGGATTGGCAGAAACAGAAACGAATTTCATTTTGATATTAACATTTCTGAAAGCCAAACAAAGCCCTGTAAGATATGCACTCCTCGCTGTTCCCTGCTGAAACACAGACAAAATTGATGTTTAAACATTCGGCAGTCACCTTGCAAAGCTTCCTATATATAACCGTGTCACTTCCAAGAGTGAAAAAACCCTTCTTTTTAAAAAAATGCAGAACGTTAAATGAGCCCATACCAAGACAAACTTTACAGTAAGCAATTCACACTTCAAAAAACAACAGTTTAAAAAAAATTAAAAATTTTACAAACAACTATAAGAAGTTAATTTTTGTGAACAAGAAACATTGTTGAGAATTTTGAAGTTGATCATCAACCAAAGAATCCATTAATTTTAAGAATTTATTCAACTTTCAAGAGCAAGAAGGGATTTTTGGAAGCTGGATTGATCTCGAAAGAGAAAAGTCACTTTTCTGCCTTCCATTTTAAACATGCCTTTCTCGTTTTAAACAGGCCCTTCAAATGGGGAAAGTGTTTAAAACCCAAGACTCTTCTCTGAAAGAACTGACAACTCCAACACAGTTTGCTCAACTTTCTAACTTTTATTAGCCCTAATGACAGTAGCTTGCACATTCAAATTAAAATAGTCTTCACTTGACATCTCAGCTACATTTTATATTTTGCCTTTGCTACATTTTTTTTTGGTGTGCTCACCAGGTTAATTTCAAGGTATCAATCCTGTCAGATTTTACAGGAAGTAATTTTTGTCAGGTCCCTTGCAAATTTCGTATGATAAAAACAAGTTCAGAATTTCAAAGTGACATTAACCTCCAAGCAAACATTTTCCCATTAAAAAACTCTTACTTTGCATATTCTGTTATTAAAAACAATGCCACTGCACGATCAAAAATGCCAGAAAGGACAAGAACTACCAAAACTAACAATTAGAATGCTCCTTCTGCAAGAAAATAATATCATATACTTTACTATCAAACTGAATAAATATTAGAATTATGAAATATTTTTAGAAGGAGACAGCAATGGTATCTTAGAAAAAAAATAAATCTGTAATTTGTCAGCAATGTACAAAGTTTATTTTTGGCTCAACAGCCTATGATGTAGAATTAAGTGTTCCACTAGATGGAGCAGGATGGTAAAACCATCATGAAGGCCATCCCCTTTGCTGACCCATGAAAAAGTTGATGTCCAGCAATCAGGGATTATAAGAATTTTAGCTTTCTTCTGTGCATTCAGGACAGAACAAAATTTGTTCTTCTTCCAAAAAAGGGCAACAGAAAACCCCCTTAGTGCTTAACAATATTTACTTCTTCCTGTCATAGAAGCTGACTATTAACAAACACTAACCAGAAACAAACAGATAACCGAACACTATCAGAAACAAAACTAGTTTTCCCCCATTTCTATCAGCTTTACACTGAGACAAGATTTACTGGATAGTTGACAGAAAATGAAAATCTTGTAGTATTTTTTATTTTGTAGCAACTGAACTTGCAGAAAGATCCATGCCAAATGATCAAACATTAGTCACCTAATGCAAAAGACATCGCTACACATCAAACAAATTCGCACTAGAAACAATGGCAAAACTTCAAAGAGGCTCCTAAAGACCTGGAGCTGTGCAAGTCATAGTAAAATTATCTCCCTGGTCTCTTTTCAGCAAGAGCTAATTGTTGATTTACCTTTAAGTCTACCTAAACAAACAAACAAACAAAAGAACCTTACAAATTTGATTTCATCAAACATTCTTTAAGAGATGCAGTAGTAGACAAACTGTATTTCCATCATCATGTAAAATGAGAAACCTGCATTTGACGTTAACTTCTTATGGGGAGGCACTGAAAAATTGTCCATTAAACCTTATTTCAGCTTCTCCAAAAGAAGTAGAAAGAACATAAACTAACAAAGAACAGTTTTAACCATTAATATTCCAAATTTAAGTCCTGCAATTCTTGAGTATACGCAACAAAAATACCAGGAATGGTCACGGTTATCACAAACATCTTGGCATAAAATAATTCTGAACCATACTATACTGCTATATGTGATAAGTAACTGCAAACATGCAGGAGTCTCTCATGACGATACTAATTATCACAGTGGTATAAATAGCAGAAGAGAATGAATCACTCTCAAATATGTGCATAAAGGCACACAAGCAGAAGCCTTGGTGACTGATCACAGGCTGCTGCCCATGATTGTTGCTGCCATCTCTTTGTTTTCAGATAAATAAACTGCACTAAAAACAAAAGCTACAAACATGGGCATGTTTCACACCAACGTACTTTCCAACTTACTAAAACTTGCTGCAGTATCTGAAGCTGTCATTTGGAAAGGAACTGTTCTAAGCAGAAGAAGCAGAAAATTTGGTCTTTGAGACAATACAATTGTCCATCGCATTAAGGTGTCCACCTGTATTAAGACCATTTGAAAGCATCTGCAAGGTTTTCAATATAGATATCGTTGTATAATTGAATGCCAGTTTTTCCTACCTCTCTGAATAGCTGATTACCAAGAATTCACTACGTAGCATACACTCCCCTTTTCCAAGGTAAGGAAAAGTAAGCATCAGGACCATCCAAATCACTGTCATTAACATCCAATAAAAAATTTTGTATATCACAGTCAATATACAGCAGAATAGAAACTATACTTACTACTGTGCACAATCAATCAGCTGATATTCATTAGATCTCTCATAGCAGGCTTTCACACCTTCGTCTTGCCAAAGTGTTTTTGTATGTTCATAAAACTCCTGAAAGAGTAAAAATAGTATTAGCAAAATGAATTTACATACAAAGAGAATCAGCAAATGGTAACATATCGTTACCACTGTAATGAACAGTAAATGGTAACATATTTAACAAAAAACTTTAAATATTTTTTAGATCCTGACTACAAGTTCACTTGGCTTTCTTAGTTGTTTTGACTTTAACGTTTTGTAACACTTAAAAAACTGCTTCTCAATCATTTTGATTGAGCCCAACTATATACTGAAAGAAGGGTTAACTTGTCATTAATGACAATTCTGTTGGCATTGTTAATAATCAGTACTCTTCGGTAACATTTGTTCTTTAACTCACTACTCCACTGCGTGTTATATTTATTTGGCTGTGAAGATTTTTATTTTTTTTTTCCTTCAGTGAAACACTACTTCTCAGTAATTCTTACATAAAGGTAGCAAATGATGATTAGGTTTTTGACTTTCCAAGTTAGTGAGGCTCTTTGGGGACCATATAGACATCTGATTCTTACTTAACTCTGTATCACTTAACTCATTTTAATTTATTGTTTTACAGTGTAAAAGGATATTGAACTACAGAAGAAATACAGTGATACAAAGCTAGATTGTGTTTTGATTGTGTCAACCTAAAAAATTATAAGCCAAGATACAAAAGCAGACAGCCAAAAATGCAATGCTTCAGTTTTGTTGAACCTACAACGCAAGTATAAAACACACACAGAAGCCCATTCTTTTTTGCATATAAAATATGCACTTTGGCTCCAGCAGGGGTGTGTGCAATATGTAATTGTATTTCTGGCTATCAGTCTAAGAACTTTGAATAGACTTAGAAAGAGCAGCAACCTAGTGACTTACATACACACACCACTGTGGGCGTTACTTTTATCAATGACCACGGACTTTTCTTGGCTCTGTCTCAGAACTTTTAAAGTGTTTTGGACTAAATACTTTTATTCTGATTTTAAGTGGCTCAGGTGACTTACTCCATATCAGCTTTTTTGCATCCAGGACAGCACATGACCTTTAAAATAGCTGCTGTATATATTCTATTTCTCCCCTCACCCCTTTTCTTTACAGTAGAAATATTTTAAAGAAAAATGTATTATTTTAAATAGCCATTTTATCGCTTCAAGGTTCCTCCATTAACTTAGTTTTGGAATCGCTCCCTCTATTGGGATATCAGTCTCTCACATTCTTCTACTGTCAGTGTAGTACAAAGAAAGGGGTCACATCCAAATGTGACTTCCAAGGTTTCACTTGAAAATATCTTTTTAAAAATTCACTTTCCTACCAGAACATTAACTAACACCTGAACTGTTACCAGAACAGTAGATGCTTTAAATGGCATCTTAAAGTAAATTTAGTGATGCAGATTTTCAAACCATCCTCTTTTTGGCAGGTATAAGATGCATATGTGATTGTGTGATCATAGAATTGTGAATACCAATGATGGAAACAGCCCATCAAATGTAAATTTGATCTTGCTTTTATTGCTATTAAATATTCACCAGCTGCACATGCACACAAATGATAGTAAATGCACACTACACAGCTAAAAAACTCTCTAGGGTAAAATTTTATTCTAATTTATTTTAAAGATATTATGAAGTTTATATATAGTGTTAGATGTATCTTTTCAGTTTGTTCCCTGCTTTTATGAACTGTTCATGAACAAAAAGACCAGTTAAATTTCTTTTGTAAACAGGTTAAGAAGATTTTACTTGATTTTTAGTATTTGTAGATTGTACAACCAATTGCTGTTAAAGGAAGTAAAAGACGAATCAAAATCTTAATTCTAGTCCTCAGTTTTCTTTCTCCCAGTGCTGGAATTATGTTCATTGGATGCTTTCATTTTGAAGTTTTCCAATTTTTTGGCAGTTGGGGAACCGTCAATTACCTTCAATCTTCAACTGTATGACAGCATAGTGAGGAAAATATCTTTCCAAAGCAAAAAGGAGTAGGATGAGAAAGTAAAGGAGAGAGGGGGAAGTAACTGGAATCTCACTGTATTTGAACCAAACCCATTTCTGGGGTGACTTTATATGTTTCTTTTTAAAAGTAACAGTAGTCTAATACAGAACATCTTATGATTCACTCAACTCATTACCACAAAGCTGGAAAAGTGAAAAATTGAATCGTCAATTGTACGAGATTTCTTTGCTGAAACAGCAGCTGATTCAAACGCACACACACCATTTAAATTTCCCATCTAATCAAGATAACTTACACCAGACTCCAGATAGTTAATTGAAGATTTGGCAGAGATATGGTTCTAAAATAGACATCTACTTCAAACTGGGGTCAGCATCTGCCAAGCCAATTATCTCCAAACATACCCCAAAATACTTGCTTCATCCTGCATTACAGTAAGTAAACAAATAACTAGGCAAAGATAAGTTTACAGAAAATGCAATAAAACAAAGATTCTTCGTCACCTACAAATGTACATTTAAAGTGAAAAGGAGCAGTGCCTTAAAGAAAAAAAGTCACAGCATAGTAAAAGTCTGCCACAAAAATGAGACACAAAAGTCCTTCCTCACTACTGTTTCTCACTACTACTATGACATTCTGGTAGAGAACTGATATAAAGCAATTGTTTCAAACAACTTATGAACTCCATCATACCTTGTGAAGAAACATTTGGAGTAGTTTCTGCAATTAGACTCTTAAAATGGGATGAAAAGTAAATCCAGTTCCTGACCCTTGCATAAACACACTGATAGTAAAAAGCCTACGATTTAGTTTAAGAGAGTCCTCTCTGTGTTTTAAGGGCAGTTCTTAACTTCTAAGAAAATATGTGGATTGCAATAATGGGATAATAATCAATGTTTGTGCCTTGTTAGGCCTAATTCGCAATAAAATACTTAATACTGCCTTTATGTCTGTCCTGCTAATCTGAACTATAACCAGCAATACTTATGCAATCTTTTCAATATGGTTATTAACTGTCCATGTGTGATGGAAAGAGAATTTTAAGTCCATGTTCTTTGAACTTTTTAATGGCATTTCAAAATCAGAATCTACAACAAGTCATGAATAATAGATTATTATACTAAGATACAGTGCGGTTTTTTGGGGTGGTTTTTTTGTGCTTCTTTTGGTCTTTTTTTTGTTGTTTGTTTTCATTTTGTTTTTAAAACTGAACTACATGACTTGTGATAGCCAAATACAAAGGCCTTTTATTAATAAACAACCTTTTGTCTTTAGGCCACATTAAATATATCTGCACACATTTTGGGACTAATGCTGACCCAGCTTACACAACTGTAAACTAGGAAGGTGTTCGGCAAAGAAAAGTTGGAACCAAGCTTACAGAGTTCCACTCTTGCTTTATTAGAAGCCTACTTCCACTAGTGACGGATTTTGGAATTAAGACATAGTAGCTAGTTGCAAAAAACCAGATTCTCCCTCCTTCCAAATACACCTACACTAACCACAATTCTGAAATAATATTTAAGAAAGAATAACACAAAAAATCCTCAGCATCCCATTTGAGTCATGGAACGTAAGCCTGGGGCTACTCTCACGGAAGGCGAGTAAAACCGCAAGATTTGTTATGTATTTAGGTAAAACAGGGGCTTCAGAGGCTGCTAGAAAAATCAAGTTAGCAACAGGGTTTTTTTTGTCTGGTTGGGGTTTTTTGGGGGGGGGGGTTGTTTTTTCTTTTTTCTTTTTTTTTCTTTTTTTTTAGTTAAATAGGTCTAATTTGTATGAGATCTTTAAAAACAATGAGTTAGGAAACAAATTATCCAAAAGTAGCAGGCAAATTTCCTGAAAAGAAGTAGCCAGAAAACTAGTCCTTACATGTCTGGTTCTTGCTTCCATAACACTGATTCATTTGCTGGCACATTGTAATATAACAGACTCTACAGCAGCATCAACACAGGTTTCTCTTGCACTATAAAATGGAACTCCTAACAAAACAGCTAAAACAAACAAATACTACTAAATAACAATTTGGTTTGAGAAGACATTCCACAATAAACAGCATTTAAGTGTTAGGTTCCAAACGATCCATAGTGTTTGCAAAGTATGGTCATATTATCCATTCTTGCCCTATGCATACTTAAACTCAAAAAAAATATTCAAGTTATGTCATTTTCCATTTAAAAAAAATGCTGCAGTTACACAATACACACCCAAGATCCTGTTTAAACTATAGCTGAAGCTGTATAAAGCAACAAAAGTCAACATAAGTGATGACAACATGGCATCACCAAGGAAGGTAAGAAGTGAGTTCTTCCTAAGAATTATGTCAAGATTGTACCATTTATTTACCACCAGACCAGACTTTACACTTTCCAAAGTGCTAACATAACCCTAAACAGGGAGAAATCCTTGTGTAGAACACTTAGGGAAAACAATGCCAACATAACACAAATCTGAACAGAACATACAGGGCTTGACTTTGAATTTTTTCAGGCTGGGCAGGGGCATAGTTTGAATGCCAGGCACAATCCCTAACTAACAGGATACACTTCTGTGAAACTATAAAAAACTGAGAAAATCCACTGTCTGGGTAAACCTTCTCTGTCTTACTTACAGCTGAAGTATCAAGAACCATGACTTGCTGATGGTGAGGAAGCCTCATCTCTCATCATACCGTAACACCACGATACTTAAAAAGTCATATTTATGTGAAAGAAATGTATTTCAGGATTAATGTTTTATTTATTAGACAACACTTTCTCCACCTGCTGAAAGTTTCCCAGTACAATGAGTCAACAAGCAACATTTGTGCATCACTTGTGTTCACTTATAGGAACCTTCGCAGACTTTTAGAGAAAAAAACCCATCAGTGGAAATCATACTGTAAAAGGGATGCTTGGAAAACAGTACTTTGTTCCAGAAAGATCTTACTGACACAATTCTGGATTAGAAAAGGGGCAATGCAGATTCTAATCAAGTTTAAAAACTACTTGTATTAGAAAATTTCAGTAAATTGAATAAATGGCAGCAGGTAAACAGTGGTTTTATTAAAAGTCAAACCAGAGAAAGTGTTAAAGAACTTGGAGGTTGAGCATTTTGGTTGTTAAAAAAAATAATCCTCAAGAGACAAACTCCAGGCCTGGGAAAAAATAAAGGAACCAAGATCAGCTTTTGAGAGGCATTCTAAAAGGATAAAATACTAGCAGAAAATGAAAGAGAAAAACTGGACATACTGTCTACAAGGTTTTGTTCCCTCCAGATATATAAATACTCAAGAGACTTTTAAAAAAATGTTTATGAAGCAATTTTTTACAGGCATTAGGATGTTGGCAGGGAAAAACATTGGCACAGTTCTTGCCACTGTGACACGATGTTCACAGGAACCTTAGCGTGGACATGCAACATTACCTTTTCTTTGTAAAATATAATATAGGGTGGATCTATCATTATAACAGCTTATTTACTAATTCCAGCAAAAGTCAATGCCATTGAAAAAAAACCTTACCTACTAAAAGGTGTGTACAACCATTACACAATGTTGTGGTTAAAACTGGGATTCAATTCCTGGGCAAAGTTCACTGTCCCATGGAGTTACACATTTCATAATAAGAGTTTTAAATAGGTCGTCCACTTACAAGCCTAATGATTAAAGGTCAAACCAAACCAGCTTCTAACTGTAAAATCGTATCTTGGAGGACATTTGCTTCCCAACGTGTTCAGCTTTTAAAAATAACATTGACCATTGGTTTCAAACCCCTTTACAAACCTAGTCTGCAAGGTGGGGGCACATGAACTTTACTTGCATGACAGTCAGGCAGTTCTGCTGCATTCCACTAACGAACCGCATTAGAACAAGACAAGGTCACAGGACGGCAGGGCAGCACAGTGCATTCCAAGACAAACTGCACAAGTTGATTTTCTCCTTCCAGGATAAGTAAATGCACGACAAATTGATTTATTTTTCATTGCTCATATCTGAAATCAAATTATTACTATTGACTGTAAGGCCACTCAGAGAAGGAAACTGATGGCATCTTGTCATTCCCCCTGTGTTTGGGCAGGGATACTAGAATGTGTTAAATTTGTCAAATCAGACAGTTTAATAAGCCACTTACTTGAATAGGGAAACATCTGCATTCCTAATGGTGTGAACAAGTGTTAATTATTGCTTGCTATTTTAGGGAAAATATGCCGATGATATCACAAAGGAAACACATACCTACAAATAGTTGAAGATATTCTCCAGTTACTGGCGTGTGTCCAGAGCTGAATACAAGACTCTTTGGGAGTGGCCAGAGTACTCAGCACTTCCCATAACTGAGTCAGAAATATTTTCAGCAAGGATTCAGTCTCATTATCAACAGTTTTTCATGCTTAGAAATTAAGAATGATGCTGAAAATTTTTGGTTTTCTGCTTACAGTATCTTCACATTTCTAGTAGCACAAATTAAACTGGATGTGGCTGCAAGGAATGGACAGTGGGAAAGGAATTTTATTTAAGTAACTCCTGTGAAGTTTGAACTTTCATTTTTCCCCTTTGTTAAGAGTTTCAAAACACCACAGTATTTGAGAAATGTGCCAACACACAATTCCATACCCATAATCTACAAAGTGCCTTTGGTTAAAAGGCCTCACTAGCATAATATCGCACTATTTCTCTTTTATTTCTACTTTCACAAGAAGTTTAATTGTCACAGAAACTTAATCTGTTGATACTAGAACACTGCTTAGATTTAATCCTTTCACACAACTCCTATTTAAAGCACTTCACGCTCATTAGGGAGGAATAACTCACTTTTGGTTAAGAGCACTAAGATGGAAGTTGGCAGATGTGGACCCTACTCACCATTTTGTCAAGATTCCTTTGCAATTTTAAACCGAGTAATCAATGTTCCTCTGCTTCTTCAGAGTGTACTCACACACGGAAAGGCAATTCATTAATGGATTAATCTTACTGATAGCATAAAAGGCTCACAAAGAAGTCTCCTATACCATTCCAGCTCTCTCTTGGGGCAGTAGAGAGCAGCAATAGAGGCATTTCAACCATTAGCTATTTTTGTACACCTCTGGCTAAGAAAGAAGGTTTAATAAAACTCTGAGAAATTTCCTTTGAGCCTTAAATTAGGGTTTGGAAAATGTCTTTCATACTACGTCATTTAGTTGCTTTTTGTGTAATGAATATATAATAAATTTAAAACAAACAGTCAAATAAAATGACCGTATTACCTTACGCAGTGCTAAGAACAAGCGCCATTTCAAATAATGGGTTGAACCCTGGACCATACAGCAACTTTGCTGCCCCCTTTCAGATTGGAAACAAAAAGCCTATTTTTGCTAGAAACTTCCACCAACAGAAAAGGGTAAGAGATAAAATAGTTACTCCTCATTTTAAATTCAGACAAATCCCAAGGACAGATCACTAATAATCTTACAATCTTTCTGAAGAAGTAGAATCTATATTCATAAAAGTATTCATAGACTTATGATACAGTCTACATGGAGAAATCAAGCTCACATACACTTACAATAGATTAATTAAAAGTTCTGTTTATCTGCTGGGATTTTTTTTTTTTTAATGAATAAAAAGTTACCCAGTTTCCTGGGACCTTAAGAAATCTTAAATTTTACTGGAACACTGAAGAAATGTCATGTACCCTCCAAAGGCAAGCTGAACACCCTGAAAACCTGCTGCTTCTCTGAAGAGCAGGACTCTACCAGAAGAGATGCTTGCATTTAGGAAACACGATACCCTTAACAGCTCCAGTCTGCTCTGGGCATTCATGTCTGTGGCAGGATCAAAACTTGGAGTCATGCAAGCAGCAAATACACAAGTAAATACCTGTTCATCCACACACCTTCATTCGCACACAAGCTCTCACCAGCTTCCATTCAAGTTTGGCAAGGGAAAAGGTCTGTGCTTGTGGATCTCTCTCAAGATTTGGGACCTGACATGTTTGGGTTTTTTTTTAATTCTGCCATAAATTCGTGAACTAATAACACACTCCCTGTTGCTCTGTTCCATGTAAAAGTCTCCCAGTTGGGAAGTCACAGATGGCTGCATGTAAAAAGGTAACTTTGTACAACTTAGCCATACTACAATATATCGTATTTGGTACTGGAATAATGAAAAACAACTTTAAATGTACCACTGAGGGACATGTGTAAAAAAAGGAAAGAGTATTCCACAGAATCAAAATGTAAAATAGATCACGGTATTTTTCACTTTTTTCTTTTTAGCTACTTCCATGCTTATCCAAGTTCATCCTTTACTCACCTGATATGATGTAAATTAAATTAAAATACCAAAGTCATGATTTTTTTAGAAGCATGTTTACCATCACATTTCCAAGTCTTTGTACGTTGCAGAATTTTTACGCCCAAAAGCACTTTTTGTTGTATGCCCAAAAAGCATGTCCACGGGGCAATTTGCACATTGACATGTTACTTAAGTCTTCACATAGCCTCTCACAGAAACTCTTCTCAAGCCATTGCAATACTAGGCAGGCTCATAGGTAAAATTTTATTTCATCTATGCGTACACCAATATGTGGTGATAGTCTCTTACTGTGAGTAAAACCAGAAAATGCTTAAGAATGTCTATATTAAATTTATGCCTATTTCCTGTTTAATTCAGCTGACAGCTCTTCTATTTCAACATAAATTGAATTAATCTGTTCTTGTTCTTTAAGACTGCTCTGAGGAAAACAAAGAAGATGTATCAAGAGGAATTAAGTCACAATTTCTTCAAATGATTTCTAAATGTGAACTTATGACCCTATAAATATGGTATGGTGGGAATTTACTGGATAAAAATACAAGTGCAGAATAAAGCATTAGCCTTTACTTCAAATGCCAATAAATAATAAAGCAAAATATAGGATGGGGGTTTTGTACTATAAAAACGACTGCACTACAGAAAAGATGTGCAGGTAATGTCCATTGTCTGAAGTCCTGGATTGTAGCTACTCCAATTTAAGGAAATAACCTTATGGGATTTCAACAAAAATATGTGAACACTTCGGTGAAAGCACTGCAGAATTCAAAGGGCATATTCCTTTAATTTTCTAGCCAAAAATATTTTCCCTTCATGCCCAGAATATGTTTTATTTTATTGCACATAACAAACTGAAGCATAAGAAGTAATAGCATCCCCATTTTCACTGCAGTTAGAAATTGTGGTTACTGGCAATAAAATCTGGATTACCAGAAGGTAGAACAATTGTTGTTCCTGCAGATGCTGCCACATTTAAAAATCGAATTAGCTGTAGCAAGGAGGACTACAGCAAACAAATCAGGAGACTAATCACTATATAGAAAAGCAATGCTAATTAGTAAAGCTGCTTAACTCTTACATTTCATCTCATTTCTGTTCCCAAAACTCAGAAGGGAGACTGGCTTTTTTTTTTTCTTCTTTTTTTAAATACACATGTACTCATTATTTAGGCTATATGTAAAGTCGAGGTACTGTAATATTACTGTTCTTCTGAAAGACCGGCCTAAATATGTATGTAATTTTACTGAATACGGGCTTAACAATTAATGAAATTCCTCCTACAGAGATGCTGATAGTTGATAGCTTTCGACTTTCTTCAGAAAAACAGATTCTCAAGCTTCTTCCTAAAAATTAAAACTCGGGATGAAAAGAAACTCTAAAACAAGGTGAAAACTAGGGGACTTAACCTATATTTGAGGAAAACAAGGACAAAGACAAATGAACAAAAATACACAACCTTCATTACTAGACAGCAAGATAAACCAAAGTTTATATTAAAGTAAAAACACGAACCACTGACTTAAATTATCAAAATCAAACCTACTATGCATAATATTTAAATTGTTATTTCTCAAAGCTTAATGCTCATTAGTTGGTATCCATTAAAAATGTTGAATTCCTGATACATACAAGTCTGTGTGTGTGTTACTTTTGCTAAACAGATGAATATTGTATAAATGGATGGAAGCAATTTTCTAAGTTAATACGTTTTAAAATTATTTTTACTTACTTTATTTCATCACCAGCCAGCCAGTGCCACTTTCTTATTTGCTACACTTTCTTTCTGTCCATGATCTTTGTTTTAGATGGATACCAAAGTTCCATTTAAATTAAGAAAAACAGCATTATTAACTTTATTTAATAAGTAATTCTAGCTGGATGCATGAAGTATAGCAAAATTAAAGGCTTATCAAAATATATTTTTAAAAAAGCTTTTTTTATGTAGCTGGTGAATTAAATAATTGTTTCCAGTCACCACAGCATTCTGCTTTGTGGAAGCAATGAATTTCTACCTTTCAATGATATTTTTTTCTTTCTTCCAGTTTTAAAATGAAACTAACCTATTTTTAATGTCTAATGTCAAACTACTGAATGGTATAGCAAACGAAATGGACTACAGTGATTAATTTTTCTACAAGATGCTACAAATGGTTTCTTCCCTTTGAAAAAGCCTAGGTTCCTAGTCAGTGCTTTGATTTCTGGAAAACTTCAGCAGCCAAAACATACACAGCATAAACATTTTTTACTTAATTTAAATAGTTTTACGCTTAGGTGTAAAAAGAGAGCACTTCCCATATTAAAGTTTATTTACTATATATGTACACACAGTTTCTAATCATACATTTTACTAAAGAATTGCTTTTTAAAAAAAAACCAAACAACAAACAAGTTCTCTCCTGTAGATAAAAAGAGTTTTGCATAAATTATGCATGCTCCTACAGAAATCCCAAAGACTTTATTGTTTCTTGGACCAAAAGAAACAGGACCAATAAAATGCACAGTATTGAATTCACCTACCAGCTGCTAAGGGACATATAGAGCCCTGAGTCACAGCACACATCCCGGAGTACGAGAGCCCCTCCACCATGCACCATAGGCAGCTGCTCCCAGCACAGCTACAGCGGCCACGTGGGACCACCGGGAAATTCCTGCACATCCGAAAGCTTGCTACTCCAGATAACAACTACTATGACAACCGCTGTCAAAAAAGATGGCCACCAGGAAATTTGCTTGGGAACCTAAAAACAAAGTTTTCTAACAGTATTTGCTCTTACTCATTAAAATAATGTCTAGTCACCAAATAAGTCAGATACTACTTTATGCTTACGCTCAATACATTTTCATTTCAATTATTCATGAAAAAAGCTTTGTGTGAAAATAATATTTCTTAGTATGATGCAATGGGCTAGTTCACAGCCTAACAAAAATTTAAGGTACTGCAGACTGAAGCTGAAATTAAAAAAGATCACTTCCAATAAATTGGTTAGCAATGCCAGAATTGGCTAGATACTGCTATTCATCCATAAGAATAAAACATTCATATCGGGCATCTATCCATCTGGACAAAACCCAGAGATTTCAGGAGATTCATTTGCAAACCATTACTAGTTATACATGTTTTAATTATGAGAAACAGAAGTGAAATCAAGTGGCTGCCTACCTCAGAGTCACTATACTAAAAGAAGGCTTCAAAAGAACTCTTTAATTAATCTGTATTCAAGAATTTACTTCTACTATTAAAGGATAGGAAAACCAGCTTTATTTAAGTCCTGTTAAACTCTGATCAAGTAAACTCAATTGGATTATCTAGAAGTCCATTTAGAAGGAGCTGCTCTGTGTAGATAAGATAATGGGAGATTTAAAAAAGAGCAAGTCAAGATTTCAGAGGATCTAGTCTGCTGATACTGTCTGTACTACTCTCCATTCCTTTTTGTTAACAACATTAACATTCTTGAGTTAAAAGTACTTCACATATCCACATTTTCTACCAATTTTGCACCTCAAGATGCATCTCCAAGATACATACATTATCACTATTTTACAGATAACAAGATACATAGGGCATTAAAAAAAAGTATATAGGACATTGGGGTGACTTGCTCAAAATCATAAAGAGTCTGGACAAGAAAAAGCAAAATCCTCAAATTTTCTCACTGTGATAGCTGCCCAAATTGCATACAATATTATCCAGACACCCAAGAAACCAGGCTCTGTGTCCCACCAGGGTTCCCAGCTTCCCATGGGTATTCCCACCAGAGAAAATGTTTTGCCTACTTTCACACCCCAAAATCTGTGACATTTAAGAGAGCCTCATGGGAAATGTCCCCCATTAAGAGTGAATACGTTTGTCATTACATTATAAAGCTAGTGATGCTGTCAAACCAGAACAGCTCTCTTCTTCTTTCATGATGTATTTAGACAGGAATAATAATATATCTATCATTATACACATCAGGGTGATTATCTACAGGGACAGATAATTTTGTTCTGTTGCCTACATAATTAAGGAACATTTTTGGCAGCAAAGAGATCCCAGTTCACATCTTTTCTTACTGAGATTCTTACTCTTGTTACTTTCTTGAAGACTTTGGTATCAAAAACATTTTAAGGACTCCTACCCCCACCTCTGACCCTGCTGTGCATTGATGTATTTGTACCACCTCATTTGTACCACACTGCCTACAGGCCATGTCATAAACCAGCCCTCAAAACTGATCCCTGTTAAAAATAATCTCCCCAAAATAGAAGAGAGAGGAGTAAGGGTTACCAGGGTTATTTTTAACCTGGATCGGTTCAATGGTCTGATTTATGCTGGGGACCCAACGGAGGTTTTTTTGGTGCAAGTAAGGGTGGCACATCATGGTGTGGAGGAGAGGGAAGGGATGGCTGTGGGCAGAGGGGATGCTAAGCTGGCTTTGAGGCTGAAGCCAGCATGTGGTAAAGCTCGGCCTCAAGGACACCACTCAGAAACCATAAAAAAACCCTATTCAGTAGCACTGGTAGTGAGAGATTCAAGATAACTACAATGGAGCAGTGTAATAAAAAATAAACCGGGACCAAAAAACCTGCAGATAATTTCACCAACACCCTAAAAATGATCGCGTCTCTTCTGAACATGTATTTTCCTAGATCTAGAGAGCCATAGGCTGGAGTGATTCCCCAGTTATTTTGCATTTCAATAGCTAATATTCTGAAATCTTTCTGAAGTTGTTATGGTATTTAAGAGACATCTTCTTCAGCTGACTCCAGATCAATTAAAAATAGGCAGTTGTAAATACTGTTCTGCTATTTTGAATATTTCATTAAACCAAGAGAATTATAAAGGGACTGTGACCCAATATAAATAGGTTTTATTTGGCAGCTTGGTTCAAATTGGTTGATCTTGGAAAGAGAAATGTCCACAGAACGAGAGCATTTCCTTTCCTCTTCTAAAAGAGCAAAAAGAAAGGGATGAGAAAAAGACCACTATTCTAGTTGGTACTAGGGATGGAGAAAATATCCTAACCACTGTCTGGCACGCAGTACAGGAATAAAAATATCACCTCTACAACCCAGCTAACCCAACATCACCCTATATTTGAAACAGATATACAGCTAGTCAGAGTTACTGAAAATACTTATAAGGTTGATTTTTTACATTGAAAACATACACACACAATTGTGTTGAGCTGAATGCATCAAAGGACAATAGTGATAGAAATGCCATTAAGGAAGCCTCAACTACAAGCATAATTTCTTTTTTTTTTCCATTTTAACTGATGGAATAGTTGTTAAAAAAGCCTGAAATTTTGATTTGCAAGGTCTTTGTTCTTACACGCCACACTGATCCTGTAAAGCATGTATTAATCTGGTTACACAGAAAGTTAAAGAGTAAAATTTACTCCTACAAAATTTAGCTAGTGCGAGATAACTAAAAGAGCAGTTCTAGCACAAACTCGGGCAAGGTCTCAAATTTACTGCTCAAGCAAACCACTGCTTGTTTCATTAGAGAGCCTCAATTATGAGCATAGTTTATTTTATAATTTCTAAATCACTTATAAATTTATTCTTTTTAAAAAATATTATTTATCATGAGGTAATCTTAAAACACAAGCCCAGCAGCAGTAATTACATGTATGCCTTCAGATCTGTACCAATACATCAACACACAGATTACTACCTCATTTCTAAGGGTTTAACTAATGCGCATTCACAATCAGCTCCGTTATTAAAATTAAATGCTTCAGTTGTCTCAAATGACTTCAGTTTGATTAACTTGGAGGTTTTCTTTCTTCAACTTTCTTTTCCTTTGCTTAAAGTCATCATGCTGGCCAGTGACAATTTAATCGCATGATAAAAATCCAACTTGAATAAAGGCAACAATAATGGTCCTCCTTAAATAATAATCTTTCATAAAAAATTGGTACTGTAGTATTTTAGAAAAAATTGAGTTCTGCTTTCAGTAATTCTCTATGGAAAGCATGACCTCCCTGTTATTCTCAGTGTTCATGCAAAGTAGCAGGGCTAGACTTTTTTTGCAAGACTTAGTCATCTAATGTCCTGCCATTTTAGCAAGAATGTTTCCCAGTGATGCAAATAGAATACTACACACAATATTTATCAGTGCTATTCATAATAACAATAGATTACATGGACCTGATTACAATTCTGTTATTTCCATTCTGCTCTGCTCTAAGAAAAGGCTGTGCAACAAGCCTAATAAGAATAGATTTTACCTCCAAAAGGAGCAAAGTATTTTGCAAAACTAAATCAGAACAGCACTCCATTACCCATGGAGATATTATGTCCTCAAGCTATTTTAGAAGTCCACAATAAGCTAAGGCAGAAAATACTTCACGTAAAAACATGAACTTAGTTGTTTTGCCTGGAATATTACTAATTAGCATTCTCCGCAGGTTTTCAATGTGGTTATGTTCCTAGCCTCTATCAATTCACTTCAGTCACATAGTTTGGGGTTTCTTTTTGTAATTTGCATTTTAGAACCTGTCTGTTGAAAACATACCAAAGACAAATTGGACCATTGGCTCTGAGAGTGAAACTCTGCTAGGTTCTTGCCAATAGCGGTATGGTGAAACAACACGGAAGGACTGCAAAAGGAGCTACAGATTTGATCTACTAAATATTGCGATACTTTAAATCGCCAACATGATTATGTGGACAGAATTCCTTTCAGTAAGTACTACTCTTTTCCTTTCCCCATATGCTACTATTTGTATTCAAGAAATCTAATTGCTTAATACCAAGTGTGCTGAATTAATAAATCTCCAACATCCTAAATTTTCAATTTTAATGGGAATGTTTAACCTAGCATTGCATTGTACCAACATTGTTTTGAAATCGAGTTGGTTTTTTAATTATTTTTTTTATCATTCAATACAATATGCTGTATACAAATGACACACATTTCCTGTAAGTCAAAAACTGCAAACCAGACAGAGACACAAACTAAGAAAAGAATTAGAATATCAGAATACAAAAGTTGATCTTTGAATCCTAGATATGTAGAGCCAGACCCCTATACTAACATCACACTGTAAAGCTCCCACATTCTTCCTTTACTTTCTTCTGCCTTTCACACTACACTGAACCTTGCTGTTAGGAAACTTGAATTCTAGCTCCTGTACAACAGGTAATTACAAACACAGATTTTGGTGTGGACTTTAAACTTCATTTGAACTACTCCTTCATGTACAGAAGAAGGATGAAGTCTCTTACGTTGTAAAGAAGAACCCCTGTAGCTGGAGAAGAAACTACACAATCCTAGCGCTAAACTCTGTATGTCTGTGCATTGCCTTCTGGAGAGCTTGCTAAATTAATGTTTAGAAAAAGATGAATGGGCATTTAAAGGGAAGCAAAACAGACTTGTATTTTTAAAGAGTATGGCGCTAAGTACTCAGAACCCTCAAAGAATATCTCCTTGGTACATGAGTGTTCTTTCTCCCTACCTTCATGTTCTTCCTATGGCCAAGAAGAGCAGCATCAAATATTACACTGAGGAAAATATGCCTTCATAACAGCTGAAATATGATTCCCCATGAAGAAAATGGAAGAGACAGAAAGCAAGTTCTACAACTCAAAACAGACAGCATCACGTACTGATAACATTGCTTCGAATTCCCCTCCCTTCTTCTGCATTAATACTCTATATAGAAAAAGGTTTAGCTGCCAGTTTATGAAATTCTGGAGGAGAAAGTAAATAATCAAGATTTCCTTAGATATAAAGCATAACTAGCATAAGGCTATCCTTTTCATTTACAGAAAATTAATTTTTCTTCAAAGTACTTTTAATTAATTTATAACAAAGTCAAAATTATTCTTATAGAGGTACTGAAGGATCGTGTATTTCTGATACCATGCACTGAGAGTTGGCATCTAGGGACATTCTAGGTCTTAACTTGATTTAAAATACACAATTAAAATGCAGGTTGTTTTTCAGGTTCCAAAGGACTATAACCTACATTCAGACAAAATCGGAAATCAGGTACATATTAGTTTATATAATCACTGAGGGCTGAGGGAGCCAACAATACTCCTTCCTAGTGGCTCCTAACCTAGTGGCTAATGTATATCATCCAGTTTAAAACCTCAACCCTACAAACATTTACATATGAATTAGTTAATCATGCCAATGAAGCTAGCCACTAGTCAAAGTTATGCACACACCTAAACCTCTGTAGACTCAGGGCTTAAAAATTTAACAGAGTACCTTTGCTCAGAGAAGAAAAGCTAGTTTTATTGGAGCACTGTTATTCCTGAAGTTGTGTGTCATTCAACACATCGAAGACTCTTCACTGAACTTGAAATTATTTATGGACTAGTAAGTGTATTTCTATTGCTTTAGACATCAAGGGCTTGCTACCATGTATCCTACCAGAGACGATACATACTGAATTATTAATTTTTATACACACTTGGCTTATTCACTTACCACTACACAATTACCCCTTCCTTTCAGGGGAAAGAAAAAGAATTTTTAAAAAATAACTGCATTCCAATTGAATAGAAGAAAAGAAAAAAAAACCCTCCGAGATAGAAGAGACAAGGAAAATCAAGTATTTCAGTACAAGGTAGGTCACAGGAACTTGTTAC
Source organism: Haliaeetus albicilla (assembly GCF_947461875.1). Classification (NCBI taxonomy): domain Eukaryota; kingdom Metazoa; phylum Chordata; class Aves; order Accipitriformes; family Accipitridae; genus Haliaeetus; species Haliaeetus albicilla. Next base: position 6,146,915 of record NC_091484.1, read on the forward strand.
AGCATTGTTACAGATCACAACCTGAACTATCACAAAACAATGGGCAGTAGGAGCTGCGGGCACGCAGCCAGTTCAAGAGCACACAGGGTGGAGTAAGGAGCCACTGTCTTTTCTCTCGAATATTCCACTAAAACTATCTTCAAAGCACCATTTTTTTTTGTCCCCCTAGCAGAAGAGATCATCCATGAAGGGACCAAATACTCCTATGAATAATACTGTCAAGTGTCAAAATTAAAGAGGTGTCAAGTTAAAAATCTCAAAATCTCTGATTTATTTAAGATTCTTTAAGATAAATTTACTAATATTACATTTTATGTGCTAGAGAGGAATCATACATCCCCCTTTCTATCAACCTGTCTGTGCCTGCTGAACTTTGAAAATTACTGGATTTGAAGATTACAATGCCAGTTTCTCCAACTAATTGGTAATAGCACCTGACTTCTGTCTTGCACACGAAGTATGTGGTTTTGGTTGGTTGTTTGTTTTTTTCTTTTAATAAAGGCTGACCAAAGCAGAGAAATTCCCAGAAGCAGCAACAGTTGCAAAAGGTAACTGTCATTGGTTTCACAGACTAGCTTGTTCAATAATGTTTACAAATCAGAGTTACGAAAACCTTGCTGCGGTGCAAACTATCCCACATCTTACTACTATTTGCACTTGCACTTTCAAGCATCTAGGACGGACTACTGCTGGATACAAAATTCTGGTGTAAATGGATCACGATTTTGATACTTCATTGTAATTTCTACCCTCAGCCCTCTGGAACAGTGCACAGAGAGAGAATACAAGCTTTGAAACACTCCTATATTACTGCAAGTATAAGGTACCTCATGGCAAGTAGTGAAAAATACCTTCTCAGTGCTTAAAAGTTCAGTGTTTACAAACTGTATTTTCATGGGCTTCTGCTACTAGCCTAGTTGAGACACGGTAAAAATTAATCACAGTGAGTGGGCACAGAGTTATACCACCAACCAAATAATTATACTTTCTGCATTTACCCTGGGACTGCTGGCATTTTGAATGATTAACTAGGACTGGGAGGGTTGGGGCAAGGACGTAGTGTGTGGAGCCTTCGCAGAAAGTCTGGCTGACACAGCTGTCAGAGAACATGTCTGAATCGACAAGAAAACTCTACTATTCTTCCAAAGAGAGAAATACAGTATCACTAAATGCCAGCTAATCATCAACAGACTGCTGTGCGTATCTTCACTCCTTTTGGGCAGGGCAATTCCCAACAATATCCAAACTTTACTGCCAGCACCGTCCCTCTTCATTCTGCAGATGATTTCAGTAGAGCACAAGGAACTAGATAAGGGTCTCTGCGTTCATAAAGGATCAGCCTAAATATTTTAGCTGTGTTGCTATACACTTTATTTGATTAGCACTGACCAAAGACACCTACTGTAGTAATTCCCAAAGAGCAGCTCACTGTTTTTTGTAAATATTTACTACAGTGCAGTGAAACGTAACAATTTGCGAAAAAGCATGACTGCAGCCTATTTGAATTATTTACTTACCGGTGGGAAATCAAAGTCTATCTGGTTAGCTAAATTTAAGATGTAGTCGATTCGAAACTGGTTCTCTGGATTGGCTAGTTCAACTGGAGGTGCCAAATTGCCCATTGCTGTCACTATTGTCTGCAAAGAAATAAAAATAAAATATTGCAGAAAGTGTCTAAATAGCTAGCTTTGAATAATTAAAAGCAATAGCTCCTAAGTTTACCTCTATAGCTTCTTTAATATTGTTTTTAATATCCTGAATTTTCATTTTCTTCTCCCTGTAATGAAAAAATACATTATTAAATTTATAAGCCATAAAAGCAGAATATTTTTTGAAACAGAACATGGACTAGAAAAGCATTCTATCAAAAATATATTGTCACTATTGACTAAAGTGCTCTCAGTTACCGAACATTTTTGTAGACAGACTTGACTAAATATCTCATAACTTTTCTACTTAAACAGTAAACATCTATTTGTATCCATAAATCAGTATCTAATTAGGCTTAAATAAAAACTTACTGCACTCTTAGACTGGGACTAAGACATTCTGCAAAATCAAACCGATTTTGATTCATTTGAATGCAAAATACTAGACATACATTGAAGTTATTTAGAAAAGCATGAACTGGAAACAATAGAGAAAAAATTGATAAGTTATTAAAAGTAAAAACAAAGGAAAGGAGACCAAAGAATCCCAAAGTACAAAAAAATTAAAACACAAAAATTATGTCATAGCAGAAAAAGCTAGAGCGGAGAACTCAACCTGACAGAGACAGTAAAACTAACAGTTTGGATGTAAAATCTAAAATAAATAATAAAGGGCCAATCCAAATATGTAAAATTACCTTTTAACTACAAGCTGAAGAGTAGGTTAGAAAACCACTTGGAATGCTCTATATAAGCACTATCATTTGGGATTAACTGCAACCAAATTAAAAAGCACTGCAGGCTGAAGCAAACTAGAGTGTAAAACATTGCCTCTACTATATTTGTATTGTATTTTATGTCAAATCTGACAATAGTTATTTTCAATGCTAAACAGTGCAATCAAAAGAACTGTACGAACAAACATTTGGTGTAACGAGGAACTAGCATCCTAAAGGTCTTACTAGTATTGAGCCCGCAAACTCTAACTTAATTGTGATGCACCATGACAAAATTTTTAATTATTAATTTCTTGTTATATGCAGCATAAAATTGCTACTTTGAGGTAAACCAAGTTAGCCATGTAATTACTAAAAAAAACCCCAGCTAAATTGTCTAGTGACCTTTTAATCTTCATGAAACTGTTTTTACAGAATGCTTTCATTATCTGAATATTTATACCAACTATTATTAATTTTTTTCATTTTGAAAACTAACATTTTTCCAGCACAGTATCCCAGAGACTTCAAACTACCAACAGTATGTTGTTTTTTTTTTACCCTTTAAAAAGGTACTGCTGGCACTTTCAGCTTACAGACCAAAGCTTGAAAAACTCATTTTACTGAGTTAATTAAGTACTCATATTGCAAATGCTTTTTATCACTTTTTCCTTTCTATAATTATTCACAACCAACAACTAAAATGAAACTGAAAGCATATTCACCAATCAAGAAGGCAGAAGAACAGCAGAAAAAAAAAGTACTGATTAAATAAGGCAGATGCAGACATCCAAGACTGGTGGGAATTTTGGTTATCAAATGAAAGATTAATGCAACTTTTGTAAAAGATAGGGTCAAGGAAAACACCACCATGCCAGCTGCATGTTACGCTGCCTTTTAGATACAGACGTGGAGGATCTTACTATACATTCTACAGTTGTGAAAGCGTGGTTGCATGCAAGTGCTGCTCTTACAGATGGAAAGCAAACAGCAGCATCAAATCAGCTCATTCAGGATGACTTAGCTGTGTAGAGAACATGTCTGAATCAGCAGCAGAACTCTACCAAACAGAAACGCAATTATCCCTAAACGTCAGCTCCTCATCACTGACCACTGCATATATTCTCAAAACTGTGGGTCAGGGCGAGGAAGGTCAGTGAAGCCTGATGCAGAAAGAAAATTAAATGATCAATCATCAGATGTAAATTCTTGGTTTCCCTAGACTTCTTGATCTACCTACAGACCACATTATTCCTGAAGGCTACCATTTTTTTGCTTTTGGGATTTGGCACTGGTGATGGGAACAAGGCAGTGAGCCAAGAAAGGCCAAAAGCACTGAACTAAGGAAAATAAATAAGACAGGAAAAGAGAGGAAATACTGAGGCCTTTTCACCCTCTTCCTTCCCATCTTCAATGTTTTCTATTGCCCCAGGTCTTAAGAAATTCTCCATTCCACAAACCAAGACTTACGGTAGGTGTACAAGTACTGTATTTTTCAGATAGTGCACGTATGATTGCAAAAACATCAGACACAAAATTATGTTCCTTTATTAAAAAAAATAAATGGTATGAAAGCAGGAAATGTTTATCAATAACAGTGTAAGCAATTTAGCTTCATTTTGCCTCCAATTTTCAGCTGGGTCTTGAACTTAATGAACATGTATCCAGATTCCACCCTATTGAGATCAAAAGGGCAACTGATATGCTGAAAGTTAAGCAAGATATCAGTATTTTTAAAGCATTAAGTCGAGAAAAAATATTCAGTCATTTTGCTTTGTTTCAGAACATCATTAGACAGACAGAAGTTTAGAGAGTCTTCTGTTGGGGGGGTGTTTATGTGTGGGGTTTTTTTCTTTGTTTGTTTTTTAAGCAAACTATAATTATATTCTCTCCCCTGGAACACTTGGAGATAACTGTCTCAAAGCACCAGCTAAATGCACATTTACCTGACTCTTCCATACCATACAATAAACCACATTAATTTTATTATAAGTTTTAGTCAAACTTTCACATTTACACCTCTTCACTGATCCTCACGCTACTAGTGGCACTGCAAAGCGATAATGAATATGGAGTGATGTAGAGCTACAGCAAGCAACAAACAGCTTGATAACCATCATCATCCTTACAACAAGAATACTCATAGTTCCTATTTCTGGTTTTGTTGCCATAGCCCTATAGCATGCCCAGTAAACAAGGAATCTTATTACACAGCAATGAATGTATCATGTCATTATAATGTTTACTAAGCATAAATTTTCCATGACAATGAGATACTTTATTCTTCTGGAATGCAACATGTTCATCAATCACCCATCCAACAGCTTAGATACTACTGTAACTTCTCTTCAAAAAACAAAAGGTGAAACTCATTTTATTCAGGGACTAATGAAGTACAGTAAACAAAAGCTAAGCTGCACCTCTGCTGTCCCTTAGCTCTGCTTGAATTGTTTTTGAGAAATCCCAGACAGGTTGCACCTCAAATTTCCACAAGTAATTGAACTTACTTTCCCCAACCATGAAGACTGAATATCCAACTTAGAAACAGATTCTTGCTTTTTTCTTTCTTATTCCTGGGTGCCAGCATGATGGCCAAAACTACTAAAGAAAAAAGCTGGGCAGCCAAAATGTTTTCCTCTGGAACAGACTGAGGAGATTGGGAATAGCACCATGCTATCCTGCCTAATGAACGACTGCTGTCTCTGCAGGCCTGTTCTGTATCTTTAGATGCTGTAGGTTAATAAGGTCATATTTTTAATCTTGTTTAAAACTTTTGCTTAGGCTGTGTAGGGTAGGCCAAACAAAGCATTAAACTCTATTAGTTGAGGATTATAAGAAAAATCTCAAATCCTGCTGTTTTCAATATTTAAATGGGCCAAAGCAAAGCTGCACATAGCTTTCAGGAAAACTAATAAAGTCTATTTTAGGTACTATAAAAAAAAAAAAAGATGAGATTTTAATTCAAATAACATGAAATCAGAATGACAAAAAAGGTCAGGAAAATCAAATATTCCTTGAAAACAAATCCAATCAGTGTTTAGTAAAGAACTTCTCCACCTGTGGCTGAGCTTTAGTATTAAAATGGCAACATTTTTACTTAGACTTTGTCAAATCTTACATGCAATGAACACACTACCAAACATTATCAGAAAGTAAACTAATTTAATTTTAATTTTAATGTTAATTTCTGGTTTACTTTCCAGATAATATGAAAAACCATTACTTGGAACTTGGAAAAAATATTTACAGTTTAAAAAGAACATTCCAGAGGACCAAGGATTCAGCTCACCCAGTATAAACATCTCACAGGTAGAAAAGTTAAAGAAATTCAGTGCTGAAATGAATGGTCAAAACAAAACATGTTAAAGAATTAAAAAAAAAAAAAAAAAAATAGAAGAAAAAAAGAAGTACTAAATCCTGTGACCCCTTTATGACATTAATCTAAATTCCTGAAAGCAAAGAAGTTTGAATTTATTGGTCACTACTAATAGGTTAAGAAGCCAGGGATGCCTTGTTGCAAAGTTCTGTTCAATGCACAGAATTCGGGCAAGATTGAAGAGAAAAATACAAACTACCTAGTTTTAAATCAGAATGTAGCATATTACTCCTTTTTTCCAGCAAAAAGTAGATAGATTTTATGAACAGAAATGAAATGATATGTTTCTTTAAACCCTACAAACCCATGATAAGATAGCCAGAAAAAATCCAAAACATGGAGAGTGCAAAGCAACAACAATAATTTTTTTTTCCCTTTAGAAGGAAAGATAGCCATGATAATATAGCACTATAATTTTAACATATATTAATTATCTAAGTTAGTGGGGAAACCCTCCCCACATCTCCCCCAAATCCCCTGATTATACAGGAAACTCCACACTTTAAATGCAGGAATACTTTAGGAACCAAATGTTAGACATGTCATGAAGAACACTGTGAAGAGGTAAATTTAATGCTGTGGAATGCATCATTTGAGTGAAAGTAAAAAGACTTTGATCAGATAATATGCAACAGAAAAAGGCTTTTAATGAGGGTCAGTGATGATTGCCAATTAATCCTACTATGAACATGGCCTAAAAAAGGAACATACCCTGGAACATGAATACTTACAATGTGAATACAAAATATTGGAACGTTCTTTGCATATTGCAGATATAAATGCTACCTTTCATTTTTGCAAAACGTCATTTTCTTTCTCAGTTTGTCTTTTAACACATGATAGCCTAGGTGCAGCCTTAACATAACAAATAATGCCACATAATGGTTTGCAATTTAATAGTGTGTATACATTATTTCACCACAAGCGAGCTTGTCTAAAATCCTGAAGGGTATGTAACAGCATGGGCAGAGCACACCAAGCGAATGACTGGCTTTGCATTATATAAAACCCCCAAAACCATGTTAAAATGTTCTTTATTAATTATGTTTCCCAATTTTTTGTAGTTCTCACGATGCTGTTGCAAATAATAAAAAAAGCAGAAAGTTTCTCTTTAAACTTGTATTGTAAGATGTACATGCCTGGAGAGTATATATAGACCATTTTAATAGGGCATATTAAAATGTAATCACATAATGTTAATAAAAAGCGTTAGCCTTTGTCTTCTTTATAAGGTTGTAAACAGTCTGACTTCTATCACCTTCAGTGATTGTTATAATACATAAATTACCTTTATTTCTGAAGCACTGTCAAACTTTGCTCACTCTTGAACTTGCTGACATAACAATTCTATCTAGTGAAAAGCTTCCCCTGCCTGTGCAAAGCACTGCCAGTTAAGTGAATCAACTTGCAAGTATAAGAGCCAGAATAAGAATCTTACAAAACAATTAATTTGCCTTTGGCTTTTTGTAGGAGAAAATGACATTGCTGTGTTTCAACACAGGTGCATCTCAGTTTGCTTTCAGGTATTACCAACAATCATGAACACACAGGGAAGTAGCCACGGGCTGTCCCCTTTCTGCTCACCTTCAAAAGCCCATTGCAGCTACACATTGAAAGCAAATGAAAAGTTAATACATCAATTTCATTTTAAAACACAATTCACTTCTTTGACAGGCAGTCATACACTTCACAGGCACATGGGCTTTAAACATAGCTATTCATCTAAATATGGTGTCTTTGATGCAGTGAAACATGCTTATGGATTTCATAAACATTCCATAAAATCTGCATTAAAATTTGTTTACTGCACGTTATGGAAGTTAACAAAAATGCAAACAGCACTACCTGCCAATCCACCTCATAAAAACAAAGAAGTGCAGTCAACATCTTCAGACACAAGACCACAAGTAAGGAAGTTCAATTAAGATTTTGCTACCAATCCACATTACAAAAATTCTGCGGTACTTTACAATTCAACAATAAGATAAATTTGGTTTAGCAGCCTGGGTTATTTCTAACAAAACAACATGACAATTATCTCAAAATATAACAGCTAGAATGGCAAAGAGGGCAGAGGCCAAGTTAGAGGCACTTAAAAACAGGGGAAAATAGGTGCCTATTCAGAGTGAAGCTGAAATAATTCATCTTAGACCTATGACAAAATACCAATTTTACAGACAAAACTGCTAAAATGCAATAGCAAAAACCACTGAATATAATTTGCAAATTGAACTCTTCATTTATATCACACCACAGAGATACCTCAGTAATTTTGCCAACTTCAAAGAGATTTTCTATTTTCTACTGTTCAAGAACAAAAAGGACAAGCACATGCAGTACCATGGGGTAAGAGCTACCATGCATCAGCAGTGCAGCAGTAACTCTGTACTGCTTCCGACAGGAAATATGATTTAGTTGGGTCCTCACTTGCAGCAGAATTGAAAGAGATTTTCTAACCACATTAATACTTTGTTCTTGATAACTCTGTCACCCTGTAAGATGAAATAAAGTTACCCAAAGGCATAGCTAGCTGACAAAATGTAATCTAAAGCACTCTCCATAGTGAATGCCATGCGGGTAACATTGACCACGTACGTATCAAGCATCTCACTGAAAGCAACAGACCCTTGCTCCTGCTGGATGCAGAAATATAGTTTCCCCTCCTTAATACTATGGTCTTCATTTTACACCACCTTTTCCCCCCAACATCTACCTCACTTCGAAGATTCTTGGGTTTATTTCTCCGACATTCTGGGTATATATGGGTAACAACAAATTGTACCATCTAGCTACCAAAGAGGTTTCACTGTGAGAAGAAGTAATAATAATAATAGAAAAAGACCAGCTATGAGGATGGACTATTTGCTTTCTCTGTAAATAACACCCTTTGGAAAAAGAAAAACCCAGCAGGTTGAACAATTTTGTCACAATACACTTTGATTTAAAGACACGGTTAAAAATTAATTATGTTGGACAGATCTAATTGTGACCTAAATGATTTGGGAGACCTTAGTTCAATTATCCCCTGAAGCATAATCACTTTCACACACACACAAACACATGATGCAATATATAGAATAGACAATATATACAGGGCTTTCACAAGTTCCCTTTTAAATATTGGAAAAAGCACTATAAACTGCTTTACTGTTGCTTGTTTTAATACATTACAATATTTACCTCCATGAGCTACATGCGCATCTATGTGGTCATAAATAGATGACCATATGATAAGAAATGTAAGCGCAAAGAGATACCTGCTATTTATGGAATGACAGAATCATACTCTAAGTTAAAAGGCAAGAAATAGAAATTACTGAAGCATTGATAAAAAACGTATCACAGCTCTGTGAAAGCAGAGATGATGTTATTTTTGATCTTTATTTACACTGGAGTGTTAGGGGCTAGGGGTGTGACTTGTTTCTTATCTTATGGAACAGTACCATAATGACATTACTATAAAACTCTAAAAAAAGCATCCTTAAATATAAGCCTAATAAACTCAGTGTTTAGGTTTATTTTACCTGTGCTCATTGTGTCATCCCAGGTGTAAAGGTTAAAGAGTAACTTTAATCCACCTCCATGGCCCTCTGATGCTAAGACTGGTTGCGGGCAGGTTTGGCTCCTGATGAAGTTGAAGGAGCCAGGAGGGTGGCGGGATGCACACCTGATGGCTCTGTCCCAAAGGCTGCTCCGGCAGGCAGGAACAGCCCAGGCACATGGCACCCTCCTCATACCATCTGTCCAGCTGGATGTGGCACAGAGATGCTATTCTGGCTCTAAGCCACCTTGGGGCTCCCCTTCTGCTTTGCAGATTCTTATGTAAAACCAGTTTAACTGGTTTACAGTCCCTTTATACCCGTAAGTGGCACAAAGAGACCATCACAGACCCAATATTAAGCAGCATAATTCTGCTTATACTGCTCCATTTACCTCAGCTAATTAACTAGCAATAGTTTAGGTAAGGAATGAAAATAGAAGTGTTCACAAAGAGCTCTGTGATGTATGAGGTTGACAAAGGCCCTTTAATTCATACCATGCAATTAAACACCTTTGTAAATTGCAAACTTGGTCTCTAGCTCTTCAGGCATGCATACAGAGGATAACACAGCAGTTTCATTTTCTTGCTCTGAGTACAGGTAATTAAGCGTATTACAATAAAAGGTGTCCTCAAAAGTTTAGTATTCTCTCTAGATGCTTGATACAATAATTAACAAGGCTAGAGTCTTCAGAGTACACTTTGTCATTCTTTTCTGGTACAGAAGAACATCTCTCAGAACCAGCAGGAATAGGATTCGAGTCAAACTTGCTGAATCATCTTGCCTCGTACAATTCACTATTTTGAGATAACCATTTCAAACTGCTGTCAGGAAGCACAAAGACATTTTTTTAAATTTATTTTTTTTTAGCTCTGTGAGTGCAGTCATTAACACAGAAAAAAAGGAAACATGCACATTGGCCATCACCTTTTTGAAACATTTATGTCCAACTGTGCAACAGCACTGAAATACAGCACCTGACACCTCTCAGGACATAGTTTACTCTCTGCTGTTTCAAATTGTCTGCAGACCTAATCTACTAGGGTCTCCCGAGTGACCTGATTGGGTCTATTGATCTCTTCATGTCCAGAAAAAATACTGTCGTGTGAGTACATGCTGACCAGACACTGCAGTATACATGGATCAACAGCACCTTCTGTTAAAACTGGGGTATTTGCTGTACTGTTCATCGATTCATCCTTGGTACTGCAGAGACTTTGCTTTAAAATACAGGCAGGTTATGGCAGCGTTACTGGGGGTCTTGTTCTCACCCTAGTTTTCAGGCACTTTCAAAGTACTGTTGTCTGAACTTTGAAACATTGATTTGATGAGCACCCTATGAGTTTCATTTGCTCTGACACTGTTTTGTGAATGTCTGTATGCTAGTAATTTCTTCAGCCAGGACTAGGTATGAAGCTTTCCAAAGAGGGCAATCACATCCCAAAGCTCTTCAGGGGTTTGCGTACAAGAATGAGAGGAATAGCTCCTATAATGGCTAATGACCTCACTGCTGCTTAAAACTAAAAAAGTACACAGCTGGCTAAGTGTCAATATTAAATGGAAAGAAGCCCTAAAATAAAAATGGCTGGAACACTGGATGCCAAATAAGTATACACACAGACCAGCCCAGGCAAGATGCAATGCAGTATGGAAGACAGTAACAAGACAGGTGGAAGACGGCCAGTCCTGAAAATCTCTTATTTTTTTAGTGATTATGATGTCCACTATCATCTGAAACACTTCTAACACGTGATATTGAAGACAGGCTTGCCTCTAACAGTGACAAAACCCAAGGTTTTTAATCCAAACCCCTGCACATTAGCAGGTAAGACACAGATGTCAAAAGGACAACAGCACAACAGAAACAGAAAAAGGGGAAGGCTGAAATTTGTACAATGTGGTGCCCTACTGGAGACAAGGTAAATTCTACAAAACATGTTTCTACAAGCAATCACTGTAACTTTTGTCTGAATTACCTACTTTTATTCTCACTCCACCTTTCCAATTTCTTCCTTTAATACAACTAAAGGCCACTAAAATACACAAAGAGCTTCGACTGTGATAACAGAGCTTTCCAATTCCACTAAGAGAACAACTGAAATAGCTACTTTTTTTGCTTATTGGGGACATACACTTTAGCTGTTCAGAAAAAATTTGTGTGCAATCAAGGTTTGCTAACATAACATCTGGGAAAATTACTACAATATTCAAATGCACATGTGCTCACAAAGATTCAAATTTAAGTGCTATTTGATCACAGAAATTCTTAGATACATCTGATCAGGGCAAATACAAAGTGTCATTGAGTCATCTGATCAGTAACAGTTAACAACAGGTACCTGCAAAGAGCTATTTGCTACCAATTGATAGTTAAAAAAACCCAAACATTTGTGAGTTAGGACAGAAAATTCAAAGTACACATTCCACCATGAAATATTCACTCAACTATTAATTTCAATTTAAAACTCAGTTCCAAATATTAATCAAGGAATGAAGCAAAGAAGGCTTCCCCTTCGTTGTGAAATGACCTGCAACATGACTGCATTTTCCTGAAAATTTTGCGTTTGCTTCACTCAAAAAATAATTATCTAACATATTTCACCATTTTTCCCATTATTTTTTTTTAAATTCAATTGAACTCTCAATGACCCCAACCTTTATATTTCCTAAATGCTGCAGGATTTAGTATAGATAGCCTCCTGAGTTCAGAATGACAGTCTGAAGAGGAAAGCAGTTAAGGCAGTGAATGTAGACTTTCAGCACCCAAAAACCAGGGGGGACAATTTGGAAAGGAACACAGTAACTGTTTATTAAACTTATGCAGCTGTCACCGAAAGATGACCTTAGATTTCAGCAAGATATTAACATTGAAAGTTTAGTCCACCATACATTTCTTACGGCAGCGTTGGACTGCTTTCACTGAATCAACTATTTTCTCTACAGCTGTAGATCTGGAATTTGTACCACTGACAAAGTCTGAATCAAGGAAGATTTCCACAGTTATCTCCAAGGACGAAGAGTTGGTACATGTAACTTTAGTTATAAGCCTTAAAGAATTGCCTAAATGCTTACAAACTCAGCATTATCAGCAGAAACTAGAACAGCCCCTACTGACTTAGCTTTTGTGAAGTTCCAGTTCACAGTCATTCGTAACAGTGTGCTGTTGTTTCTAAATGGTGATTTCCATTATACACTTTATTAAAATCCAGATTTCAATAGAAAGCTAGTTTTGTGAAAAACACTACGGATGTCATGTTTCCATGTAAACAATTAGCACAACATTCCCGCTGAAATCCCCAGAAAAAAATCTTGTGAAATTTGTCAAGTACTGTTAGATTTCAAGAGTTGTAGTTGTGTGTTTATACTTCCAGACAGTGTATGAATTTACTATGACTGTGCATGTAAACTCATTTTTACAACACAGAGTAACTACATATTGGAATGAGCAAATCTGAAAATCTGTCCCTTAAAGATCCAGACTAGTGCACAGGGAGGCAGGTGTAACACAACAAATAACAAGGCAAGGTGCTGACAACTTTGGCTCTAATCCATCAAAGCACTTAAGCACATGTTTAATTTTAAGCACATGAGTAATTCTATCAACTTTAATAGGGCTACTCATGGTTTAAGTACTGTGATGGATAGGGGCCAGAATGCGCAGAACCTTTAAGAATGCTGCACGGCCTATGTTATTCGAAGAAAAAACAGCATTCTTCCACTGAACAATTAAGTTATAAAAGCTTTGGAAGCAACATTTACCATGAGTTGAACACAGCTCTGCTTATGTAAACAGAGATGCGAGTTATTCTGCAGTCTTTGAAGATAAAATACAATGCAAGTTCTCATGTGCAAGATGTCCATGTATCTTTAGTTTGCCCTTCTTTTTTCTCTGACAGCTCTGTGTTGTGGCCATATGTCACCTATGCCCATCACACTGTGCTTTGAAACAGAGGGGATCACAGTTAAGCAGTCTTAATGCAGAAAAGACCAAAAGCTTTGCTACTAGTTACACTTGTTTGAAAACATCAGTACTACAGCCTTTCAAATGTAAGCTTGCCTGTACAGACATCAGCATAGCACAGTTTCAACTGTAACTGGCTTAGCAGTTCAGTAACTCCTCTGTAACATCAATTATTTTGGATATTCAAAGCTGTACGCGTGCCTCTCTTGTACACGTATAATGTGTGGCAAGTTCAGGTGTTTTTAAGTAAAAATATGATTTCTTTAAAATATTTTATACAGTCAATGTTAAGGATGTTAAAAAAAAACCAAAACACCTGCTTTGCGAATTTCAAGCTAGGACAGCTTCTATAAATCACAGGTGACTGACTTGATCTCTCAACTACTCACCAGAAAATTCTGGATCTTGTTTTATCTGAATATGGCTCCAAAAATTGTTACCAAGTTTTAGAAAACAGTTTTATTGAAAAAGAAGAGAATGAAACAATTTGAAAAATCCTTTACAGACATCTTCCAGGAGATCAAATCAGTCTCACTAAATAGTAACACATAAGAATCATCTAGTTTTATCCCTGTACTCCTAAGCTGGAAAAGCTCCAGAAAAATTTTGGTTATATAGCCATATTGTCCCAAATGTACAGTGAATTCTAACAGCTTCTAATATAATATCAATTAATATCTGCTCTGAAACAAACAATGGAGAAGAAGTAAAAGGCAATTAAATGATTCCTGTACCCAGGGACCAACTCTACCCCCCCATACCAAAGGTAATGTTACAGTTTCTGTCTGCTTACTACCAAATCCCCAGCCAATAACAAATGTGGAAGGGAAATGTATGGCTAACTGGAAAACAAATCTCTTCTGCCAAACATTTCAAGAATTCCAAACTTCTTCCTCACTTTAGAGTGGAATAAAATTGAAGCTGATTATTATTTGTCTTTTCTTCCCCATCGTATCACATAAGTGTACCATAGGATATAAAAACAAAGCAGCAGGTAACCTGTTGTACTTTTCTTGCAGTGTAAATTAGGGGAACTCAAAACTTCTTTTCAAGAGCAGGGAAAACGAAGGCCATGCAAGACCATCACTTGTAGGTCTGTCTTAATTCTAATGCTGTCTCAGACCTTTAAACTAAAATTTATTCCCTCCCTGATTGCTACCACTCAAAATTTGGTACAGTATAGTTTTTGCTTTGACTGTTCCTAATAGAACCTAAAATTAATACAGCTATTTCACTCCTTGATTTGTCAACAAGTATGATTAAGAACAAATGTGTGTTTAGGTTTGGGTTTTGCTATTTTTTTTTTTCCTTTTCTTCTTGTTCTTTTTTTCCTTAATTTTTTTTTTTTAACTTGCTGGTGAACATGCACCAAAGAGAACACAAAAATAAATAGCTTTTCTGTGGATTATGTTTTCTGAGACATCTTCAGCAAGGGAATTATATACTACTACTTATTAGATGGAATTTATAGAAAATGAAGTACACTACCAGGGGACTTTAAAATTCCCTTAAATACAATTCAAAAAGAGAATGCTTTGAATCTATGTCACTGCAGAGTCTCTAATTTTTGCCAGAATTCTCAGCTTACTAAAACAGTGTCTCTAGTGCGGTACATTAACGCATTTTGTAGTGCTATTACTGTTAACAGTTTTAATAACAATTCTGACAATTTCTAACTTAAAATGCTTTTTAAGTTATCACAATAGAGTTTTTTATAATTATTTTTGTATAACAAATGAGCTTATCTGTCTTCTAGTACTTCTACTTCACTTGTATACATCTATCACAGCAGTACTGTGTGACAGCACAAGCTTATTATCCTTGTAGATAAGGGAATGGAGGCAAAGTGACTATGTCTCCAAAAGGCAATTCAGAGTAACTATGACAGAAGTAAGCTTTTCTCTAAAAAAACCAAAAAAAACCAACAAAAAAAACGTTTAGGAGGTCAAAGCACCATATTAGGCTCCTATATACCAGAAGCCAAAAAGCAAGCCAAAACAAACAAAAAAACCCCCCAAAACACCACACCCCATGCCTCCAAAAAAATCTACATAGCATTACTCTTCTCTGAGCGAATTCCTCAGCATCACACACAACTCCCAGCTCAGGTCATCTTTATTTCAGGTTAGTGTGGCCAATGCTTTTACATTTTCCCATCTTTAAAATAAGGAAGGTACTTCATCTTGTGAAGTTCACTGTCCTCACAGCTTCCAGCAACATACTGGTTAACCAGGGCTCTGTTATTCTAGATTCAGACATAGACACTGTTTGATTCTGTTCCAAACTGGAATTCAAAGCAGTTTCTTCTTTATTCAGGATGGTTTTAAAATATTGTTTCTGAAGTCCCAATCACTGTTAAATGATCTTCCCTTACACGTAGCACAAGCGTCAGTGAGCAGGTAAACCTCAACAGAGCAAGTCTATCATCATTCGCTAGAAACAACACACCTAGCTCCATTACCCCTAAACAATGAGGTTTATTCTTACAGGTCACATGAAGCTTCACAGATTAACACCCAACATCATGTTTATAAAGGACAGGTTTGTTAATGCCACAGTCACACAACTACTTGCTCATTTCTAAGTAGTAAGAAGCAACTATATTGTAACATGAGACAATGAGAATTCAAGCAAGCAAAATTCAGTACTATTTCCATTAAAAAAGCATCTGTATCACAAAATCAAAACCCCCACATACAGAGTTCCAAGTAACCTGACTGCATTGCTATTTATATTGCATCTCCCATATCACTAATGTTACTAGTACATTTTTACTGAGACGAGACTGTGCCAAAACTCGAGGCTGCACGAGACGTGGACTGCATTGCTTACCATAGCTGGGAAGTGCTCAGACCAGCTACAACAATGCAATACTACTGTGGGGACTGGGGACTGAACAAGGCTCGCAACAGGGAATCCAGCAGGGAAAACCTTGCACAAGTCTTAACATCATTCTAACAATATTTCAGCAGAAAAAAGCTTGTTGGTCTAAACCAACACCTGCTTTTTCTTACGAAAGGTCCCCCCCACTTCACTAGGTGACATTCAGCCCTCTGCAGACAGTAACTGCAACGCCGAAGCTGCTCGAACACCTCCTGTAACCTCACTTGAGCGACGCTTTCCTCTAAGGGAACAGAAAACTTTGCCCTCTAGATTAGCATGTTCCAATCCTAAAGCTCTGAGGTACAATAATGTTGGCTCAGTTATAGCAAAGGGTCATTCATATCAAGTTCAGGCTGCCCTCAACATAAAAGAAAAAGGTATAGTTTATATCTGTTAAGTGAACAACCGAAGTATTCACGCCTCCTACACAGCTCACGGGAAACTTTTGTGACTATTAAACAAAGAAGTCAAGGAAGCACAGACTCTCCTGACACAAAAGGCTATAAATTTTAAAATCTGATTTCTGATATTTTAAAATCTCCCTATTGTTACAAACACCATGTATGTCTCCTGAAACTGTAAAATTACGGGAAGAAAAGTTTCCATTTCACCTTACTTGTGCAATTGCCAGTGTTTCTGGACAATCAGTTTCACATTCTGAAAAAGCGTTCTCTGTTTTAGTCCCTCCAAGTCCCTCACAAAGTAACAGGAATGAAAAATCACTTAAAGAAATTATGGTCTTAAGAAATGCAGTCTCTAGGTACAGCCAAATTAAACTCATCAAAACTAAATTAAAATTGTAGCTGTCAGCACACTTTCCTCATACACTCAGTAAAATTCCAATGTATTTACAGACACCTTGACAAACTTACACAAGCAAAGTTACTCTCTTAATAGCCCAAGAACTAACACAAAAATTGTTTATAATCAAGTTGCCATGCAAAAGAGATCAACCATGCTGAATTTCAAAGCCAGCACTGGAAAGAGTAAGCATAAGACAAAAGTGCAAATAATCAAATTTGTGCATAAAGAAGTTCTCCAAAAGCAACTTGACACCAAAACCGAACTGGTCTCAAAGGCTACACCACACTGGTAACAAGGCCAAACTCTGATCTTTTAGTACTATTTACTGCTGATGATGTGGACTTTTTATTTCTGCAGAGTTTATGTAAGTGCCTTTATAAACCATTTCCCATGTCCATGGTTTAAGAAAAAAAAATATTTTCGCAATACTTATTTGTGTATGTAATTGCAATCAAAACAGAAGAAGACAGCAAACCCAAGCAGAACCGTCACTTCGCCCGTGTCAGTTTGGCAGAAGAGGTCTAGAAAAAATACAGCAGAGCATACTACTCCATGTTAACACTGTAACCACCTCTGTTTGCAACCACCTGTATAAGCAGTGCACTTAAAACAGGTTAAAGCCACATGTCAACTGGTTTTAATTGTTACTCTGCAGTCTTCCCCTCCCACCTGGGAGTCGATAGGAGAGGAGCCAGCACTGGGAGACCCTCACATGGCAGCTGAGAATCTCTGGATGAGAACTGCTTTGCTGATAGGAAGAACAACCCCCCCCCCAGATATAATCAATTAAAAAGGCCAAACAGAAACTGGTCTTCTACCTGGAGTTTGTAAGATCATATTCTATATTCTACCTAGACTGGAAGGCAATGTTGAAAATTGAATAAAAAACAAGTAAGTAAATAGATCCTGACAGTAACACAAAGGCTTTCCTGAAACCAGGTCAGCAAGAGGTATGGCCCAGAATTCAACATGTATCAGGCAATAGCTGCCTTTAAAGTATCACACCAATTTCTATAATTATATTTAATATGATGTGAAATCTTTTCATTTCTTTTCCAGTTATTAAAAGTTTTGCACTATCAGAAGTGAAGATGATACAAGAAAAATATTTGGAAACAAACATCAAATACTACCAGGCAACAACAACAAAAATACCCTCACTTACTTCCAAGCACAGATATAGTCATCATCACATTAAACCCATTAGTGAAATTCTTCAGCCAGCATCAGGGAGCATTGTTTCAGGCAACAGTTTCGACCTACCTGTTCTTCTTGCCAGCCTGACTTTAGAAGACACTGTCAACTAAAAGACATGAAAGATATGTATTTTATTTCTAGCCATCTAGGGCTCTATTTACAGAAAAGTTGGGAGTTAATTTATTGAAAGAAGCACAAGTTTCTGTACTGCTACTTCTGAAATAATTTTGCTGTGGATTAACCCAATCTACGTAAAACTGTACTACAAGTTAACTGATGAAATGCTTTAGTAAACAAATCCCATACATTTAACAAAATAGGGAAAAAAAACCCATCTTCCTACAGAGGAGCTGTAGAAATTAATCTGAAAACATGATACACATTTCCCTTACCTAAATATTACATTTCCAATTATGTCCATTCACTTAAACTGCATAGAAAGAGAACAATACTTTCACAATTCAATTTTACAGTTCCTTAACTGTGTCACAGCAAGCTATTTCTAGTTACAAAAGCTTAACTGAATACAGTATGCAACTACGGTTTTAAGGCATACGGTTGGGACCAACTCCTGAACTCCTCCTAAGTCAGCCCTAAGCAGATGGGTAGATACAAAAAACCTCTCTTCTCAGCTTCTTGTCTCATGTGCCTTACAAAATCTGCTTCTGTGCCAGGCAGTTCAATCTTACAAGATAGTACTTTCTAAGCAATTTTTTTTTAAGTTGGCAGAGTAGTTTTTCCATACGATTTTCCTCTTACGCAGATTACTTCCCAGCAAACACCAAGAGGCTGAGTCTTCACTCCTTGTGGAGTTATTTATATTCAAACTGAGCACAGAGTAGATACAGAACATCTATAACCTGATTCATTGCCTACTCAGTTCCCATTTGTGCAAACCTAAGCCTGAACATATGAGGTATAAAAGAAAAGACTTGAACAACTGCTCAAGTTAACAAATAGGTTGCTGAAAACAAATACCACCAAAATAAGTCTTTCCCATTTAAAATATCAGTAAAAAAACCCAAACATTTCAGGCAAAACATTAAAAAAAAAAAAATTTTTTTTTTTTTTTTTTAGATCTGCTTAGGAGATGCTGGAAGTGAAGAACGTTCCCCACAGGCCACAATCTACCACGATCCTGGACTTCCAGGGAACCCCACCTTAGGCACCAGGAGGATTCATTTAACCAGGAAAGTACCATTTAGAACCAGCAAGGTTCACTGATGTTTTGGACAAACATTCTGGATGCAAATTAGCACGTTCTCCAATGCAACACAAATTAACTAGAAAAATTCCAAACAGTCTTTATTGAGAAGTCTGGAAGTCACAATGCATGGAGCGAAGAAACTTTCACTTTACTGTACTCAACATCTACATATATTTGGACTCAACCAGTAAGAAGAATGACCTTTTACTGAGCTTAAAATTGGAAATTAATTATACCTGAATAAGCACATTTATTATCATTTCCCCTGATAAAAGGGAAGTTATACTGCTGTAATTTAAGTCAAACTATGACAGTGGCACAATTATCATGTCCTGGCCCTGACCTGACATTTCTAAACTGTAACAGAAAAGCAAAAGATACAGTTCATACTGACAGTATATAACAAATGAGAATGTTAGGTCAAAAGTTATGTGAGAAATAATTTGCTGATACTTAGCACATCAGAATGTGCTAATATATAGCACTCTGCTATAATTGTCCAATTACTTTCACAACATATGGTCCTTTAAATAATAATATTGTTTAAATGAGAAACTTGTACACAGCTGAAGAAAATAATCTCAGGAGAGTGTATATATTGCTCTAAGTTATAACACTGCAAATTACTTAAACAGTATTGCTTGGGTACAATTATTGATCCAACCAGCTGCTACCTTGGCTGCAACAAAAATGTATCAAAAGCACCCAGAAGCTGGAGATACCTTGGCTCTATCTGAATCTGATTGACCTCAGTGGCGTCCCAGCCAATGCAGAGGTATTATTAACCAGGCAGCACAACTAATTTGCAAGATTTGCATTCTATTCATGGACAATAGAATGAAAAAAGGAAAACAAGAAACTTCCAAGGAAAATGAGGACTTTTTAGACTATTCAAGTATTAGTCTTTTTAAAGAAACAGAAAAACACACTGAATGTGACTTATTTTCAAAACTTGTTACGAAATCTCGCTTCTTGGAGTTCCTAAAGTGCCAGGGGCAGAACCTAGCAAGAGACCTGAAGAAGAATCACCACGAATCTTTCTGTTACACTTTTTCCCCAATTGTGTCAGAAATGGCACTTGTGGACGTGACAAACCATTAGTCTAACCTAGCATGGCATGGATTCTTAGAAATTCTCTGCCTAGAAATTTCAGCAGACCAAGATGCCACTGTGTTACAGAAAATGTGTGCTTAGTACCACAAATTTGATTTAAAAAATTAAAAATAATTTGGCGAATCATCAGTATCTGTAAAATTCTAAAATATATTCTTTTGAGATATATAAAACAGACTACATGAAACATTTCTTCATTTAAATAAGAAATGCTGCTTCTCAGCCAAGGGGTAAAACACAAGGTGAGGTGGAAAGGAAGAAGTAGAGAGGGAACAAGAGATGAAATAAAGCACGTCTCCTCTCTCCCTCCCCCCTTAAAAACAATAATAATAATTTAAAAAAAAAAATAGAACAACCTGCCTCAATAAAGAGCCGAAAAATTTGTCTTTGGCTTGTACTTTTATATACCTGACCCTTCAGAGCAGTCCAACAGCAATTTACTGAATGTCGCCAACCTTGTCACGAGTACGGCTGCTGCAGCAGCGCAGCACAGCTCACCACGACAGCCCTTTCACTCAGTCATCTGCAGGCACAGTTCTCAGCTCTGTTTGCCAACTTTCTGAAACAGCAGTTCTCAAACTTTTTTGCTCCTCCCTATTTCTGTTATCGGAACGGGCTAGATTGTACCTGGGGAAAGGTACACCGTTAGAAAGCTGCTGAAAGGCAGTGGGGAGACACAGTTTAGGAGAGCCGGGGCTGCTCTGGAAAAGCCATGTGTCGGAGGGAAGGCTGGATGAGCAGGAGCTGCCCTGCCAGCAACTGCTCAGCCTGTCCCGCAGAGAGGCACAAGGGTGCCTGCAGTGGCTCCTGCTGAGACCCTGGCCCTGGCAGACTGCGCTCCTTCCAGGTACGTTCCCAGCTACTGGGAGGAGAAGGGGAAGAATGTACCCCACTTCAGTAATCACTAACATACAGCAAGAAAGGCAAGGCTTTCCTCTGAAACGTTTAACATGCAGAATTACAAAATCTTTCTCCACGAAAAGTTTAACAGAAAGAGAAACCAAGTTTATTCCCACAAGCTACAAGAGCATATTTTCAAGATGTGCAAGTGATATGCAGAAATGCCCTATGAATCTACTACCTGGAAATCAGATAACACTACAGATCTACCTACAGCATAATGATATTCACTGGCGTCTCCTCACGTACTGTCATGCAGGAATTAAGCAAGACTTTTCGGGAGTTTAAAGCTCCTATAGAACCCAACATAACCAACTGCATATGCTGCATGTTCCAAATACATTTATGAAATGTTTAAGTCATGTATTTTAGTAGGTTATTAATAGTTAGTGTTGGCAGAGAAAAGCTACTTTTTTCTAAAAATGTAAATCATGTAAACCTAGTCATAAACATTTTTATGAGTAGGTTTTTTATAAAGTACTGTACTGACATTAGCGAGTCAACCCTCAACCTTTCCTAAGGGGTAGATTAAGTATTAAAGTACATCCAAGGTGTGGCATTGAATCCGTTTACCCTTAGTGGCAGTTACACTTTCACAATTAGAGCAAATTCTCCATCAGCTTCATCATTCAAAACCAGAAGCCTGTGACAAGGCTGAATTTTACCAAGTGATTCGGAGGGAAAAAAAATCCCAGCGGACAACTTACAGTCTGCGTTGTGTAACTACATATTAAGTCACTACAGGGGAAAAAAAGTTAAAATAACCATTTTCACACTACATGATACTTATGCAATCCGCAAGGTATGAAGGTAGTGAAAGCATTCTGTCTAGATCACCGTGCCTCAGAGAATACTCAAAAAATGTTTGACTTAACTATGCATTTATCATTTCTGCATTAGCAATCGATAAAAAAGGAGAGGGGAGAGAATAAGTAACTGGGTAATAATTTTGCCTTGGGCAATCAACATTCATATCCAACATTAATATTCAGGAAATGCCCCAAGTCTCAATCATTAATGATTAAGTATCACCACACCCTGGAACATTTTACTACTTATCTGTATTGACATCATGAGATCCAAACTTCAAACGTAACTGCTTGCCATTTTAAAGACCTTCTCGGAATTAAGGGACGCTGGCTACAACAGCATATATAAACTCCACCTCCGTGCCAAGGCAACAGGCAACTGAATTAAAAACGCTGTAGTCTCAACTTCTAACTCCTCAACAGTTTGAGGACATATTGGAACATTTTTGAACATAAACGATCACCTTCTGGAAGACTGAATTTAGAAAATTTAAACCTTAGGCTAAAAGGGACTCCTTGTATTTAATGAGACGCAATCCTTTTATCATTTTACCTTACTTAGTATCATACATCCACTACGCAACTTTCCAAAATATTTAGAGCTGCACTCCTGAGCTTACACAACCCAGCTTTTAGTGAACATTAAGCACACGCAAATTGCTCTAGGAATCAAAAACACCCCTGAACACCCAGCATCACACAGGAGTCCCATGTTACGGTTCCGTGACAAGTGCTTCAGCAGGCACCCGCACACATAATGGATCCTTTACGCCACGAGCTAAGGGAGGTCCGAAATGCAGGCTGCTGGCGAGTACCTGCGGCCCTTCATGGCTGCTCCTGCACCAGCTCAGATGCTGCCCGAACCCACACCTCTGTACTCACACCCAACTAATCCCTACAACACATAAATGACTGCTGAGTCCTTAAACAGGCTGTGGGGAGGTCCTGAAACGGGCAGCTTCTGCATGGGGATTAACCCGTTCTTCCAGCAGTGACGAAGTACGTGATGGCAGATGATGCGCTGCATCTGCCAAGCTCCTTCACATGCACCAACTGCAAGAGGCCCTGCAAGCTGCCTTCTACTGAATCTTAATTCATTAGATTTCGTCATCAGAGGTAACAGAGAATTCAGAAGTCTGGAGACATTCAGATACAATTCCATTGTAATCACCTCTGTAATACCTTCAAATGAAGCTTCTTAAAAAATCTAATCCAAGAAGTACAGATTTTAATATTTAAACATTTACCACCTTTTGCAGTATTATTTTTTTTAACGATACTGAAGAAAAATCTGAAATAAGTCATGTGTTTACTTTCATTTTGCAAAAAGGACATTGATTTTTGTGACAAAGATGTTCTCCACAAAGTAACTGGGTGTCCTTTTTTGTCGAAACAAAAGTGAGACAAAAAGAGAAAAGCAACAAGCAAACTGCAAATGCTGTCAAATTAGATGACGCATTGAAAACCTAAAGTTTAAGGCACTGCAGTCATATTGAGTACCATTCCATATACAACTACTACACAACGGGTTATTGTACAATGTGTAGCAGTTAATTGTCATAGATAACAATAGTTAGAGTTCAATAAATTGGTAGAAGGATTATAGTGCAGTTTTATTACTACCTCCAACACTTTTACTGACGTGCTTATTACTTTTTTTATAGCATACTTCTCTTGAGCAACCAGTTTATAATATTTACCCTTTTAAAACTAGGTATACAGAGAACATACATATAAAAAAGGGCAACTAAGTTCACGTGGCAATACTGGTGCAGCAGCTAGCGCATCGCATATATATAGTAATTACATGCATCTTGCATGGACAAACCTACTTACAAGACTAGAGGCAAAAGACAGCTGCCAAAATCCACACATTTTATGCATTACAAAAAACCATGGACTAGGACCAGTCGTCTTCTCTTAGAAGAGGAGGATAAAAATACCACCACTACAAACAGTTTTTGTATACACATCACACACACAGACTACTTTTCTATCTCTAAATTACCTCTATTAGCTGCAGTATGTCAGAAGAAATTTTAGTTCAGCACAAATAAACCTTAGATGTTGAACGCAGTAAAACCACTGCATAACACTGGGATATTTTTTCATTGTATTTTAACCATGTCCAAGTTAGTTCTTTTGTATGCCTTCATTAATTCAATTTATCCTTAAACCTAGAATTACCTAGGATTGGTTTTAGTCCTCACATTAAAGCAACAAATAACCTACCACCACCAGCTGACTCAAATTCACTGCAACTGCAGTTGGTGAGTAACATACCACCCCTCTCCCACACACAGCAAAACCCAACTCTTCTCAGGCATGCACTCCTTTGAGACTGTGATGTGGACAATGAACATACAGACTGTAATTCAAAAAGTATGTTCTCTTAGTAACAGCTTTAAGTTTTGTACTACCTTCAAAACTCCTTACACTCCTGCAGAAGCAGGACAGCAGGAAGTCACCTTGCAACAATAAGCTGTGAATTTGCACACCGAGCGTTCGTTTTTTGTGTTTATCTGCATCACACAGAAAATTCCTCCTATATTATACTGTTTCTTCTTGTTCATTTTATCCTGAACAATGGCAAAATGGAAGCCTCTTGACAAAAACACCTATGTGGACATCCAGCATGTAAACACAGGCTTAGCACAAAACACCCTGCGTATAAAAGCCTTACTGTGTCTGAAGCATGTCCGACGTGTTTGCGTCTTCCACAGACACTGAATATGTAATTCAGAACACATCCTGGTTTATGTGTACATTGAACTAGGGACTTGACATATCCCCATTTCCGACCCATTTGCAGTACATCCCTTTTTTACTACTCTCACCTAGAAGTAGAATAAGTGCATTTCTAAGACCACCACCTTCAGAAGAAAAAAAATGAGTGGGAAGGAAAGCATTAAACTGTGACTGGGACCAATAGTCCTCTGGAACAAAACTCGTTGGGTAGCTTAACAGCATACAACTCGGTAATTCCAGACACACTGTGACTGCAGGAAAGCGAGTGTTCACGGTGTCAGAACCAGCTTCAAAAAAAACACATTAGAATTACTTGCTGCTTTTTAGGAGCTAGTTACAGAATTCAAAATTACCTTTTCATATAGGCAGTCATTGGCAATGGTGTCCTAAATTAAAATGAACTCAAACTGAGGTAATCTTAATTCAGATACTTTCTAACTTAGTTGTGTCCTCAGTAATGCTGCTTTAGTCAGTCTACATGTAATAGACAGTTTTCTTTTTGAACTGAAGTGAAGCTATCATAGAAACTTAACAATCTAAAGCCAGTATCGTTTTCCCAAATCAGATTTCATTTTCATTACAATATCCTTTGCTATGGTTGTTTGCTGCTCAGATCACATTTTGCACAGGAGACGGAATATAAAAATAAGCTCTGTTTATTACTTTATAAGCATTACAGCATTGTCAAGTAATAAAGGACCTACACACAATCTATCATACTTCTACTTTGGAAAGCCTTACAGGTGATAAATATTTTAATGAAACTCAACACACTGCAGGTGCATCAGCATGAAATGAAAAGATAGTGATGGCTCTGTATCAGCAAACAGACAAACAAAAACCTTCCAAAACCTTCCAGTTAATCTGCAGTCCAACTAGAAACATGGGAAGTCAATATGGACAGAGAAAGAAATACATATACTAAACTAACTCCTGCCCTCTTGGGACTAAATCCTGCCCTCTGCTCTATGAAGCATAAACTTAATTGTGCTTTACTCACTGAAAGAAAAAAAAAATAGTCTTTACTTAATAATCTTACGACTGCTTGATTAGTGTTTGGAAAATAAAAAGCACTACTTATGTGCTAAGTATTATTAGCTTTTTCAGAACATGAGCCCCAAACTTGCCACTCCCCATTTCCTTCTCTCATAACTCTTTTCATTCATGTCATCAGAAGGCATCTTATTTTCAGCAACAACTACTCACTTTTTTTTTTTTTTTTTTTTTTAATGCTGCTGGATGTGCAGAACTACCGTTGAGGTTGCTTGGCAACTAGTGAGACGTATCAGAAAGAGAGATAAGGTCCAGAATGAATGGAAATGAAGAGAACTATATTTGGTTTCATTAAGAGATACTAATGCACTCAAACTATACCAATTTGGTGAATAAGGTGAAACTTTGCTGTTTCTTTCAAAATACAGACATCCATAATCACAGAGTCCCACTAAATCCATTAAGCCACCTCCTCAGGCACATACGTGACTGCCTGTACAGAAGAGACTTCAGAATCAGGGCTTCTTCCTGGGTTGGCAGTTTGGTACAGCAAGGAACAATCAGGTTAACACAGACATACAGTAAGTATTTTGAAGAATTTTAGGCCAGAGAGGATAGTTGAATACTTCAGTCTGCCTTTCAGTATACCATAAGCCACTGTGCTTCTCCATATACTTTAGTATCAAGTTGAAATTTCAAATGAAACAAATTTTTCCTGAACGTCACAATTTGAAACAAGATGAGATTGAGCACCCAAAACTCCTGCAATGGCAGACAACTGATTACAATCAGTCTGCCCTAATAATTCAAGAAGGTCAAAAAAGCCTTATGCAGCAGAAGATGGAAACACACCTAACAGTTCGTAGTGAAAGAGTTTCTTTCTTATCTCAAGCTCTTCAACTAACTTTATCTGGGTCATGTAAGAATCAACCAGTCTGGCACAAAAGAGGATCTTCTAACATCACCTCAGACCCTGCCCAACCTTTGATGCTTCAGAAGGAAGTGAAAACAGTGACAAAAGACAACTAGCAAACTATCTAAAGGGAAAAAACAAAACCAAAAGTCAACCCCCACGCTTCCCCACCTCTGATGCCTGCAGGCAAACACAGGACTCCAAGGTTTCAAGGCTTCAAATACCAACACAGAATTGCATATATATTAACGATGTTCAGGGTAATAAAAGCAAAAAGAAAAACCCATAGCTGCAAAGGAAGTGGGTTATTTGCAGCACATGGAGCAGGCTTCATGCTTCCCAAGGCCAGAGTGGCCACCACGAGCATTCGCATCAGGAAAGCTGTATCTCCAGAAGCTGGATTGAAATCCAGTTTAAAAATAAACCTGTCCTTCCCTGAGAGAGCTCATATGAGGCTTCCTCATCCCCAACAAATTATTTCAATGGAAGTGTCTCTAATGCTAAGGAGGTGAATCTTTCTCGCATAGCACCACCTCTACATGGCAATGAAATCGCATTTGGACACCCTGCTTCTGAACCTTGTACAACTCCTCTGGCCTTTCTTTTAAACTCTACCCAGTAATTCCACATCCTTCATGAAGTGAAGACACCAGCATGGTTATACTATTTTAATAACACTCTTATCAGTGTTGGAAGTCCACTTTACTACTTATGTTTCACTTTCCCTTTTTTACGCATCCAAGTCTGCATTTGTCTTTTTGCCACAAAAAAGCATACTAAGGTAATTAACTAATTGACTTTCAAGTCCTTTTCCAATTTTACAGATACAATCTACATTCTAACTCCCATGAGACTGTCTCGCATTCAGCTGTATTAAAACAGATTTCTGAAGTACAACTTTTAAACACATTACTCAGATCACCCTAAAAGAGTAACCTGACCTTCCCAGGATTAACTACGTGGCCAGTTTGCAGAGGGGTTTCGGATGGAATCAGGCCAGCAATCTAAGGACTGATTTTATATATGTAACCACTAGTTCCCTGGAAGCTTTCCAAGAAGTGGTCCCACTCATTGCCTCTATTAACCACCGCACTGAGAGATCTATCAGTAAGCCAGCTTTTACATTCCTGTAATATATACACTGTTAATTTCACACAAAGCAATTTTTAAAATCAAAATATAATGTGATATTACATCAAATACCAAACCAGTTGATTTTATCAATCAGACCTATAATCCCTCCAAAAAGGCACAGCTTCATTCAACAAGATCTCGCTATATGTGAAGCTAAGGTGACCGTTAATGATGTTCTTCCTATATACCCTGGTTGCAAGAAACCATAATAATATAAATTAAAATGCCCATATTTGACGCCAAGCATCTGGGCAATCTCTTACTTTAAGCAATGGAATTGTTCCCCTTTTTCTAAGAATTATAAAGAAATTAACATTAGCATTTCCCACAGTTTCTCACATAGTTCCTTTGGGATTCCTGTCCATTATTTATTGAAAAAAATCCATATTCTAACAGATGATCCTGGTATTTGCCCTTCTCACAGATGCTAAACTTCCTTTTCTATTTGCAGCATTGTACAGGATGGATATGTACTTTTTTTGGTAGGGAATAAAATATCCATAGAATATTTTTGCTTTCTCTACATTACTAGATCATTTGATCTCCTGCATTCAGCAAGAAATCTATGCCCAAACAATACTACTAAAAATAAAATTAAGTGGAAAAAAACCTACTGTTTCCATATTGTCCAAAATCATCAGAATGGAATCTATAAATTTTAACCCCTGAATTGGGTTAACTTTCCATTTCTGTCTAAGGGCGATGTATCTAGTAGGCCTTTTTTTTTTTTTTTTAAATAATGTGTGCATATTTAATATTTGTTATGGACGTCACCTAAGACTATCACTTCTGTCTACTTTCCTTTCTCCCTCCCTCCCCCTTTCAGACAACTCTTTCTATGTTTCCAAGGTACGAATAAAATTGTGAGGAAAAATGCCAGACAGTATGTTGCCTACATTCTTTCAAAGTGTTTTTTTTCTGACTTCCTACAATTCTACAAAATAAGCAGAAATGCTTTACTAAACTCAGTCTTTTTTACTGTTTTCTAGCCCCTTATTTTCCAGTGGTATCAAAAAGATATTGAGGTAACAGAACACTATGAAGTTCTTCAGTGATAAATAAAGGAAAGCAAACATATGATTGCATAAGATGCAATTACATAAAATGAAGACTGTCCAATTAAGTGAAGGCAAAACACAGAGGCAGTAGGGAGCATCCCGAGTTCCCAATGGTTTGGGGAAATTAAGAGTCAAGAGACACAGTTCCCTTCCATTTTCCATTCAAAATACTAAAAGACAAAATAGTTACATTTGCAATTTTTAAGTGTCTTACGAGTAAGTTATGGACTGTATTGTTATCTACAATGTTCAGTGTAAGCAGAATGTGTTCCTACAAGTAACTACTTTGAAACAACATTAATCATTTCTACATACCAAAAGTAAAAGGTTGCATCTAATTTACAGCCATCTATTTTAGTACGCTTCAAAACCCAGTACTGAGAATTCAGTAACTTCCTACACTATAGAAATTTAACAACAAAAAAACCCAAAACAACCCCATAAAGCAAATCTTCCAGGGTGCTTGCTGCAAAATACATGGAGACAAAGTATCAGAAAACTTAAAAATCCTTACTGACACTGACCTCTGCAACTGTTTTGTCAAATATCCTGAAGTGTAGAAAGTGTAAGCCAGGACAGGAGAACTAGAGCTGCTCTTCCTGACCTGCATATGGACTTGCAGATTGGGTCAGAGTATTATTAGCTTTCCTGAGAACCCCGAGTACTTAACAGCCTTTCTCTTTTCAGTTTTCTCACTCGTTTAAAGAAAAAAAAAATAAATTTCCTCAGCTTTGCATTATGCTTATGTTTTTCTTCATGAATAATGCAGTGCTGTGATTATATTCTCATTTCAGGAAAAAAAAATTAAATAAAAGGTATTTAATAAAATCTTTTTAGCAAATGGCTATGTCCTTATGGTTATCATCTTTTACTTATTTAAAAAAAGCTATTACAACTGCAAGTTTTCATCTTTATCTTAAATGGTCTGAAACTGTTAAAAGCAACACAAAATATGTGAAACTATGCCAATCACTGTTATGCAATTAAATTAAAATTCATGAAACCAATTAGTTTAATTTTTCCACAGTAATGCCATGTTAAATCAAATTTAGCTAGCATATTTATTTTTAAGTTATTTAAATTATCAGGGTTAAAACAGGTACTACACATAGTTTGCTGAACTTAATGTGCTAAGTGTCCCATTACACATTTTTTTCTATTTAAAAAAATAAAATTAAGCAAGATATGAGCAAGGCATCCTTTCTCATTGCAAACTTAAGGAAGAAACCTACTTCGTTGCAACATTTTCTAATTAATATGAACATTTATATTATATAGATAACTGTATTGGCAAAACAGAATAAAAATGTCTTAACTTGAAGGAAATAAAAGTGTATCTAGGCACACAGACCTACTGACAAGAAGAAAGCATTTAAATCACAATGATTAAGAAGGCAATAGCAAGTCCCCCAGCTAGCTGTGAAGTTGCCATTCAAGGCTAAATATAAGATCTACTGGGACTACACTAAACCTCAGAAGGAAATACTGCACACCTCTGCCTGCTCTATTAGTTCACCCACCACTCTTGGGAGGCTACAAGGGTGCAGCTGGGAGAGATGATTATTTTCTGGTGCCTTAACTAAAAAGACAAGTGAACACAATGACTTATTAAATAGCCCTTTGGAGAATACAGACAGCAACAGGTAGCTAAGAGAAGGTCACAAGCTTTCTCGTACTTTTGTAATAGCAAACACCTTAAAACAGAACATCTCATCAAGACATTCCACTACTACATTCCTCAAAAAGTGGAAAATTTTGCCCCTTAGCTGTCAAAAAGATACCTCAATGTATGGCTGTTTCTAAGTAAGCAAGCTCAGCTGTAAACAAGTAATTCTGATTAACTGCATGTTTACATTAGAGTACAGTTGTAGAAATAACTAATAAAAGCTGCTGCAGCTACACTTGCGCCATATCCTAAGTACTCTTGCATTTACTAGGAACTCAAGATTCACTTGTCAAAGTAAAATGGAGGGCATAGTATTTTCGACATCAGGATTCAAGTTACATGTAAAAACTAAACAAAACAAAAACCTCATCAGTGGAAATTCCTTCATTTCAACTTGAGAGCTTTGAATGACCACGATTAAGCTGAACATTTTCTGTATCTCAGCTCTTCATCAGAGATGGGACTTGGGCAACCCTAATATACAAACGCATGATATATCTAAAAATAAAGATAGAGATAAATTTGCCTGTTGGATTATACTTCAAAGCATTACCTATGCCTGCCTTGATCTAGGAGACACTCGGGAAGGATGCTTACAAAACTGGAACAAGAGTAGTGTTTTATCATTTTTAAAAAAATCCCTCAGAACCCCACAAACCTGCTCCCCCAGCCTAAGAGAAGAGGAATGACGGGACACATCTTCACTCTTACTGAACCTATCCCACAGAGACCATAACAATGCAGGAAGCTCAGCAACCTAAGAAACAGGAACAAGAAATAACACTCATATCTAGATTGCTAGAAGGAGCTGAGAAAGGCACTGCATTTTTTAATAATAAATTGTATCTTATGGGAAAAACACACTAGGTTTTAACATAATGAAATTGAAAAAATTTCCCCAGCTGGAATGACTGGCAAGAGATAAAATGTAGCTACGTAATGAAGTAAGGGGAATCATCAGGGATTGCAATAATGTGAAGGTACAATTTTAATACTGAAGAGGTAGCCTTCCATGAGCTTAAGATGATGAAAAGTATTCTGTTCATATATAAAGTAAATCCAGCATCCATCTGGATAAATTAGTAAAACCATTTTTTACTGGGAATATCAGAGTACTGCCCAGTCTGCCCATCCAAAATGTATGTGACAAGAAGAAATCCAGTGAGATACTATAGAAGAAAATTCTTCACATAGTACCCATTCTGTAACACTGGCTAGAGAAAAGGTAATCACTCTGAAGGTCTAATTCTTGAGAAGAGTTGGGGAAAACCCAATACATTGAATTTTTTTCAGAAAGCACACTGAAGCGTGGAATATAGATATCTATTTAATATTCTCCATACAGAGTTCTATTTTTGAAGTTATTTAAAGTTTTTTGGGGGTATTTAATATAGTTCGTGATTTATTAAATAACAAGTTAAATAGAATATGATACATTGGCTTACACTAGTAGATGCTTGCTTAAGATAGTAAAATGGAGAAAAACATACTACTTCCACTTTAACTCATGAATGTGCAGAGTAAAAATATTTCAAAAAATATTTGGCGTGAATTGAGGAAGAGTAGGACTTTTTTTAGCGGTTTTGTCTCAGTCTCACTCTCTCTGAGATACTGTTGTCAAACTTCAACGAAACTTGAAGGAGGGTTGTTGTTGCAGAGATTAATTCCCAGAAACAAAATTCAGAGGCCGAGTAGAATACAGACCGAAATTAGTGCTCCAATGAGGAAAAGCAGGAAGAGTTCATGTAGATCTACACCAGCCACAGTACACGCTGACTTTGTCCAGGTAGCAGGAAAAGCAGAAAAAAGGAAGATAAAGGAGTGGACAACCCAGGAGTATTTAGGGGTCAGTGCTGCAGGGGACATCAGGGCCATGGAACACGGGCTACAACGAGGGCTGTATTGGTTGGAGGAAACGGGAGATACTTGGGAAGCTACGGGTCCTCTGGGGAGGAACTGCAGACGCTGTAGGGGACTGGGAGGGACTATTGCAGAAAAGATTTGGGAGACACAGAACAAGTTACAGAAACCAGACTTCATTAGCTCAGCTACCCGAAGAACAGTTTATTATCTGTTTTGAGAAGATAAAAGGAAACTTGTGATTTTTTTAAAACAGGGTTTACAAAATTTGTTCATTTTTACCAAAAATAAAATCCCACATCTACCATCAAAAGTCAAAATCCTCCCAGACCCATTCACAATGTTTTCCACATAGTTAAGACTTAAGCTCTCTTCTGTCTCTCTCTTCTGCTTCTCAGATTACATCACTCATGCTTATTCCACTATTCATAGTTACTGCCCTCCAAGCTCTCTACAACTCTAACTATAAACCTTTCTACTAGGTTGATAGCTGTCTATGCATACTTAAAAAGCTTTTGTGAAATTTAAACCTCTAAACAAGTAAAAACTATTGCCATATTTTTGGCCAGTCCCTTTACATGCCAAATCATGTCTGCAACATACGCAAATTTAGCTTAAGGGATGAGTTTACTATTGCTGCTGTTGTGTTTTTTTTTAATCAGAAAACTGAAATATTTAGCTGAAAGCACAAAAGCCAAGTTGCAAGGCCAGGAACAGCAATTCAGAGGACAGAGAGCTCTCAACGTGCAACAACATAAAACTGGTAGTTTAAATACTGCTTTGCTAGGAGAATTCAGCATTTCCCACCAACCAGTAAATGCAGATAAGATGCATGCTCTGCTATGAGCAACAACACCTTGTTTCCCATGCAATTATAAAAATAAAGACATTTTTATCTTCATTTTTATCTTCAACAGGCAGCTGAAAATAAAGTATAATGTAAAAAGAAAGTCTATACTTTCTTTCAATACTGTGTTGTCCTCTCTCCACTTATGGTTAGCCTGAGCCTACCACGAGCATCTAAAACCAGATAGAACTAAACGGCTTTTTAAACTTTTAGATTCCTTCAAGCATTGCTTTTCTGTAATACTTTCAGGAACCTAAATAACATCATTTTGCACCCTGAAAAAAAAAAAATTCACTTCACTTGCACAGGGAAATATTTTAATGGCTTGATTTCAGAATGCCTCTAAGCAAGGTAAAGGAGTTACTCCATTAACTACTGGAATATTCAGTACCACAGTACGTTAATACTCTTTGCCAAATAAGGCCCATTATAGGCATTATAAACTATCAGAATTTTCTGAAAACTCATCTTACAGTATTTAAAAATCACACCCGAGCAGCAGTTTTAACTGCAAAACACTTGCACATATTCTTAATGGAGAATGTCTCATATCTTAGGGCAAGATACCACAAGAAACTTGAAAAACCCAAAACCTGGAAACTTTTTCTCCTTTTTTCAAAACATAACGAAATATTAATGCTGCTTCATTGAGTTCAGATTTACTTTTTCACAGAATGGAATTTTCCCCTTTGTAAAAATAAAAGTATTTCCAAAGAAAAAACTATTTCAACCACATAAACACAACATTAAACATCCTAACAATTAAGGAATTTCTTGTTTGCTTAGGTTGTTTAACATCACCAGATATTACCTCCCATTCCTTTCAAGTTGATGGAACTTCTATTTAACTTGCATAAACATTTTGCATAAACTTTTACAAGCTATATGCAGTACTCAGTTCTTAATCATAGTATTTATTCATTGTTGCTATATTCTTGTCTTTTGACAAAACTCAATTACACAACTGTGTCAGTTCTTAGGACGAGACCTAAAATAGACTGAAATACATATCCTGCTCCCCTCTCCGCCCACACCTTCACTTTATGTTCTGCAGCACAAATTTTGATCAAAACCTGTAACTAGCTGTTCAGCTGGAATGGAACTTTTCATAGTCTTCAACAGACATGTACACACAAATTTTCCAGCACAGTAACACCTCGTCTGTGCCCTGGAACAGGAGCTGAGAAGAAAAGAAAAAAAAAAAACCCACCCCAAAACTCTCTGCCTCAAATCTGCAGAAGCTTCCCAATATACATTGTGATGCAAAGAAAGAAAGAAAGAAAGAAGGAGGGGGGAGGGAAATCACACACATACCCCCCCCCTCCAATTTTCAATGTTACTCAGACACCAGGAAAAAATTATTTTTGTTGCCAGTAGAGTAAAATACAATAAAGTCAGTTTGTTTCTTGGCAAGGAACTGATGTGACCATTCTAAAAACATGGTATTGGTACACAAATCTAAAGGAACTGTAAAAACAGAGCAATAACGTTTGTGTATACAAACTAATATTAGCCATTAGGAGGGAAATCATTATTTTAGAAGACTTAGTTATAAATATTATACTTTTTCCTCACTCATAACATTAACTTCCCTTCCATAAAATCACATGCATAGAAAGACCAAAGTTAGAAAACAAAACACAGTATCAGATAGAAGCAGAGTAAAGTTACCGAAACAGAAGTCATTTCAGTCACAAAAGAAATCGATACTGACCAATGTGACTAGATAACATCATCTACTGGTTAATGTGAAATAACGGTGGTACTGCAGTTCAACTTTTGGTGTACAAGATGTAGCCATTGATGGTTTCTAATCTCTTCTTTATACTTTCCCTTCCTCACAAACTACTAAATCTAGGTAAGAAAAGACAAAAAGTCCCAAACCTTTAAGAGGCCGACTTGGCTTTCTTAACTTTCCCACTAAGACAAAATAATTTTTAAAACTACAAGAGAAATGCAAATATATTTGTCATCTAAGTCTTGAAGATAAAGCTATTCAGTTCTGCTTCTGCCATCACCATTAACAGATTTGATAAATACACAAACTCCTATTCAACACTTCAATATACCAGTTTAAGAAATAAAGTCATCATTATACAACACCATTTGGGAAACCGAGGCTGAGAAGTGTTATCTGAAATTCCTGATAACCTGAAGACTTCCTGAATCATAAATACTATTCAAACCTACCAATCACAAAGGCATATTCCCATTATTTGTCAACCTTTGTAGTGGATGTCGCAAGTCACATTTCAACAATTTATTTCTATCTAAATATTTCTGCTTGTCCCAGTTTTTTCCCATGACACTTCAAAATTGTCTATCACCCTTGCCAATTTCCCACTTTCTAAAATTGTGCATGACAATGACCCTCTCCTTAGAGTCTGTCAGCCAAACCCACAGCAATCACAGAGGGGAAAGATGACTTTAAAAAAAAGTCAGTGAAAGGCCATCATCTTAGAAGCAAAGAACCCTGGCCCCAAGATAACACAGAAAAGAGGGGGTTTTTTTTCCTCTTCAACCTGAACTATACATTTACATTAATTCTTCCAACTATATTCCTTACACCTCCTGTCCTCCCTTTCCCATTTTTAATCCTTTCTGGCTCACAAAGATTGGCACCCGAACTTCTGCAGTCAAAAA
Organism: Haliaeetus albicilla; assembly: GCF_947461875.1. Lineage (NCBI taxonomy): Eukaryota > Metazoa > Chordata > Aves > Accipitriformes > Accipitridae > Haliaeetus > Haliaeetus albicilla. The sequence goes on from NC_091484.1 coordinate 6,182,931, forward strand.
GAGAAGGTTTTAGCTCCACTTTATCAGTGGATGCTCACAAAATGCAGTATGCAACAGCAGAGACCTATTCCTCTGGAACAGCCTCATGAAAAGACAGTTGAAGTGTTGAGGAGGGAGCGAAGGAAAGGAAGGGAAGTCACAGGCTTCCTGCTATTACAAGCCAAATTTAAACCCTTTCTACATCACAAGGGGCTCTGTTGTTGGCAGTAATGCAAAGAGTAGAAAATTTGGTTGATATGGAGTCTTCATTACGCTTAAAATGCCGCTCTTCCATGTTAAAAGACAAGGCACGCTTATGAAATTGCTGTAGGAAGACATCAGTTGATAGCACGGCCAACTGAAGCCGTCCTGCAAGAGCTGGAAGCAGGCTAAGCCCTTCCAAAAACTCCATCCAGAAAAACCTGTGCTGTAGACCGTGCCTTGCTTCTCCAGTATTCTAGTCTGCCTACCAATGCCACAGCGCTGTTACTTCCCACACACCACCTTGACAACAGGAACAAAAAAAAATTATTTCTACACTCAACTACAGATTATAAAAAGAACATTGAGAAATTTTTAAACAGTCTTTACTGTAGTTAACTTGGCTAGAACTTTAACCACCTTCAAATTCACCTTAGCATTGTTAACTATTAAGCATATTAATTACCTGGAACACTTGATTCCATACAGTTCCTCAAATAATTAATTAGGTAAAGCGATCAAGGATTGGAGTCCCAGAGGAAATTCTTCTAGTTTTGTAGAACTACATAGATTTCACCTTGTTAAATACTACAACAAGCCATCTAAATGCACATGACAACTGTCCATCTATCCTAAATCCACAACAAATAAAAAATCCTCGTACTCACTGAAGGAAGCTAGTGCATTTAGCACTGGATATCCTGTTTACTCACCAGAAATTAAGAAGTGTATTTGAGTAAGACTACATAAAAACTTTTAATTCCCCTGTTCATAGCACATTAGACGTCCTTCATAACAGGTATCTTCTTTCTGCTTCAAACATCAATTATCACCGGACAATCAAATCACAGGCAAACAAGTTTTAGACAGGACTTTAAACGGGATTTCTTTCAAGCCACATGAATAGGCTGCACCAGCAGAAATAATTCAAAACTACAGTTATGTACATGGACACTGACATTAAAAAAAAAGATCTTCATCTCCAGCATACTATAGTTTTCACAACCTCTCTGCTGTTATTCATCACATCAACTATGGTGGTGTATACAAACATGTTTATGTTGCAGAACCACTGATAACAACATTAAGAGAAGTAATGATTTACTTTTCCTACCCTTCCAAAAAACTTCCATACTATCTCTCTCATTAGCTGAATCCTGCATCATTTTTCCTCAAGGTAAGTAGGGCAGGAGAGGAATGAATCTGGCAAAAAGGGTAGCAGGGAAAGCAGGACAACATAGGGAGCAGTTAGTTACTTTGAAGAAAATACAAGTTACTTAAGGACGAACGTGTAACTTGCAAGTATTTCAAAACACTGAAAAACAGCCTTCTCCCCCCTGTAAAGTGGATCTACTGCTTATTTTTGGCAACAAAAACCTAAAACTAGATGCATTATAACTTACTTCTTGTACATTTTATATATACCACATACTACCCACAAAAGGACAAGCACAAAGGACTGACTGCAAGACAATACGCCATGGGGTGGACAACCTATGGCTCCTGAGCCGCATGTAGCTCCCCCGCAATTCACGCATCCTCCCACACTGGGGTATGCTGTGTGACTGGAAGCAGGGCTGTGCTGTCATAGGGCTGCTAGGTAATCCAAATCCCTTGCCTATGAGAAGGCAGAAGCCAGCAGAGGCTCCTGAGGCCAAATTTGCCATATTGCCCTGGAATCCAGATGCATACTCAGCTCAGCCCCAATCTACAACACAGAAGTGAGATACTGGAGGAACACACTGCTGTTGCAAATCCCAGCGTGTGTCCCAGTCCCTCCCCAGCTCTGCAGGCTTTGTATAATGGGTCTATGGACTCCCAGTTTCGCACAAATTTGGGTATGCAGCTTGCAGGGTTGAGAAAGTTAATCTACCCACGTAATACACCATTCATTACACCGCAGCATGATCTCTTTAAGAGCATCTGTATGCTTAGAAAACTTACACAAGAACTGTGTTGGTTCAATGGATTGATACTTTTAAAGGCACCAGGGATCCTTGACTTCCACTTTCATTGATGAACTTTTTACTTAGCACCTAATGTTGAGAGCTGCTATCAAAGTCAACTCATGCAAATCTTTTAAGTCGGGCAAGTCTTTTAAAAGGTCTTTAGTAACAAGAGCAGCCAAAACAATGGAGACAACTCAGCACTAACAGGATGCAGGACTGGGCACTTCTGAAAAAGAGTTGTCTTGGATAAAGAAAATATACCTTATAAAGAGGAGCTAAAAACATGTAGCACAGAATGTAATTTATTATGAATCAGTCTGAACTTTCTTCCAAAAGACTGTGTACCTTATCCTGAACTAGCATTTGGGAATTAGGAAGAAGTATTGTCCAGGCTCCTCAGCTAAACTTTTAGCTCAGACATTCTGACTGAAGAATTAACTACTGAAGGACTAGTGAAAGCTTAATCTTCCAGAAAAGGCACTATTCACAAAATAGACGATACTACTACAAGGCAGAGGATGCCAATACAAAAAATGTTATGTTTGAAGACAAGAAAGACAAAACCAGTAATATAATCTTAAAAAAAAAAAATACGCACAGAGAATAAGCTCTGAAATTCTAACACCTTAATTCAATTAGAATTAATTTAGCAGCTTTTGGTAGATACACACACGGACACGTGCAAGCATATAACATGCAGAATAATCTCCTCCTACTCCCTAGCAAGGTTAGATGAAAAAGTTAGCAAACACAAATCTGTCTCAGACAAAAAAAAAATAAATAAGATTTCCATTTTCCCTATCCTAATGCCATTCCACTCCTCACAACTATCATATAATAAAACAGATTTTAAGTGTGAACAAGAAAAGCTTTTAGAAACATAATTTAACACAAACATCTGGACAAGCAAACACAACAGAAAAGAGAAGAAAATCTGACCTATTACCCCCAAAATTCATAGTACAGTCTCATTTTGTGAGGAGACAGAAACAAAAGCCTTACTTGCTCTAAATGAAGAAAATTGCATTCATTTTGTGCACTAACAGGAGGTATGTTTACAGCAGTATGAATCAATGTGCTACAGCAGAGGTAAATCAGTGTCAGCCATGTTGTGAAAGAAACTGCAGTTAAAAAAAACAAACCACAAAACTTAAGCCTTAATCAAATCAGCTATACTGAACCTTGATATAAATCATTCTATACCGTTAGCTCTTACTTATTATTGGTGCATGACTTCAAGTTAGTGTCTATTAATCTCATCTAAAAATACACGTCCGAATTCTAGAGACCGTGAAACAGTAGCAAGAAGAAAATATACCAAGATATAAAACAACAGCAACGACTACTGTGTGGTGCACAGACGTAAGGTAGGTTGTAAAGTGAAAAAGCAAATGCACTTACTCAGCATTAAATCCATTCACATGCAAGATCCTCATCTGTTTGACTATTGTGCTTTTACCGGATTCACCAGCACCTAGAAAATGAAAGTAAATCAATTTCAGAAGGAAGCATGAGTGATGAAGTGACACACTAGAATTTTTTCTTCAGGGTAAAATCGAGAAAGTTGGTTTTCTCAGTGCAGGAGTGAAAAGTGAAAGAAAAAGAAATAATTGCCACTGGAAACTTCAGTTGTAGCTAAAAATAAATGCCCAGCTCAAGTCATGTGTCAGATCTGAATCTTGGATCATTTCACTGTCCATTTTTCCAGTGTCGACGTTAAAAGCAGATTGCAGGGTTTGGAAGGAAAAGGACAACTTCAACATTTTATAGAGAATAAGACAGGGAACGTCAAAAACTGCTTGCCTTGTCACTACTCTGACGGAGAGAAAGACTGACTGAAGTCCATATTAAACTGAAACATTTTCATTAGAACCTTAAAATATTTTAAGTTTGGCTGCAGTTATCATCACCCAGTCAAAAGACTGTAACTTAAATCACAAGAAATAAAATATGTGGATACTCACATTTGAAAAAGGAAGGCATCCCTTTAAGCCTCCACCCACAAAGCTACAGAAGCCTCCTTCTCTAATTTGTGTCTTGTAAGCAACCTCCCACCCTCTCTACACGTTCCAAATCAATCATATACGCAACGAGACGCAAAGACCACCTTTTGTGGCTACATGCTCCAAATAGCCTCCCCCCCCCGCAGCTCTCCTCTGATTCCCTTATATACCTGCAGTACAAAAAAACCACTCCACTTTACTCCAGTTTCCATAAGTAGATGTATGCTATTTCTGCTGTGCTGCATGGATGCCAGTGCGCAGGGCAACCCATCTGCCTATAGTACCCGTCTTTCCATGCATGCTAAAAAGACTCGAACAGCAGCATTTAATTGAGCTGCTCCATGCTGCCGGATTGGTAGCTTTCTATATAAAGCAAACATATTTTTGCAAGAGTAGTATCATAACCTGGCAAAATTTAGAAAGATTCCCCTTTGTGTCTCCTGGCTACTCGTTTATTCCTCTCATTAGCCTATGTCTCAACAACAGAAAATGTATGTCTGTGGCAGAATGGGCACAGAGGTACAGTCTGCATTTATAGGATGCCAGGCCTCTGCTAGCACACACTGACAGCACAAGCCTCCATTTTGAGCCTCACGTTCAAAACTGTATTTTAGCAGTTATATTTCAAAGTTCATCTTCCGACAAATGCATTCCCCTCTGCTTTTTCCCTTCTTTTCCTTCTCCCTCATGAATTCTTAATAGCCCTACTCTTCTCTCCATAGAACCTGCTTGCATGTTTTGCCACCTTAATACCAGAGCCTTACTCCTTTTTCCTCTCCTTGCTCACTGATGTTTTGTAAGCACTTAAGAGAGCAGTTTTTATCTCCAACTCTTTAGGCAAGTGCCATTTCTCCCCAAAACTACTATTTTATAAAACATACACACTCTGTCTCTTCAGGCATACTGCACCACACTACAGGTGGCAAAACTAATCCAGGAATGAGTATCTCAGGTTAAGAAAGAGACTGGGTCCTCTTCACAACTAAGAATTATTCAGGAATACCAGCATATGCTATAGTCGTACTTCCATTCAGAATAATTAATAACAAAATTTCAGCTGTAACTCCAAATCACATCTTATATTTGTAAGTGCTGGGAGCCAAAATCTCTGCTTCACTTAGACCAAGAAGGAGGGTAGATAGTTGCTGCATTTGCTATAAATGCATAGTTTGGTATTGACATACCTGGGTTCTCTGGATCAGCTACACCACCAGTGAACCAAAATGAAGTATTACAACTAAATTTCTGAATAAGTCTATTTCTATATTTGGCCACTCATCAAGGCCCTATTCTTACCAACAATTATGCATACATTTGACTTCACCACCAAGGAGAGTTCCACTAATTTCAGTGAGACTGCTCATGGCAGAAGGGGCAAGCACGTGTACAGCAGCGGGGCCTACAAAGAGCAGTATGAACCCGTTAGAATACTTGGCAGCTCTTCTTTGTTGTTATTTGAATATGACGTGAAAATATTAAGAATACTTTCAAAGTACTTGGGTTTTTTATTTCACATGTCTTAAAGTAAACATGACATAATAATAGGAACGTAAGCTTTTTTATTTTTCACCAGTGAGTTTGTGTTATAGACTGTCCACAATTCATGACAGCTACTGTTCAAAACTGCAACAGCTGAACTATCACTTTAAAACACACGCACACAGATGACCTTACATCCATCACTGGACACCGCAAATTTTTATTTACAAGTATCTGAACTATTTTTCAGCCACCAAAACGAAAGAAAACAGAAGGAAAACCCAGGCAAGCCCATCAAGTTTCTGTTTCCTGAAACTCTGCTTCTTACAAAAGTAACCCACTTGATGACAATGGCTTCTATGTATCTACGTAATGTTTAGCCTGAAATCTGGAAGTCCAAGACATTCCCCAAGAGCTGAAGTCCAAATTATCCCGTTAAAAGATTTCTGCCGGCGCCCTGGCAGACTCCTCAGTGCTGCAGGTGCTGCTGTAGTCCCAGTCACTCTCCGTTTACATTAAGCCTCTTTCTTCAAACTGGTATTTGAAAGATTTTACCGGTAAGTGTACACTTCCAAATTCACAACCTTCAAAAATTCTCCCCCCCCCCCAATTACGGTCGTTTCACACCAGAACTGAGTCAGCTCACTGAGGCCTAGCCTCTGCTCCACGCTAAAGCCCCTGCATATAACATGCACAAGCGGTCCCTCGGCGTGAGCAAAACAACCGAGATCTCCTAACTGCATCTTGTTTTAAAAGGCTGCTTTAAAATACTTTGACGCAATGAGTCTGACAAACACCTTCTTGTCCTCTCCGATACCGATTTTTGGACCTTCCCCTTCCTTGAAGCCATAAGCTGCGTTTCTAACTGGATCTCCCGAAAAACACGACACATGCAGGTAACCCAAATTCACCGCTGAGATAACACCTGAAGCCAAGCTACAGACCTTCCCCTTCCTCCAAACGCGCGATACCTCAATTAATTAATGGTGCGGCGAAAGTAAGCCCAAGGAGCCCGCCGGGGGACGGAGGACGTGCGGGCCGCCCGCTCCCAGCCCGGCCCCGGCCCCGCTCCCCCCCGCCACGGGCAGGGAGCTCCCTCGTCCCCAAGGCCGGCCGCCGCGCTTCCCTCCGGGACCGACATCCTCCCTCCGTTTCCCCCAAAACGATCCCCCGACTTCCTCCCTTCCTCTTCCTCCTCTCCCCGGCCCGGCCGCACGCTCCTCGGCTCCCCTGCCTCAGCCCCCGGCGAAGAGGAGCCGTCTCGGGCCGGCCGAGCCTCGGCCGCCTCCCCCGGCCCGGCCCCCGGCTCCTGCCAGGCCGCGGTGACCGGCCTTCGCCGCGGCAGCTGCTTCCCCGCTCCGCACGCCCGGAGCAGGCCCGCGGCCCCTGTCAGCGCCCTGCCCTGTTTATCTCCCAGGTTGCCCCTCGGGCCCGACGCTCCCGCGCCCCTCGCCGGCGGCCGGCCCGGCATCCCCGGCCACCTCCTCACGCTCGGCCCGGAGGCCCGCTCCCCGCCCCGGCCTGCCGCCCCGGGCGGCGGGGCGCTGCCCCCCCCCCCCCCCCAACCCCGCGGGCGGAGAGCGGCCCCCAAGCCGCAGCTCCGTACCTGCGGGCCGGCCCTGCCCGCGGCGCCCCGGGTGGTGCCCGACACCTCCCCGCCGCCGCCAGGCCGAGGAGCCCGGCAGGCTCCTCCGGACCGCACCGCACCGCTCCCCTCAGCGCCCCCGGGCCCTAGCGGATCCCCGCGGCGACGGCGGGAGCGGGCTCGCCGGCCGCCCCAACCGACACCCCCCCCCCCCCCCCACACACACACCCCGACCGCCCCGGCCCCGCGGAACGGGTGGGCCCTGCGGCTCCGCTCCCCCCCCGGGCCCCACCTCTCCCTCGGGCCTCCCCGTGCCCGGGCAGGGGGCCGGTGCGCGGCCCCGCCGCCCTCCCCCCTGCCCTCCCCCCGGCGGGGAGGGGACGGCCGCCGGCCCCCGGCCCGTTTGCCCCGGCGCCGCGCTAACCCGCGGCCCCCTTACCCAGCAGGAGCAGCCGGTGCGTGGCCCTATAGACCTGCTTGTCCTTCTGCAGCTGCTTCTCGATCTTCTTGTTGGCCTCCCGCTGCGCCTTCTCCTCGTTGCGCTGATCCTCCGTCTTGCTGTTCCCTAAACAGCCCATCTTGGGGAGGGGGAGGCAGGGGACGCGGGGCGAGGGGACGGGAGGCGGCCGGGGCTGCCGGGGGGAGGGAGGGAGGGAGGCACTCTCCCGGGCTCCCTTCTTCTTCTTCCTCCTCCTCCTCCTCCTCCTCCTCCTCCTCTCCTCCCCCCCTACTCGCTGCTGTGGCGGCCGCTGCCCAGAGCCAGAGACATGGAGAGAGCCGAGCCCGGAGCCAGCCAAGGGGGGGCCGATGGCGATGACTTTGCTGCTGCTCCGCCGGGCCTCCTCCCCGGCAGCTGCAGCTGCTTCTCCTCCCCCGCCCCCCCGCTCAGCCCCGCGCCGATCCCCTCAGCGCACCTTTCCCCGGGGGGGGGGGGGGGGTTGGCGGCAGGGCCCGATGCGGAGCGATCCGCGGGGATCTCCGCGCCCCCGGCCGGGCCGCCGGCTCCTCTAGAGGGAACAGAAATGCCCCCCCCCGCGCCGCACGCACAGGAACAAATCCAGCTTCAGTGCCACCCCCAAAAAAAAAAAAATATATATATATAAAAAAAATAATCCTCTTTAGATCCAAAGGCACGGGCTCCAGGCGCGGAAACCTCCCCAAATCCTCGGCGGGGAGGATCGGGAAACGTCTCTTCCTCGCCTCTCCCCCCGCGCCGACGGGCAGAAGCGCCGAGGGGGTCACGCCAGCCCCGGCTCTCGGCGGAGGTCGGGTCCCCTTCCCTCGCCGGGCGCCGCAGCTCCTCGCCCGCCGGCCGCCGCGGGTCCTTCCTCCCTCACCGGGGCGTGGGGGTCCAATCCAAGCCCCCCCCCTCTATTTTTTTTTTTTTTCCTTTCTCTCCTTGCTGCTGCTTTTTCACATTAGGTTTCCAGGCGGCTGAATCCTCTCAGCTTCTCCAGCGGGGCGGGGAGCGGGGGGAGGAAAAAAAAAAAAAAAAAAAAAGGGGAAAAAAAAAAAAAAAGCCCGTTTGGTCTCTCCCCCCCCCCCCCGAGCAAACCCCTGTCCCTCACGGGAGGATTTTTCCCCGTCTTATTTCCCTGCTCTCTCCCGCATTTCTTTTTTTTTTTTTTTAACAGCCCCCCTTTTATTTTATTTTTTTTTTTTTTTTTTTTTTCCTTCCCCCTATTGAGCTGCACCGAGGCGGCAGAGCGGCGGGGTGGGGCGAGCAGGCCCACACTGAACCCTGGGAGCGGGGCCGCTCACATGACAGACCGCGTCAGCCCGCGCCGCCGCCGGCGCCCTCTTCGAACCGGCCCCGCCGCCGCTCTCGCCCCCGCCGTGGCCCAGAGTGGGGGGGGGGGGTCCCCGCGCCGCTCCGGCGGGTTCTGCCGCGGTGGGAGCCCCCTGCACGGTGGTGGAACTCAACGGCCCCCCCCGGCCGCCATCCCGTACGGCGGTCGCTCTGATGGGGAGCGGTGTTTGGGAAGGGCTTTTGGGGATGAAAAGCAGCCGAGAAGAGAGGCGCAGGAGTTGGGGGTTCGGTTAATAGGATTCTGAATAAATTTTAACGGAGTCGTGCCCCGGGGCACTTTAGACTACACTTGAAAATAATCACTGCAGAAGTTATCCTACTCGGTACTTACGTATGTATATATTTATACATTCTCTCTGTTGATGAACTCCGAATATCCGACTACCGACCTACAGGACGATCCTGCAGACGCTGATGTGCATGAATTCATTTTTACCAATGCGGGTATTTCTGGGCAAACGCATTTCCCCAGCGTTGGGCAGCTCCCTCGCGCACAACACAAACCACAAACCGGCCGAGCCCGTGGGGTGCCCCTTCAGGCGTGGGACAGAGGGCAACAACCTACCAAGTCATGCTGGGTGGACTGGCGGAATACAACTTGATGCATGCAGTTGCTTCTACGTATGGTTTTGCCAGCTATCTAGCTCTGTTTTGTTCTCTAAAATATTTTTTGAAACCTCATTATATAGATGATACAGTGGTTTTCGTGCACAAGCGTATCAGCTACGTCTGGAAAACGAAGACTGGCGCTTTGCTCTTTGTAAAACCCGGTTCCCTAAAATACAGGGGTAGTTTTTCTCTATCCCCCCCCCCCCGCCCCGAGAGTAGTGAGACGTCCTTTACTATACCTAAATTACTTATCCTCACTTGCCAAATTCAACTATCTACAACGCTATTCCCATGAACACACCTTCTTACGCCATCCAGTTACTGTATTTAGAACCACCTACAGTAAAAAAATTATGTGAATAAAGCAAACAACTAGGTCACAGTTAGTGTCATCAGATACATCTGTTTACTTGCCCTTGCTGAAAGAGGGGTGGACCTCAGAAGAAACAGGGACCACCACCACCAAGTCTTGGTCTCTGAGGAGTTATTGGCACTTTGGGTCTATTTTTAAATGCCGCAACTTTGGGGTACACAGAGCCTAAGAGCTTTGGAGTCAGTGGAGAGGCTCTTATTGACTCCTCCAGGTGCTGGTTTAGGCCAAGGCAGTTTTAAATGGTCTTAGGGAGACTTGGCTCAGCAATGCCCACATCCATCTGAAGCAAAGATTATAATTCCTTGGATCTTTTATAGGTCTTTTATTTATTTGTGTTGTTTCCACGTAATACACATTATTCAATTATATTTTAACTGTGGTGTTTACCAGGTATAAAGGACTCAATAAAGCAGAATTCAGACTGAAAATTATAAAACCTCATCGCCTTTTTATGGTCGCAGGTATGAAGAGAATGCAGAAATGCCAGTACCTGCCACCTCACGCAGCAGGGAAAATCTGCCCCAGCCTCCAGGCTCCAGGCTTTGCTTCCCTCCAGGTCCCAGCTGGGGGGAAAGGAAGCCTATCTCAGGCTCCAAACACGAAATAATACACAAACAAGATAAAAATTATTGCTGGAGATACACAAAAGGCTAAAATCTTGGTGAACGGTGAGCGGCATTAGTGTAGGCAAAGCGGAGCGGTAAATATTGCCAAAGCATCCACCAACAGGGGAGTCATTGCTGTGTAAATGCCGTTGTCCAGCAGCACCCACCCATCCCTCTCCCAAACGCAAATGGGGAGGTTAAACTCAAGCAGCCACCAGCCACCACGCTGGGGCACAGGACTTGCTGCCCTCCTGGTACGTATACCCTGTGCCTCTGTCTCTTCAGGCTGAACAAAGCATGAGGTAGTTTGAAAAGGGAAAACACACTCAGCTAATTCACAAAACTCACAGTTACGACAGAATTAAGAATTAGCTTCTTGTACTACAAGTGTTATTAAAGTGTCAAAGCAGGAAAAGCTACAGAAAACAAAAAGAAAACTCCCAAATTGTTAAACCCATCAGCAATTACAGCCTTTTTTGTCTTTCTGAAATATGACAGAACACAAGACGTAAGGCACCAAGTGTACTTCACAAACCCACCGAATTGCCATGATTTTTTCCTAGTCCCGCCCTGATTAGGAGAGCACCATTTGAAGGGCGAGCGTACCAACACATTAGCTGTTCTCACTCTTTTTTATTTATTTAAATAACATGATGCTGCTGATGTGTCTTTAGAGTAAATTGTGTTTCTTATTGGAACTAGTTGCACTAGCTTCCATCTTGTAAAAATCCATGAACTTCAGTTTCACCAGACTCCTGCCATCAGAAGAGTAAGTACAGGCAAAATCTGACCCCCAACTCACTGTCAAATTCAAGCTCACTTCTGAAGAAGCTGCAGTCTTAAGAATAAATGCAAAGATGAAATAGCTACATGTATGGGCATAGTGCCTCTGTGATAAAAGTCTAATTATTTGAGGCCTGAAAATGCTCAAAAGAGGGTGTTAAAGGACACTGCTGCACATTAAGCAGAAATATTTTGCAAAAATGCAAGGTAACCTGAAGGTGGAAGTGGCTGCAAGACACATGAGAAGACTTGCATCTATTGACTCAATCCTGCACTATTTAAATTAATGGGAGGTAAGAGTTTACACGCAGAAGACTGTGAACATTGCACTTACAGATGAAATTCAAATTCACTGATACTCCTTCTGTGTCTGAATGTAACAGCCAACAGCCTCAGTTTCTGCTGCATTTTTTTTCGGTCTAAAGTAAATGCAAAGACTCTGAGACAGCAACATACATCTTAGCTTAAGGATCTCACAAAAAGAACAGGGGGTTTGGCAGTGTGAAACGATATTCTGCTGTTTCACTTCTCAAACCAGAAAAGATCTCACAGGGAGAGGCAGCAGGATAATTCAAGGTGAATAATATTCCAGTGGAATATTTGTGGGGGACGTGTATAGGAAAGTTTCACATATCTATAATCCATTTCAGTCCACTTGATAACTTTAGTTAATATTTTTTTTAAGTCCCATTGGCCTAACTTCTATTACATTCTAATGAAAATAATCAGATCTCTTAATTTTCTTAATTTTTTTGGAAAGAGGAATCTCATTACAATTCTTTTCTCCATCCTCCCTCCACAGCTTTTGCCCCCAAAACTACTGCTTGGTGTTTGAGACTGAGGGAAGATTTGTAACAATAGCCCAGTCCTTTAAATAAACATGTACTCTACTCAGTTGAGCAGTCCTATTGAAGTGCATAATTTATGTGGACTTTACTCTTCCCAGCTAGGGCAACTATACTAGCTTGATTTACAAATGGTTAAAAAGATTTAACGTAGAAGTAGACTATCCATAACAGTACAAGTGAAAGAGAACTTGTTGAAAAGTACATGTCCCTTAAGCTTCTCCCACCCTATAAACATAAACTTCTGTCCTTTTAAGATTTACATATAATACCTATTGGTACAATCACTCAAAAGGACCTCAAGAAAAATACTGTATTTTTCCTGTTTTAATATATTTACGTTATATTTGACAGACCATTGCAAATGTTTTAATGCATTTTCCTTGTGGTAGTCTCCCTTATTGTGCATGAGGATATTCACACCTGTATAGGTAAAAGATAAGGAAATACTGTTGTAAAATTCACAAACATTGGCTGGACAAGATGCAAGAGCTGGAGTTACTATTTTCTTAACAGAGTAGGTTTCGAGCCTGCAGAAAAAATGCTTCTGAGACACATACTTCATGTTGTTCCATTCTTTTCTTTCTAACTGAATGGATAAAACTTCCTGCTGTCAATTTTGATGTTGCATCAGTTTTACTCTCATTCAGTTAGGCTCTGAATTCACTCGAGCTACTCTTTGGTTTTTTACAGGTGATGATGAGACCCAGATTAAGACGTCCATCTTACACCACAGATGCCTTCCAAACCTTCCCGGTGACAAACACCCTTATTTCCTATTGCAGACTATTCACATTTGTTAGTAAATTGAAGGTACTGAGCACTTTGGATGCCCCAGCTTCCAGAAAAAAGAAACGGTTAATTAGTTTTCAGGTGGGACAGTTGTACAGTTCCTTACAGGCTCACGCTGTCCACAGTGACATGACCTCGTAAACTTTTGGCTGTGAACTGTGGGGGTGGAGTTGTGACCAAACTAATGTGCTCATTTGGAAGCGAAGATACAGATGACATCACACTTGAGCATCCCTTAGCAACCGGATTGAAATGGCACTGCAGCTTTTCAGGAGGTTGTCAGCCTTCCTTGCCACTGGAATAGCCTGTATTTCAGTTCCTGCCACAGCTCAGGAGACACAGCAGAAAAGACAAAATCTGTAGTTCAAAAAGTAAAAGCGATAGTGGTGATCTAACTGTACAATTTCCTTTGTTTCTGTTTATAGGAAATAGCCTATTTTCAGCAAGTCTTTTTCATGGAAGGATACAGAGCTCAATCTGGGGAACACATGAAACAAATGGTTCTTACAGCAACACCTTTATCTCTGATTTACTTTAGACTCTTTCCACTTGAAAACCTAGACTGTAAACTTTGTAACATTCCTCTCTATGATATCAGGATGAACCAAAAGAGAGTTAGGCTTGCGTGTGTGAAAAAAAACCAACAACCAACAACAAAAAAACCCCACCAGAAAAATACTCTCTGATTTAAAGCTGTCGAGGAGCAACAAACAAACTATGGGTCATTTTACTGCAAACCTGAAAATGCAGTTACAACCATGCATCTCAGTTATCTCCTCTCCCTAGTCCTCACACCTGTGAGACTGTTCCACTCCTAAGAGTTTGGGTCAGAGCTGCTAATCATGTCAAGGTGAACTCTCAAGGGGAAGATAGTTTAATCTTTTTTCACTGAGAATCTGCAACCCTGTAATTCCCCCACAGCTGAATATATGCTATTGTAGGATAATCTCTATACCCTGCTTTCTTTAAAAAAAAACCAAACAACAAAACCCAAAAAACCCTATGCATTCTTTTCCACTCTGTGATTCACTTGAAATTTATTATCTTTGTATATCTTTGTAAGAAATGAAGATTTTAGAGGTGCTTTTTTTTTTCCTGCTAAGGTTTTCAAGGGATTTAAAGTACTGGATAAAAACAAACAGTGAGTGAATTTATATTAGAAAGGTGCAGAAGAAGATCCCCCTGTGCATAGCACCTTTGAGGATTAAAATCTTATACAGAACTAAGATGTAGCTGTGAATTTTTGTCAAGGAGCCTACATTACCCAATGCTTTGTTTTGCTCTCTTACAAATTCACAGTGCTGTGGCTGAGTAGTTTGAACAGACTCCCCTCTTTCAAAAACAGGGATTACCTCTGGGACAGATTGACTCTTTCAGTTAAAGGACATTTTTTAATAGCACACACTGTATATTTTTGTGTATTGATACCTCTCTGGTTTGAAGTCTGTTAAAATTTTTAGCTTTAGAAATACAGAACTGTGGGCCTTCATCCTGGGCCACAGAAGTGACTGGTAGTCGAGTACCAAACCTATCAATCTCAATGTATTTAATCCTCAGTAAACTCAGTCTTCTAGTTAGTTATATAGAAGGATTAGTTAAGGTTCTGATTTAGACTTAGATCAGTGTCTTCTTCATCTGCTTTGAACACTAAAAAGGCTCCCGTGGCCTCTTGCAATGACTCAGGTCTGCGGCTCACGCTTTCCTTAGATGGAGGCATCCTCCACGAGCTATCGTCCTGCAAAATCCTTTGGACTCTTGGAAGAACGAAACTTGGTGATAAAAAGGGAGACGGTTTCAAAGTCTCCAAGTTACCCTTTGACCTGCTGAACAAGGAACCCTTGAGTAATCTCAAGCCCATTTAAAGGAGAAACAAACAAATTAAAGCCAAACAATAATCTAAAAAGGAAAAACAAAGCAAACAGATTGGAATTGGAGCAAGAATCCAATGTGGGGTTTTTTTCAGCTGTTTCCTTTGCGGCAGCCAGAACAAAAGTCACTTCAAAAAGCATTAAAGGGTAAACAAGGTAGGAAATTAAGCCATTATCAATCAAACCCAGGGAGGGCAAAGCAGGGTCATCAAGTAAATCGACAAGTTTGTCTGTCATATGGGAAAGAGTGAGCCTATCCGAATGCAATGAAACCAGCATTGTCAGGAAGAAATTAATGCACCACTAATGTATTCAATCAAGAAGAAACACAAAACACTTAAGTACAGATACTCCAAAACAAACAGAATGAAAAGGAGATACTTCCCTCTCTGGCAAAGAAGAATTTTTCCATACAGAGATTCTAAACTTGAGAAGGATTTTTGTTTTGTTTTTAAATAAAAACAAGCTCAAAGTCTACTAATAGAATTAACCAAGACCTTCCTTTAAACCAAAGGAAAAAAAAAATCCTTGCCTCCCTCCTTTCACTTCAAGGCTTTTCCTCAGAAATATTAAAAGAGACTTTAAAGAACTCATGGAATTATGGAAATAACAGACTCAGTAAGAGCTTTTCACCTAGTAGCTTTTCTTATTTTCTTGCAGGGTTGTTTTTTTTTTCTGATATGCCTTCTCACCACTCATGCATTCTGCACTGCACTTTATTTAAAAAAAAAAACAACCTCTTATGTAACAGAAGTAGCAGCACATCCTAGCTCTCCACATAACACATATGGAATGCCGATTACAAAAAAAATTGGAACAAGTCTTTTCTCAGATTTAGTTTCAATATTTGTCAACATTCACTGCAGACCTACCCCCAACTGCAAACTTTTTTATAAAGAATTATTCTGCTTTAATCCTCGTTACGTTTGGGTCACAAAACCCACAGAGGCAGTAGTAGTGGAGGCTGTGTTTTCTAAATACCAGGTTATAGTTAGCTCTTGCAAAGAAGCACAAAAACTCCCAAGCCTTTCTCCCGCCGAGGGGGTCAGCAGAGGAGGAGAAGCTGCTGGCTTCACCTCCCCAGCACACAAGGCAGCCGAGCAGCCCGGCACCAGCCGCGGTTCCTACCGGAGCAGGATGGGAGCTGGGGCTGAGCGTCAGCTTAGGCTCAGCCTGACCCAGCCTGCTCTCCAGCAGCACGGTGAGCTATCCCTCCGCGTGAATATTATTTATTACTGACACTGCATTCTCATTTTATGGCACATAACAGGAAGGGGAATAAGAGGATTGTTAAAATAGTTCTTGCTAAGTTGTCACACAGGTTTTAATGTGCTGTAAACATTCCTCTCCTTCTTTTACTTTTTTTTAAATAGAATGATGTTCAGGCTTTCACGCTCAAAATAACTTTACATTTTAGTGCTGGAAAACCACAATACTCTCAATACCAGGAGCCATTATTAGAGATGATCTGCAAGGAAAACAGAACTGTGATTTTGCTCCTCTGTCTCTGCACTGCTAAAGGACTGAAAATGTTCCCTTTCAGAAAGGGTGCTTTCTCCCATCTTTTTCTTTAGATGGAGAAACATTAAGCTTAGATCCTAAAATTACATACAGACACAATTATAGAATAGGGGTCTTTTGTACCCTATTTTTCCTGGAAGAATCTGGCTGTCTGGAAAACGAACAGCATCATTACTTCTTAAGTGCCTTGATGTTAAATTAGAGTGCCCCACACACCCTACGGCAGTTGCAGAATTTAGACCCTTTCCCAGTGTTCCAAATAAGTCTTTCTGGTGGGCTGGGGTTTTTGGTTGTTTTTTTTTTTGTCTCTTAGATTTTAGAAATGTATATAAAACAATCAATTATCTCCAAGTCTTTAGGTATGCAGTGAAAGGTTTCCCTTGTCGCTCTATCTCAGACAAAGCCAGGAAAGACATCCATTGCCAGGGCTGTGGGAACCAGGGAGCACTCGGGGTCTGGACCCAGCTCCAGTCCCAGGTTGGGTCAGAACCCGTGGTCCAACACTGGGATTTTGCCTCTGCCACATTAAAACCAACAGAGGTGAAGGATTATCCCCTCCTATGGACCCAGCCCAGGGGGACACTCAGGCCTGTCTGAACGCTCCCAAAATGTCAACGGAGAAGAAATGAGTGTGGTGATCAAACAGGGGAACAGCATCCAGGAGACCTGATCTACCGCAGATGGTTCGATCCAGCACAGGCAGCAATCCATGCGTGACCTTGGACGAGCCACTTCCCCTTTCTGTGCCTCTTTTTCCAATTATCTTTTATCTGCCTCTCTCATATAGGTTGTAAGCTGTTTACTTCCGACATGTCTGCACAGTATCGAGAACCAAGGGGCCCTCATCTCACTGGTGACCTTTAAGCCCTGCTGCTACACGTTTCATCATAAAATAATTATTCAAAAAGGAAGCAATTTTTTTTAATAGTCTGTCTTCCTTTTCTTAACACCTCTTTAACACAGACATTCTCGGCAACATTAGATGAGAAAATAGGCTTTGTTCAAAATCTAAACACTGTTTTTCTCAAATGAAAACGCTGAGAAAACTGCTAGTATTCTGTTGAGTCCTTCTCCCACAGGCCCTCCAGCAAAACCAGGGAAAGCTAGAATCAGCGTGCTTGCTACATTCAAAGTACCAGACAAAGATACTTTTTATTTTGAAAATAGGAAAAAAAAAAAATGCCTGCACACTTCTCAATCTTTCTTTGTAGACCATAAAGCACCGAGCAGGGCAGAAACCCGGTGCTGTGTTCTTTTGCAGGTCACCTCCAGGTTTGCTTTATGCTCTCTGGTGTTACAATAACGAATTTGTTTTTCCATTGCTCTGTGCACGCTCTCTTGTGAGTGACCTATTCGCTTCTGAAGCAATCGGCTTTTTACAGCTCAGTCTACACTATGTAAACAGAAAGCAAGCGGCACGGCTGAGCCCCCGGTCCTCAGCGGCGAGGAGCACGCTCCAACCCCTGGGACCCGAACCAGCCTCGGAGGCTGTTACCCGCTTTTCGGGTGTCAGCCCGGCGTGACCGAGCTCCCTGCAAGCCCGGTGTGAACGAAGACTGTAACACTGCACGTGGAGAGACCCCCTCCCCTTTACTCAGTGGGATCATAGCTGTGTCAGCGGAAAGGCTTTCTTTGATGGAAAGCCACCTCGCCCTCAGAACGGCCAAGGATCCAGGGATGCTGCAAGGGGCAAGGGGATCCAACAGCTTGCACCCCACTGCCTCCTTCAAGCTGCAGCTCCTCTGCCAGCCCATAAACACAAAAAGTGACCGGTAACCCGCCCTGCCCTCAGCCAGCACCCCTGGGTGATGGCACAGGGACATCTATTCTATTCCCCCGCAACACACACCCCCCTACCCTGTGCTGTGGGGCATCTGGAAGACGCCGAGTCCCTCCTGGCACCGGCATCGCAGGCTGAAGGCAGGGCCCTCCTGCATGGCTGCATTTCACACCCTATATATAAAATACACAGCTGCACATTTATTCTGAAAAATTCCTTCTATGAATTGGTGTTACTGAGGGATATATATACTAACTCCACACATGTGAGAGTTAAGGAAGATTTGTCCAAGGAACTACTTCCAGAGGAAGTGCTGGGCAGCCACATTATTTGTGTTGTTTGAAATGATTTCAGGCTTGATAATGTCTCTTTATCAAAACTACACATGTGCTCAGCATGCACAGTGCTGTGTGTTGTGAGGCATACAGGAAGGGGTGGATTTAATTTATTTCTTTATTATTAATATCGTGGTGCTGTAAGGAGAATCCTGGCTGACAGCACGAAATAAAGCCAAACTTTCAGAGGATATTTTGGGGAGTGAAGTTCCTGTGCTGCCTTTTCAAATTCAGTCTTAAATTCTACATTCCTAATCCTCTGTTCTGTCTGGACCATCTCATCAATGGACATGTGTACTATTACAGAGCTGAGCGAGTAACTCATAACGTTTGCCATTAATATTCCTTTGAAAGAAAAATGGAGTTTAAGCTTCCTGGTTTTGCTTCCCTTGAGTGAGGAAACTAGTGAGGGAGTTTATAAATTCACATTTCTGGCAGGCAAAAGAGACCAAGGCAACTGTGACACACCAAAAATAGTTCTCCATCAAAATGATAACCCCGTTTTATTTTGTGAACATCACCTTGGCTATAAGGTTTGTTTACATTTATTTAGTATCATACCCTCCATGGGAGATAAAAGCATTCCTGCTGCTGGATAGACTCTGTACCCAGCTGAACGACGATGGCCGCAAAGCAGAAACAGAGCCACCGTGATCTACCAGCACAGTCCGTCTCCCAACTTTCAGCCTAGAAATAAGAAGAATTAATTCTTCACCCTAAAAGCTGGCTTGAAGGGAAGAAAGAGGGCTAGAAAGAATGGACTTCAGACTCTATGAAAGGGACTGCATCAGCCCACATGGGTCTAGCTAATCAGAGGGAAGGCATGAAAAGCCAATGGGCACAGGGATAGTGACCCAATCTAAGACACACGACATACAAGATTGAACTGTGCAGTAAAGACTTGCAAGAATGCTATTTTTCAGTGATCTGTATATGCTTAGTACTGTTTAAGCGTAAAGTTAAAAAGGCTAAGAAATTCCTCACCTAAGGATGAATAAAGGAATTCCCATTACCAGAGAGCTGAAGCTGAGATTATATTATGAAATTAAGAATGTGAAGCACCAAAGCAGTGCTTTCACTGCCTAAGAAAATGGACTGCAGGATCTCACTGCCGCAGAAAGGTCCTACAGGAGGTCTCTTGATAGAAGCATCAATGTGAAAGCTGTAAGCAGGAGCAAACAACCCAGGTAGGTAGAAGCACATAGATTCACTGGCTGGATCCAAACACTACAAACTGGTCTGCATGCAGAGAAGAAGATGGGGCAAGACGAGTAATAATCTACCATGACTTGAGACCTCCTGCCCTAGTAACAATTATGTAATTGTTACAGTCTCTTAATACCTGAGTAAGAAACTTTTTTGTTGCATCAAGTTCTCATGTCTAGACAGATATACATCGTGAATGAATCACCACCGACTAGCTTTGAAGACCCGAGCTGAAGAGCACTCCATGGCGTAAGCCACTATCTGGACACATCAACACTTATGGAACAATTTTCTGGAGACAGTTCTTTTGGTACATTACCCTAGGGTATATTGGCTGTGAGAAACTCTGGTTTTCCAGTAGTATCCTTAAAGGACTATGAAAGAAAGCAATATAGGCTTAGCAGAGGAACCTCTTAATCATAGAGACCTAAGTCTTAACACCCCCTTCCCCCCCAAAAAAACCCCTAACAAAAACACATAAGCAAGGAACAAATTCATGGAAAAAAACAGGCTTGAATTCACTTCTTGGCCTGATTACGCCATTTCTAGCAGCGATGAGTCTGCCTCTGCTCTCTCTAGAAAGTTTTGCTTATTTGTGAAAGAGCGTCTCTTCTCTAATTAATTTGAACCTCTCTTCCACCCCTTTGCTTTGGTTTCAAAGGTTCTTTGTTTTGTTCCTTTCCCAAACTGCTAATCAGCTTCCCTGCAAAATGGTCACTGTCTTACGAAATTCGGTTCTTCAGTTATTCTGAATGATTCCCAGCTTTCTCATTTGTCCTCTTGGAGGTGCTCCTCTCCTTGGCAAGGACATAGGGCATCTCCAGCATGGGCTTATATTTTAATTCCACACAGACATTACAGCACAGGGCGAAGGATTCAGTGAAGGTTAAGGTGTTCTCAAAAATTGTGTTCTCAAAACCACAATTTGACTCACATATGCCCCCAAACAATCATACATTAGCAATTATAATGATCTTTAATTAAAAAAAGAAGTATGTTGCTGTTCTTACAGATAAGGATCTACAGAAATACTTGTATAGGTGCCATGAAAGTCTATTTTTCAAACTACCTTTCAGTGAGGGAGTATTTAACTACCTTACCTACATTACTTGAATCCTACTCTAAAATGAACCTCTTTGAAGTTTTCTTATTAAAAAAGCTCTAAAAATTAAGCAGTTTGAATTATTTTTCTATGAACCATATAATCTTCTTAAGTAGTAAAAAGTTAACTTCAGCTTGAGTCATTCCACTTGGAAGAAGGTGATGAAAAAAGCAGTAGATGCATGGATCTTGCCCTGCATTTTCTCTAAATGTAACATCTAACCCCTGATTGTTAGAATTTTTCATGGTAAAGCTTTCTGAGTGTTTATAGCCAACAGACTTTGGCTTTTATACTGGAAACTCTGTTACATAAATGTCACTCTCATTTATATCCTCAGTTATAACAAAGTCATTAATGCAGCCGATTCCTAAGAAACCTTATATTTTAGCAACTTGTCCTAGCTCTGGTACTGCATAACGTAAACACGTCTAATGCAGAGCATAAGAAAATTACACCTTGGACATGCTACCTTTTTTTAAACCAGCAGTAGAAGCTAAATTTGCACACTATTCTTGATATGAACATCAGTTGTCAGAGTGCTACATTTTACTTCCAGAGAGCCACAATCACCTAACTACATTTTGTAGCTGCACACAAATTATTTTGTAGAGCATAGTTATCAATGTTTGGTACAGACAGACTGAAGAAATGACGCTGGGTTGCGGCTTGGATCCTAAGGTCCCACAAGATGAGAATTTGGGTTTGGATGCCACAGGACTGAAATTGCTCTTCAGAGATTCCATCGCTGTTGAAACCAGAACCCAAAAAAACTCCCCTCCTGGTTTTTAATCCTGCTCAGACACAACTATTGGAAGCAGGTTAAGATCTATGAACTAACAGATCTGGCCTCTTGCCATGTGCTGTATTAAGATGCCATATTTAGCTCCTCGTTCCCTAATACTCAGGCATTTAACCTGTTCCCTCCAGCCCTTTCCTCCACTTCCAGTACACTACTAACCAACACGGCTTTCACCCTTCTCTTTCTTTCTTTCTTCCATTTCTCTTAGCTGTTTTACATACAATTAGTGCTGCTATCCCATCGCACTGGGAAAAGTGACTGTTAACTTGTGCTCCCTCTACTGTCTGATGGGCTTTGCAGCAACATAGCAATGTATTGTGAGGAAACTGCAACTTCTTCTTGACAGAAAGGTCTATTACTTACTATAATGTGGACAGCTACTCTGTTACACTTATGAAAATACATACTTAGAATATTAAGGTCCTAAACATGTAGATCTTCAACTAGCATATGACTTATCCAGAACTCCATCAAGTATGGACATTTTGTCTTGCTCTCCAGGGACTCCCCAGTGTGAAATGAAGGAGCCTCATGAAGCAACTATGGCAGCTAGGACAAAATACTTTAGAACAGCCAAGCAGCCACAACTCCTACCAAAATCAATGTAAGCCACAAATACTTAGGTTCCTCCCTCCCTTAAAAGGCCAGGCCCTTTCAGTTTTGATTATTAGATCAGATAAGTCCTCGATAAGAGAACAGGTCACTGAGTTCCAAGTTCTGACCCAGGGATTTGTGCTGTGCTTAGTTAGACCCACGGCTTTTGCTTGACAGGGCCCCTCACTCCTTATTTGTCATGGAAAAAGCATCTTTGTGTTTTACACTGGCAGTAAGCATCCATAAAGTGGTGAGAGGAGCAAGAACAGGAAAAGACCTGGTGACCCTTCTGTGATTCCTTTTCATGAACATGGATGTTTCCCCCTGCTTTTTGCAAGACAGATAAAAGCAGTGAAGACAACTTTAAATTACAATTAGAAGCTCCTATCGAGGACTATGAAGCATGGAGCTGAGAATGAGCCTTGGAGTCAGCAGCGTCTACAGATCAAACAGTGAAGCACCACAGCTACTTACTGCTGGAGTACTTCATCTCTGTTTTGATGTGGCTCACACTGATGGAGACCAGCAGGTAGTATCCTCTCAGTACCATGAGGAGCATCAACTGAACAAATGATACCATACACTTACGGGTTTTTCAGATATGATCTGACCAAAGGGCCACTATGGACATGCCGAACAAACTATATGCACAAATACCATTGGTGTGCTTGTCCAGCCTCCTATATGAGAAGGCTGTCTATGCAAAATGGGTGCCTTATGTTAAACACATCCTGAAGTTCCCTGATTCATCGTGCATATGGTACATGAAGACTGCCTTCATATTTACATGCAATGCCATAACAAGGTAACGTCTGTGAAGAAAATGAAACAAAACCCCAAAACGCCAAGCAGCGAAACCTCTTCTCGATATTCTTGAAGGACCTCTTGTGTGGCTTGCATGTAAAGCAAAGAGGTAAGGGACTCATGCCAGAGTCCCTGAAGAGGTTTAGGGAAGACCACTGGTAGGGAGTAAAGAATGCAGATGGATGGCACAGCTGAACAACACTATCCAGCTTTGATTTCTGGCCATTCCTCATGGAAAGCAGGCCAGCCAATTTCTAAAGATTAGGTGCAATTTGCCTGTCACGTGGTCCTTGACACTGCCACCGAACTGGCTGTCTCCAGGAAGAAGCCTGTCGCAGAACTCCTTGGGCAAGAAGGTTAGTTTCCAGCTGATGACAGATGTTTAAGGATATGTCTCTTCACTTCCGTTGAGGAGGATATTTTCAAGGCTAAGAGTACGGAGAAGGGCTGTGGACAGCCAATTACCTAAACAATTCTCTTGAATCCTTAAGGGCATGGAGTACTTTGTCCCTCTACTTTGCTGGAGCGTGCAGTGCCCACAGTCTGGGTGCTATATCTATCCTTCCCATGGGTGATTCAGCAGCAAAGAATATTTACTGTTATTTAACAATGCAGTGGTCTACAGACTTGACTTATGACTCAACAGAGAATATATTGGGTGCAGACCTTTTAAAGAAATGATCAACAGATTATGCCTTGCATTTAAAAAAAAGGGAAATATTTTATTTCTTTTTAAGAGACAAACATGCGAGTCTAAAATGGATGAAGTGGAAGATACCTTCACGCTGTCTTTAGAAATAACAACTTCAGTTGATTACTTTCAGAAATACTTAATTAATATTTAGGATATTATGGATTAAGTGAAAGGTTTACACTGGATTCTGTCTGAAATGTCTAAAAAATAAGCCTTTAAGTCTTTGTTTATATTGGCAAGTAACCTGGCTGAGTATAAAAGCCAAAGGTATGATTGACTACCTCACATATTTTACAACTATTACACTAAATAGGTATTTCAGAATTTACATCCTTACAGAAGAATCCTTAAATAGACTTTCTTATGGGGCTTAAACCAAACATACTTTAAGACATATTTCCTGTTTTGTTACTGTATTTAACTACACTTCAAGAATTAAATCTACTTTTCTTTAAACAAAGACCTAAAAATTTCACTTTAAGAGTATGGAGATCACATAAATCTATCTTGTTGTTTTTAATGCACTGAAATTGTTTAATGAATACCCACAAATCTTTATAAAAATCAAAGCAGTGAACACTTACTAACATATTAGTGCTATGAGTATATTTAGCCCTTAGACACAAAAGGCATGCCTGCATATTGTCCAGAATGGAAAACTCCTGCAAGTAAAATTCAAATAATAATTAAATCCCAGTTTATTGATTAGTTGTGCCTGTTACTTTCTTCTGCCTGCTTCTAGATACTGACAAAGATGACACTAATATTCATTTTCCTCTACCTCCTCTAGCATTGCATGGGGCAAATTCACAGTGCAAATTCATGCAAAATGATGCAAACTTTGTAGTATTTAATATTCATCACCAACTTTGGCGTTGATCAACAACTTTCATACTACCTGTAGTTAGAATTGCACATCAAATCTGGCACTGTGAAGACCTTGAAGTTAAAACGGGTGAGATGATAGCTTTTAAAGAAACTGTTGTGGGTTGCCATGCTCCAGTTTCCTCAGTTTCTAGGTGAGCAAACCAACTGTCCCACCACCACTCGTGATTCCCTTTTATTTTCAGCGTTGTTGCCAGTTGGTTGCACACACCTGTTACACACCTTCTTAATCCTTCACAGGGGCTTTGCAAGAGCTTTGTAACTTTCTTATTGTTTTTTAGTAAGAAAATTGATGTTGCTCCTCCTCACCCCTAACTGCTCAGCTGTACTTTTCATTTACAGATGGAAAATAGAGCCTGTTTCTACAGTGAAGGAAAAAGAGGATACAGTCTTATAAGCCTTTGGCAGTGAAAGGAATCTCCCCCAGCACTTATTTTAAGAGGTGAGACTCTCTTATTGCAAAACTGGTTAGAGCTAGAGAAGTTGGTGGCATCCTGCAGGAGCCCATTTCTGCAACAAACTGAAGAATTGTATTTTAATCAGAAGTCAGTCACAGCTTCTACTTTATTTGATACACTTGAAGGTACTTACAGTTCTGGGAACTAAATTCAGCTTGTTAAACCCTTTTTCTGCACATTTTTTCTGTAATGTGTGATACAACTTCTTCACACACAAGTGTTGGGAAGGAACCAGATTAAGTTGATACTCAGGATGGCTGGATTGGTAAAATCCATTGGGGAATAGTTTTCAACAGCACCTGGAGACCAGATTTCAAAAGGCACCTTTGTATCTAAAGATGCACACAGACCTCCGAAAGGGCTTCCAGCTGGATCTATTTGCCACACCTACCACAGTATTTGAAAAAGAATCCCGTTAGGAACTTTGCTGTATTTTTAGACAACTAAATGCCTCTAAATACTCCACGTCGTATGACTTAGAATCTACATTTTGTTTTTAAAAGATGTTGCAAGTGACTCAGAAATGTAAGGCTATAGTTGGCACCAGTTGTTGCAGGAATACGTGTTCCCACTCTCTGTGCCACAGTGGCCATCGGCTGAGTGGGGCTGCCGATGTCCCCGACACGGTTTTTGGAGCTGTACTTCAGGCTTTCGAGCTCTTTGCCTGGATTCAAAGAAAGGAGGCTGAGTGTTTATGACTGTTCCTCCTTCTGTTTGCATATTTCAAACAAGCAC
Organism: Haliaeetus albicilla; assembly: GCF_947461875.1. Classification (NCBI taxonomy): domain Eukaryota; kingdom Metazoa; phylum Chordata; class Aves; order Accipitriformes; family Accipitridae; genus Haliaeetus; species Haliaeetus albicilla. Next base: position 6,208,725 of record NC_091484.1, read on the forward strand.
CCACAAACGAGTACTTGGGAAGATATTTAATTGGGAAGCTTACATGCTACACGTGCATAATATTAATGCACAGCAAACGCTAATGCTGTATTTTTAATATATCTAAACAGAAGAGCACCTGCCAGCAGGCACAGAAATCTCATCGTTACTTCAAAGCACTATTTCTGAACATTCACTGATAGCAGTTGGTATTCCGTGTTTATTCAACTTTTCATTTCCCTTTTTCTGTAGCTAGAACTAACATTTTACCTCAAATCCCTCTGAGCAGAAAGCTGTGCCTTCCTTTTCTCAAACGACTGCTACAAATCTTCTAACTAATCTAGTGCAGAATACATCTTGTGATGCATGGATATTTTTGCATTTGTCAGGGCATGATTCTAATAAAAATTACATATATATGAATATATCTGAGCTTGAAATACGGATTTACCCACAACTGCAAGCACACACAGAGTCCATCCGGAGGGGATTCAGTGTTCCCTCAACCATCCGGGGCGCACACACCAACATTCACACCCAGGCCAGACGTATGTACGTAATTCTACAGAAATCTGCTTTATTCACAAGTATTCTTCTGTTCTAGTTATTATCTCATGTGAAAACGTTCTTTCTGTAGCCCTCCTAATTTTCAGAATAAAGAATCCAGAATGAGTTGCAAGACCTGTGAGCATTCACTGTAAATCAACAAACTGTATGTACAAATTTAGCCTATATAGTATCCAGCCAAAATCCCACAAACTGCTCCGAACTTTTTTCTTTCTTTTTGCCAGCTATCTTTTGCAAAGCTGCCATCTTCTGCTTTCTTGCAAATTCATGGTTTACAGGGGGTTCTTGTTTCTGCTGCCTTCTCAGATTACAATTTCTTTTGTGTTAATTAAGCTGAAAAATTGAAAGAATGTCGCTGACTCTACAAAGAACACAAAACAGGCTTGCCTGAAAAGCTAAAAATAGATCGTTCTGTTCAGAAGACAGACGACTCAGTCTTCAAACTATTTGTACAATGCGAATTAATTGCAGATGGCCAATTCATTTATTTAGACCTCTGTGACAGAAATGAAAGTCCTACTGCGACTGATTATGTGCATAAAGCTCCTTTCAGGTAGTTGGGTCTAGTCAAAAAACCAGGAGGTAGCATATTGTTATTTTCTGGAAGTCAATTTGTCAAAAAGTTTTTTGATCTGATTCTCTCTCTCCAGTCTCCCGGTCTCTCTCCCAACAGCTCGGATTTAAAACGTGAGACTGATGTGCACAAACTAAAAGTCACAATGGCCTGCTCACATTTACTTCTAGCATTCACAGTATATGTTGTAAATCAGTTACATTCCTGCAATTAAAATTACATTTTATAATGAAGTAAATGTTGTAACAAAACTCACCCAGGTTATTTAACTTATTTGAAATTAATGCCATTTTTCTTTATTATGCTTCAGTATTTGTTTTAAATAGTATTTTAATTTTCCTTTCTAGTCTTTCTCCTTAAAAGCAAAACAAACTTTAATTTAAAAAAATAATGGTTTTGATTCAATGGGAGAGAATTCAGGAAAATCGAAATGGAAGCTGATATTCTATCCTAGCTTTTAGTGTTAGATAAACGGGAGGTTTCCAAAAATACCATCTATTAGACTAGGGTATATAAACTGTAGCTGTGAAATAAAAATATCATTGAACTAGATAAATTGTTTGGGATACAGAATGATCTGTACTAGAACTTTACAGCAGATCCTGAACAGCATGAGGCCTCCTTTGTGCTAGAAAACTAGAAACGTTGTCATTTGGGAGTCTAAATAATGCCAAGAAAAAGAAACTAAATATCAGAGTCCCTTTTCTCCAACTCCAGTGTCTCTCCTTTGCAATTTTACTACTTTACAGTCTCTAAATCCTTGTTTGCGGTCTTGCTGACTTGAAAAATGTGCAAAAGTTGATCCACACAGGGTCTGAGCTAACAGGGCTGTAAGAAAACCTTGCAAGAAGTTTCAGGTGTTACAATATCTGGCATGCTGATAGTATCACAAGTATGACATTTTTCTGTTACTTTTTAAAAATAACATAATGTTGCTGTCTGCTTTTCAAAGCATTTACATTGTATCTTAAAGTCTTTAAATCAAGACCCCTGCTTTTTAACGGCACTAAGTCTTCTAAGCCAAAACTACAGCTTGATGCAGAAATGAATTAAATTTTCTGCCTAAACAATCATAATCTATTAAAATTAAAATACCAGTCCTCTCCACTGTTCAGGCTCCTTCTGAAATACTTCTTATGAAGTTACTTAAGCTTATTGGTTATCATAGATTTAAAAGGGGGCAGACATCCTATGCCCTATATTTTAAGCTATATTCCTTTGCTGCGACTTCACCCAAACTCCCACCAAGGTCAAGGGAAACAATTTGTTTTCAAGCAATACAAAACAGGCCATGCAGTTAGGCTGCTGCATCTTCCTTCTGTTTTTATGGATTTAAAAAAAAAAAAAAAAATTTTTTTTTTAAATAGAGCTACAAGCTTCCTCACAAGAAACGAATCCTTTCCCAAGAAAATAAATGTTGTAGGATGCCTTTCAAAGATGACCTCCAACATGCATGCTTCAAAACGTTTTCATATATTTCCTGGAAATACAGGTGATACCCGAGATGGAGCAGAAGACAATAAAGCTGCTAAATAACAAAGGTCACCTGCCTTCAACTACATCTATAAAAAAAGGTTGAAATATCCCGTCGGTTCAATCCAGGCAGAGATTTACTGATGCTAGGATGATGGGGAGGGGGACACGCACAACGTTGCTGTACACGACCCGCTCCTGCTCATGTAATGAAGTTATACAGGCCCCCACTTAATTTTGGTGGAAAACTGAAATTCTTTGGCCACACGTGTAGAGGAGGAATCTGCTGTTGTCCTTTAAGACATGTAGTGAGGAAAATGCTATTGGGGAAACACCGTCAGGCAGCAGCCGGCATACACCAACCAACCGTGTCCTAACGACAAGATGCTTGAAAAGGAAGAGCAACAAACCTCCTGAGTTTTTTTATTTTCCACTGTGGATTTTTTTTATTTATACTTTGTGGTGCGGCAGACTCCATAGGGATCATGTCCTTACACAGGCACATCTACCTCCTCTCAAAAAAGAAACATCTTCGTTTACTTAAACTGTTTTTGTAAGACCTAGTTTTTGCTGGTTCTAAAGAGTTTTGCCTTGCTTGTAAAGTAAACACCAATATCTTTGACAGAAGCACCACCTTTGAGTGCCCACAGAGTGTCTTGGTAGACCTCGTAAAGGTGACACATATATATATGTGTGTGTGTGTGTGTATATATATATATGTTCACTGCTTGCTGAGGTGAATCATGTCAGCCAAGGTCTTTCTAATAAATAAAATGCTTTCAAAGCATTATCTATTAAACATAGAGGATATCAGGAATGGAAAATTTTTGCAACAGAACCAGAGCAGGGTCTGGGGCTGTGATATAAACCAGTATGTGTATCAAACGTCGGGGCTGCAGAAGAGGAGCTCCACTCAAGACCAGGCTAAGAGGGTTGGAAGTTCAAGACAATGCACAAAATGCAGGAAAACACATGTGGAATACCCCCCTATCTACACACAGTCTCTCTGCCCTGCAACTAAATACCCAAGAGGTGAACCACTCTGTCCCTTCTGTAGTAAGATAAGAGCAAAAAAGCAAGGAAAGTAAATTAATTGTTGGAGTAATATTCGATAGGCTAAGTTATTATATGAACACATTTCTCTGATTGCAAAGGCTGTTGCACATTTGTAACGAGAAGAAGAGTGGTTACGTGTCTGTAATTTATTAATTTCTTGCCAGGACACCACAAGAAGGTACAGCTTGCCTGTAAACCAACCGCTCAAAAGAAGGCACACCAATTCACTTTTCAGCAGTGACAGCTTTGTTATAAAGCCAGAAAGTGATTTTTTGTTAGTGTTTAATGGGTAAAGATGAAAATTCAGTGTCTGTGTTGTCATTCTGATGATCCATGGCAGCAGGAGGAAAAGAAGAGAGAGCAAGACAGAGAGTACTTAAAAAGTGCTTTACCATTTTTTTTCAAAGGTGTAAGATTTGGGGCTAGCAGGAATTTTAGTACACCTTCTCTCTAGCACTTTGACTATATGTTCTTAAATAACTTTTAAACTCGGAGGACTGCTAGAACTTAGCATCTTCCCAGTTGACAGCACAAATAGGAGAAGCATCAGCCCAGCACTCCTTCTCTGATCAGATTTGTCCCTTCTCCAGTGCCCCACACTGGCTTATTGAAGCATCTCTGCAACTCATGAAGGAGAACAAAGTCCGAGTGTTTACACTAGTTCTTGCGTATCTACAGTCCCTATCCCAGCAGAAATTTGTGTCTCTGGATGTAATCAGAGCTCAAAGAACAGCCTGTCTTTTAAACCAAGATGACAGAAATCAGGTTCTGCTATTAAAAAAAACATAAAAATGACAAAAACTGTCTTTGTACAGACTGAAAGATTTCTCAAGTAATGAAAATCAAGATATCCCACTGTTACTCAGGATGACTGAGGAGCTGCAGCATTCATGTTTTCAAAGGTTGCTGTCTTGTTTTTATTTCCCCATCAGGTTACATGAAAGGAGCACTTTCTTTCATTTTGTTGAAAATCCAAACCATCAAATAAATATCAACATGGTTAAACTAAAATAAATCCATCATCCTGTAAATTTTTAAATAAATCAATATACTGTTATGTTTTGAAATGGTATAAGATGAATTTCCCCCCCTCTATAATTCAAAACCAGCCTTAACCAATTACTTCAAACTTTTCCCCAGACGAGACACATCTCCTTCGGCTCAATGTTTCACATGAGAATTTTCAAGCCAAAAAGAGTTTCTTCCACAGACAAAATTGGAAATGAGAGATTAAAATCACCCTAATGATAGGTACTGGGTTATGCCTTTCAACTATGGATCCATGCCCATATCTCTATAATTGTGACAATATTTTTCCTAGCAGAGTATCATGTTGTATGTAACACTGAAACTTCCTGGTCTCTACTCCTTCTCTGCTGCATGGTTACCATCTTATTTTTATAAGCATTCCATTCTGGGGCTGGCCCTTCAGCTTTGGCAGAGCCAGGCAGCTTCTGCTTTAAAGCGGCTATTTTGCAACTAGCTGCTGCTTGCTGCATCTTTCTTTTCCAGCCAGCAAGTACCTGTAATGTTTTCCTCTCCAGCTACTGAGAAAATGGCACATTCTCACAGGTGCTGCCCCTAAAACAGGGCACATGGTGAGAAGAACCAGCCGTGACCTGGACAACGCAAGGAACTACCAGGGTGGGTTTCATATCTGGTTTCTTTTTGGAAGGGCTGCAAAATGGCTGGTTTTAAACAAGTTCATAAACAAAAAAATATTCTAGAGTCACATCCTGCTCATGCTGGCACTTCGGTTGCTGGACTTGTCAGGCTTGCATCAAAGGACAGTTTTCATTGCCACCCCAAATCGATGGATAAACATCAGGGGAGCCACAAACAGCACCACCAGGCACTTCGGAACACTTGCTGGCTCAAAAATAGTGGTCAGCAGGGCCATGGCAGCAAACTTTGCTTAATATTTTAAGCAAAGTAACTACTGTATGATTTAACTTTACTTGGGCTGCTCTGTAGTGAGCACATAGCCCTTTAGAAATAATAATTAATGTTCTATATTTTCTTAAAAGCAAACAAATAAAAAACCCAAATGAGTGGATTTAGAACACCCCAAATGCTACGCATGCCTGGAGGGGAGGTCTGCCCGTCCGGGGCTGCCAGGGCAGGAGCCTTGTTCATGCAACTATTTGCTCACAGGACAAAGCAGCTACCTTGTCCTAGAGGTAGACACGGTTGTTTCCTTCCCATTTTCCTCAGCCTTTTAGTTGCTGCAGTTTAGAGCCACACACACGCACAGGTGAACACCAACCAAGAGAAAAATTCAATCACGGTCACAGTCCCAGAGGCACCTCAGCCTCCTGATACACCCAGGAGCCCTCAGGACATTTTTGGCTGATCCTTACTGCAGATCAGACAGCTGCATCAAGGCAGTAAGTACATCATGGATTTTTAGCAGAAGTTACTCGCTGCTCTGGCAGGCAGTAATTAGATTACGAGAATTACAGAAATGACAAGCTGGTTGTCTACTTGCTGTATGGGCAGCCTGCAACAGCTTGGAGAAGAGTAAAGCATTCAGATTAGTATAGGGATGAGCTCAGTGTAAATCCAAATAATACCAAAATAATATGTATTAATAAATAATACCTCTGAGCCAGCACATTTACTGCTGCAATGCTCATCCTTATCCTCTACTGGCTATCTCACCAAACTACCAATGCAAAAGGTGCTGTGTATGGGGCCCTCTGGTCATTTGCTTTTCTAGAGCACCTCCGCATCGCGCCTTCCCCCGTGCCGTATCCCTGAGGTTCACACTTCTATTAGAAAATCCCAAATAGGTGGGAAGATGCTAGGAACCTGCCTGCATAAAGGCTGCAAGCGTACCTTGCAGCAGCAACTGCAACGGCAGCGTTCCAGATACTGGCATACTGATGAACATAACAAGCATTCAGCTTTGCTTACAAAATTCCCATATTCAGCACTGCCACAACTCATGGCTTTAAAAATTAGACCAGGGTTTTCCCATATATGGGAAAGCTGACCTGCCACTGTTGTACCAGCGTCGACCCGCTCCCCAGGCAGCACGCAGAAGAGGAGCCGGAGCCCTACAAACCCTGCCTGCCGCTTTGTGCTCTGCAGAAAGTTTGGGTGCTCCCTTGAGCGCTCCGGGGTGATGCTGCTTTGCAAGAAGCCTGTAGCCACATTATTTCTGTACTGGGTTCACCTGCCAGCTTGACCGAACCCGTAACAACAAAGCTAGTACGTTTTTCCAATCCTTCTATTGTAAGTTGCATTTGTACATCCATTGCTTCTGTGCCTAAAGCGGGGCTGACACTGAGGTCTAACCATCTCCATCCTCCCCTGGGCTTGGGCTTTACTCCCTTTGGAGGCTCCCTGGGACCCGTCGGGCTCAGGACTTCCACTCGAGACCCCCATGTTGGGTCGAGGGACCCCCTTGGGACAAGTTTTAATGCTCATGCCATGATGCATGAAACCCCGAGAGCGACTGTTTGTAAGATGAGTGCTAACAGACGTCTCCCTCAGGCTGCATGAAAGCGTTTGAGCAAGCACGTTGCTGCAGACCTCGTGGCTGCAGAGCTCCCGACGGAGAGCGAAGGACCACGCAGGGGCTCCCTCTGAACCGCTGGAGGCAGCTGTCAGTGTTTTTTTGGGAATATTCCATTGTTTTGAATGTATAGAAAGCACAGAGAAACCAGTGCCAGGGACCACGGCAGAGCAGCCAGGGCCACCGCTGGCAGCTGGAGACTTCTCACTGGGAACAGTTTCTTCCGTGGGTTTGGTAACGCACGTTGCATTTAGTACTTCTGACTCAGTCAAACAGCCTGTCTGCTCGCAAAATCCTAACCCCGAGTAGCTGCATGAGCAGCAGTGTGTATTTATAAACTCCTTACAAAAAAAAGGCAGGATGAGCAGGGCTGGGGCTATCCAGCTGCAGCTCTGGTTATGCCAGACAGCTGCTCTGTCAAAACTGCTGGGAGAAACCTCGATTCTTTGCAGGGGATGCCCTTTGATACTCGGCAGGAGACTGTTTTGGCAGCTATATGCTGCCTAAGGGAGAGATCTTTGAGAGTTGATTTTTTAAGATACCAGTGGTATGCACTGGATACCTGGCTACGTACTTCTGACTGCGAGGGATTTGCAGAGGGGAAAAAAAAAAAAATAATAATTTTGGGTAAGCACTATTAATCACTACATAATCATGACTAATTTTTTTTTTTCCCCTCCACAGTTGCTAAAATCAAGCAAATCAATCACACATGACTTTTGAGCTTCCCGACACACATTTTATACTCTGCAGGTGTCAGACCTGCACCAGGGGAGCCAGGGCTGGGGGCTGCCCCGCAGGAAGGAGACCCACCGACCCCATCAGCTGCGTGGCAGGACCTAAGCTGCAGAGCTACTGAGCAAGAGAAAAGACTTCAACAATTAAAACTAGTATCTCAGTATAGTAACAGAACTGGCAGGAGAAATTAAATCTGTAGGTTGGTAATCTCTCTCAATTCTGTTATTAACATGGAAACAAACTATTTAGGTAACTGAAAGCCTTGCATCACTTTAGGATATGTTAATTACATCAGTGGTTTTACTTAATAAGTTTCTTTTTCCTTTCCAGTTTTCTAAAGCCTTAGGAATATTTCAGAGGGAATCCTTCCCAAATATGCAAACAGCAAGTCAATACTCTGAGTTTTTTTGCCAAGCCTCCTTTTCCCTACATCTCTCACTCAAGAAAATATGATTAAAAATACATTCAAATAAATAGAAAGGGACTAGAGGACTAGAGTTTAGCACGTCTAGTATTGCCAAATAGTTATAAATAATCAAAATAATCGCTAAACTACTCATACATTTCCTCATCCAGTGTGGCCTCCTGATGTTAATGTGCTCCCTTTTAATAAGCAGTAATTTAAATGTCTGCTCCTGCTATTGCACACAGGAAAGAGAAGTGCAGAAGTTGGGAAAGTGCGAGCAGATCTCCAGCGAGCTCTGGCAGAGGCTGTTCCAGCGAGCTGCGAGTCTTCTGGTTTGAGACACTGTTTGGTGGGTTTTACTACTTGAATTGTGTCAAGAATAAGTTGGGTTCCTGTTCTCCCACCAAAGACCCTCAGCATTTTCCTTGTTTTAATTAACTAACTTTCCCTGGGGGGAAAAGAAAATACTAAGGATCAATAGTAAATGTCATAGTTAGTATCTCACTAATTGCATTCCTTATTTTATTTAGAAATGTCATGCTACAGCTTCTCAGAATATTAGTTTTCCTTGTGCTTCTTTTTTAGTTTCTAGAAAAATGCTAAAAATCTATTTTCACCAAGATTTAGGAATTTTATTTTTAGAGTTAAACTGCAAATTATTCGGTATTACTTTCTCCCATCATTTAAGATTTCTAAATTTCTAATCATGGTTGCTGCTATCAAATTCCCTACTTTTCCTTTAAATATAGATGTTGCAATTGCATGTTTAATGCTACAGTTAGAGTTCACATTTAGGACAAAGCTGACTCCTTAGCACTGAGCCAGTATAAATGTACAGAATAATCTTCAAATACATGTAAAGCAGTTACATGCATCTCCGTGCCTTTTAGCACTGAGTTTGTAGTAATGCTGACAAAATTAAGTATGCTGATCTGATAACCGTGTAATACTATTTACATGAAAAATTGGACCAACTCTAAATTCATTTTAAAACTACATCAAAATTATGAAAAACATCAACTATTATCAACCTTATTCATTATTCATCTATGTATAAATTTGTAACTATAATATGAGGAAGAAACGTATTATCCAATAATTTAAATTAACAAATTTTTTTTATGCCATCTTGAACTCAATGCATTCAATGTAAGGGGAGGGTGGGAAGGTTCCAAGGAAAAATGCAAATATCAAAAAGGCTGATTCAACCCCCTCCCACCCTTTATGTCCTTACTGTGAAAACATGCAATAGGAAAAGTTTACCAGGAAAAATGAAAATTATCTTCTTTTTAGAGATTTTTGACTTTGCAATTACTGCCTTAATTTTTTCTAACAAAATGCAACTCTTTTGTTAACTTTCTAAAGAACAGTATTGAATTCCCTACCATGCATCCAAAAATTCTATTTCTATAAAAATCATTCTGAACAAACAATGACTGCAATACCTCAGCTGGGACCTTCCAGGTATTCTATCTTTATATTGTCAAAAATTTACTAATATATTAAATGTTCTCAAAAGTCTCTAATATATTCTCTGTATAAAACAAATACAGTTTATCTGACATTTTAACACTATAAGTTATCCCTTTCAAATAAAACAGTAAGTTATTAATGCACTCTAGAGTCTGAAACTTTTATATTTTTTATTATTTTAGAGGGTAGTAGAAATACCCATGAGTGTTTAAGTACTTACTGTGTATGTTTGCACTCTGTGAACAATACCCTCACCATCATACCATTGGCAGGAGGGGGGGTAAATTTTATTACTTACAAGTTACAATCACAGGATTGATTTCTTTACAGTTCAGGCAAATGAAAAAATACAATTGTGGAATTTTGTTACCTAAACCAACATAATCCTAGGAGTTAATCTTAGCTAGCTGTTATCAATTGCCAACATGAAGAGACATGCCACCTGCATTCTCAAAGTTGGGAAAACAACAAAATGTTTAAGCAGTTATGAACGGGAACAAAATGACTTGAAAGGTAATGCAAACAATTTAACAGCTAACAAGTTAGCAGAGCCATATGTAGAAATACAGGAATTTCACGTGCTATAGGCAGACACGTTGATACTACAGTAATGAGAATTTTTTTTTTACTTTTTTTACTTTCACTCCTGTACCACCAATGCAATTTGGAATTAAACATATATAATTCAACAATCCATTAACACAATCAAAACCAATAAATGACTAACCAATGCATCACTATTTCTGAGAATCAAAATCTTTTTTACGTATGCTAGACAGTAAAATAATGCACTTTTTAAATAGCCCTACTCATGTAGGATATACACATCTTTAACTCCTCAAGATTTATCATCTCAGTTTAATTTCTTTGCAGACTCCCAAGGGATTAATTTCAACTATGTTTGAGCTGTTTTCTCCCAGTTCTGACTTAATAAATTATGGAGGGCAACAAATATTAAGTATGTAAAAAGGTAACAGTTTAAAAATGACAACTCCTGGAAAAAACGCTCTTTAAGTGTTAAATTCCCTAAAGAATAGAAATGGGCCAGATGTATTTCAGACATCTGACTATTAGTCAACTATTGTTAAAGTGATCCAATTATTAAATAGCCAAGAATTATTTATTTTACTTATATAAACTATCCCTCTTTGCTGGTTCTGGAATAAATTAACACATCCACATGTTTCTTTGCTTACTATGCCAAGAAGAATGACTAATATTTTTCTATAATAATATTTTGATAAGAAAATGAATGTTCCGTTCAGATTCATAACAGGAGTTTCTGCATCATTTTTATGTGCTGAATCAAATATGAAATGATCAAATTAGAAGGATTTGAACAACCTAATTTAAAAACAAAACAGCTTTGCTCAAATACAAAAAGTATTTTTTTTAGCTACTCTATCAAATGAAAGCATATTTGTGCTTTCAAAAATATACTGGTTAAAGGATTTAGACAGGCTTCATATGAAATACATTTAAACATCAAAACTAATTTAAAATGATCTAGAGAAACAAGCTGTGGAATGTCCAATCCTTAAAAAAAAAAAAAAAGTAATTAAATGCTCAGGGCTTAGCTCGCTAAATACAATTAAGGACATTCACCTCCCTTCTCACCTTGCCAGATAAAATGCCCTCCCCCTTCACCTCCAGCCATGGCAGAAGCACTCGCAACCACCTTGGAGGCGAGCACCAGACCTGGAAAAAGGGGAGGCATCAACCTGCGTTTTAAGAACAACGATTTCCAGATGCATTAGGAACGTCTCGATACAGAAACCTGCGCCACCTCCTATTCTCGTGTTTGGTTTTCGTGTTTTATTAGCCGAGGAGCCCACGAACAGAGGAGTCCCCCGGGCAGGTCAGGTTATTCTGCGCCGCTCTGCTCAGGGCGCAGGGAGAGGAGCCTGGGCGCAGTCGGTGGGGCTGTGCCAGGGCCAGGGCCAGCCCTGCCAGCACTTTTCCTCCTTCCAAAGCCACTAAAGATAACTAAGTGGGGAGGAAACGTTACAAAATGCACCCCTGAAACACCCCGTGCCTTTCACCTGGGGAATAAAAGAGCCAGGGGGGACATTTCAGCTGCTTAGTTTAAAAAATATTAAAAAAAAATAAATCTGATTAAAACTGTAATTGCCTCTAACTACAGGACCTTCTGTTTGTCCCTGTGCCGTGGTGGGGCAGCTTCAGGAACCAGGTCTGCCTGTCTGTCACAACAATTCTTTCTGCCTCAGTTATCTAGTCCAGTCAAAACACGCCAAGTTCATCGCCAGAGCTGCAAAAAGATCTCAGAGCAGATTCCTGCCAGCCCTCCTCAGCATCTCCCCGGCATCCCCCTGCCCAGCCCACCCCTAGCAGCCTCCCCCGACCCCCTCCCAGCACCACCACCACCTCACCCGGAGCCCTCAGCATCTTCAGCCCTCAGCATCTTCAGCCCCACTACCAGAAGGGACCGGCCGAGCCTTTGCTCCACAGAACAAGCTACTCAAGGTCTCTCCATCCTTTCCTATCGCCCAGTTCGCTGCTCCCCCTCCCTTTGCCATCCCCCGGAGAAAAACCTGCACCTTCTCATTTGCAGGGAGCCCCGGTGCTCCCCGACACCCCCCGACCCCCCCAAGCCGCAGGTCTGCGGGAGTTCTGTCAGCATCTGCCCGGGGTTGGGGGGGGGGGGGGTTCCTGCTGCCAAGGCTGAGAGGCCGGAGCAGGACGACAAAAAGCGAAGTCTGCACTCCTAGAAGCGACAAGAGGGTCTTAAAAACCAAAGCAAGACCACCACCATCAAACCAAACCAAACCAAACAAAAAAAAAATTAAAAAAAAAAAAAAAAGGCAAGAACACCACACCAAAAAGGTGAAAAGGACGGAAAAAAAAAAGGGGAGAAACAACCCCAAGGACCTTCTAACTGATCTGTCCCAGGACTATGCGAGAGGCTCAGCAAAAGAGGAATTTGTCCCCCCTCCGCTGGCACAAAGTTTCAGGAAACAAACAAACAAAAATCCGTAAAAACGTCAAAAAGTAACCAAAGCTCATCCTCTGCAGAGCACAGGGTGCTGCTTTAATGTTTTCAATCTGCAGAAGGGGTTTGCTTTGGGATTTCTGGCTGGAGAACGAACAGGGCGCAGGGCAGGAGTGGATCAGAAGGGAAAAGTTCCCAAGAGGTTTCAGAAGTTACTGCACATTTCTTTCACCAGATGCTATTTTTAACCCTGCTGTTACTATTTTTACCCATGTCAGTGTTTTCCATTCGCTGAACTCTGTCCCCACGCAGGCAGGGCTCCGCTCGCCCCCATCACCCACCGCCCCCCCCCGCCCCCCGCTTCTCCCTTCCATTTCATTTCAGGCTGCACTTTTGGATCTCTTTAAACAGCATCAGAAAAGCCTGAGCTCCCCTCCTCCTGCCCCTCCTTTTGTATGGAGGGAGCAGAGAGAGATAGAAAAAAGTTGCAGGCGGTGCAAAGTCCACAGGCGATCACGCAGCAAATCTCCTGCTTTAACTTCATTCCTCTCCAAACACATTCCTGCCAACGGGGGGGGGGGGGGGGGGGGGGGAGGTTGGGGGAAGAAAAGAAAAAAGAAAAAGCAAACAAACGCCACTGTTGCTAAGTTTTGCACTTTATACCCTTTTATATTTACAATCCTCTCCTGGCTAAAAATAGCAACACATGATCCATTTATAACTGGCCGGACATGCCCCGAAGCCGCTGGCGGGGCCCTGGCTGATGAAAGGAGCTCTTTGCGTTCCTTCTACCTGAGCTCATCTCCCGCTTAAAGGGCTCAGACAGCTCTGCTTCCACAAAGCACACATTGAAATGACTCCTGCTTCCAGGGGAGATCAGGATAAGAGAGAAAAGAGAGAAAAGAGAGAAAAAGAAAAGAGAGAAAAGAGAGAAAAAGAAAAGAGAGAAAAGAGAGAAAAAGAAAAGAGAGAAAAGAGAGAAAAAGAAAAGAGAGAAAAGAGAGAAAAAGAAAAGAGAGAAAAGAGAGAAAAAGAAAAGAGAGAAAAGAGAGAAAAAGAAAAGAGAGAAAAGAGAGAAAAAGAAAAGAGAGAAAAGAGAGAAAAAGAAAAGAGAGAAAAGAGAGAAAAGGAAAAAGAAAAAAAGAAAAAAAAGAAAAAAAAAAAAGACAGTAACCCAAGCAGGCTGCCCCATGCCCCTCTTGGCGTGCTTGAAAAATGTACAATTAGGGAGGCAGCCCGGGAAGCAGAGGTGGTCCGCGACTGGCAGGCAGCCCCAGCACAGGGCAAGACCTCGCCTGGCACACAGCAAAGGGAGGGCTCCGGAGGCAGCTCCAGCTTGGCTCCAGATGGGATCAACTCATTAACTGACACTAGCGGTGGGAGCGACTCCAGACCCGGACCCAGGAGCAGGTCCAGAGGTTGCTCTGGAAGCAGCTTTATAGCTGCACAGAGGTGGATGCTGGAAACGACTCTAGACGTGGCTTTAGAGGTGGCTCTAGAAATGATGCTGGAAACGGCTCCCGTCTTGACGCCAGACAACTCCAGACATGGTTCTTGGGTTTGGGGGTGCAGAGGGGCTGCAGCCAGCTCCAGGGCAATGCTATAGTCAGCTCTAGGAGTTGGCCTGGAAGCGGCACCACAGCTGGCAAAGATGTAAACGCACAGTGTTATCTGCGATACAGGAGATTTTACGTGTGGGATTTATTCCTTCACCGTTACTAATGCTTTCTGAATTCTATGTTAAAAATTTCCATTAGCACCTGTGCAGGACTCACAAACCACATGCGCAGCAGAAGGGGCTGTGGGACTAAAACAAAGTCCCAAGGGCACAGCCCAGCACCCGGTTCAGTGGAAGTCACACCTTCCCGCCTAGGGAAACCAGGTGCCACACGAACGCCACTTCCCATCTAATACCGACGCGCTTCGGTGTTTTAAAATTTCCTCTCTTGGAAGCACGGGTTTCCTTGCTTTATTCCCTTGTTACCGAAACAAAGAACCCCGGTTCAGAGGCAGGATGACAACTTAGGCATCACTGAGGAACAGCGACAAAAACCACCACCACCAGCAAACAACAGTATTTTAGTGCAGTTTATCACAAATGTGCAAATCCCAGCCACTTAAAAATAAGGGGTCAAACCCTCCCAAAGTTATGAGACTTTAAAGGAAAATATACCTTCCAGTTACGAGTCTTTTGGGTACACTTGAAACATTTCTCAGTACTCTTAAGAGCTAGAAAATGTGGTTTGTTTGGACTGACAGCAGAAGTTCAGTGCCAGTGCTCCATGGATTGTAGCTGAGGAAAAAAGTAATAACCATGGTGGGACCCAGAGAAAAAATGATTGTAACATTGGCAACATTGTTACCTACATTTATTCCTCCTAACAGCCCCATTGCTTTTCTGATATTCTTCTTGATTTTGGCTTCTCGGTGGGAAATCACATCACCTCATGTCTTGTCTGCACAAGAGTTTTCAGGCTGTATTTTCTCTCTATAGCTCTACCACGTATACACTCACTTCACTTTGTTTATACAGGAACAAAAAGTGTCTATGTGTACCAGTGCCTTTCCAAAATTTCACGTATCACCAAAACAGACGTGCAGCAAGCTGGTCAGACTTTTCTTGGAGCTGTGTTCATTGTATGCATTATAAAATTTTTATTACAATATACAGATTTCTACCAATTTCCACTAGCTTTTAGCTGCCTGCTACAGGCAGAGGTTCACCCTAACCACCTCCCATGATCTGACATTAGCAATCAAGTGCCATTTTCAAGCTGCTTTCAGAACGGCTCAAAGCAAAATCACTGAAAACCATGATCCTGAAAGTCATTAATAGGAGAATGCAGCAGTGGTTCTGCAAATGCCTTTCTGGGAGGGGATGCTTTAAGGAGGGAAATGGAAACTTCGCTGCCACATTGCTATCAGTATTGTAACCATGCCTGTGTTTGCAAGAAATCCAGATTATCCTTCCTTTCAGTCTTCACCGAGTTGCTGCAGAATGACAGTCAAGCATGCATTCAGAAGACCCAGGAAAACGTAAGCGTCCCTGGACAAGCCTGCCATGAGAAACCTGTCCTGCAGTGGTTGCTGTGAAAAATATTTTTCTGAGCAAAAGAGTTCAGCCCAAGGGCTGGGAGTATTTTCTAACCAGGCAGAGAGTGGAAATGTCTGCAAAAAGCCTGAATTTGCCATGGAAGCGCTATGCCCCTGGGTTTCAAAAGCAGAAGCAAGACGGAGACAAAAAAGCACAACTTCACCCAAGCTATGAATAAATACTTGTGCAGTAACGTTACAGAAATTGATATTAAGGCGAAGTATAGCTTGAGGAACTCCCCCCCCAGTTGCGAATAACAACCCATTGCAGATGTAAAAATGGTAGCCAGAGGACAGTGGGAGCCATACGCCAGCGCTGGGCAGGCACAGCCCCAGCTTCCCTGGGCAGGGGGACTGGTCCCCCAGTCTCACACACAGAACACTGTTTGGGAGAAGCTTGTCCTGAGCACCCAGAGACCCAGGTTTTTAACCAAAAAGAGGCAGCTGAGTTGGGCAGCTACAAAATGCAACAAACTTTTCTGGTCCTGACATCTGATGAGGCTCTAAAGGGTTATTTTGCTGAGGAGCACCTGAGCCAGCAGGTCCTTACCCCAGCCGGCGTAGGCTCCTGGGTCACAGCCTCCCTGGCACTCCTGCCCTACGCACTTTGCCAAGCCAGCTGCCTGCCTTGTCCTCCCAGCCAGGAGCTCTTCTCCCTCCCAGCCCATTCCTGGGGCTGAGCCCTGAGTTAAGTCTCCATTTTCAGCTGCTTCCTAGCCACCTAAGCTTGCAAACCCCCTCAAGTCCTTTTCTCTGCTCCTTCTCTTCCTTGGCTCCTTCCCATTTTCACCCTCTTCCTTTCTTAATCTGAAACCCACCCTCAGTCCTTGCAGCTTTGGCCCCCTCTTCTGCTAGCAAAAACAAACTCCCTGGTCACATTCGCCTTGGAGGTTTGCCATGTATTCATTAAGTAGCAATCACTACCTTTTTTTTTTTTCCCCTCCTCCTTCTTGGAGGGCAATGGTAGAGCAGGTGCAAAGAGAACAAAGAGACAATGCAAGTTGTCCCTGCAATGCTGTAATACAGGGCATAATGTTTCTGGGTGTTCTCTGCAGCAGAACTTCGTGGGCTCCAACACAGGTCTCATTGCCATTTCTGGTGTCAAAGTGCCTGGCTTGGCGTTCGCTATATTAAAGAGTAGTGTTGTAGAAACCTCGTCACTCAATGTCTTGCAAATACCCAACCCCAGCGTGGCAGAAGCAAAGGGGAAGAGAAAAGGGAGCATGTGTATCTCTTGTGAAAACACACTCCAGTTCTTAGTAACTCACATCCACCCTGGAAGATGTCCTTGAAAACCATTTCTGCCCTGAAGCACTTCCACCTTTCTGCCAAAGCTCCTGAGTAGGGAGTGCCCCTTTAGATTTGATATTGCTGCTTCCAGATGTCACAGTCCAGCATCCCCTGCTAAGATGTGACCGGGCATTTCACCTTCAGAAGAAGACTAGAAATCTAGCATCTCTAGCTGTGGTCATGTAGGATTACAGGGCAGGATTAGGGATTCAAGGTATATGAAACCATGACTGCAGTGGTGCATTTAACTGCATGCCAGAATTCAAGTGGCAGAGGGACAGACATCCAGGGAGAAAAAATCCCAGAGCTGTGCAGGGTACAGAGACAAACAGGCAGGGTACAGAGACAAACAGGTCGCCATGAACCAAACTGGGTGTGATAGCAGCAAAAAACCTGGCTTTGTAGGAGGCCATATTTATTCTGGGATAATTCCTTCTGCAATGGAGTCGACTTGCTCCTTAAATGGATTAGAATCTGATAAAACAGAAATGAAGTTGTATATGTAGATAAGTCCTCTACACTGAAAAAATGAATTATGCTGGGGAGAAAGAGACAATTAAGAGATAACAGCTTTCCCATGAATACAAAGCTCACCATCTTTTATGCCTGCCTACAGACATGTAACATGCAGTATTTCACACACTGCCCTTGTGTTTTGGTCCAAAATACTTCAGGAGTCTGCTGGATGTCTCACCTGGAGAGGGATGTACCTGTAATAATTACGAGCATCTTCCTCCAGCCTGCACCAGGGAGCACCAAGGCAGCTGTAACAGGGACTGAATCAAGTAAGCAACTCTTCACAGCACTGCTCCAGAGTGGTAAAACTTCCAGCGAAAGAAAAGCAGTCATTTTTAATTTGTGCAAATCAAAACCAGCCTGAGGTCACCTAATGAAGGAGTTATGTGAAACTCCACATGTGTAGCAGAGAGCAGCACTTAGGCCAAAGGCTTCAAAACTTCCTTAAGTGGCCAAAAAAAAGCCCAAGTGCTGCTGGGCTACTGTATCTCCAGACGGCCGTTGACCTTTATATCTGTTTATTTTAAAGATGTGTCACTATTTTATTTTTCTCATAAGTCAAACAATTGAATGATTTCTAAATTATCTTCCCTCTGACCTCTTATTTTCTTCCTGTTTTACTCTAGAAATACTCATTCAAGACTCAAATATTAAGAGCGGGTATGGCCCAAATGTTGCAATTCTTCATTCCACAGATTGCTATCGCTATTGCAATTGCTATTCCCTCTGGATCCAGAGAAACCCACACAAAAGGACACTATAAAATACACATTTGAATAGTATATGCAATGAATATAAAATAGAGACTTTGAAGTACCTTTACAAAAATACTCCTTAAGAATTAGAAGGAAAGGGCGTTATTTTTACACAGGGAGTGTTGTAAGTGATGCCTTCTGCTCTCAGCAATGCCTCAAAAGTTCATTTTGAGGATACAATGATAGCACCTAATAATTACCTGTATTATCCCCATGGAATCATTCTCTCAGGCTAAATTCACTTCTCCAGACACACCGGTATCACTTGGCAATTCTGCTTTTGAACAAAGATGACTTGACCTGCTTTGATCATACGTGCTGGGAGACAAGAGGTAGAGAGCTTAACAGAAGGGAATTCTAGAGAATGGAGGAAATCACAGTGCCAGCTTTGTCAGACAGCTAAAATAGATGCTGCAATTTTGGAAGTGGCTGTGGCTTTATTGCTCAGAAGTTGAAGAGCAGGCTTGTAACCTGGGCTCCCTCCAGCTGCTGCCTCAAGGAGAGCTGGAATTCTGCTGGCAAAACTGCAGTCCAGCAAGTCCAGGGGCTACTGGCTCCTTGCACAACTGTAATGATGCTGGTATGTTTAGGATGGTGTAACACCTCTAGCAGACCACAGTTGCTTTATACTGCCATAGTTATGTCCATACTGTTTATACCATTACAAATAGTATACTGGTCCACAGCCTACCAGACATGGTTATCTCAGTACCAAATGAATACCATGTCTAAATCCAGACAAATTCTCATTAAGGTAATGAGTCACACCAGAGAAGATTCTGCTCCATTATCTCCACAGCCTAAACTAAGAAAGGGCCACGGAAGCTGAAGAACAGTTTATAAAGCTATGCACTGGGCTCTGCCTGCACTGAGCATGCCGGCAAGCTACAAATTGGCATCCTGTGGGACCTGGCCCATCACTGACCTGAAAACTCCTCTGCCCAGGACTCCTTCTACCATAATTTCCAACCAAACTGGTCCTGACACCACCTTCCTTACCACCAAGCAATTAAAAAAGAAACTCCAAAACCAGCACAGTTCCCTTCATGCTATTATTAATTTAAATAGTCTCACGGATTTGTGTAAGCACTCAAAATTACACCAAAATAATTTATATGCTCTTACTGGGCTGAACATGCTAACGAATCAAGCCCCAGCAAATAAACCCCCCAGTGTCCTGTGGGAGAGACACCATCAGACCTTTAAAGTGTCGCAGCACTTGAGGGCGCTGCTGCAATAAGTTTAACTCACCCTAAAAACCTCTACTTAGTTTTATTATGAATTAACGTCTTCTGTTAATATATCAGTAACCCGTGTTGACACTTACTTATACTATTGCTGTTACACAGTGGCCCTACTATTTTGGTAAACAATGAGCAGAAGTTAGGACTAACATTTAACATTCAAGGTTAGCACCTAGTTATCCTTTCAAATACTTGCACAAAGCGATAAAGTGGAAGGAGGACAAGAAAACAGTTTAATTCAGAATTTTTTTTCCAGTATAATTTATTTGCTCTGGGTAAAATGAGAAGGTGTAAGAAATCATATCTGTTCATGGAACTAAAAAAACAAAACAAAACTGGGGATGAAGATGCAAACACCACTTTCTCTTAAGGGAGATTCATGAGTTTCTGTAGTCCTTTATGGGCAGACTGATGACACTGTTTTGCTCCATTTTCCCTGGTCTTTAATAGCATCCTCCCTGCAAAGGCTGCTTGTTCCTCACAAATAAACCCACATCCCTCCTGCACCTTCCACCTGCTACATCCTCCACCGCATCCTTCCCACCTTCCTTCTTGCAGGAGCCAGGTCCTGCAGGACCCTGATGTCCAGTTTGGGATGTTCAGTGCCAGATCCAAGATCCACCCATATCAGTGATCATTTTCTTCAGATTCTACCCTAAGTGCACACCTACCTCCAGTGTCGGGTCACAGACACCTATGTTCTCCATGAGCTATGGTAATGTTTCAGCTTTTTCTGAATTAATATAACTAGTCCCCCATTCTTTTCCTGCTCCGATCTGAAACAGGCTGGAAGAAAAACAATCTTTTGACTGAAGTTACAACTTGCCAGCCTGAGAAAACCCTCTGTTCAAAAGTTCTGCCAATGCAACACTGCATTTGGTAACAGCCTTTTTTATCACAGGACTTCATATTTTGTTCTGTTTCTCAGTTTTGAGCAGTATGCTCAATATTTTTCATTATAGTAGTTTATTAATTACATGGGTGTCTCAAAAAAATATATTGGGGGGGAGAAAACTGACAATTTGACATTTGAACTTCTGATTAATACTGGCTGCTTAACAGAGAAAGAGTAAAGGGAAACAGTGAAGACTGAAAAGAACTTTCACAACTTTTTAGAATATTCCTGCAGCACTGTATTTCCCCATCATTTCATTCAACAGTTGTCTGTGTCCTTAAGAATTCAATATTTAAAAACGTCCTTGTCAGTGTTTCACAAAATGCCTGACTTGAATTTTGAGAAAGCAGAAATATCATAAAGCAGGTGTGCTTGACAACACATCCTAAAGTATACGGACTGTTTTGCCAAAGGTCAGAGCCAACTACAGCATCAGTCCTATAAAAAAGCATTAACGTAAGGACTATTGCTTATATGTCAAAAATCATCTGCAAGTATAAAAAGGCAGGGACAAAGTTCATAAAGGGAAAGCAGTCAAAGAAAGATGCCCTAAAATCCACATTTGTCAAGAAAAGATAAGAAAACAAAGAACAGAGCACAAAGTAACTCAGTACTTTATCTGCAGATGAATGAATCCTTTCTTCTATAGTGTTCTGTGATTAGTTAAGACTAAGAGTTAAGCTTTAAAAATAAGTAATAACAAACAGTGCATGTCCAATTTTAACAGTTCTAGTTGTGACATGATATTGATCTCCGTGTTCATAGCTGGAAACCAGAGGAGCACAGTTTACCCTTGAGTTTTGGCTTGCTGAAGCCCTCAAGAGGGCTCAATGGGACTTGAGATGGCAGACAGACAGACAGCCGAGCTGCTCCCTGGGATCAGTTACCTACCAAGAGATCTCCATTTGGCAGGCCTGGAAATCTTTCAATCTCATATCTTTTCCTGCCGAACCAGCATAGCTGGAATCTTCTGTTAACTGCCAGCATAGTAATTTGCTGAGCTTCAGACTTAGCATTTTACCAAGACATACGAAAACCTCATACATCTGCTAAGTTCAAACCTTCTAGGAACAATTCCAATAAGATGCTTCATGTCTCCTGCTCTTTGCAAAAAAAAAAAAAAAAAAACACCAAAAAAACCCAACAAAACCCAACTCATCTATAATTGACCTTGACAGATATCGAGAACATTTGGCACCTATTAAAACCCCTTTAAGATGAGACCCTCTGAGCTATAAAAAGAAATGTAAATGTGAACTTTATACCACACTTAGTTCACTGGAAATACTACCATGGTAGGTTCAGTCAGTTATTTTCCATTGAGAAGTTATCTTAAAATATGTCCAGAACGAACTTTTTAGACACTTATTGAAGAAGTAGGAGCCTTCTGTTTCATCCTACGCATCTGCTTCTTGCAGGCAAACTATTAAAAGAAGCACCTGAGAAAAAGATCTGCATAGCATTGTCCTTGTCCATCTGTCTGGTCCACAGATAGGGACAGGGGACAGCTGGAGAAACAAAAAAACCTCAGTTAACTCTGGTACTGAGAATTATTCCCACTTACAACTTACATGATCATTACAACCTCTATCAGACCACATCTAGGAAGCAAAGACAAAGCCAGGAACTACCAACAGCAAGAAGCTCTGTCTTGGTTGACACAAGGGCTGCTGTCATTAAAGCCACAACCCACTGAAGTGTCAACAAACACATCCTTAATCAAAGAACAGGAGGAGAAGATATATTGGAGGTTTTAGAGGTCCAAGAACACCACTCCCACTTGAGAAATGGAAAGGTCCAGCTTGGAAATAGGGCCAGTCAGCATTTGGCTCTCCCTGACTAATTAAAACCTAAGTATTTGGCTGTTACTTGAGGTAACCCAAGGAAAAGCCCTCTTCCCCCAACACTATCCCCACCGCGGTGATCGGCTCCTCTGTGTGAGAGTGTCTCCCAGAACCCACTGTGCTGAGACACTTTGTTTTCCATAAGCATCTGGGTCAGATGTGACATAATCCCTTTCTGGAGGGAATTTTGGGAAGTGCTGGAAAACTGCTGCTTCCCAAGTGACAGAAGCAAGATTTTCTTTACGCACAGTGGGATGCAGGTGGAGGATAAAGTGAAAAAGTAAACAGAAATCTCATCTAATAATGCAACACGGACAAATTCCTAATGACCAAGACGCACTCTTCTTGCAACATCTTCACAGGAAAGCTCAACCGAACCAAACTGCCCACACAGACCTAAGAAATTCATGCACTCCCAGCTCTGTTCCCCTGGGGAGCTGGCAGGGATCCTTCCCACCCCAGAGCCACAGCTTTAGCACTTTGGCTACACAAAAATCCCACTTTTTCTCCTGAAACACAATAGCTCCAACAGCATCTCACGGGCCTCCAGTGTGAAATGATGAGCGATTTCTGTACACCAACACAAAACGTGCTCAACTGCGAGTGCACAAACACAAAGAGCTATTCTTGCTCAGAATCAGGTCTTGCCCAGCGCCTTTTGCTGTCATCATTCTCGAGCTGGAGCACGCTACCCTGTACCAGGCTATTCACCAAAACGTAGCGTGTGAATCACGAACTGGGCAATAGCTGCCCATCCTTGAAAGCACAGACATTGCGATGCTGTGGGGCAAGGCTTGAATTCGGTTCAGGGCCTTTCACTTGATGAAATTGTAAAAAATTGGAACAGTCCTTCTGGCTTTGGCATTAAACAAATCCTGCCTAGTAGAGGGAATGCCTGAGTGCACTGACAGCTCAGGACAGATGTGCCAGGATGGATGCAGAGCTACAAGAATATGGGACTGAACTGCAAACTCTCCATCTCAAAAGCAGTAGACAGATCCTGCAATCTTAAAAGACTTAGAAACAGCACAGGTTTAAGTTTAATAGTTAGCTATTGACCATGTCAATGATGTTAGGTGAATAAACATTCAAAAATTTTAGAATTTCTCTGGAATAAATTAAATCCAGCTACTTAGAAATTGATATCCTGAAAACTAAATAAGAGCTTTCTAGCAGTCATAATAAAGTTTCGCCATTATGTGGATTACCAAATAGCAAATATAACAAAAATAACTCATTTGTATAAAATTGTTGTAAATTAATAATAAATAAGCTTTATTATAATAAAGATTATTTGAAGCCTGGGGATTAAAAAAAACCCAAACAACAAACACCACCACAAAGTAGCTACATCTAAGCACTGTACTGACTACCAGTGGCACAAGACCAAGTCTTACTTTTCTTGCAATCACCAACATTTGTGGTTTTTCAGTATGCCAGTCTGATATTGTTCTTGCCACTCACTCTGGCAAAAGCATCTGTACTGAGAACTGTATCCTTACCCTGTGCGGGGTTCCCAGAGCCTCCAGGTTCTTTAAGGGGCAGCCTTCCTTGGTGTTAAGCACGTAAAAAAGACCCACAGGCCATATGCCTGTCAGGTTACTGAATGCTTTCCATTCTGAACAAACCTCCAGGGGTGTCCTCTAACATTTTCCAGGGTCACATGGATGAACTCCTCATTCCCCAAAGACAATTACCAAGTTAGATCTGCTGCAACTGTTAAAAAATTTAGGTTTAGGATTATATGGAACTACACAACTTGTCTTTATCAAAGGTGCTTAGGTGTTGGGGTTTTTTATTAAAAACCAAAACCAAAACTGTTTCTTGTTCTCAACTTTTCCGTTTAGCCCTCTTTCACATTTCATCTACCAACTTCCCTGCTATTGCAGGGGGCTGAAGTCCCTTGATCACCTCCCTAGCTGTTCTCAGAAACTCTTAAGTTTTTGAGGCTCCTTGATTTATTTTTTTGTCCATAGTGCTTTAAATTTGTAAGAAGGTGCCTGTGATCCTAAGGCCTGTAGTAAGTTCTGGTGGATTTTTCATGATTTACTGCATTTTTCATGTTTGTCTGTGACAAAAGAGAACTTAAGCAAATGCCCCTGAGGGTCCACTCATATCTTGCTAAAGCAACCACCCCAAAGGAGTTTGCTTGCTAGTCTGCAGCATGGCTGGTTTGTATAAGAGAGTCCTCTTCACCCTTCCAAGGAAGTTTCAAGTGAATAAATGACTCTGTTGGACTTGGAAGCAAGTTGTCCAAATTAAAACTGCATTCTCAAATGATTATTTTAAAATGACAGAAAATTAACCAGTCTGAGGTGAAACCTTGTGAGTGTAGTTTCTCCAGTGGCAGAGAACTGGGCTTTCTGCTCTTGATGCAAAGAAATATTTCAGTTGTTTCAAGACACATTTGCCATAGTTTAACCCTTAATTAATAAACATTAATAAATAAGCCTGCATGAAAACTGTGTTCTGTGAGAAAAATATACCAGAGAATATTGATATTTTTAATCTGATTCTAAAGATGCAGCTTCAAAATGCAAACTTGTTTTGACTGTGCAAATAAATTTTTTAAAAATTGTTTCTGGAAGCCCAGAAGTTGGGCTTGAAACCTCTCAGTGGAATTACATTTTTGTTCAAGCAATACAGCATAGTTTGGAAGCCACAGAAAATATCTATTAAGACAGTTGATAATTTAGAGAAAAAATGACCCCATCTGAAACAGCGTCTGCAGTGCTGTTCTTTGCACCACAAGAAAAATATTATTGTACTGCAGTGTGTGAAGCTTTGTAACAAAGATAACACCAGGTCAAAATAATCTAACTTACAAAGAAAGGCTGAGGTTAAGGTCTTGCTTTTACTGTAAAAGATGTAAGTCCAGAAGGAAGTTTAACATGAAGAAAGGGATGGAAAAAAGATGAAGTGAACAGAGAGCTAACAAACTTTTTTCTCCTGTGAACAGTAAAGGCTTCCAACTCCAGGAGGATGTCTTCCAATAATGCAAATTGAGGTAAGTAAATTAAGAGACCTTAGGAAGCATTGTTTTGAACATGAAGAAATATAAGCATAGTGAGAGCATTATCAGAGCAGATTGCTTAAGTAAGGCTTAAGTAAATGTAGAGACCCCAAAGAGAACCTAGGGGAAACTACATCCCTGCGTTAGAAACTTCAGTGCCTTAAACAATGGAGAGGACGAGTCAGGTATTTAGGAACAACAGCTCAAAGTTGGGTTGAGTAAGGGCATACCAAAACTACCTGATGGGAAACATCAAACAAAGGGGGTTTTGCATTAGGCAGTTGCCCATGCAGCAGTGTCGAGTCTTGGTCAGCCCTGGGCACGTGTGGTGGAAGACAGAGTTACCAAGAAAACTTCATGGAAGCAAGAGAGGTACCAGTGAATTTGGCAATCTCCATGATTAGGAAACAGCTGAGCGAGATGCAAAGGACCTGAGGTACAGGCATCAGAAAGGAAATTAGGCGCTTATCCCCTTTAGCTGAGTTAGTTCTGAGGTAAGACAATGACAGAAAGGACAACAGAAAACCCAGCAGTGACAAGAAGTTCACTAGGTGCCAGTTTTGTACTGATGACAGCAGGAGGGAACGGAGCAGGCTCTGAATGAAACCGCTCTAAAACAAACTGAGAGTCCAGAGAGAAGCAGCTGTAGAAAAAGAGGTTCTGATAGGGCATTTGTTAAAAGCAAGATGAGATAACTCAGAAAACTCAAGCCCCATGTTCCCAGTGGCATGCTGAGGACATGTGGGCAAGCAAGCTGGTGACCACCCCAGCCGACAGCCCCAGGGAGGACAACCTGGGGAAGCAGGAACTGTCAGGGGTGGCGAGAGCAGAGGCAGCTTCCCCCCCTCTCTTCTCTCCAGCACAATACGCTGCTCACTTCATTCAGCCAGCCTGTAACCTGTGAATGGGGACATGGAGTTCAGCATCCGTGGCTTATGGGTGGATGCTCAAGCTGACAACGCTTAAAGGTTTTAATAAGGACCAACAAAATAGCCTTTAACAAAGGCTTGGTAAAAACTGACAGAAAATCTTCCTGTCAGAATGGTGTTGAATTTTCTGATGTTGCACACAAAAATCTCAATTATACTTTGGTATTAAAGTAGGCATAAGGATAAAGTCCTCCATTCATATATGGCTTGCTCAAATCTCCAGCACTCCTCCACAGGCAAAGCAAGACGTGACAATACGCTGTCACATATGCACGTGGATCAGCCAGGCATCAGCTAAGAAACAAACACGCATCACTAATGATACACCTTTGCCTCCAAAAACCAGGCCATTCGCACCTAAACCCAGGAGCAAATTTCTCCTTAACTGCAGCATCATTAGCCATAGAGATCTATCAGTAAGTCATCCTCTAAAGAAGCCACAAACAAATACCACCCATCCTCAAGTAACAGTAGCAGGGTCGTGCCATGGTGCAACAGAGACGTACTGGGCTGCCTGAAGAGATGACCACAGCTCCCCATGCCGCCTCTCTGGCTCTTGCCTAATGCTGTCTGCTGTCACCACATTGGCTGTGATTTCCCGAATTCTCAATTCCAATTTCACATAAAATTACTCCAGCGGTATTCCTAAGAAAGAGGCAATCTACTGGGGGGAGATCAGTGGGAAATGAAGATACCAAGCATTTGAACACCATGCCAAGCCTGTTGTTGAGTAATCCAGATTTCAGCAGAATTAAACAGCACGCAGTTATACAGGACTACAAACATCTGTTTTCAAGAGGTGTCCAGATCATTAGCAGCTAATTCTACATCTCTGTTACATTCCCTGCCATATGCTGGGGGATAATCTCAGCAAGCAACAGGGATTTGCATCTCAAATCCTAACAAATCTGCTCTGCAAGGCTTCATGGTTTTTCTTATGTCACTCATTAGATAATACCTCTCAGCTGCTCCTCTCTGCTCTTTCCATGCCTTGCGTCTATTCTTTACCAGCAACCAAAGGCTCCTGCAACCTGCCTAGTAACTACTGACAATTCCTTCATGCCATCCTAGAAAAAACTTACTCCCTTGCCAAGGGTAAATATAAAATTTACCTCCTGGATAAACTCACACTCAGGCTGTCCCTTCCACCTGCAAGAGGTCTAAGCCAGGACAGTCACACGCACTGGGCAGGACTCTGAAAGTTTTTGTCCATCATTGGTGGGAGCAGCCTTCTGCTCTCATTCAATCTCCTGGTTAGGGCTACATGTCTGTGCACGCAGCAAACAGCATATAAAGAACAAAGGGAGAAGATCTGGGTTTATAAGCAACTTCATTAACTGAACATCAGAGATCTTTTGGGCACTTTGCTTGGCAAAAATCAAGGTGCCTACACTGAAAGCTGTGACGGTACTTTTGTGGCCATAACAAACATGTATGTACACAAACAGAATTTGATCTTTGACATTAAGCAATGATAACAACAAAACCGGAGGTGACTGCAGTACTGACAAGAGACGGACTCCTCTGGAGCCCAAATGACTCCCTCCTCCAAGACATAAGCAGAGACATCATGAATCCATCACACTCCCCAACCTGGTGGCATCCCTTCTCTGCACAAGGGGGTACAAAATCTCACTCAAGCTTTGGCCTCTTTGTTCCCTAGCAAGGTGTTACCTCTGTTGGGCTTTCTGACAGACCTACCAGTTGCTTCAGCCCCAGGGGCATCTCCTGAATGCCGGCTGGGAAGTGGAGCAGCTGTCAGGAAGAGCTGCTGGTGTTTCCATCCTGCACATCCCATCCTCCAGATGAAGGACGGCAGTGGACTTGAAACGATCTTGAATGAACTGTGGCAGACCAACCTCAGGGTGGGGAGAGCCGTGAGGATTTAGCGGTCCAGTCTCCTGCCAGCCCTCAAAGAAGCAAGCAGCATGATAAGAAGTTCCTGCAAACCCATCGCTTCCACCGAAGCCATGAGTGGTGCTGCTGCTGGCGAGGAGGGATGTGTGGACGGGATATTTTTATCTCCTCTTCATTCCCATCCCTGTCAATCCAAAACAAACTTCAACTAGTTAGAGGCGGGAAAGATGGTTCACGATGAGAAAAGGATTCCCTCGCTTGATTTGCGTATCACCACTGGATACATGGATACGTGCCACTGCGGTGGCACAGCTGCATGAGTCCTGGCTTCCCAGCTTCCAGTAACCTTTCCAGACTAAAATAGCAGACCTACTGCTTGATTTTTAGCAGCTGAAGAGCAGCAGTAAACCACATAAGTATTATGTAAAATGATCTTTTTCTAAGTATATGTTTATTGTGCACAGAAGAAGTGGATTTAATTACAAACAACTGGAAGTTTTTAACAGTCTGGATTGCCCCCTACTCCCTTTCTAAAAACTACGGTTTGGCAGCAGCTTTTGGGTTTCATTGCAAGTCTTCTAAGTATTTCCTTGGAAAGACTTTACACTTGGTCCCAGGCAAGAAGTCAAAATCAACATTTAAAAAGCATGCCCTGCATAATTTCCAGGATTCAGCAGCATTAAGGTATACTTATGGAGGCCAGGAGGAGAACTGCTTTTTGTGCTTTTTGACTTCATGCATAAAGCTGGTCTTCAGACAAGGAAGTTTATATTCCAAATAATATTTTTAACTACATGCGGTCAAGTACATAACTTATCAGGCCTTTCCTCATCCCCCTCCCAAAATAAGCCTGAATGGTAAATATCTTTGCAGTATTTAGTTTTTGCTTAGACCTCTACTAGGAGCAACAGATTCTCAAACCTAACACAACTATTTGATGGCAGAAAAAGTTTCAAATAGCGTTTTCTTAAACTCCTTCATACAGTAAAACTCCAATTCGGGCCCGATAGTGATAATCGGGCTAAATTGGCTGGTTCTGTACTGAAGTGGATTACACGCGATTTCACGGTGTGTCACCGTTACTTTGTCCAGGGGACAGAGTGCTGTCCCCTTGCCGACGGGACGGCAGCACACAGGTGACTCGCTGTTCCCACTGGCTCCGAGAGGGGACGGCTGACACTGCCCTCGCTCGTGTGAATAATCCCACTGAAATCACCAGGACTGACCTCCGTGGAGTTTGCAAGACTGAAACTCCTGGTTTGATCCAAAGGCCAAGAATGACATTTCACCCATTTCATCTATTTGCTAATCAAACAGGCCTTTGCAAATTGCTTCCGACTTTCCAATAGCAGTGCGCATGGCACTTTTGGATATGCATGTTTAAGGACTATCCACTCAAATTTTATCTCAGTTTTTGTTTGGGGGAAAAACAGATAAGGAGTATTTTCCTTGTGAATATTTGAAGTGTTTTTAAACAAAGACATACTCTTCTGAAATATCGGCAAATTGAGTCCTGCATCACTCACCACCTAAAACCACAAAATGCTACAGACAAGAGATTAAGCTTCACAGAAGCAGAGAGAAATGAGAGCACAAGTAGTGCTAAGGAATCAGGCTTAGAGGAGAAAATATCTTTCAGCTTTTACAGTCTAAAAGGTATTGTTATATGTTTTTAATCAACACAGAAAAATCGGGTCTATCAAATTGTGAATTTCCTGTGTGGAGATAAGGCAAGGAAAGCATCAAGAGAGTGTTTTATGCAGTATGTTTCTTCCAAGCAGATGGTTTTCACTGGTATTTATAAAAAACAAAATCTGAATGCAGATCTTCAGGTTACAATAGCATGCCCTTCTCCTCAGTGTCTCCGTTTCCTCCCCTTGTAAAGTCCCAGTCCCACAAATCCCCCAATGCTCCAGAAAACCTCCCAGCTAACCAGCGATCTTGAGATTTTCAGCATAAAAAACAACCAGGAAAAATGCAAAACCAAACAAATACAACCCACAAACTAAAAATTTTGTTTGTCAGGGGTGGGGAAGGGAAGAGGAAGAGGTTGTGGTGTAACGCATGATGAGGATGTCGCCGAGAACAAGAAGGACAAACCCTGTAAAGCGGTTGGGTTTGGTTTTTTTTCTCCACCCCTCATTTCTGCAGCAGCATCTCCCCATCGGAGCTGCCAGTCAGGCACAGTCCAAGCTTTGCACCCTGCGTGCCCCAGGGGACCGGAGCCCCTCTCCAGGCACCACCACTGAGCAGTCATGCTCTGTAATAGTTTGGGGACAGACAACCAAGACAGACAGCTGCTGGTTTCCACTATGGGCTGTCTGTGCTCCAGGCTATGTGGACTCAAAGCAGTTTGCTATCTCCACCAAGAAGCCAACAGAGCTCATGAACTCTGGGAAAGTAAGTGACGGGATTGCGCAGTTGTTGGCGTCCCAGTCAAACTGCCATAAACAAAATTAAAGAGTTAGAAAGGACTAAAGCAGTCGCCTTGCTTTAATGCCTGAAACTTGTCTCCTGCAGTGTGAGGCAGGATGAAAAGCTCAGAGTAACCCTACACTGTTTTCCTCGGAGGTGGCAACTGTGCTCTCTGAATGCCACCCAAGGGAGCAGATGTAGCACAGGCATCAGTTAGGGCACTCACCTGTACACTGAAACTAAGCCTGTACCTACTCCTCACTTACTCAACCGACAGGCATGAGCCCAGCTGTTGCACTGCCTCACAACTCCTTTCATCATGTGAAGGAAGATGGAGGTGAAGGTGGAGCCCCTTCGCTTTCACCAGGAGTAAAGAAGACATCCTAATCCCTGGGGTATTCTGCTATTTTTTGCCTTGACAAAAAGAGAAAGGACACTTAGAAGAACAGTAAAAGTGTAGTTCTGAGGTTACTTTGATTTGCAATGATGAGAAAACAGAGATGGGCTCTCCACAAACATGTGCCAACTAGTCCATGATGATAAGCTTCACAACTTTCTTACAAACCATGGAGCTGGAGCCTGGAGAATCCCTTCCACCAGCCTTTGGTTCCTGCACACGCTGGCACACAACACACGTTCACCAGTAGCAAGACCATGATCTTAATTGTTTCAGTATATCAGGGAAATCTAACATCTCTGCAACATGACAGGAACAATTTATAGTTCAGGGTCACGTTTCTGGCTGCCCTGACTGCCCCATAGCCAGTGTTGAATGGGCCAAGGGAGCAGCATACGCTTTACAAGCTCCTCTGCAATGCAACCTGCTCTGCAGCGGTCAGTAACAGCACTTGGTCAAGACATCACCGAACTTCAGAATCAGATGAATGCTCCCAAAATGCAAGCATTAGATTTTAAAAGCAACTTATTTGGGGTTACTGTTCCTATAACTTAATGCAGAGGAAGCCTGCGGTAGGCACAGATGTGAGAGCTGCTCGGTGGGGCTGGGATCACAGCACTGCACAGGACAGCCCAGGGCAGGAAGATCCAGCCAGGGCTCAGAAAGCTCTCCCATCACATCTGAAATCGTGCTTTAAAATGAAAGCCTCTTCCATGAAAATCCACATAAAAACACTTTTCCAGTCACGTTGGCAGAATTCCACCTAACACATAAATCACCTTCAGTTCACAGGGAAAGTTGCAGGGGACATTTTCACGAGCAGCTCCCACAGCATTTTCCCACTGGCGCTGTGATAAATGCCATCCCCATGCAGGGCACACACATGGGATGGGTGAGGGGTAGGGCCCTCTGTTAATTTGTTTTTCCACTGAACCTGATATACTTCCTTGAGGTCAAAGTCACGAAGTCGCGGCAGCATTGCTATGCACAAATAAACCTGTGTGAAGCTGCGCTGGGGTAGGAGCGTGTGGATTTGGTTTCTGAAAATAGTGCCGAATACATTGACAGCCTAGTGCCAAGCTCAGCCTTATGGGACGGACACGTACCAGGGGACGGGAGGCACCGGGCTGGTTTGGTTAGTGTGTTGTCTATGATTTCTCTATGGAAATCCCTCCTTGCAAGAAGATTTAATTGTGCTTAGGATGGGAAAAAGGTGAAGGAATAGTCCTTCAGTTGGAGGAAACCCCCCCAACTCTTTCTCCAATTTAGAATCAGAATTTAACCGGGTTTTCCTAGGAATTTCAGCACTCCCCCACCCCTTCCAACACACTACAGCAGAGACAGAAGTGGCTCAACATAGCAAGACTGTAGATTGTAAAACTGCATCTTATTCCTTGTTAGGAACCAACCCATCCTCCTCAGCATCCAGTTCCTTCACTGGGCAAAATAAATAGTAGCAACTTTCTGACAACTGTTTAACACCCTCTGCCTCCCTGCCCACCCCACATTCCTCAATGCAGAGAGTATTCATCAACTTTTTTTTCCTTTTAGTGACATGCAAATCTTACAGAATGCTGCTCAGACACAGATACTGTGGATTTTCTTTGCAGAGGGAACAAGTTAGAGGAAATAAAGAAAACTTCAGTGAGCTATTTATAAAGCATACAGTGGCTTGTTCCTCAAATGCTTCACTGACCAGGGCAACAATGAGAGTAAGTCATGGAGTTCAAATTCCCTTCTTGAGACACATGCTTCAGATCTGAATATCTAAAACATCATGGATTTATACGCCTGGTAACCAGGCCTTCTTATGACAAGTATCCGAGTTGTTCTCACTTCAGGGAATTGCCAAGTTTTTTTCTTGCCATTTTTAAGTTACAGCAATTAGAAGGAAATTCAATGAAATCATGCATATTTGTGAATAAGTACACTCCCAAATTTAAGGGAGCCAGGAAAGAACTGCATCTAATTAGAACTAACTGCACTCTTCAAGGTTCTTCCTCAATGAACGTGAGCACACCTTATGGAGATGTGTGGGTATCCATAGCACACAAAAGGGCCATAAGGAAACTACTCACATTTCTGTTGGGATGACTATTAATCCCTTTTTTCTGACAGTACAGGTTTTTATAAAGCTAGGATTTCTGGCTAACACACTTTTCAGCTAGACGCCTGTGCACAAGTGGATCTCCAGAAGCCAAGGTATTGTCTGCAGGAGGCTGTTCAAGGGCAGACAACACTGGAAAGGCACCAAAATTTTATGCAAAGGTGGCTCACATTTCCATGTAAAAAGCTCACCTAGGCATCAAGCAATGGGGATTAGCTCATGCAAATTGCATGAAGCCCACCCTTTAGACTGAAATGCTGTAGCCAGGATGGATAGACCAGTATCTCTCTCCTAGTATAAGGTCCAACTCTGATGAACAATATGTCAAAGCAGCAAGTAGTTCTTTATGACAAACACTCAAAGGGTCTAAGCCCTCCACCTGCACAGGGCAAAAATATTCACTGACTTCCAAAAAATCTCTTGAGGTTACAGGAAACACCAAAGAAGGAGAACCTGACCAAACCACCAGCTAGTACAAATGCTTTCAGTAATAACACTCAAGAGTGTTAAAAATTAAAACATCAGTCACGTCGTTTCAGCAGTGTTACTGGCAGACTAACGGGCTAACATGCACACAAACCCTTCTAGTTCTGCATGGAAATTTTTGCTGGAATAATTACATGCCTGACCATGACAGCGTAGTGTATATTTAAAGTCAAGATGGGACGGCATTCTACAAACTCAAAAGAGAAATTTCTCATCCCTCCTTCCCAAGGAAGCCATATAAAGAACAAGGGTTAATAGGGACTTACTAGATTCTTCTAACAGAAGAAAAATGGGTAGACATCAGGTATGGAAACCAGAGTGGTCATAGCTGGAGGCTACTTCCCTAACCCTGACTGCAGGGGTTTCACCCAACCTGAGAGAAGAAAACAAAATTTCTCTAGTCCAGATATTCTACCTTCAGGCACCTGCCAGTCCTGCCCCACACACCTCTTTAAGGCAGCATACAAGAACACGAACACACCTTCAGCACACACATTGGAGGTAAATGTTGAGAAACCAGAGAGAATTTGAACGACATTTTTGTAGGCAGCTCCAAAAACTTCACAAGTGCCTCATGAATCAGACAGAAGGAGTTTGCTTGTACTTTATTACAGCAGTAAAGTTTGGACTATAAATAACTTTATGGTGCTTGGGTCTCCTCTCTCTTCTTTTCCTGTTCCTTAATTTTCTTTTATTTATTTCCAAAGAATTTTTTCTTTTAAGAAGCACCCAGTCCTCCTCTCTCCCATTTCTTCACTGCTGGTCCATTCCATCAGCTATTCCCAACCATGACACTGCCAGGTCTAGAGAAACCCTTGCACAGGAGACAGTTCAATTTAAGATGTCCCAGTGCAGAAAGGAGCCAGCAGTTGCACAGAAGCAATCAAGACATTTTGTCTGCTCTGGAAACAGATGATGCTGACCTAGCAACAGGACAACAAGCTTCTGCCAGACCTGTTACACCTAAACCAGCAGCAGTTTGAGCCTACCAAGCCAGCCACTAGTTGAAAATAAAACAGCACAGGTGAGACCTAAACACCACCATTTAATTGATATCTTGCTCAGCAGGTAACCTCTTTGTAACTATAAATAGAGGGTATAAATAGAGATTTTCACAAGTTTGCATTTCCCTTTAAAGTCAGGCCACACATTCACACCTGAAAACCCTCTTCCCATTCCCAAAAAACAACTTCACAGGACTCAGCTGCCCTAATAACAAACTTCTGACTTCAGTCAACTTGTGTGCTAGGCGAGTCTTCTTTCAGGCAAGAAACATGGTGGTTTCAGTCGCTACTTGAGATGCCAGTAGGTGCCACCGCCATCCTTTCAACAGGTGGAAAGGAAAAGCTGCCACCTTCCTTCAGAATAACAGAGATGGAATAAACAGCTAAAAAACAATAGTCAAAAAGAGAGCATTGCTGGGGTGGAGTTTTAGCTTTGAAAAAAAGTCTCCAATAACTCTGAAATTAGGCCCGTGGCTACACATGAATGTGGCCTGTCTAGAATGATGGATGATGATCTTTACCCCACCAAGCATTTAATGAGTAAAAATACAGATTACCACTAACACAGAGATTGCATATATGCTGGGGAAGGGGAGAGATTATGTACATCTATGGTGCTGTGTGTCTGCACAGCTGTGGTTGGTCCTAGGGATCAGGGGATCCCCCAGACTCCTCACTCCCTTCCCACAAAAATCCGTGCTTATGTATGCACAGAGCATCCCTTCAGCATTAGCTGTAACTGTGAAAGTAATTATTTTGCAGTTTGGATTTCTATACAGAGAACATCATCCTAGCATCAATACAGTACGCCATCCATTAGCAGACCTTCATCGTAACACTTTTATAGCAGTGCTGCTGTAGGTTTCCTGACACCTTCCGTTGCCAGATCCTGTCTGAAGCAATAACTTTGCCAAACTTCAAACATGCTGGCTGAAGCTCTCCACGCCATGTGTCTGCCTGAGGCTAATGATTTTTTGTTTGTTTGTATGGAGGTGGTACAAGGAAAGAGTCACAGTCAGGAGCTCTTGAGGAAAAAAAAAAAAAAAAACGACCAAAAACGACCAAAAAAACAAAAACCAAAAAACCCCCAAGACCCCACACCACACCCAACAAACCACACCACCCAAAACAAAGAAAAAAACAGGGAATTATGAGTAGCTTGCCTGTCTCCTTTCTATGAAATTTTAAAACGGTAGCAGGAGAGAAACTATGTTACTACGTGATCTAAAGCATAGAGGTGCTAGTGCTGAACACGCTACATCACTCTGAGGTTCAGCGAATATTCACCAAATCACATCACAGGTCCTGGAGCCAGCGTTGCTTGCATACTGGGTAAAGCCTTGTTAAAGTTTGCAAAGATTTTCAGGTATTTTTTTCAGGGTTAACAAGCTCCAGACCCAGAAGATCTCTGTTTACCAACTGAACAGGCAGCAGTCTATGCCATAAAGCACATTTTGTATACAGCAGTGGGAACCGGATAGGACTCGTCTTGCAGAGGCTCTTCATCATAAAGAAAGACCTATAATTAGCATACCACCTCCTGGTGTCCACAGCAGGATCGTCATATCTGTGCTGGAAAGTACTGGGCAAATGGAAACCACAGAGATTCCCATGTCCAAGTGTTCTTGTAGTATCTGGTAATTACTGGGAACCCTATTGGAAAATATTGTAATTCCTTCACCACTAATGACAGTCCATTTGGAGAACAACCGCGTACTGCTGCCCTGCCAGCTGCTATCGCAGTGCACAGGGGGCAGGTTGTTCAGCAGAGCCCCCCTGTTACAAGATACTCGCATCGCAAACTTCCCCTAGGACTGAACGCAGGATTTTTTTGTTTTTTCCTATTCCTGCTTTTCTTAAAGGGGAAACTAAATACTGACTCGGTATAAGATGTTTAGTGTCAAAACTCTTGTTCTCAAGAATTAGGAAGCAACAGGATAAAGGTTCCCTCTACATTTTTAATCTATTCTGTTCTGTACATCCTTTACACACTCCTCTAATTCTCTCCTGCTTTTTTGCAGGGTGTATGCCCCCTCTTCTAGCTCGCAATGCATGGGGCACAAAAAACAAATCGGTTGTAAGTGAATGCAACTATTGTCAACAAGGACAAGCTCCTGTGAGATGGAATTTCGTCAAGTGCTTGAACACATGCCTATCTTTATAACCGCGTATCTTCCCCTCCCCAGCTGCCTGATCCCCGAGAGAAGCAGTGTCAGGACAACCACCTCACTGTAAGCGAACAAGACAGGGAATCACAACAAGAGAAAGGATATCTTGTGGGATTTGCCATTAAATGCTGCCCTGGAGAACCAGACCGGCTTCGTTCTGCTGCAGAGCTGCCGTGGCCGACCGAGCAGCACGCAGCTTCCATAGCAGGCACCCATCTGTGCTTCTCGCTCCCTGGGTTGCACTTCAGAGCATCTAAAGCTCGTGTTACAAAAGCGCTGAGTGTTCACAACCATGAGGTCCATGCTCTAAACACATGAAGCGTTACTAAAAAAAAAAAAGTTGAGTACTACGGAAAAATTAGCGTTAGGCAAAGACCGGGCATTTAAAGTCAGTGGTAGCTTCAGACAATTTTAGCTTTAGTCTGTGGTGGCATTTCCCTCTTCAGCATCTATGAAGGAAGGAGAACGATACCACCTCATTTCACAGCAGTGCCGCGCACTGACATTTATGAAGCATTCAGTCCCTGCAGCGATCAGTACTACAGAAAAGCCCATGAGGAGTTCAACAGTTCTTTATTCAGTACAGGGTATGGATGGTGTGTCATAAATAGGGCACAGGGTGACACATTGTATGAGGAGGATAAGAATATTGAATAGCTGCTCATTCACTGCACAACATCCATCTTGTGCCCTGAATGAAGTACCAGCCCTGTGGAAAAAAAATACAATGTAAACCATACAAGACAGTCTTTAATTATATGGTATGGAGGGGCTTACCATGCAGCATACGCACAGAGAGGGTGACTGTGGTTAGTCTTCATGCTGATATTTCCTAGCTTTTTAAAGTATGTTTTTCTTCCTGTATAATATATTCCCCCTATAAAAACTTCAAATTTGCATGCCCTATATTCATATTTGTACCAATATAAATATTTCTGTTAGAAACATTTTTACTTAAGCACTGATGTAGGTAAGATTTGGAATGGCCATTATTTAATATATTGTAGTTTAATATAAATACCTAAGGTGACAAATGCATATATCTATACTGGTATACTGATATCCACATTTCCTTTTCAATATGGGAATAAGCTACAAGTATTTTTCACACAGGTAAGAGTTCAGCCCGAGAGAGTGAAAAAAAACTTAAGTACACAAAGATTGGCAAAGCACCAAGACGAGACCAGCCCAAGTTCACTCTCTTACAGCAAACCAGATCACAGAAGAGAAGGAAGGTCATGGTAAAGCAACACATACACCAGGAGAGCTGAGCGACAGTTTCAGACAGGGTGGGTTTTTGTTGCAAAATACTAACTTATCAAAAGCATTAAAATCCCTCAGACAGGAGTACAATTCTTGTTTCCATATACTTGTCATAAGATAAAAAACATAAGTGAAGTTGAATTATACTTTAAAGTCTTAAAAAAAGATAGAGGAAGACCCACATTACTGTCACCAGTGAGAAAGCATGCACAGAATGGAATTGTTTTATGGCAAAGTTTAAAATCCTTTCCTCCATAAGCACACACTTTCAGTTTTAGAGCCAGGATTGTTCTCAAGCAAAAAACCACCCCATGCACTGAAAAAAATCACCCTCCAATACCCAGTAGTAACCCTGAACTCACACTATGTTGCCAACATAACAATGACTGTAATCTTGAAGTTGTGACTTGTACAGTACACTAAACATAATCCAATGAGATTACACCTGACTGTTTTTGTGAAAGGAAAATGCACGAAGCAAAAAACTACTCCAAGTACAAAGTCAGATTATTGCTTCAAAAATAGAGCAGATATAAGATCTTTGCTCTACTGAAACAAAGAGAGGTTTCAGGAATCGGGAATTTACCTCACACACCTGCGGTGATGAAAAAGGACTGAAAAAATGATGAAAAAGACCTAAAATGAATTAACATGACATACAGATGTCCACTGAGTAACTACACCCATGCACTGCACATCCCTGAGCACTCGGATAAAGTGAGGAACTTCTCCTTCCAAAAAAGGAACTGCAACATGGGAACATAAGTATCAGCTGTGCTAAAGAGCACTAATCTGAGTAATACCCCAAGTAACAGACTAGAGCTTACAGCTGTAATGTATGTTATATACACACTACAACATCAAAACATATGCAGGCACAGATACCTGTGACTTAGTGCACTCCCTGTATTCTGAACAGCCGAGCACACGATAGGAGGAAACACTCTAGATTTGCAGTACAACTTTGCAGCCCTTGAAAGCATATGAGCTAACACAGCCATACGTTAAAAATATTTAGTTTTGGGGACCGACCAGACCTGAAGCATCAGTGCAGTTTTCATTTAAAATTCTATTATGCTCAAAGAAAGAGCGTCCACCTGTGTTTTCCTTTGCTATCCACGTCAGCGATATGCTCCTGCAGGAGCACATCAGCCTAAAAAGCTGGAAGCACAAGTAAGAAACCATGAGTACCTACTGCAGCTTTTGCCATTGAGCCTTCAACCCCAAGCGAGGACACATCCCTGGCTCTGTACTTCTTCCGTCCTCCCCCTCCCTGCCATCCTAACTCCATTTCTTGGAAGAAGATTCAGCTGCAGCTTTAAATCCCAGCTAGACGCTCCTGCCCCCCCTCATTCAATATTACTGTCCTGCGCTATTTGCATGTGCAATCCACAGGCATCTAGGCAAAGTCTCAGCACAGAGACACTCAGCAGACACCTGCAGATGTACATAAAGTGTAACCAAATGTACCCCAAACTTCGTATTCCAGTTTAGAAATAGAAAATTCACAAAGTTAACAGTGAGAGCGGGATGCAGGGGAGAAGCAGCAAGGGAAGGAAGCTAACTGGAAAACTGACAGTCCCTGCGCAAGGAGCAGGGAAATGGGTCTCTTAGGCATCCCAAGATTTACAAGAGGGCCAAAAAGTGACTTCCTGCTATTCAAGTCCAGGCTGAAATATAATAAAACACTGCCAGCATAACACTGACTCATATCCATCAGATTTATAAATCAGTACTTCGACAAAGAATGCTCTCTCTGTTGGCTTCACCATAGATGATTTCAAATTGCTAAGATAAGTTGTTTAACCCACTCAATGTTTAATGTCATTTCTGCAAAAACCAGTTTGGTGGCACAACATGTTAGAAGCAATATTAAAAGACAAGCAACTGAAATATTGCCTACTGCAAATACAGAAGCCTATCAGATAGCCTTTAAGTCATATAAAGGCTTGCAGATTAACATCAAAATTAGTCCTACTGTTTGGGGGTTTTTTTTCTCCCTGATTATTTCATCTACAAAGAAAAAACAATTCTCACAGCTCCTTCTTCAAGGACTTGTTCACTACAGAAAAACCTCGGAATATGTTAAAAAAACAAACCAAAACCAACCCCGAACTGTAAAATACCTATGGTGTTGCCTGTGCTTGAAAGGAAAGCCACGTCGGTTAGAGGTGTGATTTCTTACCAATACAGTCGCAGCATACAAGCTTTAGTCTTTACACAGGGGTTGCGCAACCTCCTTCTCCACAAGAAGAAAGTACACCTTTATGAACAGACTTACATCAGTATAGCTACAACCACATCAAAAAAAGCTGTACTTCTAGAATAAAAACTTTTACCACTAAGAGTCAGAAAACTACGTCCAATATTGTCTTCTAAAGCTCCTTAAAGTTCAGGTCCTCAATTACAGGCTACAAACACATACCGCAAAGTTCAGGGCCAAATCTTGCTATTTATCACATGCGGTACCACACACACCTCAGGGGATAGGAGGCTCTTGAGTTACTTGCAGACATTTGAAAATATTCCCTATTCTTCCAAGATGTTCAGAATTGAGCAATCCACTTGTGCAGGATAATCTGTGCTCCACCTGCACTGTGCTGGGGGGGGGGGGGGGGGGCAAAAAAACATTTCCAAGCCCCTTTGGCTTACCTGAAGGCCAACACATGACTTTCTACGCCCGTTGGCGTTGGGGTCACGTACCGTACGCGCTCAGACATGGCGCAACGCAAGCGGATAAAGGGAAGGTTGTCTTTCCAAGGGGCTTCCCTCAGGATGGGAGCCCAGTGCCGGAGCATCTCCGGCCGGGCAGCCCTGCGCAGAGATAAGGTGCCACGCAGTAAGCGGGTGCTGTAGCGCGTGGGAGCGCGAGGCAGCGAGGAATTAAACGAGCCCTCGGTTGTAGAGGCTGAAACTTGCCCAGCGTGTGTGTTTTGGGAGGTGGGGCGGGCAACAGCAAAATAAAAAACGAAGGCACACGGAGAAACTCAAGGCTTTCTCCTCACAGAAAAACCGCACCAGCTCAATGAACGCGCCTTCTTCGCCTTGCGGTCCCGGCGAGCGGCTTCATGTCAACAGCCACTTGGGGAGGGGGGGAGCGGACATGGCACCTCTGCGGCGACCGACCGAGCCCCCCGAAGGGGGCTGAGGCGGGCTGTCACCTCCCCCGGGCCGGCCGCAAGCTCCCGCCACAGCGACGGCTGCCCTGGCACCCCGGCCCGGCACCCCGGCCCGACCCCGGCGACCCCCCGCCCGCCCGGCGGCGGCGGCGGCGGCAGAGCCAGAGCCCGGACGCGCTGAGGCGCGGCCGCCCACGTGAGCGCGGCGCCCCGCCCCGGCCCACCCGCGACCGCCGCCCACTCCGCGAGCGCGGGGCCGCCGGGCACCGGCTCTGACAGCGGCTTCTGGGCCGACCCGCACCTGCCGGGCCGGGCCGGGCCGAGCCGAGCCGGGCCGCCCCGTTCCCGCCCCGGCTCACCCAGCAGCAGCAGCCGGTGCGTCTGCTTGTACTCGCGCTTCTCCGCCTTCAGCGTCTTGTCGATGCTCTTGCTCCGCTTCTTGTCCGCCCGCTCCTTGGCCACCAGGTCCTGCCGCAGCCGGTGCCGCACCTGCGGGTCGCCGTGCTCCCCCGCCGCCGCCGCCGCCGCGGTGGAGGGGGGGATGTCCGCCTCGCCGCCGCCGCGGCCGCCGTAAGGCGCGGAGGGGTGCGCGGCGGCCAGGCGGGAGCGCAGGCTGTAGCACAGCCCCATGGTACCGGAGCTGCCCGTTCTACCGCACCGCGGGCATTGCTCTCCGCCGGGCCGGG
Source organism: Haliaeetus albicilla (assembly GCF_947461875.1). Taxonomy (NCBI): domain Eukaryota; kingdom Metazoa; phylum Chordata; class Aves; order Accipitriformes; family Accipitridae; genus Haliaeetus; species Haliaeetus albicilla. Next base: position 6,250,542 of record NC_091484.1, read on the forward strand.
CCGGGCGGGGGCGAAGCGGAGGCGCCCGGCGGCCTCTTAAAGTGGCCCCGCTCCGCCGGGGCTGCGGAGCGCGGTGTCCCGTCCCGCCCCTCCCCTCGGCCGGTCCCCCGCGCCGCGGCCGGCGGCCACACGTGATGCGGACATGTTTACCGTATTCTCTGGAAAGCGGCCCCCCCCCCCCCCACCACCCCCGCCGCAGCCTCCCGGTGGTGGCGGGGCGGGGAGGGGGAGGGTGAGGGGACGACGACACCGGCGTCCCGCCGCGCCCCGGGGCCGGCTGCGGCTCTGCGGGCTCCCCTCCTCGCTCCTGCCCCGCGGGGAAGCCACCGGCCAAGAGAGCCACCGGCGAGAACCGTCGGTCAGCTCTGCCCGTTTCCAGCCAACCCCCCCAGCCACCCTCAGCTGTTGCGTCCCGGCCGCGGTTGACCCCAGCCGAGGGTCCGGGTCGGGAGGTGAGGTGAGACGCCGGCCCGCGGGATGTCGTGGGGATGCTGCGGCGGGCGGGAAGAGCCCTGGTCCACGGGAGAGCCCCCGTCCAGTTTGAACACTGCGGCTGAGCTCCTCCGCCACGACGTCTCAGCCCACTGGGGATCGGGACGTGACACCCGAGGTGCGCGCCATTTTCGTGCCCCAGTTTTTTCTGCGCTTCCTGCCACACACGTATTTGTATTTGTCAGTGGCTTCTTGTTATTTTCTACCGACACTGTCAGCCAGCGGAGAAGTTAATGATGGAGCTCGCTCTCTCGCTCTCCCCCTCTCCGCTGGAGGCACCGCATCTGCCTTCTTACAACAAACTTCAAATTCACCTCCTTGGTTGCTATCCGTTTACCTGGCTTGGGGTGATGATGCTGGTTGTGGTAATCTCCCCCTCCCTGGCAGCACGCTCCACGCACAGCACTGCCAACTTTGTCATACTGTATTTTATACTCATCTCCGGCCAGCTCTGAACGTTCACTTGCAATATGACTAATACTCTCTGGGGCCTGGCCACACATCCTGCATTCTGGAGTTAGAGCTTTCCAGCCAGCTATCTGTGCTGTAGCTTCTCTTCTGCAAATAGCCTGTGTGGTTCTCCCTGAAATCTCAGGTTCTCTTTTGGGGGCTTTCTCACAAGTTAGATGTCTTCTTGATACAAATTTCTCTTTCAAAATCTCCTGCGAGTCTGTGTCAGCAGAAGGGTAGATCTGTTAAGAGGGCCGCAGTGACCCTTTCTTCCCTCTTCGTTACCACCACCCAAAAGGCTGAGCAGGTCATATCCTCTATGAAACCTTAGAGTGTTTCTGTTGCTGACTCAGCAGGACAGCTCTGACAGGGTAGGAGCTGCCTTGCAGGAATGACGGAGCTGCCCGCGGAGGTCCCCGTTAACCAGGTGAGCTAACCAGTTCTCTTTTTTTGTACCTTTTGTTACTCCTACTCTTAGGACCCAGCCTCAAATCAGCCCATTTGACTTTGCGCTGAAGCAGAGGACGAGCGGTGCCCCGGGTCCGGCCTCTGCTGGAAGGCAGCAACAAAGAGCGTGGTCCTGGCAGGCGGCGGTGGCATTTTGGTGAGGCTCACCCCGAGCCCTGTCCTGCAGGAGGGAGCTCGGGCTTCTGCATACTGGCTCCCTGGCATCCTGTTCCCAGAGTGGTTCCAGGAATAATCAGCAACGGCAAGTGGGGATGCCAGAACAAAGTTCAGGAAATGCGTTTAAATGGTCTGTGAGTTTGGGCTCAGGCAGAGACATGAGCAAATGCTCCACAGCAGGAATATGCCTGGAAAGACTTGCATCTGTTCTGTAAGGAGACGCTGTGTGTGTGTGTGTGTGTCCCTCGTAGGAAGGATGTTGGTTATTTCAACAAGTTTATTTCTATTTGACTCACTTTCAGTCAGGTCTGGTAACTGATGGCCAAGTTCTTACCTCTTCGCTCCTGCAAGTTATGCTGTGGAAAGTCAGTGGGTCTCTTCCTGGAGAAAGGCATCACCTGAGCAAAGGGAGAGAATGCCTCCTTCTTCCCGTTTATCGTGTTGCCTGTGTGCCACTCAAGGCACCTAATCAATACCCTGCTGCCTGGCTGTTACAGCAATTACTAAGTGTACACATTAAATCGTTACACAGCAGACGAGTTCACTTTACACATCGCTATGAGCCCAGGCTTCAGCAGCAGCGGCTGCCTGTTGCAGGAATTAATCCATCTCACATCAGGCTCGAGATGCCCACATGACTCACTCTCTGTCTCCACTGCTGTAATGCCTTTTCCTCTGGGACTGAGAGTTCGTTCTGATGAACACACCCCTGAGAATGTAATATACCAAGAAAATGTAAAGGTCAGCCTAGAGGATTATTAATAGTGGTTTTCTTTTTCTTCCTGTGCTTTTTGGAGAGGCACTGGAACAAGAGGAAGCTTATGCTTACAGACAGGACAGTTCTCTGAAGCATGCTAGGTTGTGGGGATCTGTCCATGTGCCACCTGCAAAAGGAAAGGGAGCTCTTGAGGGCTGTGAAGAAAACAAATCCAAACAAACCCAAAAGGTAAAATGAGGAACTGGAAAGCAGCATTCAGCCCATGAATTTGTTCCCCTGGCTCTGCAGGTAGACAAGCAGAGGTTTTCCTGCTGGTGCAATTCACAGCAAGACAAGTTTAAGATCAGGTTAAGATTACTTTGAAAACCTTTCCAGTGCAGGTGACAGGTTCTGCAAAGCACACCAAACCTCTCTTCACTGTAATGGCCATCCTCTCCCAGGTATGATCTGAAGTAGAAATCTGAAAATGAAGTAGGATTTCAAAGTGGAAGATGGGCTTTCCCTCATCCTATTATTCTAAACCCCTACAATAACGTGTTTCAGGAAATCAGAAATTTCACATCCTGGTATAGTCCTGGCTATGGCCCTGCCTATAGTTACAGTATAGATGTAGTTACTCGAATGCCAGCTGTTAACAATGTCAGAGGCAAGGTTCATCAGCTTCCCTGTTTACACCAGTTTTAGTTGGTGGCAAAAAGTGACAGCAAGGATAAGGTCACATATTTCACCTGGGTAGAGAGTGCATGACACAGATTGACTGCTTTTTGAAATCACACACAGTTTCAAAGACAGCAGAGGAAATCACCTCAAAGATCAAACCATCTTCTGCCATATATAAATGTTGTTCATCCGCATTGTACTTGGAGCATTTATGCTGTGGGACAGATTCAGGCTTAAAAAGCACAGATTAAGTGGGTTTCACAAAATGCAGTTAAAGAATATGTTTCTAAAGGGCACTGGTCATGCCCACAGACACAGGGTATGTATCTACCCCACTCTGCCTGCGCACGACAAACCGCACAGCTCACGGCAATGTGTTCAGCTTCATTCAAACTCCTTAAGCAACAAACATCACAAGAAGCAAACGGCCGTGCATGTTGAACTGAGAGCTTGTACAGCCCAGCGGCCCACTGGGCCGAGGCACAGCTGTACCAGCCCAGGAGGAGTTCTTCACGTCAGGGACATAAGAGGGCTTTCTGAGGCGCTGAGCCTCAGTTTGCTACTCCTCCATACATCTCCTCTACCACTCCCAGCCCTCTGGCAGCCAAGCAGAGTGGGGATGACTTAAAACCCTGCCCCTTCCTGAATCCCAGCAGGGAGGGAAGGGAATAGAGAGTTGTCCTTCCCCAAGCACTGGGCTGCAGATCTCTCTATATTTTTATTCTGTTGTTTCTACCATCTGCAACGGGGCGGGGGGGTGGGAGGGGGAGTGGAGAGGTTAAAAAGCAGAGTGGGCCATCTGGGAATGCAAAAAATACCAAGGAAGAGAGGGAGTAACTGTGAGACTGCAGCGTTAAAAGAAGAGACATGGACACACAAGCAAAAAAACTTGGATCAACACCAGGAAATATGTCATCAAGAGAAATGTAAATGAGTAAAATTTGCATTTATTTGTACCTTGGGAGGGAAAATAGTTGATTGAACTCGAACTCCCACCCCTGTTACTGTAAGTGATCTATACATGCAATGTTCACTTCTTGTTGCAAAACACCAGTGTGTCAGACCCGCTCATCAGCTTCTGGCACTGCCCTCCCACAGGCAGTCCTCTCTCCATTGCGCCGATTTGCACTCAACTTTTCCAATGTAGGTGGCTGTAGCCTGGCACCTCTGTTAAAGGCATCTCAAGCAAAGGAGTTAGCTTTTCAAACAGGCCCCGTGATTGCTGTTCACAGTGTGGCTGGAGCAACAAAGGGTGCTGAGCACCCCTGAAAAATAAATCATGCCACCCAGTTGCAAAACAGGGCTTTTAGGGCATAAGGAGAGTAATCTGCATTTGTGGAGTTTGCTCAGTGTCTATAAGGTTGAACACCCACTACAGACTGTGAGTGTTTTCCACTAATTTTAGCTGAAGCAGGTTCTATCTGGTCTCTGCTTTTGGTCCTTGGCTTCAGGTCAATATTATTTTGCTGTCATTCTTCTGTTTTCTACATTGAAGTCTAGACTTAAAAGGGTGACTAAGCACCTAATTTCAATCTTGGATTCCTAAATCCTTGTTTAAGTATCAATCTAAACTGTTAAGTTTTTGTCTTCTTTCAGAAAGTGTGAAAGCCAAGAGGTCCTAGTACCTATAACCACAAAGCCACTGTCATCGACCTTGTCACATCTCTTAACTTAAAAGCCAGTTCATCTGTAAAATAAACATCATGATACACAGATAAGGCACGATGGGTAGAATTAGCTACATTTGAATTGTGTTTCAGATATAAAATGACAAAAGGTATTAGTGCTTCTAGTCATGGGAAAGTGTTCTGAAGACATGGTCAACAAATGCAGAGTTACCATTACTGCACAGCAGGCTTTCAGCTTCCCACCCTGGGCTCACGAGGACATAGGCTGAGCAAAGCCACCTTCATCTAGGAAGATATTCAAATCCGTCCCCTGTATAAAGAGGGCAAAGTCTTCACGTGAGGAGACCGGCGCGTATAGATATGGCTGTGGGAGGGGACAACAGCCTGGTCTAAATGTCAGTTCTGACTGATACCCTTCCAGTCTATCTTTGGTTCCCATAAGCCACAGGGTGAAGTCCTGGACTCCAGGAGCAAAGCTGTGCACTTCACTGTGTGTGGTGTGTGGCTGAATAGATAAGCATCCAACTTATTAATATCCTGATTAGTTTTATGCAGGTGGTTTTTATCCCAAAGCAATTTCCATGAGATCTTTCATCACCTCATCCAGCATTTGTCTTCTCTCTGGTCCTGACAACGCAGTGAGGGATAAAAGACTGGCTGTGGTGAGAAGAAGGGCATTCAGAGGTGGCAGTGGGACTTGGATATCTGTACCTGAGCGTACAGCATTATGGGTTCAAACTGACATTGTGCGTGTAAATTAAAGTGTGACTATTTGCTCCTGGGTCCACTCCTCCTGCCAGACTTCTGAAGGCACTCATGCAGGTGTCTTTGAGTACTAACCATAGCCTGTGCTCTGGGGAGACTAACTGCTCCCTGACAGGTGGGCTTCACTGGGCACAGAACCAACCAGTGTCACCATCCAAACTCCAAAGTACAAACTTTTCACTCTGTTGAATACAATAAAACTTGCTACCTTTCCCCCGACTATCTTTATGGTTGGTTTCCCCTTGACTGTCTTGGTTTTCAGCCTCATGCCCCAGTTATCCTTCAGGAATATCAACATATTCCCCATGTCCCCCATTTTTTTTCCCCACCCACTGAAGACCATGCATGAGTTTCCCTACAGTGGCTTTCGGGGTTCTAGAGCTGTCACCTGAAAAAATATTTATAGCTTCAGGTGGAAAAAGAGTAAAGCACATTGTCAAATTCCCTCCTTTCAGAAATCATGTAACCAGATGACCTACCCAATTCCACTGATTTTACTGGGCTTTATACACATATCCAGCATTAACCTGCCATGGAAGAGGTGCTGTGAGTTGGGCTAGAAAGCCACTGGGGTTACACTCACATAAACAGCAAAGCAATATTTTGATAAAGCAGCTTATTTCCATTTCTTAACTGCTTTTCCAACAGCCTGCAGATACTTCCTGCTTCCCCTCTGTCCCTCTCCAGCAGATAAAGTGACACATTTGTTGTTGAGATCATTGTGGCACCTTTAGCAAGCCGGGGTTGTCATGGGACTCCCTGTATAAACAGCGCAGGTTTTCAAGGATAATACGCAGCATAAATGAGCAGTCTTGTTCTGTCAACAAAAGCCTGTGTGTTTATAAGGACCCTTGAATGTGTTTTTAAAAATACTTGGGTGGGTATTTTTAGCTGTGAGAGCCTCTCCAGCCTCCCCTAACACACGGGCAGTGTTCTTGGCGCCGTTCTCCCCCTCTCCCAGGCATGCTGCAGCCGTCCGATGGTGGAACTCCCACAGAGGGATGTTTCTGCACAAGCAGAGCCCTGAGGAGCGACTCGGCCTCTTGTTATTCAGGCTGCACTGACATCTGTTGGCTCTTATCAACCAAGGTAGGAAAAAACAAACCCGGTTGGTTTCATACACCGAGATAACGCTCACGGGCCGAAGCAAATAACCCGGCGAGCAATCCTGCAATAACACTGGCTTGCATCCAGGTGTGGTAAGTAATTCACAGGCAGTACTGTCCAGTGGGCAGGATCGAGTAAGTTTAAAAGCTTGGGGCCTCCTATACGGTTGGCAACGTACTGTGTTCCCTATGAAACATGCAATTCCCAGCGATCGTCCTTCCAATTCTGTGGCTCTCCTCGTGTCCTGAAACAGCACAAGTTGCCTTTGCCTTTCTAGAGGAGAAAGCTCAAGCCAGCTTGAAGAAGCTGTGTGCTTCACTGCAAGCATGTTGTTCAGTCCATGTGACTAATTAAACCAGTAGGACATGAACACTCATTTCTGAATCAGTGTCTGAAAAGATCACACAACCTTTTGGAAAAAACAAGTAAGAACTGAGCAAAGCGTTTCACTTTTGAACTAGCAAAGTCTTACTCAGATATACAATTTTGATAATATAACTGTATGTTCAGGGTAATAAGCAAAGAACAACTGGATGTCCTGGAGTTTAGCCAGCATCCTGCTTTGGTTAAAAGCTCTGTCCTGCAAATACTGTACTAATATGTCAGTGCTCTTATTCACAGAATTAACACAAGACTTAACTGAAGTGGGTAACAGTGCTACCCACTTCTCTGTCAGGCTTAGTGATGAAGCAATTCCAGGGCTCTTTTTTTTTAAGTGACTAATGCCCGGAGTGTGGTAAGTCCCAAGTCTGACTGGGCAGCTCAAGGGGTTTTCTGAGAACCTCTCTGCAAACACGGTGCCCAGCTGATTTGGGCACTGATGTGACTGCAACACTTTGTGAGTGAGAGAAAGACTAAACAAGCAGCACAGAGGTACTGTGGGCATGGGAGGAAGTTACATGGAAGAGGACTTTTAGGATAGTATGGACTGGAGGGGCAGACTTGAGAGAGATGGAGACTACCATCCATTTCCTTTTCAAGTGGAAACAATTCCAGAAATCCTTCTCCCTGATGTTCCTCACAAATATTTGTTAAATGCTTGGGCCAACAGCATTTAATTTTTGCCTTACAAAATATAATCTCATTTTTAAAAGTCAAATCTGCCCTTTGATTTTAAAGACAGCTTGTACTAGTCAGGTTTTGAAATAATTTTAAACAGAATTAGCTTATTTTACAGCTTTATAAATCTCTCCTGGTTGGCTCCAGTGTGAGTAGGTTGTTAAATTCTACCAGTAAAGATTTCATCATTTCTCTGAGCGCTGCAGTTTAATATTTCCCATGGAAGCACTGGGCCAGGCTGACTGCCTGCTAGACTTCGTTGTTCTCATGCAGCTTTAAAGGAGAAGATGGCAGAGAAACAAGGGATCTACTTTCTTGGTAAAAAAAGCACTGAACATGAAAGCCTTGCTGGCCACGCAGGACAGGGGAGGTGGAGAAGGCTGGTATCTCCACCGCCGGCAAGCCCCCGAGCAGCCTGGCAGCTCTGGCACTGAACAGTTCTGTGCCAAGACCCTCAAGAGCCAAGGTAAAGAGTTGGAGCTGCCAGGACCAAGGAGGCTGAGCGAACCCAGGGCTCTCAGGAAGGTGCTGCAGCGACCTGCCTCAGAGAAGTGAGAAGCAGCAGCCCTACAGAGGAGTTTAAGCTCCCACTTACACCTTTTCTTTATATGCTCACATTGCCTGAACACCTCCGGCTTGCTTCTCGTTCGGACTGCAGAAAACACAGACATCCATTCACTGTAGCTGCAGTTGTAGTCATATAGTCATAATTCTGATTATTTGTGCACTGCTTCCAGGGCAGGATACCATCGGTGATCGGGAGGGCAACAGTAGAAATACTCCCCAGAGCACAACAGCTGCATCTGCTCTGCATCACGCGCCATCACTTGACCCCCGGCTCTGGGAACAGTGTCAGAGATTTTCCCCAGACACAGGCCTTCTGATAAGTCAGTCAGTCACAGCAGTGAAGTAAGGGATTTTGCTCTTCTATTCTTCACTTGCAGTAGTACAGTTTACACCATTAGTTAACGAAATCTGAAACTAGAGCGAGGGCTGCAGGATGAGGAAAGCACAGTGTTTCCTCAGGGGGCAGTTACATGTGCACACAGAGTGTTTTTTTAATGTTTTCCTCTGCTACATCACTGTGAAAAGAGTTTAGCTGGCAGCAGAAAATGGCCCATGGTTGGAAACCCAGAATCCTCTAGATGTCACCACTGCAACGGCCTTGCAGGTGTCTGCTCCTGCACCAACACATCCCTGAGCGTGTCCAGCGAGCACAAAGACAGACTTACTGCCTTTGACATGGCCAGCTTTAAAGCCGTTTTCAAGTTGCTAATGAGGCCCCAGTGTATTAACACCAGCCTCATTAAAAGTTAAAAAAAGAACATAACCACTTCATTTCTTTTTCACCATTTCAGCTGTTCCTTCACGACTTGCTTTCTCACATCTGGTGTCTAATCAATCCAGGTGTCTGCATGCTAATGCTGCAGTGCTCAGGTTGCAGGCACAAAAGGGGAGTGATGAGTAATTTACAACCATTCCTCTTCTGGTGCAACAACAACAAAAAACCCTTTGGAAAAATACAATGTTCCCTCTCATCCTCCTCACAAGATGTATTTTGCTGTTATCTCACTAACTGCTGTATTTTTCATCTTCCCAATGGTTTCCATAGAGAAAGAATTGGTTAATTCTTTGCCTGGATAGAGCCAAACCACATCTGGTTGCAACACCCAAGCAAAAGACTTGTGTTTATTGGGACAGACAGCTACCCTTCACTCAGGAGGGACCTTCTGTGCCAAGCTGAAGACCTGCAGTATCCACTGAAGCAAATGGAAAGGCCCCATGTGAAAGAGAGAACAACGGTGTAAAGGAAAAAATTTCAAGCCTCTCATTTGTAAAGCCCTCCTGGAAGTGCAAAGCATTCATGATTCCCCTTGCTGTTATTACTACTGAAAAAAATACAAGAGAATGGAACAATGAAGACAATGAAGTCTTTTCGTGTTAAGAAACTGTTTCATCTGGCAAAAAAGACACCAAAGGCTGTACTGCATTACATTATCAGCAATGGGTACAGAGCGTACAAGAGGAAAAAGACAAAAATCTATCATTTTTTGGATGTGAAAGCAAGTCCTGCCAAAGGATTCTTGCTTTCAGAGCCACAAGCCAGAATTGTAGTATTCTACACCAAGAAGATTTTTTTGCCAAACCTATATCTACATTATGAATTCAGACATCTTGTGTGCAGCTAGTTAGAAAACATGAAAAAAAAATTTTAAAACATTTCATTTTCTCCAGAGTTAGCCTTTGCCAGAAAAAAAAAATCCCAAGGATTTTTTTAAGAGTAGATTTTCATCTATTTCTTAGGAACTTGGTTCAAAATTTTACTGCCACATCTCAGTGACGCTAGAACATACCCAGGATGCACAGAGATGACACCTTGGTGAGAACTTAGGCAAACCTCCAGGTTTACAGGTCTTGTCCCTCCTTAGAGTCCCCTATTTCCCACTTCTCTATAGCCATAAAAATCAACCAGTCAATCACGGTAGCATTTTCCTTTAAACGACTTGAGAACTTTTAATCCGTTTCCACAGATTAAACAAAGTAATTTGTGCTATTACATTGGGAGAGCTCAGCATGTCTGGCTGGAGGCAAGGCACGGGCAGCTTTCCTTCGTGTTTTACCAAGGTGGAAGTGCCAAAGCCTTGTCCCTGTCATACGCTTTCTGTGCAAAAGCGTGCTGTGCTTTTATGCAGCCACAGGTTTTATACTTTGCCAAATAAGGGATGATGAATAAAGATCTGTGTGCTCTAAAGTCAAGAGCTGCTCACTAGCCTGCCATGTGGAAAGCTGCACGCAGGGATTTTCTGAGCGCAGCAATGCTCTCGGTGCAGCTGGTGGGTGATGAGCTGTCCTTTTCAAATAGTGCTCAGGTCCCAACGATGTATCTCGGACTGTTTCATACTAAAGCCGAGCTGTTTTTAAAATGCCTTTACCTTCTCTAGTGTATATATCCCTCACGAGTTAGCTTGCTTTGGCTTTTGGATAGAATGGAATTTATGAAGATATTTTAAAGTGCGCATTATGATGCGTTGACTAGAGACCGAGTCTGAAACCCTGCCCCTGCGATGGCACGGCCAAATTCCGTACCCAGGGTCAACCACAGCTACACCAGCCCCGCTGGAGGACAAGGCAGGCGGGCAGCGCAGAGAAAAGCAAGGCAGAACAGTACATTAACTTCTACTAGTTTCTAGAAACTGCTCTATAGGAAAGGGCAAAAATTTGTATTTTGGTTTATAACATCACCTTATCACTTTAATAATTCCCTTGTTTATATGATACAAGAGACTTTGGTTTCTGTCCCATTTAAAAATGTGCTTTTCCATGCGATGATGTCAGTCATATCTTAAGTGGTATTTGTCGCTGGACAGCAAAGGAAGTTTTGAGGAGCTTTATTAATTTTTGCTGAGGACATTTACTTGCACTCCCATTATGAAATAATTCTTTCTACAGCCAGCACCAGCATAGGTATCTGTGGTCTCCCCAACAGGATTTTAGGTGCAGAATGCAATGTTAGCTATCATTCAGCCTTCACATGTCACAGAGAGGTTTATGGGACTGAATTAAATTCCACTGAGAGCAGAAATGACTGGGAGATGAAATACGTAAACAGAGGAGTGCATGTAGCCTGCAGAGTGCCGTTCCTTAATTGACTCACTGGCGCTAAGGACTTCAGAAAGACTTGTTCTTTTGCAGGACTGATACTCCACAGAGACAAACTCCCTTTGGACAGACCGTGTAATTAAGGCACAGTCCCTGAACTAATTCCCTTTCCAGTGTGGGAGTAGCAGGCAGCTGCCCAGGGCTGGAGGAAGCCCTGGGAATCGATGTGACTCAGGGTACAGTCCGGCCGCCTGTATTATTTCAACTGAACATACGCATCCATTTGCTGAGTAGTACAAACATGTTACAGCATTCTGGCTTAGTCTCTGGGATGGGAGCTCCAGTTCACCCTATGATTAATTTCCTTTAAAGCTAACAATAACGTAAAAGGAGACTGCACACAAGTACCAGCCTCAAAACAGCTTGTAATTGCTTTTTTGGTAAATTATTTTTGCCAAGAGCTCTGTGTTTTCAGAGCTGCAAAGTTCATTCACAGATAAATTTGGCAACAAAAATCACAGACCCACCATATACTCTTGCTGGATTATCTACTACAAAATCATTAGCCAAAGATTAAAATGAAAATTCACAGATATATTTCAGCTTTCAGAGTTTAAGTAGTAAATGTCTCCAGTAAATAATTAATATGACAGAAAGAGGATTTGCTGAGTGAGGCAACAGTACTATATAAACTTCATTGTGTTCTGCCTTGCTAGTTAATCCTGCCCCAAGTATTACTAAGGATATAAACTCAGGTGAAGTACTGTGCTGAGGTACCTCTACTATTCCCAATCTGCAAGCTAGTTTGCTCAGAGCTGGGTTGGTGCCTTCATGCAACACTGGTCTGTGTGAGCTCAGAGTTCGTACTTGGAACTACAGCTGATACAAACGGCTTCTGCTCTGCTGAAGTGGATACAGCGATATGGTATGAATAGGTGGAAATTTGGGACATTTAATACTGTAGCTGTTAGTCAAAAGCATTTGAGTTAATCTGGGGTCATAATCATGTCCATAGACAGCTGTTTTCTGTTTCACTCCAAACAGTTGTGCCCATGTGTCAATGCTTTTCTTTGGAATAAACTTTCTGGTGGATAATCCAGGCAGCTATATGTGGCCTCTGGGATGCTTGGGTTGCTGCTTAGGATTTTCTTTAAAGTCTCTCCACTTGACCTGTTAAGCATTTAAGGATGCATTGTATACAGAATGTCTGCATTCACCTTAAACTCGAGAATTAGACTGCTGAGCATTCATGAAAAAAGAAAAATCAGATTTTTTTTTTCTTTTTTTTTCCTTTTTTTTTTTTAATTTGAAAAAACACTTCTGTTCTGGCTAGTTATTTGTATCTGGAAAGAAACCAAGCAAAGAAACTCTAATTTAGAAAGAATGATTCAACAGCCACGTTTCAGAATACTTGTTCAGCAATAAAGAGCCTGGATTGAAGTGAAACATAAGGGATCAATAGTTCCCGTTTCAGAGAAAATGAGGATTATTGGACAGAAAACAAATCCCAGCATTTGGTTTGGTGATTAGAAATGTATACATTAAAAGTACCTGCAAAGCAATCGATTCACACAGTTTGTGCTTTCCATTTGAGAGAACTAAAGGGGAAGTAAACAGAAACAGCTCACTGTAAGGTTGCTCCCCCTTTTTAAAGCAGTGTAAACAATTGCTGCCAGCCCACATTTTGTGGAAGCCTTACAGTTTGCTACACCAACCACAGAAGTGATGTGACAATCATGGAGAATATTTAGCTTCTGGGTTGATTTTTCAGCATGGTTTTGCCATTTGCCTTGATAGCAAGTAAGACAATTTATTCATGGCTAGAATAATGCAGCAAGGTGATGGGAAGAGAGGGCAAAACTTATTCCTAAAATAATCACACAAAGTTCAACGTAGATGAAGCAGGATTGAAATTGAACCGCGTTACTAGAGATGAGAAGAAGAAAAAAAAATTATAAATTTAGAAATCTCATTTTTAGGAGCTGCATTCACTGAAGAAAACCCCAGCAGTGTTGCACTGGGTGGAAAGATAAGGCACTGTCTGGACAAAAGAACTGGGCCCATCTGGAAAGAGAGAGAACTAGATGCAGGGCAGCCTCAGAAACTCTCCTGTGCTCTCTGACATATTTACTTGTCAGAACCTTGGAAGATGTTATTTTCTTCAGAAGAATTTTCTTGTAGATAACAACTTCAGAGAAAAAAGAGAGAGGGAGGGAGAGAGAGAGAACGATGATTGAAGAAGAGTTGCTATAAAAATGTCATGCTGTTGACACAGGGACACTACTTGCACCTCACCTTCATCAGCAGTTGGATTTCTTTTTTTGTAAAGGATTTCTTCTCCTTGAAACAGCCTTACTCATAAAATGTATATAGTTAAAATTTTAGTATATCATATACAACTTCATTTATCGTGCTGAAAATTTAGCATTCATACAGCTCTTGTACGTGAGTGCAACTTAGCATGGAAAGCTCTCTTTGAAAAGAAGGGTAACTTTTTATGTTGTTCTATTACAATAAATTTCACAAATTTACTTTAAATTCTAATAGCTTAGTTTTTAATTATCTGATATGAACTTGTTTTCCTGTGCTTATTATTTTTGGAAACTTGTTTTGAAGAACAGTGTGTACAATATACCCCTGGTCATTCTTTACAGTTAAAGAAAATAATAGCTTAGTAAACTTTGCAAATAATAGTACAACTTTGTACATGAAACAATTGGACAACATGAATATATGACCTGATTTATGAATGTTGCTTTTTTTGGCACAACTTACCAATCACTCAAAGTAGCACCCTTTAACTGCATTATTAGCTTGGCAATACCTACTACACTGAAGAGGTAGCTGAAATCTATGCTTCTCTGTTTGATTAATAATCCAAACTCTTTACAGACCCACACCTTGAAATCAAAATTAGCAATAAAAATTTGTTGTGTTACAGAACATACCGGTTCTTGTTTTATTTTAAACTGGCATTTTGTCAGTTTTGTATCTGGAGAAACAAAATTAGTATTTCAGGGTTTTTCATGTGCTATTGATTATTTTAAAATACAGGTTTTGTTCATTAAATGTATTAGCTCAATTCTACTTTCATTGGTTAGGCAAGAACCACTCATTTCAATAAAAGATGTTTTACATTTGGGGCAGAAGAAAACCCAGTAAAAAGTGCTTCACTTTATAAAACAAACCAAACCCTCTCTCATTATCCTAAAGTCAAAGTTTACCCAAAGTTTCTTGTTAATAGAATTGCTTAAAAAAAAAAAAGCTGTTTGCATTCATATCAGCTTCTTGCTACCTCCAAACCTTTAGCCTCATCAGAGCATTTCCCCCTCAAAACGCACCAGCAATCCACATTTCTAGTTTGAACATGGTCCAAAGATCAGGCAGTCTAAATCAGAAAATGCATTTCAATCCTTCTAAAGCTTCAGATTCACTATGTTGATTACTTAGCTTTTATTACCACTGACACACTGGGCGATTAGAAGATGCCACCCCCCTCCTCCTTGTAACTGGAAGCTAATGTGAAGAGCTGGGGTGACTTACTCTCATCCACGCAGAGCCTGTGGCACTGCAAGGAGCTGGTACGTCTCAGGCTGGAACCATCACCACCGCGTCACTCTACCCTTTCCTTATCCCTGGCGCTGCCTTCAAACTGCAAGCACTCCAGGGAAAAGGTCTAGGACATTCTGATTGTGACAACTAAGAGGAAGAAAATGAAATACTGAATAATTTTCCTAAAGAGATAAAATGTTAAAGTTACAATCAAAACTAAGTAGTAGAGAAGTCAAGTTCATGTTCAAGGCTGTCTCACAAAGGCACGGTATGGCTTATGGAAAGACAGACGGGACAGATGGCTTTGAAATAAAATACTTCATTCCCGATATCCACAGTATTGCTGAACAGATGTAGGATTTCATTTAATTCCATCATGCCTCGCAATTAAAGTCACATCTTACTTCAGAGCTATATCACCCTATACAATGGACTTCATTGCCTACCTTATCTTCCTGCTGATTTTCCCACAGTTTCCAAGACCTACAGCTGACACAGTGAAAGGTAGATGACCTCTGTCAAATTCTTGATCAGCAAGACTGCATAATTACACATTAGTTACTAATCCACTCAGTTAAGCATTGTGCACTGGACCTATATAAACACATTATCTCCCGTGTTCTTACAGACCTTCCTGATATGGTGTCTAAGGAGCCCAGCTCTGGCTGCATCATCATTATTTCGTTAACTTGTTCATTTTTCTCACTCGCTGCCTCTGCAGTGGTGACAAATGGGAGAGTTTCTTCTCCATAAGATATGCCAGGATCTTCTGGTGTGGTTTTATCTGAACTGTGCTTGAGAAGGGAACATGCTCATGGTTGCCCTGGGGTAGCATACGTAGGTGATGTAGCCTATTAAATCCTCAGAGCAAGGTACTTGCTTCACCATATGTTTTGCTTTATATAATACTAATTTTTCTGTTGGCACAACAAAACCAGTACCTGCTGTTTGAGGAGGGACCCACACCTTACTCAGAGCAATCAGTTTCAGCAGTTTCTCTTTCCTTAAGATCCAAGTGGCATTTCAGATAGCTTACCGCTGCCTGCTGCCCAGTGGTAAGGGCATTTTTCATGGCAAATGGTTACTTGATAGTAAAAGCCTCAGAAACTCATTTACTGGAGCAAAGTGCTGTCACTGATAGCCTTGTTCCAACTGCCCCCAAGTTAAAGGACTTCGGATACTGATCTCCCTTTTTCATCGGGTGGCATTTTTACCTGGACAGGGTCCAGATGTCACAGTTCAGTGACATCTCCAATTGCTACTGAAGCTGTTTCTGTAATGATTTGATTCACAAGGCATTTAAACATATACTGCAGTTCCACTGAAATCCCAGAATTGCTGGTAGAAACACAAATACATCATTCTGACTGCAGATAACATCAGTGTGTTCTTCAGAAGTTTCTTGAAACTCCATCAACTTGAACCAAAATCAGATTCTACTTCTGTCATTTGCTTTTTATTGCGACATAAAAGGACCCATACGCTGTCCTGACCAAAGCCAATGGCGAAGTAATTGGGGTGTAGGAAAGCAGGATATATTGTAATTCAGGCTCCCTTTAAAAAAATGTGAAGATAGAAATGGGAGGCATACACCTACGCTAAGCATGTGTTTGGGGATTTGAAAATAGGGGCATATCAGTTCATAAACATATCTTTTTGTTCTTATCTACTAGACTGAAGTTGGGAAAATTGGTTTTGTGATGTTGGAATTGTAAGGTGGGATACCAAAGTATGGCTCTACTTCTGAGATGCAGTACAAAGAAGTGGCGTATTAAATACATCAAACTATATTCAGTATTGGCTATAAAAAAATAAAACAAACAAAAAAAGGTATTAAATTGCACTGCCTATTAGGTTATCTGATTTTTTCTCTCAAAGAATTATAATAAGCCTTCTGAAAGGACTGATTGAGTCTTTCCTTGGAAGAGAGAATAAATGTTTTACTGGAGCAACTTTATTGCACATTTGATTACTGTGATGCAATTTGCTTTGTTTTAAAGCACACCAGTGCTTTTTTCTGTATTACTGCAGTTACATTTCTGGGTGGTAGAAGTAAGAGAGATTTCAAGTTAATTATTCAAAAGAATACATGCAAAATTATGAAGCTGTACATTTTTAAGCATTGCTTTCTGCTTGGCAGGCTCAGCAGAGTCAATGCTGGTAATATCTTCTGCCTACTGATTACCGATTTTGGAACATTTCTTAGTAGTACCACAGTTCCAAGAATTTGCAAAAAAACCTGACAAAGCCCTAAATTCCCCAAATACTGTGTCATTCTCAAGACCAGGAACAAGGGAAGGAAGAGGAAAACAATGAAGAAGTACATGTAGTATTCCACTACCTGAGTTAAAACTTCAACACATAGCAAAAATGCAATTGGGATAAAGTTTGTTTGCAGCATATATAGGAGCTAAAGAAATAGTTCTAAAGAGAAGTTTTGCTTTGTCTAATTTATTGTGTAGCCTAAGTGATCTCCCAGAAGAGGTTCTCCCACACCAGCTGTGAATATTCAATCCAGCATTTAAACACTCAATGTACCTTGACCTTTCTGGAGACTCTTATGTACTGTTCTGCATGTCACCACATCCAGACTGGATCACATTTGCCCTAGTGAGAAAGTGCATCAAAGACATTTTAAGCCTTGTTTAGCAATAGCTTGGTTTTCATATTACTCATCAGACTGATGTTTGACTCCTGCTTTTTATGGAACTGCTAACAGAAAAAAGTTTTTATGGGTGTTGGTGAAACTGTACTGTTACTCTCAGCTAGTAACATTGGTACTGGATGGTGTGTGGCTGTGTTACAGGAATATGATATCCTGGTGTGATACTGAATGCAGGAGTGCAGGCAAGAAGTCCTAATGTGACCAGCTGAGAGTGAAAGTCTGGAGTAGGATAATGTGCTACGGCTGACCAAGAATAAAGAGAATAAGGTGGACTAGCGTTATCTTTTATCAACACAAATATGTTCAGAGAAATTGAGACCTATTGTTTTTCCCTTCCTGCTTTTTCCCTCCACCCGTTCAAGTTTCTTAACAAGCAAATGCAATATTCAGAAAACTAACACCTTGATAGCCATGCCAACACGCAGGAACAGTGAGTCATTGGAAAGCAGTTCCAGCTTCCTGTACCAGTGCATTAGAAACCTCTGTGGGAAGATGAGGTTGCACCTACAATATTCTTGTGTTTCATTTTTGGGCAGCTCATTTTGCAAGTGGAAGCTGGCGGGACACTCCCTTTTTACCCTGTGTACACAGCATTTCCTGCACAGTTCCTGCCAACATCGGCAAAGTACACAGCCCTTCTTTATCAGGTACAAAGCTCTAAGAGTGATAATTACATGACTAAGCGTGACGCAGACCAAAGCACAGTTGCCACCTAATCCCACCTTAAAAATGGAGGCGGTTGTGTCGTAAATTCACAGCCTTGGGGAACACAGAATCAAGAAGGCAGCTTGCCTGCCACTCATGGATCACTACTGGTCCGCCATATAAATGCTGTAAGAGGGACCTGTTTCCCTGAGGATTACCAACACAAACAAACACAAATGATTCTTTCTTAAGGTTGAGGGTTTTTTGGGGGGGGGAAGGGAAACACACCTGGTTTCATGGCAGGTGCTATATCCATTGACTTTTTCACTATCGCTAGGTGATACGTGATTGAAAGAAGTTCCAGTGCCAGATGAGCTCTAAAAATAAAACTCCACTTGGCTGTCATTTGCAAGAACTTTATGATGATGAAGAGCATACAAATAAAACATGTTTACCTGGTCAGTTAAGTCTATTTAACCTGACTTTGCAACACACTAACTTGGTATAATTTGTATAATATTTGCAAGCAATTTTAACGTACCTTCCAGTGTCACATCTGCTTCCTACTGAAATGGGACAGTAATGGCATTTTGAACAGAAAACGAAAGGCACAAAGACTGTGTACACAAATTCTGTAAGTGTGCTGGAGACCATGACCAGAAGGGCCAAGAAACATGTTTAAAAGGGTGCTGACCCCTGGTTCCCTGAAGGACTATCTGTCCTACTTCATTCCTTACAGACACGCCAAATCAGGCTTTTGGTTTGCCCATTTGCTTGGTGCAAACCAAGCAAACACAACATTTTTACTTGGGAGCCAATTCATCTTTAATTTTGCTTTGCCCAAGGGAATCAAAAGGGATAACATAGCACATAGCTGTTCTGATATATCTAATTTTGAGGCCTATTGAAATTTAAATGGCAGCATTTCTTCCATTGCATGTTCCTGTTGCCTTGCAAGTTTGGAGCATCGCACATTACAGCTGTTTGACTTTTGTTCTGCTGATTTGGTGCTGCATCATTTGGATGGCTCGTGACCAGAGGCATTATGCCTTGCGTAGTTCCCCATTCCTTCCTGCTTATGGGAACATCCTGCTTGTCCTAAGTTTCTTTGCAGGGCTAAATATCTCCCCAGAGGAATTCTTCCCTACAATCCCACAATCAGTTCTCATAAGCTTTGGCTTCAGCATGCCTCTTGGCATGAAGGTAGGAATTCCTCATTTTCTCATTCCTTAGTTAGGTGAGCTAGGCTTTGAGAGAAAAATAAAACTGTATTTTAATTTTTGTGCTGTATTGTACTCTCCCTCAACCCATGACACCCAGTACCATGTTAGGAATGATGTGAGGGACAAACCAAAATTACTTGGCAGAGGCATTCATGACATACGCACATGGTTTGGCGCGTATGTTTTCAACCACTGAGGCCAGGCCACATGCAAAGTCCAATTCTCGTTGTCAAAGCCTGGGAGCTTGTTCCAGGCCTACCAATTTCTTGTAGCACAAGAATTTGGCTTTGTAAGAGAGTCCGGAGTGGTGAAAGGCCATTTCTGGAGTCTGCACAGGAGAACGCTGTGGTGTTGGAAACACTTGTCATCTGATTTGTCAAAGACGCTTCAATGCGGGACGTGGAGTTCAGAAGGGATCAAGCTCTATAGCCAAGTTAAACTTTCTTCTTCCTATGCTAACTTAATTAACTGTCAGGGAAAACAGTAATTTGTTGTTACTGAAGAAAAGTACAGCAATTTGACTTTGCGTCCCATTTTCTGATAATGCTCAGACCTCACAAGGTCCTGTGTAATACCGACACAAAGCAACTCTTGCCTCCGAAGTCTTTGCAACCTGAACTCCCTAATCAACACGTATAGAAAATATAGCCACTGGGACAGACATCCCCTCTAAAGTATGCTACTTTTTTTGACTTGTTTAGATAGTTTGCAAGGCTCTAGATCTCTGTCAGTTACCGAACAAGGGAAGATGTTGCTTGTGTACCTCTAAGAGTTCTGGGGAAAAAATAAGGTGCAAATGTGGTTTAACTGCAGATCCTCTATGCATTCACACTCTAGCTGTTGAATTGCAGATCCTCTATGCATTCACACTCTGGCTGTTGCTAAGGCAACATGAGATTCAAAAACTTATGAAGGATAAACAAGAATCTCTCCAAGAAGCAATATTGACTGAGAGCAGTAAGGAAACAACACAAGTTCGTCTTAGCGTGGTTCTCTGACCTCCTCTTTAGCAACACAGTTAAGCATTTAGTCTTGCTAAACTAAAGCTGGAACCTGTTACCAAAATACTCTAAGGATAGTTTTACTAAATATCAGTTGTGCAAGCATGAACACTTGATTTGTGTAGACAGCTACCTGGCTTGTCTGTGCAGTTGCACATGTGCTTTTGCAAACAGCTCAGCCGCGCGTTTGCCTCGGTGTTGGAATGAGAACAGACTTCTTGGGTATCACAAGCTTCATAACAACATGCAGGACAGAGATGGGTGATGCATTCACGCTCACAGTAGAGACCTTCCAGCCATTCCGGGGGCAACACAGTATTGTAAGGACCATACACGCCTCCTGAAGCAGAAGTTCTCTGTTGCCAAGAACATACCTTTTATTTCTACCGCTTGCTCAGCTCGCTCTGGTTGCTGTTTCAAGTAAGTGGATTTTGGACAGGCAGGTGGAGGCCTGCCATGTATACTAGAAGAGAGCATGTTACATGTATTCAGGAGCAGTGACCACTTTATGGGACTGCCAGTCTCCTCTGCATTTGCAGCCTCCGTTGCTAGGTGACAATGTTTAAGGCAAGATAAGTCACCTACTAAGAGAGGCGTTTGCAGCCCTAGGCAGCGATAATTATAAAAAAGGTGTCAAGACAGTACAGTGATAGCGTCACGCCCAACAGATTTGTTTTCTTCTTATTACAGAAGGGGACAAACCACATAATCTTCTTTTGGAAATCCTCGGCTCTCTGCTTAAGGGAATGCTAGTTAAATACTGGAGCTATTTCTGTGCTGCCATGTTTTTAATTCTCAGCCTCAATGGCAGCATAGTGGCAGATGAAATACTCTACACTGTGGTCTTTTGGTTCTATGTGGCTCAGTATCAGGTAAGCAGAAAAATCAAATTAATGGTGTCCTTTAGCGCAGATTTTCAGATGGAATAAACTGTCATATCTTTATGGGGGGTGGGGAGAAGGGTTCTTCAACTTCAGTTTAATTTACACCATCGTGCCAGCCTGAATGAGGTGCTGCACAAATCTGCACTGTGCTCTGCTGTTATTGATCCTGCAGACTGGTGCAGAGGGCTCTGGGAGCGCGAGGACTCTTTTACCCTGCCTCAAGGTAGGAGCCTTATTTGAATAACTGAAAGATTGCTGGAACAATGTCATAGGAGGTCCAAGCAGCACCAAGACCTGCTGCATATCAGGCTGATGTTTACCAAGAGAAGGAAGTACTCGCAGTATTAGCAGGATTTGCACTTATTGTGGCTTTTTTTTTTTAAAACAAAACAAAACAAAACCCCCACAGTTGCACAAACTTTCATTCTTCTATTTTGTTTGGTTTTCTCTTTTAAAGAGAGCTGGAATGTATTTGCCAGTTGGCTAGAAATTATTTAAATGGCTTCTGGTTCAGTCAGTAGGCTAAATAATCCATTATTCGCATGGGATAAACAGGGTGTAAAAATTCTTTAAAACAAAAATCCTGTTTAGATCTTTTTGACAGCAACTGGAGGAGAGAGGATATTTATGAAACAAATAATATTTTCTCAGCCATCTTAGTGCTTAGTTCTTAGCTCACTTTGCTTTAGGCCCTCTCCCCGTAGGATCCTTATTACACAACTCCAGAAACAATATCCCTTGCAATTACCACTGGCCCAAATCCTTCGGTTATTGTTGTTACTGCAGTACTACGAGGAGGATCTTCCCACATCATGAAATTGCACGTGTTCCGGGCTGGGAATGGGCTGCAGGTCATCCAGTTCTCACTGGGCTCCTGTTCCTAAAAACAGCCCCAGAGGGTGGTAAACACAGTTTTGCTTCCTAGCAGAGGAAATCACAGAACAGCATTTTTGATGCTGTGAGTTTTGACTGTCCTCACCTTTCTCAGTTCTTCTTGCTCAGTGTCACATTTAGGATTTCTTCAGGCCTGTGACCATTTTGCACTGATGTTTAAGAAACACACAATTATATTGTGGCTAACGGCAATGGAGATGACAGTGTACCACCAACAGCTTGTCTACTGGGTTCAAAACCAGCTACCACCTCCCGTGACAGGGATCATATTTGACAGCATTACTTAGGAGCACCTGGATGATGGGTTACTCAGCCGTATCAAATATTTTCTCAGCTACAGTTCTTACAAATTTGGATTGGAGGTGAGGAAATACAAGGCAAGGAGAGGTATCCTTGGGAAGCGGGCATCAGGCCTCAGTTTGCTGAGGCATTAAAACACCCATCGCAAACTTAGTTAAACAGAGGCCAAATTCTCTGATGCCACAAGCATACGCAACAGCAGCGACATCCCAATGTCATCTCTTCCCATGCTCTCTCCCCCAGTGGTACCAGACACTGC
Organism: Haliaeetus albicilla; assembly: GCF_947461875.1. Taxonomy (NCBI): domain Eukaryota; kingdom Metazoa; phylum Chordata; class Aves; order Accipitriformes; family Accipitridae; genus Haliaeetus; species Haliaeetus albicilla. The sequence continues at coordinate 6,273,068 of NC_091484.1, forward strand.
AGGTGCACGCTGCGCTCTGAGGGCTGCACAACATGGCAGGAGGGGGATTCTCATCAGGTATCAGGGGTTCTCATCAGCTCTCAGGGCTATCACCCACTTGTACAGAAAAATGGAATATTGCTTTTAATGTTTCACTCTGTAAATAACAACATCACTTTCTGACTTCTTTAAGCACAGGTCTCCCCGGTATGGCAAAATTTTGTCTGTATTTATACAAGTAAACTCCAAGTATAGACACTCTTATTCCAGGAGCCTCTTTTCTTTTCTTAAGTGTTTCTTAAAACTGTTCTCAAGCTGCACAAGCCAAGTCAGGATAATTTTCTAAATGACAGTACATCGTAACCTACAAAGCATGCCTTCCTGTTTACTTGGCTCGCTGTGCTCTTGCAGATGTGCCTCACTGCTGCCATCAACGTTATACAGCACTGTATGGATTTCTACATGCTGCTCCATGTATGTTGAACAATCTATCTGCTATGGTGCCAGAGGAGAAACACGGTGGCTGAAGTCTGGCCAAGATATTGCTGTTCCCTGGCCACTGTTGCGGCCTTCCAGTATTTGCTGTGTCTTGGCCTCTCCCCTGCTCTCTGCAAACCCTTGTGCAGCGCAATTTTTAGGTTTGGAAAACAGAATGCAGAAGAGACCCAGGCAAAGCTCGGCAGAGGAGGACTGGAGGGTTACTGCCCTTCCAGCTCTGCAAGGGGAGAGCACCTAAATGGCAAAGCAAGAGCAGGAGGTGGGATCGCAGTCAGTAGTGCCCCTCGCTGTTGTTTGAGGTCCCACGGGATGCTCATTCGAGAGCAGTGGTAGGCTGGTGAGAGGACCCCACCAGGGAGTGGATGCAAACAGCCCTCCAAGCCTCAGGTCACCAAGGCTGTTTCCTCACGATTGGTTTTTATCTGCCCAACAGCCAGAAAAGCAGCAATCGACTGTGATCTGCATTATAATCACCAAAATCTGGTCATGCTCTGGAAGACATGCTTTTTCTCTCGGTTCCCCTTCAAACAGCTTCCCCTCCCTTTCTCCCCTGCATCCTAAGCACCCTAGTCTGAAGAGGGGTTAATTCCTTGCGATAGAAAAATCACCATCCAAATCAAAAGTTTTTGAAGCCAACAGCTAAGATGTTTGGCTGAGGCCCACATACAAAAATGAATCAACGACAGTATTATGCTCCTGACAACTTTATGGCCACAGTTAAAAAGTCTCTTTGCATACCATGTTCTGCTGGAAGCAAAGGACAAACAGTGCATTTTGGGAACCTGTAACGCAAGCGTATAAAATAACGATCACTGTTGTAAACGATTCTCCCATCGGCAGCCTTTATTTCTCCCTACAAAGCAAAATAAAGAGTGCGGGACTGAGTTCCTTCTCTAGCTCAACTGACTCCCCGAGTCATCTCCCTGCTCACAAACACTCCAGACACCAGTACTCAACCACCATTCTATAGAGCAGAAGAGTGGCAGAAGGTGGCAGCCACTGCAATGAAATATTTAAAACAAGGAAGAATAAAGGGGGAAGGGATATCCGAGAGCTCAGTTAGCAATTGGCACAGTTCAACTAGTGCTAACTAATGACAAGAAGAGACCAGAAAGCATCTTGGAATAGACCCCGATGAGGTCCTTCTATTATATCCCCAAATCACCAGTTGCTAAGCACTGAACTGCACACAGAGTATGCAGCTGTAAACATCCATCTTCCATTACAACGGCTCCTGTTGACTTTTCCCAGGGCTGAAGTCAACTCACATAGCACATCCCATCACTTGTCCCCAGCGTTAGAGCACTGTGAAGGTAGGTACGTGTTTATGGACAGCCACGTTAGCTCTGCACATCTCACTAGACACGTCTTTTGCTTTTAGAGCAATGTCTGTGTTGCTACACCACAAGTACAGAAACTGGCTTGAGGCATTGCATGTGATGAATATAACCCCGCTGCTAACAGCTTATCCATGGAGGGCATCTCACTGGCCCATCCATTCCAGCCTGGTTGAATGGCTTTACCCGTCTGATTTTGCAGAGAGACCTGAAGCTGCCTAGCACAATCCTACAGCTAAAGCTAAACTGCGACATACTTTTCTGGCTCTTCTGTCTTTCCAGATGACTTTCAACTTCTGCCTTTTGCCTCCCTCCAGTGGCAAGCGCTTGAGGACGAGAGTAAAGCTTGTGGGAGAACATGGACAGGAGGCAACGTGGAGATAGATCAGTCATGATTTTGACCTGGCTGCCCTCAGTCACTACAGTCCTGCACCAAACGTGGTGTGCTGCAGGTAAGTGCAGTTACAGGGAGCTGTTAAAGGTGGAAGGGCAGGATCTTTTTGTACTGATTGAGGAGATTACAGAAGACAAAGGCAAACGCTACCAGCTCAGCCAGGACTAACTCAGAGATTGCTGTTCTGCACAGCAGATGCTATCACTGACTCTTCTTTCTTCCATTGCTCTCTTGTAACATGTTTTTTAGGCTAATTTTACATATGTTTTGTGGTTTCATGTGGGCTTTTTTCATTTATCCTGGGTATCCCACCACATCATTTTTTAAAAGGATCAAGAACTGACTGCAATTTACTTGAGTCATTACCTTACATTTGACTAAGCTGTATCTTCAACATATAGTCTTACAGTCTCAAGAAATCAGGAGACACTCTCATTTGTCCTGACAGTTTGCTCTACTATCTAATGACTTTTGTCCCTTTAAATAATAAAATAACCCAGTGTGTCAAGTTCTTCTCCCAGACAGCAATCCTAGTACTAACAATCCTGTAGAGTGTCTGTGTCTTACGTAGTTTAGAAATAGCCAAAACACCATCTAATTATATGAAGCCATAACATCAGAAAATGGGCTACTAAAGAATCTCCCATGATACATCAAAACAATATATTATACAAAAATTTTGAGCATTTCTAGGTATAGTCCATGCTGCATGGAAAATTTCCAAACAGCACTTCTCTATATATATCTACAATGAGTAGATAAAAATATTTATGAAATTTCAAGTCATCCTTAAAAGCAGCATGCAAATCTTTGAGCTCCTTTTGCTTGATGGTAGTGCTGTCTTGGGATCACAATTCTGTAATTCTGAAAAGTGGAAGGGTTTGGTAAGCATATTGTCACAATTAGGAGTATATTTATGCATTTGGAAAACAGCAGTGTTTAAAAAAGAAAAACCCACCTGTTCCATGAGGGCTGTTGGGGAACATGTGCCTGAAAACAGGCAGCATTCCCTCCCATTTGTCCCTCTGACCCAGCCACGAGCCACAAGCTGTTAACCTGGCATGGTGGCTGCAACCTTGGAGGAACTGTCTGTGCTCACTAAGACAGTGCTTTTCTGCTAGAAGACACTTGTCTGTTCCGTCTGAAGGGATTGTGGCTTTGCTGTTTTGCAGCCAAGGGTGAATGGCTCGGTGATCAGATCGAAGCCATCTGCCCATTAAGGCTTTAGTTGATACCATAATTGCATTGGTGCAAACACCTAGCATAAACACGCTGCGTTAACGTAAACTGGGATTGACCCCTGTACTTTGTCACAGGCTCTCCAAAAAGCCCTGGCACTGACAGCGCGTTCCATAGACGTACCAGTGTGAAAGCCTTACAATGAACAGAGCTCATTAGAATCTTCCACTGGAGATGCCTCTCTGGAGATGGAGAGGGTGGATGAAGTAGTAGAGTTTCCCTTGAAGAGCAAGGGGAAGCGTGTTAGATCTAGACCTGCGTAATGGCCCTGATCTGTGTCCCAGCGGGGAAGTAACAGGGTTGTCCTGGCCCGTGTCTCTCTGCCTGGGCACTACACCACCATTTCTTCGTGGAGCACCACTATAGACAGCACATGGGCTTTCCATGTTGGAATAACGAGGCACATTTTGATTTGACAGTTAGGACCGAGTGAAGCCTTCTCAGTGCCTTTCTAGGTGAACAAAGATTGATCAAACATTTCATGTTATCTGCGGCAGAATCTCACAGATGTTTCCTTGCAGAAACCTTAAGCAGAATACCAAATGTTTCAACATACAAAGCTGGTCCAGAACCAAACCTTTACGATGTTGTTTTGCATTTGCCTATAGTATTGCATGTGCCTGTCAAATCCGCTTCCTGTTTTGGATATTAGATCTTGGGATGAAGAGCTTCCAAATACTAGCCAGGTCCAAAGTAAGCTGTGCTCCACAAAAATAAAAACAAAAATATCAGAAGTAGTATAAATACTCAGATGAATAATTGTCTCCTCATTATTTCCTGGCTTGCAAGCTTACATGTGTTCACAGGAGGGGGGGCAATTTTAAAAGACTTATGCTAAATTCCTGATGGCCAAAGGTATGAAGGTCTCTCTTACTCTCACAGCCTTTATATCTTACATGTCAAAGTGACATCCAACAAAATATGCATTTAAGACCCATCCCTTTTGATATTCATACAATGGGCTTCAGATTAGGTTTGTGAGCTTGTCCACTGTTAATTCTGCTGAAGACAAAGGGAATGCTATTTTGCTACCACTGGCAGTATTTCAGACAGATATGAAAAGTGGCTAAGTGTTATGAAATTGCTTGCGAAGTACGATTCAGAAAAAAGCATGTTGGTGGGATACCCAGTCTTGTAAGAATGGGTGCAACAGTCAGATGAAAAAGAAAGTCAGTGTCTCCTTGGCTTTAGTCTTAATCTTACGTCTTTGGGAAAAATACTTCCAGATTTGCAGTCTGGATTTATTCATCTGGGCTGGTTTGACAGGAAATAAAAAATGTTGTAAAATACAATAGAATAAAATAAAAGTCTTTGACTAGTTGAAAAAAACACAACCCCAAAACATTTTAGACTAAAAAAAATGAATATTTCTCATTTCTTAAGTAATTTCTAAATCAAATGTGAGCTTTCTGGTCATTTCAATAACACTGAAGTTGCAGACTCTATGCCACAGAGTTGTCATGAGGACAGTGTTTGCAAGACATTGAATTCAGATAAAGTGGACACCTAATTTAGAGCAGTTATTGCCTTAATTTTGTTTTCAACCAGTAGGATGAAACTAATCAAAATAAGACAGAAGAAATGTGAGAGTTTGAAGCAAACTGCTAGCCCTGTGATCCTACCAGAGAAAGAGCAGCATCTCCAAGATGCAGGTAAAATGGCAGCATCACGTTGTGTCTCTGTCCCTGTTCTTTCCCCGGGTTCTGCAGAAAAACGATGGCAAAAAGAAATGGTGGCAACACTGGCCAAACCACACCTCGGGAAAGTTAAAGCCAATGAGCCATTACTAGTAGGAAAGATGATGTGTAGAAGTGGAAACAACACACCCTTGCCGGAGATGTGTCTCTGCACGCAGCCACGACCTGCAGGAATGAAACCCTGCTGCTCTCCAATAGCTGCACCAAGAGCTACCCTCATTTAAGGGGAGTGTGTGTATTTTAGCAAGATGTGTACAATTTTCCACTCTGTCCCTCCCAAACTACCATTGCCCAAGATACTTCAATGTACGTGGAAAATTATTTTCTTCCCAGATGTTCCTATTTAGAGCTCAATAACTGCCTTAAACTATATTAGTATTTTTAATGTAATTTTAATAAAGAGAATAAAAACATTAACTGTATGTTCCATTATGCTATAGTTAACTTGTACTAAAAAGTTAAACATATGCACCGAGATGTCCAACAGCAGACACATGATTTACAGGCACAGTCCCTTTGGATTTTGAGGAAAATTGTCTTTCTAAATCACCTACACAACTCTGAACTCCACGGTTTTTCGGATTGTTTTAGTGATTTGAACCGATGGTTACCACCTCTTTGAGGCCGAGCGTGAAGAGGAGGAAGACCCAGGGCACACAGGGAAGTGCAGGTGGGATATTTGCCACTTGGCAAAAGCCTTCTGTTATCTCTGTCTAAAATGATTATAGTCTACTAATTTTTTTTTCCTGATGGATTCAAAGATGTTCAAAACAACACATTTGAGCCACGACGCTGAAGAAGTAAGTGGAGACGAAGCAGCAGAAAAGATGGAAGCTGAAGATGGCATCAAAGGCAAGATGCCAGAGATGAATCCTTCACCTGCTTCCTCCGCTCAGTTTCCTAGCCTGAATTACTCTTCCCTGGCTGCAGCAGATCACATCCCTTCCCCATCAATTCAGAGGAGCAAAGAAGCAGGCAGGCCATTAAATGAAGTTCTTGTTATGATCACTGCCAGTGAACTGTTCCTGAACAGGCAAGAAAAAACTAAAAGCAAACCCACCTGTTACAATATACATATGATCGGTGCAAAAAAAATCTAACAAGAAAAAAGTAATAGCGCTTAATAGTTTCCACTTTTTAAACTTGCTCCAAGAAGGATTTGAATCATGTATGGGCTAAAAAGGTGGTGTAAATCAGTTGTCCTACATGAGGATGACTGCCTCGACAGAGCGCCTGTACCAGTTGTGAGTGCGTGTCTGCCTCTCGGGATCACAGCCTCTGCCAGGGCCATCAGTAGTGCCCTATGCGGGAACTGATGCTCATTTTCACACTGTACGTTGTCTCTGTGGCCTTTTAAAGAAAATTAAACTTTTGACAAAGTAATCTGGCGACTGTTTAGCGCCCTGTTTGATGTGTAAGTGTAAACACGTCCTTGTAATTCAGGGGGGTTACAGAGCAGGTGCAATTTAGATGATTTAACTCACATCCTTTCAGTACCTATAAATCAGCCCTAGTATACTGGACTGTCATTATCAGTCACTGAGCCAGCAAAAGCTTTTATGAAAGACTTGGTTAACACGGTGTTACCACCTCACACCTGCAGTCCTTAGGAGGATCTGTTACGCCATCCCCTGGTCTGATTTATTTAATTGTCTGGGTTAAAATTACTGTTTAGCAGCCTCACACCCTTTTTCCTAGAAAATAAAAATGATTCATTTGAACTCTTTTTCTCTACCCCCTGCCCCCACCATGGTTCAGGATATTTCATGACAATGAACTGGAGGAGTCAGAGAAATTTTATCAGTCTGCCTTGTGCTTTTCTTTGTACAACGCTACGGTGTCCAAGTCAGAAAGGCTTTGCTATTTTGTGATCATTCTGAATCACAGGATTTCTGCTTCAATTCTCACTTTGGTTCTGCCCATTTTTTTTCTTTTGGGTCATTTTGTCTGTTCCAAGGCCAACAAAATCCTTCTGGATGACAGCTATTATTTATACACAGGTATGTTTTTCTTACTACTGCTAAAGCTTTTCTTAGTATTTAAGTGAGTAACTTTGCAAACAAGACATTTTTAAAGGACAACGAATGTCCTTTAGGACCAATGTTAGGGTGGATTAGCAAGGATATAAGACTTAAAATATTTTGTCCATGAACTGTAGATAATTCATTGACTTGAAAATGAGAACTAAATTGAGTAAAAAGAGAAAATATTTATCCACCCTAAAGTTTCACTGGCTTTCAGAGCAAGACTTGTTCTCCAGAGTTTAAAGCCATTAAGAATGTCTGTTGGAACCATCTCCTATACTTAAAAGATCTGCAGATTCCTCTGAGAATAATTATAGTCCAAAATTCCAGATAATTTAGTTTCTCCCCCCCCCCCCCAATAACAGTAGTTGTCAAATATTTTCACAGTTTGGATTTTTTCCCTGGACCACTAAATTGTATTGTGCCATCAATGCAGAAGAACCATTCGTTCTGCCAAATATTGTTGGGTTTGAGAAGGCGGCTGGCTACGTGCACTTTGATCTCATCCAGCTGCTTGCTTTGTTACTTCACAGGTCAACTGAAGGTAAATTTTCATACATATGGAGAGGATTTTTTTTCCTAACTCTGATGCACGTTTGCAGTTAATTTGAGTGCCATTGATTGTACTTTGTCTTCATTTTTCTTATAAATCCCAAATTGACATCTTTGCTTTAAGAAATATGGCCTCAGCATCCAAACTTTGATTTGAAGATGTCTCTCGGCTTTGTAAAAGGCTAAATCACAGACCTAAGGACCATCGTTCCTACTTCTCATGCTACACCACACAGAGGCCTGAATAAGAGATACTTTATTCCCTTCAGCTGACTGCTTTGCTCTACCACTGAGGATGCGATGGGCATTTCCTCTGATCTACAGCCTCTGTTCTTTGCTTGTCTGCTTGCTTTTTGATTCAGCCTTAACAAAGAGGTCCAATCTTTTACTTTTAAGTAGTCACTTTTTTTATTCTTTAAAATGAAATTCTTTAAAATACTCCAGCAAATCCTGTGCTCTGCTCATTTCCAGGAGGTTTAACAGAAACCACATGGCTCAGCTTTGGTACTTGGTCAAATGCATCTATTTTGGTTTGTCAGACCAGGCATGGCTATAGCCCAGTCCAGTCCCAGGCAACGTTGTGATGGAGATAGATACAATTGCATTCACTGTTAGTTCAGGGCTAAGCGCAGCAGTGACATTCAGCTTTTACAACAGAGTATGAAAACCACAAGTTCTACCCGCAGAGGAGCCCAGAGTACGGTTCTGCCGTGGTTTAGCTTGGGACATTTGCAACTGATGGAAAGCGCACCAGGAATTCTTTGCAGAAAACAAGAGCAATGTCTGAATGCTATTGTCTGACCCCTATATACCAACCATGTTTCTTACTGCTGTGGTAAGCCTTCCCCCTTCCTTCATGGAGGACTGGTCCAATTCTAAATAATTCCTCCATGATTATTTCAGACACATGGTCTCATTTCTGGCAGCCTCCCCTACGCTAAATTCTCTCTGGTGCCTGGAACAGCTGCTTATTCCTCCAGCTTGGGCCTTTGAGATGTAAATAGTGTAATCCGACTTCAAGAGGCAAGGAAATATTAGCAGAATTTAATGTAAATATTGTATAAATCATCCCAAAATAGCATGGCCACGGGATGAGCCAAAGACACTAACTGAAAGTTAAACAGACTAAGTAAATATAGACTAAATATATTCCCCTGCTGGAATTGCCACTGGAATGGATCCAGACAGGAAATAGGTTAAAACGCAGTCTTGTGGCAGTGATATTAAAAAGCCATTGGCCCGTTTGATGACATTTATAATGAATTTTATGTACTCCATACATTTTTAATACATGCTGAGTTAAATATTATCAAATCTATAAAAAGATTATGGAAAAAATGTCTGGTTTCATATGGGTGGACACTGCCTGGAACTCTCTCTGTGGGTTTTGTGTAAGAGAAGCGTTTGAAAGAAAACATGAAAGGGAAAAATAAAAATCCCTGCACTGCACTTTTTGAAAACTATTACTTGCCCATCCAGAGCCTAGAAGTCATCACACATCAAGGCAACAGAATTTCCAGGACACAAACCACAATGGGGACCAAGGAATGAGATCTACTAATTCCATCCCTTAAACATGCAAATAGAGAAAAGTAAATTTGATTGTCTAGCGTGACTTTGTGCAGCTTCTGATTCAGTGTAGCGTGAGTATAAGAGGACCCTTTTCTTGTATGGGTGCTTTTTTAGCAGGTCCCTAACCCTGCTGTAGCAAACATGATTAATAGTAGTTTTGTGCATAGGTACTAGGAGATAAAAAGATGCCCTGACTCACTTAGAAGAGGCAGGCACCTGTCGTGATGTCCCAAAGACTATTTTCCAAAAAACTAGTTTGTCCAAAATTTTGTCCAAATTACAAACAGGATGGGATTTCCATGCCTCCCACTCTCGTACTGTACCCAAAGCAAGCAGTAGGTGTCTATGATCCCTCCAGCCCCAGACGCCCAGCATGGTTCAGCTACCCAGCAGAATTCAAACTGGCAGCTATAGGTGAAGTCCAACACACCCAAAGGGAACCAAAATAGGTCTGGACTAACACAACCCTCAGCTTCTCCAGCTGCATCTGTGCTTATATGATTTATATGCTAACATTTTAATTACGAAAGCCTGGAGAGTGTCCAAGAAGGTGAGTGAGTCCTGTTGCGCAATCCCTTTTCATGAAAACTTTTGAAACGGCTGTGGCAAATTAACTAAAATTTTCTTTCTTTGCAGAAATATCCTCAGCCTACAGGGCAGGAGAGGGAAGTGATTGTGAAATGCAGAACGCGGGCTCATACTGATCTGTACCATGTGGCGTCCTTTGCTCCTTACGCCACTTCTTCAGTCCGTGACCAGCCAGCCCCTGGACATCTCTGGACTCCTTACAAGGAGTGGTTACGAGATAAGGGGTTCCTCTGACCAAACATGACATACAAGTTCAAAACTCAATAGCTAAGAGACTTTAACCCATCACCTTAATGTTAACTGAAGGCTGTTCGGTCCCACGCATAAAGCAGCAGGGAGGAAAACGAGAGAAGAAAGGTAAGGGAGAATGAGAAATGTGAACACAGCGAGTCCTGGTTTAGTTTCTTTCTGCCTTCCAACATCACAGGTTTTGTTAGCTTTAGTAAATGCTGTCCCAGATGCAGGAGGAGGCATCTGCAAACACCCACCAACCCAGGCTCCCTGCCGTCAGTGGGAAACAGTTTGCCCTCACTGGCAGTCAGACCACAGTATCCTCCAGAATAACTTTTGTCTCCGTATTTCTGGTCAAGGACTAGGCTAATTCACCCCCTCAGGCTACACGTAGCCCCAGTGCTATAAAGGCTGCACTTGGAACACCCTGTCAAGACTCTTCCTCATCATTCACCACGAGTTCTCAGCAGAGGACTTTGATCCCTTTTACTCAGGCAGCACACAACGGCCCAACAAATCACTACGCCCTTCACCCAGTAAGTGCTGGCCAAGAACCCGACATATATAACGCGGGACAGCAGAACCCCTGTACAATTTAAAGACGTGCGCAGAGCACAGCTGTGGTATTAGTGCACGGCGCTGTACTCGCTCCTCTACCAGAGCTCTGGGAGTTACGCTGGTACCGTACTCGACTTGGCTAACACATCGCAGCAGCGTACGAGACCCTGCGAAGTGTTGCGTCGGCACATCAGAGGGAGTACACCCACCTCTACTGCATGTAAATGCTCTCCCAGGGTCCGTACTGCCTAGCAAGAGTCAATCCCTAAGCAGTGCTTTGGGTAAGTCCAGCTTTACAGAGTGAGCCCTTGTTAAAACTCTAGTGATGCGTCTGTCACCAGTCCCCAGTTCAGACAGCAGTTAGTAGTACCAAAATGTGGTAAAATAAGCTGTTGGCTTAATTTTCTCCATGCAAAGTGCAGCAAAGACAGAAAAGGTGTTTTCTGCAGTAAGGTTTACAAGTTGAAAACATCAGATAGGTTTCCCCTGACTGAACACGTTGGACAATCCATAAAACAACAACTCTTTACTATAACAAGTAAACCAGCGTATCATCCTTGTCCTCCCCCCCAAGCCTGCCACACAGTTCATAGCAAACTCCTGCCCAGAGGACATTGGTGTCACCAAGATAAAGAGCAGCACTGCTCTGCTACAGACCATCAGCCACCAGTGCCAAGTGGCCACGGCGGAGGAGCTTGCTAACTCACCTGCTGCCTATGTCAGCTTCCCCTAGACCATCCTCAGGTAACAGCAGCACAGCTCCAAGGAGGAAATGAGAAGGAAATCTCCTGGGGGAGTATATTAGTATACTCCTCAACCTCCTCTTCAAAGGGCTGGGCCCACAGCTGTAGTAATTTAAGCTCTAATTCATAGAAAACTACCTAGAGAGGCACCTCCTTGGCTTTGTGCTGCTTCTGGAGCCTGGTGTCAGGTTCTGTGTGCCTCTGCTCCATCTCCTGTGGTTGCTCAGAAGGTGCTGAGGAGCCAGAGGACATGGGGGAACCTGGGGCGTGGGAGCCCCCAAGTTTCAGTTTTCTGCTTATCCACTGAGGTGACCTTCAGCAACTCACTGAGCCCTGTGCTGCTTCGTTATCTTTGAAGGGTTTGGTCCAGGGTACCCCGCAGTGTACAGGACCCAGGACCTAGCAGAGTTATATGAAACGATGCTGGTGCACACTGCCCAGCACAGGAGTGTTTCTATTTAAAGTTGCTTAAGTGGTGCCAGAATGTACTTCAAGTGTAGTCACCTAAATCCACTGAGGTCAACCCCTGGTGTCTGGAACCGTTTCCCGGGAATAACCGTTGCTTTGTCACACAGAAGGGACTGTAAACCTAAATGCGTTAGTAATTGTGGAGCACTCGGACAGGATGGCCACAGGAACATCAGATCGCTTCTGCAACCTCCGCACGTCAGGCTGCACAGTGAATAGCAGAAGTAGGTGGCAGCTGCAGACACCAAATTCCAGCTTTGCTGCTCGACACAGGCTTATTTCTGTTTGGTAACTATCCTACATATTAATTTCTGACACTATCTGCTACTTCTAAGGCAGTCTGGGGATCTCCCCTTTTGTAGACTGCTTCCAAGACTCCTATCAAGACACTTCAGGGCAAATGCTGCAGCAGCAGTTAAAATTGTCCAGTACCTGAAGGCAGGTAAGTAAATGCAGGTGCTGGAAGCAGGCCTCGAAGGAACTAAAATTCTACTCATCAAGGGGTTAAGAAACACTGTAAGCTTAACGGAAATTATCCCAGTGCAAGCTCCATGAAACACAGAAGAGAGAGAATCATTTATTTGGCAAGTACAGCTCATAAATCACTGTCTTGTGTAGGTCTGAAGCTTCTGCTCTAGAGAATAGACCTCTTATCTAAACAGAAGGAAATAATAACGTACATCAGGAATAGCAAGAGATTTTATTACAGAATTGGAAAAAAAAAAAGCCTTGTATTATTATTTTGTATCTCTGAAACAGAGGAAGCATTAGACCTTTTTACTGTTAGGTATTGGATTGATTTATTTTACTCTGCTTAAGCAAACTTTAGCCAGTTTCAGTTTTTGATTTCCTAAATATTTATCCCATTTGCTTTTCAGGTATTTCATATTAGATTTCCTTAATATTAGGTATTTCTTTTTAAAGACAGCTTCCATTAAGTGCCTTCCAAATTAAATCCAGCAGAATGATCTGCTCTGAGACACAGCAAAATTGAAGAGTATGGTAATCAGTCATGAAAATCTAATTTCTCCTTTATTTGGGCTTGCTGCAGTCAGTGAATAACATTAGAATTTAGCATTATGCCACAAAACTGCAGGCTACTTTTTATGTAAAAGTTTGCCTTGTTTCGGCAAAACACTAAATTTCAAAATCAGAATTGCTTAATTTGAAGAGTGTTTCTACAGGATGGAGATTGAAGACTTGATTTCAGAGCACCAAAGTTAGAAATTTTGCTATTGGCTTCAGTGATCAGACAGGGTCAGTAACAAAAACAACTCTTCAACACATTTCCCACAACAGTTTTTGGTACCAGATAGTGCTTTATACTGAGTGTCTAGAATGACCAAAGGCAGAACTCATTTATATATAGATCCCTTAAAACTATGATCAAGTGGACCAGGGAACCAGAACAGCTAGGGAGAAGCAAATACAGGAAGTAATGAAGTTCTGTGTTGGTTTTTTTTTAAAAAAAGTTACATTCTGCCTAAGAATCAAATATAGCCACAAAACCAGAATGAAAAATGTTGTTTCTTCGCCCTACTGCGTTAAGCTTTCCATGAAGTCTTTAATCAAGAAGACTCATGCCTAAAACCAGATGTGTACCTCATTGTTGGAACTCCATCTAAAACCTAGCACCAGTTCTCTCCAGAGATCACCTCCAACACAGGGAAAGGTGTAATTCATCACAACTCAGCTTGACTTTATCTGCAAAGCAGCCAAAAGTGTGTGCTGGGTGGGATTTTTCACCATCAACACTCTGGTTGAGCCAAGAAACATTTCCAAAGGCTGACGCTTGAACCACTGGGCTGGGACCAGCACTGATTAAAACTTGGTCAGTCTGTTCCCAGCTATGCCGCTTACATTACATAAATTGGGGCAAGTCATTTCCCTGGGGGTGTCCAAGCCAAACAAGTGCTTGTGAGCTCCTTGTGACTGGCTTACACAGAAACTAATACTATGCATCCCTGATTACTGTTGAATCTAACAAATGAAGTGAATCAGTGTAAGTTCTTCAGAACCACCCTGAACCATTCAGTATAAGCTGTTACTCTAGTAGGTCTGTTCTCAGATGTATGAGTGCTAGAAAAAGGAATCTGAACAGAGTAACGATGTCGCGCACAAACTTCTGGAGCACTCTGTGTTCTCAGAAATGTAAATAACACCATGAAACACCACATGGGATACGTAAGCTGCTTTAATAATAATAAATTTATTAAGTGGCAAGAAGCCACTCTGCTTTGTAAACCGATTTTACTCAATCACAGTCCCTCTATTTTTTCTCATTTAACATGAATACATTCTGTAATTTGTATGTGAAAGATTTACGTAGAGATATGTTCTGGACCACTCTCGCTGATTTCACTGGTCAGAAAAACATTAAACATGCGGAAACAGCACCTTATTAAAACTATAGGCCTTTTCTCATTACATCTCCTTTGCTGCTAAGCTAAATTGTCACTGAATAAGCCAAGCCTACAGAGGTTTTTTTCCTTGTCCGGTGTTCTGAGATGTAATGGGGCCTGCAGAAATGTCTGATAAAATCTCACATATAATAAGTAATTCAGAAGGCTTTGTAAGCAATAGCTGCAGTTGCTTCTTCAGACTAGAGAGAGCTTCTCATGCATTAATGCACTTAGTTAGGTTTTGTGAGGAGCTCAGAGGAGGATGTGTCCTCTTCCTGATACAGTTAGTTGAGCCTAGACTCTGCACCACTGATATTGTTCAGCAACTGCGTGCACCAATAATTTAAAAAAAAACAAACAAGAAATCAGGCTGTTTTATCAGAAACAAGTAATAAATCTTATCGTGATAGTAAAAAAATGGCAATTTCTGATGTGTAACATTTTCATTGCTTGAGAATGAATCAGTGCAAAGTGAGGTAACCCATGCACCCCGTCACTTTGGGCTGGGGGCACATTAAACCAGGCGCCGCCTTTTGGAATCCCTCTCCATATCTTCAGTGGGAGAGTCTCCATTGCACCCAAGAGGGGACACCATGTTTAGCAAAGGGTCTTCAGATGCCCCTCCAAACAGGGACAGCAACAAAGCCACGCCATAGCCAGTAGCTCGTTCACCCTAGAAGAAAAAAAACCAACAAAAATACCCCAACAAAAAAACCCACCACACAACAATTCACACTTCAGATTGTACAATTTGAATCTAGTTTTAATCTACCTACTCACTCAACAAAGGCAGTGATGGCGCATGGCCACAGCAAATACTTGGGGTGCCTGGCAGGCCTGCTCAGCTTGTGCTTCTGCATCCTTACTGCTATTGGAATCTGTGCTGGCTAGATTAAACCAACACATCGGTTGATTCACACGAGAACAGAGCTCACACTGACTTGATGGTGGGTTTATGTTAGCATTGTTCAGGGCAGGGAATGTTCCATCCAGCATGAGCATGGATTTGGAGTATAAGCTGAGTAAGTTGGGTTTAAAAGAAAAGGAGGTGGGGAAGTAAACTGGCTTGTTTTTTAGGAAAAAAGAATATACACAAGTTCCATCAAAGGGAGGAGGGAAAACCCACAAGAGGAAACATGTTTTCTCTGCTGCAGGTCAGCAGGCAGGATGATCAACTCTGGTCAATCACCTTGAAACAATATGGGTGAAAATGGAAGGCTAGGATTATTGCCACGAAGAGAAAGCAGGCAAGTTGTCAAAGTTTACAATGATAACGATGTTGCTGATTAAAGTGACCATTAGCACATTTTAAAACCAAAATGAAAAATAAGAACAGATGAAGCTACCAAAACAAAGAAATTCCCAACACAGATGAAGAGTCAATGCTTTTAAAAAGAACTCTTCTCCACTAATTCTCTTGCTTTGAATTTGATGGCACAGAATTCAGAGTACCTGCAGGCACAAGCAGTTTTCTTTACCCAGCTTGCTTGCCCAGGAAAGTGTCAGAAGTCATATGAACATACTCACTGCATGAACAGGTGCTGCAATGTCTATATGGACCCAGACTCCAGGCCAGTCAAAGCCAATGTGAGAAGCAATGAAGAGCCCAGCACAGGAGCTTGGAGTATTGTCACGGTCCTGTAGAAATAGTAAAAATACAGTCGGTCTTGCAAGAAAAGGTCAACGTTTTATTCTTGTCTACAGAAAAGACAGTTGTGCAAATCTAGTTCAAAGCTTAACAAATAGCCCTAAAACACAGTCTTGCAAACCAATTACACTATAAATCCTTTGATTTAATCTCTGGTAGCAGTCTGGCCCTCCTCAAGTCCTCTTCTGCCCAAGCTCCTTTCTGCAGTGTTTTTGGAAGTCAACTGCACATTTTAACTCTCAAATGCAGCAAAAGAAGCTGCAGTGATTCCTAAGGCCTCTGTCCTCAATTTCCCGGTTTCTGCGTTCTCAGATACTGCCTCTGCTAGTATGACCTGAGGAATATCCATCTTTACTTCTTAAACGGTCTCCATCCAGGAATTTAGCATTCATCTTGGGCCAAGCAGCCCAAAGGTACCTTTGCGACAAGCTACCCTGTTTAAAAATTTACACTAAATATCAGCGTAGTGACACACAGCCTGCAAAATCCCCAGGTATAAGACCCCAAAGACCATAATTATATGGCCCACTTCTAAAATATTACAGCCCACATGAAGAGGTTTTCAGCTATCAACAGGCCAGCACATTATGTAGAAAAGACACATTTTTATGTAAAAAATGACATTTAAAAGAAAACCAAAATCTTACTGCCACAGAGTTCTTCATATCAGCTACAGCAGAGGTAAATTCACTGAAGTGGAGCTCGGGGCAATACACAAGAGGATGGACCAAATCTCCACAGTTCCGGCCAGCTTTAACACAAGCTTTTTCCCACTCTTCATTATTGGTAAGGACAGCAGCATGATACTTTCCTGTAGCAATTCCCTGGTGAGATACAAGACAAAAATCAGGAAGGATTCACCTTAAGTGTGCTGGGTAGGATAATTCTGTACTACTCCCTCTCAGCATTAACAGCTGCTTTTCATCTAAGAAAACCACCAAGAAAAAAAAAGTCTCAAAACTACTCTGCAGAAAATTAGTGTTACAAATGTAGACAAAAACATTGTAGCTACTGCTTAATCTTTTAAAATTTCTGAAAATCCATTCTGCAGTGAAATAGTCTGCATTTGTCTGGCCTATTCAAACCACTGCCCCACAAAAACATTTCTTTATATGAGCAAGCAAACTATTATCACTCTACATTTATCCTCAGAAATAAAATTAAATCAGCAATGAATTATAAATAAAACATCTAACACACAGATAAAGCATACCCCACCAATGTGTGTCAGTCATTGGAGTCTGAATGCAACATCCTCATTCATTGGAAAGATTGCTTCCTTCCAGATATACAAAACCCAGAAGCCACCATCACACCAGTTTTCCAGTAGGACAATGATGGGAAACTTTCAAAGGATTGATGTCTACAGCACTGTATGCAACATTCGTGCTTTTAAAATTTGCCACCATTTCTCCTCCTGATATGAAGACCAATTCATTTTCTAGAAAATTAAACTACAAGAATCACTGCTTGTCAATATAAAACAGGAACAGATTTCAAAAAACAATAGCACTGAATTCGTACTCTTTTATCATTTTGTGTACAACTTACAATGTAAGCCATCTTATGGACAAGAAAATTCCTGATCACTATCATTGAATTAGTTCTGCTCATTATAAAGCTACTGAATTGCAAGCATTGTGTACCAGATCACTTACATCAGCTGCTAATGTCATCATAAGAATACCATTTTTTCTTTAAGTATGAAAAAGCAAAAAAGTTGCATAAAGACCAAAAAAACCACCTGCTTGAGTAATGCAGTTATAAACTTAACAAATTCATGGCACACATAATGTGCACAGAAGATTAGTTTACTGGGGCTGCTGTTGGCAACGTTCTCTTGCACAAGTTTAGGAAGCCACCATCAAGCACAACGGTTCACGATATCTACTTTACCCCAAAGACTAGCAGAACAGAGGCAAAGTGTGTAACGCACAGAGTAGAAGGATGCACCCCCTGTCTGCTAGCAGTTCTGTATCAGTACCTGAGCTCCTGTAAGAGTGGCCATATCAAGAATGATATCAGCTCCAAGATCTTTGCACGCGTAAGCTACTCCATCAGCCAGTATCAATCTACCTTCTGCATCAGTGTTATTGATTTCCACAGTTCTAGGAAGAAAAGAGGGCATTTAATACAACAGTGCTTCAGCCTGGAAGTTAAGACTCATCTGTCTGGACTAGAATACTGGACAAAAAAGCAGACTCAAACCTAATGCGCTTTCTTATTTGACTCTACAAGTCGGTATGGCTGCTTATTCCCCAGCTGCAAGCATCCAGACAGAAGACACATGGAAAAGAGTTATAATAGTACTGTCCTCATGGTTGGCTCTCCTTGTTGGGCCTGTATAATACCTAGCATGTCGAGCTGGGATTTTACAAATTACTTCCATACAAAGAGGTATCATACTCTGCTTAAAACAAGAAGAGATTCTTATACAATGGTAGCCTGCCTCTGTGACTGAGACAACATAGACTACAGACGGACACAGAAAACTGACTGTACTGGAAAAAATGCCTAAACCCGAGTGGTTTAAGGAAACTTTGGCTCATGATATATGATATGTATTTTGGTGTGTATTTACATACCCAACAGGAAACTCTCAGCACACTTAAAACTCACTGCTATGGCTGTCTGAAACACTGTTATCAATATTTAGGGAAGCTGATGAGGGACAGGTTCACAATCTGCGTGGTACTCAGATAAATAGAACCAAAGATGACGTTTCCTCTCAATGTTTCTGTGAAAAGGATAGATACGCTCTTACTTTCCAGAGTAAAGAACATGAATGTCATCAGGTCTTGTTGCACGTGGTCCGACTGCATTCTCGGCCAAACAAAAAACAGCATGAAGATTGTCTTTAAAACCCTGTAACAACAATAGGAGAGAAATGGCTTTTGATTCACATCAAGCTAATTTATTGGGACTGAAGTCAGTGAGGGATTATGACTTCTTGACAGCAACGCCACTAATTATATTGGAAACCTGTGAGGAATGTCTTTTATCTTGAAGCTGAGGCCAATAGCTACAGAAGGTGGGCGACGAGGTTACATCTAATACTGGTTTTAGAGTACTCACTGGAGAGTGAATAAAAGCCTATATGCATGTGACAGGCAACTGGGGAAGGGATCTAGAATTAAGCAGTGTCTGACAATTAAGCAGTGATCAGTACAATCTTCTCTCAGTGGCAAGTTATCTGAACTAAAACATCTTTTATATGCAGTATGCATATGCAACTGGAGGGGGTTATGTTTAGTCAAACCTGATTCCCTGGGAAGAGCCCATTCAGCTCTTTACAGCCAGCTCCACTAAGATCTTCACAAGCACAACTTCAAAGCCCGCTGAGCTCACCAGGAAACTGTCAGGCTCACCAAAACCAAACCCTAAGTCACTAAACTAAAGTACCCCTGTATGAAAATCAGGAGAATACATCTCCAAAGATGCGACACTTCACTCATCTAATTTTAATACAACTCTAACATTGACTCACAACAGACGTCACAAACAACACATCCGGACTGTGTAACTCCTTCACGTTTCATAGTCACGAAGGAAAGACCCAAGCAACAGATGCTTTCAATGTGACAATTACAAAGGCTTGTGAGAGGACACTACGCAGCCAGTCAGGATGCTTGGGATTATTTTCTGAACCCTGTATTTTCCACCGCTTTTGTTTAGTCTCCAATAACAACAAAGATACAACTGGGGCCATTTGAGAAACTGAGCTCCTTCCCATCATTACTGCCACAGTAATTGTGAAAAATGATGGAAATAATAAATGCTAATATGCAGCCATTTGTGAATGGCATACCTTCCCTAAAAAGCCAACCCCAGGTGAAGAGATTCCATATCTGAGAATTTTCATAGAAAGTAACTTCGATCATAGCAATCCTGGAACGTGGTGGAATTCCATGTCTCAGTGGATCTCCCAGATGCCAATGACACAGCTCAATGTCCTTCAACATCCAACCTGCACCACAGGTCACATACATGCTATTACGATCTATCCTCTCTCTTTCTATGTGAAACTAAACATATCGAAGGCTAAGATGAATTTGGGTTGTTTGTTTTTTTTTTAATGTATCATTCCTGCTGGGAGGCATACAGCATTTTCAAGCTCTTTTCTTCCCTTAGCCTCCTCTCTTCTGGCATTTCCCATTCTGGTTTACTTTGGTTTAAAATCAAGTGCTTATATGGTCATGGATGATATTTTAAAATGTATGATGATTTTGTTATTTATACAACGGCTGTATTGTGTGGAGGGATCCTAGGAACAGAAAGGGAGACAGCAGTATTTAACAAATAAAAACATAGTTCCTCCTCAAATAGGATAGCTAGCCTTAAAACCACCAAACTCCTAGGGAAAACAGGTACAGTTTTACTGTTAATCTCTGGATAAAAGTCCGTAGCTGAAGAAATCTGGACTTGCTGAATCAGCTCCTGTTCTGAAGTCTAAAGGGCAAATGCATCAATCAAAACCTTTCAAAACAATGGGCAGCATCTAGAAGCCATAAAGTAACTTTGCAGTTTCTAGCCAGCCAGTGGGCAAACAGCACTGTTGATGAGATAACCTTCCATCTATGACCCTTGGCTCTTCCGAAACGGTCTGTGCAGCAAAAACCTCACTCTGTTCACAATCTCTCACTGGACTGCACCAAATTTTCCTCCTCCAAGTGGGAGATATGGTTAATCTACTGTCAAAAAGTGAAAAGCCATTTCCAGTATCAGTTGCCTTTTCCTAAATCTCATTTTGTCTGTAGCTCTTCAGAAGCAGGATTCACTATGTTTAACATGCAGGATCAAGACGGATTTAAAAAATTTAAGCGAATGTTTTTCTCTTCTCCCTTGTGTTGGAAAGCTCACAACAGATGAAATGCATCCTTCTAGGAAAAATCACTTGCTTAATTTTGCTATCCAAAGTCTTTTTAAATCACGTTGTAAAACTGTCAAACAGCATGTAGGCAGATATTTTCTGAAGATGGATAATAACCTCTGCCCCTCTTCCCACTGAGCTTTCTATCCAACACACATTTCCAACTTCAGTCTCTCTGACAAAGCATAGCTAATTTAAACCTCTTCCAGTTTTGTATTATTCTTAAGAGCATTTAAAAAAAACCAACCAACAACTTGAAACAGTAACAACAAATTATTTCCATTGCCTACCGGAATAAATTTTCTGCAGAGATTTCATTAACAGATATTCGTACACGAGGTTGTAAAATTAAGCAGCAAGATCATTCTTTTGGTTTTACATGTAAAGGCACAGATTTCTCGTGAGGTACCACAGCTTCTTCAGGCTCAGTTTGTCCAAACATATCACTGCCAGTTTATTCATCATTACAATAATTGCATATGAAATGGCAGATCACTTACGTTCACACCTAGTGTGGTTGTGAATGCAACTTCTCTCAGTGCAGATGATTACACACAAAACTACTTTGGAAACAAGGACTGAATCACCGAAAGAATGTACCACATCCACAGCTTTCCTAGACTCTCCCAAACCACTGTGTAAGTTCTAGCTCTTTCCCCTTGCAAATGCTTGATCTTTCTGAAGAACTTAGTTACGGAAAGCTAGCCATTTTGCCTAAGATACAGCTTGCGAATCTGTTTTCAATTTCAAGTCTCTGCAGATAACTGTGAAGTTTACAATCTTTCCACATCAAACATGCTGCTAGGGCCAAGGCACAGAACTAAACTGTTGAGAAATGGGAATTTGGCACTGATCATCCCCTGGACAAAGCTTCCGTCAGATCTATGCATTAATCTCCAGCAGTAATGTTCTTTGAACTTTGGATACTCCTTGGAGGCAATAGCTGCTCTGTCAGCAAGACTCAAGTCACTGGATTTGTGGAGAGGGCACAGTTTTATTGGCAGCAGCCACTCCTTTTCCCCAGTTCGTATTGTTAAAGCACAATATGCATTTTTTTAATTCTTCGTATTTCAATACCTGGCTTCTTCTTGGCTCCCCTACTACTTTCTGACCACAGAAGCAAACCCAACAAGCAGCTCCTGATGAGACTAGAGCTGCCACTTCCCCAGTAGGCTAATATTAGAACTGGCACAGGATTTGGAATATGGACAGACTTCATATCCCAGAGTCACTCATGCCCTTCTTTGCTAAAGGGATGACAGCTGCCCCAAATCCTACAGCTTAAACAAAATCAGCACTGGGTATAAATCTGATTCAAGGAACTAGAAACCACTCAGCCTGCAGAACAAACCCTGAAATTCAAGAAAGACTCTTCAAAAAAAATTAGCACTCAAAGAACTTCTCATAATTCTCAAGATCCCAGTAAAGATTTGAAATATTTTCCTGAAATAGCAGAAAGAGCAGAGTGCCCCAGGATCACTAACAGCCGTGGCAGGTCAGAACCTCAGGGTTAGACTGGCCCCCATATCTGGGAATATATCCAAAACCCAGACTGCTCCTGGGCAATGCTGGGATACATGATATCAATTAACACATTTTACTTACTTGCTTTACAGTGGCTTTGAAGGCACCCAAAATAGCAGCTGCTCCACCACAGTCTCGTTTCATTCCAGGCATAGTCGTCTGTTTAAACAGAACCATAGAATTTTTTTTTTTTTCTTTAAAAGAGAATTTCACAGTAATGCCTGCTAAAACTAGTATTCCTGATGCTTCTGTAACTCTGGTCTTAACAGTGCTCAGCCGTAACAGAAACACAGAACACCTGCACCTGCTTATTGGTGGATCCTGCCTTAGAACTGGAAAATACTAAACCTCTGCTGCTAATTTGTTAGAAAAGAAAAAAGGTTGCTTACAAGATTCACACTGAGGCCAACTCAAATGCATTTTGGATCTATCTCCAAAATCAGGAATTAAACATCTTTGTTTCTAGCCTTCTCCTAGCAGTGGTCAAATATCAAATACAGAGGGCAAAATATCAGGTAGCTATTTAACTGCTCTGTGAATTGTTCCTTGAATCCTATTTGGTCTTCTCGGCTGACAGTTTGTGCCCATATGGATGACAGTAGATCAAGTGTTTACTCAAATAAACATACTTTGGTTTCCTGCAGACATTAACTGAATTATTTCCAACAGAAAACAACACTGTAAGCAAAGGCAGCAGAAGAACAAGTGTTTAGGTACCTTTCCCTTAATGCTGAGTCCTCCAGTGTCATACACAATACCTTTTCCCACCCATGCAATGGTCTGTGTAGCACCATCTGGAGTGTGACTGAGAACTGCTAGGGCTGGAGGATGCAGAGCTGCCTTGCCAACTCCGTAGATACCTGGAAAACAGAGAATTAAACCACTTGTGGGGAAGACAGACTGTGGGGAGCAATCTATGGCTATTTTCTGTAAAACAGCTTGGAATACTATGGGCAATAAAACCATTTAGAAAATGTGCAAATAAAATATTATAATAGAGATGGCAAAACATCCCAATTAACTGCTAGGAAAAAAGCTGAATTATCAACAAGATATACCTCCAAAGCCTCTCTCTTTCAGCTCCTCATCTCGAATAATGGTAGGAGTAATCCCAAGATCCTTGCCAACTTTTTTGATTTCCTTAATCATTAAAAGAAAAAGGACATAGTCAGTCATCAGAAGGACACATCTGTCTTTCCACACAAATGGGTACCCACTTAAGGGTTTTGTGTGATTTTTGCATGCATACACATACAAACATTCACAATTTTGGGAGTGGTGCTGGTTTTCCAATGGCCTAATTCCACTGAGACATCCTTGACTTACTATGGCATGAAATACAAATTTGACCTTTAAGCTCCGCCAATAAAAGAAATCTTCAGAGGTAAAGGCCAGCTGTTCACTCTATTGGATCATGATGCAATAGGACAGGAATATTTTCATTCTCTACAGCTTTCCAGATCTTTATGATAATGCTAATTTGGAAATATGTCAACTTCTGCCCGGTAATTTCAGAAACTCTTATCACCATCAGGCTTAAGACAACACTAGCACTGGCAAAGAAGCCAGTGTCATGACCGAATCAAGAACTCGTGTCTTCTGACTCCCCATGCCTTACCCCAAGCTGTACATTCTGCCTCCTTCCAACTTACCAAAGTTCTACGAAATATTAAAGGCCAAAGAAAGAGCCTCAGCATCCTTGGACAGGTTCTTTGATGTGTTTCCCACTGCTGACATACAGGTTTTGCTAAGAGATAGCAACACTAGTTCTTGATTACTGTAGTCTAGACTTACAATTACTAACTTTTACTCATCAGGTGTATTACCTACCTCCAGGAAGTTATCTGTGTTCATCTCATTGCATGGGGTGTCCACAATTCGAGCAGCCAGCCTGACTCCTTCTGTAGCACTTGCCAGACACTATGAAAAGAAGTGAGGATACCTGAGAACTGGCCTTGGTTTGGCTGGTTTTCTGCATAGCTTTGCATTTAGTCCTATGCAGCCCACACCAGATGTGTGGTTCCTCTGGAGCACATTAATGCTTAACTGCAACCAATCACAGGCAGTTGTACAGTAGTAAATAATGTCAACCAAGCTAACCATTATTTTTTTGTATGTGTTAAGCTTCAGTTATTTTTCCCTAGGCTCTAATTTCTAAGCAACTGTATTCTTTCCCACAGTGAATTGATATTGCAAAATTAGTAGCCTTCTCCACTATCAAATGGAGACCAAGAAGACAATGTGAAGTGGAGGAAACAAACATAAGAGAAAGCCAATTGAGGAAATTGCAAATTGCTTGTAGGCCGCTCAGGTTGGAAACCCACAGAGATTACATAATCTACAAGATGGGAAACAGCACTTTCTATATGGCAGGCAGAGTGGCTGAGTGCAATAAAGATTACTACCATAAGACATTCTATATGGCAGGCCCATGGGGAATGTGGAATATTTCACATTTGTGTAAAACATGCACGCATCTGTTTCCTCATTCCTGGGGCAAAATGGACTGACCCTCACCTGGACTAAGTAAAATCTTATCTAAACAAGAGAGGACAGAATCAAAATGGTCAACAGTGAGCATGCCGAGGCTGTTTCCTTAAAGAAGGATCCTCCTCCTGGCAAAAAAGGACAATGAGGGCGCCAGACACTAAGCTTCAGCTTTTAACTCCTCTAAATCAACAACTTGAAACAAAAAGACTAGGTGGAAGGAAACTTTGTTCAAGCTTTCCAGTAGCCACACTACACTGAAGACCACACACAGCAGGCGGGTGAGTCAAGATGGGTTTCAAAGGAATCTGATGTGCTGGATAGTCATTCGTGCTGAGGTATCTGAAGTTTGGCTTGGCCAGACTGGCCTAAGGACTCTATACATTCTGTATCCCAGCAGACTCATAAACCTTGGCTTGCTTTGGAATGGTGCCCAATTCCCTACAATTACTTTTGATTGCTTTACTTCCCCTAAAGGGATAAGGGCCTCCTCAGGAGCCAAGCTAGGTTTGGAGTGATTCACCGTTAGGGCCATTCAGGTAAATAGAGGTGGCTCTAACCCAAAGGCCAAGTCTGAGGGAAACAATATAACTTACAGAAATAAGCTGTGCCTGGGTTTGGCTTCCATGGTACTCAAGAGAACCTGGATAATGGCAGCCTTTAGTAAGTGCCTTGTAAAACTATGACAATCCCTGCTAGTCCTCACCATAAAATATCCTGGACAACGCAGTAGGTGCAAAATACAGCAACGTGCCGAGGGAGAGGTTTAGCTAAAAAAATCCTACCACGTGCCTCTTCCATGTTCTACATTAGCTGCCTGGTGCCGGTTGAATTTAAGGGGTGAAAACTTAGCTTGGAGGAAGCCAGTAATAGTTTTGGCATTGACATCAAGGGGAAGAACAGGAGGTAGAAATATTCCAGCTTTGTTTTTTAGTTATAAATAACCCAAGTGGTTTGGAATCTACCTATCTGAAGGAACTATTTTTGACACCAGTTATGTTTTTTCTGATTTGGGGCATGGAAAAATTGAGCGATCAACAGTTGTACTCACAGCACATCTGTCTTTGTCACTTTCCTGAAAACTGGTCTGGCATCATTTGCTGTGGCCAAATCAGTTCATAGTGTAAGGAAAAAGTATGGAGGAAGAAATACTGAAAGAAAAAAAAATGCCCTAGAGCTGCAATTCTGTGAATTTCAGATGCAGCAACACCATATCCTTTGTCAAATCCATTGCCAAAATTTTTAAGGGATTTGTATAACCTCACTGACTGATCAGCTAAGTGAGTGTCCATCTGTACTGAAGCACAGAACCTGGAGCGCTGAACAGGAATTTGCCTAACAGCTTAAGTGTAAACCCTGGAACAGCTTTTAAGTTAGGATCTTGAAGAGGAATGACCTAGCATACTAGAAGTTACCTGATGTGGAGTTTGATTTTCTGCTATTGAAAGATGACTTAGACATATTTAACTGTTATGTATAGCTCTTCTCCAAGCTGTATTGTTTCTTAAGGTCTTGTTTCTGGCTACAGTTCTGCTACAAAAATTCAGCCAAAGAGATACATCACACAGAAATAGCAGAGGCCATATGTGATCCCAGAATAAGCAACTTTCAGTGACTTCACTGTGATATTCACCTGCACAGCCACATACTGATTTTGCCTATGTAAAAGAGAGAAGCCCACACACTGAAGGCAATGTAATATTAAAGGCTAGAAATACACTATTTGCATCTATTATGAACATGAGAAAGGAGACATTTTCTTTGAGCTATTTGTTTGTGGCATTTTCCACCCCTGAAATCTAAATTCTGAATAACATCTTCAGCCTTTGCTGCAATAATACGTTCACTATTTCTACTCACAGGTACTGTGAGCTGATCAATTTCAAGGAACTCTGACCTAGGGTAATTTATTACTTTAGGTACAACACCTATTCCATACGTAGCCTGAGACAGGTGTATTTGTGCATGCAACCAATTGAAGAAAACAATAAAAAATATTTCAGGGAATAATGGAAAAAACTGATGACAGAAAAAAGCAAAATCTTACTTTAAGTGTTGCCACTTCTATTGGTCCATTGTTTTGTCCAACCAGGAAAAACTCTACCGTTACAGTTTTCTTCTCTGTGCGTCTTGATGCACTGGACCGATGTGTGAACAATGGGAAAGCCCTGGCCAACGCACAAGCAGAAGCGAAGACTTCAGACCGCTCACAGACCATCTGAAACACCAGCCAGAAGGCAAGTCAGACAGCATTAGGGATGTGCAAGGCTACATTTAAAACGATGTTACCTGTGATATTACTGGGGAAGAGAGGGGGGGATAAAAAAAAACGGGAGGGGGGTGGCTGGCTGGGAAATAACTGATGTCTGAATCAAGACATACTCATACATCATGTTTTGCATAGATGGAGTGACAGTACAAACAGTACCACATTGTACTGATTGAGTTAATTTCCCATATGGAAATGAATTACACTGCTGGACTTGACTGTGTGGGAATTAGTACATCCTTACAAGGGAGCTGGACTCCTTTAATTATACTAGTGCAATTAACACAGGTTAGCCTACAGATCAAGACCAAAAAAAGCATGAGAACCATCAACATGTGCTTGAAACAAAGACAGAAATGATATGAGAATGTGGCTAATATTAACAAAAAAGCTTTTTAACATGTAGAATATTTTTCTGAAGTTCATTACAGAAATTACCAATGGAAAGCAGTTTTAGCTAAACATTTTCAAAGTTAACTATAAGGGGAAAAAAAAATTAAGTAATTACTCTTGCAAATAAGTTTTCCAAGTGAAGAGTATAAGATGTTCTTACTGACACTGACTATATGAGTCTTCTCTAACAACGTCAAAATCTGTATTATCTGGAGAAGCCATAGACACAAATAACAAATTCATCAGGCTCATACAGAAGACGACCAAAGCAGTCAAAGAGCTTGTCCTGCAAAGGACTCACACTGGAGCACTAGTTTGCATTAAGACTTTTAAAACTCACTGAATAACACAAACAAGGCACCTTAAGTGGGTTATGCAATATAGACATAGCACCCTGCATGCAGGCTACGTCAATCTTCTAAAGCATGTGCTAATGTAATGAATTCTTGTTCGAAAAAAGCCACTACTGGTTCCCTTTGCATGGATGTTCCTAGCTGAAGACATTCCATGCATATCCAACCTTAATTCCCTCCAACTGTTTGAGCATGCATGAGCCATTATAGTTAGGTCTTGTTTATGCGTCAGTGCAAAATCACTTATAAATACCAGTATAATTATACTGGTAAGGCTTGCCCACCTCCAGTCTCCTTGGATACAGCTAAAATCCTGAAAAGTCAAGAAAATACTTGACTAGACATTTCACCGGAAGCATTTTCAAATAGCCACTTACAACAATACATCTGTTGACACCTCCTGGAAGGCAGTTTCTAACCAGGCGGGTGATGAACTGAGCTGCAGATGGACTATTGTGCCGGCTGACCCTGGAAGGCAAAGCGGCCACAGTGGCGTAATTCAGGTAGAGAGGACAGCTGTCGGTGGGGTTTGGATTCAGAGTGCTTAACGCAGATTGCCATATCTGGGGAGAAAAGAAGAATTTAAAGACAAAGCACTGGATCAGACTTTTCTTTCCATCTCATCCCCACTACATTTAGGCACTCTTTAATTGCAGGATTTTTAGGTGTCGGAAACAAAGAAATTATGCACACGCGTTTAAATGCAATAACCTCTAGAGTAAAAAGAAACAGGAAACAAAACAAACCTGTTTATTAACCAGAAAATACAAGTGTACCTTCCATTACAAGCACTTCTTTTAGGCCCTATGAATTAAAATTTAAAACCACACCATTTAGCGCAGAAGCCGCTTCAGAGCCTTTTTAAGATGAGACAGTTTCGCTACTGATAAATAAGTGGATTGGTTTACTAGTCCCGAGCTACTGTTTCACACAGCAATTTAATTAAAAACAAACAAACAAAAAAAGAAGGCTAAACATTGTTGTAAGAGGGAGTCCAGCAAAAAAGACGGCCAAAGACCTGGCGACCTCAAAAGCCGCGATGCAAAACATTTATCGTTTTACCACAAGCCGTCAGCACCGTCTAAGTAAGCAGGTCCGCGCACCCCGCCGCGCTGGCTGAAAGCAGGGGAGGGGGAAGCGCTGCCACCTCCTTCACCCTCCGCCGGGGGCGAGTCTGCCTCAGCCTCCCGCCTGCCATCTGGCACCCGAGAAGGCGCATTTCGGTCGTTACGCTAATTGCGGACATCCCCGCGTCACCTCAGGGGAGGGAGGGCAAAGCCCTCGCCCGAGGCACTCGCCCCGCGTCGAGGTGGGCGCAAGGGCTGCGGGAGCGAAGCCGCCGCGCTGGGGAAGGGCTGCGCGGCTCCCCCCCCTCCCCGCCTCAGCAACAGGCTCCCGCCGGACCCCGCTGCCGCCCCCGGGCCCGTCTCCCCTTGATGTTTCCGTTCAGGGGCCACTCCGAGGGGGTTTCACGGGGTAAAACCCTCCGGCTCTGGGCTTCAAGGCCGGCTCCCCTCAGGCGGGGCCGGCAGGCTCCCTCCCGGCCGGTCCCCCACGCCGCAGCAGGCCGGGCGCCGCGCAGGCAGCCGCAGGCCGGGCGAGCCCCCGCCTACCCCGCACCACGAGGCCGCTCGGGGCCGGGGCGGGGAGACGCGGCCTCCGGGGGGGGGGGGGCCCGTGGGCGGTGGGGGGGGGGAGGCGGTGCCGGGGCCGCGCTTACTTCCCCCCCCCCCCCCCCCCCCCTCCGCTCCCCTGCGCCGGGGCCGCCGCCTCGGGGCAGGGGGGGTACGGAACGGGGACGGGGACACCGCGCTCCCGCCGCGGCCCGGCCTCACCTCCTCGGTGACCCGCGGCTGCAGCTTGCCCCGCAGCTGGGCCCAGGGCAGGCGGTGGAGGTTGTGGAGCTGGCCCAGGACGAGCAGCGGGCGGCTCTGCGGGTCCGCTTCGCCGGCGCTGGCCTGGAACTCCAGCTGCACGTTCGCCATCTTCCTGCCCCCCCCCCCGGCCCGGCTCGGCTCGGCTCAGCCCGGCCCGTCCGCACGGCTCCGCCCCGCCGCCCGGCTCCGGCTCCGCGGGGCGGGCACCACGGAGGAGCGGGCGGCCCCCGGCGGCCGCGTCGGGCACCGCAGGCGGGCAAAGGCGCCGGGCCGGGCGGGGCGCCGGGACCCGGATGCGGCTGGAGGGGCCCGGGGAGAGCGGGACGGGCCCTTCCCGGCCCCTTCCGAAACGGCCCCGGCCCCGTGCTGCGGCCCCCTCACAGCCCCGGCGCCCTCGGCTCCGCAGGCGGGCACGGCGTGCGGCTCGGTCGCGTCGGGATCCCCCGCGCAACGCGCGGGAGCTCCCGGCCAGAAAAAGCGCCTTGTGCCAGGCCTTTGCGTACGACCCGCGTTTCGGAGATCAGGGGTGTTACAGTTTCACAAGTTATAGAGGAAAATGGGGAAAAAAACCCCCAAAACCCCACACGGTAACGCTGCCCCCGTGTCCCACCACACGCATCGAATCGTACGGAGGGAAAGGTACGGGTGCTAATCCAGCTGCCTCTGCTACAACTGACAGGCAACGGTATCGAGCGGAAAGTCTGTATTTCCCCTTCATAATACCAATTTTAGGATGGAAAGGCTTCGTTCTGAAAGTGTGAAGTTACACAGGGATAAAAATGGAAAAAGCTCAATTTCTCTTTTCCTCATGAAGTTAAATATTGGAAAAAAGGTACATCTAAAAAAATGTTCCAGAAACAGAAGAAAAAGCCAAAATAGCATGGGGATTCACTAGACGAAACAGTTTTCCAAACACCAGCTTTAATAGTAGATGTAAATGCTTGTTTTAAATATAATAGGGTATTTATCCTCATCTTTTTATATTTGCCAAGCACCTCCTATTAATGTTGGGCCAGTAGGGAACTGATACTCATTAATCTGCAGCTAGGGAAGTCTGAACATCAGAAACAGTGCACTTCCACTTAGACTAGAAATGTGAATGCTGATGCATATGATGGAAATACATCTAAAAAGAAAAAAAAAAAATCAGATTGTATTGCAGAACGCCTCCTTAGAGTAAGGTCTTATTTGGTCTCTGAAGAGACGTTATGGAAACTTTATTGCCCGATAGATTTAGAATTAGCCTGAATAAAAGGTCTAGCAAAATCTGTTGCAGAGATCAGTCATGCATCCTCACAGACTGGAAGGGATAACCCACTAAACAAGCTCCAGCTCCAACTTTTATGAGTCTCTTTACAAAGCCACAGAACATAAACTGTTTAGGGGCTCACTATTATTCCAATATATATAGTCAGCATGGGAGATACGAAAGACACTAACACACAGCAATTATTTCAGGATTGAGACATTCCAAAGATTCTAGCAGGCAGTAAGCTCCTCGAGTAAAAATTCTGCTATTCCTGCTACTGCAAGAGCGATGTCCCCAAATCCACATTATCTGAAAGGTAAACAAAGCAGTAGAAAATACTCATCTAACCCTTGACCCTTCCTTCACTAAAGTTAAAGACAGCAGAGGAGGGTCCTAGTCAAGTAATAGACTGAGAAAATCAATTCTATCTACAGTACAGAAACTTCCTGCATATGTTCCACTAACAGTAG
Organism: Haliaeetus albicilla; assembly: GCF_947461875.1. Taxonomy (NCBI): domain Eukaryota; kingdom Metazoa; phylum Chordata; class Aves; order Accipitriformes; family Accipitridae; genus Haliaeetus; species Haliaeetus albicilla. The sequence continues at coordinate 6,304,490 of NC_091484.1, forward strand.
CTGCAAACATTTCTACTCATACAAGCCACAGTGGAAGCTGCAGCATGGACCAGTCTTCCATGGCCACTCCAATTATTGATCCTTTACAAGTATTTATGGAATTAAGCCACTGAAACATAATCTATCAATTAATATGCAAAATCATACACAATGGATTCCCTGTTTTAATGAATTTTATCTAGGAAGGCTGTTGGGTGTGTTTTTCAGTGGTGGGTTTGGTTGTTTGGTTTGGTTTTTTTGAAATAGTAAATATATGGGGTTTTTTTCCCAACAAAGTCAGTTTCACTGTCACCTACCCAAGAACTTAAATTTTGCATAGCTGTACCAAAAGCAAGGTTTCCAAGGATTTAAACAAAGGAAATAAGACTCCTTTGTGTTGTGATAAATGTTTCATAAAAGCAAACCTTAAATAAATACAATCTAGGCAGCCTCAGTGAACACTGCATTGATTATATTAATTCAAATTTTTATCACATTCCAAAAATCACCAAGCAAGAAACTAATTCTTCCATTTTACTTTTCAGTTTCTGGAGAAGGCTTGCAGTAGAAATAAATCTGCTGTAACAAATTTAATACTGTCATTTTCACATACCACTAGAATTAACTTCTGTTAACAAAGAATAGCAGCTCATTTTTGCACACTTGCATGCATTTTAATGGAGAAATTCTGTACAAGCCAACAGCTTTACAGGTCATTCCCACCACGTGAGGAGCCACAGATTCTTGGGAGATGGTCTAGCAATGCTGTTCCGTTCCTTTGTAAGGAATCAGAGGTTCAACATAAGCCAAGAAGAATTCAGCAACCACGAAGAGGCCACAATCTGCATAACGGAGCACACCAGCTTTCTCTGCAGCAGCAGAGATGCTTACAGGGCTGGACAGAAGCACAGTCAGTAGGTTCAGGCAGCTCTTGCTCCTGTAACACCCGAGTAGACAGCAGCCACTATCAAAGCCAAGCTACTCCTCAGTTGCCGTAGCTTTTTGGGGGCTTTCATTGCCCAATGGCACAGATAGTACCCCTTCTGTAACATGCCACTTGGAGAAATTCTTACCAAGCACAGCATAAGGGTTTGATTTAGCTGCTGATAGTTATTTAGACTGACTCATAATAAGTTAGACACCTGCAATGATTTAGGAGCCTGGTTTTTTTCTTGATATAATCAGCTTCAATAAATTCTCGCTCAAGTTACACAGGACAGTTGACATCCAAGTTTAACCTCTTGTCCAATGCCCATTAAAAATGCATTTCCTTTTACGGAACTTGGATAGAAAATACGTAGCCAGTTACTTCAGTGGAGCTAAGATACCATGACCATAACTCAGGGGAAGTAACTCTTGACAATACAAGTTACACTGAAAAAAACCCCCCAACCCTGTAACTTTCTGTAGCACAAAGGTATTTCATGTCACTGCTGCTTTCTTTTAATTATGAAGAATATATAGAGACACATTAACATCACACAAGTATGTTTCAGTTTATACTTCTTCTAAAAAATGAATAATTGCCCAATTAGGTTGGAAGTGTTTTATTACTCTTTTGAATTCATTAGCCATGATAAAATGTCAAAAGCACCAGTCAAGACAGAAATAAATAACACAATCTCATGTTAGAGAGAAAGTTGCAAATACAGTATATTAAATTATAGCAAAATGCTGCTTCACACCAACCGATGTAGACAGCACACCAGGGAGACAGTAGTTTTACTCACGATCATTGAAAAGATCTATTACCAGAACAGGGGAGCTGCACACCCAACTACAAGCATCATTCTTTTACCAATGTACTTTATGAATTTAATCAAGGGTTTGAACTGGCAGTTTTGGAAGTTCAACATCCCCTTTGTCTAGAGGTAACAAAAGTGGTACAAAGCTTTTCACAATAAGCCACACAAAAAGCCAAGGCTTTCACATCTTTGTAGTCTTTGATTTCAGGTCCGTTCCTGCACCAAGTCAGTTTAAAGCCACATCTTAAAGTCCTCCTTAGTACATAGTAAAGATAAACTCAGGGCAGGCAACATATGCAAAATTAATATCATAGTATTATGAAACTGCACTTCAGGGGCTTTGAGCAGAGCACCTCTGCAAGTTTATGGGGAGCACTGTATCAGTCAAAGTGAAGGAAGGAAGTTACAGTCCCTTTGGGGAAGAAAATCCATACAGAAAAGCCATTTTAAAAATATTAAGACAAGACCTCTACAATTGCACACCACTTCAGGCCTGAATTAAATCAGGAGTATTCTATTAGATGTTGCCCTGATTTCTCTTTTATGGCCTACAGCAAAGTTTTCCACTGAAAAAAATAGTGAAAACAACCCCAAATTCTCTACTGAAGGCCTAGTAACATGTCACTTGTGTGACATCTCATGGTCAGTAAGAGACCATAAACACATCCTCTTCCAGGCAGACATTTGAAAGAAATAATCTTCTGTCAGGGAAAATGGATGTAATATATCCTGTAGTGAAGTCACTTCTTGTAAAAAAAACATAATACATATGGGCAGATGCACTGTAAAATAAACAGCTTATACAACAACTAAAGTTTGAAACATCTGAGGTCAGATAGAGATTCTCCTTTCAGCTTTCTACTCCATTTTTTATGTTTAACTTCACCATTGCTTTAATGTGATGTCTGTACTTCAAACTAAAAAAAAAAAAAATCGTACATGAAAAAATATATATGATCATTCTGGTGAGGAAAAGCATTCCCATGATTACTCAAGCTCAGAAATTTTTTTTAATTAACTAAATGTGTTAAATTATCCCAGTGATTAAATCTTGTTATTTATAAGATCAAGTACTACTCTGATTCTTAATAATGGTGCAGTATCTAAATTAAGATCACAGGGGTCGGATTACATTCTGGTTGCTAAAAGCTTTCTTTTTTAGCTGTCTATCCAGTTCTTGGAGTTTTTGAGTCTGGAAGAAAGGAGATGAAGCCAAACATTTTTGTGCCTCAACATATTTTACATTTAGGTCAATTTTTGTTATCTAGTCCCATGACTCAGTAACATGGTTTAAATTTGAAGCCTGTAACAATTGTGACTAAGAATACAGAAGACAACACATTTTTGTTCACAGTAACACACTAATTACTGTACTCACTGGTAAACTTCAATTTTGTAATTATTTTTAAGTACCGTGTTTCCAAAGACCTCTGCATAAAGGCACCAAATTATTTGTGTGGGAGCATCAAATTTCCTGATATTTTCCATATAATCCTTAAAAACACCTCACAGATCACCAAACTTGTACTTTGAAGAATTCTACAGAAACATTGCACTGACTTTGCACCACAAGGGCTTATACATTCAAAAGGCAGCTTTCTGGAGTGCAGGTCCATCCATTCACATTGGGGAAAAAAGTTCACATAAACTCCAAAAATGAGAAAATGAAGTGAAACCTAATGTGACTTTACACCAATAAGAACAACAATAAGGACAATTACTATAACAAACAAAATTAAAATAACAAGCATCTTCCGATTCTTCTTTTGATATTGCTCTGCCTATAGAAACAGAAAAGAAAGAGTTAATACTTAGATTTCTGCCAAGCTACAGACTCTTGTTTAGTATAAGTGAAGTACAGGTGTATCTCAGAACTGTTCTTTGGTAATTTGACATTTCATACAACGTATATTGCAAGCAACTCCCACAAAATAACTCTGGTCTGCACCGTAGACTTCAGCGAAGGTACGTGTGCACTGAAGTCACGTTTATCTGTGTTAAACAGCAGACTCTATAAAGAAGAATGCATCCTCATGTCAGTTAAGCAACCTTACTGTGACTACTTTTCAGGAGTCCTTGAGAGGTCCCTATGCCTCCACAGGACATATGAGCTACACAGAAGTTGTGTGAAACAGTAGAAGTTGGTAAGATGTTTTAAGTCATTTTGCTGATAATAAGATTCCTGTATTATATTTGAAGGACATTGAAATTCACAACAAAACTTCATTATTTAATAGGCATTTTTGTTGTACCTGATTCAGCTGTGTATTTTCATTTAATTTCAATTAGAACTGAAAGCTTTCTTTTTGATTTGGTTCTCAGTTTTCTGCTTCATTCCTTCTTTCTTCTAACCACATTTTCTCATCCCTTTCCTCTTTTTCCCAGGGGAATTAAAAGGAGGCAACGTGGAGAAAACTCTCCAAAAGCCAAATGAAAGTCTGCTAATAGAAGCTAAACAAAACAAAACTTGCATTTAATTCTTTTTAAATTAACAAACCTTCAATATTTAAAGGGAAAAAGATATTAATTCTCCTTTATAGTCCCTGGAAAGTAATTCATTATTATCAGATCTGCTAAAGAGGAGTTTTTGACCTGAAACTATATAACATGCAACCACTGTGATTATTTACTTTATTAGGCTTTAAGTATCACAGCCTGACAAAGTATCACAACTGATTCCAATTTTCATGTGAAGCAGGAATCGGTAACTACTGCTTCATATCACCAGACTTCTGCAGTGAATTAATGCAATTTCTGTGAAGCGCTGTCTCAGTAGTTTGTAATAATTACGCCAATTACAACAGAAAAGAAAACTGACATCATAGATATTAAATCAGAATAAAGCTACCAACAGTATTAGAAACAGCAAGGTATATGTGTTTGATATTACTATTCACACCTGCGTGCATGTCTTCCATGATAGGTGAAAAAATTCCTATGCTATACCGAAAACGGGTATATATTGCATCAAATACCCATACTCTAGTCAGCAATCCTAACAAGGGTTTGCTGGCGATTCATTAACTACCACTAGACTAGGAATAGCATTGATTCCAACTGATTCATTTATTTCCAGTTCAGTTTGTGCAAATTGCTTGCAATTACTTTAAGCCTTGTTCACCAACGGTCAATGACTTTAGTGATCTCCAATTTACTTTTATGTATTACAAGAATAAACCTATAACCAATTTATTTTGCTTTTCCTCAAATGGCACTTTTTTGCTGTCCATATATTAGAAGTCTACGATAATATGAAGAAGAGGAGTGTGTAGTAATAAGAAGTCCACGCTTCCAAAACAGAATGTTTTACTTAAGAGGCTTTTGCATGAATCTCTCATTCTACTTTATTTCCAGCAATGGAAGGGTTGAACTGAGCTGACAAGTCTGAACTTAGCTTAAAATCAAAACAAAAAAGCCAACAAAACAACCACAAAATGCTGTGTTCTGCTGCCAATTCAAACTTTTCAGACGTTCATAGTAAAAGCTTCACATTAAAAGCATAAGGTTGGACCTAACTTCTAACAAGTGTCAGATGGTAAGAGAAAACATTAAAAATTATTCTTGCTGCTCACATTATTGAGATAATGTTTTCAAAGTAGGATATACCAACTGACTGAAATCTATAGTGAGGTACCCAATAACCAGTCCTATTTCACAAGCGCTGGGCTCTCCAGAGAAGGAATTGCAGATAGGTCCCACCACGTCAACAATATAAAGATCAAAGCACATCGCTTGGATGCCCAGAAGTTATTTAAGAAATTAACACTAGGCATCAAGCATGACATTAACTGAAATTATATGAAGAGTTCCTAATACAGCATAGCTGGACATTTTATACAGTACAGCAATCATTTCTAAAAGGGACAATGTCCAATTGAAAAATGACTGAATAACTTAGTTCTATTAAATTATAAAAGATTATTAGATATTCAAAGCAGCTTAAGTATTCTTTACTTACCTTGTGTAGTTGTTTGAGACCTTCTTCAGTTTTCATACATGACTGTTCGACATTGTAGTCAATTCTATCTAGAACTGTTCCCTAAATAAAATGGAGAGAATCAGCACCAAACTGAACCTAAATGAACATCATAAAGCAATTATTATGAACAGCAGAGTAATTAACAATACTCACAGCAAACAGCTAATGAACTGCGTAAACTAGGAACTCTTACAGAACTAGTTGGGACTTTGTTAAAGGACATCCTTGCTCAATGCCTAACTGGCAGCTCTGTCACCATCTCATCACATCCCTTAATAATCACCTTACTTCCAGTCCAGGTGCTTTTGGCTGACACAACCTAAACTGAATCTCTGGGAGAAATAACCAACAGAACTTCAGCATTCTATGGTTTTTTTTAGTCTGACACCCATAACCAGTTGAATTTTTATTTATTTATTTTCATTAAGTCATCTTCTGGCAGATTTCAAGCAGAGGAAATCTTAGCCTGAAGAGGTAAGTTAGGAAAAGCAAGAAGCACATGAAAACAGGATGTTACAACCATCTGGAAGACTTAACACTACATGAAGTCTCCTACTTCTTACTAACACTGTGATGTCAATGTACCTGTTCTACTATCATTGCTCCCAGGTCCCTAAATATTTCATTGAGATCAGAGATTGACTGTACAATCTGACGGATTTCTCGTTCCCGCTCTTCCACCATCAATGTGTTTTGCTCCACCAATGCTAGCTGGTCATCTGTAAAACCCTGTTGAAATAAAAGATTTAGATGTTGAACTAACATTAACAGCATGAAAACACTACAAATAATTACAAGGATTATAAGATTTCATAACACAACAGTCCTTTTGGAATTTCCTTAGTAGACAAGTATCTAAAAAAACTTACTGTATTTTAAAAACAGAGTTTCAGGGTCACTAAAATAACTTGGACAGCTATTTATAGTTTGAGCAGAGAAAATGTAAATCTTGCATCCTGCCCAATCTCACAACTTTTTAAAATAAGATTTGTCCTAAACCAATGTTTTTATTGGTGTACAAAACCAATACATGCAAGTGCCTGGTAGTTATGGAATATCTACTGATTGACCAGCATTACAGAAAGTCCCATAATGCCAATGTGTAAAGACACAGCAGCAATTCTGATTTTTTTTTTTTTTTTTTTTAAATAAACTGTAGAGACCTTACTGGTTTTGTCTCCCAAGGCCAATCATAACTGAACACTATCCTTTCTCCATCACTCTTGTTTAGAGATAAGTGAAAAACCTCTTATACACAAGATCAGCTGAAAAGCTGCCTTGAGTTTTTTTTGGCAATTTTTCAGTTAAACAGTAAGTGTTACAGTTAAGAGTATTCTGTGGCACTATTAGATAGGACACAATAGAACAGATCCCACCATTGCTTAGAAATTCAGTATCCCCAAACTCCACAAAGTAAAACAAGGAAGTGGGTCGGGTATGGCTCCACAACATAACTGTGCAGAAACAAATCATTACACCACTATTTGCAATAATTTGTAATACTGAAAAGCTTCAGTTACACTTTAAAGTCTGCCACCTTCCATCCAAACTCAGAATCACAGTTTTCTAACAATTGCATCTGCTCAGAAAGGTGGTATGACAAAGGACAGCACTGTATTTACAGACCTTTAGTCCCTGTCAGTCATGTAAGGAGGATTCAGTAGTCAAACTGAGTTCCCTCACACTGCAACGCTGAGGCTGATAGTGCAATCATCTTAACATCGCAACAGCAATATTAATTAGGAAAATGCATCACAGAAATCTGCAGAAATAGAATTTGCATGTAGCTTGGTGCTTATAGCATACCATTTTGATATTTTCATACTAAAATTAAAGGTATATTAAAAAGTTTCTTTGTATTGAATTTGCGTAATAATATCTTAACTTACTCTATCGTAAAGTGTATCATCCTCCCCATCATCCATCAGCGGGACTGAGGTGTCGAAGAAGTGTTTGGATCTTTCTTCTCTATTCTTCATGCCTGTAAAAGACAAACTATGTTTGAGCATAATATTTATGCACACTGAAATCAGACTAAGAGTAAGGTCTGAAGCACCAGATAGAAAAGCAGAATAAAGAAAATCTGGCTAATGACAAATAGCAGTATCTTAATTTTAACTGTCACACAGGCTTACTATTTAACAAAGTATAATAAATTCAACCAGACTTGCAAGACTCCAGTTAAATCAGTGATTTTTAAGTCATTGTGTTCCATGAAGTTAAAAAAAAAAATAGGGAAGTTAAGAGCCTTAATGTGTGATCACTCCAAGCTATTTTCTAACAAATTCTCTTAGGAACATCCCTTGTCTGAATTGTGATCTTAATTTCCACCTGTGCCATTTATACCTTTGGAGGAAGAAATACATCAGTATTAAATTTGAAGATCAAATTTTTGTGGGTTTCTCCCAAGATCAAAATAATCTTACTTAGCTGAAAATAGAATTGCACACAATTTTAGAATTTTAAACAGAGGATATTCCACTTCCGATCTGTTTATGGATGAAGACTTCATTTATCACAGACTACCTTTTGAAGTTTAATCTATCACAGACTATCAATCAACAGCAGGTATCATGTCTGAAGACCAACGGCTGCTTCATCAATATTTAACCATGAAATTTTTCCTTTAGCAATATGAGAGGTAGAACAAAGCAGTTTGAACATGGGCTGTGAACCAAAAACTCCCAAATTCTAACCTCCACTCTAATATACTTCTGGCACTCCTGCGTGCATCACTTAACCCTTCTGTGCTTCAGTATTCCCAACCAATAAAATAAGCACACCTTAATTAGTGGTTTCCACAGAAGGTGCCCATGTATTACTGTATCTCTCATGCTTACGTTTGAGATAGTCAGACTGTGCATGCCTAAAGTTGGTGGATAGGTCCTGAAGGGACTGTGCTAAGGAAGACACTACATTCCTGAGAACACGTGCTTCTTGTTCTGTACAACTACGTGACCTGCTCTGCAAGACCTGGACTGCTCTCTGACATCTGTGAAATAACTGAGAAAACAATTCCATTAGTAAAAAAAACATAAAGCAACACACACTTTAAATATCACATTGCAAAAGTTCCAAATGGAAGACTAACATTTTGATTTCTAGATTTATAAAGTTAATTTCTTATTGCCCAGTGCAATGTTTAAAAAGGTGCGGAAACACAGAACATAGGTGAACAAACAACTTCAAGCTAACAGGGTAGCAGAGTAACACAACTACTTCCGACCAAAGGCGTTTGCTTCATTATAACTGCTTGGAGTGGAAGCCTTAGAATATATATCTGTATTTCTCCGAGATATCTGTAAATGTGATTTGATTAAGTCTCCCAATCCTATTCCAAGCAGAAAAGCAAATAGGTAAGGTAAAAGAACAGGGAGGCTAAGTGACTTGTTGAGAAATTCAACTGAGACAGCAAGTGCAGTACCAAACACAGAGCCCAGGACTTCTGGCTCACACCAATACTGATTACAAAAGAAATGCTTTATACAAAAGGCAACCACTGCCTCATAATGATGCATTACAGATACATCAAACTGTAGGTTTAGAATTGAAAGCAGTCTGTACCTGTGTGATCTCTTGGGTTGTTATTTCTATTGCCCGTTCTTCTTCACTGCTGTCATCCAGTGTTGGCCTGTTTAGATGTTTATCATGAAGACTGGCTAATTCTTTCATCTTCTGTTTAACCCTGGCAATATCATACTGAATCTAAAACAGAAAACCCAACAATGAAGAAAAGGAAGTGACTAATGTTTCAGAGGAAAAGCTTCTGACAAATGTTAGACAAAAATCACTGAAAGAAATGTATATGATATAAAAAGCAGACCAAAGATCATGAAAAAGAAAAACACACATAAAAAGCTGACTAAGAAGTAACTGAATACTCTCATATACTTTGAGTTTGTTACTTTTTAAACCTACTCTTGTTAGGACTGCTGTTTTCAAATATGCTTCATTAAAGTTGGAATAATATTTTTATCATTTTGTAATTAATACCATAGTAAGAAGGTTTAGCCAACTTCCAAAAAGAGAAATGAAAATTCAGGTCACACCTTCAACTCTGTCAAACATTGAATAGTCTGAACTCAACAGTAGAAGTTAAATGACATGCTTTCAAACAAGTCATTAAAAATAAATCTGTAAGCATGATCATTATCGTAGTAGAAAGGAGACCAATCGCCTTTCTGCACAAGAGGTTCTGTATGCACAAACTGAGGAGCCAACATGTGCTCTGAGAGTACATTTTAAAAGGATCTTCTGAAAATCAAGAATAGCTTCACACTCCAAATACTGGAAAAGGTTTTTAATTGGATGCCTCCAGAATAATTCCCTTACGTTTGTCCAAATATATCCATAACTTGCAAAGCACCGGTACTGCATAGGCAGGAAAAATTCTCCTGTTAGAAGACACTAACACTTCCTGTTTTCAAACAGTAAACTGCTAATCTCCACCATTTTAGGGTCTATTCAATTGGACCCCTCAATAGATTCAAACAAAAAGTCTACTGGAAGTGCTAATTTTTTTGTATCCTTCTTTCTAAGTTCCAAACTGAGAACAACTTTGCTTTGCTAAGAGCTTTAGGACATTCCTGCAGTCTCAAGTCTAAATGCTCAGCTGCAGATGCAAACCAAGTCTTCTGGAATTTCTGGCCCTACATAACCTCCCTTTATTTCACTGGCAATATATACTTCAAGATAACGAGTCACAGCTTGCCTGATATTTTCTTCTAAACAAGGGTGTCAATTTAGAAAACACACTTATTTTAATCTTTCTTCTAATACTACTTCTGTCATAAAACTTACAGCACTGAGAACGTAACTGACAACACTAATAAATCCCTACAAGAGAAATCAAAATCTGTGTTGGATTTGCCACACAACTTACTTCGTCTGCTCCATCAACCCATTTGGGAGGTAAGCGTTTTGTTACTCCAATTGCTGCTTCAGGATCTAAACTTATTCCTGATACCAGTGCCATACGATCATCAGCAAGCTACAGAAAATAAGAAAAGATAGCAAATTAATTTTACTCAAATTAGATCTGAATCCTTGAGCATCAGGAAAAAGTGTGCGTATGCCTTCCCATAAAAATTAACCTCAAAAATGTGTTTGCACACAATGCAGGCAGGATCAAGCTCTACATCTCCTGGTTTGTCCCTGTATGCTAATGACCTACATCCTCCCACTTCCTACCAGATCTGAAAGATGAAAGTTACTTTTAGAATAAATTCTTAGCAGATTTTCAAGGAGAAAATATGGCATTGCAGTGAGAACTCAAGTAATTCTCATGTTGGTACATTTCGTATTAGACAACGATTAACAGCCAAGGGATTCCCTAATCAACAGTGTAGCATGGTTTATATTGGGCCAGGTGAGTCTGAAAGTCTCATTTGGGAAAATCTCCAAATAAAAATGTTTATTACATCTCCAAGAAATAAAAACAGTATCCCATGATTGTTCTCAGACAATATTGTATTTAGGCAGGCACTCACCTACTAGGCAGCTGAAGAACAAACACTCTTGCAAACTGCCAAGCAACTAAAATTGTTTATTTATTTATTTAACAGAAATTAAAAGGTGCTAAACAAAAGTAGCCAAGGCAGTGACCAATCCACACTTCTCTATATCACAATGATACATGCTTGCTGCTTCAGCTATATGGTGTGAGGCAAAGAAACTTGCAGGAAAATGGGTGGAATAATTCTCCAGAAAATTCCAGAGATTGTCAGAGAGTAAGACAATGTGCCAGCCAGCTTATACACAGCTTTCCACAGATCCGAGGGAGGGCTGGAGGTAGGGAAGGAATAAAAGAAACCCTTTATCACAATTAATAGTCATAATTTGAATAATTCAGGTGCAACAAATCAGGGGTTTATATTATTGGAGGCTGATGCACACTGATGTACAGCAGCACAGTCATAGTTGCAGAAGGGTATGATATATATATTTTTGGAGACTCTTTTTGGGAAAAGAATCCCATTTGTAGGGTTGAAATATTAACAGCTTTTAGGAGAAAAACCACATAACTAATTAAAGGTATTTTTGAGTCACAAAATGCCTGTGATAAGATTCTGAGAGATTTATTTTTCAAATAACACTTTTGGATGCAGGTTGAATAACTTCAACCTCAACAAAGCTTAAAATGTGACAACTATGAAGAAATAAGAACATAATGTGTCAGGTGTTTGTTTTGGGTTTGTTTGTTTTTCTACAAAGCTCAGTTTGGCAGAAACCATAAGCCATGGTCTGATCTTGAATATACAGGCACATATTTATTTATCTGCTTTGATATCATTGCCAGTAAAACATGCTGTTCACCCTCAATAAGAATTCTTTTGTTAAGGACAGCACTAGTGCTACTGACCTTTAAACAGATCAGAAGATTTTTCTTGGTAGGGTTTAGAAACTTACGTAAATAGACTCAGTGCTATAGTGCAGGTACAAAGAAACCTATTTCTACAATGGCACAGTGTTGTATGAGGTTGTCCAGCGAAAGGATGGTATCTTTGCTCTTAGAGGTTTTTGAGACTTGGTTAAACAAAGTCATGGATGACCCTATATAGACTACCAATAGTCTTGTTCTGAGCAGCAGCTTGAACTAGATATCCAGAGATTCCTTCCAACAAGCATGCCTATGATTCTCCAATTTAAGGCTGAGTAGGATACACAGCTAACAGTGTGCAGGGCCACAGAGCAACACATAGCACTGGAGCCATAGATGCTTCCAGTCATCTTCCTCTGAGAGGAAGGCAGGGGAATGGATGAAATTGGAACACAAATACAGATCTTGTTGCCAGTTGAATGAGGCTTTGTGATTTCAGAGATAAACTAATCCTCCTTTACTGGAGATAGAAAGAGGTGGTATCATCAATGATACCACTTGAAACACCTAGTTATGTCACTGTTTGTTCCCAGGGAAAGATTTCATACAAAAAACCTTACTTCCTCGTTTCTCCCAGATTTCTAATTTTCCTTTATCAGGCCTGGAAAGCTTTGTGGTTCCCCACCCCCTCCCTTTTTAAAAAACAATCCCTCTTCCTTCCTGGGCAATTCTTTCCTGAAAGCCTGTTTTTTATCCTTGACCTTATTTCCTGACCAATAAAGTTTATAAAATTTATGCATAGCATAAAAAATAGTTAATGCTTCATTGTATACATATGGGATACAGTGACTTTATACAGTAAGTCAGACTAATTTATACATGTATCTATTAACAATGTAACATCATATCACAAAATGCTTGTCTTCTCTATGCAGCCTTATCCTTCTACTCTACATGGAAACACCTCATCCTACATAATGAAATTTAATAAAACTAGCAGAATAAAGAAAGGAACATTTTAGCTCAGCAATGTATGCCTGATGCACGATGGCAGAATAAAACGTGAAAAACAGTACCTCATCCAGCTCCTGAAGTGATTTGTGGATCCCATCAGCCCCATCCAGTTAGAGACAGCAAAAGATAAAAGGGAAAAGAGACATAGGACAGATATAGGGTATGGTCAGTTGAGAAAATACTAATTTATTTTTTAAGCATGATGGTTTACCAAGAACAAAACAAATTGGCTTTTAAAACACAACTATTCAATAACTATATCATGATATTGCACATTTTAAGTCAGCATTTTGCTTGATGCACAAACTTTTAAAAAAAAAAAATTTCAGTTGCTTGGTAAACAGAAAGAACATAAGAGATCAAGTTAAGAGCTTGGTTTGTTTTCCAAAGTAACTGCACAGTGAAGTTTCTAGTTACTAAAATTTCAGGTAGAAAAACTGCAATAGAATATATTGAAGTGTGACAGCAAGGGCAATTTGACTGCAGTATTCAACATCCACTGGTGAGTTAGAAGGTTTGATTATGATTGGAAGATGCACATACAAGCTTTGTAAGACATTTATTGACAAGCACCCCAGTTATCACAGGATAAAACAGACAGCAAAAGACAAAAAGCAAAAGCAAATGTAGTGTATGCTCACTTATGTACACACGTCACTTATGGTCTAGTTTCAGGTAACGTTAATCCTACATGCATCTGAAGAAATACAAAAGGCTAGCATCTGCAACATATCTGCACCTTCTTTACTCATCAGTCTTTGTACTGTAGAAGGTATGTGTGTGCAATAGGATATTTCACTCAAAGATTAATAAAGCAAGCAGATCTAAACCAAGGACAAAATACTTGTGGTTTAACAAAGCAGCAGGCCTTAACTACTGATCTCTTTTATCCTATACCAAGCTTTTGAAATAGAACTATACTGTTAAGAATGCTGCTTTGATTATCCGAGTTTAAGGAGTGGTTGACTGTCCACATGAGAATGCATCTTCCAGGGCAAAATGCAATTTTTGATAGAGAGCTCTCAGACTAAAGGATTTCTTCAGGAGAAGCCTGGAGAGTGAACTAAGGTAAGTCGAAGTGCTATGAGCTAGAATTTGCAACACTGCGTTGCCGGCACGCAGCAGCTCTGCTCTGGGGATGCCACCCAAAAGGAAATTAGCTGCAACTCTGACAGCGATAGGCACCTTAGAAACATGAAAGGCGAATAGCTCACACTACCATCTTTACACTTCTTGCTAAAATAATACCCTTGTAGTAACTACAGAACTCTGAACTGTCTGCCAGGATCAAGACTGAGCCATTGACTAACTCCACCCACTGCACAAGAGCGACAATTTCCAATCACTGTTAGCTTTCATTACATTTGAATGAGCATCCTAGAAAATAGCTTCAATTAACATTAACAAACACTGTAAATAAATGTTTTATGGGAGTGCTAAGTGTTATTGCACTCACTGTTGAGTAAAAGTGTAGTTTCACCGCTCAGTAGTCTGCATGTGAGTTTAAACTACCACTAACTTTTCTAGGTGATATTTTATACAAAGCCAAGGATCTAAAGAAGTGATATTGCTATTGGCAAAACCCCATGTTAACAAGAACTAAATGCAGTGCCAAATTAAACATGTATAATACACATTACTATTGACATTTCCTGTTCCGCAAATGCAATTTAACATGTAGGCTGCTAGACACAGGTGTAATAAAGTTAACAATGAACAAAGAGCATTCAACTGCAACTCATCAGTTGGCATAAAATTTGCAGCACGAAGTCCTGCTTTTCCTAACAATAGTGCATTAATGTAAAGCAATTTATAATGATGAGACTACCAGCAGATATTTACTGGTGCCTGTTACAAATAAATAACAACTTTGAACAGAAAGTGTAAAAACCTCCGCAGAGCTGAGCTGCCAAGCAGTCCATCAGTCTGACTAGCTCAAAACTTCGAAAAAACCACATAAACTGCCACTGAACAAATGACTTTTTGAAGTTTCTGTAAGGAGGACTTGCACTAGACTCTACCAACTCCCCTCTCTCACAGACGACTTTCAGTATTATTTGTTATTTGGAGGGGGGAATAAAAAGGGCAACGGACATCAGAGCAAATTATGGAAAAATTCAAGCAATGGGAATAATCTACACTAGTGCATTTAACAGTGCCCACACTGAAGTGAATAGAAGAGTTCTGCTCTGTGAAATGACTTGGATTTTTTCCTTTGGGGAAAGCAGGCATCAAAAAGCGCAAGGGACGAAAAACCTCACGTCAATGCTAACAAGAAGTTACTAGACCAATAACCGTATTATTCATGAAGTGAATAGAGACGTGATCAGCACCAGGACAGATCTCTTCTATTCATTTTACATGAAGTAGTAGGAAAAAGGGATCAACAAGGTGGGGAGAGAGGGTCAGAGGGGGAAAGTACAGAGGACGGTGGGGTTTTGAGGAGAGGGGTCAGAGAAAGGGAGCTAGGGAGACCCGGGCCGGCTGGAGGGGGGGACGGGGGGGTCGGGTAAGGCTGGAGGGTCGGACGGGGGGAGCGGGGCACACAGCACGGCTGCCTGGCAGCCCTAGGCGCAGCAAGGTACAGTAGGATGAAGGGAGGAGACTCACCGCAGCAGCCATGCTACGTGAACTCAGAGGGCTGGAGGAGCCGTAACTACTCACTTGCTCGGCCAGCAGCTGCCGGCTCTGCACCGCGTTGTTCCGCAACAACAAGAACGCGTCCGTTAGACGCCGGGTGGCCATGGCCTACCGCCCCGGGGCCCCCTCGCCCCGGGGCCGCTCGGCGCCTCGCTGCCGGGCCCTCGGCCCTAGCTCAGCCCCGGGGCCCGCGGGCAGAGACGGCGGCCGCCCCCGGCGACGCCCGCTGGCCGCTCACAGGGCCCGGACGGAGACCCCCGGCGCCGGGACCCCCCGGCCGCCGGCCCCATCCATCCCCCCCCGGATCCGACCGCAGCCCCAGCGACGGCCCGGCTCACTTCCGCGTTGTGCATCGCTCAGCGCCTTCCGGCCCGCCCCGCCCCGTCCCGCTCCGCTCCGCCCGGGCCCGCCGGCCGCCGCGCCAACGTTCCGGGCCTCACGGCGGCCGGGGGCGAGCAAAACCCCACGTCCAACCCAAACGGCTGTGAAACCCCCTTGGGGCTAAGAGACCCCGGCCCTAGCTAGGGGGACGTGGCGGGGGGGTTAGTGCCTCGTGTTGGTTGCCCATAACGAGAGCCAGGTGCGGGCCTGTGCAAATGGCGGCCTCGTGTCTCCACACCCGTTCCTGGGCTCCCTTGCTGGCGGCTGGGCTGGAGCCTTGCCTTTCCCTGGCGGGGAAACGTGGCTAAATGGCTTCCTACAAAGAAGCCCTAACATTTCCATAGCTTTTTCAGTTAACTTGCTCCTTGTCACTGCTGTGAAGCACCCTCGAAAGGCACGAGTTTGGTTCAAAGCAAAATACCGTAGTATGACCATTTTGGTTTGGCAAGGCCTCTGCTTGTGCCTTCTCAACAAGATCGTAAATTCATCAAACATTTAATTAAGTTTTGTGATTGCTCATGGCTTCTTGCTCATCAGTCCCAAGTACCACTCTCTGACAGGCTTAATCCTTGACAAACACCAGTCCTTGGTATGTAAAGTTACAGAGAGATAATCATTAAGCAATAAGAAGTTCTTCTCTATATCAATGGCTTCTCTTTTCCCATTTATTTTTTGTCTTCTGAATCCCCCCACACCTTCCCCCCAATTTCCTTTGCTTCCAGTGAATTTTCTGTTTTCCAAAAAACCTCACGCAACTTTTTCCCCTCCAACTATTCAAAAATCGGGACATTCCATGAAGAAGATCAAGCCGTTTAAAACAACAATACTGGGTTTCACTTTCTGAAAGAGGCTTTTTTGTAAGGCGGACTGAAATTATTTTTCCCCTGCTGCTCTGTGCGGTCAGCCTGGGTCCACCCTGCGCGGGGCAGACGTGACACGAGTTGGGGTTTGGGCTCCCTCCTGCGCACCCCACACCAGGTCTGCACCTCGCGCCGGCACCACGAGGGACGTCCAACATGTCCCTTGTGAAAATGGCAGCGGCCACGGCACGGCACGGCCAGGGCGGCTGCTGCATGCTGGTCGTCAGGAGACTCTCTAGCTTAAACTCTCACCCCCCACCCCCCAAAACAACTAGTATTTACACATATGGTAGGAACAGTGACTATAATCACAACCACATTTTCTGGAAATGTTACCTCGTTTTATCTAACTGCCTGGGCGAACTTGTACAGTGAGAAATAAAAAAAAGTATTCCTTTGCTATTATAAGACATTTGGGGAGTTTTCTTGAGCAGCCCTTCTGCCTCAGTGGGAGAGACCTGAAACTTGGAATTTAGCAAGGAAATAAGCTCCAGTCATATGAGGACTAACGCACACGTTTCATTTTTCGTGGTCTGGTGAAATCTGTTTTCATTTTGGCTGCCTGACAGAGGCTTTAAAAATATATGTATATACTTCATTTCTTCATGCTAATTTTTAATCTACTGTAACAATTTTTTATTCTATGAGAACAGTTTCAGCTAATGACCTTCCAGCCTTCTCTTGGCACTGCTGTCATGGCTGTAGGTCGAGAGGAATTTCTCCTGCCGTCAGCGGTCTCCCCATGATCTCTTAGCTCTGTGTGCGTGCGCAGGGAAAACTGGTTGGAATATCTCACACATTGGGATAGTGAACATGAACCCAATGGGAAGCCTAATGTGCTGGAAGTTGGTACACACCAGCAATTAACATCTTTTGCTTCCTGATTTTTGACAGCTTAAAAAGGTTTGAATGTTGGGCAGGCTTGGAATTTAAGCAGTGGCTATAAGAAGTATTGTGGAGTTGTACACAGAGGGATAAAACTGCAAGGAAGGGGTCCAGACCTAACTTGGTGAATAACCACTTCAAAGTGGATATTAGGAATAAGCAAAGGGAGTAGAGGGAATGGAAAAAAGGATTAATCAAAGACAACTAAGTCTTAGAAGTTAGGAAGTGTAGGCATAAAGGGAAATGTGCCAGAAGTAAAGCCAAGTTAGACCTTGCAAAGGAAATTAAAACAAATAGCAAAATGTTCTTCAGGTGTACATACCAGAGGATGAAGGCGAGAAGAGGTAGGGGTGATGAAAGGGGAAAGGCAGGACACAAATGAATGCATAATATATAGTGGAAATGTACATAGAGGAAATAAAGGCATGGAGATAGAAATTATCTCATCCAAGTGGAACAAATCATAAAGATCATAATGCGATGATCATTTGGACCAGATGATTGTTATAGGTCCCTTTCAACTGAAATATTCTAATTTCTGACCCAGACATCTAACAGCACTGGCCTATCAAGATTATATCTGGCTGTGTAACAGCATTACTGCAGGAGCAACACAACACAATTTGAGAGCAGGAAAAATTGTTCCAGCAGTTAAAAAGAGGAAAAATAATTAAAGTCTGATCCAAATAAAATATAAGACTTTTGGATAAATTTAGCAGGAAAGAATAATATCAGACATGATGGCAGATGGAAACAGGCTGAAATACAACATGCATTTACTAAAGGTGGATAGTGCTACGTAAGGTGACTAGTTTTTTGTGACTTTTTAAGGTAACTAGTTTTCTAAACGGAGAAAAGCTAGTAGATTATTTTGTCTGGTAATGAATAAATGTAGGCTGGAAATTAGAAGAAAATGTTTAACCATTAGAGGAATGAGTGTCCTTCCTACAAGCATGGCAAGGGCAAACAAACGCATTATAAGGTAGCACTCAATCCATTCATAAAAAGGATATTTTCCCCTTCTAAGACAGCACATATCCCTAAATATATCTTTTCTAAGCATATACTGTTAATATTTCAGGCTGTTGCTTCTTGACGCTAAAGCTCACTGCCATAGATTTGGAGCCTGTGTCTTCCTTTGCCCTTTTATCTGCTTTTTTAGCCCCTGTTCTTTTCTGCTGTTCTTTATGAGCAATGAGAGAGCAATGCTGCCTGCACTTGCGCATTCCTGCACCCACTGCCTCCCACAGCCAGGGCCTGATCCAAAATGGTGGGAACTTTCCAGTTACTACCATGGCATTTGGATCAGGCGTGTGGAGGAAGACAACAATACGCCATATTTCAGAAGAACATTCTATTTTGAGGTGAATAGCTAAGCATTTTTTGTTTAAACGGGAAGATAATCAGAGCCATATTTCAAAAGCCAGCTTTTAAACTATGCTTGCAAACTCCTTTCTCACAGTCCAGTCCTTGTATCGCCACTGTTTAGCTACCCAGGCTAAGTCAAGGGCAAACAGACCTTATGCTTCGGTGATCAGATGAAGGTCAATCTCCACGACATTTTATCTTGTGTAATTGAGTAGATACACGGAGGAGGTGAAATATTGCAGTCTTTTGAAGCCTAAACAATCGGCTTGTGCCAAAGGTGGGATTAATGGACCATTAAGTGCATTTTGCCCTGGAAAATCCCACCATCCTTTTGCAGCTGGGACACTTGGCTGCCAGAAATGTTCTTCTGCAGGAAAGTTTCTAAAGAAAAAGACAGCCAAGTGGCTAGGTTAGCTCTGTCATTGCTAGAGGTGCATTTTCTGCATGGGAATTGAGGGGCTTATGGAAAAATAGACCATGTTCTTGCCTTTACCCTGTAGCAGATTTTCAGGCTTCAGGGCTGTCAAACTCGCAGTTTTCAGTGTGTTAATCACTGAACCAGAGTTTGTTTGGCCACCGAACTGGGAGTTTCCCGAGTTTTGGCAGTGGGTGTGATTCTGACAGCCTCTCTGTAGGTGGTGCTGCAAGGCAGTGAGATGTGATTAAGACTCGACTGTGCTATTTTTGAAAGTCAGTCCCTTGGTTTCTTAACCAGCTCTTAGTATTCCAACTTTCTTAAAAGAAAATTAGACATAGTTGCCCATAATTTCTTTATTTCGATGATCTACAATCTGAATGCACCCATTGGAAATATAAACAGAGGA
The DNA here is from genome assembly GCF_947461875.1 of Haliaeetus albicilla. Taxonomy (NCBI): domain Eukaryota; kingdom Metazoa; phylum Chordata; class Aves; order Accipitriformes; family Accipitridae; genus Haliaeetus; species Haliaeetus albicilla. The sequence continues at coordinate 6,324,484 of NC_091484.1, forward strand.
GAACTGTTATTTTCCCTGGGTTCAAACTGTTGGCATTATGTACTCTTCCTGGAAAACTGCAGTTGAACAAACTGTGTTTTCATATTGATCTAACTTTACCAGAATTTTAGCAGCAGATTGTAGAATCTAATGTATTAGAGAAGAACATCTGAAAACGAATAATAAGTTGGTCATGCAGAGACCCTAAGTAATGGATGTTTAAAGAGAAAAAAAATTCACATCTCTAAGTGGGCTCTGTCCTCTTTTGCTCTACACTCAAATGTTGCCTTGAGTTCAGCTGCTCTTCTGCACACTGAAAAATGGTAGAATAGATCCTGCAAATGTGTCTGTACTCCTCCCCTGCTACTGAAATGCAATCAATCCAGGTGGAATCAAGTCTTCAATCTGGGTAGGCAGTGAAGACTGCTGTGTCTGCTTGGAGGTCTGGGAGGAATTTTTTAATCAAAATTCAGCTGCAAAAATTTGATGTTTACAGGCAGACATACTTCACATACATAATTAGACAGGCAACCTTGTTCAAAGGCAGATATGAGAGTTACAGTCTGTGAGCTCGTACCCTAGTCTTGTGACCAGCTAATAATGCCTGTGGTACTTAAACAATGGAACAACTTTGTCATCTAATATTGTGCAAAATTCCTTTCTTCAGCTGGGCACTATATTAAATCTTCTGTGTCACCATGGTGTTAGGTCACCTCTGCAGCAAAGATAAAAGATTGCTCATTGCAGGCATTTATATCTCTGCTTATTCTAAGTACCTCTCCAGTAGTCATGTGAAGATATTCTGTATTTAAATTGATGTATCAAATGTAAAAAATTGTTACTGGTCTTTTTCTTGTAAGATATATATCCAAAGATTTTAGATCAAGATGGGATACCTAGCTCTCATGGATGTATGTTTTAGCTGAGCAGAAGTTGTGGGTCTAGATGTACGGTAGTGGTTAGATGTTCATCCATAGAAATAGCAGTGTGAATTCAAGATGTTTCTGTCCCCTAGCTGTTTGCTATTGACCACAGCAATGATGTTACCCTGCAATTTAGCTAGCACAGTCTGTCTGTGAGCACTTCTCACATGCTTTAGTGCAAGTTGATCAGTTTAGTTACTGATATAGCAGCTTTCCTTGAGAGGTCAAGCCACTGCAGCTGACACACTGGAGTGCTGAGGGGAGTTAGCTCAAAGCCACTCTGCAAACCCATATTCGAGGGTCAAACGGTACTGAGTCTGGCTTAAGAGAGGAGGGAAGTGTGTTGTTTGCGTACTGTGGCAAAGTCCCACAGTACTTCAAGCATATCCATACATGAAAAGATTGTAATCAAAATAAGTAGACAAGGGAAGTATTATTATTCCTCTTTTAGAGATGAGGAACCAAGCCATAAAGAGATTCAGTGAGCAGTTCCCCTGCAGATATGCATAATGTAAGAGCTGGCAATAAACCACAGGATTCATCATTACTGCCATTTTACAGATGGAAAAACCAAGTCACAGAATAGTGGCTTGCTCAAGGTCGCACAGGGTATTTATAGCAAACCCAGGACCTGAATCTGGAGCTGCTGAGTCCTGGTCAGCATTTTTCCCAAAGGAATCACAGATAAGGAGATTAGTGTCAATAGTTTTCCCCAAAGCAGCAGAATTTCAGAAAAAGAAGGAAGACTGTGCCAGAAAAAGATGCCTATGCTTGTGTTAGAAAAAGAAGCTTAGACTCCAGTATCCCCAGCAACTCATACCTATGTTCTTGTTATCCTAATTAGTGGCAATGTTCCACTTCCAGAAGGCTTTATCTCTTTAAATTAGGTGTTGTTTTTTTCAACTAATAAAATTAGAGAAGGCAATTCAAAAAGATGTATTACAATAGATCATGGTCTGACATTCATTCCAGCAATAACAACTGTTATCAAAGAAAGATCTTTTTCATAAATGCAGGAAACAAGTCAGGCTAATAAAGATATGAATAGGTTTTCGCACTTTACAATGTAAACATAATCAATGAAATAGTGAAAAAAATCCAGTCAGAAAGTCTGTGTAATGAGTATTATCTTGCACAGAAGTAGTCTGACTCTGCTTTGTAGTGAATAGCATTAACCATAAATCATTCTGAAACGAGAGGGAAAGAAGGAATGACCCTGCTAATTTCAATGCCATTTGGGAGCAGCAGAGGGCACATAAGAGCAGGTTCCTACTTAACAAATCTTCACTTTTTTTGGCCTAGGTTTTCCTGTAGAATCAGGAACTGTAAATACTGATTTTCTTAATGAATCAGTGCCAAGTGGCTAGCAAGTGGGTATCCTCTACAAAAGGAATCGTAGATTTCCAGAACAGTTTTCTGTCACTTACGACTGCTGCTTGCAGCTGACGTATTATGCCAAGATACTGCTGTACGTGGTGTTTATTGCTATTCTCAGAGGTGCTTAGAAATGGGAAATGCTAGAATCTGAGATAAGTACAAAGATGATGTAAGAGCGCAAGGAAGGAAACTAGACCAAGCAAAAAAAAAGTTTATTAGACCAAGTGGAGCAAGGTGGGGAGGGGGGTCAGGGCTGCAGCTGAGAATGGCCATGGGGAGATGATGAAATCCCTTTTCTGCCTTAAATAGCATCACAGTAAAAAAAAAAAAAAAAAAAAAAAAAAGTACAAACCATACATGTGAAATCAAAACAAAGGGGTTGCAAGGAACAGCAGAACAGCAGCTCCAAGAAAGGAACTGCTCTCATTTCTTTCTCTTTTCTTCCTGTTGCTCAGATAAAAGAATTACAGTGTCTCCAGAAACACTTTTACCACCATCTGTGAACTTCCATTCCACAGAGCAAGGCATCACAGGAACACATCTTATTGTCCCCAGTTTGAAGAAACTGAGGCAAAGGAGCATGATGCTGATTTGACAACCAATTTTTCTCCAAGCTATCCTCGTCTGATCCCTCTGAAGACATGGATGTCCGACCTTGGCTGACTCATGCAGCCCAGACTCAACTAGTTTACCTCCCACTGATGTTCCAGTGGCTGGCTTTAGGCCAGGACCCTTCAGCTGTTGCCTGTGGGCTCCAGCTGGTCTGCAGCGGTAGTGAACATCCTCTTCAATCGTCTGTGCCCTGAACTCCCCACTCACCCCCATTGCTGAGAGTGGATCATCCAGCACACTGTGAATGATGGCAGCAGTGCTCAGAGTGGGCAGAGGGTTATTTTGATCTCCCACCTCTGCGCTGCCATGTATAGGCTGATCCGGGAGGCTCTGTGGTCTCCAGGGTGTATGGCCCCATCTCTGTGCTCTGCTGTCCTGTTGGGAAAGGTAGCCCAGTGCCCTTTGTCTGTGCTTTGCAGGGGTGGTCACATCTTCCCATGCTTGGGGTACATCTACCATTGACCATAGAGGGCTCAGGATTCTTGGAGCCCTGAGGTGAGTTGCAGGAAAAAAAGAGACCAATGTCCCAATTATTGTACCTGAGGGAGGGCTGGATCCAACCTGTGCCAGTCCAGGCTGGCTGGTTACCCTGACACAGCCACCCCATTTTCCTTGCATGGGAATATCCACCCTGGCTTCTGCCTGCTGTGTCCCTCTTAAAATCCATAGAAGAGGCCATCAGAAGTACTCGGCCAGCAGGAAACACTGAGTACAAGGACCACGGTGGGATTTAGGGTGCCTGGATCTGGGTTATTCTTGGTGTTTCAGTGTCCCAGCTAACAGCACTGCCTTTCCCCACCACTGCGAACGAGAGCATGCGAGAGAGCAGGAGGTGTTCAGTAGCAGGGGCCCAAGGTAATGGTCCAAATGCTGACCTGCTTTCCCTGCAGCATAGCTGTGGAAGATGGTGGGCTGGGAGAAGTTAACGGGACATAATTTGGCTCCGCATATTTTCTTGAGGTATTCTGTCTAAGTAGGCTCAGCAGCTTTGCCTATCCCCATCTCAGTTTCCTGACCAAAGATGAGGTGTGAGGAACTGAACCGCATTCCCTGGGAAGAGCTGATAGAGCCTCCCCCGCTTCTCCCCCTCCTCTGGTGCTTCAAACCAAAACAGCTGCAAACTTCTTGTGGCTGGAGATGTGCTGAGTGGCCTGGCAGGAGTTCAGGGAGAGGTAAAGGAATCCCACCCACCAGTAGCAAGGGCTCTGTGCCACCACCAGCCCTTGCGTGCCCTAAATCCTGGCTTCCTGGTAATTGCTATCTCCATAAATACCGGTCAGCCGGCAGGAGAAGGGACTTGCATCACTGGACTGTGTTGTATTGTGTGAAATATGAGGTGACACACAATACACTGGCATTAGGCAAAGGAGTTGTCTGCTGATGTGGTGACACGCTTGAGGCAAAACTGGAAAATTCGATCCCTTCCTGCCCGCGGTCTCCCAGGCGCTGTGGTAAGGCACGCTTGACTCACTTTGCTTGGGGATGTCGAGGGAAAATGAAATACACGGGCCAGCACCATCTGCAGTTCACGAACTCAGACGTGTCAGGTTGGCAAGTGCCCGCAAGGCCATTCGGTTTGCTGAGCTTGGGTCCTACCACAGCTGGATTATCCGGGCTGAGCACAGCCCAGCCAGATTTGTCACTGGTGAAGCTCAAGGGAGGTGAAGAATGCTGAGCTGCTTTTGGCAGTGTTATAGCAGAGATGACTTTGGCCAATAGTTACTCTGGCTCCAGATCCAGCTCAAAATGTCTCCCTGCTGCACCAATCGCCTGTTACCCCGTCCTCCTCCCCGCAGGACCAGGGTTCATTCCTACTGAATCAAAGAACAACAGAGCTGCATTTGTGTTTGATTCTCCTGAACGTGCGGTCCAAGCACGACAGAGACCTGTGAACACTTTTCTGTGCTCCCTGCATTTGCTTCTTCACCTTTTGCTCCCTCATTTCTGTTTCCAGATAACTTTTCTCTTTTTTTAAGCAAGATGGCAGCTGTGTTACAGAGATCAAAGCCCTGGATGAGGAGAATTCGCCCCCTCCTGCAGCTCATTTGTTAATTTCTTTCTGTTTTCATGGCCCCGGTGCCAGAATGATGCTCTCTGTAGAGTGACCGTGAAACTGTATCACTGCGGTGAGTGCTAATATTTGTAGACCCAGAATTGCATATCTAATCCGCGCATGGTCTGACAGCAGAGCAAGCGCATGGGGGTGGCAGCAGACACAAACAGCTGGTGGGTGAGAGGAGGAATCTCCCTCCTGCCAGGGACTGTGTTATGAACCGTGCCTCGGCGAGATGCCTCCTGTAGCTCAGAGCAGTCCTGCAAATATCTGCCTCCCTCCAAGTGCCACTCCTGAGAGTGTCTCTGCTCCTAAATTAACCAGGAGCTAGGCAATTATCTTTGGGTTCCCATGCAGATTTTGTAAAACCAATTTCAAAACCAGCCCAACAAAGCCACACAACGACTACTAATTTCTGTCAGTTCTAGCACAGCACTTGCACAGGGAAACCAGAATCTCCGACATGTCTGCGATGCTCCCTTGGGTGGGTGTGTACACACACACACTCATCCAGAAGGGTTTCTGGTTGTTTATGTAACACAAGTGTCTTGAAACGGATCTGTTTGCTCTGAAGAGCAAAGGATTAATGAATAACGTGCAATTAAAGCCTGCACAGGAGGTAGCAAGTAAGAATAGTTCCAGCTCTGCTCCCTTTCCAGGGCTTGTTTCACGTGCATGTCAAGGAGTGCTTGTTTAAACTAATACCTCTCCTTTTGTTCTTTGGGACAGATTTTTCAACAGGGCTTTAGAAAGGCAACTACAGAATAATGCTCCTCTTAACACACGTGCCAGCTGCTCGCAAGGTGGCTTGACAGACGCATGCCTGGCAGGCAGTAGCGGTGGTAACTGAAGGGCTTGGGGTTGATGCTTACAGCCAGCCCCTGCTCGGAGGAAAAGGTTAGTCTCATGGCAGGGTGTTTGCCTGGGCTCCGGAGATGCAAATCCAACACCCTGCACGACGATCTGTGCTGACACACATTTCCTGCGTGACCTCCAGCGAGCTGCTTGGGACTCTGACAGCCAAACTGTGCCAAATCTTCCTGGGGCGGAGAAGGTATAAGCCTCTGTTTTCATAACGGAAGGGGAGAGAGGCACAAATACCTGCCAGGTCCTCGGCTTCTGCTATTCCCAGTCTGCTGTATTACCTTACGCTGGTGATTTAATTTATGGCAATGAACTGTGAACTGCAGTGGCTGTGAGCTGTGATTTCTGCGATAGCTGCCGGGCTGTGACAGCAGCTTCCAGCGGAAGAGCAGTGATCGGCTCCAGTGGCACCACCTCAGACTGCAGCCGCTGAGCCCGAAAGAACCTTTCCCACCCAGCAGGACCCCTCTGCTGTATGTATACCCAGGCCTCTGGCAAGAAAGGCTGCGTTCCCGTACTGGTTTTGGGCTCCTTTGAATGTGATTCAGTCATCCTGGCTTTGTGAGTTCAGGCTCACTTTGGTGCTATTGTGAGAGGGAAAGAAGAAACAGGGATAATCTTACGTGAGAAAAATAAACTCCATGCTGCTGTTGACTGCAGAGAGAAACCCTAGGGACTTTGGAGCCAGGTTTTCTCGCTCAGCAAATTGCCCAGATGGCGAACCCCTGGACATGAACTTTGTTTCCATTTGCAGGTGGGAAAACCCTGGCACAGGGAGGCTGAGTGAGGGTGAGGGATGGAGAGGCAACCTTTGGCTGAGTCAGTGATACAAATAATGTCTCCAGTCTGAGCCCTCACCAGCAGATCAAGACCTCCATATCACTAGAAGAATGTGCTGCAGTATTCAGTGCACATATTGTTCTCCCTCAAAGGAGCAGAAGTGTGCACATCATTAAAAGGAAATGTTTTATGCTGATCGTTCCCACATGCCTGCTCTGTATCTATCTGGGTTCTTAAGCAGCACCCATTCTGCACATAATGTCATGCATTTACATCTCACGAGGAAGATCAGACCTCCTCAGGCTAAGGAATTGTCTTCTGGGCCTCTGATAAAACCATTTTATGGAGATTAATAACTTGTGTGGTTTCATGCTTCCTTTCCCTGAAATGCCATTAGATGAACATCAAGTGCTTTTGTATTTATTTGGGGGAATTTCCATTTAGACTCTGCAGGCAGAGAAAAAAATGGGAATGGGAAGGGAGCTGGGACTGAATTATATTGCTAACTGGCAGTGCCTCAGCGAGAGCTGAAGAGCACGGCTTGCTGCCTCATTTATATCCATTGGAGGTGCCATGAGCTGCAGACTGGGATAAGTTACCTTGTCTGAAGGACTGAAATACCACATCAAAGCACCACGTGGATCAAAGGTGAAAGCAACAGGCATTCCTGGCTGGCTCATCTTTCAGACCTTTCTCTCTCTTTAGTTTCCACTTTGAATCTGATAATGCAGCCTGAACGCAGCCTTTCATATGCCTTCATTCCTCAAGGCGCAGGTGGTATGGAGCATGTATTTCCTTGTCAGCGGGCTTCATGGGGCACAGGATTTCCAGGGCTTAGCTCTCAGGCATCAGAGTGATGGAAAAGATCTATCATTATGAACAAGGCAGAGCAAGACTGATGGAGTCGGTGCGGCAGAGCGGAGGCTCTCCTGCCCCAGGTACAGAATGGGGTGCAAATCTACAAAGAGCTGGTTGACAGTTAAGTACCAGTATTAATCTGTAACACACAGTGCTCAGGGCCCACCCAGAGAATCAAACCCATGATTCAAGACTTTATATGAAGACAGACTAAAGCATGTGTGCGCCTTGGAGAGGACACACTGAAACGCACAGGGTAAAACTGAGAAGGCCACATCTAATGACACAGAAATCCCAATAGCAGTTGGAAGCGCACTGAAAATGTTTGCGCTAAATGAAGTAAATGTAAAAGTAAATGACTTCAGGGGCACAGAAGGAAGACTTTCACCCCACAGGTGTGTGACTTCTGTCACAGAGAAGACGGTAGGAGGCAGATGAAGCTGTGTTGCTCAGTTTCTATAAAAATCTGGATGTTAACTGTTCCATGCTGTAGGTTCCTCCTGCAGTACTACTTGTCAGAGAGGATCAGAGTCATCACAGCATGAAGAAAAGGCCTCATGACCTGAAGAAATCTGGATTCTGACATTTTCTATCCTTCAGACCCTTTCATTTATGTCAGCAAACTTTTACTGTGTCCATAGTGGCGCTCTCTGGGTGGAAGTCTCCCTCTGATAGATGTTCTCAGCCATGCATTCACTGCTGAAGTTTGGTGTCAGAATCAATATATGTGCTTAAGTGAGATTTGTGGAGATGTTGTCTTCTGGATTCAGAGCTCTGTACTAGTATGTAGGGCTTTAGCAAGTAGCTTTTGAAATCTTGACCCTCCTATATCTGCGGGTTCATGTAATATGAAATATTACCTTATGTTAAAGCCGAAATGGATTCTTTTATGTCAAGGTTGATCTCCAAGGTTTATAAAGCCATTTAGACTGGCAGTGAGATGAACAAGGCAATTGTACAGCTCCTTCCCCTACTCAAATCTGCAAAAGGAAAACATTGTGACTCATCAGCCAGGGAAGTTGTGTTTTCTTCAGCAGGAAGCTTTGCAGATTCTCTGCTCCCAGATCTTGTTACACTCTTCCATCCCACCATTCTGGAAAAACTCCCACAGAAAGACAGGCAGATATTTTAATCAAGAAATGGTCCTTATTTCCATTAGCAACAGCTGTTTTCCTTTTAATTTAATTCACCATTCTGGAGTCTGTTTATGAAAGCTGCCATTAATTATGTTTTTCATCAGTCAATGTTCAGAGATGGCTAATGGCCCAGCACACCTAATTAGTCCTTCATGTATGATAATGTTTCAGCAAGTCTATAGTTAGTGTGTAGGGCTGATATCCGTTGTGTAGTGGAGTTGTGAGTGGGGCTGCACAAACTCTCTGGGTGTGTGTCAGATAGTGTTACAGCTGTGTTCCTCTCCGCCTGCCAACATGTGGCTAGCTGGGGGCTGCAGTTACCGGGATGTGATAACAGCTAGTGCCAGAAGTGGCTTCTAATGTCACTCTGAGCATGCTAGCAAAAGGATGAAGAATTCAAGCTGCCTTTGGAAGCTCTTTGAAGACAGGGAATGCAGAGACTGGAATTACAGCTACTTTTATTTTTGTTCCAAATGATGCACTTGATAAGTGTTAGTGATGGCTAAATGCACTGTGCTAGGGTGCTTTTCTTTAGCTTCTTCTCTGCAGAAACCATCTGGTCATCCTTGCCTAGGTATTCCCAGCTGACCTACCTGTCTCAAGCCATAAAGGTGGCTACTTGTGATGCAAAGGGTGTTGCTCCCTTTAATGTCACTGAGGAGACGCTGGCATGACTTAGCCTCACTAACCTAGTGATGCATCTGGGTTTAGGCAAGTCTTTGGCTAGGTATAGCAAAAAGCTTGACACAACTGTCCAGAAACTATGGGCATGAAAAACAACTCATCTTTGTTCAACAAGATGCATGAGTAGGTTGATCAAATTCTTCACATACCTTGGAGCTGGAGCCAGAGTTTGAACATCAGGCTTAGTTGGAACTTTGCCTTCATTCTGAAGGTATTTGCAGCTGCAAAGAATAGCAGTAGTTATTGGCAGGTAGCCTCAGGTAAGAAACATTTCAAATCCTCCAGTACACAGATAGCTTTGAAAAATATCCACATCTGTCACAATTGTGTATTGAAATCCAGTCAGCGTGTGTGCAGAGAGCTGGCTCTGTTCCCTTGCCCAGGCTGTCACCTGCAGAGTTCATGGCATTGTGGAAAATTGCATGCACAGAGTAGGGGCATGTTTTGTTTTTCTTGGTAGAAAAGTGGCAAACGACCAGCTCTGGATTTGTAGTCATGTATTGCATAAAAGCCAGTCAGCTTCAGCCTTTCCTACGCCTGAAGGAGTCCGTTGCCCACAATCATTCTTTGCTCACTTCATTTGCTTTTGCTGTGAGCCCCACGGGAGGCTGCAGGAAAGTAAAACTGATGTAGCAACATTTGCTGTATATAATAATAACAATGTACTGCAGTGAAACCACTTCACTATTTGAATAATGAGATGCTCTAGTATTCTACCTGATGCTGAAGGTACTTCTCTGTCCTGTAGAATCACATCAGGCTTTTGCAGAGATTCTTTGGTGAGTATTCAATTGGCCAATTTCTGACTGTGTGACCTTACTAAAATAAAAACCTTTTGACTGCAGGAGGAATGAATCTGCCATGCTGCTAAACAGACAGAGGCTTTTTTCACAAGGCATCTGCTTCCAAAGCAAATGAAATTTGCTTTGATTTTGATGGCCTGTTGAGGGATGAGAGCAGCACCGCAAGCAATCATACAGGATTGGCTCAGAAACAGTTTAAAAGAGGATACAAGAACATCCAAGGTGCTGTCATTTGAGAAGGGAACAAGAAAATGCAGGTGACCTGTTAAAGAATATGTCCTGTTCCCAAAGCCTACAGCACTCATGTTGTGAAAGGGTCTAACTGCAGACAAAATAGGTTTGGACACAGAATAACTCTACATTTTGTATTACTCTAACTTAACACATTTTTCGGACAGAGGAAGGAAGGCGAATGTCCTATTGTTATTCATTGTTCAGCCACCTCTGCGCTAGTGGTTTGATCACCTCAACTTTGAGCTCTCATCTGAAATGTCTCAGCTGGAAAGCACTGGATTTATGGAGGTCTTGCAATGGTGATACAAGAAATGTCCTAGCAGGGTGTTATGGTCCTGCTGTCAGTCCTTCACTGGAAACCCAAAGTAATTCCAGTGCAGCTGATGGGTTACTGTCGTGTAAGTGAAGGCAGCGTTCATCTCTTGGACGTCACCTTTTGGCCTCTTCTGTTGGCAAATGAACCTGATGTAATATTGCAAAAACACATCCTTAGAGTGAAAGTGATAAGAAAGACAAATGTTTGACTTCAGCCAGAGAATTTAAAACTCAGAGTCCTTTGAAGATTGCCGAGTTCTGCGCTGTGTTAGTCGTCCATATCTATCTAAGAAAACACTCATTTCATCACAGCTGGTGACATAAATTCAGACTTGTGAGCAAATGGCTGGGTTGAGTTAAATCACCTCTCTATCTGCTAATGGCATTTTTGCCTTTGCTTGATGATGAAGGTTATCTTGCTGTTTGGAAATTATAACCTACAACTGTTAGACGGCATTATCTGCAGACTTGGGTGAGATAATTTGTATGAAAAATCGAGGGAATCTGAAGCTTATTGGCTTCCATTCACATGAAACTGAAACACTTCAAGACTCCAGCCGCCTTTACACACCATGTGCCTCCTGCTTTATGGTGGGGAAGGAATAGCAGCTGGCAGATGATGGATCGCAATGCCGCAGCCCGCTATAAGGTTAGGAGTGACATCACTGATAGAAAAGGGAGCAGCTTGAGCTGTTTATAAAACTGCATTTGGGAAGTTTGCCCCAGACTGCATTAGCCTCTGTTCGCTGCCTACCCTGCTTTTCCCCACTCAAATTCCAAGCTCCTTCAAGGGAAACAAACATCTGCAGAGACACAATGTTAATTGTTGTACTTAGTGCTGCTGTTTACATTTTTGGTGCAGGCAAGTCAAAGCATGTCAAGGCTATCCTGATGGCTAAAACAAGCCAGAAATCTTGTTCCGGCTGAAATAACAAGGAGCCGGATTCTGATCTCGTGTGCCAAGGCATTTTGCATTGGCCCCAGAGGATGGAAATCAGAATCTGGAGAAATCAGAGGGTGCAAAAAAAGTAGCTGAGAGGCTTGTAAGAGGGTGATAGAGTCACCAGGGAAGCATTACAAGGTTAATGCAGTTTTCCATTATCTGAAAACAGTCGGGGATTACACTGCATTTGTAAGCTTAAAAAGGCCAGCTTCCCCGGGTTCTGCTCCCATCAAAATCCAGCCTAATGGCTCCTTATCAGGAATGATGAATCGCTCTTGTGCCTACACTTTGGTCCCTAATTTCCACTTTTCTTGCATCTGCTTAAAGTCCTTCTTAATTTTAACATGTACAGCAGTCTCTGAGCCAAGTGTGGCCCTGGTGTTCATAGTCATTCTGGTAATTACTGCACTCGCCAGGTCCCTTTAGGATGCAATTTCAATGGGGTGTGACTTTCACAATATTTTTTTTCTTGTTGTTGCTCGAGCCACTCCAGGAAGGAGCTGTTAAACACGAGTCTCAGCAGGATCCATCATGACTGAGGACAGAACAGAATGTAATGAAACAGGGTGAATACATGTCTCGCTGAGCAGGATGTGTTCTCTTAGTTATACGGTTGATAAAGCTTTGGCTGAGGTTCAAAAAGGTGTTCAGCTTTCATCTCTCTGTCTTCCTTCCTCCACTCCCCTAAATATTAATGCCTGCACTCATACCTCCCATATTCATGGCTACTTTAATTGTTTACAGATTTTTTTTAATAAAGGATTTGACCTTTTGCCTTTGCAGTTATACAAACCTTTCTCTGTCTTCATGGTGATGTTCCCTTCATCGCAGTTCGTCCTAGGCTTCCCTGCGCTCCGGCTGGCTTGGTTAAGTGCAGTGCAAGGGAACAGGCACTAAATCACTGTAGTCAGGAATACTGCGGTGCAGTTTCCTTGCTGAAGAGAAGGAGGGATGGCACCATACCATGCTCCGCTCAGGCTGTGACCCCGATTACGCAAAGCCGCGTATGGGCAGCAGCCTACTGGTGTCACTGGTGCCAGGTCTTTTGATGACTGGTGGATTTGGCAACCTGGGCCTGCTGTTTGAAATCACTCTTGCTCTGTTACTCTCCTTTTGGCTTGGGTGAATGCGACAAGGCTGTGTGGGAAGCTAAGGTCGCGCGGGAAGCGTGTGGCAGTGCTAGGAACTGAAGTCACATCTCCTGAGTCCCCACCTGGTCCATTAACCACAAAACCATTTTCCTTCTCTAATTGAATACAAAGAGAACAGTCTTTTTTACATTATTTACACGCTGGGAGAAGAGAGGCAGGTCTGTGAGAAAGTAACGTGGCAAAGGAAAGCTAGCAGGATTGTGAAGTGCCAGGTGACAGTGGGATGAAGGTTTTGGGAGGGTCGGGGTGTGCCTATTTAACCCCGAGCATCTCTGTAAGTGCAGCTTAGCAGCTGGGTTCCCAGATCATGAGGAAATGGCAGGGCATCCAGGAGTGCAATGACTGTCTGTCCAGATGTATATCCATGCCAGGAGGAGAGGGAGGATGTGTATCCCCTTTAATGCTGACTGCTTCTTCCCAGCACCAATTGCTCCCTTCATGGGATCCCATAGTCTTGAGACAGATTTCACACGAATCGCAGCAGCTGGGAGTAAAGGAAGAGGAAAATCAATCACACTGTTCTGCTTTGGTCATGTTGCTGTGCTATGTTTCTGTAAAGGCCAACCTCTGATCATGAAATTCTCCTTTATCACATTTTGGCTATGTTTGCTGTGTAAAATTATGATACTTGAATTAGCGCCTGTGTTTATGAAAAGAGACAAGAATGATTAATATTAATGTGAGCATGAATTAAACCAGTATTTTTAATCCTACGGCAATTAATTAAATCAGGACAGTGACAAATAAGAGCATAGATGCCCAATTAGGCACTGTTGCACAGGCAGCTGAAGAAAAGAACAAAGTTCATCTGACGTAATGTGATGTGAATCGGGCCCTTAAGAAGGAAGAGCCTTTCTGCTCCAAATGGAACAGGAATAAACTACAGTGCCTCTGACCAGCCTGTCCTCTCAACCTGAAGAGACTTGGGTTCCTATCCTCTCCAGAAATGACCGTGCATATATACAATGCAGTTGTAAAAAGCTGTGAATGAAAAAATGTTAGTGAAGTATAACATCATTAATAGTTGGTAGCTGGGAAAGGGTGTGTTAGTGGTAAAATATAATGTTTATTTCCCCTCTGAGTTAAGCATGTTTAGGGATATCCCCAATGTGCAGGGAGATGAACTGGCCGATGATCGACTGTGCTCCTCCTTCAGCAAGGTCAGAAGGGACTCGGATTATTTCCTTTCCCTTAGCCCATCTCGCATCTCCCATCTCCGCCCCAGGGGGGGCTGTTACGTTCCAAAAGCAATTCTAGAGGCAGGGCGGCATGGATGCTCATGGAGCTGGGGCAGATGTCAGCGAGGAGGGCCGGAGCTGGACCGCAGGCACTGGAAGTCATGGCTGAAGCATGTTGGCAAATGGGGAGCGCAGGGGCCCCGCGGTGGGACGGCGGTGGCTGCTGCTGCAAGTGGAGTCCGCTGGCAGAGCTGCGGGTGTGTGGGCAGGCGTACCGCCTGGCAAGGTTGAAGCTGGCCCTGCGCACTGAGATTAGTCCTTCAGCACTAACTTTACCCACAAAGTATTCAGGAAAATAAAAGGAAACCATGCTTACGTTTGGGCTTTAGTGGCTGGCTTTTTGCATCTCTCTTTCTTATTCTTGGTCATGAAAGCAGTCAGTCTGCCTAGCAATTCAGATCTGAATTCTTTAACCTGGAAGGCATTTTGTGTAGTGTAACGTCTCCCAGCCTAAAACCAAGTTAAGCGTCATGCATCAGTGATCTTCATTTTCCAGGCTGGTAATTCTGGCTTACCAGAATGAAGAACAAAGGCACTCAATAAGCAAAAGGAATGGGGGAAAAAAAAAAAACCAAATGGAATGGACATGTTGGTTGAAACATCCCATTTCTTGAAAAACTGATTTTGAGGTATCTGTCAAAGCAATCCCTGTATTTCTTATGATTATTATATCACATGGCCTTGGCGTGGTTTTCTGGTATTTCACGAGGACCACCCAGAAGTGGGCCAGGTTTGGTTATTGGATTTACTAAACAGAACAAGAAACACAGAGCTCCTGCCTGCTGTTCAAAAATAATATCGCAAGGGAAGCAAACCACAGTGAGACCACAGGGAGGTGAAGCCCATTTTCCACTTGCTGAGGGAACTGCCCTCGCTTGCTGCAGAACGCAGTCTCCATATGCTGGGAATGATTCCCAAAAGCACTCCATCCTTGCCGACTCTGCTTCCTTTCAGAAGCTGCATCCACTGGGATGTAGGGTAAGGAAGTGGCTCTGAACAGGATACTCTGGGGTGTTTTCTCTGTGCAGTGAGGTGGAGAGAACAGCCTGTAAGAGAAAACACCAAATGGTGTTGGACTAGAACAGAGAAAGCCTGTTTCTCCCCGTCAGTGTGTCTCAAATTATGGATCCTGGACCACCCGATGGCTGGAGAGAGCTTTCTGGGGCATAGCACACTTCAGAAAACGCTGCTGCTGTGTCACAAGTAGGTCTGCCCTCACTTTGCTGTCGGTCCCCTGCTCCCTTCCAGCCTTGGCTAGCGGGATGAGGAAGAGGAAGACCATGCGCTGATGAGGAGGAGGGAGAGAATTTGCCCCTCCCTAAGAAGCCATTGAAATGGCAGGCAGAAAATCGGGGAAGAAAAGGATAGGTGACCTGCGGTGACTGAGAATTTAGGAGAGCTGTGGAAGGCCAGGCTTCTCTTCGTGATCTGCAGGAAGAAACATTATCAGAAAGATATGCGGTGGTGAAGTAAATATGGTGGATTGTTTCAGAAGCAGAGAGAACTCACCACACTGAGGTCCTGAGGGCATTTGGATCTGAAAAGAGAGAGGCATTGGCTGTATGCGAAGCTTTGCCTTGTAACCCAAGCTAAAAAGGACATCAGGGTTCCCTAGCAATAGTGTCCAAACAGTGGCTTAGCAGATTGCACACGGGTAGATGTGCTGTGTTAGTGGAACAAACCCTGAGGGATTTAGGAGGAACCCAGCGGGCAGGCCAGGGCCACTGGTCATGTAGCACGTGCGACAGGCAAGTTTTCACCCAGCAGAGCATACGTTCATCCTTTGTGGGTCGTTTACATAAGACACCAGCTGAATTAAATTATGCATATAGTAATAGAGGTGTAATACTGCTGCACCTCTGCTGTATACTGTGGCTCAGTGCCAGAAGCTAAAGCTATAACCAACAGGCTAGAATATTTCAGATCTTGACTACTGTCAGTAACGATCTCAGTGATTCTTGCCTACACTAAGACATAAATCGTTTTGCAGTATCAGAAACGCCTGTGTACACTGTTGTTAGATGCTGGTATGGATGGGAAGGAAGGCAGCAATGGAGACCTTTAGCTCTCCATACATTGACTAAGTGACTACTCTTTTCAGCTTCTCGGTACTTAAAGGGTTAATGAGAAAAGCTCCCTCCCCGTGACCTTTCATTTCCCTAATGTGTTTGTTGATTTCTTGTTCTCCTAGGCATGATTTTTGTTTGGGAATGAAATGTGCTTACTCACTCATATGCGTTTATTACATAGACACCCTGTTTGGATACCTCATCCATCAGTGCAAATGTCACACTGTGTAAAAGCCCCATATCCAGAGTGACAACTGAGTTAGTGCTTGTGTTGCGGAGCAGTCCCCTTGCCAAGTTTCTGCAGCTGGACGGTTTTAAACAGAACTCAGTTATGAATAGATCCACCAGCAAAAGAATCCGCAGTCGCGCGTTGCTCTCGTGGAAGCTGCCAGCTTCTGTGGGCCGCTGGCCCTCTCACAGGGGACACCGAGGTGAGCTGGTGGCCTCTGGCCAGGGAAGGGCCGCAGAAGAAGTTGTGATCAAAAGCTCTTCTCAGCTGATCGGTTTTTGACTTCTCCCGCGAAATGACTCGTTGCTCTCCGTTCTGTTAAACAGATTCGGAAGGTGCTGGTGCTAATTCTGCTGCTGAGCTCGAGGCTGAGGGTGAAATGGCACAAGAACTCATCACCGTCATTTCTCTTCTTGGCTGGAGCTCCTTTCGGAGGAGCAAGCTTTGGTACATAGCAGTGATGGCATGCTTACTTAGGCAGATTCATTTCTTGGCATGTTATTTACAACTTCTGCCTTTATTCTGCTCTACAGACATCTTTTTTCTTTTTTTTTTTATAATGATTTGGAGTTTTCATGGCAACAGCCGTGAAAGCCAATGGCAGTCATACAAGTCAAACTTCAAGCAACACTTTGCAAAATACGCAGCAATCTATTTTAGTGCACCACATCATTAATTAGAAGAGACAGACTGGGCAGGTTTGGAAAATACGATCCCTAGTGTTCAATTTTTAAAAAGGATTCTGAAATGGCCATTGAAATTCTGTGCATTTTCTATGCATGGAAGAAAATACAGCTAGAAAAATTGGGCCGTATATTGATTAAACTCAGAATTGAAATAAATTATTTATATTAGTTACCAACGGACTCTGTTTGTGACTGTTCTTCTGGCTATAGGCTTATAAACTTAATATGGTAATAACAGGAGAAGCAGAGAGAGGGATTAATGGTGTAGGAATACTGAAAAATCGAAAGTAGTTTCTAAATTTATCCCTGTAATTTTGTGCTTACAGTAATAAGGGATTTTTATTTTCATCCACCTAATTTATAAGACACATGCATTGTGCATGATAGCAACCTTTTCCTTAACTCACGTGTTGAGACATTAACACTTTGGTACACCAGTATGTCACCAGTCAGTTTCAGCAATGACTGTAGTTATGGTCATACTGGTGACAATATGTTGGACTCAAACATTTAAAGCGCTTAGTTGATGTCTATTTAAAACCTGTGCTTTTATAAATAAAAGCTAATCCTATTTTTATGAATTTAGAATCTTAGTTTTCTCCAGTTATGCCTTCTTTTTTTTTTTAGGCTGTTTTTTTTTCTTGTAAAATTTTTAACTGAACATGTTCTGCTTAAAATTTTTTCACTTGAAATGTTTGGTGGGAGATTTCTAAAGGTAACCAAAAGGTCAATGTTACCTCTGTTTCAAGTGAAAATATAATTAATACAAAAATCCAGATTGTGCTTGGAAATTTCTAATATCTTTTTTAATAGTTAAAAAATAACATTTTCCTAAAATTGTATTTGATCCAACTCCCGTTTTTGCTTTGGAAGTGCTTTCAGTGAAAAGATTCTAACCAGCCTGATTTATTTTTAAAGCAGCAATGATAGTTGCAGTAGGGTGTAATTATCTTTAGTTCCAAGATCTTTGATCACAGTGTGTTCACATCTAAATCTGAGTTGGGATCTAGATCTCTTTTTTATGCCTCAGGCTATAATTTGCGGGGCTTCTTTGACAAAAGAATTTCTTTTATAAGATATACACAAGAGCAGCAACGTGTTTTCCCTCACTATGTGGGAGTATACAACCTTTTAAAAAATGTATTGTGATTTCCTTTAGCGGGAAGGGAAAAGGAAGAGGTCATGTATTCCAGTCCTGGGATTTTGATATGTCGGAAACAGCATCAGGCAAGCATCACTTATGTGAGGTTAATGACTGCGTTGTAGAAGCCCGTGTGCTTTGGGAGTAATTTGTTTCTTTCATAAAGAATAATATAGATATAAAACTGGAATTTAAAGAGAGGAGTGGTCTAAGAGCAGTGCCATGGGGTTGACTGAGTGGTAGTTCATTGCTGTACTGCTGGGATAGATGTCTACACGTATGCATTTAACTGCACTTCTCACTTGAGTTTGCAAAACAACTGAGGCTGTGTATGATATAACTGGAAAATGCAGAAATAATTGCAGAAATGGTCCAGTTGTTCAGCCACTCTTTGCAAAAGAAATTGCTGTCTCTGTAGGAGTATTCTCTCCTGTTTAGCTTTAACTTGAGTCCCTAAAATAGACAGCTCATCTTGCCAGACTCCCACAGAGGGAGACCGGGGCTCCTCCGGAGGGTGAGTCAGAAGGACAGAGAAGTCCCTGGCTGTTGGATCCACAGCATCAACATGAGGCGCCTACAGCATATTATGAAAAATCTCCATCAATTGTGTATCGCCCCTCAAGAGTGGAAATGAACCTTCTCTCATGTCAGTTCGACTGGCAAACCTGTAACATTCCCAGTGAAAACTGCTTATTTGAATGCAAGTGAGACTGGGATTCCTAGGTCTCAATAAGGATTCCAGATTTCTCTGAACTATTAGGTACCGCTGTACTGCCACATTTCAGCTAACAGACTGTAACATGAAAACCTTTATTTTTGAGTTCCCAAATTTTATTATAGTACTTCCATATTAAAACTTACTTTTCCGAGTAAATAACTTAAGCGTGGCTAATATGTCTTTTCATCATCACCATTATCGTGATGATGGATGATGAAAGCAACTGTGTTCTTGAATTGTTAAGTTTTGGAAAAAAAGGAAGCAAGTTTTAGATAGATGGTGTTTTTTTCATGTTAAAACTGTATAATCAAGATTGCACAGCCTCAAAGCTTACCATCATCTACCAGGCAAAATGATTTCATTTCTGCTGAAATCTTAAATCATTGTCTGTTTATAGAAAAATGTCAGATGACAGAAGCAGTGAGAGGTAAATGGGAGTATGCTGGATGCTATCAGTTTTGACTGAGAAGGCACAATAAATCTATTTCTAGCAAGAAGAAAATTGTACCCTGGGTGAAATAGTATTATCCTGCCTCTTCCAATATGTTTTCACCTGATGGATCAGGGAAGAAAATATCAGTATTAGTGCACAACATATTTCCCCTCTGAGTGAAAGTGACTTTATATCAGAAACACATGCTAAAAATGTCTTTTGCGTTCCTGCTAATTTCTCAGA
This sequence comes from Haliaeetus albicilla, assembly GCF_947461875.1. Classification (NCBI taxonomy): domain Eukaryota; kingdom Metazoa; phylum Chordata; class Aves; order Accipitriformes; family Accipitridae; genus Haliaeetus; species Haliaeetus albicilla. The sequence continues at coordinate 6,343,953 of NC_091484.1, forward strand.
TCCAGCACTGGGCATATGCTTCTTATCTAATCTTGATTGCTGCATTAAACCAATGCGTGCTATTCTACTTCATCCTTTGTGTAATTTCAGACATGGTTTCTGTTTTCTTTGCACTTCACCAAGGTAGCATATAACTGCTTGGAAAATGTTAACATCTGCGAAGGAAAAAAAAAATAAAAGGAAAGGAATTAATCAAAGCCCTGAGATTTATGGGCTAAATCCTTGGACTTTGGTCCAGGTAGTAGGTTTCTTTCTCTGCTGAGGCAGCAGAAAGCAGCCAAGGCACTGTCCCTGCAGAGTAATGGAGGATTCTTCTGCACAGCAGCCCCAGGACAGAGCAGAGCTGCCCTGGCTGGCTTTCTGCTGCCTGTCCCCTGTCCCTGCCTTCACACATGGGTGACAGCACGTAGTATTTAGCCAGCCCCTCTGCTGGGCCAGCAGCTGACTGCAGCTGGGATGTGCTGCAGCAGCCCCAAGTCCTCCTGAAGTATGCTGGAAAGCCTTTCAAGCCCAACTTTTGCTCAGCTTCAGGGAAACAGAAGCAGAGTTTACAGCATGACCCTGGTGCAGCTGAGAACTGAGCCAGGTTTTGTGATGGTGGCTGTTCTTTACCTGCGAGTTTTGATGAATTGAATATACTCGCCCACCCCAGCATGGCAGGGGTCATTTGGCTTGCTAGGAACATCCTTTTGATGCAAAAGAAATGGGTAAACATGGATACCCAGGGCAGAATTATTGACTTGCTGAGGCCAGCTTGACCTGTGAAATCCTAGGGGTGAAAGCAGCTACGCGTGGAGAGGCTGGGGTGCGGGGGCTCATTTATCTTCAGGCACCCTCGCAGCTTTGCAGCCAGGCTTTACCACTGATGCAATGCCAGCAGAGAATTGTGAGCCTTCCCTGGGATGTTGTCACCTGTCCTGACATATCTAAGAAGATAATTAAAAGCCCAAATCACTGGTGCCTGAAAGAAATGTGGCCCTGACATGCAGTGTGCATGTTCCTCTTAAATGTTCCCTCGAGGCTTGCAGTGCTCCCTGAGATAGCAGTGCTGTGGGAACCTCTTTGCTCCTCATAGGCAGCTGGGAGGATTTACCTCTGGTATAAACAATTAGTAAAGAAAGGATAAAACTGCCTAATGGAGAATGAGGCCTCAGGAAAAGCCAGAACTTGAACAAATCTAAACTTGTGGTTGAGGTGTGTGAGGAGGAGGGGATGGGGCTATCTTAATTTGAAGTTTTTTCTAAATTTCAATGATCACATTTTCAAAAGCTACCCCTCATTTTTCTTTTCTTACATTTTCTGGTATTAGTACAGCTGCAGGCAGAGCAGGAACATCATGTATGCAGATGCCTGAGCTATTTCTGATGAGGTAAAAAGGAGGCTCTGATAAGGCTGATTTGAAACCCTGAAGGCATGGACTTCCACCAAGGGGATGGTGGAAAGGTCACTTGGTGGGAAGGTAGCAACGCTTGCATAAACCTGATGGCACAGAAAGAAGTGGGAAACCCTTTGAGATTTTCAGGAACTAAAATCAAAATTCCCTTTTGATGACATCCATGGTTTAGTCAAATTCTTGGATCTTTCCAGACAGGATTGGCAGGAGGAATTGCTCTGCCACATACAGAAATTTAGTTGTGCACTGAGGTATTACTGGAAGACACTTCACAGTTACTCTGCCATTGACTTACTATTATTATCATTATGGTTATTATTGTTGATATTATTACGTATTTTGAGGGATTAACAAGAAATTAAGATTTGAAATGGAAAAGTCAAAGTTCTTGGAAATGTTTTACTAATCACAGAAGATTACCTGCATATTTGTGGTTTCACAAGTACCACTGGTACTTTAACGGTCATACTGTTACAGTCTGCTAGAAACATACATTCAGACTGGATACCCATTACTGGAAATGATAGTGGGTGTCTGGAATGGAAAATGTATGTTCTTTTGAAAGTTTCAGTTGTCACTATATGTTACTTGCAGCATTAATATTGCAAATTGGAATACAATGTAGAAACATAAAGGGATTTACTACTACAGACTGGATGTGTTATGTGATGTAGTGCTGTGATACTAGACAATGTGACATTTCATGAATAAACCAAAAGATCTTACAGCACTCCTTATAAAGGAAAAAAAGTGCTTGAAGCCAGTCACATTTACAGGGTGACTCTCTAAGGACTATTTCAAATGCTAGAAATTTAATGATGGCTCTTAAAAATCTAATTATATACTGACTAAAATTAATAAAATCTGCAGGAGCAAAGATAGGAATTAATGAAATAAGATCAGTGCAGATATACTGATGAACAACAGGATTTATGTTAACATTTAAAAGTCATAATAAAACACCAGCTAAAGGCACACAAAACCTTGTTAATGGAACTTGAAAGAAAAATGATGTTACAAACTAATAAAGATACTTCTCCTCCTTAGATTAAACATATTCTATCAGTCCACACGTCTGCTCGGCACACTGCAGAGAGCAGGGGGAGCAGTAAATAGCTACCGAATTTTTTTAGGACGGCTATTTGACCTGTAGTGTGACTGAACAACCTCAGGGCTGGTGGCCACTCAGCCAGAGGAGAGGCATGGCCAGCAGAGCCTTTCTTGGCCACCTCTTCTCCTTCAACGTGTCCCAGCCAAACCTTTTGCCTGCACGGTGTTTGGGAATGGTCGTGTGCTGAAGGACAGCACGTGGCCAGAGTGGACACCATGATCCGTCCTATAGATCTAGATAGAGGCAGTCCTTGTGGCTACCTCAAAATTTAACTGGCTAGTCTGGGGCTGTCCTGAAGCCTGGGTTACCTCCGAAATCCCAGAACCTTGCATTTGTTATTGTCCTCGTATGCTGTTTGGATTCAACCTGACATGCCTAGAAATCCCATCTGCCCTGGTAGGCAGTTAACACTGTGGCCGTCTAGGAAAGATTTCAAGTGGTCTTGTCTGGCCAATGTTGGTGACACGGCATCAGCACAAAGGCAGATAGGGCAGAGGGAAGCTGCAGAGCTAGGCATGGAGCTCTGGGCCCCACGTATGCTGTGGATGTGCTGTACAGTACAGAATGTACATCAAAATCTCCCCTTCTTGAACTGCCAAATGGCTCACCCCAGAGCTGACTCAGGTTGCTACAGCAGCAAAGAAGTGTAGGTGAACAGCAGAGCTGGCTTTGAGCCCAGCCTGGGGCTAATTTTTACACAGATGCAACCACTGTCCTTATTTGCCACTTCCCATGCAGTACTGGGCAAGTGCAATGCATTATTCTTCCCATTATTTTATTACCAGACAATCATGGTTCTTCACTGAGGGAATATTCTCATGACTGAGCTCAGACTCAAGAGTATTTTGACCTCTAAAACTTTCACTAGTGTTGACATAGAATAATTTCCCCCTTATTAATCTCTGGACTTTGTGATTCTGCAGTTGCATATGGAAAATATTAAATGTGGTAGCCCGCCTGTGCTTTCTATTATTTATTTTTTGTTTAGAAAAGTATTTATCAACATTTCTCTGAAGCCACCTGTTCAGTCCTGGACTCGGATTTTGCACAGTAAGATTTGTACATGCTGTCTGATGGCACCATGCCTAAGCACACATCTCTTTGCACAACTGTTAGCTCATTGTTGATATTTGATTGCTGTTATTATTGTTATTAGTAGACCCCACTTGGAAATTACTTTATTAATAAGCAATATCATAAACATGACCAATTTTCAGCATCTGAATCCTAATATCATGATAATGCTATTCAGCTTATAACTTTCCCTCCTAAGCCTTTCTTTACTAATTAGCTGAAGGCTTACTATGCTGAAAATATTTGGCATTACCACAGTCAGCATGTCCGACGCGGGCTGTAGCCTTTGTACCTGCCATTTTCCACTCAAATCATGGGGCTGTGCTGAGGAGGCTGTATACTACGACACATGTACCATACTAATTAATTGTGCACGCTGACTTGCTTGTGCTTAACTAGAAGCTGATGTAGGTTCATTTGCAAAGACAAACTGCGTTGTGTTTTAGCATCCCTGCTTTTGTTATCACCTCATAATCCATGATACTTCAGTTCACTGCACTGAATTGCCTTGAGAACATTTGCTGGGACCTGCAAATATTTCTCATGCTTATACTATATGCCTAAGTAACCCCATGGCAACTAGTGTTGTCCTTCCCAGGGGTAAATGCTATGAGTATTGGTGCTAGTAATATGATTAATATGATCAGTGGCACATGTTTGCAAAACTGGGATTTCTCCAGTGTCCTCCACTATTAGTGAGTTGTGGGGATGGAATGTGTTGAGAGTGACTAAAGCAGCAATAGCAGAGCTGGAGAAGGCCTCAGGCTTTGGCATCAGCAAAATTCCGTATGGCCTCCAGTACACTTGGAAGCTTACTACACGTTGAAACATAATTAATGGGACATCTACTAATTTTTGATCTTGAGGTTCATTTTAACCATGTTCAGCATTTAAAAAAGTTGAGACGATGAACACTTGATGTTGCAGAATGGTGCCAGAAATGAAAGTTTTGAGCATTCCTACTCTTGATTTGTTTTGACAGACATTTCATTTTCTGAAGCTGCAGTTAGAGCAATAAAAACAAAATTCACCGCAGAAAAACAAACACCAGCTCCCCTTCCAGCAAAGCTGATATATTTTTCGAATGCTGGAAAATTGTACAGCTAGAGCCCATTGAATTTCCACAGGAGGTAAAGCTCATTAGCAAACACATGAAAGACAGCGAGCAGATTATTGCGAAAAAGGTATTTGTACAGTTACTTCACTAACACTTTATTTAAAGTTTCTGGTTGCTGGCACTTAGACAGTATGTGTGACCTTGGTTAGGGAATGGTTATTGCTGAAAAACAGACTCTCTAAGAACCTTCACAGCCAGCAAGAGAGCTGGAGGGACAGAGTTCAGTGAAAAGGAGGGAAAACTGACATTTCTCTTTTTATTCCACCAACAGATCATCTATTTAAGGAGGTATATGGAAGAGAAAAAGCATCCCTGGAGTGGGAAAAGGAGGGATTGAATGGAGCATGCCCAGGATTGTGTGCTGCTAATGGGGAGAATCTCCGATTTGCCCCCCAATCAAAGGGGATTTGTGCTAAGCTGAAGGATGCCGGTCGCTGTGTGCCTAAGGAGCACAGAGGAGCTTTCTGTTATAACTTCCTGTTCTTTGTTTAAGAAAATACATTAACTGGAGGAAGAGAGTTCTCACTACAACCCTGATTACTATTTCCTTTAATTCCATCAAAATGACTTCTTCCCAACCCGGCCTCCCCAGCCAGACTCTCTCCCCAGCCCGCAGAGTGGTCGAAACCCCTTCATCTTTGCTGCCGTTAATGTTTTGCAGATTTCAGCAGGACTCCTGGGCTGTGTGTATAAAAGTACAGTTTAAGCAGTGACAAATAGAAAGCACATGCTTATTAAAGCTACATTACACAACTCCGTACTGCTTTAATGTCATCTGCTCCTAAAACAACAAACCTGGGGGGACTTGTGCCTGTGTGTGCGTGTCTCGGAGAAGGAAGGTAGGTCTGAGGTTATGAAGACTCATGAGGACAAGCTGGTGTATAAATTTGGGTCTGCACTGAATATGCCAGGACCGCTATTAGCTCGAGGACACACGGGGGCTCAATCATCATCTGATTAATAGACACACGTATAGTTCATTCATGTCAGGCTTTACGCAGGACAGCCTCTGGCTTGTCTAAACACATAAGAATGCCCTCAGCGTGAAAAATGTGGCAGAAATACCAGGATGCTGGGCTGGGCTGACAGCTGGTGCTTGCTTGATTTACTTGCTAACGCAGTATCAAAACCTACGCGCTTGAACTCTGCTTTAAGCTGGATTCAGATATGCAAGCCCAGGTTCTGCAGATCAGGTTCACCCTTAACTAATATTTCCTTCTACAGTGAGCAGTATCCCACTGACTGGTGGATCTTGCCAGGATCCACTTCCAGGACGGAGTGGGAAACAGAGATTAACCCTGCAGTGGCAGATCCTCTGCTTTCACCCCTGGGGTAAGGGAGAGCTGCTGGGAGGGCGAGTGGCTTTGCAAAAGCAGCAAAGAGCCTGGATGCCTTCCTCCTCACTTCTGCTCCTTCCCCCAAGCTTTCTCATCAGTGCCTAGCAGTCCTAGCAGAATATTTGGAGCCTTCTAACTTTGTCTTACTTAGAGTCTGAGGCAGGCTTCACAAGCCAAATTTGTAATCTTTTTGATTTGAGTCCTTGTGTGCTCAGCAGCACACAGCATATCGTTGGTATGCAGCACTGGTAGCATTTGACTGAGACAAATGTTCCCTATGTGAACTCAGAGGCTGTGTCTTATTTAATTTTGTCATTTTCAATTAAACTTTGCCTGTCCTTCCATTACTGTTTTGAGTCCTGTTTAGTGCTAATATTTAATATACATGCACTTCAAAGTGTTTTTCTTATGTCAGCTACATATTTCACACATTCTCTCAAAGATAAAAATAACATTTGATTTTAGCTTCTTGATTTCTTGTGTAACTTTTGTTGCTACAGAAATGTTGATGGTTCAGTTCAATTAGCATCATATCAGTATTTTCATATATTTGGAATGGGAAAGGAGGAGGACAGAAAAACAGGCAGTGAAGGCACTGAACACTGCTACATGTAAAACTAATAGACGGAAAGTAAAATAACATGGGATATTATCACAATTTTTTTCAAAAATGCTTTCTGAAGTTATCTGTATATTTGAAGTTTCCCACAGTGATACACTTCAAGTTTTTAAAACAACACAAACATTTGCCTTGGCTAACAGCCCAGTATAAAGAATAAAAATTATCAACACAACTAAATGGCTTAAAAAGACGAGGTATTGTCCCTGAGGAGAAGCAGAGAATGTAAAAGTAATCTGTACAGACGCAATCCTATTCACGTGTGGCCAGCAAAAACAAACTGGTTGAGTCAGCTATCTCTTTTAAAAGAAGAGATTTCTTTCTTTACCTGTCTATCATCTCTCTAGGATGCGCACATACTGTCTAACTGGACTACTTTAAGTACAATTAATATTTGTTCTGTGTCTCATAGGTGCTTTTTCAGTAATGACAAGACATTTATTTATTGCTCTTCTTCAAGAATTAATAAAAAAGCCAGAGGGGCTATGGATCTCATGATCCACTGGCAGAAATTTGTGAGCAGGTTATCTGAACTGAATAACCCCCAAAAGGTCATTTTTTCATGGTTTAGGGCCTACTGCATTCACACAGGTCATTGAAATCCATTTTTTCCATCTCTTTTTTGTGAAAAGCAGCAATAAAGTTCAAACCTCTGCCACACTGAATTCTTTGGCAGCTTTTTAAAGCTGCCAGGAAACCATTGTGAAAGCTTCCATAATCAGATAATGACTGATATACAGTGCATGTCAATAGAAGTGTTTGAAAATAAAATGCAGGGTGCTATAAAATGGGTTTACTAGATAGTAAATAACATCTCAAATATGCAAGGGAATCACATTCCAGTCCTGCTTTCTCTTTGCTGCCTGCCTTCCCTCCAGGATCTGCTCTACTTGTGGGAAGTCCAGCACAAACACAAGCAGTTATAACTTTGGGGAATATTTGCCCTACTTCATACAAGACATAATTTAGGTGTCTCTGTTGGCTGACCAGTTCCCCTGTGTCGCTTTTGTGGCTGATGGGAAGAGACAGACCCTCTAAACCTGACACAAAGCAGGACCCTCACTCAGGTTCCCCATCACCTTCATCAGGAGGCTCTTACTGAGCACTGAAAAAAACCAAAAAACCAGCAGCTACCCTGTCCCACGTAGGAGGGGAAGCCATCCAACCCCTCATGTCACGCTGCGGTCCACTGCCTGCTGTTGCCCTCCTCTGTGCGCTTATAGCCTGGAAAATCAGCAGAGGAGAGAGGATGAAAGTGTTGCATTTATAGGGCATGCCCCTGGTTGATGACTGGCGGGCTCTGAGCTGTGGCTTCCCATCAGCACCCCCATTTTGTGTGTGCTACCTCATTTTGCAATTTCCATGTCAGCCTCGAGATAACCAGTCGCATCAAGAGCGTTTAACAGGAGCTGGGGGAGGGAGGGGATGCCGAAAAGCGCCATGGCCCGGGCTTGGCACCAGGTTGTTGGGTGAAGCTGGCGCGCGGGTGCCCGGTCCACTTGATCCCGCAGTACCTCTTCAGCTGTTGGCTCTGGTAAATAAGAAGTGATCTGGGAGAGCTTAGTCCTAATGAAAGATGAGTGCATGGAGTTCCTGTCAAAGGTCTGGAGAGGCTCTTTTGCTGCCAAAAAGGAAAAAAAATCCAATATATGCAATACAAAAGCAATGTCTGATCAAAATGAAACTGTGAGAGTGACCCTGCTAATGAAAAGGACTTGTTTGCACGGAGTTATAGATGAATGAATGACCAGTTAGGGGAAAATATTATTTGCCTGGGAAAGCTTAACATTTGAATAAGGAAAAAAGACTGCTGCTTATCTGTAGCAGATCACTGTGCCCTATTGAAAACACTGCTATGAATTTTTCTCTCCCTCTCCCTGAAGCTGTTCTTTTTCAGATGAGGCAAAAAGGAAACAAATGTGCAATTGTCTCATACATAATCTCTAATCTCATTTTCAGCACAAATTGCTTAAGGACTCTGTCCTTAACAGAGGAAGAGAAAAATGTGATTGTTTGGAATGAATATTTGGTCGTCTTTGAACACAGACTATGGTATACTGTTTGCATCTTGGGCAAAGGATTCTTGTGACTTCTAATGTGTTAAAACTGACTTTAAAGGTTTTTAACCAGCAATGAAAATTTATGGGGTCATCTTAGAGACTGGAGCATAAGAAAATAAGAACAAATTCCATGGGATTTTTGCATGGACATGCAGGGAATGACTGTTCAGTGCTGGTGTAGGTATTAGTTCATCAAGGTACATATGCTCATTTCTGATGTATAGTGAGATGCCATGAAAAATCAATTGAAGTTAATGAGAATACTCTGAGCTTTAAAATAGAAACATGCTTAACTACCTTCCTGGGGCATTAAATGCCTGCCCCAGTGTTGGCCGAGTTTCAGTAACGCTGAAGTCAGCCTACTTGATGCATTTTGCCCTCTTAGTGTGAAATCACATGTGGTTTGCAAGAGAATTTTGTGAGTGCCTCTGAATGCAAAATCCAGCTTGTAGATGTGTGGATGAAAGGCTCTGTATAAATGTCAGCCTTTATTATTGTTACGAATTTCCGGCTTCTGTTATTAAGACATTTTATATGGATCTTTGCGTGTCTCTCCGTCTGTGAGTTTGGATTAAATGCCTGCCACAAATCTCCCTGGCATCCCATGGAGGGGATTGCTTTAACTTGGTGCTCTTCTAACCTTTCCTTCTGTTCGGGGAATAAACCTCCTTTAAAAAAATGACCTCATAAAAATGGAGTAAACTCTGAGCTCTTTGTTTTTCTCAGGTCTAACCTCCAGGAAGACTATAAATTCATTTATTCTATAAAACACAGAGAAGTAAATCTTCAGCATAATGTGTGGGGAATTAGCCACTTAACTCCCATTAACATTAATGGGAACTGAATATTTATTTACCCCACAGCACATAAATCTTTGCCTTGTAACTTCTACAGTTTCTAACTAAAATGTTTCCATTGTTCTAAGGATCATGGTTATCCTGCTGGAGTGTTTACTAGGTTGTCAGCCTATGGGAGATATATGGGATGTTTCAGTCCCTTCCCTTCAAGTAAGCTGTAAAATGCATTGGGGCTCTGTAATGTGAACTTTCTGAAACCTCTGTGTGATAAGCTCAGATGATTCAAACCTCCTCCGCTTGGTGCTGGTCCCATCGCTCCTGCTGGGAGCTGGAATCATTTGACATGAATAAACTGTTGTGACTGATAGACTTTTGGTGTGTGCCTGGGGTGATGGATGGACAGGACTGAGACTGCTGGTGCTCTGCCATGAGTCTCCACCTCTTCCAGAATCTGTATTTCTTCCTTTCTTCCTTCAAACCTGTGTTCTCATTGTAAGAGAATTACAGTCTCAGCTCTTTCTTCTCTACTTAAAGTGAAGCTCAGGCAAATCAATCAAAGCCCTTATAACCCTGCTTTAAGGGGATCTTTTGTCTCTGCCCTGGAGGGAGGTGAAGGGGCCATAGCTCAACAAGACCTATTGGAGGCTTCAGAGTTTTATAGGTTTTTACCTGGAAGACACTGAGATGCTTTCAGGATCGATGAGCCAATGGACCCTAATGAATATATGAGTATGAAAACCGCCAGTCACTGACTGAAATCCAGGCTCTGTCATACTCCATGGCAAAAATTCCCATGACTTCAGTACACCAGGTTTAACTAGCGCATGAAACTACTTTTCCCTAAAGCACTCCATAGAAAGCTATTGCTCTTCTGTGTGGTTTATTTGAACCGCTCTGAGGAAGTTAATAAATCCTCCAAATTTCTAGTTTAAAATAAGTAAGTAACAATGGAAGCAGAAAGGCTCCATCTTACCTTCTATCGATTTATGAAGTATTGTAGAAATAAAGCCTTCCTCTGCACCTAAGTGGATTGGGCAAAAAAGCAATGGGCTTAAATTGAAGCTAGAGAGTTTTAGGCAAGACATCAGAAAAAGCCTCCCTGGGGTGAGGGCTGAGAAACACAGCTGCAGAGTGTGCAGGCTGCTGTCTCTAGGAGCAGGCTAGATAAATTGTGAGGAAGGACCTAGGTGGTCTAGTCTGGGCTGGGCAGGTGAAGAGGAAAAGAAGGCTTGTTACTTCAGACTCTCCCTTCCAGCTCTGTGACTGCTGGAGCAAGAGGAGATCCATTGATTTTCAAGGTTGGATCAAGTCTGTTTAGTTCTTTAAGAGTTTTCAACAAACTAAGAAAACTCTATCCATTGCCGTCCTTCAAACGGCAAAGAGTCTGAATGTGGGGCAGAAATTACTGTGGAATGTGGTGTTAAGAGAGAAGAAACCTTGGGCTGTGACTGACCTGTGGCTGAACTCATGGTGAGACTCCTAGTAAACTATAAAACCATTGCAAAGAAGAAAACACATGGAAACCCAATCTCCAGGTACACATTTCCTATGTGAACAGTTCACCTCATCTTCTGATCTGACTTGCCCCTGTTCTGTGTCGCTGTGACCCCAGGGAGTCGCACCTTGTGCCAGGTAATGGCTAACCTGCCTTCCTTCCCTGGTCTTGCCGTTTTCGAGGGAGCTGAGCGCATGCAAGCATTGCACACACCAGCAGTGCAGGACCTCTCCTCTTATGGCAGTTTTGCAGACAGCCCTTAACTGAGCTAAGTGTCCGAGCTTTGCATAATGCCTTTTTTAATAGCGTACTGAACCTATGGCTTTTATTATCCTGAGCAGCTTGCTCACTGCACCTGTCAGGTTCCTCCCGAGACTGAAAGGAGAGCAGTCTCTGCGTCTGTTTTCACAGCTCCAAAGCAGAGACAGGGATTTGTCAGGAAACCATTAAGCAATACTACACCATTTGTTGTGGATCCATTTTCTTTCCCGAAGCCAAACTATTTGTTTTTCAAGGTTCAGGGAACAGGATTCTGGTGTGAGTTATGCCAATATAAATGCACAGGACCTCTCCAGGCAATTAATAGAAAGACTTCTGATAAACACACTTTGCTGCACACCGATGGACACAAGAGAACCACATCTGTCTCCAGAGCTTTCAAGCCACAGAGACTGGATGCACGGTTAGGTTCAAGGATGTGAGACCTATGACAATTGAAACATCAAAGTGTTGCTATTACTAGGTATTTACAGCACCATAATCATAAATGATGGGCAAACAGGCAATCCCATGTGCAACGTGCTAATGGCATGTTAAGCACAGACCTGCGAGACAGCTTTGATTTCAGGTTTAGCTGCTGTGAAACGTATCTACTCAGGAAATCTTTACTCAGATTTTATTTATTTTTTGTTTTCTCAGATGTGGCACTATTCATCAAAATCTTAAAAAATATCAAACCAATGTTAACTGTGAACACATACTATTAATATATGCCTCCGTGTACCTCACATTTAGTGTATTCCTTCCTGAATGTTCCATTAGCAAACTCTATACTGGGTATCAGTTACTGAAATGTAAATATCTCAAACAGAAGTTGCTTAACAAAGTTCAGCATCTTCCTTCAAGAAAGAAAGATAGGAAATAACCGAAAGGAAAACTAGAGCAAAAACCAGATAGGATATTGCAACTGCACAATCTTAAGTCGAGTGTTTCCTATGGAAAAGAACATGGTGTCTTTAATCATGAAAAGATGAGATTCCCATCAACTGTTTTGCCTGTCACCCCCATTACGGTGCACTAATCCTGGTCACAAAGGCTTCATCCAGCACGGTGGTCACAGTAAACTCTTCCCGTTGCAGTGGGTCATGATCCATTTGCACGATCCACTTCCCTGGAGAGGATACTCCGGCTGGCCTGAACCACCAGAGCATCCCTCTGGAGCAGCCCGGCTTGCCTGGACGCAAAGCTTTAGCCTGACCTGGCTCATACAAGCTGATTATGTCCTAGCTGATGGTGGCATGGCCATATCAGTTACGTGGTAATGTAGGAGTATGGTTATACTATTGGGCAATATCACTGAACTAGTCAGAATGATATATGTTCAACCAGTGGAGAAACAAATGCAGGTATCAGATATAACCATATTTCTCTCTTTCTTTCTTTCTTTTTTTTTTTTTTTTTCTCCTCTATAAAGTGCTGGAGGGGGTTCCAGCAAAAGATAAAATCATTTTTACAAAATTGAAATGCAACATTTGTTCCGGAGCTTGTTAGGTCCTGAAATCTGTAGGTGGGGTTGGGAAAATGACATTCTCAGCTCTTCGCCAGCAGCGAAGCTATTAGAGCCTTTATAAATGTTATCCAGTTCAGTGCTGCTGCTTGTGCCATATTCCCAACAGCAAATGCAAGCATCATCAGGATCCAACAGGCTCCCAAGAATAAGCCCAGCAATTCAACTAAAAATAAATATAATTAAACCATAAAAAGAAAAATGTCTGGAAGATTATCATCCTTGCAGCTAGTTGGAATGTACTTGGGAAATATTTCTGTAGTTAGCTGCAAATAAAATATGCTTTACATGGAGAGAATGTTGCCAAAATAACACAAAATAGATTTATTAAATAAAAAAATGAAAATGGAAAAAAATAAAATAAAAAATGGAAATAACTTTTTCACATGGTTAGACAAGTTGCTTATAAATATTCTCTCCTTCTGCTAGAATCAACTGGTTGGTGTCTGGCCTAAGGCTGTATTTTGTAACCTGTCAGACTGCGACCTGTAAGAGTGGATAGCGAACATCAGATGAGTGATCCAAGGGATTTACGCATTTTTAGTTTGTTAATCCTTCATTCTTATGATGTTTTAATCATTCATGACCTTTATCATAATCCATCCCCTCCTAAAATTTCCATTGTTGGGATACTCATGAACTTGTTCAGATTGACTATCAGATATTTTTTATATACTGTCTAAATCCTATTATATTGTTTCTGTTACATGTCTGGCTACTCAAAACTTTTCCAACAGGACAGTAATGAGCATCACACAAAGAATATTATATCACCTCCCCCAGTTTTTTTAATAACTGATCTTGGGGAAGCAGTAGTAATGGGTTTACAACACTTCTGAAAACTGGAAAAGTTTTCATGAATATATAATCAAACATTGTCCGAATACTGATAAATAAATAATTTCATATAACACCCACAAAAAACTTCAAAAGAAAATGAGTCAGCAATGTGCTCAAAGTCTGAAGGATAGACCCTCTGCCACCAGCCTCTAATCTTATTAAAGATTTGCTTTTCATACTGCTACGGTATGATGTCTGGACGTACTCTAACTGATGTGCCCAACAGCTTGTGTAAGGGCAAATCAGTACCTGTGCCTCCCTTCAGCAAGAATGAGTTAATTCTCTTGACTTTTAGCAAAGCGAATGGTGGCACTGAGCACCTCTTACAAACTACCAAACACCTCACAGGTCAGGGCTCATTAGCAAGAACTGTAATTAGTGCTCCCATTGCTGTTATTGATGCATTTGTTACATTATCACCTCAGAGGCTTTCAGTGTTTATTTATCAGATAAATTTCTCAGTGTCCAGTATATTGAATTCTTCACTTGCTAAGAGTGCAGGTATGTGGGAAAGCTAACACATTAGGCAAGATTCGATTGCACAAAACCACAAAAGAAAAACCAAACTATTGTCAGGTTTGGTGGGCAACTGAATGGGAATCTGACAGGGAATTCATTAAAAATCATGTCACATATGCCCGATACAGAGCCACGACTGGCAATCGGCTTTGTTGGAACTAAAAGGCTGAGCCCAAACTTTGCTGGAAAACTCCCTAAGGCCATTTCATTTACAAAAAGACCAAGCTTTTGAGAGCATATAATTATCCTTCATCCCTGCCATCTTATCCTGCATTAAATTTAATTGCTCGCAAAACTTGGCAACGTTCTCATACCCATTTAAAGAAATTAAGTGGTTCTGTCATTTTTTAGCGCTCTTGATATGAAAGTGTTTCAACTTTCACTCTGTGACAAGAACTTCTGCCTCCTCCCCTTCCCCCAAAATATACATTCTTCCTGAGAGAACTGAGCTCAGAGGGAACAGATGGACTAAAAATAGTTGATTTTGGCCAAGACTGTCAAAAGTCACCAGTGATTTCCAGTGCCTCTATTTTTAGAGGTGAGTGCTGACCACTTACTGGAAGTCACATTCCTTCACGTTTTCAGAGCTGGGCACCCCATATCTCGCTCTGTCATTTCCAAATAGGTCATGAGCAATGGTCACCCAAGGGCTCTGGTGGGATTGTCACCCTGGGCCTTGACCCTTCACCAAGCTCTGCTAGCCCAGCTCAAGAGAAGCTCCCCAGAGCTGCTGCGCATAGGGTTGACCCATTGAGTCACTGACCCATCGGTGCTGTTTCGTCGCAAGAGCACCAGATGCAATTTGAACTTCCTCTCCACCCTTCACTGTCAGTTGGTCATCATTTTAGAGCATGGTAGAGTCAAACCTGTTAGCTGGAAATGAAAGACTCCTCAAATATGAACCAAAGAGGAGTCCCAATGGTATGAGCCATCCATGCCCAGTTTTTGTTGCTGGTACCTGTACCAGTTAATTCATTAATGCTGTCTTACCAGAGAGACTGATTTGACATTTACCTGCCTGGTATATAAAGACTTTTTTTTTTTTTTACAAGCCATAAAAAGGACAAGTCATTTAAATATGTTTCAAAGAGAAAAGATGAACGTTTGCTACTCGTTTCAATAAATGCAGCACACACTAACCATGACATTGCAATTCCAGATGGGGTGGAGATTTTGAGTTCACTAAGTGACTATCTGTTAACATTTGCTTTTTATCTACAGGCCTACTTTTCAACTGTGAAATGGTGTTAATCCATCATGAAGTCTTGTCATGTGCTTGTAAATTATATGTTTTGTTATTCTTCAAATGAAAACAAATGAATTTGGGTTTTAGGGTGGACAGTGTGTAGGGGAAATTCCTGATGATCAAGTAAAAATATACTATTGGCACGCGTGATAATTGAAAACCCTGAACAGGTTTATAAGAGCAGTATTTTCAAAGGTACTGAGCACCTACAGCTTCTCTTGTCTTCAGTGTTACGTACTGAACTTGACTGAACCCAACACAGCACTGCATTAAATAAATGTCGGGTTTTATGTACAGTGTGAAAGAGAATCATCTGTGAAGCAAAGGTCAATGAAGGTCAGATGTTCTGCTGTGTTTATTGGCGATAAACATCTTGAGAGAGAATGTGAGCATCTACAAACACTGGGTTATAATGTTAATATAGTCCCTTATCGCCTTATAAACGATCTGTATCCTGACACGGGAAGTGAGCTTCAGTCCCAGATGCATTACGAATGAGTGACTCCCTAATATAAATAAAAGCAGGAGGATGGGCCTTGTCGAGCAGTCTGAGCACAAGAGCTGGAAATAGGAGCCAGGAACTTATCTCAGCTTTGGAAAGTGAGCTGCTTTGCAGTCTGGTCCAAAGCTCGGTTAATTAAGTGGGAGTTTTTCCAGCAACATCAGAGGACTTTATCACTCTTTATTAGGGCTACCATATGTCCACCTTTTTTTCTTCCATTTGTCTTCTTTTTCTGCCCCCAAGTTCTTTTCCACTGGATTATTCATAGGTGCAGCCCACATCCAAGTTTCCCCAACCCCTGAAGCGCGCACGTCTGTGTGCAGGAGTGGATTTCGTTTGCCACGGTTGGCAGATGCAGGGTGTCAGTGGATGCAAGTGGCTGATGGATGTGGGGAGATGATGGAGGGTCAAGGCAGGATGAGAAGTGTCATGGGCTGGTGGAAGGACCTGTGCTGGGAAGGCTGATAAGGGGGAAAAAGGGGGATTTGGGGATGAGGAAAGGGGGAGGAAAAAAAGATGTTGAGATAGGATTGGTGAGAAAAGCAAATTGCTCTGGGATAGGAGGCTCTGGGATGCAAAGAGGGGTATAGGGTGGGGGTCCTGGAGTTACTGCCCTGCCATTTAATCCTTACCTGAGTCTTTGAGAGAGGATTCCCACAAACTTGCCCAGGCTGTCACTTGCACTTCTCAGTCCCTGTCTGCTGTCACTGCCTGCCTGGGCTGGGGAAGAGGGTGTCTCTGCTCTGTGGCCTTGGAAATGTCACCAGCTTCCCTGCTTCAATGCCCCACCTGCACAGCAGGGAGTCTGCCATAGCTGCCTTCAGTCTGGGGAGCTGTGAGGTTCAGTTCATGTCTGTGAAGGTTTAGGGAGAGAAGCGTGTTGTGTTATTGAACCGCCCCCTTGGAACAACAGAAATAAAGGTCTGAAGCCTGAAATTTGAGGAAAATGTTGTTGGAATAAAATAGTTTAATAAAATTAAATATTTGGAGGTGAAGGTTTTTCTTGTTGTAGCACTGCAGGTGACTGAGACAGTGGTGTTTCATGGCCAGCCCTTTCTGCTCCTCGGGATGTCTGACTGGGGTGTAAGATGCCCATTGCAGACCACTGCACGGTGCAAGATGTCCAGGTGAGCTTTAGGTGACTTCACCCTGGTGCTGGATTCACCCCAGGTGTGGATGCACAGCACTTGCCGACCCCAGGCGATGGCTCCTGGGGCTCTCTCCCCACTGCCGGGCAGACACCGTCCCCAAACGCTGCACCCAGCCTGCTCTGCAGTAGGGGATGGTGGCTCACAGCCACTTCTCCCCACCTTTTGTGTCCCTCTTCTCTCCTACACTTTAGGTCTTGGGCAAGATGTCCTATGACTTCATCCCTCCTCAAGGATTTCCACAGTGTCATGGCTGAAGCTGAACTCCAAATGCACACACGTCTGGAGCTGGGGCTATTCTTTCCTTTGACAAATTGTTCAGACCTCACACCTCTACAGCTAAACAAATGTAATCCAAGCATCAGATCATAAAATCTTGGAAAAAAATTATTTGAACTGCTGGCATGGCTTCTAGGAGTACACTGGGGGCAGCTCTCCTTTCACATGTCCCCAGAGGCATGTAAAGCATTTCACTCCTAGTAACTGAGCTATAAATGTAGGTTTCGAGCAGTGCATGCTCCATGTTACAATGTGAGAAACCTGAGGGCTTTCACTTTTTGTGCAGGAGATTATCAAAGCACCTTTAAAGGGAGCCAGATTTCCTGCCTCACCTTTCCTCTCCCATTGCTCCGACATCCACTCTTCAAGAAACTAAAAGGTGTCAAACTTTCTTCAACACATACAAACGAGCCACACTGCTTGGGCAAACGGAGAGGAAAGACTTCGGTCTCTTGAGGGCTTTTTGCTGGCTGCTCGCAGGCAGGTAGCAGCTCTCTGGCGACGCGGTTCTGCACTCGTGTTACGGGTTACAGTAATACCGAGATGAAGACACATTGATAACCATAGGCAGACAGGCTTAGTTCCCTAACCTGCTTATACTCCATCACTGTGAAACCCAATATGCTGGAGCAAACATGTCCCTTCATGTTTTAGGGGAAAGAATGTGATTTTGCAACTTGCTGTTCTGCTTTTCTCTCTAGTTATCTGTGGTGCACACTTGGACTTGAAGGAGTAAGAGCTGGGGGAAGTCAGAATAACTCCCATAGGGCTGATCCTCATGCCTCACCCAGGTCTCCCTATTACCTGAACTGTTATTAATTAACAATTAGAAATGGTTTATTAAATGTAAACTTTTGGCTTGTCCTTGCAAATGACCTTGGGAGTTTCAGATGTGCCAGGACTGATGAAGAGGCAACACTGATGCCAGGTTGCTGGAGAAGCTGGTGGGTATGAATGTGGGTTGCCAAATGTTCAATGCCAGGGATAACCGAAACACCAACAGTTACCTGTTGTGAAATGTGCAGGTGTCAACATTTGCTTTGTTCTGCAAAGGAATGAAATTGAAAACTTCTGGGTTTTTTTTTTCAGAAAAAATAAGGGAATTGTTTTCTTATTCTGAATGAATGCCCGAGGCACCAGTTTATAGCATCCATCTGTCATGGAATAGAAACCAGTGATTTCTTTGCTCCCTCATCCATTGGTTAGGGTACCAGGTGAAAGATTTTGCACCGTTTCAAGAAAAGGACTTGAAAATAACTTTCCGTAGTGCAGGTGAGGGACCTGGACACCAGATACTCTCCTGGATGAGCAGGACAGGAGAGACAGAAAGGGGTATGCTCCCGTCCCGCCTCCTTGCTCAGCAGTTTCACACCTTGTCTTGAGTTAAATTTAGCAAAAACCAATATATTTGCACAGAAAGCTTCAGTTCTAATTAACTGCCATTTTCCAGCAACACAAAACCCCAATTCACTGAAAACTTGCTAGCGACTTGGATATAACTGCCACTGGTTTGATGGTGCTCATGACATAAGGCAGGATCAAACTTGGCAGTGGAAGGATAAATAATCAATTTTTGCATGCTGGAGGAGGAAAATTTCAAGCTTTTGATGTGAAAAGGCACCTGAACAACTAGAGGTTGACATACAGAGCACTGGAAAATTCGACTCTGAGAGCAGGCACTGAGCTTGAAGGAGCAAAGAGAGGTCAGACTGCATTTTTTTGTGGGAAGACAGGGGCTGCACCTGCCAGCCAGCTCATCCTAACAAACTCTGCTGAGGCGGGTGGACGGAGCTCAAGGATGTGCCAGTTCTTTTCTGTGAGGTGGCTTTCTGCCCACTGTAATTATGGAAGGAGGAAAACAGCAGTTTTGTGAATAAAGCTGGCAGCTACCCAATACAGCCTGAAGAAATAACCGTACCTTGGAGAACCCTTTCTTTTTCTTACTAGGTTGGGCCAAACTCTTTAAAGGAGTTTAGCATTCACGTAGGCATCTTCATTTCGAGATGCTCATTACCGATAAAACCTATCCTGGTCCCCATGCAGTCACCAGCCTGTGCTGGTGTGAAATGCCTAAGATGCTGGTGTGGGAGGTTTGCCTGCTCTAGACACTTCTTAATCTGCAATGGGTGAAGGCTGGTTTCAGCTCCGAAACATTAGGTTTAACAGTATTTCTAGGATTTAACAGTAACCATTATAGCTCTGGACAAGTTTATTATCCTATATGGTTGCTAAACGAGCTTAATTCTTGACCACAAAGGCTTCCTCTGGTACTAAATTCTGACTTAATCAGCCTTCACGTGGAAAAAACATCCTTGGGTCAGCTTTGACCACATTCCCTTTTACTGTGGCTGGATGCACGACGACTTTGTTTTCGTAGTATGAGACATCATGCACAGAGCTCCTCAGCTCTGTGGACCATGTTGGCTTAAAAGCAATGGTTCTGAGCCTGCCTGTATCTATCTCAGTCATTACAGTACTTTTGTGTCATCCCCAAGTCTTCCCCCCCCCTGCAACTGCAGAGCTATGCTGAAGTCTCTTTGTAGCCATCCTTGGGGTTACAAACTAAGCCCATACGCTTTGAGCTCCTCTCCATCATGTATTTTAGCAAGTTATTCTGCAGAGTGATGAGGCCATTGGCCGCATCCCACAGAAGTCCTGACACCAGGGAAGTGAAGTAAAACAATGCAAAGGTGTAATAATCCCCCACATGCTGAGGCTGGAGGGGGAGGAACAGCCCTGCAGTTATTACTGCATATTGGCAGCCTCCTGATAAAAGCAAAGCCTCCTCCAGTAGGTTTAATGAATAAATCAAATGTATGAACATTGACACCATGTGGTTCTTTAAACCAGACCTTTGTTCACTATGGTGAGAAACTGTACTACCGAAGTTTTACAAACAGGAAAGACGCAAATTCCGTCTTCTGGAATAAGAGTTTTGGCTCATACTGAGCAAAAGCCAACATTCATTTGCTGAGAAGTCCTAAAGGTTTTATCTATTGAAAACTAACAGTAAAAAAAGGATTCAAGAAAAGCAGAGGAATCATTAAGAACAGAAGATGAAATGAGAAGAAACAAGAAAGAATGAGGAAAGCTAGAAAGAGTTTGTTGGAAACAAAAGTTGCATAAAGGTTAAAGCAAAACTGCAGACAATAAAACCTGCGTTCTTGCAAATCCATTTATGAAATTATGGCAGAAGGGCTAATGTGAAGAAGAACATTACGCAAAGAAAATAAATACTGCAGAGAAAAAAAGGTGAATCCAGGTTAAGGCAATGTAAATAGCTTTCTGAGATACATACACCCTTCATGTCATTCGTTCCTTCTGAAGAAAAGTATTATATTTTAAAGTCAATAGATGTGTTTATCCAAGTCACTCCTAGCTCACTTCACAAGGAAGGCTTTGGGGTTTTTAATTTTTGGTTCCAGACAAAGTCATTTTTCTTTGTCTCTTTTTTTTTTTTCCTTTTAGAAAAATGTAATACATTTTTCATATTAAGAAAACAAGAGATTGAAAGATTACTTTTGGCACTTCCCATCCATGACCCCATTTGCTGCTTATGTGAGGAAAAAAGGCAGAAGATGGTTCTTGCTGAGACTGCAGCCCCTGCAATTACCAGATGTGATCACAGAAAAGAATGGGGACTGGTTAGCCTGTCTAAATCCACCCTCACCCCAATGACCTCCCTGTGTCTGATGACACCTGCAAGAACATTTACCCTTGAAGCACCATCAGGGCCACCTCCTGCCATTGCTTACTGCTGAATTTCATCATCCTGAGTACACGGCTGCTGCCTGCAGAGGTATGGGCATCCCCGCCAGCACACCTCTGCGTACACAGCCAGCCCTGTGCCTCTGGTAATGAGTGCTCGATAGGACCCGCATCTCTTATTCTGGAAAAGTTTGTGTCTTGTCTGTTTGCAACACTTTGGCCATATATTTTCTCATCATTTCCTTTGGTAAAAACAGCGGCCCTGCCTGAGGGATGCAGCGGTACCCATCCCAAAGACAGAGCACCTCTCCCCACACACAGCCCTTCAGGTGGTTTTATCCTGTATTAGGAGGAGATTGACTTTTGCCTTGCTAAAACTGCTTGGCTGAGTAGGACCTCCTAAATGCAGCATCTCTTCTGTCACAAGGCCTTTTTTGCCTTTTGAATCTCTTCCCCAGTGTAATTTATAAAGCAAATTGAGTAACACCGTTACAGAATTCCTGATGTGGCCAGATGAGGGGAGCAGTTATCTCCTTTGCTTTGTAACCCAGTCCCCCACCGTTATATTCTCCAGCCCTGTTTGACTGCTTTGCAGCTACTGTTGCCAGCAGATCTGTTTCCCCTTTAGTTTCCTCATGAACATTTCCATCCAAAGTATATTTTGCATTTTTATTGTTCCTCCCCAGATGTGTGGCCTTTCATCTATTGACATTGAATCCATATGCCGATCTCAGCAGAGCGTGCAGACTGCAGCACCTTCCCATGCCACACCTTCCATGCATTGCTGCCGATTTTCCAGGTCACATCCCACCACCGCCCCATGTTGCATGAGCAACAGCATCCCTTGCCCTGTGCCTGGACCAGGCTCTGTCCTGCACATCGTGCAGATTGTGCAGCTGCCCCCAAATCTGCCCTCCAACGCTCCTTCTGCCACAGGACTGCGACGAGCCTCTCTGTGCTTTCCTTTCAAAAAATACCTCTCATTTATGTGGTGACCACTACTGCCCGCTGCCTAATAACCCACAATGTGTGCGGCCCTACTGGCACCTGCAGTAGGGACGGTGCACCCTGGGCACCTTCAGTCACTTGGAGATGGCTCCGACCCCCACCAAAATCACCAGAGGCTTCGTTAAACTGTATGGGATGGTGGTCTCCATCAGCTACCTTGCTCCTGGTCCTCCCCGCTCAGCTGGTATCTCTATAAGGAGCTTCCTCCTGCCCTTAGCATCTGAGTCTCCCTTTTGTGGGAAGGGGATCAGAGAGGGCTAGAGGTGATGCCCAAGAGCCCAAAATTTTTTTAATGGTATGAATGGGCTCTCCCAGGCTTTTCCACTGGCCCTAGAAAACTCTGATCTATTTTGGCCAGGATTTTGGTTAAAAAGTCAAATGAAGTGAGGAGCGCTGGAGAGATGGTGGAAGTGTGGGAAGAGCTCAGCCCCGATGTGGTGCCTCAGATGTACCTGAGGCATGATGGTGTCTGGAAACACACGTGCCTGGTCATGCGTTAAAGTCTGCTGCTGGGTCTGCTCCTCTGCTGTGGCATGTGTAGCTCCAGCTGACATTAATAGGAGCCGCATGTGCATCCAGGCAGAAGAATTAAAGAGTCTGAAACAACGCCTCAACACATGGAAGCTCTCGCTGTTTCAAGGCCTATTTCTTCCTCGCACACAACAAACCAAAAAATCCCTCCTGCTTGTTTTTGTCTTGATATTTTTCACAGATCCCGGCGCAGTAGGCAGCCTCAGAGCAGACCCCAAAAAAGGGTTTCTGCATAGTTTGGATCGTGAACTAGTTGTCAGAGAAAATCATGCTGTAATCCTGGGAGATACAGTAAAGCTGTCCCGTAGGTTAAGCCCTCGCCAGTTGGAGGCGATTCTTAATGCAGATTTCACTCCGCATGTGTCACATTTCCTAATTTTCCATGAATGATTCCTGATTTTCAATCAACCTTGGTCTTTAGGTTTGTAAAACTTTGTTCTGCATTGTAGTCTTTTGGCAATGTGGAGTTTTGCCTGCAATAAAGTAGGAAAGAGACATCCTGAAAAATAAATTCAGTGAGGTTTTGCACAGAGTGCAGCATTACTGTCAAATGGTACATTTTGTGCTGCTTCTACTGAACGGGGAGATGTTCTGTAGATAAGGTGCTAGGTTTTAAGAAATATGGATTCAGCCTGTACTTCTGAAAGGCTTTAGACTGAGCTTGTAAATGCTTTGGGACTCAGCTTTTCCACTGTAAATACAGTCTTTATTTTTCCTGTTGTGTCTATTCAGCCTGTGATTTTCAAAGGGACCCAGGGGAATTCCCGTGTGAGTCCCATAGAACAATAAGTCTGTTCTAGTTTCATTAAATGCCTCACTGAAGCCCTTTCCTGGGAGAGTAGATCATTCACCCTGCTTTCCTACCCACCAACCTGGTCCTATTTACACAGGCTGACAGACTACCTGATGGAGCCATTATTCTCTTTTCACATATAGTCTAAACTATTTCCTCTTGCTGGGCACTGAGTGGTTTTAAATCAAGATGTCTTAGTTCATGGAGGTTAGGAATAGTCTTATAAAATGCCTTATTTCTTCCTTGCTCCTATGTAAATCTATTTTATTGGACAATTGGAAAACATAACACTTGGCTTGTGTGGATAACCCCCCACATGCTTCCAAATACAATGTACAGTATTTTTTTTTTTTTTCAGAATAAGCTTTTCATGAAAGCCTGTTGTTCCCTGTATCCAGGCAGAGCTTTTGGAGAGCAACCTGTCCTCCTGCCTGAAATCACACCCAAAAAGCAACCCTTGGCCGGGAACTCTGCACAAGAAGACATTTCAGGGCTGAAATTCAGGTCACATCCAGGTGGTTTTATGTGATTTTAAGCCTGAGAATACAGGTTAGACCAGTGCCGTAATCAATGGAAAAACCTCTAAGGGGATTTAATAGTTCTCTGTTGCCTGCTCTGCTTTGCGAAAAGAGGTGCTCGACCAGGAATTAACCCATGAGGCCCCTACGCCGGTTCCTCTGCCATGCAGCCTCTCGCCGCTCGTCCCTGCCATCCCCCCCAAATGCATTCTGGCACGCAGAGTTTGTTCTGGCCGGGAATTTGGTTCACAAAGATTAAAGAGACGCTGTGCGGTGGGCAGCGAGCCTCAGCAAGCGAGGAGATAAAGGCAGCATTGGAGGTGGTATGGGCACGGTGTGGACCGGGGGTACTGGGGCAATGGGCCAGCTGGGGACAGGGAAGAAGATTACACATCCTGAATACACATGGATTAATGATAAACACACCAACCTACAGATGTGCTGGCCTGCTTGAAGCTGCCGTCCCTTATATTGCAGCATCTGGCTCTCTCTAGGCTCTGGTGTGATACAGTGCAACCATTATGCTCTGCAAAACTACTTGTCAACTGCCCAATGACTATACAAACAAGGCAGGAAAACACCACTTGAATATTTGAAATCATCAACAGGCTCGTTTAAACCGTAGCTAATGCCTCTGGTTGACATTTAATACTCTGCATTAAGAAAGAAATAGTTAACTGAAACACCACCTCATTTTTACAGTCAGGCAATATGTTGCATTTATTGTCATTGTCAGAAATTATTTTCACTTAAACTATGCTACTGTAGCATAGGACACAAAAAAGGAAAGGATTTACTGCTGAATGCTAAGTCATACTTTATTTTGCTATTTAAAGAGCTAATAGAGTAATGTAATAGAGAGCACAGACCCAAATAAAAGTTCATATGTTACTGCCAATTCCAAGGAATTTAGTTTTGTGACTCAGGCAGCATAATTGTGAAATTGGCTTAGAACTTATGTTGTTTTATTTTTATGTGTTTGTATGTTTAAATGCATTGAGGTTCATTGCATTTGCCTTAAGACCCAAAGGTTCATCTCAGCTGCATATTGAAGATTTTCAGTGTAATCGTATGGGCTGCAAGGCTATTTTTTATTGCTGAGAGTACAGATCGTCTCACAATTGCCTGTAAGATTTGTACTGTAAGTAAAATGTTAGATGCACCAGAACACAATAAAATGAAGAGGACGTGAGAACCCTTAACACAGACACACCGTGGCTCTGCCCCATCTAGCCACCCACCTACCCTGTTCACCCACAGTTTGCAGAGGATACAGGGTGAAAGGGATGTGCAAAATATCTTAAATGCATTTCCTCAAAGGGCACTGAGTATGGATTTAACTCTGTCTCCAAACCCAGAGACAAAAAATGTGAAACTCTAAAACATTAATTATAATCAGGAGGGCAACAATTTTGTATCGTGTTAGGGTGCTTTTCATAAGAGAGTCTCTGAGACTGCGTGCGGGTGCTGAGTGTTTTCAAATGTAAATCTGATCGCAGGCTGCAGCCCATGTGGTAGATAAACAAGCCGTATTTTTAAACGCAGTGTGAAATGTGGGGGCTGACGTGACCATTATCAGAGCCTCATGCATGAGTTATGAGACATCATAAAATATTTTCATATTGCAACAATGAAAACTGAAGCTGCTCTGTGGTAGGCTTGTTTGATCTGATAGCTCACCCGGCTCCCTTTACTGGGTCTAACAGGAGGGAGAAGTGTTTCTCAGGAGCTGTACTTCTGAATACTAAGCTGTTTTTTCATAAATTTCTTACAAAGAAAAAAATTTTCTTAAGGAACGACTGATGAAGAATTGACTATTAAGACAATGCGAGTGACATTTTCAGGGATTTAGGGACATTCCACCCTGCCCATGAAGCAGATGAACTAGTCACCTTAATCAGGCTGAAACAGAGTTGTGATGTGAGTGTAAAGAATTAGGTCACCTCCTTTTATTAAGTAGTTAATTAATATATTTTATTCTGAAAATGAGCATTCCAAGGGGTTCTTCAGACTAGTGGTACGTAGCTGGATGGATAAAACAAATACAGTCACTTCATCTCCTTCCAAATAACCCATCTCCACCCGACTTTGAGACTGATCCTGTAAATTCTTAATGCCACAGATTTAATTTTCCTTTGATAGGCTCTTTCATCTTAATTTATCCTATTGCATTCATTATGTAAGTGATTATTCTTAGTCTTTTTTGTATAGCCAGGTTATATTTTACAGAATACCTGCCAGCTGAGTTTCTGTATGTTGGTGTTAGAGTCTGGGTGTATAGATCTTAAGCATTAGGTTTCATTCCTCCCAGTGATATTGATTTCCCAGGTGATCTTGAACTAATCACCTGTTTTCGCTGTGTTTCACTGCTGCTGTGGCACTTATTCTGCAAATACAGGAGATGCAGATGACTCTGAATTTTGTTAAAATCCTCCTGTGAAAATCCTAGTCCAGGTCATTCCTCCTAGCAGATGTAAACGCTTCTTTTCATAAAGTGAAACGTGGGGGTAAGTGGGGAAGGAAAGCCCAATGGTGCCGTTGCTGTGCAAGCAGTGGGGACGAAACGCCCCGACCGACAAAGGAGAAGCAGGGGAGTACCTCTGTACAAGTGTCCCAGAGGCATTTTGCACTTAGGCCAGCGACGACCAGGCATTGGCTTGCGGACTTGGCTTGGATCCGACCAACTTGGAGCCATGGCAGCGTGTGGCCGGCTCTGGAAGGGCCATCGGTGCAGACATACCCTTCCAAGCAGCGAGTCCAGCTCTGTGGTTTCTGGCGCTGCAGAAACGACTTCAGTGGCATGAACCCACGGGAAGAGCTGGACCTTGGAGGGTATTGCTGAGAGTCTAATTTGTCTTCCTGTCATGGGCATGAGGTTCAATTCCTTTTTTCCCCTTCGCTCTATTTATTGAAGAATATGATAAAAATGCATGTAAGCGGTTAAATATCCTGAACTGTTTCAGCTTGGCAGAATATCCTTTTCTTGTCTTCACTGCAGTTTACTTTGGGGACACACAGGCACACTGAATTCATGTCTGTGGTGCTTTTGCATCAAGCTGATTCCAGTCAGCCTAATCACAAAGCTGGGCAAAGGAAAAACTGAATTTTCAAACTGATGACACATTTATACCAGAATTGTAACTTTATAATATTAATGTATCATTTAACTTACATGTATACTTTGGAATGTTTATAACTACTGTAAATCATAGGCGAGAGCAGCCAAGAGAGTGCCACACAACATTCCTAGTACAACTCGTAAAATAAATACAACAATCGCAGGAGAACAGCATTCCCTGTTTCAAAAGAGAAAACATAGCCGCTCTGCTGCAGATGGGAAATGTGCTCAGTTAAATCTTCACGAAGCCCAGGCACACGCAGAGGCAGTGGCGTGGCGTTTTCTCTGCACTGCCCCAGGTGCTACTGCCGCGGTATTCGGCAGAGATTTCAAAGGACAAAATGCCATGGAGCCAGCACCAACAAAGTGTTGTGTCACTGGGAAATGACACCAGACATTTGCGGGTGACGCTGCTTGGCATCGTTGTTCGCTTCAGCCCAGATTTTGTGATGTGGTCTTCCTCCCTCCCTGTAAGGTGACTGCTGAAAAGCCATCCCCGCGCAGCGTGCAACTGTCTGACCTCTGTCCACCTTGTCTTGCAGGGTACCTTGGAAAGAAGAAAACCTGCTGTTTCCTGACCCATAAAATTCTGAGGCTGATTTCTGACCTATTAACCTTCAGTTTTCCTTTTAAGGTTTATAGTACTTCTATGACTTGACCAGCAGACTGTAAAATACACATTTAAATGCATCCAAGTCAGATAACAATCTCATCATTAAAACAGCCTAGCTTCTTTGTTTGAAGTTAATCACTCTCAAATTCTTCTGGATTCATCAGCACACCTTCCAATACCTGTTTGTTCTCTCTGAAGTTGGCAACATAACATGACACAAAGACCTTCAGTTCTTAAAAGAGAGTAAAAAAAGATTGCAAAACTTATTGAAAATTCCCCTCAACTTTAGAGCCAAATCTACAGAAAAATCAAATCCCTGTTTGAATTCAGGACATCCTCAAACATTAAAAATGAATCAACTTCAGAGATTCAGGTGAAAGGATGACTGTTTTTCTAGTTTTATTATGCTAAAAATACAGTTGAGCAGCAAGCACAATGTGGTAACATTGCACAGGCAGCAAAATACCAAAATAACACCAAGGACAGGAGACTGTTTTAATGTACTTTCTGGTAAGTTATTTAACATGCTTTTGTTGGCAGGGCGGATGGTTTGGGGCTTTGGATCAGGCCTGGATTACTTAGAGCACACAGTAGGCAGTGCCTCTCACGTAATGGTTGTTCCCAAATACAGCTGAAAGCCAGTGTAATGGGACACTCGGTTCTGTTTCTCTTCTCTAACACTGACACCACGAGTATCCCAGCATGTCCTTAAGTTTGGAAGGAAAAAAAACCTCACCATTTCATTGCGTCTGCAGATGCTGAACTGGGGTCCTCATCTTACCAAGAGGTCCCAACTGCCCCTGTCACCGGCAGGAAGGATGGGACCCAGAGCTTTCTCCTGGGCTGCAGAAGCCAAATGGGTTACGTGGAAAGCAAAGCTGATGTCAGAAATGGGTTGGCAGAGCCCAGGGCAGGCAGGGTTTTGGCACTGCTGTCTGCCAAGGGCAGGTGGAGAAGAAGAGCCGTGTACAGCAGAATCGGGCCCTCCATCTGCTTGATATTGCTGCTCGGTAACTTCACCCTGGAAATCTTCTGCCAGGTTAACGACCCAAAAAAATGTGTTTCCTTTTCTCCCCAGTTGGATCATTTCTTGTTATGGTCAACAATTAAAAGTTTTATTTTAATGCGTTGCCTAATTTATAATGGGCTCTGTCCATCATACACAGAAATGCTCATTTTTTGAGTCAAATATAACTGTGCCTGTGTTCATACACTTTCTCTGTGCAATCCTTGGCCTCTGCATTTAAGAAACGTGACCCTAGGAGGTGTTTATAGAAGGCTAAATATAGGTTTATCTGTTCTAGTCTTTCCATGAAAGATCTTTTTCCTTCAACACATGGAGATTAAATACATGGAGCAATATTAGTTAACACTTAAGTTATGGCATGCTGCGAAAAACGCCAGGAAATTCCGTTTTGAAGTTGATGTTCCAGTCCTAACTCCTGTTGACTTTATATTTCTTTTCTCCCAAAGGCATGAACTGAGGATAGGGTGTTGCTTGAAGCTGAGTGACGCTGCTTCAGACAGGCGTTTGGAGAGACACCTCACATTAATCTCTTTAGGTGTGCTCTGCGGGTTCGCTCGGGCAATGGTGGAAAGCAAGAGCAAAAATCCCACTGTTCTCAGTATCTGCGAGTCCAGTGTATTAACTCTGTGTTAAAAGAAAATGAACCAAACTTGAGGGAATTTACGTCAGAGCAGCTGTTTGCGTGCATCTTCTGCTGGTCTTAACTCTCACACTTTGGGCTTTCCTGTTAGCATTTACAATAACATCATTGCATCATGGTGCTAGTGTTTAATATTCCCTCTTTCAAAATATGAAGTTGCAGCTGACTCCCTGTATCCTTCTGGGATAAATGCAGAAAAAGCTTTACTTAACAGCTGCTATATATTATTATTATTACCTATTACATCATATCTTATTACAGCTCTATTACAAGTTTCCCCTAAAATCTAATCACATTCTGAAATTGTTTACAGCAAAACTAGAAATAGGCTTGAGACATAAAGTTCACATCCCAGCATGGGTCTGAACTTTCTTGCAGTTCAGATTTATTCAGATGCAGCATTTAACTCTCTTGCTCCTGAAAGATGGGAGCAACTGCAAAGTTTGGATGTGCATCGCAGTACTGCAGCTATGAATATACGTTGGGAGATGTGCCTGAAGTGGTCGCAGCTGAGACGGGGTTTTACTTTCTGGTGTGTCCTTGCTCTGAGACTGAAAAGCAGAGGTAAGGAGTGAAATTCTGGTCCCATATATGTCAATAGCAAAACTTCCATTGATTTCAGCAGAGCCAGAATTTCACTCAAGCTGAAGAGACAGATGAGAGATAGACAGACAGACTGATACTAATTAATTAACTTATTTGAGCTAAGCTAGGCTTGTTTCTTTAAAATGCAAGTGAGCACTGACAGAAGTGCATCATCATACTCATTTTGAGCTGCTTATGGCACATGTCTGGGAGCCCGACATGGGAAAGGACAGAGGATTTGGAGTGGCTTGAGGGTCCCAAGATATTGAGAAAAGCTGTTCCGTGCTGAGGTCTGCCCTCTGAAGAGGGTGCGGAGCCTGCCTGAACCTCCAGGGACCCAGTCCAGCCCTTCGGGAGCTTCACCATGATGCCCAAACTTCTCTTGCCTTTACCTCCCACCCTCCAGCCTTGTGCAGACTGTGAAACAGCCCCTTGGCAAGACAGTAACGGTGTTGCTGCAGGGAAGCACCCGCACAGCTTCTCTTACAGAAGCAACTCCTGCTACTGTGGGTAAATCTTCACAGGATGGGTCCCTTAGCAGAAGTGCATGATCATAAAGGTGGAATAAAAACAATCCAGGTCACTAGCCTGATCCACACACCGACATTTCTATAGGTCTTTGCTTTACAGCTATGATATTAAGTAGTTTGGCTAACTTTTTAGAAATGTTACTATTTTCTCGACAAAATGTCAAGTAAGTTTTCAGGGGGGAATACTTCATAACTGAAGTATGTTTTCCTAAGGGCAATAAACCACTAAGAAATGTACTTTTTTCCCACCCAGCCTTTGAGCCAAAACTTTCACATGTTTTTTCAAAGAAATAAAATTATAGGTGTTTTTCTGTAGTAGGGTGAAGTACCACCTGGGTGGCAGTGGTAGAAAGCTGGGCAAACTTTATAAATCTAGAAGGGGGAGATTGTTTTGGCATGACTTAGGGTTACAGCCTGGGTTTCCTATGCATAATTTTAAAAGGAATTGCTCAAAGCATCAGGAAACTCTTGCCAGTACACTATACCCAGTGTACGATTCTTACCTCTTTAGACTCATGGAAGATTGCCATGGCTGAAGAGAGGATTTTTTTCAGTGCTATGAACAGTGGAGTCAAGATGCAGACGTTTAATTATTTCTGTACCTGACAAACCCACACCCCATGCACATGCTGGTTTAAGAGACCAGAAGAGTCAATTGAAAATAATGAGTTGGTCAACAGGGTTTTAATTTGGTTCCTGTTTTGGGGTCGAGGTGGGTTCCTATCGTCTGCTGGCCATGAGGAGAGCAGCACTGAACTGGTGTCGGGGACACCTCCAGTCTAACCTCAGCTCTGCAAAACCAATGGGAGAGTGTGGGGGATTTTTATAATTACTGGCAAATAGCTGAGGGGCTGGAAATGCACTTTTCTTTTGGTCATTTTAATCTCTGGCATCACAGTGATCGGAATGTGAGCCAATACTTTTGGTGATTGAAATAATAGAGGAAATTAATATCAATTCACCCACAATCACTTCACATCAGAAAGGGAAGGTGAGGAAAGGTGAAGGATGAAGAAACTTTTGCTAAAATGTCTAACAGTGGTGCAAGACCACTAAGAGTTAAGAAGTGCCTTGCTGGGCTGCCCAGCACCCTGACTGAGCAAGCCAGGCCCTGAGTATTTTTTTAAATATTAAAAAACAGGCAACATAAAATCTCTCTCCTGGAAATCAAACAGAAGGAAAACTAAAGTAAAGCTACAAAGGAAATCTCGTTCTTTGGCCTGCTCTGCCTGCTGGCTTCCTACGTGCCGGGCTGAGGAAACTCTGAATCCTGTGGAAGAAATCCATGGAGAGGAAGCAACAGCCATCACACAGTATAAAAGATGGGGCTGGTTTTAATCAGGGCTGACTCTTCACAAATAACAAATGGGAAGGAGAGGTTAAAGTGGGGCATAAGGCTAAGCCAATAAAGCCTTTTTTGAGACAAAATAAGAAGGGCGTATTTCAACATGCCACAGTGGAGAGAGTCGAACGAACTAACGTGTCTAGGATGTACAAACATTGTCTGACTCCAGGCTTACGCTGCCTGCCCAGCTCACGGTGAGCAGCAGGCTCCTAATTTAGGAGCTCTGAGTAACCCTCATCGGAAGGCGAGTCTCTTTGACTATGCAACCAGGCCAGATCTTAATTGAATTAGACATCTAAAATTAGACAGTGTGAACGTCCACACTCCCCCATCCCCTCCCCACCCCTTCAACATGCACATGCATCACTTGCCTTGGAGTGCCTTAGCATTTTTCAAACTTTATAGGGGGAAAAATATCATTTTTGGAATGTCAAGTTAGTGAGAAGAGCGTGAACAAGAGCGATGTTTGGCTCTGCCTGCATCTGGGATGCGGAGAGCTTTTCTCCTCCGGTGAAAGCCGGGGTCTCCTGCCTGAGTGGAGTGGGTGAAGCGTGTTACTCGTGCTGCTGGTGAATGCAGTGAAGGTTTCCAGTGGATTTAAGTGCGATATGGATCCAGTGCACGGTTTTTAACAGTTCTCCTGCAGCCAGCATCTAACACTAGCCCTTAAATTGCCATGCTCTTTTCCCTGAAATTCTGGTGTGCCCAGAGACTGGATAACTAGGGTGGAAATGAGGGAGTGCTGGCGACAGAAGGCAACATTTCAGAAGGAGATCTTGATCTGATGGCCATGTGGGGGGTTGGCACTAAATTATTTAGTGCTGCAGCACCAAGGTTAAATAACGATTCCAGCAAGCTGTGTAAATGCCTTGGGTACCAGCTGATGTTAGGGCCAAGGAAAAAAACAGCTTTCTGTATTTCTGTAACAGATATTGGCAACACCTAGAGCAGAATCTTCCAAGACCACAATAAAATTTTCAGTGCTTACTGGATTTTTTTCAGCATAAACCTGTGGTTTGTGTGGGTTGCTCCTTAGTGTCTTTCAAGTAACTAGCCTGCTGCTATGCAAACATTTGGGGTATGCAGTGGCCTGTGTGGATGCTGTCTTGATTTATAGTAAACCCTGGGAAGAACTCCTATAGCACCTGAAAGCAATCTTTCAGCAACTCAGGGAAGCAGAGTTGACTTTTAATTCCCCAGTGTTCAGTAAGAAAGCAGGAAACCATTTTATATTTTTTCTACATATATATATATATTTTATATATATATGAGATATAGTAGGGCAGGGGAGTTATGAAACCAGAGATATGTAAAATGCAAGCTATTAAAATGCACCTATTACTGACTACTAAATAGCAGGTGAGATCTTTTCTGGGTATTGCGGTATATTATTGGAAATTTATTCCACATTTTGCAACACTGGCTGCTCCATTAACTGATCTCACTAGGAAAAAATCATCTCATAAAATAAATATGACCCCATGGTGTGTGCTAGCCTTTCAAGGACTGAAATCAGTTCCTACAGATCAAACGGTTTTCATGAGCCTGGAATTTTAAGGTCCATACAGGGTGAATCTCAATGTCAATAATCTTAAAACAGGGTCAAAATTAGCACAAAATTTAAAAGCATGATAAAAAAAATCCACATTTGCTTGATAAATTATCTGAAAGAAGTTGAATTCCCTAGGTATGCAGAGATTTTAATAAAGCAGATCACAGTATTTCCCTGGAAGGAATTATATGTCACACTAAAGCATAGGTGGTTAAACAACAGGAAATTCATAAAGCCAAGCAGAAAGTTAGCGATTGTGCAACTTTATATGATCAGTTGAGTAACTTACATTTGTGTTGGACCAAATATATCAATGAACATATTTTTTCCCAGAGTGACTGAGAATAAAGGGATCCATTTCTCATAACGCAATTGCTCTTTGCTGAAGTTGATTTGGAACAGATCTTCTGAAGTATAAATATGTTATTAAAAAAGAAATAATTAAAAAATTATCAAATACAAGCTAGAACTCTTGCAGGGAAGTGGTGTTGCCTGTGATTTCCAGGACAGCAGAGATCACCCCAGTCTCCTTTTTCTTGATGGCCCTCCAATTTGCCAGAGCCCATAGGCTTGACTCAGAGTGCAACAATGAGGGATGCAAACAATTATTCATGCAGAAAACTCACTGGTGTGAGATTGTTTCCTTCAAAGAAAATAACGTTTAATGATTCTTCACTCCTGAAGCAAACAATTTTCAGCAATAAGGGGAGGGAAAACCAAACTGGTCTGGAGTATAATTTTCATTCCTAGGAGTGAAGGATGGACTTGACCAAAAGAAAAAAGACTAAATCTATCCTGAAGGTAAGAGCAAAGTGTGCAAGTGACACAAGCCAGTGCCTCACCTGCTCTCTGGCAGTGGCGTGCACGTTCTGCTGAGAGAGAAATCACAGGTGTGTTGTGAACCCACCGTGCAGAAGGTGGGTTCCCAGAGCCCCCGAGTACACATCTGAGCCTGCATTTTAGTGCAGCTGAACCAAGCCATGTCCTCAGTCTGAGAAACTGCACTATATTCATTTCTATCATTAATCTTTCTCTGCATCTCATGTCTTAAGTGGTTTCTGAGGAGATTTGGGTTGGGATTTTTCTCCTGAAGAATACAACTTTGCACAGCACTAAGGAAAACATTCATCCAACAACACCAGTAATTGCAACAGTGGCTCGTACAACTCCAACCCTTCCAGCCTCTACCTGCTGCTACACAGAGGGAAGTGATACTTCCTTGGAGGCAGTGGCTCACCACTGTGTTAGAGGTGTTTCTCCTCACCCTGGCTGGGAAATCTGCACTGTAGTCACTAAGACCCAGGTATTAGGTCTTTGGTTTTTTGTGAGCTCAGGTGTCCAGCTCACATTTGAGCCCAGGTCCTCTACATGGAGATCCAAGTGGGGTTTGCAAGAGGGAGAGCAAGGAAATGTAGGTGCATGGGAACAGACCCATGGTTTGTATTACCCCTTTGCTCACCCGGGACCAAGCGATGCTCCCCAGAGATCTGAGGACACCCTGCAGTACCAGCAGTGGTTCAGTTAAGGTAGTGTTGAAGGAGGGACACTATTTGCTTTTATCCTTTGGGTATTCGCACTTGGAGGATTTATCCCCCAAAACCACGGAAAACCACCTAATCTCTATACCCTTAATAAAAAAAAAAATCCCTTGCACTGCTTCTTCCCTCTGTGAAACATGACATGTGGCCCGGTCATTTGGTTTTCTATCCAAAACCCCTGACCTCAAGTTCTATTTTCTTAGGCACGCTTACATTTAATTAAAAGGAAACTATCAGACGTAAAAGTAACCCTCTTAGATATGCTGTATCCAGTCCCAGGTTAGGCCTGTTCATGACTTCTCCGTGTACAATTTCCTCCAGGATTCCACCCTAAACTGAGAGCCGGTGTGATGCAACACCACTTTCAGCACAGAAGATAGGGTAATGCTGGCTTGACAAGTGAAATTAATTATTGCATTCCATTAATTTTGAGTCATGCGCCCAGCCCATGGAAGCTGGGAGAACCTTGTGAAAAACAAACTCACTACATTGTACTGTAATATTATTCTTGGCCAGAGTTTCAGGCAGCCTGCTGGGGTCCTCCTGAGTGGCCGAGCTCTGCAGCGGTTTCTCCACTAGCATCAGTAGAGCAGCTGCTGTCTTCAGAGAGAGAAATAGAGGCTCAGTCTTCATCCGGGACTATAATAAGGACAGCAAGAGCCTCCTTGGGATCTTTAAATGCAAGCATGTCTTGGGAGGGTGGTGATATTGGCTCCTGACACTTTTGAGTGTTAAGCTCCAATTACATATTTACTTGCAATTGCTAAGTAACTGTTTTGAGCGTTTCCTGTGCAAAACTTAACTCCTGGAGCATGCCATGGGAATGGCTGCAGCAGTGAAGGGACTTTGATCCTCCTGAGAACAGTGACCTCCATAAAGGCCCCGTGACAACCGCATGAAATCTTCTGCACTGCAGCGCTCAGCTGAAACCCCGCAGCAGCATCTTTCCTGTCATAAAGAGCAATGGCTTAGTGTGACTCAGAGCAGAAACACTGCCCATCCCAAATGTTGTATTAAAATTTTGAGCGTGAGTCAGCCCAGTTCCCTCTGGGGAATACAATTACTGTCAGCAAGCACCTACTAAGCAATGCCCTGCTCAGGGATCACGTCCATGGGTTTCTCCCATGGGAACCCGTGCTGGAGACACCCGAGTACTGCGCTGGCCTGGCATCGCGTCGGTAAGTCCGTGACTCACGGTGGTGGCTGTCTTGCAATACTGACTTCATCAAACCATGGGCTGCTGATGTGGATCTACCAGACTTCAGGAGAATGGGATAAAGGCTCAGGGATAAAATCCCAGGCTCCTGCATAGGCTCACCTCATGTTAAGATGAAAAGATGGGTTGACCCCTTCTCCTTCAGTAAGGACAGTGGCTAAACACTGAGGAGGCAAAACTAACAGAAAAGCCATTTGCACCATCACAGCAAGGAGCAGACATCACGTCCATAGCCCGCAGGCCAGGGCAACAGTCCCCATCCCAGTCCCCGCTCTTTTCTCTTCAGTCTTTTTCCTGACAGACTGAAATTCTCTGGGCCTCTATATCAACTGACTTCACTCGCTTTTGTAAACAAATTAAATGTTTTGCCCCAGCCATACAACGGCTTGCACTTAGCAGTCTTCTGGGTCCCTTCCATACGTGCTGCTAGGTTGAAGAGACACAAGCCTTGCCCCTCTCAGAGAGCCAGGACCTGCGACGGTGGCTTCCCCAAGGCCACCCAGGAGCCTCCACGCTCACCTCTTCACTACCAATGTCAACAGAGCCCTTCCCACCCCACCCCTTTTCCTTATCACCCATTTTCCGTCTCTCTCTGACAGATAATGAAGTATATAAGTGCTGTCTTGTCTCAGGTATCTGTCTGGGGCATCAAAAAAATCTTCCCTGCAGTGAACGGAGGTGCTTTGACACAGTTCAGGCAGTGGCTGTTTGCACGCTACGGGCCGCTGGCACGCACCGCTTCTGGCTCTTCTCCTGATTAGCTTTCAGCTGTCAGGCTGTTCGTTTTGTGTGGGAAGAGAAACGAGGAGACCGGCGACGGAGATAAAATTAACTGCGCAGGCAATCTGAAAAGCCTTTCACTGAGCGCAAGGACAAAGCAAGGAGGATTTTTCAGTGGGAAGACAGCAGTCGTGAAAGGCAGCAGAGTGATAAAGCCCCTACCTCCATGTGCCCCAGAGCAGCCTCCTCGCACGTGCTCCAGCTCTGACCTTTTGGGACGAGCAGAGGGGACGAGGATGAGCTGCATCCCCCCCAGCACGGTCCAGCCTTGCCACCATGCTGCCAGCGCCGGGCGCTTGGCACCTTTGCACCGGGGGTTCCTCAAGGCAGCAAAAAGGAGATGCTGACCCAGGCGTGTGGGAGGCTTGGAAGGGATCCTGTTGACGTTGGTTTTCAGTGGAGAAATTTTCAGCTAGTGGTATTATTTCAAGGAGAAAAGTTCTCAACAGAGTCCCATCTTTCTGAGAATTGAAAAATCTTTAGTCTCGTTTCTTCATTTTTTGAGTATGAATATTCTCTGCAAGAATCTTCCATGGAAATCACTGGTATTTCTGGGACTCTGGCTGCTTTTATCTGCTTGTCCTTGGAGGAAGAAGGAACAGAAGGACAATTTCCAAAAAGGCAGCCTCCCTTCTAGAGAGCACAGGAGCTTCTGTTTGCTTTTAATGTCCCAAAAGCTGAAGTACCATGGTGAAAGCAATGCAGTGCACACAGGCATCAATCGCACACCAGCAGGATGCACCGCCAAATGGACTCTCTATCTTTTGTAGACAAACCTCCTATTGCACCAGGGTAAATGGTACTAAAGTAATCTAAATTTCTTAACTTTTCAGCTGAGCATCTCAAAGATGATTTCACATCTGGATGAGTAAAAATTGCACGCTTTGTCTCCCACTTAGCAGCCAAGAATCTGAGGCTGAAGATGACAAGCTCAAACCACACGGAAGACTAAAGCCTGGCTCTTCACATCCCTGCGCTAACTATGGAGCTGGCAACAGCCAGCCCGACAGTACAGCCCTGATAGGAAATTCAAAGTTATAGTAGCTCACTAACAGTAGGGAGCAACCCAGTCTTCCAGGTGTGAAAATACGGGTAATAAATATTAATAGATCAAGGCTCTGAGAATAGCCAGGGAAAACAAGTCAGAAACATTGCAGAATCTTATTGATTAAAGTGAAATCTCATTTAAGATAGTCAATAGCAGTAGTTGTGCCTTTACCATTTCATTTTAGTCACATCAAAATGTTTCAGTTTGGTAAGAAAAAGCAGCTTTATTTTAACAGTCTCAGTTGGGTTAGTTCTGATTTATGTTACACATCAATCTTAGAATAGGTACTTTATTTTTTTTTTCTTTAGGAAGAACTGCAGTTTTCAATATGCTGAGATAAATGTCATTTTCTGACCCAGGACTCTGCAAGCTCATGCTTTGTCCAGGAGGGAGCCAGGACCACATTTACGCTGTTAATTACAGACCCGCGACTGTCCCGCCTGGGGCTGGAGCAGGGTTTTGCAGAATGTGCTGATGGATTTGGTAGACATTTCCCCACATGCTGTGCAAACCGCTGTGGAGAACAAACCCAGGGAACAACCATGATGGAGTGACTGCCTGTTCTCTGAGGACTCCACATAAATCTCTGCAGCCTCTGTAACCACCAACCCAAATGGTGCCCAGCTTTAATTAAGGCCTTGGAAGACTTTTAGGGGCGTACAGTGGGCTGTCCCTTAATGGTTCCTGCAGCAAAACCCCAACCTCTGTCTTGCCAACCTCCCACACTCAATGGCCCACTGAAGTCAGTAGGAATTTACTGTGCAGAGGTCTTGTAAGGTCAAGGCTAATATGCATTTTGATCCACCCTGGTCCCAGTTTTCAGGATAGAGGAGTCCAGCATCCATGTAAAGGCACTAGCTCACTGTCTGGACTGTTGAACACATATGTATGAGGCAGCACTTTACCTCAAAAGGTTCATAGAGGTGCCCGCAGTGATATGCTGCTGACTCTTTTATGGGATATAATCATATTACACTGTTGTGCAGTTGTAACTGATGGCAATAAAACTTGATGTATTGGGAGGACAAACAATTTTGCAACAGCCTGTGAGAAACAAATTTTGGAATGACACAGATTTTACCAAAAGACTTGTTCTCACTAAGTCTTGCAGAGATAAATGAATGGCTATAAAGGCTCTGAAATGGATGACACATAGTGTTTAATTTTAAAAAAGAGAGACAATCATAAACTACATTTTAATGCTTATCAGTTTAACAGCATCCTTGGTGCAAAATGCCATGTTATATTCATTAGCAGGTAGTTTCCTGGGATCACTCATCCAGGGACTGGGCATTTGATGCAAATCTTTGACTGTAACAGACTGTCTCTTAGACTTCTTCCTCATGTATATCAAGCTTGGAAACACAGTTAATAAAGGCCAGATGGCTGCAGGCTCCTTCTCACACCCATAATATTGATGGGAACATTCTGGAGGGAGTGGATTCTGCCTAAGTCTTTGCTTCATGCATGACATGATGATAACCACATTTCAGCCTTGCGCTGTTTGGTCCTAACTCGATTCAAATGTTTCCTGGATTTCTAGCAAATGAATGAAGTGCAGCTCAAAAGAAAATATATCCAGCCCTTATTAGAAAAGGTTGTACTCATCACGAATCATCTAAATACCTCATTTCTGACAGCGGGGAAATCCTTTTATTACTGAGTTTGTTTGGAAAGATTTTGAATAGTTCATTATAAAATTGCATTCATCTCTGCCAGAACATAAAGAAACCAGCCAAAGTCCAAGATCTGGCCCCACTCAAGTCTATGGGATTTTTTTAAAGTTTATTTCAGCGGGATCAGGATTTGGCATAAAAATGGAGAACTACTGGGGCAGAATACTTTGATCTGGAATAAAGTAGCACATCATATCTGCTAATATAACCCGCTGAAGTGTACTCTCCAACACTGTAAAGGCCTTGCAGTTAGGTTCTGTCTGACGAGACTAATTAAGAAGAATAATTAATGCCAAAATATAATTCTCTGGAATGCTGCAGATATCACAGATATTGCACGATTGCACAGGATATTGCACAGGATTAGATACTGTCTCTGTTGGTAAATTCCTCATGGTTAGTAATCTCATCTTTAGTATTTAGTTTTTAATAAGGAGCTGCCTTCATCCTGAAGCCAGCTCTGTTTAAAGCTGCAAGAAAAAAGTAATTAAATTTGACAGAACTCACTTTCATGACATATATTGCAGGCTATCTCATGACACAGAGACCTGGTCATATTTTTGTTATAAGGAGCTGATTTATTTTCACCAAGTATCTCTACTAGAATCAGCGTTTTCCTGAATTCTGTATTTCTTTGGCTCAGCGAGACCCGCTGCCTGTCTCTGGCTTTGTGCTTTGCAGCACTGCTGGCTGCACACCCCGTATATGTTGACATGTAATGGTTTGAACATTTGACATTTATATGTAGCTGGCATTCGTTTTGTTGCCTTGCAACCATCTGGTTCCAGAAGAAACTCATAAACTGATCTTGAATCATGCAACCACCAGACAGCAAACAGATAGAGCTGTAGGACTCTGACAGCACATTTATCACACTTCTGTGATAGCTGACACAAATACTGCACTGCACTGTCTTCTCCTATCTCTGTCATACAGACCAGTGAGGGTTGCATTTTAAAAAGAGGATTTGATTCTTCACAGCAGTGGGAGCTTACAGCTTGCACTGACTTTGGCACAGCCTGTGTTTAGGCTCTCTGTTAGCCCGTGAAAGCTCTGCACGAACCAGCGTGCGCAGCTGGGTCCCTGCATCTGGCATACAGTAACAAGTCACCTTGCCAACCCGAGCTAGAAGGGACAACGCCAAAGGCCAGATTTTGAGCTGCATTTTTCCAAACTTTGGAAATACCGGGGGCAGATCTCAAGTCACAGCCTTTCATGTTTGTACATGAAAAGAAAATTAAAAACTATATTTATAACCCATGCTGATTCCGCTGGTATTGGCACACCTAAGGAAAGGGGACTGGCAGTGACCTGCCATCATCCCCTGGCTCCATCACCCAGGCCAGAAGCAGCGGGGAAGCAATCCAGCCTGCTCAGAGGTTTCTACTAGACAGATAAAATTTTGTCCAGAATATTCTTGCCACAAAAGCTATATTCTTTATTGGCAGGTGTTTTGCTCAGTAGATTAACTGATACATGCATGGAAAGTTTCTAGAAACAAAATACATTCTTGAAAACAGAGCAATGTGAGTGCAGTTGCATTTTTCCTGGCTGTGGTTTATTTAGGACAGTGGCTCTCCTGTCTCCACTTGCTTGTCCTCTCCTTTTTACTTCCAATTCCTAAATCCCTGACACTGGTCTTGTGTCCATGGAGCAAAGAGATCACTTTTCTCAATAAATAGGAGAACTGAAAAATGCAGGAAGACCAGGTTATTAAATCCTAAGAACTTTTACTCACACATCATGTAATACCAATTTAACGAGAATCTTGCTCTGTAATTAAATACCCATAACTCATCATATAACTGGTACCTCCTTTTTCCAAATTAAACATTGCTTTTTCTATAATTGGATAATATCAGAGTACTATAGCAATTTGGGTTAAGATGTCATCATTGGAATCCATTTTTATTTTCAGCTTCCATAGATGTGTACACAAACACGCATTACACACTAATACAAAAGAATTACTTTCACGCTACAAAATTCAGCAAATAATAGCGGCAGTTACTGGAGGGCACCTGCCTCAAATTCTCACCTGGCTAAATATGCCAGAAAGG
This sequence comes from Haliaeetus albicilla, assembly GCF_947461875.1. Classification (NCBI taxonomy): domain Eukaryota; kingdom Metazoa; phylum Chordata; class Aves; order Accipitriformes; family Accipitridae; genus Haliaeetus; species Haliaeetus albicilla. Next base: position 6,385,562 of record NC_091484.1, read on the forward strand.
AAAAGTAAGTACTTAAGATGACTGGAAACACTTCCTTTTCAATTCCTATTCAGAGTGCCTGCAAAAATGTTTTATTGGGTCTGTACTGGTTTTCTGAATCTTTAAGATGTGTGTGTGTGTGTATCAGTGATGGGAGAGGAATTAGACAGATCTGTGTGTGCAGCTGAGTGCTCAGAGTGGGTAACCAGGTACAGAGCTGACCAAGGTCAGCCAGTTCAGCACCTACATACATTATTATTTACTCTGTTCATTATTCTTATGTTTAAAAAAATGAAAAAAATAGGGGCTCTGTATGCTATGGATTTCATAAGCATATAAGAGGAAGACATTCCTATGCCAGGGATCCTTATATGTATATGGACGAGAGAGCAAAGGAGAGGAGGGATGCACGGGCAGTTACAGATGCAAAGCAGGAACAGAGCTTTATCAAGACTGGTCTGAGCTTGACAGAGGCAGTGATTTTCAGTGCCCTTTAATGGTATTGGCTTTTCAGGGAGGGCTTAAAATCTTACTTTTAAAAACTGCATCTCTGTAAGGGGTAGATAAAAAGAGAGGCGCTGCAAACAGCCAGGGAGCCGCATCCAAGCCATTTGCACTATTTACAACAGCCCACAAGAATGCCTCTGCTTTCTGCACTCCTTTAGGGGCAACAATGGATTGAACAGATTTTGTGGTTTTATTCTTTTGTATCCTATATCAAAACAGTGCAGGTCACAGCATTGCTTACTGATGCTCCAGATTACAAAGGTGTGAAATACTGGTCTGTGTAAATGTTCAGACAGTCTTGGACATGTGAACTCTCCCAAACCTAAGTCATGAAGAATGACCTGTTCTGCTGTCTGATACACCCCGTCTCCTCACAAATCTGAGTTCACTGCATCAGGGATTGACAGACTTCGATAAACAGATAAAATGTGTCAAAAGGATTTTACAGGAAAACTGTATGCAAGAAAAGAAAGACTGCTTCAACTGAAGGGCATTCACAAGTTGAATTATTTGGATTTTAGTTTTATTTTAAACTATTGATTGATTATTTAAATTCTTCTAGTGCAGCAAAAAAATATAACTGGAAATCCTTCTCTATTCTGTACACATACATTGGAACAGAATACTTATTAAAAAGCCAGTGGGTTATTTCAATAAGCAGGGTCATTTGGTAGACTAAGCTATCTTTAGGGAAAAACATGTTTACTGGGTTAAGATTAAAAGTTCTACGTTAGTGTCTGGGATATTGTCCAGCCCACCACTGAGATGTGCAGTAGGCATTGCTTGTACTTCTATACAGCATAAAGTGCTATATACTTTCTATATAGTTAGGCAGAGGAGTTCTGCCTGAACTGAGACTACACTTCACATACCTTTATGAAAGAAAAGCCCCGAGAAACAGGTATGGCAAGTAAATTAGGACAATTACTGAATATCTGCTTCCATGTGAGTGTAGCTGCTAGTGTCTATATCGTAGCTACATACACTTAAGCAACAGGAGGTTTGAGCCTGGCTTTTCTAAATACCAAACTAAAGCCTGGATTCCTCTTGCACCACACTTAGGTGCTCGATCACCTACACTTCCCTCCTTTCTACTTTTTTCTTCTTCAGGTGACGTTGCACAACTTGGCTTAGTCTTTCCATGTAAAAGAGGACACAGCAGAACTGCCCTCACTGGTGCCTTGCGGGCCTCCGTTGTTTTCCCACTCAGGCTGCATTGAGAATATCCTCAACACCAGGTACATTGTATTTTTTTTCCTGGCCTTTCAATTTACGGAAAAGTTTAGATGAAACACTTCACAAAGAAATGCAATGAAATTACTCTCCACAGGGAAATTCTTCCTCTTTAAAAAACAAACTGAAAGGAAGAAGCTTTGTGAAATGAAGCTCTGGGAGCTATTCATATGGCTGAGCTTCGCATGGCTATGGCTGCCCTAGGGCTGGCGTGTTGCAAATATCTTTGAGTAACATGACAGGTAAGAGCAACTAGGATAGAGGAGAATTATCCTGGCCCATTTTCCTCTGATTGCTGAAAGTGAGTTGCTCACTAGGAGTAAACCACAGAAATGGGCACGTTTTACAGTGTTATGTGTTAGAAACCTACAGAAATGGGCACGTTTTATAGGCTTTGCACTGAGAACCGTTATTGTCACTGCCAATACGTCTTAGAAGCTGGGACAAAGCACTGGAATGATGGCAGACTGATGATTTAAGGCATGACAGCAAGGGGCTCGAGGGAGCCTGCTTCCGAGAGGCTAATGCCAGTAGCAACATTCAAAACATACCACAGGCTACAATAACAACGTCTCCCAACGGCACGCTCTGTGCCAGCCTGCTGGGGGGGGAAGAAAGGGAGGATGGCTGCAAACTTCCCACCCGGAGCAATGCCATGGCACGGGGCTCCTACTCGTGCCATGGCGGCTCTGGGAGCGATGCCCATTGCTCGGTAACTCTGGGTCTTTGATGGATTTCAGTGATCCCTCTGCAAATTGCTGCGGTGGGCTCTCTCGGTGGGCAGTGCAGCGTGGCTGGCATTTAGAAGCACAAATGGTGCGAGAGGATTTCTCGCTGTTTGTCACTGCGATGTGGCAGACACACCAAGGTCCTTTTCCAAACAAGACGGAGCAGTTCCAAGGTATTTAAATCTACTGGAAAACCTCTCTACCCTGACTCTCCTCCTGCAAATGCCTCTCTGAGGGTATGCAAGCAGCAAACCACGACCAGAGGGGAATACTGGTTGTGAAGAGAGAAAAAAGAAATGTTTAGCAGGCTGTGGTGCAGGGAGGCTCTGACAGAGCTGTCTGCCCTCTGGTGCCTGCCCCACGCCGGGGAGGGACAGGCTTTGCAGCATCAGGCTCCAGGGAAAAGCCTGGTGCATGGCAGCATGTGGGTTTTTGGAGGAGCTGGGAGAAGAGGGTTGCAGCTGGCGAGAGTTTCTGAGCTCAAACTGTGTGGTCTTGATGCCCTGCTGAGGCAGGTTATTGTGCAACTGCTAAAATATAATGTGCCCATCAAACCATGCCTGTCATACGGTCCAGGTCCCCGAGTCCCATGCTTTGCATTGCACCCTGTCCCCAGACGATGGGTCCTGTGATTCTGAGCAGCAGAGCAAAGGAACAGCCTGCCCCAGTTGTAGCCAGTTCGAAAGAAAAGTGGGATACCAGTTACCGACTGGGACATAACTCTGTTATACATATATCTTTACATATGCTTCATCTCTTATCCTATAGGCAAGAAAGCTTTAAAAATATTTATTAATAATTTGTGGCGATCCTTCCAACAAAGTTGTTACTGCAGAGTCCTCATTATGGCCATGTAACTTTGGTATCACAAGCATTTTGTTTTATTATTATCTCACTGTGCAACTAATTTGTTTTATAAGTTCCCCCTCCTGTATTTTTACTTATTTTCCTAATTTTTTTCTGGTTTTATACTGAAAGTAAAAAGATCAATGTCTGTTCAATCTCCAGCAACCTAATAAAATATCTATTGATGCAAACAAAGGAGAAGTAAGTTCCAGATTTTTTTTCACCATCTTTGCAAAAGGAAAGACTGCAGTAATTTTTAGAAGGGGTTTTTGTTGGTTTGGGTTTGGTTTTTTTGTTTGTTGGTTTTTGTGTTTGGTTTTTTTTCATTTAAACCAGCCAACACAAAAGTCATTCTTAGGTAATATATGAGGAAGTATTTCACTCAAGTTCTGAACACTCTTGGAATGTTTTCAAAAGAGAAAATGAAGGAAAGTCCACCATTAACAGGCAGTTAGAGAAATTTTCAGATTACTTTCAGTTTCTTACTTATCTTGGCACTCCATTAAAATAATTCCATTTGTTGGAGTAACAGAGAGATTGATTAGACTGAAAACTTCATTGTTAGCATGTTTAAGATTATATTTACCCCACTTAGCAGCTCTTGATTCAGAGTGAGGCACTAACAATAAAAAATGGAAAGTAATTTCTATGAGGAAGCTTCAATTTTAGTAGCTTTAGTCTAATCACTAGAAAGGGGAGCTCTGGTTTAATCTAATTTTTCTTGGGACTAGAAGACTTTTAATTATTGCTTGGAATCAAGCTTTCTAGCCTTGCATGAAGCAACACATTAAAGCTGGGATTTTAAAAACGCCTGAGGAATACATCTATCATTAAAATTCAATGACACTGGCAGCTTAGCTCCCTGACTCCTTTGAACATCTCAGGGTTTCCTATTAATAAAACACCATCTGTGAAATTTAGAAAAAAATATTAATTTTGACACCCTCTGGATTTTAAATGGGCATATTGACCCAATGCAAACCCATGCTCCACTCCCGCAAGCTCTTCCTGCACATTTCACGTTCCTGTGAGCAGTTTTCTTTAGTCCTAGGATTTTTTAATTGCAATCCAATGTTTCTTCAAAGTGGGAGACTTTCAGGCCATAGTGGGTGGGTTCTCTAATCATTTCCAGAGACAGAGAGAAATGAGCATCAGCTTTGGTCACGGACCACATGGCGGAGCGGCTGCAGAGCATCACTGAAATGTTTGGTCCAGAACACGGCCAAGATGGTAGCACCAACTGCGTGCACACGCGCGTGTGTGTGTGTGAGAGCAAGTGAGTCTGGAGGACCTGAACTTATGTTTGTGCTAAAGTCTTAACTGATTATGACAATTTTACACACTAGGTAAGTCACCTTCGTACTCTGGCAGACACTCCCAAAAGCAAACCAGCACACTCCTTAGGCAATACTACTGCTGATCTGAGACTGGTCCCTAAGACTGTGCTCTGCTAGCCCCTATGAAATTTACTTAGACAAAGCCTCTGTGCTAAAAGTGGCATTTATCTTTAATTCTTTCTCCCCCAGAGTTTCCACTGGATTCCCATTACAGACAGAAAATTGGCAACAGTTCAGATTAAACACCAGAGTGAATTTGCTTGGCTCCAAGGAAGACATTTCTGTGTCGAAAGCTAAATTATGTTGCTGTTTTTCCACCTGTTAGTGTGTAGATTATATAATAGAGACATTTTTCAATTTTTTTTTTTTTTCTTTTTTCTTCTTACGATTGCAGTGATGTGGAAGATGTGATCTTCACAGCTTCTTCTTTGGTTCATAGAATAATGCCAATGCTTTTGTCAAAAACATCAACAAGTAATATTTGAAACCATGAGGATTTTGCTTGCTGCTTACAGAGATGTTTTTAGTGGTAAATCTTACAGAAATTTTAGTCCAAATACATTTTTTAGGTTTAAATCTTTGGCAATACAAGAACTCAATCCTAAAATTTGGATGGTTGTGGGTAGCCCTGTTGGAAATCCAGATGTGTTGGTCCCAATTTGCATGTGTTTTGGGATGCCTTGATTTCAGGGTAGCCAGCCTGTAACATCTTTTGAAACTCCCAGCTTCCTGGGATGGTGTAATCAGGACATTTGAAGACCAGTCCCAATACATAATGAAAGGGCAAGTACAAGTGGTGAGATCCCCAAATCAATGGTCTTGACTTCCAAGTTGATAATAGGCTGTGCTATAACCAGTGTCTCATTATTTGCTTCAATGGACTCAAGCTACACACACTGTAGCAGCACGGATGTCACATACAAGTCCGCTAATGCAGCTGGGCGTTATATTTTCAGACTGCTATTGAATATGCAATGGCAATTTCTTGTTACTTTTTAATCTCTCCTTAAACAAAGTCATAGTTCTTACACAGTCACCTCTGAGACAGGGAAAGAAATATTTTCCTAACAATTACTGCAGTTGGCTTAGCTGGGCATTTGAAAGTAACAGACATTTAAAAATATACAATAACAGTAATCTTTAAAAATACTTTATTTTAAAAATATTATTTGGGAAAAAAAGTCCTTGCTCCCTTTATTCAGCAGGAAATGCCACACAATTACATTTATTTTCTTACTGTTTGTGGGATGAATTGAAAATTGCTGTTTTAGATGAATTTACCTAGCAGCAATTAACATTTAATTTCCTTTAAAAATATAGAAACAAGATTAAAATGCCCATTGGGGGATCATTTCTCCTTGATTAAAGTTTAGAAGTGACCAAAAAAAGTCGATGTTCAATGCATTAATCAAGAAATAAGAGAATGAAAACTTATGTTTGATATACCAGAAGCGAACTCAGAAGTGGCTCAGAAACTGTTTTAGTTTATTTTTATTATCAGAGAAATAAGTGTCTTGCAGGCGTACAGGGGTAACCATAGCCCACTGAAGCAACAGCAGACTTTCCACTGAACTCAGCGGGCCTTGGATGGGGCACGGTCAGAAAGATAGACTAATATTTGTACACTCAGCATTTTGTGTTTCCCTAGATGTTAAAGAAGGAATTCAAATGTGAAAACCTGTGAGATTCAAATTCTAACATTACGTATAATGATCTGTATTAATATATTATTTATTACTATGATTATCTGACACTAACTTCCTTGTGACCCTGCAAGTCCTTGTCCTGCAATTGCCTAGAAAAGGTAAATATTTCTGTGCATACTAGAAACCTTTTATCTCAAAGGCTCAGTGGGGAGATTTGTGAAGGCCATTAAATTCTGTTGTCCTTTGTTTAGAAGCCTTACAAAGAGAAATAATAAGAAAAAGTCCTGTAAAAAATCTGGAAGGAAATATGTCGCTGCTGAGCATAATGATGCATTAAGTAAGGTGGCACTGCCAGGATAAAGATTGATATTTTTCAAGGGAGTGTATGGCTACATACCCAGCAACATTTACTTATTTAATGAGAAATACAAATTTGACACCTTCCTAGTGACCTATCTAAAAGGTTTAAGCAGCATTTACATTCTCCAAGCTTAAAAAGTTCTTAAAGACTGGTTATGTCCTTCCAGTTGCATTGTGCACGGCAATAAATGCTAAGCTCTACATATACTTATTCCCAACAACTATGTTTGGCTGACCGGGATATCTCGAGTCAATCTGGGTCAAGTCCACACATGAACACTCGTTGATGGCAACGGGCTGTTTGCTGGGGCCAGTCCTCCCAGTGTGTAATTACAGGGACAAAAAACAGAGCTCAGGCTCAGAGGCAATGCAGAGAAGATTCTTCTCACCTAAGAAAGCTGGGATCAACTCACAGAGAGAGCCAAACACTCTGCGGTAATGTCCCCATCTCGATGCATTTTCAACTGAATGTGACCCCAGTTTAGACCAAGGAGGACCAACTTTCACTTTCAGGTCATGCCTTTAGATCATACGCTGTAAGTCACTGAGATATTTACTAGCTGAAGTAGAAGAAGAGCTTTTTCCATCACCTGTGGTCTTGCATTGTCTTTCATAAACAAAGAAGCTTTTGCTGATCATATTATATCTTGTACATGTGGACAGAAAAGACTGTGCTCGAGCAGCAGTCTTCCATACTGGTAGCACACTGGTATGCAGTAAACACATTCAGACCATTCTGATTTCTCTACTGAACAGTGAATGCATCTATGTTTTAGAGCTGCCCATCTCTACAGAAACCTAGAGGTATGCAACTAGTCTCCATTTCTCCTCTGAAGGGATCCTGTGCAGCTCTCCGCACGTAGGCCTGGGACCTCTGTGTACACAGTGATTATGGAGTGGACACACAAACACGCAGGAAAATGAAGATGGAGACAGAATCATGACATTTTTATTGCATTCTGACTCTTTGCAGATTGTCTGAATAATTTGGAATCTGGTCCATAAAAAATAATGCTCCAGATTGTTCAAAATGCACATGCAGTTGAATAATCAGTTCTATGTCCAATTATTTGACTTGTGAGTAGATTGGGTAAAACTTGGCATATTTTTTCCAGCATATGGTTGTACTACTAACTTGTTTGAAAGAAAAAATGACGCAAAATTCACATAAATAATTGTCCCACAGTTTTTCCTGTGTGCCTAATTTTGTCTATTTTCCCCACTAGCAACCAGAGATCCAATAAACTATTGAAGGCTAAAGGCTGATGTAACTCCATTTTTAGGACAGTGGCTTCAACAACAGCGACTGTGTACGAAGAGCTTTTTTTAAACTAGGGAAGAAGAGCAAACAGCTAGAAAAACAAAAATATAAAGTGCTTATGCAAAAATCTGTCATGGACATCTGGACCACCCTTGTCCAGCTCAGGAAATGTAACACCAGTCATGCTTCTAAGTGAAAAGAATCAATTGCACTTTCTGTTTTCAGAGGATCAAAGGTCCCCCTGTCAGCTCTGCATTTCAGGCTGGGCAGTTACTTGCAGAGCTGGGGTCTTGATGCAGGTCTCTGTCTCCCCTCCGTCCTGCAGCACGTCTGCGGCTGCAGGCTCCTGCCACCAGCATCGCGACGTGGTTCCAGCGTTTGTGTAGCTGTGACTTCTTAGCATCCATGCAATCAGGCAGCTGTATACTGTGACGCTGCAGTGGTGATGCAGAAAAAGGGAAAGGCTGGCACTGAAAGTCACAGAAGAGGTCACCTCTTTCTGTGAAGGCTTGGCTCTTGAGCCTGACAATACCATTGTTTACAGCACACATGCAACTCGCTCTGATTCTGAGGTTTAAATCTTGCTTCTGTAAATGTGGAGTATCTCTGCTTTATTGCTAAGATTTTGGGACTATGGGTACACAGCTCAGATTTATAATAATCTTATTTTCGGAATACCTAAACTGTCACTGATGTGATAGACTGTATTGGCTCCGAAGGACTGTTATAACTAGAGACACAGTTTGATTTAATATTAAATACTTTTGTAAAAACAAAGCTTTACAAAATATAAGATGAAGGGAAATTTGCCATATTTATAGTTCAAATACCAAAGAAATTTCTCTCCCCAGCACTCCTGGGTCTAGACATCTGTTTTTCATGCTTAAAATACAAATGCTGTAACAGCAAGCCAGTTCACAACTGCAGGAATTGAAGCTGTCTAGAAACGAGAATAAAAATGACTTGTCCTCCATGGCAAGCAAAAAGCAGGAAGACAAAGCCCCTTGCAATTAGTGGTGGAAAATAAAATTAGGTTTTCAAAATTATTACAGCCGTATGTAAGATGGACTCCCTCATTGCTGAAGCCACAGGCAAAGCACAATCTGGAGTACCCTTCGTACACTGATCCCTAAATAGCTGGGAGCGATTAGGACTTTTTGGGTCATAAGGCTCAGAACTATCCCACACAACCACATCAGAAAATAGCAAGAGAGGTTTTGTTCCCCCCACACATCATTCCCCCAGTTGAAGGCTCTACATCCAGTCAAAAAGCAGTTCCAATCCATCATCACCTGTCTGAGGTTACATCCATCTTCTCTCAGGTCTATTCTTTTTCTAACAAACTATGCTCTCTGCTGACTTAATCCTCATGAGAGTCCTTGATTCACGGTTTCAAATGTAACATGGGTAACATGAAAAGAATCATCTACAAAAAATTACATATGGCCAAATTCACTGGCTAACCTGGACAATGTTCCTTTAAGTTTAAAGCCTCTATTGTGCTAAATACCCAGATGTTAACAATCTCTTCTAGAGGCTATTGAGTGCAGGAAGGACATGTTTTTAGCAATTAGAAAAATAGTAGTACACTTACACATGGCAATATTTAGCAGAGTTTGTTTGGTTAATAGGTCAGCAGTTTGGGACAGTTGGTGGTTGTTACAGAGCAGCAAGGAGGGTTTGTGCAATGAGACGTGCTGGCAAGCATAAGGAACAGCCAGGTACCCACGGGGCACTTGCAGATGAAAGTGTGCTGTATAATCCAAGGCACTCAAAAGACATCCCTTATTCCATCATTTCCTTCTACCTTTAAATAAAAGCTTTGAAAACATTTTGCAATAGGTTTGAAGAGTGGCAGGGAAAGTGCACGTATATAAACCAGAAAAAATGCACGCGGTGGAATAATGTTTTGGGCATATAGGGATACTACGCATGTAAGGCTTGAACTAAAGTTCATATCCTTGAATACTTTTTGGGTAGAGCAAGAACTGAGTAAGTGATTAAGTGCTTTCCTGAATAGGGCACCAGTCTTAGCTGCTATTTGCAGACTCCTGCAAAGATTATTCTCATGCTTTGCAGGAATATAACATGCAAGGGGCTGGTCTCAAGCCATGAGCAGGTGCATACTAACATTGCTTCTAGAGTAGACATGTGTCTGCTGCAACGATTTATGATGCGTTCCTCACAGTAGCATGAATTTGGCTGGTGGCCTTTGTAATTTATCTTTGCTGATATCATTATGTGCCTTGAGAACATTTATCTTCCTAAATGTAAAGAGTAAATGATTGTTTTAACGAGGAGAAAACAAGCCTTATTATAACAGCCCTGGACGAGGGACCACAGAAAGGCTTGGATTTTTAACACTCTCCAATCTGTTTTAACAGCTGCTTATGGTTACTATAGTCACTGAACAAAGATATGGTTATTTTACCTTTCTTTATTGATGGCCCGAGTTCCCTCTTATTTTCTCTGTCTTTGCAGAATGGCAGAGGCCATGCTTGGAGCCACAGACCCTTAGAGTCAGCCAGATCTGTGCAGTTTTCTGCACGCAGTCGTGCGACTGGCACTTCTTCCATTGAAATCTTACACTGAAAATTGGATTACATATAAGGATGCAAAAAAGGGGCCATATCCAATCTAAATAATCCATCCATTGATCTCAGTGGTGGTTTCCAGTCTTTTAGGATTCATGGACCCCCATGGAGTCACTGACAATAGACCTGCTTTTCTTGGTTATTTTTTGCAGAACCCTAGAATTAGTTCACAGTCACCACAAGGTCCATAGAAAACATACATAAAATCACACATCTAAGGTATTTATAAGGCGCTAGCACCTAAATTCCTACAATCCTAATGGGTGAACACTAATAAACCTTGAGGAAGTTTTATTACTTGCCCAGCAATCAGACTAGATATATGATTATGCTTGCTTGTTGTTTCTAAGCCACATGCTGCCCTAAAGAAATCAGTCTCAGTACAGACTATGTCTGTATATATAGTAGCTTCTCCTCTAGCGAAAGTTAGAGCCAGTGGTGATTTTGCAATTCATAAGAATAAAAGCAATTTCTTTCCAGATTGTTATTCTTCTCCCTTCCGGGATATGGGCAGAAACACAAGAGAACAGGACCTCCCACTAATCTGAAAAAGCTAAACCCTAGAGAGGAGTAAAATAAAATTTTAATGAGGAATCAGGGCTTTGGAGGTGTCAAGTGTTAGAGTACGACTGTCCCAGCTCTCATGCCACTAGAAGGGAGAATGGAAATTAATGCTGGGCTGCTGGGATTGTGAAGGAAGCAGCATAACCACAGAATCAGCACCAATTTTTTTGAATACAGCCCCAGTTTTTGCTTTGGAACAAGAACTTGGACTCACATGAATTGTGTGAGGGCTTGGCCTTGAAAAATCAATGGGTGCTCAGTATCTGGCAGGATCAAGTCCATGGTGAACAAGAAACTTGGCCCAGACGTGAAACAACCCTTCTTCTGCTTTCCAACCCCATGGTGTAACCACCAGACCACAAACGTCTTTCCCACTTTTTGCTGTTAAGAAGGAAGCGTCAGTTTTCAGGCTTAGAGAAATGTGGTGGACTGAGGGCAGGAAGGATCTGTCATTCATAAGAAAATGTGGGCTAGAGTTTCAAGATATATTTAAATTTTAAATTTCCTCAATGCTGATAGAGTCCGGGGGCAGAAGAAGGTTCTGTCGCCTGTGGCTCTCACTGCAGCATGCAGCGAGATCTCTCCTCTAGCTGCCTTTTAGAGTGACTGTGAAAACTAATGACACACTTAATTCCTTCACACTTTGGAAGGCAGGGGCACCTTGCACAAGATAGAAAGCTGGCTCGTTTTTTGATTCTTTCTTCTTCCCCTAGTTCCAAAAGGGATCTTGGATTAATGCCCATCCCTGATTAGCGTGATGATATAAATCACAGCAAGCTGCTTTCATGTTGAGATGTGAAGCTAGCGCTCCACAGTGCCCTGCAGTGCACATATTCTCAGCAACTTGCAGTGCAATGAAACCAAACAAAGTTGCTTCTGGTATAATGTGCTATGCAAACTGTTGCAATTGTCTCCAAGGATGTGGGAGCTTTATCTGCTTCAAACCTTTGCTCTCAGACATTATAAAGTTAATTATAAAATGTGCCAAGGGGGAGGCAAGGAGAAACCTTGTTAACCTTTTCTTTCTGTGGTTTTCCCCCCTCGTTGCATTTACATTGGCCTTGAAGAACTGGGACATTTTGCAGATGGTTTAGGGTCTATAAATTCTTATTTAAATCATCACGAGCCAAGTATAACAGGTAGCAGTCCAGACTTCTCTAGAAAGGACAAACCCCAGCTAAGCATGTAAATAATACTCCGGTGCTTTTTAGCATATAAATACACACACTGAGCCAGGTACCCTGGAAGATTTATTCACATTTTCCTATTGTTACTCTGTAAAGTGCACTGGGTATGCACCGTATGACTCTGCAATATTTTTTTAAAATGCTGCTTGTCAGTGAACAGCACAAAGTAACAGGCTAAAGGAAGGTGGTATTTCCTTCACTGCTCCACTGTCAGAAGGTGCTCATCTCAGGTGGCTGATAAAGACAACCAAAACGCCAGTGATCTCTGTCTATATCCACCAGCAGCCTCAAATGGCAGAGTCCAAATAGCTGTTGCCAATCATGGAAAAGCAAGAGGAAATAACCTGCTTGAGGTCTGGTTGGCGTAAGAAATGAGAGGTGATCAAGGAGGGCAATGTTACATTTTCTTTAACAATGGTGAAGATGTGCCAATAATATGGTCAGTACGATGCACAGTAGGGAAGTATTGTTCTGTGCTGAACTGAGAGAAGTGGGGTACTCATTACTGCACATTATAGCTGGGAGATGTCCTGAGACAGGCACCTATGACACCATTTACTTGTTTGAGCAACACCTATCATCCCTGGCGCCAGTGTCCCTGTGGGGAAGATAATGCTATCTTCCTTTGGCCATGTTATAAGAGTTGATGAATAAAGGCTCTGTATGTTGTATTTCTGATGAAGAATCCTCTGCCCATATTAACTGTTTTTATTTAAGAGTGAAAGAAATAGAATCTGCACCTTATATATATTTTTTCTGAGAAATTCAAGAATCCTTTCCAGGTTTGTTTATTTTTTATAACTTTTTAATATCTTTTTTCTGCCCCCACCTGCCAACTCTGCATCATGGTCCATCTGTTGGTGAGTCAAAGAGTGTTAAATGTATATAGCTCCCTCCAGAGTTTCCCAGTGAGATTCAATGAAGTTCTTGCCATGAGGGATGCCTACCTCTTCTCCCACAACTCCCCCAAAACAGGGATTTATTATTCAATTCCATCTATTCTTGACTGAGACTTGAGAAAAGAAGCCATAGATTGGAAGTCATTCACAGGCACTGAGAAAGATGTTGGCTGTGCTTTTGAACTCCATCCTGATGCAGAACAATATTTTACAGGTGACCATCCATAGCAGTTGAAATTACCTGGATGAAAACAGTCTGAATGTTAAGAAAGATCTTTTTTAATATTGTACTTTCACTAGTATTTTTGCAGTAGTCTTGTGCCTAAACATATAGGTTATCCTAGAAAGCTGTTAGGGCATACTAATTCCCATAGCCCCATAAAATACACCCCTGAAACTGAAATAGAGTGCAAGTGGTTCTACAGGGTAAATATTAGTTGTAAATGCACATACTCAGCACTTTCAGATCACCCAGTATTTTCCGCTCTGCAAATGTTATATCCTTTGGTATTACCTCTTAGAGACTGAACTTCAGAAGCAGAGTTGCTGTGGCTTATGGACATGGCTTTTTGGGGACCTGAGTATCTCCTCAGAGGATCCCTTTCTTCAGACAAACAGTATTTTCAGAGCTGTTGGCTTATTAATCTTTGGTTTCCTGGCCTGCTGCCTTCATGTGTGGTTGCCTATCCTCGCTAGTCTGGCAAGGGGAAGAGAAAATATTTGGCCTTCGCGGGCTAGGCAACTCATTGGCCTGTATAGCTGACAAGAGTGCATGATTCTGAGTTCAAATATTCTGTACCTGTTTTGCACAGGAATGAATATTACACAAGGTGCCAGGCAAGTGAAGCATAGCTAATGTAAAAACACCTTGGTCTGGTTCCCAGTTACCCTGCAGCTGTGTTAGTATTTACAGCGCCATGAGTAAAGTGCTCCTGAATCAGAATAGGAACAACTTATATTCACTTTGAATGTGTAAATCAGGCCACATAGTTCTGCTGGAATTACAGGCTATTTGCAATCATTTGTCTCTCTCCACGTGCTTTGCCCAGCAGGTAGTCTGTAATTATTTGATAATATAAATTATAGGCATTTTTACGTTGCTGGTCCTCTGCAGGAGCTGAAGATTACCCAGCAATTTTTACATGAGTTGAGAATTTAAGCCTGATGTCCTGGCAGACTTCCAGGTTGGAAGACTTGATCGCCTGTCTAAATCCTCCCGGTATTTCTAACAGGCTGTGGCACTCTTCTCATCCTCCCAGGGCGGCGCGCTGCGAAACAGCTGCATTGCTGTGCTCCGGCAGCTCTGCAACACAATGGTGGCAGGAGGAATTCTTCCAAAGAAAAAGTGCTTATGACTTGGTTACTTTGATAAGGTCCCTTGGGAGCCGCGGGGATGAAAGAAGCCATATGAATGAAATCTATCGCTATGCCCTGTTATTCTGATATACGATAAAAGCTCGTGATAGTTTACATATGATTATTAAAATTTTCAAACACCTCTATAAAAACTACTCTGCTTTGGTTTTATTCCCTCCCTCAGACAAATGCTCTTAAAATACTCCCAAAGAAATTAAGGAGACTAGCGTTAGAGGTTGGAAGTGTCATATGAGAAGTGGATAGCCAAAATCGAAGTTTGTTACTGGTAGAAGATTACCTGTAGTATCATTTTTCTGGGTTTCAGTTGACTATGCCTGAAAAGAATATGTTCTTCTTTGTAAAGGTAACTTCTTGCAAATTAGTCCTTTCTCTCTAGCGTCATTATAAAGGACAACTTTTTTGCCCATGCATTTGATAATTTACGTATTTGTAAATATAATAAAATCACAGTGGTTTGGACATTTACCGAGAATGACTGGTTTGGGGAATTTGAGAAACAAAAAGAGATAAAAACATCAGCTGGAAAAAGGAGTGCCTGCATTACAAATGGACTTTGTTATTTTTATCTTGGCAAGTATCATTAAACTTTAATTCTTTATGCACCCATGACAGATAAGTTTGTCCCACTTCACATTAAAGATGTTATGCTTTATTTTTGACAAAGTAATAAACCCACTGCACTGAGACCTCACCCCAGGGCACTGAAGCCTCTGCTCAGCAAATATGTGACTGCAGAATCAGGCCTCAACTTCTTCTCCTCATTGCAGTCAAGGGATTACTGCTGTGAACTTGGAGACCAGCTTTCTTTTTGTCTCTAAAGCTTCCCTTTACCAAGTGAAACAGCCAGTTTCACCAGGAAAAGTGAGTTTGCAGGGTCCTGGGGTTCTGCTGGGGGCATACGTGTAGTTTGATTTCTTTGCCTCATTTGCAAAAACTGAATCTAGTTTTTCAGCCTGGAAAAAATGCACTAAACTTCAACCTTTAGTGCCAGCACCGGCATGAGCGTACGACCATCAGAGCCATCACGGCTCGGCCTCTTCCCCTCACTGCTTCCAAAGGCAACCGAGCCCGCACATTATCGCACCCATGTCGCCTTACTGTGTTTGAAGGGCAGTGAACAGGCTGGTTCACGGCTAATCACCAAGGACTAGCGTTGTTTTTGTCTTAGACACATCTAAGTTGAGATTTGTGCCTCGCTTCATGCCGAGAGCTGGTTATAAGCCCTTTATCAGTCACAGCTCTGTCCCGTGGGCCTCGTCTGGGCAATGGGAAGGGAATTGGCTGGCGTGAGCGCAAGGGCCCTGGGCGAGCGCTGCCTGAGGTGGGTGCTTGGGAGTCCCCTTCAAAGGGTCCTGTATTTTTTTCAGCCTGGGATGTTGAGAGGGTTTTTAAGGGCTTGAGGCTCTTTGGGGTCACACTGCTGTCTCTCGACAGCCCCAGCAGCCGAGGCTGAAGATAAAGGAGGGCTGACGGGTCTGAGGGAGCCATGGCCCATGGCGGCCGGGAGGGCCAGGCCGAGACGACACGAGGATGATCCATCCCCTCACAGCACCTCACTGAGAAGAGTTGGCCCGAGCCCCCACAGCGGCCTCCAAGACCTCGGGGCAGCCCCACCGCCACGGGTGGGGGTGACACCCGCCTTGGCCCGCCGCGGGGGGCCCTGAGGCGCAGGGCGGCCTGCCGCAGCCATGGCGCCCCACGGCCAGGGCGGCCCTCGGGGCTGGGCCCTGAGGGAGAACTGTCGGTCCCTGAGGGAGAACTGTCGGTCCCTGAGGGAGAAGTGTCGGTCCCTGAGAGGAAAGTGCCGGTCCCTGAGGGGGAAGTGCCGGTCCCCGAGGCGGGGGTGCCGGCTCGGTCGGCCGGCCGGCCGGCCGGCGGCGGCACGGCGGGGCAGCCCTCCGCCTCCCCCGCCTGAGCGATGCGCGGCCGCATGTGGGGCGCAGGCGGCGGAGTCTCCACCTCTTCTGGCAACTTGAACCTGTGGCTGCCAAGCTCCATTAAAGCTATCAGCAGTCGGGGGGGACGCGCTCCACAGCGAAGGCGGGGTGGGTTGCGGTGTTTTATTTTAAAATATATATATATTCCCCCCCCTCCCCCTTCCTCCCCCCTTCGCAAGGCTTGGGGGCTGAGCAGGGCGACGGCTCCGGAGCCTGCCCCGCAGCCCTCAGCCTCCCGCCGGCGGGCCGAAGCCGGGGTCCCGCCGCCGCGGGCACCGGAGCGCCGGAGGCGGCCCATGGCTGCGCCGCCGGGCGCCGCGCCCCGCTGAGCTCCGCGGGCACCGGCGGCGATCGCGTCTCTCCTGCCGCCGGTTCGGCGAGGAAACAGAGCGGCCACCATGGTCCGGTGCTGGTGGCTCGCCGGGCTGCTCGTAGGTAGGTGGCACCGGCGGTCGCTGCCATTCCGGGGCGGGTGGAGGGGAGGGGGAGCGGGTACCGACCGGCGTCGGGGTCGTCCCTTCAGGGGGGTGGGGGGGGAAGGCTCCCCGCCGCCTCCCTCTGCCCCCGGGGAGCTGCGAAGGGGCAGGAGATTTGCTAGGAGGGTGGAAGGAGTTGGGGTGCAAGGGGATTGTATGGAGAGTGCAAAGAAACAGCAAGGAGCGTGCAAGAAGGGCGCAAGGAGAGCGCAACGGAACGGCAAGGAGGATGCAAGAAACCTTGCTGTAAGGAGATTGCAGAGAGGGTGCGAAGAAACGGCAAGGAGGGGGCGAGAAGGTTGCGAGGAGGGCGCAAGGAAGTTGCAAGGCGGGTCTCGGTGGGGCCGGCTCTGGGACGGGGGTCCCCCCCCGGGGTGTCCCTGCCGCCCCGGGCCGTGCTGGCGGCGGGGCAGGAGGCACCTGGCGCCCGCAGCTCCGATCGCTCGCTCGCTCCCTGCCCGGCTCTCCGCTCGGATGCCGCCCGGCCCGGGGAGAGTTTCCCCGGTGTGCGGCCCGAGCGTCCGCCGAGGAGCCAGGGCAGCGTTCCCGGGCGTGCTGCGCGCTGCCCTGCACCGTCTACCGCCGTTTCCCTGGGGAGGGGACGGGCGGGGAGAGACCCGGAGGGAGCCCGGAGCTCCGGGGATGCTGCCGAGCTCTGGGGCCGGAGAGGGGGGACAGGCCCCCGGCCGAGGGGCTTCCCTGAAGCCTTTCCCGTCCCCCCCACCCCCCTTCTGAGCGGCGTGTGGAGATGCCAGAAGGGCTGGAGGTGCGGTGCTGGGCTGCCCGGGGCGGTGCTGGGCTGCGACTCAGCCTCTGCCTCCCCCCCGAGGCTCCCAGAGTGGTGAGGGTCGCTGCCCCCCCGCCCACAAACCCTGTCCGGCTTCCCCTGTGCCATTGGAGCCTGCTCCTGTCCGGAGCACGGTGAGAGCTTGAGCTGAGTTTAGATCCGGGAAGGGCTCAGAGGTGATTCTCAGTGGTGTTTCACTGGGAATTGGGAATTATCCCTGGGAGGATCCAGCACCTGCCCCAGCAAGAGACAACTTCACAAGTAGTCTCCTGCTCCAGGGACGTGCCACCGAGCCCCAGCTGCACGGACCGACCCTCAGAGCAGCGCAGGCTGCATCTTCGGGGATCCCTTTCGGAAAGACGTCTTTCAACCCCACAGTTCTTGGAGCAGTTTCAGAAGAAAGGGTTCTGACTTAGAGACCATATGGGAGAACAAAGACAACTGTGCTGTGAAAAAAGGCAAAATGATTTCTGTTTACAACAACGAGCAGAGCCAGAGGGAGGCTCTTCCATCCTTGGACAGTGTATTTTCCTAGGAAATGCAAGGGAGACCCTCGGTTGAGACTGCGCCCCTGAACAGAAGGGGCAGGTGAAAGGAGGGGTGGGAGGGTGCCCCTGAGGCCCTGGTGCAGTCTGGACACTGGAAATCCAGACACTTGGGTTTCCTGCTGCTCGCTTCCTTTCTACCACTTCGTTTACTCATCTGAGGTTTTGGGCAGCAAAATACCACACTGACTGCCTCTCCAGCTCAGGGCTTAGTTTACTTATCGTTGCAAAAAAATCGTGTAGTGACAGCTATCAGACGTTATTTGCATTAAGTGTAAAGTACCAGACTACAGAAGGAAATCTCTAAGCATGGTACTTCTCTAGGGTTACTTTTCTCCTTATGCTGGCTCTTTGTCATATGTTGTTCCCCAAAGATGAGGCTTAACAGGTTGGGAAAAATGTATTCTCCTTCTCTCTATATTTTATGAGCTCGAATTGCTCTGCTCAGAGATCTGTTATACTGCATTATGTAAGATTACTCATTAAGTCTAATTAGAATACTTCTTTCTTAAATCCTCATACAATTTATTTTAGTCCAATCTAATTTAAACTCTGCTTCTTCCATCTGATGTCAGTGAGAGAATTTCCATTGATTTCAGTAAGAACAGAAGCTGGAACTTAAAACATATATTTAAATAGCTAAGTCAGATCCAGAACTCATTAAAATCAAAGCAAGGTTTGCCAGTGACTTCACTGTGAGCAAGACTGGCATTCTATATTTTGCATAAAACTGAACATCAGCATAAGCATGACACCAGTGCTAATTAGTTGAAAAAGGACTTTAGTTAGGTTACTGGATCTGATTTTGGGGTCCCCTCCAGAAAAGAGTCACTCATTCCTGGAAATGTCCCCAGAGACTTGCTGAGTTTTACCTAAGCTTTCATTAAAGTGTTCACATTCCAATAACACCACGCTGATATTTTTCATGTATAGCTTCTCCTACATGGCTTTAACATAAAAGATCTATTCTTGCTTTCAATGTTTATTTTAAGTTTGAAAATTACAGTGTTGGGGTAAGATAAGATCAGCAGTTGCATTCAATTAGGAAGAGAATCCCATAAATGATAGTAGTACATTCAATATAGATAGATAGTGTGTGTATGTGTGTATTTACACATGCATATATGTGTACTTACTATTAAATTAACATCATTGTCTTTGGTTCAAATATGTGTTTGGGCAATATTTACTTATCTAATTTATTCTTACCAAGTTGGTGGTTTTTATTCTTTGTTTCTGAAGTTGGCCAAAAAATCAACAACTAATGTATTATGCCGGATTGTGTGATACGACTCTATTTGTTCTTTCCATAATTACAGGTTAGCCATGTTTCAAAGTATATGGATATAGATAAAAACAGGGCTGAGATGTAAAAAAAGCACAAGTGAAAAAAATATCGTGTGGTTTCTATATTTTCCCCACAAGCACAAATTGTTGAGTAAGGAGATTTTCAAAAGCCAGAAATTGCTAGGAAGAAAACCAAAGCTGGAATCCAATGCTAGGGGAGGCTGCATCTGGCAGAACAAAGTTTGAAAAGAGATTTTGCTTTCAATGGGATCCTGTGTTTCCCCACAACATAGCATATGTCATCTATAAAGACAATGCTTTCATGCGTGAGATACAATCACTGCTAAGATCAAGTTCAAAATTAGGAAGCACCTATACTGTACTGTTAGACAATTCCTTTGGTTTTCTTATTTATTTGCTGAGGAAGATAAAGCTATGAAAAACAGAATTCCTAACTTCATGATTTTAAGATGGTGCAGCTCAGATACAATAATACTAAGAAGCTGACAGTGAGAATGTGAGAATTTTAATGTGTAACCCTTCTTCTGTAGGCTAAGAGTGCTGCCAGAAACTGAAAATACAATTCATAGAACAGCTCCTTCTCTACCTAGTTTAAATTGTGTAAGATCTGAGGGATTAGTAATCTGCAATCTGTGTTTTCTTTTCCTTTAAGGAGTTAAAGTTCTCATGCTCTAAAACGCAAAATTAGGAAAGTTCTGTTTCTGTGTAGTAGGAAAGAAACTCTGATGTCTATTTGAAATGCCAAAGCTCCAGAGTGTTAGGTGATAAGAGGGTTGAAATCCATCATTATTTTTGAGTTTTAGCGGGGCGATGGTGTGATAATCATGTCTTTCATACTGATGTTTTCTCATTTTCAGTGAATAGCTTATTAAATCATCACAGTTTGAATTCATCTGAAACTGAGAATACTACAGTGAAGCTCAGTTCCCGTGGCACTGTTAGACAGACGTTTGGATCAGTGCAACAACAGCTCTCAATTTACAACTGGTGTGGTGGTACATAAATCAACAGGAGAAGTCTCACCACTGAGCGTTTGAAGAGATTTGCTTGAGTTTAGTTTTTAAAATAATGCTTTAAACTTGAGTGTATCCCTTCAGTTGATCGCTGAAAAAAGTCCCCCATGGTTTCTACTAGGTTAATAACAAACACTGACAAACATGTGACATTTTGGCCTCGTCTAAGTCAAAGACAGAGATCTTTGGAAGCAGGCTTTCACCCCGTACCCTGAGATCAAGGTATACACCAAGCTCCCCACTGAGACAATTGGATTCACCTTGTTCACACTCTTACTAAATCCACAAGTGCTGGATGCTGGCAGGTTATGGCTTTTAAGTGTCTCATCTCCCCTGTTGATACAAAAACACATGTTATTTTTAAAGCTTTTCAGAGGAAAAATCATTTTTCCCAGTTAGACTCCCTGGAAAAGACGGATGAAAATACAAATGACAGCAAAGTTTTGCTGCAGAAAAGCTCCAAAGTTTTGTTAGTTTTGAGTAGCGCGAGTCCTGTTATTAGATTATGCAGAGCGTAGGTTGAATGTCAACTTTGATTTTAGCATCTGTCGGCAGTGTTTAAGAGAACTGGAACACATCAAAACTTGGCTAATGCTGACAGGCAAAACAGTAGACTGAAATTTCAGGCTATCTAGAAACCACACCCAGACCCCAAAACACATGTTAGAAGTAACTTTAATTCTGTGCTTCAGCTGAACAAGTAACCATTTTCTGTGGTCAGTTGTGATTCTAAGTTAAACATGTGTGCGTATTTCTGGTGTGGGCTATGTATCAATTTACCACCTTTATGCAGAGCTTTTTTTTCTGAGGATACCTTCCGCTATGACTACTTTTGAACGCCTTTCTCATCCTTGGCTTTGCAGGAGCCAAGTAGCCTCAGACTATTAGATCCTATTAGATCTTATTTTTATTACTATAAACAGTATCGTTGCAGCAGCGCCAAGAATCCCGTTGTGTTAGGTGCTAAATTAGGAGAGAACAAAAAGATCGTTCTTGCTTTAGTGGGTTTATAATCTAATTTCCTGGACTTAGATTTTCAACGGTGAGTACTTGACATTGCAGGAACCTACTGGGATTCCCAGCTGTGTCCAGCAGTTTAGTACCGATTGCAGTTGCTTATGTCTTTACACACCTAAATGCCTTTGTGCATCTGTCCCGTATTTCTGGTCCCATGGAGGCCAGGCAGTGATTTTGATGAGCAGGACGGCAAACAATGTGCTTACACAGGAGAGCAGCTGTCTCCCGTGGGAGCAGGGAACTGGGACGGCTCCATGGCAGTGGGAGACTGAAAGGCCACTCAGAGTATCCCATCGACTCCCTGCCAAGAACGGGTTATTCCATGCTGTACTAATGCTTTGTTCAATCCCTCAAAATCCTGCCAAGCAAGTGGACTTGCGCTGCTGTCTAGATTGTGCCTCAAGAAGTTCACCCTGATACACAAGCCACATTTTTTCTTCTCTTCATTCACTCCCAACAGAACCTCTTTATTCACTGCAAAGAATTCCTTCCCTTCCTTGGTGTTCATGCTTTGTGAATATTTATAGGCTGTTATCATGTCCATCTTGCCCCAGCTGTCACTCAGCCAGGCTACATGTACTCTGCTCTTTTAATCTTGCTTTGTAACTCAATCCCTCCCACCCCCTAATCATTTTTTGTTGTTCTACTCTCAAGTCCCGCCAGGTCCAGTTGCTCATTTTGCTTTGGGTAAATGCTATATTTATGTTAATATTATGTGGTGGGTGGTCCTCTCTGTTCTCGTGGTCCATGTGAGTGATTTAGACGTTCAAAATGAGC
The DNA here is from genome assembly GCF_947461875.1 of Haliaeetus albicilla. Classification (NCBI taxonomy): domain Eukaryota; kingdom Metazoa; phylum Chordata; class Aves; order Accipitriformes; family Accipitridae; genus Haliaeetus; species Haliaeetus albicilla. The sequence continues at coordinate 6,407,940 of NC_091484.1, forward strand.
TTGGCATTTTATAGCCAAGCCATGGCCTGATTACTGGTTCTGCTCTTCAAAGCAGTCCAGGAAAAAATACGCTTAGCCATCACTATTAAAAATGGCCACGATAGCCACTAATAAAGTGTCTGTGCAGGGGTTCGAGGGAGTTGCCAAAAACTGCATGGGTGCTCTATACATTCGAAATGACAGTGTAGCATTAATTTCAAAACCATGTGCTGTATTTTCTAATGAGTTTCCAGCTCATCTAAATTAAGGAAGATAGATGTAATATTTCCCATTTGGTAAGAATATGAATTCCAGTGAGAATTTAACTGAGTCACGGTAGTACCCCGGCGTATTGTTCAGCCTTGGACTGAGTTGGTTTCCTTTCATTTTTGAAAATAAATGCTTTCCCTGATGTGTTCTCACCAATCGCACACTGTCTAGGTACCCAGGGGATTAGAGATCATCTCACTATGGTCTCACCTATCTCACCAAATTAAAATTTAAACTTTCACCAGCGTTCAAGGAAAAAAGCTCTAGCATCACCCTTCTTTCCTTTGGTTTCTTTTGGGTTTTGGTTATATATTTCTCTGTGCCAGGCTTATGTGGCAATATCGATCAGAGTTTAACACAAGTCACAATGTGTTAGTGTAGCCTGAACACATTTGCTTTTTCCACTGCTTGCCAATGCCAAAAAAAGTAGGCATGTAGCAATTATCCCATTAGTTCTTACCCCTCCTGACTAACCATCCCTCTCCCTCCAGACTCTGTCCTGTAGGTTTATGCGGAGGTGGTGAATTGTTGCAGGGGAGCCCTGTGTTTTCTCTGATTTTGGCTCACAGCAGGAACCTGTTCTCAGCAGTCTTGTCCACTCTCCTGGACCCCCCGGCTGGGCTGCCCGGTGTGGGGCTGGCAGCAGGTCAGGGCTCCGAGCTAAGGGCCAGTTACTGCTGAGCTGACCACAGTGGTTGGGCCAACTGGGGCTCTCAGGCCATGTGGCATTGCTCAGCTGTTCTCCAGTAAATCTTTTGACATTGACCAGTTTAGCTGTGGAAAAAGCATACAAGTCCTCTTTCTGAGTCTGTGCAGTATCTTCTGAGGGGTGGGAGGGAGAAACACGAAGTGAAATAGCTGTATCTGTCAGGACAGCAAGTATGTGGTGAGTAAAGCTCCGTTGTGTAATTGAAAAGCGTGGCGTTTTGATTAACATTAACTGTAGGAGATCTCTTGGGAAGATGTACTCACATCCGCCTCTAGTGCTTTTATTTGTCATCGCAAGTCCTCTATGCCAACTCTTACATGTCTTGCTTAGTTCACTCCATTTGAGAATCTTTCATATCGTGTTTCTCCTTTGTATCCCTTCGTTCTCCAAATGGAGTGACGGGCATTTTCTGAATAAGGTGCTGATGCCATGTTGGTACGGTCATGGGATCAGTCCTATTTACAGACCCCAGTGAAACTGGAATCAAGCCCTGCAATCCCACTTACAGTGTTAGGCCTGGTTTTCTTCTTTGGGGTAAACAGCCAAAGAGGGCAGTTTTAAGAAGCCATTTTATTTAAATGTAGTTTGTACTGAAGAAGATCTTTGAGGTGCAGGAGAAAATACCTTCTCCCTTCTGCCCTTCCCTACCACAAATCCCATCTGTCTTGTCATCTTGTTGCTGGACATGACACAGGAGAAATAAATGATTCCATGATTCCAAGAGCAAAATGTTTACTTCTCTAGTGCCTTAAAAACCTCCAGTCAACTCACCACAAGTGCTTCACTATTTTAATTGTGGACATGAGGCAAATTAGGCAATGATCACAGCCTCAGAACAAAGCTAGGCTAAAGCCATAAAATAAGGTAGCTGAACCTGTTTGCCAATGTGTTGAAAGTATGTGGTGAAAGTATGTTTTGAAAATTTCTCTAAAATCCTGAGCTGCTTGGGAATTTTGAGTTGTCTGAGTTGCCTCTTAGGATCTGCAGAATTTCATGTATGTTTATGCTCTGGTATGCACAGGAAACTCAAGGTGCTGCTCTGCAATGATAGCTAACATGTAATACATTTATTATGTCATCCTTAAAAGAATATCTGAGAAACATCCAGTGAATTTGAAGCATTTTACAAATAGCACAAACTGAGCACCAGACTGGTGAAACAGCTATATGTAATTATACCCGTTTTACAGACAAATAAGAGAAGGGATGAATAGATGAATAATAGAAATACTTTTCCAGAAGCCAAACAGTACTCCAGTTAAAGCGCTGGCATCCTCCCTCAACCACTTGACCACATTCTGGCTTCAATTCAGGGAGGCATTACTAATCAGGAAAAATGCTCATGCACTGGCTTAATTTCAAGCACATGCTTAAGTTTCACTGAAACCAATTAGACTTAAGCGTGTGCTTAAATCCTGTCCTGAACTGGGTTCAGTTTGCAGATAGGCAAAATGCACCGTTCTGCTGTGATACGGTTTTCCACCAATATAACCCAGTGGGTTATATTTAAGTTTTATAACTTTATAATATTATAATATAAAATGTATCTCTTCCCACAGAATTGTTCTCTTGGGAATGCCGTATTCTGAGTGAATTAAAAACACAACTAACTTAATCTCCACACAAATGCAAGAAAAATTGATTTGCTAAATACAAACATTTTCTTTGCTTTTAAAAGAATGCTTATTCCTTTAGTGGCTAACCCCAAATCCATTCTGCCTGCTCTCTTGAGAGAAAAAATGCTAAAGAAACACTGTTTTGCTCTGCTAATGAAGTCTGTGTGGATAAGTATAATTCACTTATGCAGAATATATTGATATGTTTCTTATCGTCCATTTCATTCCACTCTGAACATTCCTCAGAAAATATCAAAGGTTTTATGTCATCTCTAAATGAAGAAATGTGTAATGCTCCATGACTTCAGGCACTGATCTTATCCCTGTGAATGGGTGACTAACTGAAACATTAGAATTATAAATGGGAATAATAAATTCTGGCCATAGGAGGCAATAACATGTAACAGATTAAGCAATCTAGCTCTGGAGAAGAGTTGATCTACAGTAACTAATTTGGTGCAAACTGTAATGTATGCATTTTCTCCTCCATTTATAAAGAAACAGATGTGTGACTCAACTTTGCTTTTTTCCAAAGTCAATCTGCTTAGAGGAACACAAACAAGATTTGTTTCCAACAAGACATATTACAGTATTTCTCTCCTGGTTGGTATTTTTTTCCTTTAAAAGTGAGAAGTGGGTCTGAATCTGGAGCGTACAGCAGTTATGTAGCACAACCCCACTGGCAGGCTCTCATTTTCAGGCTTGGCCATTGCCTAGGAATCTTTCGTCTTAATTTTACCAACAGTTTACTTTGCAGAGAATTTCCAGTTCTGCCTTTCTATCATTTGATGCTGTGGGTCTGATTTTTCTGAAAGTCATTTGTACAAACAAGTGTATGGAATAGTTGGTCAGTATTTGCTAGTGCTGTTGTCTCAAGGCTTGATCCAGTTTTTTGCTGATTGCAGTGATCAGCCGCCATTCCCAGTTACTGGCATTCCTAATTGACTGAGTGCTTGTGCAGCCCCATTGCTCGGAGACTTTGGGCCGGTACTTTGGATGCAGCACGCACCAGAAAGCTGGAAAAAGATACTGTTTTGTCTAGCTGCTGTACTGAGGAGCTCTCTGGAAACGCTTGTGGTTAATCGATACAGACAGACGGGCTAACGAGTGAGTGGAAGAGATCACAGTTGGGGATTTTTTTAGATTTTCCTATGAATGAGTATTTTTGTCTTGAAGATGAATTGTGAATAATTCCTTCCTCCTGCCCAAGAACTCTATAAAGCAGTTAATTTGTGTCTCTTAAGATGGAGAGAGGAGCTGCTCTGATGTGCTTCACCAGCGGCTAACAGAGTGACATATGAGTGACAGCCACTTTATGCTGCTCTTGGAATAGAGATGTACTGTAACTACAGATTTTAGGTCTGGAACTGAACTTTTCCAGCTTGAAAGGATCTTTGGATCTGGTAGGGCTGGGCTGAAGTATTTGGGAGAGAAAAGCAGCGACAAAATTTGGACACAAGCCAATAGTTTTTGGTTTGAGGATGCATGCAGCTTGGATTCTTGTGTACAGTTAAGACAAAATCTCTAGGAATTCCCATCATATCAAATATTTACATTCTGGAGCTTTTTTTTTTTTTTTTTTTTTTTCCCATGGATTTTGATCCTGATTATAAAAATTCCCTTTTCTATTGAATGTGTCAAAATGTAGTGATTGCGTTGCCGAAGTGTCTGTGCTCTCAAACAATGTAGACTTTTAGTGTTTCTGCCAAAAGTAGCACTAAGGGTTCAGTCAAATATTGAAGCTTCTGCTGCAATAAACACACTCAGAGTGCAGTTAGCGAGTTGAGAATGGGGCTATATTCTGTGCTGTTATTTCGGTATAGCTATAGACTACACTGATGCCTCTGGAGTCTTTCTGTGGTTATGAGCAAGAGCAAATCCGACCCTTATAGTCCGTTACCTCTAATACAAATACAGTTCTTTTTTTAGTTTACCATATTCTCTAGGACAATGATTTCATGTTTGTTTTAAGTGTAGTTCAGTTTGGACTGTCCTTGTACTGATGGGTCTCGAAAAGCTTTGCCAGTAATTAGGCCTCTTGATAGGGCAGTCAGATGAAACTTGGCATATTCTGCAGGTGAGTAAAAAAAAGGCCTGACCCGGGAGTAAGGAGCACACAGGAGTAAATTTGCCCGAGGCCGTGGAGCAAAGTCATGGCAGAACTGACATGGGGACGCAGAGCCCCGACTCCTAATGGGCTCTACTAAATGGGCACCCATGGGGCAGCCTGCATGCATGCTGCAGCTGCCAAATTAAAGGCTTAACTAATAGCAATGGGTTTTGTCATCCAATATTTTCACATTTTCAGTTGAAGACTCACAGGAACTGCTTTTTAGGAAGGACTAGTGCAAGCAATTGTGAAGGAGCTGGCTATGCCTGCTTGCCATGTCCAGATCTAAAAGGTGATAAAACCAGTACAATTGTGAGTCTGCTCCGAAAAGAGCCCTTAACACTAATAATGCATCTTTCCAGCTAGTTTATGCACTCCAGTGCCTAGTGAGGTAACAGAAAATCCAGGGCTGGTTTCACTGGCCTTTGGGTAGGTAGGCTGCTTCTGTTACTGCTCTCCTGCTTCGATGGGGGCTTCACTTTCCATGTGTTTATTCCCTTTGTGGTAGTTTCAGGGTTTGCGTGCTTAAATGTACACAAATACATTTCAAGGACTCTGTTACTGTGACGTGTAAAACCTTTGCAAATGGCAGCACCATAGTGAAGTGACCGAATTTGTCCACCAGACGCAAGTCTTCAATTACCTATTACTAGATTAGTACTAAAATACTATTTGAGTGGAAATCTCTCTGCTTCGCCACATGTTCAGGGGCCTCTGACTTGCACAGCAGACGTTTAATTACTGAGTTCCCGTTTGATTCGGTCTAAGGGCTTATATTTGTGGCAAACTTGGATGTTGGAGATTTGTAACAGGGATTTAAACCTCTGTGTGTGTAGGATGTATTGATGCCAGGGATGAGAGGCTCTTGTCTTGGAATAAATGGGCTGTGGGAATCGGGGGAGCCTCCCTGGTAGACCCCAGCTGTGAATCTCACCCTGACTGTTTGTATTTGTGTTATACCCTGAGCTTGTGAGCCAGGGAATTTTGCTAATGTTGCTCAGCAGCTCGTAGTCTTGCCCGTGGTTTGCACCAGATCCGTATGCGCTAGTTTAATCTGCAAACGCGTCTGGTTAGGAAGGTGATTGCACTCTCGAAGCCAGGCCTGGGCCCTTCACAATCTTACCTGTCACTTCTCTCACGTGCAGCCAGATGGTTTGGGTTTCTTTTCCCAGTGAAGGGTCTGGTTTAGGCAAATCTCCCTATAAAGATCACAGCATGGTTCAGGTTATATAGAAGTACGTATGCGGCACACAGGGACTAAGACGAGCAGTTGTGACTCTGTATCTTGATCTCCTTGACTGAGGCACAGGGTGTGCAAATGTTCAGCATTGTCACTCTGTGGGAAGGTAATACCTATATGTGAGATCTTTCTTTCCTGCTGGTAGGCAGGCTGGAACGCAACCTGTGTCCTAACCATTGGTATGTAGTGAATAAAAGTTGGCTTGAAAATTTCCAGCACACTACTAGGTAAAGTGTTAAGTACAGCTAGAGCGAACGAACCCCATCTGGGCTTATAAAGCCCCGAGCAGCCCTGGGCTGGGCTGAACACTACCAGGCCAAGGGACTGGACTCTGCCAGACGGGGCAGTTGTACGATAGCAGAAAATCGGTGGGGTTTCAGGAGGAGCTTCACCGAGAGCTCGTTTTGTGGTGTTACAAAGAGGTAAATCCCAAGTTTCTTACCGAAGCAAACTCACGATGAGTGCAACAGAAGTTTGCTTAAGTAAAGAGTGAATAATATATAGGAATATATGTACATATATATGTGTGCATGCAAAGGTCTTCAGGATTTAGCTGAGTGTTCACACATTCCCTAAGCCAATAACATCCGTTGTTATGGGAAATGAGGTAAGTGACAGAATTACTGTCCTTATGGCGGGCGACAGGCAAGTCTAATGTTCCCATGCTGTAATTCCCTGTTTCAGTTACTGCTTCAACAATAGCTTGAGAGAGAGAGAACACGAACAAAGAGCACTCAGTTTTATTTGAAGATTTCATCTAAAAAATAGTTGGGTTCAGCTGAAACTCCAGTTGGAAAACAGTAAAACAAAAAATCTGTATCCTTAACGAAGAGCTTGCTGCTTAGCTAACCCATTTGGCGTTTCATTCTCTAGCTAGCTCCTCTAGCTGAAGCAGCCAGAGTTTTGAGTTTTGCTAGGCGATGGCGTTTGACATGTTTTCTGTCTCAGTGAAGCACTCAAGAAGCCGAGCACTTGGCAGGATCCGAGCGGTACCTGCAGCTCCCCGCCAGACCTCCGCACTCCCCCTTGGCCCGGCACCCCAGCTCCCCGCAGGCGAAGCCCCCGCGGGTTTGGTAGGGCGAGTCACCCTCCACGCAGCCGGTGCCGGCCCCGAGACGAGCCCCCAGCGGGACTCCCGGCCCTGCCCCGCCGCGGACCCACGCGGGGCCGCTGCTTCGCGGGAGCCCGGCGCCGAGGCGGAGACCCGCTGCCTGGGGAGGGTAGGGGGGGTGGGGTGGTGGTGGTGGTGGTGGAGGGGGCGCAACCTCCGCGGTGCTGACGCCCCCTCCCCTTCTCTCTCGTCCCCCGCGCAGCCTGCGCGGCCGCGGAGCCGCCGCTGCGCTGGGAGCCGCGGTGCCGGCAGCAGCTCCGCCACCTGCAGGACGGCGCCAGGATCGCGGCGCGGCTGCCGCCCCGTCTGGAGGGGCGCTGGGTCTCCACCGGGTAAGGCACCCTCACCCCACCACCACCCCCCCAAACCCCCTTCCCCCGGGAACGCACCCCCAAACCCCCGGGGCAGCCCCTCTGCACTGCTCCTGCCACCCCCCCCCGGTACTGCCGAGCTGGGCTTGGCACGGAGAGAGCAAGTAGCTGAGCAGCAGAAAGCAAGCCTGTTCCGTTCTCCCCCCTCCCCAAGCACCCACCCCGGGCTGGAGGGAGGCCTGAGGTCCCCCTACACCCTGAGCGCCCGTAGAGCCTCTTGCCTCTCTTCCCCCCTTAAGGTGCAGCTGCCGAAATGGGCAGAGCAGCCTTGACCCCCACCCCCCCCCCCCCCCCCCGCCTTGGCACTCCTCCGTGGACATTGAGATCCTCTATCCGCCACTGTCACATTTTGGTAGCAGATGCCCAAATCTTAAAATCACCCACAGGTGGCCACCGGGTGTGGGAGGCTGTTGCCCACGATGCTGCTCCCACCCGTGCTCACCCCTCTCCTCCCACACCCCGGGTGTCCCTGGGGAGGGACTTCACCCTGTGGACCCCCAGCTGCGGACGGCTCAGGACTGCCTTCCTCCCCAGGTGTGAGGTGCGGCCGGGACCCGAATTCCTCACCCGATCCTACCTCTTCTACGCCAACCGCCTCTTCAAGGCTTACCAGTTCTACTACTGGGACCCCTCCTGCCGCGACCCCTCCTACTCGCTGGTCATCAAGGGCAAGCTCCGGCTGCGCCAGGCCTCCTGGATCACCCGTGGGGCCACCGAGGCCGACTACCACCTCCACAAGGTCGGCATCGTTTTCCACAGCCAGAAGGCCATGCGGGAGGTGGCCTCCTGGATCAACCAGACCTCCGGCGAGGGCTGCAGCGGATTCCTGCCCCCGGGGCGCACCTGGGCTCCCGGAGCCCTCTACGAACTGCTGAGCACCAAGACCGAGCGCGACTGCACTGCCGCCTTGGGCTTCGCCATGCACGAGCTCAGCCTGGTGCGGGTGGAGAAGCATTACCAGCCCTTGCTGCAGCCACAGCAGAGCGGGAGCCGGCTGGTGGAGGAGCTGTACCTGGGGGACATTCACACGGAGTGGGTGGAGAGGCTCCACTACCGACCGACCGGTTATCAGCGACCTATGCAGAGCGCCGTGGTAAGGACGATGCCTTTACGCGGTCCCCTCGCTGATTCACAGGCTTTGCCAAGCGCCCGCGATTTCCTTACTGTTAAAATACCGCCTGCCTGCGCTTAGCCCCCTTCTGTCCTAAGGACACGCAGATGAGGAGGTGTGGGGCTGTAGGCGTGGGTTCCGAGGGTGCTGCCTGGGTGCTCCGCAGCATGTGGGGCTCACCCTCTCCCTTACCGAGAGAGCGGGACTGGGCCAGGTGAAAGCTCAGCAAAACCAGTATCAGAAACAAGCCTGCGCTGGCATGGGCCTGGAGTTAATGGCTTTTCTTTAGCTCTGTGTTTTCCTAGGAAATGCAGTTTCTTAGTTTCCACCACCAAAGTCAGCGAAAGCTTTGGGCTGCACATCATTAGAGACTGGCTGCTCTGTCATTTGTCTTCCTCCCCTCTCTTTCGCTCTTTGTCATGTCCTCTAGGTTCAGAGAGGAGCGAGGAAGCAACGTCTGCCATTAAATCATTAGTCTTTGGTGTAATGCCATTAGCAGAGGAAGCTGCCGTGAATACAATTATGTTATTACACAGAAATCAAACTTTCATTTTCACATAAATAAAACTGAGTAGGAGACTTGGTTTCCTTTTATTTTATTTTATATTTTATTTTGCAGCAGGTTAGTTTATTTCCAGGAAAGCACGTTTCTATCCGAATCATAGCTAATCAATTCAGAAATGATTGAGCAGCGAGATAGGGTAAATAAACCTTTCTGAACTTTACCAGATAGAACTGAATTAACAGAAAAAAAAAAAATTGCTTTGGGGCAACATTTCCCCACATCCCAAACTACACCAACTGAACTCTGAAAAACACAGAGCAACACCCCTCTCCCCCTCAAAAGTAACATTCTCAAATTGGTTAAACTTCTGTTATCTTGGGCCAAAACCATATATATGAGCAAAACCAGATGGTAAACATAAACACTTTAAAAAGTTAACTTAAAACCAAATCTAAAGATACCGAAATTCACTTTCTGAATATAGCACTGTAATTAATCAGCTAACAGCTCTCCAATGGACCAGCACATGATGTCACCACTTGGCGATAATTAGAAGCTGCCATACATTAGAAATAACTTCACACGACTGGTTTAAGCAAGTAAGATTTTTGGCTCCATGTCTGTAGTGATAATTTTATTGGACACAGGATTTTTCTTTTTTTTTTTTTTATGTTCTCTGAACTAACATCTATTTGCCTGTGCTGGTGAGTTACACAGCTATGTTAGGAATTATTTTTTAACCCTCTTTATGAAAATACCACTCTTTTTCCCTTAAATTTATATCTGTTTTAAAGAAGCCCATTCTCCCCAAATTACCTTTCATTATCAAAGAATTTCCTGTTTAAGGAGAGCATATATATTTGCCAACTTCTGGGATTATTTAGCCATAATGTACTGTGTACTGTCAGCACTCATTAACGTGACAGTAGCAGTAAAGCAAGCTGAAAATGACTAAATTACAGTAGACTCCAATCAACTTGCATGTAAATTACCCACCCTACAGTTAACTGAGCTATTTAACCTTGTTGCGTATGACAGTTCAGTAAAGATTAGCTTGTGTTCTAGAAAACGATATAGCGTTCAAACCCTGGTTATTTAAAAATAAATCAGTTGTGATATATGAAGTATAAGAAAAAGTTCCAAGCTACACCAAAAAACCTCCTGGCACTGGATCAGCTGCAGGACTGGTTTGACTCAGAGTTCCGCATGAAGCACAGGTCAGGTCCTCGTTTTGCAGTAGGTCCTTTTCTTTTCCGTCTCTGGTGCAGTGCCCATTCTGGCTGCTTGGCAAACCCGCTGCCTTCCTCCCAGCCCACCTCACCCACCGCCCGGACGGCGACACGCGAACGCCGCCGCAGACGCGGGAGCGCGGGCAGGGGCTCTCTGAGGCCGCGGTAGGAATGGGGCGAGGGGGAAGCAGAACGTGCCGTGCTTTTGGCTGTCCTGGAGGGGCTGCCATCAGCACGGTGTAGTACAGCCACAGAAGCCTCCCCACAGTAAGGTTTCGCAGCCTTTTCGACTGCCGAAAAGAACGCACTGTTTCTTCTGAATTGGTGCAGAAATGCGCTGCTGTAGCTGACATCTCCCAGCACCCTCATCCTTACCCCTGGGTAAGCACAGCAGGTTGCAGCGGAAAACTTGTGGGGAAACAACCTGGATGGCCTGAGGGAGTGTTCCCTGCCCTTACAGGAGCTCTGCCCTTGCCCTGTCCTCCTCCCTGCTAGGGCAGAGCGCAGCCTCAGGGTACAGACCTCTGTCCTTCCCAGCGTACCAGAATAGCAAAGAGCCAGGGCAGCGCTTTATCCCACTTAATCTGCTTGGATGTCTTGGGCCAAGTTCATTGCAGTTGAACACGCTGGTGCGGAAGAGGGGAGTTTGAGCTTTTTAAATATTCTGAAATGTTTTTTTTGCTTATCAGTTTACAAAACCCTTCTTTTTTGTCTTCTGCAGCACCATGTGCATCCCTGCCCGGCCTGTGGGATTATATACAGAGCTGATGAGCACCACCCACCCATACTACCCGTCAGAGCTCAGCTGCCGATGCAGCTCAGCGGCAGCTGGGTGAGCACCCACTGCGAGGTCCGACCTGCGGTGCTTTTCCTTACCAGGTACTTCATATTCCACGGTAACAACCACACCTGGGAAGGTTACTACTATCACTATTCCGACCCACTCTGCAAACAGCCGACTTTCACCATCTACGCATCTGGGCACTACACCCAAGGCATCCCCTCCTCTAAAGTGAGAGGTGGCACAGAGCTGGCTTTTAAAGTCACCCAGGCTCGGGTGACGCCAATGGACCAGGTGACGGTGATGATGCTGAACTCCTCAGAACCTGGAAGCTGTGGGCTGACAAGCTCCTGGAGTGCTGGGGTGGAGCAGGATATAACACCCACAAATGGATGTTTGGCTTTGGGCATCAAGCTGCCCCACACGGAGTACGAGCTTTTCAAAACGGAGCAAGACGTGAAAGACCGCAGCCTGCTGTATGTTGGCGAAAGGCCCACGGACGGATCCAGTCCCGACAGTCCAGACAAGCGACCCACATCGTATCAGGCACCTCTGATTCAGTGTGCTGGAGCACCAGAGGAATTCTCTAACTATGTTAGTCTAAAATACTTGGGAAAAAAGGATGCTAATGGGAGCGAAGCACTAAAATCTTTGCCTGTGGCCTTTTTATTGTTTATAGCACTTCTGTTTTTAAGATGGGACTAGTTATCTATTCAGGTACAGCACAGAATTCAGATAGTCTTTGTGCTAGCGTGATTTTTATATCCTTCAAATGAGCACATCTGGAATCAGTTTTACTCAGATTTGGAAACACTTTTTAAAAACACCCAACCACAGTGAACGAAGCCAAGAAGATATGCCTGACTACATAGTGTTTGTCCTGTGGCTTTATTGCCTAATCTCCCCTCTTTGCGTACAAATTTAATGTAGTGACATGGATGCGCTGCACATTGCAATAGATAATTCAGCAATATGAGGGGGGAAAAAAGCGACATCAATTACAATTGCTGCTTTGAGCTTTTGACATTGCTAAGATTTAATCAAGAGCTTGATTCAGATGTAATTCAAACATCCGAAGTGTCAGCTGCTGAGTTTCTTTGAGGTTAAGTTCCCACCCATCATACTCCTTATTGCTGTTCTTGCAAATTTGATCTGCAGAGTCAGTCAGCAATAAACAGTCAGCAAGTGTTCTTGATAAGGGCACAGTTAATCAGGCCTCTCTCAGTTTACAGACATTTTCTGCAGTTTTCCTGTGTACGTACGCACACAAAGATGCAACATACAATTTTCCACTTATGTATGTACCAAAAGCAGCCCTCAGAGAGCGTTACCTCGACAGACTGTTATGCCTGACCCTGGTCATAAAAGAAGATCCAGTCAATGGAAAACGCTTCTGTGCACAACCGCTCCAACCTTCAGCACTACCTAGCTGCAGGCACTGCATCTTTGCTGCATTATTCTGGCTTTTCCAGTGCAGTACTGGCCTGCCGTTCGGTGCATCAGCTATGGCCCCATGTCGCTGCCCGCCTTGTCCAGCAGACAGAGGCACTGCCAGGCAATCGTGACTCCCACTCATCATGCACCAAGTGAAGCGAAAGATCGCTTAAAAGTCTTCTCAGGCTGTGTATTTTCACTGTCTCATTTTTAGTAAGTGTTCTAGCATATAGTTGTTAATCCAGCTCTCCTTTCAATCAAAATGTCACTTCCCGCCTCATTCCTATAAAGATGTTTTATAAATCTGCCTCTAGTGAATAATGGGCTACGGAGATACTCAGACAGCACAGTCAGGTCAAACTGATTTCTACTGACAAGAAGGACAAACTAAGAAATTATATTCCCTGCCTGCTGCAGCTAAGAAGCATATAACTTACTTGGAGAAGGCCTCCTCCCAGTAGCTAAATCCTCTCCAAATAAGCCTATATATCTTACTCACAAAGGATATTTTGTTAAACCAGCTATGCAATAGCTACCTTCTTAATGCTGTATTTACAAACTTGCGGCTTGTACTTAGATAAATTATGGGTTTTATAACATAAAAATACTTTTGGGGGATCTGTACATTAACTAATAATTCAAATGAGATGCTTATTAAATGCATACAATTGTGACATAAACGTTGTCAGCATGTTCCAGGCATGATCGAGTATTAGTTATGCACATAAACGTTACACTTTTAAGATGATACACAAAAAGGCCAAGCTTGGCTACCTCACCTTTGGTTCCCTCTACAATCAGTGGAGAAGGAGACTTCTCCAGGGTTAGTTCACCAGGCAAAATACCTCCCTGTTTCTAAAGGTTGTTGTGTTTTGTTGCCTGCTACTGTGTGGAGATCCATGGGCAAATGTTTGAAGAACTGCAAGTGCATCTTGCAGAATGGGGCATTTCCTTTGGGATGTCCCTGTTGAGATGCTATGAATCAGGGCAAGTCTGGGGTAGCACAGCTGCATCTCATGTAAACCATACACGTGGCAGAACTTTCTTAATCAGCAAAGCTACATGTTTCTGCAGGACCCAAAGATGTCCATGGCAAGATTAGGGAACAGCCTTCTGCTGTCTTTGGAGGGTGGGTGGAGGAGGGGGAAGGCAATTCCTGCTCTTCATTTACACCCAAGAATGAGATTTGTGTGCAGATACTTCTTTTTCATTTACATAGTATGGAAACATATTAAACTTAGCAAGTGTTCAGACATCGCATGGTGTAAAAACTCCTCCAAGATCACAGATCCTTTCAAGGTGGTGATGGGATTAACATGATGTAAAAAGTTACAAGACAACATCACATACTTGTGCAATGTATGCAACGAGCACTTGAGAAAGCTCCCACCACCTCCCCATAGCAGGTCAACCACCATTCGGCTCCAGCAGCACTGGATGTTTAGACACAGCTCCACAACTCTGCACGACGGATGGGCTACGCTGACTAAACCTCCCTAGGAAAGCTTCATCGGGAGCCTCTTTATCCCCTGTTTCCCCCTTTTAAGTATACTTCTGAAAGACAAAAAAAAGCCATGAAAAAGCTATTTGCATAAATATCATAACTTTTATTGTTCTGTTCACAGTTTTTGGAGAAACATTCCTAAATTACAGTTATTCTCTCTTAAGAATTTGTGCCTTTTTCCAATTTGAATTTGCCTGGCTTTGATTACCAGGCAGTGGTTCTTGTTGTGTTGCTCTTTTTAAGATCAAAGAGCTGCAGTGGTCAGTATTTTCTCCCCGTGAAGGTACCTATGCACTGTAATCAAGACATTCTCAATTTTGGTAGATAAACTCAGCCAACTGAGTTTCGTCTCTCGCCCTCTCTAAGGCATTTTCACACTCCACCAGTAATTTTTGAATCTTTTTTTTGCATCCATTGTAATTACTCAGCTTCTCTTTTAAAATGTCAATATCCAAGTTGCATCCAAAATTCCCAACTCTCACAGCTGAGACACACAGAAGTATAATCACTTACTGCTAACAGTAATTAAAAACAAGAACACATTCTTATTCATTAGTCTTTTACCCTGGGACTGCACGGGGAACACATGTGGAGCTCTTACTCACTCTGGTCCTGGGTATGGATATTTTTGTCATGTTAACATTTTCTTAGTAGTGATTTTGTATCTATTTTCACCAGTGATCTGGAACCACTGAATCATATGGGGTCCCAGCAGAACCCTTCTATGAGTATCCCCTCTCTTTGAACGACCACTTCTGAAACGTGTGATTGTCAGAACACACCAAGCTTTGCAGGGGCCCAGATACACTCACATCACTCTAATCCCAAAGAAAACTAAAAAACAAAAGACAGAATGAAATGACTTACATTGTGCTCCCTCATCGCCTTTTTCATCCCTTCCCTGGGGGTGTCAAGCTAGCTACGCACTTCACCTGGGCCGTCCTGTCCTGTCCTGTTTGCCATCCTTCTCATCAGCAGGTCAGAGATTGCCCCAGGCATCTCCCTTAGAAATACAGATACAAGGTTTCTAGACCTACTGGATTTAAAAATAGTGATTTTTAATATTAAGCATTGCTAATGAGTGACATCACCTTTCCAATTCTTACACCATCACTAGCAGCTTTACCACCTGCATCTAGTAATAGTCCTTACCTACCACACAGATTTCCTCTGAACTTCTGCTCTTTTATCAGCCTCTCCAAGCACTCCAACCCATACTTTTCCCCGCCCCCTCTGGCTATTGCTTGCCTTATTAATTTTCTACGCTTCGTAACTCTCATTTTGAGTTGATTGCTGTCTGCTTCCCTTTTTCTTATTTGTTTTATATTACTTTACATCTAATTTTCCCCTTCATTTCATTACTGAAACAGGATGGGCGGTTAGGCAAAGTTGTCCCTCTTCTCGATTGCAAAATTATTGGGTTTTTGGCCATTTAACACCTTTCACTTAAAAAACTGCCAATTCTAATTCAGTTTTCCATCTAATTTCTTCTTCGCTACCAGATTTGATAAGAAATTTGCTCAGCTGTGCCCTTTTGAAGCACCAATTACATTTATTAGCATTTCACATGGCTGTATGCCAAGCTTGAAAGTAATCAGGATTCCAACTTCCTAGTTCTGCGATTCATTTATCTTTATCTGACATGAACAAGACAAAACCAAGTAAATTCATGTTTCATGTCTAACACTGCATTAGAAAAAACAGGTCTAGGACCTAGACAATGAACATCAGTCCTGACTACTGGATTCCTTTCAACTGTAAAATAAATATATACCTTTTTATTGTACCTGTGAAGAAAACCAAGCTAACATGCACTGGCAGGTTAGTACCAGCTGAAAGTCAATGGTAACAGGCACATGTGTCTTAGAAAACTCTTCCCCATTCACTTCTTACAGAATACTTTGCAAAAGTTTAATCATTTTTTAACCACTCAAAAAAGCAAAGAAAAATAAAATAATTTTCAAACACTCTGAATACATTTACTAGCTTCCTATACCAAGTCTAAGCATGAAAGTCTTTCATACCTTCTTTAGTATCATAAGCTACTCAGACAAGTTGCCTTTGCAATTTTCTGTTTCTCTAGCAGGGACAAAAATTTAAAGCATGAGCTGAGTTTGACCGACATAGTCATGGGTTTGATCTCCTGTTCACAGCTTAATTAATAGTAACTTATTTTTCCAATTAGCCATCTTCATGCCCCCCTGTTTACAATACCTCAGAATGTATTTTGCATTCTAGATTTCCAAGCAATTCTTAAACTGAAACAAAACACAAAAAGTTTTAAAACACTTTGGGATATATTAACAGCATTGAGCTAGTGCTTCATTTGATAAACAATCCACACTGAACATAAAAGCCTATTATTTACTAAAAATAAATATGCTGCATTGAAACAGCAGAAAAAAGCTGGAGACAGATGGTTGACAACTCATTGCTCCAAACTACACAGAGTGAAGAGGAAGAAGGAACAAATTTGATCAAAGAGGAAGCAGAAAGGTGAGTCGTTACCTCGGATGGGAAAAGGCATCTGGGACCAGAGTTAAGACATCTATGTGAAGGGAGTGCTTCTGCCAGGCAGCCCGGGTGCAGCCACAGAGCATTCCCGTGGGCCAGAAGTCAGGGCCAGGCAGTCAGGGAAGAGCAAGACTAGAAGAGCAATGGGAAGAAAGAGACTGAGATGAAAAATAAATAGGCAGCAGAGAAGAAAAGCCACTTAAAGATGCTTGGCTGGACATCAGTTTTTTTGCCAAGGAGCAGCGAGAGAACAAGGATGACTTGGATTCAATCAAAGGGCTGAGGGAGGGAACGGAGTGAGATTTGACAGCTCAGGCAGAAAAGATCAGAAAAGAAATTGGGCAGGAGAGTCTGCAGCCTTCACAGAAACATTCTTTTGGGCTCAGAACTGAAGCAAATATTCCTGGCTCCAATCACACTTCTGTGTGGCCTCCTAGTGAAACATGAAAACAAAAATTGCTGCTTCAGCTCAAGAGTTACTCACCACTACATCAGATACTTAGGTCCAAAACGAGTGTCCCTACGCAGAACATAAAGGATTCAATCCTGACACACACGTGGGTTAAAAAATGGCATCAGCTATTAGGTGTAAGTTCAACTTTTAAAAACCTAATTATACATATCTTAAGAGAACTTAAGATTATGTAAGGTCAGGCACACAAAGTTTAGAAGTTTTAGACAACTTCTAGGCAGCCTTAGCCCACTTTTTGACCCAGTACTGAAGGCTTGATCAGATACTGCAACATACTCACAGAAAGTGGCCAAACTAACAGCGCACAAACTTGGTTTTGCCATTTCCTAACTTCTGAGTGCTTGACTTTGTACAGCCTTAATAAAGGTCTTTTAAAAGTAGTTGTGTGTGGATAATTGTGTGTGGGAATTTTGCCAACTCAAACATGAGGGAGTTCAAGAGGCTTTTCTAATCTTGTGAGTTTATCCACGGAAGAAAAAGATTTTATTAAAAAAAATGAAGTACAGCTAAACTGGGAACAATACTTTACTACAGGCTGTTCTGTTCTTTAAAGGCACTTCAAAATCTTGGAAAAAAAAATCACAAAATTAGGAACTTATTAAATAAGAATGAAATGTACTGATGCAGAAACATAAACAGAAATGCCAGATGTATAATGTCAACTTGTAATATGCAGCTTCAATTAGTTCTTCTTAATTCATTTGTTTTCTTAACTTCTTTTGTTTTGCCATCTGGAAAAGGCCATTTTCTAATGACAGATCATAGGAGGAAAGATCCAAAGTTCAAGTTTGCTTGTAGGAAAAGCAGCCTTGTTTCTGTGTTCATAGACTCAGTGTTCCTTTTTGTATTTTTCACTCATGCAGAAGCTTCAAGACAAACTTAGGCCTGAACTGAGAGGCAAAAAGATCTACACGGATGTTTAGTAAAGTTTTGAAAAGTTTTACTTTTTGAAGTAAAAATGTGAAAACAGTTCTGTAAAAGGAAATGAAGCCACAGGAAACAGTAGAGTAAATGACAGGTATGTAGTAATTTTGGAAGTGTGCACGTGCATGCTTATTGGAATATTACATGCAAGAGATTTCTGGCTGGCTCTTACTTGTGTTATTTTAAAAAATAATCTACATTTATCCTGTAAAAAAAAATCAACCCATTAATAAAACAAGCAAATTTTATAGTTAAGCAGATCTGAGTAGTAGAAACACACAATTACTTTGTCCTCTGAAGCTAATCAAAATAAAAGTTAGTAACAGCACAATGAGTAATGTCACTTTTGCACTGACGCCCATTAGACAAAGTGATTCAGTATACATGAAGCTGTCAGCATAATATAAAGAAATCCTCTATGTCCAATTAAGATCAGCATTGCCCTGCTTGAACAATAAATCCCACTATTTATCTAACTGTAACTGATGATTTACACTAGCATTGTATCCCATTATCATCTTTTAATGAAGTATAGCTAGAGAACTGCTAGGTTTCACTATATGAGCAAGCAGCCTTGCTCAGTAGTTGCTTTTCTTTCTAAAATGCCTAAACATTGGTTTATACAAGTATTTTCTAATTAGTAGATTAGATTTGTAGACATGTATCTGATGACAAAGAATAGTAACTTCCACATACTGTATTGAACTACTCTCATTCCTGTACAGGTTACTTTCTTCTTTTTATATTAAGTGTTTCTGACCCCATTCCCCCCCCCCAAAAAAACCAACACCCACCACCACCCCTCAAATATGTACACTGAAATTCACTCACCACCTGTCCCTTCTCAACTTGCTCACTTGAGGATTTGAGTAATGGATGCTAACCCATTTTCAAACAATGAAAAAGCAGCTCTCCAACCCCAAGCTGCTCTAGTGCTGCTGTGAAGTACTATTGCAGCTGTAACACAGCCACAACAAACATAAAGTTCAGAGTGCTTGTTTTACATGTTCTTTAATTTCAAACAGAGGGATTTTGGTTGTGTTTTTTTCTTAGTTACTTTATATAGAAAACAGAACTCAGGATATGGCATTTCAGGACATCATGTAGAGCAAGAGATGTATAGTTCCAAAAACTTAGAATAGTACAGTTAAGTCACTATTGTGCCCGAGAATTAAGGAAGTGTTCCAATTAAGAGATCAAAGTGTCATACATATTTTCTAAAGAAAAGGGATGACATAGTTTTCTTTCATTAGGCTACTGCAACATCAAGTATCTCAAGACATTAACAATCCCTTTTTGTGTGCACACCACTATGTAAATACGCTGACTGCTAAATCAAGATTATAACAAGAATTGCAAGTTTACATGTGCAGTGAATAGAAACCCTTTATAGTTTATTGGTGACAAGAAACTCTTAGCGATTTGCAAAGTGAGGTTCCAACTTCAGCCCACTAACAGCATTTCAGGACAAAAAAGTAACATGAAATACCACCATCAAGCTATTACAATCTTGTATTTTTAGAAAATTACGTCATGGTACATCAATCCCTCTCAACATGACACACATAGTATCTTGCTCTTCAATCCCTAAGGCTATTCAACAGTAACTTGAAACTGTGTGCCTAGCTCGCATATGCAATTGTTTCAGTTGTGCATTCACAGCTGACAACTGCCAATGCAGAGCAGTAGTTATGATCATTCATGCATGGAATATTTGCTTTAAGATGTGGATAACTACATGAAAATAGTAGAAACCAATTTCCATTCATTTCCCAGTACTAGGCTTCAAGACATTTTAGATATCTATTTATACCAAATTTGCCCAAAGAGTGCAGACAGGAGTGTAAAGCTCCACAACATGAAGACTACCTAAGCAGCCTCTACTGGCTCTTACAAAAATTAACAATAAATAGATATGCAAGTGGGCATCTTAAAATAACAGTAAGGACAATAATTAGATTAAGTAATAACTTGATTTCTACTATCATGTATCAATTACAATTTTCTAGTATCTGGTGTTGTTTGAGGACACCAGACAATAATCTTATTTAGAAACTCTATGTTTCATGCATAACTACCTAAGATATACAATGCCCTCCAGAATAATTCACTTTCTATGAATACTTCATGAAAACACTTGGTCTGGTGTCATCATGTTAGGAAGAACTTACAAAAGATCCAGGTGGCTTAAGAACATCCATCCAATATATTTTTGCAATGTATCTACAGACTGGCCTTTTAGGAACCTTGCAAGAAAAAGCATCCTTAGATTTCTTTCTACTGCGTATGAAAGAAGGGTCCGGTCAAACAGACAGATAATAAGGATTCCACTGATCAGTCATTTTATTTTAAGCTCAGCAAAAACAAAGCATTACCCAGACAATTCAGTGCTACTGTCTATTCAGGCTGTTTTCAGAAATGGTTAGGAAGGACCTCAGAATTTTGTTAAGTTCCAAAATATAAGCAGTTAATTTAACAGTCTTGTTTAGGACTGATGGTGTGGGTCAGCCCCAACTGCAGGCTACAGTTGTTACCAACAGATCCTTAACTAAGGTCCTCTGTTGGTCTCTTTGATCACGCGTTTGTAAGGCATCTAGCAAAGCATGAGTGTGTTTTCTGGGACCTCTTTATAATCCTGGAGTGCAAGCAACAGGAACAACTTTGCTCACAAATTAAAGTTCCAAGTTGTCACAGATCACTAAGAAGTGACTGCTGAGCACTGGAAAGAGGACAGACATTCTGCTGGCTTTCCCCTTCATCTGGGGAGCTGCCTGTGCCAACAGTCAACCGCGGTAGCTAACAGCGTGTGTAAAATTTGCCTGGAACATATACTGACAAGAGACCAGTTTAAAGCTTTGATCCTCCCCCTTTACCCTGCAAGGACAGCGATTTTTTTTTTCTTTTTAACAAACTTTTCTGAGGCTGTTTTTCAGCAGAACAAAGGGCTCTCAAAAAAAAAAAGAGATCTCAAAAGATCAAGATATTTACAGCCTCTTAAAAAAATACTGCAGAGCTCAGTCTCCCTTCAGTAAAGGCTTTCTCAAATATATTCTTCAAAGCCATGAAAACTAATTTTGCAACATCACTTACAACCTTGTCTTTCTGAAAAGGTTCTTTTAAAATATTTCACGTAAAAGTTTTCATTAGCTTCTGCTGCCCGAAAAGTATTTTTTTCTTGATCAGTTCTGTCCAATTTGTCAGTGAACTCACTGCTTCGTTCTTTCCAGCTCATCTCCCATCTTCTCTGCCCTTTACAGGCATACTTCAATAGCTTTGTCACTTCCATCCTGAGCAGACAAGGCACTAGCATTTTAGAATGCTAAAGATACACCTCTCATCTCTGTTGAATCTTCTAGAGGTACTTCCAGAGTTGCGTTCATAAGCTGAACACACCAGTTAAGATTTTTCCTTCTGTTTTCTTGTTAAACCTCACATAAAATTTCACTTATTTGCACTTGCAAAGCAAGAAACCCTTGAGCCACAAGTGGAACAAATATAAAGGTCAATGAGCATAGTAGACAGGCTGCAGCCCAAACAGCTTTCTCAAGAAATCACAGGAATAATACAGGAATGAAAGAAGTCACTTTTAAAAGATGTATCTTAATTCTGAAAGTTGTTACAAAAACTTTTGTCACCAATGGTTTTTGGATCTACCATCTAAGAATGTACAAGAATTTACCGGCTCAAAAGCTGTTTCATCTACTGAAGTTCAACATGTTAAAACACATTGAGTTTATGTATTTTGTACTAAAAGTATGCTTAGAAACGACATTACCTTAACCTTACTTTCAACGTGCTATTAAGCATCTTAACTACTGAACCCAACTAAACTGAAAAATGCGAAGTTACCTTGTACCTCAGCAGTCAGCATCATTACTTTGAACACTTATGTATATCAGGCTGATGATGGGGCTCTTTGGATTTATTTTAAAATTAGGCTGGGGAAAAAAAAAAATCATCCTTAAACAAGGCTGCAAGTTTCTTTATGCCATAAAAAAGGTGGACAGAGAATACTGTTCCCTCCCCCCCCGAAACTGTGAGAACATGACAAAAGTAACAAAGGAAACATTAATTTGGGGGCTTTATTTAATTTTTCTTTTCTTTTTTTTTTTCTTTTTTTTAAGATGCTACATAGTCAAACAGGATTGGTCTTTTACGGCATAGGACTAGTTTACTACTAATATTTTTTCCCCTAGATAGACTTATTTACATACAAAAACAGTTTCCTGACCACTGTTTCTCCAATGCTCAGATGATCAAAACTCCCAACAATTGTGTAGTGCCCAAAATACCAGGAGGCAGAAGAATCTTGCATCACTACAGCAGCAAATTTTTAGTTCTAGTCACTGGCTTTAAACAGGTGCCTTTTCATACCATATAGTATTAGTCAATTTTGTGACAATAAGGAAACATGAGATGAAATACATTAAATAAGTTAAATATGCATTAAACATCTCTGAATAACATTTTAATTCAACTAAATGAACCAACAGCAATGTAGCTTGGTCCCTTTATGAGAACAAGGCATTGACCTTTATTCCAAATGAGTGTCATACCAGTCAATATATGCCTCTTATTGATGCCTAGCACATTCAGCATTGCCACATACAATTCTTTTCAGCTTCTCACTATTCATTTAAGTGCCAAGAAATTGGTAACTTGCACAGAGTTGAAGACACTGACAGAAACTGTTAAATTTATGAGCAGAATGGTGGATTAACGTATTTTACAGAAATTATCAACACCTCCTGCCTAACCCAGCTCCAAACATCCAATAGGGCCAGCTCCAGCAGTGGAGGAATAGTTTGTCTATTTTTCCTTTTTTTTTTTTCCTTTTTTTTTTTAAAAAGAGGTAATCCAGCAACATATACCAGGGTCTAAGAATGTTTAAAATGACATATACAATATTCCATTGTAGTGTTGAATCATGATTTTCTCCCCACCTTCATCACTGAAGCATATTTTCTTTCATTCATTCATTGTACATTTTAAACTTTCTAGATTATGTTACATAGTATTTGTGCAGGGGTAATTTAAAGGCAAGACCTGTGAGATGTCATACATTAATTTTTTTTTTTTAAACATTGTTATGAATAAATTTAATCCAATGATATGGCAGAACCATCAAACCAATTTACAATTTCCAGCATGCTGCCTCTACAAGGCTATTTTTCCTATAATTACACCAAAGACAAAGAACAAAACCACCAAAGCAAGTAGTCTGGAGCTGAGCCCTTCATCCTTAACAGCAGCTGCAGAAGCAGATATTGGGTTGTTTGTCTGGGGTGCCTTTCTCATCCGCAGTCCATCTTCTTCCTAAAGGAAGATATATTGATTATTTCTACTGGGAAAAAAGCTTATAATATTCTCCCTTATCATATTTATTTTAGGTGGGCACAATAAAATAGGCAAAAGCTAATTTAGAGCTCTATTTCCTAGATAATCTTGAGAAGGAAAGGGCATTGAGGTAGGAGAGGAATTCTGTATCTATTTGACTAGCAGAGCAAAAATCACATGCTCTTGGAATTTTTCTCCTGCTGACTAAGGTAATAGGGGAAGCAATTAGGAAGCCTGCAAGAACACTCGTCCAAAGGCTGGACACAGCTCCAGAACTTCAAAAAAAAAAAATGATGGAGGGAATGGCGTGAAGATGTTTTTCTTGCTCTGTAAGCAAATATAGTGCTGTTGGGGAAAATGCTTTTCAATATAACTAAGGTAGGCTGTGAAAAATATGCAACTTTAAGGCAATAATACTCATCAATCCCCTAGTTAGATGTCACAAGCGAATTTCACCAGCATTTGAAGGGAAATCTATTTCCCCCATCATATTAATGCTGACATTTTGACATGAAACTAGTGGCAATAATTAGGATATTTTCTTGGTATGAGTTTGACAGCTCTCTTGATTTAAAGATGTATGAGACAACAGGTAAAACAACATCATAACACCAGATATTATCATTTCAAGTGGATATGATGCTCCCCACATCTTGATCTAAACTGTTGTGCAGCACAGCTGTGTGTTAGCACACTCCATTCCACACACACACACAGAGCACTTTAGGAGATGGTAAAATGAGCCTTTTGTGACCTAACTTGTATACAGCTGAAGCAATAGTGTTAGACTTTTTATGTGATACAGTATTACAGTACAAAAGTGTAAGATACTGAAGCGAAAGCCTCCAGTCTATACATAAAAAAATACTCAAGAAATAAAATTGTAATAAAAGTTACTGCAGCCTTAAAAATTGTCAGATAAGTGAAATTCAAAAGGCTCACTGTATGTCAGTGTTTCTCACTTTTGAATTTAAAGGGGCACCTAACATTCTGGAGGAAAACATTTTTTAAACAAAAAAAAATTATTTATTAAATGTCACAGACTACCTGATACCTCACTACTGCTCTAAGTCTAGATGGGGATAACTGGCTTTTGTAAACAATAAAATGTTGCTTACCTATATAGTAATTTTACTTTTCATTGTAAATATTTTAACTTCCTTTTGACAGTGACTCTAGCCTGACACTGACAGCACCTGGTGGCTGGCAGTAATTTAACATTGTTTTGTGAAGTTTTACATGTTTCTAACACTCCACAAAGGGAGCAACAGCTCACCATTTTAAGACATTACTGTAAGACATCAGCTCAATTCTACATATCTCCTGTACAGTGTTTATTCAAGACCTATTTGCAAAAAAATAAAGTAAAATCACATACTATTGTGAGACGCTGGCAAAACAAGACACAAGGAGAAGTTAAGGTTGTGTCTCACCTATATACATACATTATTTCTATGTGCAAAACAAAACTGGTTTACAAATGTTTTAAAGAATTTCTTCATGCATCAGCCAGCCAAGCAGCATCAGAGCTGACAGGACACAGTTCCTTTCACTGGGGTCCAATAGTCAAAAATTCCAAATTTTCATTGGTGCTGTTATCTATGAAACTAAGCATTTACAACAAATGAAACTACTGTAAAAAGAGTTTTTCAGCATGGTGATAAAGGCTTCTCAATTACTTGATTTCACAGCGATGTGCTGGATATGACAGGAAGCATATTTCCTATTAATCTGTCTTACTTTGGTCATTTCAACTGCATATTATAGGTGCAATTACTAAAACACTCGGTATTTGCACAACACTGCCCTCAAGCTCCCATCAGTTTGAGAGAACAGGGCCAAATCCAGCTTAACTCAGATTGAGAAAATTAGGTGGGAAAAGAAAAGAGAATTCATTACTTTGGGTTGCTATCCAATCAGTTTCTCTGACTGCATGACTTGTAAGCTCCTTTCAAAGGAAGTATTTTTCCAACACTTTTTCTCAGTTTATAAAGAGAAACCTAAATTATCTTTTAATTTATAGACAATATTAAAATATTGGTCAGGTGACCAAACCTTTAAGTTGGAAGCTCCTTTTTCAGGAAAGGGGTAAATCTGGGGAAAAAAAAAAAAAAGTATCTTTACCTTAAACTGTTTATTCTCCTCCCGTAACCTCTGAACTTCTACTTGAAGCCTCTTATAGTCTTCCATTACTTTCTTAACTTCAGTGTCATCCAAAGAAGAACTTATTGATTTAGACATTACAGAGGAATCTGTCTTTGTTGCAGTTGTGGATACAATTTTATTTATTTCTATGTCATGCTGTTAAAAAAGGATAGAGTGATTTTTGGTTAGTTATTAACACCACACCACACACCTGATATTTAGGAGGAGAATCAGGTAAAATTGTCTGTGCACACCTGAAACGTGCCTGTATCAAAAGAAATAAACAACATTTTTCTTTCTGTAACCTTTACTTCCCCTTTCTGTTTCACAGAAAACACCAGATTAGCAGCAGTAAGTGCAGACAGCATGACCTCAACTTTTCAGTCCCTGCATATATGGAAAAGGAAACATCCTTAGACCATGTCCCACAGTATGAATGGGAACTTATTTGTTCACAGTCCACTTATGGAGTATTCATGCTCTCCTCACCTTTCCCTTCCCAAGCACAACACAAATAGCTACTCCAGGAACCAGGGTATTGCGAGGAACTACCCTCCTGCTCTGCTGCAGTTCCCTTTCTCTTCACTCCCCACAACTGGCTATCGCCTCTCCATCTTTCTGCGCTTCTGTGGTGATGGAAGAACCTGCAACCCAAGTTAGGAAACAAGCTGCAGACCTCCAAACCCTCCTCCCTTTCCTGCCTTTGGATTCTCTCCATGTTCTGCACTTTAGAATGCAAAGGGCCTGGCTCTCATGAAAAACAAACCACTCTATTGCCACCCGAACTGCCACCAAAGTCTTAACATGAAGATTTTGTTTATATGAATAAAGTAATAGGATCTTGTTACTACTGGTGCTTTGTTTTGCCCTCATGAATTTTAGGGATTATAGAAAAAATTACGACTAAACAGAAAAGCTGTTAAGTTTCATTTAATTCAGATTTTTTCCTTCCTCTCATCACACCTCTGAACTGGAAACACAGAAAGTACCCTGGCCTAAAACAAAAGCACCTACTTTCAGAGCAAATGTTCACTGTCCGGAGCAGGTAGAGCAGACATAGCGAGACTACAAGAGTTACATTATAACAATACATAATCCTAATTACAAGCTGTCCAGTGCAAGGTAAAGCAACTGTGCCTTCAGTACCTACATACTAGGAAACATTTTTTCAGTTTATTCAATCCATTATCAGTTCTACATTTGACACTACATAATTCCATTAGAAATTAATGCGTTCATTACCCTAACAAAAAAGGATCCTACAATATTATAGCTGCTAATTGCAATATAACCCCTAACTGCATTTGTGTCCTCCTTACTAGCTTTCTACCAATTTACTTGCTAATATCAGTGTGGTATTGAGGAAGCAAAGGGGAGTGTTGGACAGGCAAATTTATATTGCTGATGGTTATAACTGCTTCAGTATAAACTCCGACCTTTATGACCATCAATCAGTACCTTTCAATTTTTTTTGAAATATTCTTTATCCTGTGATCTTTCACTAAGTGAAAACAGATCAACTCAAAGATTTCTTTGTGCTTGTGTTGCACTTACATTGTTCAAATTAGCTGCTAGGTACATTAAGCATACCAAGATTTTAAATAGTTTATATTGTGTTTTCAAAGGGTGATGCCATCCAGGCAGTGAAACAGAGGGTTCTGTCTTTTGCTTATATAGCTGTCTGTATAAACATGCCATTTTACATGATTTATTGCGGTATTAAGTTAAAACACTCAACATGCATCTGAAAATACTCACAGGCTTATCATTTTCGGCTGGTAGCTCAAACACACACCTAAGTTTCGAATCCATGAGTTCTTCCGGTTTTGCTTCTTTCCACTGGAATAATTTAATATTAACTTAATATTAAACATACTAGTATATTAAGGCAGATGGAAAAGGCAGTGTATTACATAAACATATCACATCACCTTACTCAGAAAAACCCCACAGGTGTTTACCATGTTACCATTAACCACATACATGATAAAAATGAAACCAAATATATAACTGAGTGGTACTGTAAAGGAAAACCAGATACTATGAAGAAAATCATTCTGAATAGTATAAAACTTACACAGGTAATTTAGGAGAGAACTGGGAAATCTGGAAGAGTAATTAGCATAGATAGGGGGAGCTATGGTTCTAATAAAAAAAAAAAAAAAAAGGGAGGGGTGCATTCAGAGGAAGGGAAAGATCACAAAAACCCAAATCAGTAATGTTAGTTCTGAAGTCTTTGTTCAGTGGCATTCCTATTCAATGTTTTCAAATTTCACATGAGGTTTTCTTCCTGACTGGTATGAACTACAAGTTCATACCAGTCCTTCTGGTATGAACAGAAGGACTGTTCTTCCCCTTCCTTGTTTTCCACCTCCTTATTTTTCAGCATCAACATCTAAACAGTAACAGATGTGCTACATACAGAAAGGGATAGTTCCCCCTCTCATCCTTCTCTCCCCTTCAACTAGGGAGTCTACCATAAAAAAGTTTCCTTCCAATATTTTTAACAGGGATTAACAGTTATAAATATTTGCTCCAGTATCAGCTGTAACCCTGAACTGAAAAGATTGATTCATAGTAGTGATATACAGCAAGAAGTGTCCACATTTATGTCCTGGAGTTCTCACATGCTTCTCTTCACTTTGACCATACTTCTGATAGCATGGTATTGCTCAGCATATCTCAAGTAGGCGTCAAATTATGGCTAACCCCTGTGCAACCTGAAGAAGTATTTGACTCATCCTAAATAGCTGAATCGTACTTCAGCTCTTCTGTGGCTGAAGTCAGAATTCTATTTTGAGCTCGTTGGCTGCCTGTGAAGTGTTGAAAGCTTTATAGTACTCCAGTAATTTGTCTCACCTGTTTATCCAGAATAGGAAGAGATTTGCAGAGTGGTAACAAAACTGAGAACTGCTCAAATGTTACAGGAAAAGAAATCATATTGGTCTGTAGAGCTCTGGAAAACTGAAAGGGCCATCTAGGTCCTAAAAAACATTCTTCGCTAGCAGAATAACATTTTTCATGGTATAAAGTAACTCATAAAAATTAAAGAGTTAGAAAGAAAGGCAGACTGGCTTATCTTTCTAGTGATGTAGACATTTTATTACTATTGCTGCTTCTCCCACTGGATCTTATTTTGAGGCCATTAAACAAATAATAGTTCCATAAATCTCTTTCAGAAGGGAAATTCTTAACCCTGCGGAATGCTGCAGCTTTAAAAAGTTATTCAGAAGAAGATGCCTGTTGTGAAGACTACTATAAAAAAGCCATGATATGCACTCTGAGGTTTTGGGGGGTTGGCTTTTTTTGTTTTTAAGTAATACACATACCTACAAACACACACAAGCCCCACACTTTAGATTAATGGCCTCTTTTTCTTTTTTATTGTGTCCTCAATAGCTACCGAGCATTCTCTCAAGAGAACAAAAGCTAGACTACAGGAAGCTTCCTTGTGCCTTCTTGCAGTAGCAAATCTTGCTGTTAGAGGAAAGCCACCAGTTGACATACCGGTTTGTTCCTTTCCAAGTTGTCTTAATGTAGCCTCACATCTTATTTCTACATCTTTTGTCCTTCTTTGCTACAGCACCTACATGCTTCTGTTACTCTAATTTGTAATCCACAGGACAGAACCTATGAGGGCCTTTCATTTACCTAAGCCACAACAGACATAGGTAGGGATAAAGAAAAATACAATACTTGTAAATCATCCACCTGGTTCTTGCTGGGAAAAGGAGCTGCTCAAGGGAAGACTCGAGACTGAGAGTAGAGGCATAAAATATAAAAGATGCCACTGATTTAGAATATATTCTGTATATTCTTAAAACATATAGTTCAAGTTGGCCTTTCTAAAAAATGATATATGGAAAAAAATTACAACTACTTAACATTTGCTTAATGGCTTGGTATTCCATTACTGACAGCAGCATCCTCAAGAAGCAACCACAGACACCAACAGTGTCTTTCAGTGTGAGGCTCCTGGGGCTCGAAATAAACGGAAAACACCTTCCCGTGCACAGTGATGGAAATCTGGCAAAGCTTTCAAGGATCACTCCAGTGTGGTTCAAGAACAGCCCTTAAGGAACACAGTCAAAGGTCTTATAATATTATACAATCAGAAAGAAGTCCAGTTTAATTAATTTCAATACTTACTACTGCTTCCATGTCTGAAGTATCAGCTGGAGCAAACATAGACTGAACCATAAACTTGTGTTTACTTTTCTCATTAGGGTCATAGTCAAAAGGCTGTAGCATCACTGTAAGAAAAACCCCAAAACACATTATGTTAACATTGCTCTGATGCATAGTCATGCACTGATGACAGAGTTACCAGATTAGAGAAATACAAACATTAAAATGGTTTTAAGTTGTATGTCTGTTATGACCAAAGCAGCAGCTGAGATCAGGAACGTCACTTTAAAACAAAATTTTAAAAGAAGATAAGAGAAACAGTCGTCTTCAGTCTGTCAAGATTTTTGTCTGAGAATTTTAGAAATGCTGATCACTGTACAATATTCTGCACACAACTATGGCAAGATAATAATAGTAATTTATAGTAAACAGGATAATCTACATATCTTCTGGGACAGAGGGAAAAATTCTCAAAGAAAGCATCTTTTTTCTTCCTCCATTCTTGGGGCAGAAGTAACAAGCTGGCATTTTGATTAGCTGTACGCACAGTATTCCTGATGGTTCCTGAGAAAAGCTACAGAGGCAAAGTCAAACATTTTAAACCTTGAGGTTCAAGTCTCAGGATGGAAATTTCCTCTACAAATTTTAAGAGTCTCATGGTATTTGTTTTATCAAGTACAAGTATTTCTCTTCCAAAAATAAGTTGCTGAAAGTTTGTTAGGAATTTATAGCTGGAAGTTTATGGTTAAATGCTATATAAACTTCAACTCTGAAAGGCATACAAGAAATGTGTTTCTCCCCATTCAAAAATTACCAACATTCCAGAATTTACTTTGCAGAAAACGACTGTGTTCAGAGGACAGAGAGCAAGGAATGGCAGGCTGGGTGTGTGTGGGCTTTTTTTTTTTTTTTAACATTTTTTATTTAACAGTAGGAATTTCCTTGTCTTTTCTGTTTGGGTAAAGAACTAACACGTTAAAGTAACTTGAAGAGGCAGAGTTATGCATTTTGTTTACATGGAATATCCTTTAATCACAGTGCTCACTCAGAACCCCTATGTTTTGCAAATGACACCTGGATATTCAGCTACTGTGACATTAACAAACACTGGTTTAGCTTCAGCATGAGACAAACAGATGTGAGAAAATAAGCAAAGCACTTTACACAAACATGCTATTAGATACTGCAAAAAGCTACCACCCCCTCAAATTTAAAATGAAGCTTGCATATACTGCAATTACAACTAACATAAAAAATGGTGTAAGGTTTAAAAATTCACATTTTACGACCCATGAGGCTACTTCAGTCCCTCAATTCAATCACTAAGAAGAGAAGCAGTTCAAGGATTAGGATTACTTTCAAGTACTAGTGCTATTAACATTATGTGCCCAAATTCATACGCACTAATTGCAGGGGTTTGTCATATAAAAGCAATATTCAAAGATCCCATTTATTGCAACTGAAGGCAAGTCAAACCAATTTGCCTCCTTCATTGAGCAGAGTATGTTATGGCTGTACCATCTCTATTACGCACACAATCTGTGGCTATCAACAACCACATGCCTTTTAAAGCCAGAAGAGAAGGAAGACAGCAAATTCTCTCAGACGAGGTGCTTTAAAAATTATTACACATTTTAACTCACCTTGTGGTAATCAAATACTAGTCAAAAATAAGTGTTTGCAGATTAACAGGCTACTTTTAAAACTATTTTTCCAAACAGAAGTGACCGCACTGTGAAAGCACATATATTTCAACATTGCATGATACATCACTGAAAAGCAGTGGTGTTAATTTTTTCTCTCCTGTAGTAGACACCTAACTTATTTCAAATCTACATAATGTGTAAGATCCAACTGGGTAGTCAAAACTATCCCCTGTTTATGGAACTTCTCCAGATCTGCAGTTTTTTCAATTCACTTTGCTGAGTGCAGCTATAAGCTCATTTGAAAATCATTATTTCCCAAGTGATAGTGCTGAAGCCGTTCCCAAACGCCAAATGATTGCTGCTCTGAATTCCATTCACTGAATCATAAGAGCAAGCAGCTAGAGAGGGCTTGACAGTACAAACGTTGTTAGCACTTGTATTTTTAGATCAATACATGAAAGCCACATTGACACAAATTATTCAGCAAATGTCTTGTAAGCCAGATGGAAGCTCAAAAATATGTACTTTGTTCAAGAGGAAACCAAACCATTTCAACATTTATTCACATACTATTGGGGGTTTCTGTGAAAGATCAGTTCTATGTAATTGCCCTAATTGCTAGAGAATTTGCTACTGTGAATGTGGCTCCTTTGTTTTGACTGGAAATTCCATACCTTACACAAGAACTATGTGAAAAGTGTATGTTCCTACAAAATGCCTTATCAAATCAGTCACCTCATCTGGTCAAAAGTGGCTGCCCAGCTTTCACCAGAACCCAGAGTTCTAAGAAACAAAATGATTAACATGATCTTGAAGTTTACTAGCACCAGCATCTACTAGGCAGAGCTATGTATTTCTACCGCCTTCTAAACTGATCACCTTACAGCTAAAGCACCAGAAGTATTCCACCACAAGCAAAAACTGCAAAGACATTGAGAGATCAATGAAATGAGGAGTAACACAAGTTGTATTTGTTAGCAGCCCACTTGTCTCTCAAAATTAAAACACGAAGGGCCAACCTTACATACATCCTGTTCTGAAGTCTCTGCAAAGAAATGGATACCAGCTTTCTCACGCATTCCTGCAATACCCCCCCATATCTTACGCAAGGCCCTCTGTAGATGGCGAACGAGAGGCGGTGACCACCTAACATGCTCCTTCCTTTTTCTAGAACAGTTTACTGGCA
Source organism: Haliaeetus albicilla (assembly GCF_947461875.1). Taxonomy (NCBI): domain Eukaryota; kingdom Metazoa; phylum Chordata; class Aves; order Accipitriformes; family Accipitridae; genus Haliaeetus; species Haliaeetus albicilla. The sequence goes on from NC_091484.1 coordinate 6,440,262, forward strand.
AAGTGAGTAACAATGTCAGAAGCATTAAACTCTTCTGGTTTTCCTACAGTAAACCTGCACTCTCAAGGAACAGAGGAAATTTGAGCAAGGAACATGGAAGGAGGTAAAACTCCATCCATAATGCCTGCTAGGATCCAGCACTCCCTTCCAAGAGCAGAAGGAACAGAAGTCTCCCTGCTCAGAGAGTCAGCAACCTTCCTCTAGTTTCCATCTAAATTTATTAATGGCCTGTTTACTTGGTCCTGGACCAATAGTGCCCTTATGCTTAAATATCAAAGAAGGGGAAGAGTCAGCTACTTCTGGTGCACTCCAAGACATCAATCACAGTAACTCTTGGCCTTCTGGTAAACTAAATAAGCCAGACTCAGTGGATCCTCTCTGGTCGAGGCTCCCCATTCATTCTCTGCACCTGTTCTGGCTTCAACTCCTCTATATGAGCTACTCTAATTATACATCCAGGATATTTTACTCATGCCCTGGACAATAGCATAGACCCTTTTACCTCTTCCATTATCCAGCCTGTTTGCACATACTACATTTGCCTTATTCACAGCCACATTATGTCAGCATCTTGGTCACCCTAGCCAGCCCCCTTAACAAGTTTGCAGTTATAGCAGGAGTATTTTATTCTCCAAGTACATGATTTTGCAGTTTTTCTGATGAAACTCATCCTGTTTCTCTTACCGTAGCCTTCAAGGACACCCAGTTCTGCTGCGTATCTTCAGCCTCCCAACTTTACATCATCATCAGGGTTTTTAGTGTACTCTTTGTGCCAGAATTGCTTATAAAAGCGTTAAACAAGAATAGTACCAAGAATCATTCTCAAGAAACGTCACTAGTAACTTGCTGCTATTACATTTCCATCCACCACATCACTGTTTACTCTTAAGTAGACCATTCAATAGTCTGTGAATCTATTTTTCCTTTCTAGCTTTATTGATAATTTTCCCAAATGGCACTGCATGAAATTCTTTATGGTCTGGATAGATCAAATCTACCACACTTACATCACCTTTACATAAAATACCCCAACCAGCTACAGGGGCGAGCCTCAAGATCATTGTGCAATTTGATCAGCTCTGCTAGAGGTGAGCAAAGGACACTCACATCTACAGAAACAGGCAGAATCCACTGCACTGCTTCACATTTGTTCCATGTTTACATAGTTCTTTCTGTAAATATTTCGGTAGTACTAAGAAATGTTGAATCTGTGAAGACCAAGATAGATTCTTCTAAAGCAAACGGACAAAACCAACCCAAAACTTCGCAGTTGCTACATAGCCCTGGGAGGCCCGGGCAAACGGTGCGCAGCAGCAATGTTGCCTCTGGAGCTGCAGCAGTGGACGGGACACGACCGGTGTCTTAGCCAAAGGGGCAGACCCACTGCGACAGAAGAGAACAGCAGCTGCAGAAGCACCCTCCTGAAGGCAATGCAAACCACCTTTTCCAAGTCAGGCAAGTTTACAGAAGACTAAAAATCCTCCCCAAGGATATTCAACAGCAACCCAAGGATAACGTCAGCTTTTCCCCATTTTTAGGAAGCACGTTCAGACTGCTCTCTTCAGTGGGACAGTGTGCACAGATGGTACCATCTGTACTTCCTCTCTCCCCCTGTTATACACCTATCTGCAGACTCATCAGCACCGGCTTGTATTTTTTTCACTCTTTCTTTGTAATCCATTCATGCCTTTTGTTTAGATTTCAACCTCTTGGCAGTGACAAAAATCAGATATATTTGTTGAAATAAGACGTCTTTAACAAAAATGGAATGTGTGCAAATACTCTTTTTTCCAAAGTATTTCAGACCACATGCAATGAGATCAGATGACAGCGTACACATACACTTCCCGACAGTTACATAAACGCAGTTGTTAAAATTACATGCCATTATATAACAGGTGAAAACATGGGCTACAAACCTGACATTGCAGCAAGCAGTGTATGCTGACAGGGACTTAAACGCTGATATTTAGGAAAAGCTGTGATATGGCATAAGAAACCAGTATTTGAGACTCCACTAGAATAAAGCAAGCTTTACTTTTCTAGCATTTTATATGTTTTAAGTGAGCTGTCATGCTAGTATGAAATCAAGTGGAATAATGTTCTGACTGCTGCCTCTATCTTAGGGCGGAATATCTTCTCATACACTTACATCAAAATAGTACAGATACAGTTTCACAGGAATGTAACAAAGGCATCCTGTTACTACAGTGCAAGAAGAAAAGGCTGCCCCAAACTCCGCTTCAGTCAGTAACACTGAGAAACTAAAAAATTGTTCCAGAGCTTCATGCCACTACACCTAGGCACTGATTTTTTGGAAAGACAAGGTGCAGTACCAACACAGTGCTACCAAGAGGCTGTGTTAAAGCCAGTCAGAATTCTCAAGAGGACAGATTGCATATAGTAAATACAGCCCAATTACTTTAAGTGTCCGGAAGTGATTACTGAAATAACTATATTCCAATAATTTCTCACCAGTAGTATTTTCACTAGGTTTGGAGGAATTCAAATCCTATTTATTCAAGTCCTATTTTTACACCCTGTGCAAGACTTGAATTACACAACTGAAAAATAACTGATTCAGAAGCAAAGAAACAAATTCTTTTTCACTTCATTAACTACAAAATCAGCCCTCTGTTCTTAAGCAACATTACTCCCCTCTTTCACACATCTCCACCCTTTCTGTGAATTTGAAAACAATTCTGTTCTGTAAGTTAATGAAAATCCTCTCTTTGATCACCCCTATCCAAAAGATTCCTTCTGCTAATCAGAACCAAAGACACTGCCATCTTCCAAGTCCAAAATTAGGTCCCATGCATGGTTTAAAGGAGCTACCTGGAGTGCAATATATGCAGCTCTATTAAAGAGAAATTCAATCACAGTACAAGATAAAGACAGCTTCAGTTTAGAATGTTTTAGGAAGAATTAACATTTATAACCCCCAAATTCTGTAACACATCAACCTATAAATTTGCCTCAATATATTACCTAAAGAACAATGAATGTGTACTGCTTGTATTTTAAAATATAATGTTAATGTAAGGACTGGTAATTTAGGATTGTTATTTGTTATTACTAAGTTATTATCAGCATGTAAATATGTAGAACACAAATGTGAGCTTGTGATTAAATATACCATAGCCATTCGCAAAACTAACTGAATCATAAATCACTATGAATAAAGTTATCAGAAAAGGGATGTATTTTTCAAAGCTACGTAAGCTAGAGCAAAGCATAGCTTAAGGTTAGCACAGCAATCTCACATAATGGGATACTTGAAGTCAAGTCTTGGACTAGATCCATATTCTATCTGGTATGCCTATGGGAAGAGCCAGGCTGGAAAAGCAAGTAAGACGTTGGCGTGCTGGTAGCATAACATAAGATGGTTCATACAACACTTGCCTAGACTATATTCTGCTCAAGGTAGAGCAAAGGGGTCATTGTAAACAGAAGTTTAAGAAAATACTCAATGTTGAGATCAAGACAACGTTTTAAAAAGCATGGTAAGTGCCTGCAAAGGAAGCGGGCTTTTAATTTCAAAAGTCCATCTGATAGATGAAAAGAATCCACATCTTTATAGCATGAACATAATTTGTAGCTAGAAACCATGCTAATTTTCATTATCACTTCATTGATTTCTACGCATTTAATAAGCTTGCCTGCAGCTAGTATAGATGACAGACAGCTTTACTTGGGAATTGTCCTGAGTTTTAAAAATCTCAATTTTTCTCTAGAGAGCTTTTTCATTTACATATTAGTCACTTCAGAACTCACTGGATACATGCTAACCTTCTTCTGAAGCAGAAGTGCTTTGCCTGCCCCACCTGCAGCTACCACATTGCACTGGTTATCTCCGCACTGTGACATTCCCCAGAGATTAACTGCAAGCGAGGCACAATTCTGCAATCATATACACGCTCAGTTTGACACAGTAGAAATCCCAAAGACAACAGATCAATGAGTGTGCAAATGTAGACATGCACAAGACGACTTACAGGATTGAAGTCTCTTAATGTTACAATGCAAAGTATTTCTGGGATCAATTTTTATTTTGTTGAAGCAAGCTCTCCAAGTGTGAGGTGTTTGAATATTTTCCATTTTTTACTTAATAAAACGTAAGTCTTGATTTTTACTTTTTGATTTTTTTCAAGTAAAAAGCAATAGTTTTAGCTCCCAAAATATTTTATTCCAGACTAGAAAAGTTTGATAAGAGACTAACAGCAAACTGTATAACCTATCAAGAAGTAATTTTTCTTATCATGCCAATATTGAAATTTATTAAAAATAGTAAAATAGATCTGCATGTTTATAGAAATAATTTTCTTAACTAAGAAGTCAGACTTTATTCATGCAGTATGCCACTACTACCTGCTTTGATAGAATTCTTTATTAAAAACATGGATCAGAGAAGTCATTAAGAAAATACACTGTTTTAAAGCATGTATCGTCAGCAAGTTAATAATATACATACATTCTGTTTATGGGAACTAATCAGCTCTTTACGCTTTCAAAGTAAGCCACTCCTTTGCTTTTCCATTACCAAACTTAGGCACGTCAAGAGCTACTGACTCATTAGAGAAAATTAACTTTTCCTATGGAACAGCAAAGATTTAGTCACTTGACATTTCTAACACCAAAGCACATTGCATCTTCAAGGAACACAAAACAAGCATGGTCTGAAAGTAAATGTTTTCATTATTGGTTGTACTAGGCAGTTTCACAACAGCCAACACCAGTCTAAACTGGTGTGGCTGCAGTCCACTCAGTTTTATTCTTCCTTCGACATGCCCGCCCAAGCACTTGTTTGACCCTGTGGTGAGCTGGTTCAGGAAGTGAAGCTGGCAAAAAACTAACCGTACAAAAATAATCCCACAGGGAGGGCAGGGCTGCAGCAGTACTGGTTTGGATAGGCTGGCTAAGGCTGTTAATGAACTATATTTAAAACATTTATGTATTTCTCCTTTTTTCCCCCTCCAAAATGAGACGTAACCCAAAACTTATTACTGCTAGAGACCAGGAATAAGGGATGTAAGGATATAGGAAAAGGCTGCTTCTCCATGAAATCACCACCTCTTACTTTTACAAACATTCAACAAAATACTTTCAGATTGCAAAGCATTCCAAGAAATAATTGATTAGAAGCAGCTATTTTCAATCACCAAAAAACTACTTGAATGGCTTACCAGAAACATTAATTGATGTTCCTGCATCGATAATTCCACTGTTAGGCCTTACACAGTATCTACGCGGTGCTGTGGTCTTAACTTTGAAGCACACATTTCTGTCTGTAGGATTGCCGAGTTTCAGATTTGTAGTAACAACATCTGTGAAAGGACCTGAGAAGAAGAGCAAAAGCAGACTTGAAATCACACAGAAAGTACTTTTCAAGCAAAGGCTAAGCAGGCTCTAAATCTCTGTTCACAAATCTTATAAAGTAATTAGATGTTCATTTTCCATCTATGGCATGTACAGATAATCGTGCACGCAAAGCTGAAGATGCAGCGAGGCCTCAGCATTCTGATATGCAGCTTGCTCCAACACTCACAGTGCAACAGCTGAAACTGATCATTAATCACAAAACAAAAAGGAGGAAATCATTTATATATGGTGCCAACACAACATGGCATTCAAATGATGCCAAATTCTCTGCTGTATCACAGTTACTCCATACTAACTACTGAATCCCAGTAAACCCAGGCTTACAGAGATACAATATATACCTATGCTACAGATGATAAATAGGAGAGTACAGAAAGTTAACTAGAAAGGGAATGATAACAAAGTGGCTACCACAGATTCATCTGCATTTGCAAGCTGTACCTCCACAGAAGCAGGATTCCACCAGGTATTCAGAAATGCTGTACCATAACCAGCAAGATAAGCATTCAGTGTGCATCCCCTTTTCCTATCAAGTCTTTTTTTTTTTTTTTAAATAACTCTCTTGGCTACTAGAAATGATAAACCAGAAGAAATCTTCATAAAGTAGCCTACCTCACATAAGACAGGAAATAACCATGTAGAAATAGGAAAATTCTTGGATGCTGAGAGCACTTGCAAAGATTTCTGTATCAGTAAAGCCAGAATCAAACCATTGTCAAGGTCTGCAACACCAAGTGCAGGCAAATCAATTTCTTGCAGGCCCACTACCTAGCTGAAACTGCCAAAACCCCTCAGGTTAGAGAAAAGGCTAGTTACTGATTTTCTACAAGACACTGATAAATCAGACAGGTAGCATGCAACTGCAGTGCTTGCTCAGATGGTAAAGAAGTAAAATTAAAAGAAATATAACAACTCTTTGATCAACTGTCTTCTGCATAAAAGTAATTAATTTGATGCCTGAATAAAACTTCTTCATCTATCCTCAGGATTAAAAGCAAACTGGTCAAAAAAAAAAAGCATTCAACTTTTCCTTGCAGAAATGACAGCCCTAAAATTTAAAAAGGGTGAATGATGACGACGATAACAACAACAAAAATACTAGCAGGCAACATTCCACCATCCTCCTCCTGCAGCATGGTTGGCTTAAAATAATCTGAGTTTGCTTCCTTTTCTACAAATTTATCACACAAATTTGTCCCCTAAAATGAAATTTCATACAGCTGTAAAAGTATTACAACCTGCAACCTTTATCCTTGATCCAATTTGTTTTACATAATTAGAAGGGGGAAAAAACCAAAACAATCACATGCCCCAAAACCGCCAACCAGACAACAATGTAGCACCATTTCTGCCTGCACTCTAAACAAGCCAGATTTGCATTTACAATGCAACCTGGTAGCAAAAAATTGAAGCAATAAAACTTTCAGATCCCATAACAAAGATTTCACTAAACCTGTGCCTGGTGAAACACTGAGATGTGGAAGTGAATGCAACACAGCTGTCAAGTTTTCTCTGTGTTCTGCATGCAAAGACAGACTTTAAGTCTAATGGAAAATAACTGGGCAGAAGCGGCAATGAGTTGTTAAAGAAGTTAAACTATCAGAAAAATCCAGCAAACATTTAGGTGGGTAAAGACAGCTCAAGATAGCTCTAACTTGGAGAAGTCTAACATTTCAGAAGAAATTACTTGATGCCTAAGCATTAAGGATGTGCCTTTACTAAAAAAATACAGCTTGAGCTATTGCAGAGAAGAGGGAGGGTCGTCTGTACAAAGCCCTACATATGCAGCTGCATCCTCAATAGTGCTTTACTAGTCTGCATGCTGGGATAGATTTCCTGTGGGAAATACCATGTTTTTACTTGGCTGATCCACGAATGTGTGCGGGATTTGTGCACCCCAGCACAGAGCTGCTGTTTGTAATAGTAATACGACAACAATTCTGTGTGTAAAATAATTTCCAAATGCAGTTACTTATTGCTAACATAGATCATACCAAAATATTTGGCAGCAAAACCTTTCACCAGACCGAATTAATTTCTTCTTGTCTGCTTGACATTTCCTCTTCTTTTCTGTCCTCTAAACTTTAACTAGTTTCTTTAGATACGTTTTCCCCAAATTACAGGTTTTGTAGATCAGCCAGCACAACTGTACTAGAAGGCTGATGTCTGCCTTCAGCAAACTCGTGCACAGGCATACTCCTTATGGCATTGCTGTTTGAATACTGCAGCAAAGCAAAACAGAGCAGACAAATGCAGGGTTAAAGTGCCATTACAGGTGTTTTGAAGCATGTAAAAAAAAAAAAAGAGAGTATTACTGAGGGGTAATTAGGGCATGGCAGTGAAATATTAGCAGCTTGGCTGGCCTGCCTTTTAAAAGCAAGGCCCATGGACTGCCAACTCAGGCTGAAATGAAACCTTGGTAGCCTGTTGTTAGATTACTATAGCCTAGGCTAGACATTTTTGGGGGAGGTTGGGATATATGGGAGAACTGATCCCAGGATAAACACAAGCTAATTCTGTACTGGAGATACACCTTTGCTTTCCAACATCTGGATTTAAGCACTGCAGGTAAGGTTAGCTTCAGTTATTGACAGTTATATGCAACACACACCTACCCTGGAGCTTCATTTTTCAATTCAAGGCTTTAGGACTTCTGGAATCATACCCACAGACGCAGTAAGACAAAATGCTCTACACTACTTTCCAATGTCTTCGTCCCCACTGCAAATGGATGGGCTATTCATACAAGTATATGCAACACTTAGATAACGCCTATACCCCCAAGGTGGGCTGTAAGCACAATTGCGATCAGTCAGATTGGTGCATCTGAATTGTACTTGGGTTAAAAGCAACAAGTTACCTCTGCAGTGAAGAATGACTCTTACTACATGCCTAAACAGAAGCCTCACTTTTAAAAAACACAACCTTTATTTTGTAATGTTCAAAACAAAATAATGTATTTTTGATTGCTCTTAATATTTCTAGATTAGTTAAACTTATATGAAGGTAGTGGGATTTCCAAATGACAATTCACACTTCTTAAGAAAAAAAAAAAAGGCACTATTTTTTTCCCATGCTTTTAAAGAACATGAGAAAAATGCCACTGGTGTCATCCCAAGGACAAAGTTATGGGAAACTCAGGGTCTGTACATGCATCATCTGACATGGGGTTGTCATGGGAGCAAGCTGTCTAGAAGGAAGAATGTAGCAAATTGAATTTGGCAGTGAAAGTTTGGAATATTCCACAAGGGCTCGATGACTTTTTCCTGCCAGTTAGAATAAAGTCAACTTGTGTTAATGCAAACTGGGCATCTAGTGATATGCAAACTAGCAATACTACTTACAGAAAAGAAAACATAATCTCATATACTCATGCAACAATGAACAGTAAGAAGTATCATGGGTTTTCATAGGGTCACTTTTCAGAAGGGTTAGTTTCAAACTACAGCTGTGGCTTTCCACCCAGGAGCTATGCATACGACCCTTCACATTTGAAGATCACAGCATTATCTCAGAATCTGCCACGCTCCATTTCCTATTCAAACACCAGTGCTGTATCAATCTTTTCCTAAGTGTGCCATTCTGCAGTGTACCGCATTATAATATCCCAGATCATTTTAGTAATAATACAAAAGCCTGAGAATTACGTCAAAAGAACATGATGTCAACTCTATTTAAATTTTAAATAACTCTCATTGCAAAAAAAATTGCTCATAATTGTACCAGCAAATCCGAGCTGATAACTTTTTGATCAGCGCAATACTTGCTCTAAGTTTCTTGCCATTTGCTACTCACAGTAACCACATTAACACAGCTACATCATTTGTACTGAATCTTAATACAATTATTCTCACCTTAACCAAACATGCTTTAGCATGACAAATAAACAATCCTCATACACATGTACTTTCAATGCAGCAAGAACACTGTTGTAGCACTGTTTGGCATGTGAAAGAAGTCAGCACAAGAATCAACAGAGGTAAAGCTTTGACGGCACAGGCTTGGGCAGGAACCTTCGAACCAAACAGGCACAGTCCTCTGCAGATTTTTATGTGCAAATACTACTGCATCTTTAAAATTAACTACACACATTAGGCGCGGCACAACCCCATGGCTGCTTTATTCCTGCATCAGTCTGTCTCACTGCTGAAAGAGGAGGTGGTCTGACCTCTCATCTCCACCAGCTGCTTGTGCTAGCTGCACAGTGTTCACCTGCTCGTGCTGAGAGTTGAGCCAGAGAGCTGCTTGGGCTGAAAATTAATCCACTTAAGAGACAAGGAGTGAGGGAGGGGGCAGTGGGGAAGAGAAAAAGGAGAATCAGTTTTCAGGCAGATCAAGCAGCAGTCAGACACTGGCATCAGGGAAACTGCATTTTTCTGCACAGCATTCTGCCAAATTAAGGCAAAAACGTCTCATATTTAGTAGGTTAAAGCTAACACACCTAGGCATATGTGCTGCAGTCACACTTGTAGTGTTGGCACAGTTGTTGAAAGTAATTAAGGCACATGCCTAATTTTTTCTGTGCTTAAATCTAATGCAAATTCTCATCTGTTTAAAACCAGGCATCCCCTAAAAAATTTAGCGGACTGGTGCTTTTCAGAGCAAAGGCACTGCAACAGGAGCACTCAATCCAATCATAGTCATGTTAAACTGGCAATCGTTGATCAACAAGACTAAGAATAAATTCTCATCAAGTTGCCCATGTTATTCCCAGAATGTTTGAGATGCACTTCAATCATCCTCCCCTAAAAAACTTCTGCCACTCCAGCTTGGCACCAGAGATACGTATCCAAAAGCAAGGTAATTGGAAACAGGCAGAAATACAGGCAGAGTTTCTAGTGAGACACCACCTCTTGTACTTCCTTTGTAAAAAGCAGTGGAATGCAACAATAAGAGGGGAAGGATGTATTTCACCACAGCTTAATCCCATCGATGTGTCAGATGAAAGTCATTAATCCCCTGACATATTACTCAGCCAGTAACCAAGGAATCTTTAATAAGGGAGATGGTGGAAAGCAGTAGAGAGGAAACTTAAAATTGTTCTGTGGCTATTCTCAAGAGCCCAAATCCTACATGTTGATGTGCCCTGATTAGTAGATGTCCACATGGAGCAATAATTCATCCAGTGAAAGAGCCACATTGACCCCACGTGTGAGGGGAGAGGGTGGGGGTAAAACCTGATACTTCAGGCTCCCTTCCCCATCACACAGCACGCTGGCTCCTGCTCCCACAGCGTGAAGTGCCTCCCTGCCAGCTTGGTCAGCTCCTCAAACTGGGGATGCACCCCACCCTGCTCTAGCATTTATGAACCTACTGCAGAGTCCTAAGTGAGAGTCTATTAGCACCATCGACAAAACAACTACCACCCAAGAACAGAGTCATCTCTCCATCGGAGTATTTCAGCCTTTCTACTTACAACTTTTCCTATAATCATATCCGAGTTGTTTTTCAGTTCCTTTACTATGCCTCTGACAGTACCAACAGATTTCATTTTATTTCCACAATTTCTCCCATTTTATTCTTGAGGGTGTCTATCAGCAATAGAGAGACAGTCAAGGTAAAAACACTAGCAATGAGCAAGAGGGTTCAACAACAGGTGTAGAACTTGACTTACTGTACACTTCTTTTTAAAGTTATATATAAGTTGATGACCTTTAAAGATAAACACTAAAATGAAAAAAGCTGAAATGTCAAGCAAGACATCTTGAGCTATCAGCCAGGTGCCTGTGAATCAAGAACACCCAAGATCCAATCAAACTCTCCCACCATCTTACTTGTCTTTAGACAAATCACTTAAAGGCTTGATCTTCTGCTATTAAGAGCCTTAAGAGTTGACAGCAACTCCAAAACAGAAGGAGGTTTGGACCCTTACAGTTTTCCTCTCTGTGAAGTCAGGAGAATACTTATCTAATTACAGAGAATCTTGTGGAGATTAGTGTTTTGAAAAGTACTGTATGCCAAGTTTTAATCATCATCATCATCTGGCTCTGGAGACATTCATAATTAAGTGAGCATCCGCAACTTTTGAAATCTGACAAGTCAAAGAATAAGAAACAATAAGTGCTCGTGTTGCATAAACATCTGATTTAACAAGTAACTCATTGAGAGGACCCAACAACTCCAAATTTGGTAACTACTTTTAAGAAAAACTTAAGCCGCTCTTAATCCTGGTGTAAACCACTCACAAACCTTTCAATCTCAGCTCAGATTTTAAATGGAAGTAGCTAGAAAACCCCACCCCCATGGAATCAATTTCTTTACTTGTACCACAACTATCCTCACCCAAAAGAGCCCTTGAAGCAAAGTGACAGGAGGGAAGTGGTCATTTCCACTTCTTCTGTGTCAAGCAGTAGAAGCCTTGATGAAAAAACTATTACAAGAATAGAACTGCCATCCAAATCACTCCCCATGCAATAGCTGATGCAGTGGAGTAATTTTAAGAAGTATGTAATCAATAAAATGAGCTAAGAAAAAAGAAAAAGATGTAGAAAACCAACAAAATTACATGATCCAGACGCCAAAGTTGGAGCAAGGTTGGCAGTAAACTATTCCATTTGGATGGTTTAATCAGTGTCCTCCTCTGGCCTATTTTGGCACAAACTATTTTTCCCAGAGCATGCCTCATGCTTAATGGGAAAAAAAACCAAGGAAAAAAAAAAACCCAACAAAAAAACCCAAATCAAACCAAAACCAAGTATAAGACTGAAGACTATTTTCAGGATATCTATTAGTATGTAATTTTTGTCACCTTTTATTCCTCAGAGGATCATTAACAGTTTGACTTCACAGTTGTAAGAACTGAGAGGCCACACATAAGCTTGCCAAGAGAAATGGAAGAGTATGTCCTTTAAATAATTTTGGTACCAAGTGTCATTTGTTTTTTCCAACTGATCTCTTCAGAGTTTTATTACAGCCAAACATTACTTACAGCAATCTTCGGCAACAAAAATCACACGACATGAAATATCTTCCCTCCATCCTAAACTCAAAACAGATTTCTGAACACAATTGCATAAACAAGAGACTGATAGCAGAGTTGGCTAGCTTTTAGAGGTTTATCTGTGTTTCAGCTGTGCTTTCACAACCTTTTAGAACCGAATGCCAAACATATCATATTACTTTGCTCATTCCACTCACAAATACCACATGTACCAATTCTCTCCAGGTATGAAAACAGCTCAGAAAATAGTGGCATACCTTCTTTTGATAGTGCAATAGTAGCTACATCTCTTTCAATAAGCATGACATAGCAAGACCTATTTAAAATAAGACATGTACTTATTCTACATGACTACAAGCCTCATTCATGGGGGTTGCTAGGTGGGTATCAAAAGGATACTGAAACGAAGCACAGGCCCCCCGGGCGAAGTGGGGATGCAGCAGCAAAGAGCAGAGCACAGCATAATGATGGCCTGATGCGCAAGCTTCCCCGGCAAAAACAGTGCTGAAGACTGAAGTCAATGTAAAGTATCTCCCTGGAAGAAGCATCATGATTTTAATCACCATCCCAAACTACGCTTTTTCTTGTACTTCTTGTGAAGCAATTTTTCCTGGTCTAATTTAATCACCCATTTCCATTTCAGATGCACATTAAAATGGTAGGGAAGGAACAACTTAACTACTCTAATTTTATGCTTATATATACTCTTCAAATAGACAAATTTGATGTGTAACTTAAATAGCAACCAAGCAAATATTTTAAGTGCAAAACTATGCATAAATTGCAAATATCAGAAGAAACGAGCAAAATTAGAGATTTTGGGATGCATGAGTAGCTGCTTTTCTAGTAACTTAAAATTAAAACAGGCAGTAAGGAACTAATTATAGCTACAAATAATGAAGGAATCCTGAATTTAGCAAGATATATTTCTGGGGAACCACTTGAAAACTAGACTATTTACTGTGCTTTCAGAATAGAAGGGGAAAAAAAAACCCCAAACAACCAAACCAAAACCAAATCAGAAATTTAGTCAGAAGCAGTGAGAAAACTTAATAAGGAAAAAAAAATACCAGACAGCTTATACTGTCTGGCACAGAACAAGATACAAATGTGAAGTTGCATCCTCCAAACCTAAACTTCTGTAACCATTATCTGCACCACAGTATGATGCCAGTAAGCATAGTGTAAAAACAGCTATACAAAAAAAAGAAAAAAAAAAAAAGAAGAAAATCTTACTGCTGTTACACCTTTGCTCCTAGTCTGGTAAAAATGTAGGAAGGCCAGAAAAGGCGACATTGCAAACCAGAGAAAATTATGCATGCAAATATTTTGAGAAGATGCAAAATATATTGTTAATTCACATATCACAAGCAGCAGCAGTTGCAAATATAAACAAGCAACAGTGGCAGTCCAAACATGAAACTGCATATGGGAGGGCCTTACTCCTGCTTGTGAGAAACATTAGAAGCACCAGTAAGGATGAAGTAACTCGTTAGATGAAAAGGAGCAGCCATGGGAAAAACAAAAAACTGCAAGATTTTTTTTTCTTAAAGAATTACATAGTCATCTGACATGCCTTCTACAAGTACAATTAACTTGAATTAGGTCTTTAAAATTGTTTGCAAAACCGTAAGATTTGGCTCTACAGTGAGCCCCACACCTACACGATTTTATAATTTGCATCATCAGTAACTGGATCACCAGGCAAACCTCCCCCTTCTCTATTTTTTCCACCCCTCATGGAAACCAACCAAGAAAACAGGATTAAATTTAGAACGATAAAATCTCTAATCCATGGCACCATGGTATGAGGGACTTCGTTTACAGCTCAGAGAACTAGACACTAAAGTAGTTTAGTAAAGAGATTATTTTCATAAAGTATTTATAATAATGCGGGATAAAGTACTGCAGGCAGCAGCAGTACCCAATTTGTACAAATGTTTTTGAGGCCAGAAGAATTACAGTTGAAGTAAGCAATTTTCAGAACAGCTATAATACAGAAAGGATAGACTCAGTCAACTCTCAGTCTGAATTGTCTTGCTAGTGTAAACACTCAATCACTTCAACCCATGTGCGTTTTAATCCTGCACTGAATTAAACATGGCAATGGTGATTTGCTTTGCATACATTTTCAATGACAGCAAGATTGTGACAGCTGTTCCAGACTGATGGCACAAATCCCTCTTTATGAAAGGTTGCCTAGCAGGCCAAGTTTTAAATTCGACAACATCCCAGACATCAGAAAATATCCTCTATGTCTCTACAGACATCTCAGTCTACAAAGCAGGTATGAAAGGATTTATATATTGAATATTGGCTCAAATGCCAGAGGAAGAGACTTGGCATGAGTCTGGCCCCTCGTTTAGATAAACTGGTATTTAAATATTCATATATGTATGTAAAATAGGTTTCCTTTCTGCCTCTGGTCATCACACAGGAAGACAATGAAAGGAGGCTTCAATGTTACTTGCAGTAACAAGTGTCAGAGTCCCTCATTCAGAGAAGAGAGGTCTAACTAGGAAAGAGTTCCTGACCAAACCAGATGCTCACTTAAATCTGTGAGGAGTTAATTGGGAGAAAAAAAAAAAACAGCTTGCAGCAGCACGATGATAATGTTAAAGATCACATTCCCTACAAGTACAAAGATGAAATTTAAGTCTGAAGCAACAGCTGTTACCACAAACAAAACTGTTGCAAACATCATCAATAAAGCTTTCAAAGCCAACCAACTATGCTGACAGAAAAAGGAGAAAAGCTGTTACTGTACCAACTATGAAATGCATTCAGTAGTTATTAGTTGTTCCCAGCAGGGAGCAAACATAAGACCAATATGGTAACAAGATAGTAGAAAATGAGTGTGACTGCAAGATGTGGGCAGAATTAGCAAGGGTCATTTGATTCCCGCATTGTCTCCAGCTAGGCAGAAAGCTATGTTTAGAGGCACTCTAAAAGCAAGAAACAAGACAAACCCTCAGTCATCCAGTTTTCTCCCAAAATTGCATTATAACATATGTAGAAGTTGCTCATTTGATGCAAAACTCACTTGATGCAATCAATACCTTCGAGGGCTGGGTGCATACAACAAATTAAACTTCTTTTAAAATTGGGTATTTGTTCATAGATGTAAGCTGACCTGAGCTCATAAAGTTGGATCATTCCCTGTGGTGATGATGCCTTTTTTCCAGTTGAGTTTCAAAACACATCTGACAATCTATTTAAAGATTTGTAGTCTAATTTTTACAATCCTAATTCTGAATTAGAGTGCAGTTAAACAAAATTCAGCCCTGTATTCAAAGGTAGCTATCCTATTTTAAAAGAAAGCAAGCATTGCATGACTACTGTTAAGTTTTTAATTTATAAAACCTGTGAAGCGAGGAAAAAAAGGCAGTAATTTAATTTCCAATGAGAAGAAACTATCAGAAACTCCTGTGCAAATTTCCACTTCATATTCCTCTTTCACAGGTGCTAAGACATTGCACATGACATGCAGGGTAGCAGCTGGTAAATACAAGTTACTGCTAAGCGTCTGTGTGAACGCGCACCCACTATGACACATTACCTGTGTCTTTATTTTGACAGGATAGCCATGCTCCTAGGACTTAAGACGGCCACCCCTTACCTTATGTTTACATATGTATTTTCAATGTAATTTGTTATCAGATATATTCATCACTTCAGAAAATAGAGGACACATCCTGTCAACCAAATCAGACTGGCAGTCTGCCATCCTGGTGAGCTTTAAATAACAAACTTGATGAACTTTTTCACGTATCATTGCAATGGTTCCATACCTCAAAGTGAGCTGAAAATTGGTGCACAAACATGGGATTCCCAAGGAATGGGAAATTATGAATGTATGTGTCCCATCCCTTACAACAAAGGCAAGCAGTTGATCATATTAAAAACACAAAATCCCACAAAACTATGAGAAGTAACCGCCAAATAACAGTTGCTCGTGCTGATTTTATCACTGCATTAGGACTTCCCTTGAAATAGTAATATTTTGATCCCATTAATGGTCGTTACTTCAACTGCAATTCTT
Source organism: Haliaeetus albicilla (assembly GCF_947461875.1). Classification (NCBI taxonomy): domain Eukaryota; kingdom Metazoa; phylum Chordata; class Aves; order Accipitriformes; family Accipitridae; genus Haliaeetus; species Haliaeetus albicilla. Next base: position 6,456,623 of record NC_091484.1, read on the forward strand.
AAAATCTATGCAGTACAAAATTACTCAAAAGCCCTCAACCCATAAATCGCATTGGCCAAAGCCCTCAAGCAGATAGTGAGATTTTTGGAAGTAGTCTTGTGAGACCTAAACACATTAAGTATATTTAACAGAAAATGCAGCTAAACATCCTTGACTGCTTCACATATCTCAAATAATTGTTATATGGTTCTTTAATCATCTCATTCAAAGTTTCAAATTTCTGTTAGCCCCCACATGCACAATTCCTCCCCCCTTTCCCAGTGGAGCTGTTAGTGTCACGTCTCTAGCATACAGGACACCAGCAGATTAAGGAAGCTCAACAGAAGCACTATCTTCAACTTATTCCATCTTTCAAAAAAATGAGATGTGTCACGAGACACTCACAATGCATCACTATCTTGCTTTTATCTCCAGTTCTTCTCCTCCAAACACTGCTCTTTTAAAGTGAAGTTAAGCATCTACGCAAAGTGATGAAGTAATTATAAAAATAACAGTGCACGTGAAATTAGAATAATTCAGTGAGATGCAGCAAGTCTGTACAACTATAACAAACACTTAGTAGTTAGAATAAGCTATTGATTTTAGCTAAGTTGCAAGAATAGCAAGCATAACACGAACTGCAAATATTTGTCACCAGAAAATGACTAATTTTGTTTGATAGTTGGGCTACATACTTAAGATTTGTTTAGATTTAGAAAGCCTGCCTGTTATTTAAATACTATGTCCTCTTTTTAAGTGTATAACTTGATAATCAAATTCAAATACGTGGAGAGATGTGAAGGTTTACTCCTATTTAATGTAGTAACAATTACTTTACTAGGAATCAGGCTAGACAAAGGGAAGCATGGACTGGCACATTTTCCAGCAGAGAAGTAGATAGCCATTGACACAGCAGCCTTCAATGAGTAAAGAAATCCTAGTACTGACTGCCATTATGCTATGAATACCAGGAGGGCTCTAGTAGTTTAAAGAAAACAGCATGTAAATTTTCAGCTTAGAAGATGCATATTAATTATACTAAATAGGCATCTTCTCACAACATTGTCAGTATTTTACATTTGTAAACACAGCCTGTTCCAGTGGCAGTGACTAGAAATCCCTATTTATCCAATACAGAACAGAACGAACACAGAGTCAAATCCCTTCAAATAAGTCAGTACAGGAGTGTTTCAGTCATTACAGACAGATGATGACAGGGATGGAGATGCAACTATATAGTTTAGTCGCAACGTCCGACTAAGCCCTTAACCTCTCTTCTGAGACTTGACAACTGCAGGTTCAGTAAAGACTAATCTTACATCCCAAACGTCACTGAACTGTTGGACTGAAGAGCCTTGGCCTGCTATCTGATAAAAACTGGATATTCACGTCAGATACAGGAGGTTTTGCACACCTACACTGCAACGCACAGATCTGACTATCATTTACACAGACCTACCTGAAGAAGCTCCAACTATCTGATTTGGGAGTGGCAGCCACCTAACCACGGTAACGCAGGTTACACAAGCTGCACGGGACTGTGGCTAAATACTAAATGCTTCACTCACAGCGCTGCAGATATACTGTTGGACTGAGCACATCTGTACAGGACGAGGCCACACCTTTGGACTGCAGCTCTGATGTACCCAGGGGATTCACTTGAGCCAGTTGACAGCTGATAGCTTGGAAACAGCACTGCTAGGCCTCAGGCCAGGTCTGAATCAGTACTATTAGGACTGGAGAGTATTGGCTGTTCTGGTTTATTATTGTGCCCTTCGCAGAAAGCAAAGTTACACCGTGACATATTGCATACGTGCAGGTGCAAAATCACATACTGCGAACAGGAAACAGCATTTCCAATTGGCAGCAACTCACACAGTTTTGCGAGGAATTAATCCCGCGTTTGGCAGTACTGCTATTTGCCACTTGGGGAGCACTGCAACAGAGTGCTGAGTCATAAGTCCAGCCTAACCTGTAGCAAACCTCTAAAAACGTCTCTGAAACGTACCTCAGCCTATGCCATCTCCGTTTTTGTGCGTGTCCCCTACTAAACGCCACTCCCTTGATACTCTTCATCTGCAAAAAATGCAGCAGCATTTCAAACACCTAAAAATCTAGGCAGATTCTAAAATAAGTTATATTCTAACAAAATTTTACTTACTGACATTAGACAAATGATCTCTATTCAAGATGGGCACATTACGCTGAAATGACAGATCGACCTCACTGGGTAGCCATCCTCTGAAACGCATGAGGCAGTGCCCTACAGCACAAGTGTGGCACAGTAATTAACAGCTGTATCAAAAAGGATCTAGCAAAAGGGGCCAGAATTACACATCCTTGTCTAAGTTTAAATCTAGTAATTCCTGAAGTCAGCACCTTGAATATTGTAATCAAACTAATTCTTGGTAGATTGTTGGATGTTATCTCCTAGATTAAAAAAAAAAGAAAAAAGAAACATAAATGTAAATGTTGTCATGTGTAACAACAGTGGTGTTTTTCACCATTCACTACCAATAAAGTCCGAGCAATAAAGCTTTAGTTCGATGCTTTCCCACCTAGGCTGCAAGTCTGCAACAACCAAGAAGTGGAGGAAGTCACCGGCAGGACAGTAAAGCTCCTGTTTTACATGGCATCAGAGACCAGGGCACAGAAATGGGCACCTCCGGCCACATAATGGTGTCCTGCCTCCCACTATTCACAGCTGCATTTCAGCACAGCACATGCTGATACTATTTTGGAGCATGTGTGTTACGGTGTAGGAGATGCGAGGCTGGGAGGAAAGACAACCCCTGCTCATCGTGTTCACATGCTGTGAAAAAAAAAACCAAAACATTCTAGCACAAAAAATTCCTTTGATATTTTTGCAAGCAAGTCACAAACACAGTATTTTGAAACGGAGCGCCGAACAAATTTAGAAGATTGACTGCAAATTAAGGGGCTGCAAAAGCTTCTTAAAAAAGGTCTTCAATCCTTTACAAGTGAAAGTGCTGGCCAAGAGAGAGATGGTTGCAACCCCACAGTGACTGGGACACATTATAGAAGAAATCCTCATTTCAGTTATCTTATTCCCCACACCATTTTGCAAACATCATACCTCCCTCTAGATTTTACATTTAAGAACTACACAGAGCACTTTAACACCATCAGAGATAACTATTTTCTGCTTTTTCTACCTGTCTGCATTTTGACCAAGACCTTTATCCATCTCAAGTGTTTACAGTCCTACCTCACTGACATTGCTGCCCTACATTAAGCATCAGATCTTTCAGCGCACACCAGCAAGGAAGCACAACCACACCAGTTAGCAGCACTACTGACCTCTGTCAGTTTGTATCTACTGGTACAGTGCAAAGCAATGCTCTGGAAATAAACGCAACTATTTACAAAGGTGAGAAAATCATTACTGCCATATTACCAGGCAATATGCCATCACAAAACCAGTAGGACAAGAAATGCTTAGAGCAGAATTTACTTCATGAATATTTCAAATTGGCCTTTCCTGAATGAAGGACAGCGGTCAGCACTGCCTGTTAGAAAGGACTGTAAGACAGAATTTATTGCCAAGGCATATGAATGCTATCCACAGCATTAAGGCTGTTTGAACATTAATATTTAAGCATACTTTTAAACTAAGCCGTTTAATAGCTACAGTTAGTCAAGTAACATTTTACGTTACGAGGAGTATACACCGTGGGCTGAAGATTTGTCAACCAAAATCTATACGGTTAGTTGATTTAACTTCAACGGTTACTAATTATTTAGCCCAGAACCTCGACTGAAAGACAGGCAGCCTGACAAGTTGCCTGTATTTCAACAAAAAACAGAGTTCAGCTAGGTTAGGTTTATACCTACCCGTGATGAGGTAAAAAAACCACCCCAAACCCTGAATCACGATTCTGTTTCATTAGCAAGTCAGTGCCAATCAAGGCCCCACTTTTTGCCCACCTGAGTTTGGATTCACTCGCTTGTTGAAAGCAGTATTATTCAGAACAAGAGCTGATTTTCATCTAATCATACTTAACATGAAGAATGTTAAAACAACAATAGTTTCCTTCTTAAGCATGTTTGATACTGCTGCCATAACAACATGCAAATACTTCAGCTTACAACAAAGATACATTCATTCCACCCAGTGTTTATTACCATGCCTTTTGATAAACCCACTTTATATTATTACTTCTAATATATTTACTAATAAAAACAGGTGAAGACTTCCCCTACATTTGAAAATGTACACGAAATCTTTTTAAAGGAGTATTATTTTTACCAGAAGCCAGTAAATAAACCCCTATTTTAAAAAAAAGCGTATTTGCCAGATATTCAAATGAAGCTATAAAGCAGCTCTGACTCTGGTAGCATAAATAAACTTGCTGAATGCTTATTTGTAATCCCAGGATATTGTATTACAGTAGTGCTGTCAGGCTACAAGACAAGAATTTCAACGCTAGCGAGAACTCAAACCCATTCAAGATTTTTATTTAAAGAAAGGACGGATTTTCGCGCAGGCAGAGCATTCACGATTAATTTACCTAAATGGCCTGTCGAACTATAACAATAATGCGAAAAGGAGCCACGAAACGCTGCCCAGCACCTGGCCAGATGCCCCGTGTTTTCTGTCACGGCCCGGCCGAGCCTCCCGCACACGTTTCGGCTGCCCCACGCCCCGGCTGCGTGACAGCTCGGGGAGGGCTCGCCTCCCCCCGCCTCAGGGCCGGGGGTCCCGGAGCTGCCTCGGCGTCAGCTGAACCCCCCCCCACCCCCCCCACCTCGCCCTCCCTTCTCTGGCCACCGCACCTCTGCGGAGACCGAGGACTGCTCCCGCCGCCTCCCATCTTCTCCCCTTCCCGGGCGGCCCCGCGGGGTTCGGGCGCTGCCCGCCGCCCTCCGCAGGACCCCCGGCCCCCGCCCGGCGGGCGCAGCGGCCCCTCCGCCGCGGCGCGGGAAGGTCAGCCTGAGGGAGAAACGGCTTTTTCCCAAGGAGGGCTGCCCCGCTGCCGGCTGGAGAAGGCGGCGGCGGCCGGGACCACCCCCCCGCCCCGCACGCTCTCGCCTCAGGCCGCCCTCGGCCCTGCAGCAGCAGCCGCCCGCGGCGCGGGTGGGGGCGGGCGGCGCAGCCGCGGCGGGGACAGGCCCGGCGGGGACCCCCGCGCCCCGCTGCGGCCCCACGGGGCTGGTGGGCGCCTCCCCGCCCCGCGGCTAGGCGGGAGAGGCCCGGCAGGGCGGGGGCGGCGGCGCTGAAGGACATTTTAGCGGCTGGTGCCCAGCCCCGGCCCCCGGAAAATGGCTGCCGCTGGAGCGGGGCCTGAGGGCGGCCGCGCCGCCGGCCCAGCGCGGGGAGGCGGCACGGGGGATGGCGGCGGCCGCCTCGTACCTTTGAATTTGAGCTCGTGCTGCGGTTCGAGGCTGAGGACCTGCTCCGCTTTCGCCATGTTCCTCCTCCTCGGCGGTGGCGGCACCAGGCGGAGAGAGGAAGGGACGGGGAGGGAGGGAGGGGAGGAGGGAAGGCAGGCAGGCAGGCAGGCGGGGGCGGGGGGGCGCGCCCGGCTGGTCTATTCACCCCCCGCCAGGCGGCCCCGGAGCGGGGAAGGGAGAAGCGCTGCGGGCGGCGGAGCGGGGACAGGCCGGGCGGCGGCTCGGCGGCTCCCAGCGCGCACGCTGCCCTGGCGGGGACGCGGGGAGAGGGCGGGAGGCGGGGACGGAGGCGGGATGATGCAGCACGGAGGGGCCCAGAGAGAGGCTGCGGCTGACGTCTGCCGGCACCGCCGCCCGCCTCCCGCCGCGGCTGAGGGGGACGGCGCGGCCCGGCCGGCGCTCGGCTGCCGGCGGAGGGAGGGCCGGGGCCGAGCGGGTGGGCGGGGAGGCTGCTCAGCCCCTCTTCGTGAAAAATCATGATTTGTAGTAAATGCCGCCTTATCGAGCAGCAGCCTCTCATTTCAGGCCTTGATTCCGTAAAACGCAGGTCTGCCCGCGGCAGGGAAGGAGCCGTCTCCGTCCCGGCCCCCCCCCCCCCCACGCAGAGGCCCCGCGGCTCGGCCGCTGGCCCCTTCCCGCGCCCCCGGGGACCGACCCTTCGGCTCGAAACGGGGAAGGGAAACGCGTCCAGGGCGAGGAGGGATTCCTGGAGCGTCCGAGAGCCGCCCTGTACGGAATGACATCCGAGGGCACTTACGGTATGACTGCAAGGCTGAAGGACGGAGCACCACAGTGCCAGGAAAACCCTGGTAACTGTCGTCAAGCTACAGGAAAGACCGACTTTTTAATAAATAAAACTAGACTTCCAGGTCACCTTAGTGTTGAAGACACTTCTCCCGCCCTCCGTCTTAAGTAAACCGTAACCAAAGTTCTCGACTGTGTGGTTTGCGTTTTTGTTGTTGTTTTGGGGTGTTTTTTTTGTCGTTGTTGGGTTTGGGCTTTTTTTTTTTTTTTTTTTTTACTCCAAATAGCATGACTTAAAATATTTTTAAAATTTACAGATTGGTCTAATATGAAGTACTGCTTTATTGATAGCTTTAGGCCACTGTAGTTACAATAGCAGCAAACTTTTTTTTTTTCTCTCCTCTCTCCCCTCAGGTTGTTTTAAGCATTCTAAAAGTTCCGAAGAATTTATGAAGCATTGCTGTAACCTGTCAAAATCAGCAGAGGGGTAACAATGAAGCAGGAGTTTGGGATGCCCGTATTACTAACAGAAACATGCTGGTCTTAAAAACTGGTAATTTGCGTACACCAAAAAGTATCCATTAGGCAACAGGACTTCAGATATACAGGACTTCGGGAGGAGATACCATTTGCAGAGATAAAAAGCTAGTGTATTGACATCTGTCAGCTTCTGAAGAATAGCAACTCAAAGCATACAGTTAAGTCCTAATCAGGTCTGATCAGCAAATGGGTAAGAAAGAGGCAAATAAAAATATGGTAGTAGTAAACCACTGTGAAAATTCATTTTATCACACCAATACAATCTGCGTGATGCAGTGTACCTCACCCTCAGAGAAGTTCTTTGTATCTTGAATGTTGTTTTACTTCATAATTACCAAAAATGTATAAGGTAGCTAAAGAGATCTGGAATTTTCAACAGGGTTGTTCTCATTTCTGGCAATAAAAGCAATGGCAAATGACTGATGTAGATGTTAAAATTAACACCACTAAACGGGATGATGACATTCAGTGCTCTAAGCACATCTGCAGTATTTATACCACAACTCAAGACTTCAGCTGCTCTTGTGCATGATAATCCCCATTTTTCAGCTCATCTGCTTAACTGCCTCCAATCCTGTTTCATCTTTTGTTTTTGTTCTGTCTTTCACTCCATGCCAAAACAAACCAAACCCATGTATGTGTTTAGGATAATTCTTGGTTTTGCGTAATGCAAGTGAAACCTGCTAACTCCTTCTAGCCAATACAGCAGGACTAATTTTTAGAACCTTCAGCAAAGTACAGCAACACATGTAAATAATGTACTGCTGTTCTTCCTTAAATTCCTTGAAAGAATTAAGGAGAAAAGATGGTCACATAATGTCATAAAAGGGAGGCATTGTTTTTATCAGGTCCCTGCTATTCTACTTTGCTTAGTTAATTAGATTTGGAGCCTAGGATGTTCTTGGCTTATTACTTTTTCTACTTGTGGGGGTTTAATTTATAGCATAAACTACAGATTATGTCATAACATTTTACTAGATCTCAAATCAGGAGAGAATTGAGTTCACTTACACTTTGGAGCAGAGCTTTCTTTGGCTGATATTCTGGAAGGGTTATCTTCTTTCACGTAATCGCTTAGGTTTTATTTTTATGAGCAGATTCTCTCACTGAGCAAGGCATTCTCAGTCCAGTAATTAGTAGAAAAGACAAGCTTTACACACATCTGCAAGTTAATTGGAAACTAACAGTGACGAATAAGACAGAGGAAACTTCATACAAGATATAGTCATACATAATAAAAAACCCTAAAGTAAACAACTGTTCAGTGTTGCTGCCCAGACCATTCCAAGTTCTACTTTTCCTGAAAGTACAAAGAACACCCTTAAGTGTTTGATGATCTGCATCTTAAAGGGTTCGCCAAGTTGTATTGTCTTATGGCAACTAGCAGCTCTGAACTTACCTGCTTGTATTTGAAGGACTCACCCATGTTTTTTCATCCAGGCTGAAGTTTTTATAAAGTGCAACATTGTTTAAGTTGGAAATTTATGAAGTCTAATGAATGTAGGTTGAAAAGTTTTTGTTATATGTAAATAACATGTGTACATTTAATATTCTGCAGATCTGATTCATTGAAATGGGCGTGAAGGCCACCTGTAATACTACATCCTTATCAATTACACAAAACAACCCTCACTTTATTAACAATTCAGCCATGACAAGACTAGAAGGCAAGTTGTTGCCAAAGTGGGTTTCTGATTAACAGGAAAAAATAGGGATGAACACTACGGGGAAACGCTGAAGAGTGCCTAAAAGCTTTGTACTGGAACAATTTTAAAGAACAGTTTAATCTGTTGCAAAACCTTTACCTTAAAAGCTATGAAATATTCAATCCAAGTAAAACTTTCTCTCATTGTGTGTGTGCAAATTAGGCGGTTTGCATTTAGTTATCTAGATTCCCTATGCAAACACATGTAAGTGTGTTTTTCTCTCTATTCTAGCACATTCCTTGTATTTAGCCTTCTTATGCTCTCTCTGATGCACATTTATACCCCCTTATACAAACATATTTGACGCTCTTCAAAAGCAGTTTACACACATCTAAGAGGATAACTTAAGAATAGTAGGTATTGAACAATAAATTTAAGTTATTCCAGGTCTCTGTTAAAAAGATGACAGTGTGTGTTTCCTGCACATGAACTGCAGCCAGTTTTTTAGTAGAAACTTATATCCAATGTTTTCCGGTGAAATAGCAGTATCAGAAACAGGACTTTTTTTGGTTATTTATGCTTTTGAAGGGTGCTAACAACTGAACATGTTAGACTTGCATCACACGTTGAAACAAGAAAACTGCATCTTTTAAGCATCGCATAAGACAAGCGAGATAACTGCAGCCAACTCTGTATTTTTGTGCTCTACATAACCAGCAAAGCAGTGGTTTAAGAAAAGGAAGCTGCCAACCAGCTGGCTGTATTAACAAATAAGAAAGGATCCCTTCCCAGCATGACAGGCCCCCACAGCACTATGCAGATATTAAAAGCACTTACAGTTTTGATTGACAGAAACCTGGCCTAAGCAGTCAAGAATTTTACATTTCATGCAGCCTAAGCTAAAAGCAATGTATTAAATAACTTGACCCTGGTAGAATTGGTCAGGCCTTGCACTGGTTGACAAGACTGTGTGTGGCCTGCAGTTTCTCAGGCATCATGCTGCAAAGAAAGGAAGCATTACACAAAAGCTGCATTCTCTCTGCTGTTTTTCCCCATCCCTTCTTTGTAAAAGTTCATCTTCTGCCTTTGTCTATGTATACATAAACCATGGAAAAGCTTCAGTTTCTGAATGACCAGTAGTCAGTACATTTGGAAAACAGCTATTTGAATCATCGCTTGGATTCACTTCTGCCATGGTACTGCTTACATTCCCCTTCTATAAATCTATTGTTATAGAGACTATTTTTTAAGACATTGAGAATTTTCGAAGCATTTATAAACAAGGCCAGGACATTTATAAACAAAGCTTTTTTATTAATAAAATGTTTACACCTTTTTTTTTTTTTCCACAATACATCAGACCGGTAGTGATTTAGCATGTTATTACACTATAAAAGTTTATTATGAATGCTTAGGCTGAAAAGGCTGTTTACATTATGCCAAATCAACATTTCTTTATTTGCATTCTATGCACTATATGGAGGAGTAACAATTCAAACAAAACGGAGAGAACAAAAGCCTGGTTTTCCTCATTAGCATCTACAAACCAACAATACAGACAAACCTGTACACACTCTCAGGACCAGCCCAAGAGAAGACTAAAAAAAGTCTCAACACATTCATAAGCTTGGGAATTCATCACTACAATATTTCATCACTAGTAATCTGACTACATTTCATGCAGTGAAGCAATGGTTGTAAATTTGTGCAGTTTACAGTGCTGCAAATGCTCTGTAACTTTGAGCGGCTTAAGTTTGTTTTAATAAGAGATACTATAATAAGAAGGCACAGACCTTTCAACCTTTGTAACAGGTTAACCCAATCCTATAATGAAAAGGCAGAACGTTCTTAAGAGGGACAAGAATTGCTGATACAAAGGTTAACCTTCATGCTTAATTTTACAGGCAAACATTTATTACACTGCAAGAGCTATATGCATACCAGGTTTTGTGCCCTGAATACACAAATGCAAAATTTCTTGTTTAGAAGAAACCTTCTAAACGATTTCTTTTTTTCTTCATTGTACTGGGGGTGGGGGGTACAAAGGGGAAGATTGCCAGAAATTAAGTGTCTTACAGCTACAAAAATGCAATCCATTTCTGTGTCTTAAATCAATTCACTGTGTCACGATTTCGGTGTTGGATACACAGCACTCAGGAAGTACAAAAAAAGGAAGTTAAAACATAGAAGAGTTTGCGTCATGTTACTAGAGCCTTACAATAATTTGCTCCCCCAGGTGAATGTGCTTTCACAGCCTTCGTTATGTGGTATAATATAGTAGTGGTACATGTCTCAGCTGCTATGTTTTCATAACAGTTTCATAAGGCTGTCACTAATGAATTACCTTTTTGTTTAGAAATATTTGCTGCTGTGACAGATACTTCTAGAACATTTGGGGAGAAAAAACACACTCGCCACCTATCCTTGACTAGATCCCATAAGGAAACAAAGAACAAAGTGTCAAGAAAACATAATGGATTTAATAGGAAATACATACTGTAACATGAGTAAAAGTGAGGCAATATAGTAGCATCGAATCTATCTAGGTGTCAGAGTTACAGCATTTCGAAGTGCAGCAACTGGATGAAGTATCACACAAGCAGATGAAGGACATGACAGAAAGAGTGGTCCATATCCTTCAACAGTTGAAAAAGAAGTAGCAGTTGGTTTGCTCAATAATACATATGTGAAAACATTAACAGAAATGAAGCAAAGAAAAACCCAACCTTCTTAAAAGAAGAGTACCTTTACAAAGGTAATTAGCTCTTTGAAGAAAATTCATTGTTAGTGTTTAAGTAAAAATTTAAGAACCCCAACTTGCAGGATGATGTAATGGGAAAAGGAAAATTCTTTCTTCTTAGAAGTCTTTGTTCTAGAATGAGAGCAGTTTCAGCAAATGCTGTCCCAATTTTTAGGGGCACAAATCATCCTACTGCCTTAATTTTCCACATAAAATAGGAAGCACCAAATAACTCTAAGCCACTAGAACTTTTCTAAGTATTTCTAAATAGCTGTTTATAGCATGTACACTCTGACAACACTATGTTAAAAATTCAGGGTTGGGCGGGGCAGGGGGAAATGGGAGTGGGAAAGAGGAAAAAGCTGACACTAGGATCATTTTGACATGTCAGACTAAGCTCATCAGTACTCTTGGGTTTCAGGATAATCTTATATCCCTTGAAAGATTTGTTATCTGTGACACTTTATGCATGAAGTTCAGTAATACTTGTTTGATTTTTCCAAGTCATGCATTTTTTATTTGAGCTGACGAAGAAAGGGTTTGCATTCAAGCTTTTGAGACCTCCAAAATATCAGAAAGGATTTTTCAGAAACAAACATTGGTGTCAGAAGGCCTAATAATTTTAGGGAAGTATGTTTTGGCACCTGAATTCTTGTATGAGAAACAAAGATGTGGTTTCAAGCGTATTTCTTTTGACAAGCTGGAGCCATATGGCTCTGAAAAGGAAAGTTGACATGACTTTTTTTTATAGTAGAACCTGTATTCCTATCTTAGATTGGTAATTCACACTAACATCTTATTCTATAAATCTTTTGTCACCTACCATTACTAGGGCTGTGATCTATTATTAGGAATGTGATCTGAACATAAAATTTTAACAGTTTTTTTTAGAGAATTTCGTGCAGACTTTTTTAGAAGCTTAACTCCAAGCACGCAATTCTCCTGCTTCAAGTAACTGACTTGTGGCATACAGTCACAGGTTGCTGTAAAACAACTTCCTGCTAAAAAAAGTTAAGTTTGTCCTTCTGTCCCGTCCATGAACAGAAGAGCCTCTTTTTTTAGAGGTTTAAAGTGTTTAAGAGATACATGAAACTGTTTAGAAAATGAATAGGCAGTGTAGAAGTTCAAGTCAGTGAACTATTCAGGTTCTCATGTTTGAGATGATTTCTTCTACTTCTACGTAGCTGTTGCTGCAAGTGAGGTTTGCTACAAGACAACTAGCTACACAGTTCAGACAGCTTCTGTCCTGTAAACCATCAATTCCCAAGAAAATCTTTGCAGATTGCTGACATAGCACACCACAAATAGACTACACCATCCTTAATAAACACTAAAGACTGTTTCACAAGAAAGTCATTCAAACATCACTGCTAAAGCTTCCATTTCCAACTAATACCCAATATGTTATACTGGAAATTAACACTTATGTTAAGGAATAATTTAGGATTAACATTGTAACAAAAATCTTGTTGAGGCCAATTTTTAAACCATTCAAGACATTCAGCCTGAATTATTTTTTTATAATTAAAATTAAGCTTTAACCATGAATGTAGACAGCTCCCAATGAATCCTACATCTCTCAACCAGGTTAAAGGATTAGACTTCCCAATCAGCAAGTAGGCATTGTCTCCTCTCCTCTTACTCTCTTCCCAAGCATGTAAATAATCTTTCTTGAGCAGGCTGGTAGCATTAAATTGGTATTATGTACACCAACACATCAAAGACTCAAGTCTGCATAAAATGCCCCTCTAAACTATTAACTGTCTGATCCTGTAGCTCTTAAAGGAAGGGTCTCACTAATGTCAGTAGGGATTTGAAGTGCAATAATTTGTTTTGCTTCAACGTGGATCTAATAACATAAACAAAGTCTTTACCTTTTTGGCAACAGCAAATGTTGTTAGAATTGTCTTAGAACTTTTCAAAGCACCTGCAACAATTTTCAGTAGTTTGACCACTAGATGCTTCTGTCATTAAACATAAGCTTCCAGATTTCACCTACTTAGGCATTTAGTATGCCAGTTTTCAGCATGTATTTAAAATCCACTACACAACTACCTACAACACAGATCAAGAGCCTGGCAAGTCACCTGAGGCTGCTGTAATTTAGCGGGTCACACAAAGACACCCTCCAAAACTTGCAGAGCACATTTAAGTTGCTCCAAAGCTTAAGAACTAAACATTCATCAAATGATATTTTTGTACAAATCTTTAACTTTCATGAGGAAGAACTGGTGGTGTTTAGAAGTTGAAAGTGTCATATTTTGTCAGTTAAAAAATGCTCTGGATCAATGATATGACATGCACCTCATTACATTTTTACATACATGATACTTTACCCTTCCAAAATTATTTTGCAGCAATTAATTCCCTTTGAAAGTAGCTGAAAGTCTAGTCTCTATGATGAGCTCCATTCATTAGACAGGAAAGCATAGCAGAATAAAACTTCAGTCCTGAGCTTTTTCACAACTTCTTAACAGAAGAAAAAAGTTATTAAAAATTTAGCTGGAATGGTTGATAATCAGCACTCCAAAGTTAATGTTATCTCCAAATAGAGAAGCTATGTTAGGACAAATATAATCAATTTCAGCAAGCCTAGTGCAAGATGAAACCAGATGACCTAACAAATTATTAATACAGAAGAAACCATTTTTCTCCAACAAAAATGAAACAATGAACATGTGCATCTCATCCAGGGAAGACTGCATTCCAGCTTTCAGCTGATCAATAAACAGTTATCTTGGCTCAGGAGAACTTAAATCAACAGTCTGTCATTTTAAATAGGCATGTGTTAAAAAGCAGCCTCTCTTCTGTATTTGTAGTCTGAATAATCTGAAACACTGGCTCTTTCCATGTTTTCATTAACTGCAGTAATTCAAGATCAGAACTGCAAAAAGGGTATGAAGTATGCTGGCACTTCACACAGATCAGTAACAAAACAAAAGGAGTCTGAGGCATTAAGACTTCACTACATTTGAGAGGGGCCAGATCGTTGCTGCTTCTGCAGTGTTTTGGGGTGGGTGTTTTTTTTGTTTTTAAAGTCTAATTTTGGTGTATAGCAAATAAGTGAGGATCGATCAGAAAGCAGTTCATAAAGGTTTGCTAAGATATATGGCTCTCTCCCCTGACTGGAGAGAACTGCAATAATCTCAATACTAGCCTAGCTCTCAGTCCTGCCTAGAGTTCAGTATTTTCTTCTCAAGTCAATAAATCTTGCATAAATACTATTAAACCATTTTTGTTACCTCACTGAAAAACAGATTTAAACTCCATTTTTACCACATGCTAACAGGCAATAACAATAATTTAGAATGTTTGAAATTCCTTTTTCTACTAATCTACATGAAAGATATTCCCAACATCTGAGACTTTCCTTCTCCTACTATGAACTTTCCAAGTTCAAGAATTTCCAGATTTATTACTAACCAACTTTAATAAAAGCACTATTTTCTGTATCACAGTTAAGATACTAAAGCACCTGATATCTCGGTATAGAATAGACTTCTGAAGCACTGTGAACACAAGATGTTTTAAAAACCTAGTTGAATTAAATAACCACATGATTTATTTTCTTAAAAATTGGCCAGGAGTAAGAATTGAGATATTTCAAAGAAATTAGGGAGTTCAATGACTGCCACTGTGAAAGTTCTATATTTAATTGCTAACCTGCTTTTTTATAATTAAAAATGTGCCCAAGAGCAAGCTTACTCTGTTCTTTCTGTACTAATTATATTTCCATCAAGCATTTTGTAGGAGTACTAAAGTCTTCTGTTCATAATTTACTTGCTTTGAGTGACAGGGAAAGAAAAAAAAAATCATACACCAGGCTGAACACCAAACACAAATCTGTCTCTACTATGAGATGCTTTAAGGACCAACGTTTCAAAGGGGCTTCAAACAGCCTTCATTTGATGAAGATACAGTTCTTGGGCTCTCTATAAGCACGTAGCCTGCACAACTGTGGCAAAGAAGGCATAATTGACAATGCATGATAAGTAAAAGGCATGATAAAATGTAGTCACCAAATTTCATTAAAACATACTGACACATTCAAAATCTCACTGTAATAGTTCACCTGTTTTGCTCCAGAACAGCTCTACAAGAATTTTCGCTAATACAAACTAATCTGAAGTACAAGTCCTTTCGTGTCTTACAAACTTTTCTACATTTCCTTCAGAGAAAATACTTGAGATGATAGAAAACCAGATTACAAACAAAGAATAAGCATCATCAACATGACCTCATTTTGGCAGTAAAGCTAAACAGTGTGTTTTAGTATACACTCAAGTCTATTAAGCTCTTTTTCTTCAAAAGTATAAAGTTTCTCACTAGTGCTGGTAGGAAACAAAAAGTAAAAATAAATAAAATAGCACAAATGGGTATGGTCAACCTATAGTTTAATTGAAGGCATACTAAAGCCAATACAGAATAAGCTAAACACTGATTTACTAAAAACCATCACAGATGAAAAAGCCCAGGAACCAAGAGGTAACGATCTACGTTACCACATGTCTGAAGGTTATTTCCTATTTGTATTTTTGTGCCCAAAACAGGAAAGACTGGGTGCATCACAGATGAAACCTTGTTCAACAGACAGACCTCATGCTGCACCAACAGCATTTTCTATTGGCCCTTTCAAATGTGACTGAAAGAAAGAATTTCAGTCTGCCTCTGGATGAACTCACAGTGACAATACCTAAAATGCAGGAAAAAAACCAGATGGACATTCCCCAGGAGTTTATCCATAGGTATGGAATGGAAGGAGTGTATAAGATTGCATTATTTTTTCCTGTTTTTACATAATTTATAATACTTTAAACACTGGTCTCATAAATATAATATGAACACTTTACACATGCCAAGCAATTAAAAGCTTTCCCCAAAACTTTTAGGTCTTACCAGAACCACTGGCAGCATCTGTGTACAGCATCTGTTTTTAGTCAGTAACCACTTAATTTAGTCAGAACTACAACTAGGTTTTCTTCAACATCTTAATATTAAAAAACTTGCAGGAACAAAAAGATGCCTATAAGCATATCAGTTTGTCTTAAAGTGATTAAAGTCAGCATGAAAAAAAGATTGTCTGTGGTTTAAGATCTGTTGCTTGTGTCCCAACCCCGGGCGCATATCATCTTTAAATAAAAAGTGCAAATGGGATTTGGGGACTGGATGGACTGATTTGCCTATTATTTGTCTTCAGTTGCTTATTCTGTAGCCACCTCGCATCAACTGTCCCATCATACTTTGGATTAGCTACAAATAAATTTAAAATAAGGCTCACTGAAGAAAAAGAAGAAGTGACATCTAACTTCCAGACTCTTCCTGCCCCTAAGTCCCACAAAAGTGCTCATTTCCCTTTTTACAAAAAAAACCCTAAAATCCTGATTACAAAACTATTAAACATTTTAGTTCTACCATCCACATAGTCACCTTCCTTTCAAGCAAGGCCAAAAAAGTGATGATGGATTCCCTTTGAATGCAAGAGATACTACACTTCTTGTAAGTAAACAGGCTGACATTACGATTGCAGTCTTTTCTGCGAATGTACAGATGTCAGATGAACTGGTCCATTTTTGCAGGACCTCAGGTATATGAACACCAGCAGATAAAGATCTAAGACTGATAATATAAACCCAACATGAACTATTAACTTCCAAGACCACCTACTGTATAAACAAGTCTGATTTTCTAAGGGATCAGTCAACAGCAGCTGCGCTTTGTCACCGATGGCTGTCTTCTAAGTTTGAAGCCCTTACCACTAGACGGGGGGTTGGTGTCAGTTGATGGAATTCTGCGACCTACAAGGAGACAGAAAAAAATTTGTAGCAAACATTATACTTGAAACTAATTCTAAGCATTCAGTGTAGGTTTTGCATGCAGAAATGTGTCTTCAATTAGTCATACATCATTAGCGATGACACTCCTGCATACCAGAAGGATGGCAGTTAACAATCTATACCATGTCTGTAAGAGGTATGGTTCCACAAAAGAAGAGTAGAGACAGTTTTAAGCTAATTTTGCAGTGTTTACACTTCAAGCTAATCTAGACTTGGAGAGCTACGCTATAAAAGTGCCCAGAGAATACACTCTGCAGGATGCAATACCATCTGGAATACCCTCATTGAGAACTACCATCTTGACCTGTATTTCCACAGCAGATCACCTGCGTCGGGCTTAGCACAGTAAGTACTTGTAAAGATAGCTGCTTTAGTCATCTAGTCAGTCTTTAAAATTGACTATTCCTGGTTGAGTATTCTTTTCTGAGGAGGATTTATGACTTCTTCCATAGTTTATTCAAGATCAATTTTATAAAGCAGTAAATCAGGAAGCTAATCTACAGTACATACTTTTTACATCTGCTTCAATATATTCAACTGCTTATAAGGACCCTATTTTTTTTTTTAAATCTAATGTTTCTGTAGTTTTTCAAAGATAAACTGCAGTGCACATACTCACAAATGGATTGCTTTTAGTCCTCTTTTCACAAACAGGCTGACATACCTGCATATTGGTGCTGCTGCCTGAAACATATCCTGCAAATAATACTGCATGGAATTCATTTTGGAATGCTGTCTGCTTCCCATTCACACAAAAAAATTGTCATTGTTGTCCCCCACCATGAATGAAACAAAGATTTAATTAAAAAAAACCCAAGGTATCACAAAAAAACTTGTGGAAAATCCACACACAATAGTTGCTATTTCCCATGCGGTAATCTGGCATTTATGAATTCTTGTATTTTTGAAAATGCGCTGTTTTAGACTAAGTACAAACCGTAAGAGTGAGAACTTAATTCCGTTTCTCAGCTGTATAAAGTTTGGATCTTCCTCATGCCATTTCCTTTCCCTACCATAACCTTGGAAGTACTAATTGAAACATTCAATAACAGATATAGTAAGATGACACTGACTTCTGACATGAGTGCCCTGCTTGCTATTTATCCAGCAGCATCACAGTAGGCTTAAAATGTCTAGAAGGAATCTTTAGAGGTCATTAGATGACCAAAAATTTATACAGCTCATTTTGCAGTTTTTATTCATGTCTGATTGTAACAAATTTAAGTCATTGTACTCTTACCTAAATAGCATAAAAAGTAACACAGTAATCAGATTTCTACTCGAACTTTTCAGAAGAAAGCGCATTAACTGTTTAAATACTTACTAATTTCTATAAAGAGTTCATTAATGTTTATTGCATTTTTCGCACTTGTCTCTACAAATATTGCATGAATGGAATCTGCATAGTCTTTAGCATCTTTTTCCATGACTTCTCTGGAAAAACAAAGCAAAGAAAAAACTGTGAATGCAAAAACCCCCATTATTCAAAATCATAAGGGACAGATTAAACTTTTAAGTGTCTCATTAAATGAGTATTTTGTATTTTACTTTTTTGGCATCACAATGCTCCCTCATCCTGAAGTTGAGGCTCATTCTTTACTCTGCTGTCTCCCTGCCTTGAGGTATGGGCATCACTGAAGCACAATCATAAACTAAACAAGCCCTTAATCCATCTGACAACATTACACTGGAGTTTGTTTCTTGAGTGCTCCAAGTGTAGGTCTGCAATCAATCATTAGGGGGTGCTTTATTCTTCACACATACAACAGTTCTAGACATACTGAAAAGATCCTAAAGCATTAGTTCCACTAATCCAGTGGATCTCCTACAGCTGTTTACAAAACCAAGTAACTCACAATGCTGCACAGATCATTAACATAGCATTCACTTTGCATAAAGCATGAAGACGTAGCTATAAACAGGAACATATTTAGACTGCGCACACAACAGAGCCAAGAAGTGAAAAACTTATTCTGCACCCCTAAGTACGCAAACTGATAACGAAGTATGTCTCCTCACACAACATGGGAAAAAAAAAACCCCTAATAGGTAGAGAAAGGACTGGACTATACTTGTATCACTTTACATATACTTTTAAGAAAACATAGACTACTTTCAGTAACAAGGGACTTAAGATATCAAAAGCACAGACTTTGGATCAGCAACTCAAATATTGCCTCTGACTGAAGTACAATGACTCTTGCTCATTAGCTTGAATAGCAATGTTTACATAATTTATGATGCAACCTAAGCACCAAGAAATAAGTGTGTGAGACTTAATAGTGCATGCCTTATATCTGTCTTCTAAGTAATTTTATGCCACCTTTCCTTCAAGAGACATGCGACTTCTAACAAAAGTTATTAGAGCTCACTAGATAACTGCTATATATTAACAATTTGTAAAACTATACTTTACAGTGGTTCTTTAAACACATAACCATCTGTGTCCTTTGAGACACCAGCTATGGTACCTTTTCCAGTGAAATCTAAAACAAGAAGTTTGCACACACCTTCTTTCTGAATTTTGGCTTATTTAACCAGGACATCAATAAAAAAGGGCTTCTTTTGTTTTTAGTACACACCTTCTTGAAAGTTTGGCTGTTCATAAAGTTTCTCAAGAACTTTTCCCGCTCCCTGCAACTATTTCAGCCACAGCCAATTCCGCCCCAACATTTAAGCAGGGAAGGAAGGCACCTGAACAAGCAAGTCAGAAAAACCTACACAACGCTTTCCAACAGGCTTGATGTTTTTCCTAACAAAATGAGGTGCTACAGACTGACAGGGGTACTTCTTATAAAGTGAGGTAAACAGCTTGTATTACACTGTAGTTTCACAGGCAGTTTAGGCTTGTGTAACTTGGCACTGCCACCAGAAAAGGCAATCCTGTCTCCCTGTAAACTCCTCATTCCTAACCCTGCTATCCCACCTCTGTTATGCCAGCAAGTGTCCGTGGTGTGAGAAAGATAAATGCACTTGGATCAGTTTTCCTTTATCTTAAATGGTTAGTTTTAATCTGGATCTATTTTACAGTCTGATTTACTGCCCAATCACACACATAACTCACACCAACACAAGGGAGGAATTGGGCAAGACTGTCCAAGGGCAGACTAACCAAATCTTCTGACAGTAGAAACAGCTCAGACCCCTTTTGAAACTGCAGTGCTAGTGCGAAACAGCTTAAATTGCTTGATACCTTTCACCTGTTCCGAAATCTTAAGCTCATAGTGCTAAGTATTTTAAGTTAAAACCTCCAAACTGTCAACAGTTATTTACCTTACATCATTAAGATCACACTTATTTCCTGCAATAGCTACAACAATGTTTGGAGGTCCGTGCTGTCGAAGCTCTTTAACCCAGTTCTTTAATGTTGAGAAAGTTTCCTGATGTGGAAAAAAAAAGAAAAAAAAAAAACAAACAGAAGGAATTGAATTAAGAGTCAGAACTGGCCCATCACACAAAAAAACCCCAGAAACTGTAATGCTATGTCAAGATCAAATTTCTTACCTCTTTTGTGATGTCATACACTATAATGGCTGCTGCTGACCCTCTGTAATACATTGGGGCTAAAGCACGAAACTGAAAGAAAGACACCATACATTATGAATCTGATCTTCCACTGACCTCCATTATTTCATTATTATTATTACTATTGAAGAAAGTGAAAACTAGCTTTAAAGTTCACATTAGTGGAAAACTTTTCTTTACAATTACAGAGAGGCTGTGCAGCAGAGTACATAAACTTCCATGGAAGTATTATTTTACAAAGGCCAACTAATAAATAGTTTAGGGACCAGCAGCACACCTACTGCAAAAAGCAGGAAGCCAAACTTGACCTTATTTTGACTAGATTAGAATCTCTCATTTAAAAGACTGTAGATTATACACAGACACAAAACCACAGGATATATGCTCAACTTTAAACACTGAGCAAGGGGAAAATAGTCAAAATTGAACTAGCTTCTTCCTCTTTTAGACACTCATGCTTTTGGACAGAAAGTAATTGCAAGAAAACTAGCATATATTACTGCTCATCCAAAATGTTAAGAAGCTCAACCCCTAGCCCCATGGATCAGTCATGGCACTCTTAAATGCTAGAAATGTTGGTTTCTTCATACTCTAACTTACAGCTTTAGGGATTTCACTTAAGTTTTTCCTCAAAAGTTAGAAGCATGTTTAACACTAAACTGAAAAGCCCACAACTATGTGACCTGTTGAAAACAGACCTCTAAGGAACACGCTAGATAGTAAAAGCCTACAGTAATTTTACTGTAATTTTTAGAATGAATCTACAGCAGCTGTATTTGGTTGGTAGTGCATTTGCAGAGTATAAACCACACCTGTACCTTTGCATAGGCAGAGTGTTATGAATGCAGGACTGAAAAAAGTGATACAACACATAATTAAGTTGCATCAAAAATATCAGTCAAGCATTCTTAAAATGTGTGATATTCTGCCAATTTAAAAAGAACCAGGCAACTAATCTAGCAATCAAAACTCTCAGTCAAAGCACAGAGTAAACTGCACGTACTGCTTTGATGTAAGCATATGTGATTTAGAGCTTTTGTGCATCTTATTACTCAGGGTAAAAATCATGACTAGAATACAGTTTTTCATAAAGGCTTACTTGATTCTAATAAAATACCAATTTCCTTTTGCTTAGTACAGTTCAACTGAGAGCAATATTATAAATCATAAAAATCTTGCTATAAAGCAGAATTCCAGACCATTTAAATTTGGCTCTCAAATTCTGTTTTGAAAACAGGATTTTGAACACAAAGTTCAGAATATAAAAATATTTAATAGTGGGAAAGGGAAACATGGGCAGGCATTCAGTTCATGTTGGGACATAATCCCTCTCTTCCTCCTAAGTACTAAAATGTAAAGGGAAACATATTTGGTAAACCACCAGTTGGACTGGTTGCAACCTGGCTTTTTGATTATTTGACTATTTACATTGGGAATAAACCAACTTTTACTTGCTGATTTTGTATTACTCTCATTTCCTGCTTGCTAACACTTAGATACTTTTTTCCACCTAAGAGCAGTCGGCAGATAAAATACATTAACAAAACAGATGTTACCAGAAACACTGAATTTTCCTTTTGCTATTTTTCCAAAGACTTCAGCTTGCCCTCCAGCCTCGAATTTGTGTTCTGACAGAATTATTAAGACAACATAATGTAATTATCCATATAAACTGTCAAAATTGTTAGGTAAGAAGGCAAAAATCCTAATTGCTATAAGTATTCTCCTATCAACTTTACTCAGTGTAGAAGAAATAAAGCATGTGTGTGTAGGGAAATGAGCTGTGTGAAGTGAATTGGTGCACATCTTCACCTTTGGAGTGAAGCTAGCCAGCCACTCCCTGAAGCCATTTAGAACAAGGAGTTGCCCAGTGTAGTGTAGAACTAGTTGCTGCTGGGTTTTTGAAGTAGAAAATAGAAAATGTTCCTCAAGAAGCCAGGACTGCAAATTCTGTGCATTACGTATCATAGCTTAGCAGAGACATTTTAGTTCCAAGAATGCTGTGGACATTTTTGGTATTCCACATCACCATGAAGGGTATCCCTTCCATAATTGTCAGATGTGTTGCACAACCAGAAAACTGTGCTACAGATTTCAGGGCAAGGCAGGTATACAGACCACTTGTGACTAGCAGTAATAGTGCTCTTCCATTTTGGAGAAAGAAACATCTATAAAGATACTGGCATAATTTCAAAGTAAATATCCTCCCTCCCATTTCGCTGATTTCCCTGGATATATTGGGGCCTCACAGTGTCTTCTCTCAGGTGCGGAACATAAGTTTCACAGCTATCACAGCTTTTGAGTCAGAGCCCAGGTAAGACACCTTTCCCTTTTTGATTTCAATAAAGGTATCACGCAACTTGTATGGAAGAAAATTAGCGGTATCACTCAAAGTCTAAACACAGAAAGACAAGGAACATGCTAGTCATGTACAGAGATACTTCCTCAGATGGTGGTGTGCTGAATCCAAATTACAGCATTCTCCCATTGCTTGCAAACACAGTTAAAGTGAACAGGATGGAATGCTAATATGTAATGGATGTTTCCTGCCAAGTGGTGGCAGGCATGTTTACAAAGCTTTCCATTTAAAAGTACCAGCCTCTCAGAAGACTCACATTCCAGCATTAACATTTCAGAATGGGCTAGGATGTTCACTGAAGACAAACTATTTACAGCAAATGCTGACTGACTGCTAATAATTGAAGGATTCGGATATTTCTGATAACACGGATACTATTGGACATATCCCTGGGACACAACCCTGACAACGTAAGTTTGCTTTATATGCCGCTGCTGGAAGGAAATAAATTGTCATTCAAAATCTAGAACAGTGGAATGCAGCACAAATATACTTGAGTTACTTTCTAGCCATCAAGGCTGTTATCAAGCTAAAAAGCTAGCAAGTCAGTTCTACCAAGACTCCAAAAGGTCAAGTAACACTGAACAGGGATGACCGAGCCTTTACAAGGGTTTTTTTGTTTGTTTGTTTATTTGGGGTTTTGAGGGTTTGTTGGTTTGTTTGTTTGGGTTTTGGAGGTGGGGTTTTGTTTGGTTTTGTTGTTTTGGTTTTGGCTTTCTGTTTCTTGAGCCAATCCTGAAAAATAATACAGCTGCATTTGACAGTTATTATCCTAAAGTAATAGCCCAACCTGATCAAACTGACCCTTACTGGGGACAGTTCCAGCGTCTAGTTTCGTTACAGTTAGCTCACATCCTAAATAAATTCATCATGAGTAATTGACAGTTGCCAGTAGTTAACAGTCAAGAAACTGCAAGAATAAGCACTGTTAATACAGCTACTGTAATTTCTACCACTGTTACTAGTAATTCATAAACAAGCAAGTTAATTAGCAAAGTCTTCCTTTTAAATTCTAAGCAAAAATAATGAAATTTAATTAACTGTTATTTCATTTGACTAGTCATTTTCTTGAAAACTTTTGTTGCCTCCCCTCAGAACTATGCACACTGCAGATGAAAACCCCAAACTACCAAATTAAAATTTAAGTTTCAAAACAGATTTCTTGACATAGCTCCTAACACTATCAGATTTGAGAAGTAAAACTTTACAAAATAATAAAAGATCAGTTATCACCCATAACATTGCTTGAAATGCTGCTTTTGAAAGCCTAAGCCTACATCCTACTCACATTAATAACCCTAACACTGAAGCTAAGAGAACATGTTAGTAGTTGTGTATTTTTTCAGAATCAGGGCCTTACTTGTACTATGAAACATGATAATTCATTTCACTTTGATTCTCCTGTTGCCAGGTGCACTGACTGCAAATACTGCAGTTGAATGTTTAAAGCTCAACTAGAAATGGTACTAGAGACAGCTGCTGGCTTCCCCCCCTCCACCTTGTTTTCTTCTGAAATGGCACTCCCTTTCAGTGAATCTAAACTCAGTCTTTTGTTTTGTAAGCTCCTCTTCTTAGGTAATCATCCTTAACTTTTTACTTTTACCATGACAGCAATGAAAAATAAAAACATAGTTACAGCACCCATACCTTGATAAAAACCTGCATAGAAACAAACCTTCTAATACATGTTCGTAAAAACAGATCACATTGTGGCTTTCAGGGACAGGGTACTCTAGTCAGAACTATCACCACAGATACTGATTCTACTTACCCGCTCCTGTCCAGCTGTATCCCAAATTAGGAATTTATGCAGCTCATTTTGATACTGTACAGTCTTGGTCATAAATGAGGCTCTGGAAAAAAATTACAGCTTATGCTTTTCAGAATATAAATACATTTTTAGAACATTACTACCATGGACTTTCAAAAAGGTTTAAATTCCAATGAAAGTGCTTTACCCACACACACACACAAAACTGATGACAATTTTCACACATAAAGGCTGAAATTAATGAGGCAAAGGGCTTCAGAGGATGAAATTTCCTTTCAGATGGTGAAATTTGACTAACAAAACAGAAGGAACATGAATGCAAATTATAAGCTTTTATTGTTCATAAGCTTTTGATAAAAATAAAGGATGTATGACCAAAAAAATGAGAAAGGTCAGCCTTTTTAACAACATTCTTCCTAAATGGAGGAATCATCACAGCAAATCACTTAAGTGTACACTAGAAACTTCTGGAGGTAAAGAGATCAAATCCTTCCCCTTTGCATCAGTTTTTTCTCTCTCTGTGTAACAGTCAGATAAATGCTGTAAGTCCATACTTCGGACTAAAATATGGGAGATTTGTGTCACTATTGGTAGGTGTTAAGAGGACAGAGAAAACAATAATGAGTAGCTTGCTTGTTGTCTGCATTCTGTACAGCTCCCAAATCCTGTCTGTCATTATATACTTCAGTCTGCAGAGGCTCTTGCACTTGCAGAAGACAAACAAACAAAAAAATCTCTTCCAGCTCCAGCTGCCCCCCCCCCCCAACTTCTAGATGTTTTACAGTAAAATATTGCAAAATATTGTAAAGTACTTTTGTGCTTTACTTGAGCTGCTTTACATGAATCAGTGTGTTTCCCACAAGAACAGGAATTCAGAGACTTAATGTTTTACAAGAGGGAGTTCTTTGCTATATCTATTACCTGTAGGCATACTTTTTACTAGAAAAGCCACACACTGAATCCAAACCCTTATAGAATAGGAACTTTAGTCACCATAATTATTTTAAGCATATGAGATCCTACATTATGATCTTGAACAGCTTTTGTATGCTTAATTCCTGTCACTTGAAATACTGCAGACTTCCAAACTTGTTCTACTGTCAAGTTTTAGACAGGATGCAGGATAGGATCCTGGAGGTGGCCTGTACTGGAGCTTCTTAGAGTACACTAAGCTTCCGGTACCTTCAGAGACAAATAGCAAGAGTCTTTCAGCATGATCAACAACATTAAATACCTTAGCCCAAGACTCTGAACCTCGGTTTATCTTGGATCTTAAGTACCACCAGGGCATTGATTTGAATTATGTCTATGACACTTCTGTAGTTAATATAAGTGGAGTCTTTGGACATGTTTCAATGTTATAGGAGGACAAAACAGCTATCTACATTTAAAAAAAGGAAAGGGAGTAATTACACCATGCTTTTGACTGTTAAGAAGTAACCTTCTCCCCATTCCTTTAGCTCAGATGGTTTGCCAAATAGTACGTCATCTCCAAAGTTGATTACTCTTTTAAGAAGCCAAATATAAGGTTGCAGACTCTTTCTTTTTAGGGATGCTAACTGCAATGCATTTCAACAGTTAACTAAATGATGCATTTTAGCAATGAGTAATGGAAAATAAAGTGATAGGACTATCTGTTGTAAAGCACAGCAAAGACTTCTACTTCCTTAAGACTGTTGCAAATTAAGCATCAATGCTGAATTCTCTGGCCAATATGGAAACAATTTCCTAAACCATAGCTTCTCACTGAAAATTTATCTTACTTGGTTCTATAAACCAAAAAATTCCTGTACAGTCAATTTGAACTGAACAGCTGTGTTGCTCTAATTCACATCACAACTAAACATCCCAAAAGGTAGCTGATAACAGAGGTTAAACGTTTCTTGAAATTCTTTGACAAGTGGAAGATTTCATTGTGACAGACGTCAATTAAAAAAACAAACAAACAAACAGCTCAAAGACAAACCACTTTTGGGTCCACAAAAGCCTCCAAACTAGAGCTATCCTTGACAACTTCTAGTAAGGAAACAGGTATTATCCCTAATAAATTTCCTAGCTGTTTCTCCCAGCCAAGTAAGCACTATAACTACATGAACAAGATGCACCTGAAAGTAGTTTTGTACTCATTCATAATTCCTTTTTTATGCTATAATGATAAAGACTAGATATTCTGCAGTACCTAGAGATATATGCTGGTCAGGCAAAGCAGAGTGTGTCCTCAGCATCCTGAGAGGACAAAAGTTGCAGAATTCTGACAGGGTTTCTACAGGTGCCCATATTTGAACCTGAATGATGAACATTCATGACGACGAAGTATGGTTGCTTAGATAATTCTAAGAGGAATGGAAAGAGGACAGGAAACATAAGATTGTATCTCATGAACTCAAAAACCCAGGAGTAAATGTAGAAATGTTCTCAGCTTTAGTTTTCTAAGATGCTCGAAATTCCTCTGTAATCCTTACTTTGTTCTTTCCACCTCCTAGTCTCAGTTAGGAAACAAAAACAAGGTCTAGAAAAAGTTTCAAAATGAATTTGCTTAAAATTTTGGAACTGTATCTTATTGGGGCTTCACACAATCCCTGCATTTGGGCAAGTGCGCAAGTTTTGATTTATTTATACTACTATAGCAAACTACCAAAATATGAAGTCCTCAGACCAATGAATGATTTTAAGACTGCTAAAAGACACATTTTTTAGTCTGTTACTTCCAGAAAGTATACTAACCTCAGTACTGTCATTAAACCCATGAAGACAAATTCCGTTCTACACATTAGCCTCATTACCAGATGGCTAGCATCTTCTAACAGCACCTTAAGTTACTACATAGTATCTGTTACAGAGGTTCCCCTGGGTAAACATGTGCATGTGATCTCTTTGGGTTCCTGCCTTCAAATGGATAGGTGCTACACTGCAGGGAGAAGCAAGCAAGCAAGCAATCAACCCACAGGGCAAGAAAACTACCAGATTAAAAGAAACTGGCTTCGGAAGGAAGACAACAAGATTTGATGAAGTTCATTCTAGTCTCAGCCCTTCCCTGGGAGGAAAGAAAAAAAGAAAAAACACACACTACAAACCCCTCTCCTGAGTTTTCTCCAGATTACAGAAAATTCTACTTTGTCAGGCTAGAAGCATCACAGATCACAATCTTTGCTCTGCAACTTTAGACAGTCTTGCAGATGTGCAGGGCCCAAAGCCATCAAGCACGGTATTTTAGAATTTAGAATCTGAAAGCAGACTTGAGGAGGCTGCAGATCACATGTGATTGGAGACATAATGCAAATTCCATACTGGGTTACTCAAACGTTTAACCCATCTAGTCTAGATGTGTGGCGACATAAGTCTGACTACAGAACAGAGCATCCCAGCCAACAAAATAGGGACCTGTCATGTTGCAAAACCTAAGTCTGTGTTACCATACCTGGCCATCTACTAGGTAAGCACTTTAATACACCCCCCCCCCCCGCAAGGAACTGTATGCATGAACACAATGGCTAAATTTGGGCCACTGTAGATACCACCCATATTATCCAACTTTTCAACAGACTGGTTTTAGAAGTATTTGGATGACTTGGAATGAAGATGGATAACCAATTTCTCAAACACCTCAGGTAATAAGAAAAACAACTGGATCTTTCAATAGTGTCCACCTGAAGGAGTTTTGCTTGCAGTTGATATCACTATGGGCAGTAGGTCTGAACTTTCTATACAACCTGAACTTAAAATGTTTAACACAGCCTGCTCCCCTACTTAACCAAACAGCAATATGACTACTATCCACACATCAGTTTCACCGTCCTCCAAAAAAGAACCTCTACTGTAGCTAATTTGACAGTAACTACGAATGTTCAGGCCTTGAAGATCTAAGAAAACTACTTAGCAATCCATCTCAAAGGCTACCTTTGTTAATAGGGAAATTCAAACAAAAGCATACTTCCTACAGAATATCTTGCAATTCAATACCAGTATTTACACTCAAAAAAAGACATGGGGAGGAAACAGAGAGATATCATAGGAACCACATTTTTTTAGAAGGACAGGATGAGACACAGCTAATCTTTATCAGCAGGATCTTTTTTGGTCAAAGCTGTAGTACAGCTTGTGTGACACCTGAGACAGGAAGCTGCACTGACGCCCACCACCACTACTTCTCAGCATCAAGTGAAGTCATGTCCTCCTGTAAGTAAAGAATTGCTTCTGAGCAAAGTAGCCCATAAGACACTTGCAAAGCAAAAAAGACAACAAAACAAGTGAAAAGATCCAACCACTCCAAGAATTCCTGATGCTCACCCTTCCTTCTATCCATTTGAAGATTTGAGCTCAGTAACATCGCTACTTTGAGGCTCAACTTTCAAATATCCTTACCTGTGAGACCAATCGCATTAACAATTTCATCAGTTACTTATGTGTGTGTATTGCATACCGATGTATAACATTAGAACTAATTAATGAAAAGAACTACAAACTGACTTAGTATAACTACCTTCAGAAACCTAGGAGACTTGTTATTGTACTTGATTAAAAAAAAAAAACCTTAACCCCCCCCCATGTAGTTGCATAATAATTAGACTTTGAAATTTCATAGTAGAGCATGAGAAAAGCATGTCATTCCTTTAATAGAAGCAACTATAGCATAATTTATTCATAACCCAGGACTCGTAGCAGGATTTTGTTAACAGTACAAAATGGGTCCAGATCTTATGCATGAAAATGAAAGCTGCAGGAGTGCCGAATACACTCCTATGTTTCCTAAGGCAGCTCACGAGCTAATTAAGGCTGCAGTCATGTTTATTACCCCATTTAGCTGCCACACATGGAGAATCCTTAAGTGATCTATTCAGGAGGTACAAATATATATTCAAACAATTTGGTTTTATTCTTGGATAAGTCACATTTAACTTTATTTACTTACCCTATAGTTGGGTTGATGTTGGGATCAAAGCTATCTTCCACAAATCTCCACACGATACTTGATTTGCCCACGCCAGTGTCCTAAAAAAAACAAAACCAAAAACAAACATTTGAAAGAGACGTTAGTTACTCTGAACAGATGATTCCTTTTGTCCTCACATCTTGCAATACACTGTGCATGAATAACACGTTCCTGTAGAGAATGCCAGAGAAGTCAAGATTCTGAAATACTTCGGGTATTATCATTTGTTTAGTAAAGAAGTGAAAGGTCTCTGATAAGTTACAGTTTTCTAAACAAAATTGTTACGATGTTTTTATGAAGGACTACAAAAATCTACATTCATGCTCACTATCATACTCTTATTGAAACTTTTTTTTTCCCAAACCTATGCACAAATTGCATTGGAACAGGAATAGGGAAAGACCATCTACTACTTTTAGTCAAATACATAGCAACTGAGTATGGTATGCCATCTTTACAAGCCAATGGAGCACATTAAATTATACAAGCATGACACATGCATTTCAACCTCTGACTAATGCCATCCCACCCTGCTTAATGAAAGACTTGAAATTTCTTTTGTGACACACCTGACACATGTTTCTAATGCAACTCTACAGAGCTATAAATGGTAAAAGAGGAAATGTAACATGAAAATTCTGGGTCACATATGTATTTGCACCACTGACTCCATAGTTAAAAAAACAGAAGATATATAAAAGGCATATTTAGGAGTGAAATAACTCAAACTATTAGCAATAGTTTTCAACAGCAGCTGGACATTTTAAACGGTCATTTAATTAAGACTGGTGAAGGCAATCTTTTTGCTTTACATCTCCAGAGTTACTAAAATGTTAAAGGAAAAACCCCGAGGAACTGCTTCATTGGAAATGAAGTTTTACGCCATTCATGCATTTTCTTGAATCTCTGAATATTGTAGTAAATTTGGGTACTTCATGTAAGCTTGTGTTTATCTTTTCAAGCTGTTTTCCTCTCACAGAAAAGCATATTATCTCAGCTCTGTATTTTATGATGACTGCAGTCTCAATAAGCAGAACAAATCTTAAAAAGAGAAACACTGATGCAGTTCCTGGCTCCAGGAGTTCAAGGACCAGTTTTCCTGGGTGCTTATTCTCCTTTTCTTCTACAGTGAAAGGTTTTTCAGGTCGGGTGAATGCAAACAGTGGCTAGGAGTTACCCTGAATGCCTTCATAACACGAAGGGCACAGAAACACATGATTTTTCCTTCTGAAGGGCAATGTGGCCATTTAGAACCAGAAAACAATTCTGACAGTCATACTCTGTACACAACAAGATTGAGTTACAGGTGGAGACAACTCCACCTATCCAACGTGAGGTTCTCCAGTGAAGCCCTCAGACCAAACCAAGCCAACACACAGCTTTACACCCTCGATTTTTTTTTAAAACTTCTAGTCCTGTTTGCTTGATGTCTCATTCTTCCACCACCTGCAACACTTAGGGCACTTTCAAAACCTACATATGCTGTTAAAAAAAAGAAAGTTCAGGCCCCTCCCCCTCGAGTGTGCTTTCAGGTGCTTTTATTTATTTAGTGAACACCAAGCCCGAAACAACTTGTGAGCAAGAGGGAAGCACACAGTGAGTGTTTGTGCTTCTTCTCTTTTCTTTTTTTAAAGGAAAATACCGGGAAATAAAAAGGAGCCATACTTACCTCTGGATAACGCCTCCCCCCGTGGAGGGGAAGGCCCCTCCGGCCGCCGGGTCCCCTCAGGGGGACGGGGCCGGGCAGCCGGGGCGCGCCGGCAGCTCCGGCGGGGTGAGGCCCACCCTTCGCCCGGGGAGAGGGCCCCCACACTCGGAGCCTCTCCAGGGCTCAGGCGGAGGCTCTCCTCCCCCACCACAGAGAGCCTTTCGAGCCTCAGCAGACTCTCTCCCTCCCTCCCGCCGCCCCCGGCCCGCGCCAGGGCCCCGCGGAGAGCCGGCCGCACAGCACTTACCCCCAGAAGGCAAACTTTCAGCTCCCTCAGAGCCATGGCCAGGCAGGCTACGCCTTTAACGAGCGCCTGAGACGCAGCCCAGAACGATCATAGCCCTTCCCGAGGCACACGTACACCGGAGGCCTACGGGGGCAGCCCCCCGCTTCCCCCACGCCGTGGTTACCAGTAAACCTTCCTCCTCAGGCTCCGCGGACGCGACGCCATCTTGGGCGGCCCGCCGGCATCACCTGACTACACCCCCCCCACCGCCCGCCGCGGCTGTTCTTCCCTCTCAGGAGGCGGCAGCGGCGGGTGCTGAGGGGCGATTCGCCCCCGCCCCCGGCAGCGGCTGTTTATTAAACCGGTCGCGTTCCGGCTACGCGGGGGCTGACCCGGGAGCAGGAAGTACCGGCGGCTCCTCCCTTTGCCCTCCCGCTCCCCTCCTCCTCCTCGCCCATGTCCATTCCAAGATGGCCGGTAAGTGGGGCCGCCGGGCGGGCTGGCGGGCGGGTGCGGGGCGCTGGGGCGGCTCACCCGGGGCTGCCGCCGTCCTCGCTGTAGCCCTCCGAAACCAACCCCCCGGTGTCTCTCTTCTGTTTTTGTTTGTAGGGATCCCTTTGTATTTTGTGGATTTGCAGGATGACTTAGATGATTGTGAGTAACTGTTTTTTATTTTTCTGCTCCCTACTTAGGCCCTCCCCCGCTTCCCCACCCCGGGGTCCTTCTGCCGCTCTCTCTCCCTCTCCGCGTTTTTATCCCGGTTAGGGTGAGGGGAGGATTTTGAGGCTGTTTGTTCTGGTAGGTGAAGGCTTACAGGGCGTTAGGGCTGGCGAGTTCAGAGCGTATTTGTGCGCGGTGCTGACAGGGGAAGCGGGCTCGCTCCCTCCCTCGGCTGCGGGCCCTCGCCTCACCTGGCGCCTTTCACAAGCCTTTAAGTGCTGGCTGGGATGGGGCAGCCTCCTGAAGCGGGGGTTTTGGGGGGGGGGGCAGCCGCCGTCCCGCCGGGGAAGGAGGACCCGCTCGGCGGGAGGCAGGCCCGGGGCGGCGTCTGGAAACCGGCCTTCCGAGGGACCGTCCCCGCCGTTTCAAATGGCCGCTGAACTGCTGGATTCGGTGTAAACAGCACCTCCAGCAATGGCCCGTGATGAGTCTGTGGGAAGGGGAGAGGGGTCCTGGCGGCGGTGCTTCAGGGGATTAGCTCCGCTGTTGTTGTCGGTGGAAATTAGCCTGGAGTAGCCGAGGGAGTTCCTAGCTGCGGTAGCTCAAATGGGTGAGACTTTTAAATGCTGTCGAGGCTGCTAAGGACGCCGTGTGTTTTGCTGTTCCTGCACCCCTGCAGCAGAGGCGCTCGGTAGGACGTGGCTGCGTCCGCACCTGGGCCGCGGGAATAGAAGAAAAACCGCCGTTGTGTGTACTCGGAAGCCGGTGGCTTTAGGTTAAGTACCGTGTTGTAGGTCCTAGACCAGGCAACAGCTCCACCTCAAGCTGGTATAGTCCAGAACTGTGTTACAGGAGTGGAGCTGAACACCTATCAGACAGCTTGGTAAGAGCTGTTACTTAAGGAGATAAATCTTTGACTAATAACTGTATTAACTTGTACTGCTTTAGAAAGCAGCTGTATATGTGGGGTGGTTTCACTGGCACTTTGGATGCTGGATTGACTTTTCCATTAGAAAAATGAAAGCTGATACTTGAATTTGTTTCTTGTGAGAGACTCTATTTGTTTACTACAAGACCATTATTGTTTTAGTAGTACTTGAAAATGTGTATTAGGTGGATTCCTACCCACCCCAATCTAGCATGAATAAACTAATTTAGGAAGAAGGTGGTAGGAAGAAAGTGGTTTTCAGGAACACCAGGGGAAATGTTAGAATACAAGTGAGATCCAAAGTATTCCATTAATGGGAAAGACGCCCAGGAACATTGCCTCTGCGGGCAGGAGGTTGTTCTGTGGGATTTTGTCAGTTGTTGCTCTTAAGTGTTGTTGCTCTCAGTCTTTGAGGTTTCTGCATTTTACTACTAGGTAGCAAAAAAAAACCACAACAAAAAAAACCGGTGTTTGTATTTTGGTTAAGTTCTAGAATGAAAAGTTTGGGATCTTTTGTGATGCAGGTGATGTATAAATGAAGAGATTAATTGTGTATGTAAGAGTTCTAGGTTTGTTTTATGTTTGTATTTTTGTGTATTTGAAAATATTTTTAACATTCTCTTATACAGATAAATTGTAACTCTGTGAGTCTTAATGAATGTAAAACTGTAATTAAAAAGCACCCTCCTTCCTTAATACAGTTATCTATTTGAAAAGCTAGAAATCTAAAAAAACATAGTAAGTGTGGAGGATAGTACTTGAAATAGATGTATTTAATACATAGGGATTTAAAATTTTGGTAACATTGTAAGAAGTTGCTTTAAAAGAGGTACTAAAGGTTATTGCTTGCTGCAGTAAGTAAATGTAAGACATTTGTAAGAAGTCATCACCTTAAATGAAAAAAAGCATGTATGTGTTGAACAGGATTTAAGTGAGAAGGACGTTAGCTGATACATTTCAATGTGCTTATGCTGATTCAAAGACTTTTGCAGTGAGTTCCTCTAGCAGAAGAGCTGCAATAGTTGTTGCTGTAGTACCTTAAGTAAGAGCTGAAAATATCTTTCTTTGCCCTAATTAAAAAACAAGCAAACAAACCCACCACCAAACAAAACCCTTGGTAGTGCTAATGAATGCTTAGCTATTTTAATTCATTGGGTCTTTCTGAAATGCTCGCAGTTCCCTTTCCAATTTTCTTCTCTCTGTAGTAAGAAAAAACCCCACCACCACAAACAAACCAAAACTAGCCTGTCATTTGAGTTCTGTTTGCTGAGTGTGTAAAGTGAAGTGCAAATGGTGGAAATAAATGCAAATGTCCTGTAGTGTTCTGTTATGGGTCTCAGCCTTGAACTGGGGGTGACCATCACTAGGATTTAAGTGTTCATTCTCCATTACTGTTCAGTCGTTGGCTGTTCTGTTGAGACTGTAACAGATTTGTCTGATAAGTCAATTAAGAAGTTTGATGCTTGTAGGCAAAACTCTAGTTTGAGTCATGAAGTTAATAAAAACGTTCAGGTAAAGAAAAAAAAGGTTTTGCCATAAGCAGTAATTAATAAGCTTTTTATATGGGTCACTTAAAATTTGTGTAGAAGAAATTTATCAGTTTCAGGATGAGCATAAATAAGTAAATGTGCATTTTAGAGCATTATTGGAATCTTATTTTGTGATTTAAAAATATTCTTTGATTAAGTTCATTAACTTGACAATGTAGTTAGAAGGCAGCTTTCAATGCCATAATTCTATTTGTGTTAACAGCAGAGTTCAGATGTCCCATCTAGACTGAGACACTGAGTGACTAGTCTAGCAAAGAGTTCATGATGTGTGTTAGGAAAATCTCAGTGAAACAAATCACTGAAACTGGATTTTTACTTGAACTAAATTGCTTAAATAGTGTTATGCATATTGAAGATCAATTTTACTGAAACAGTGTCTGTGGGATTCCTCTGAATATGGAGAAAAGCTGTAGTAAAATCTACCTAAATTCAGCCAGTACAGTTTGAAACTTTTTTGGTAAAGTGAGATATTGGATCATCTGGAAAAAATATTAGCTTAATTATGGCCTTTGTACAATAAAGAAAACATATTTTTAAAATTGTTTTCCATTCTAAAAAGAGCGGGAGAGAAAATGACCTCCTTGAGCTCGTGAAATCATTGCACTCTGCATGAGTATTTACTGGTTTTGTATTGGGAAAAGTGGATAGTGATACTAGCTAATGGTGCTGATTTGCATAGTTAAATCCTGTGACCCTGTAGGTGTTTCTTACAGGCTCTAAGCAGCTTTTGAACTTAGGTCAAACTAAGGTATGGTGAACTCAAGTTCAGCTGTGAATGCTGTCACATTTATTCTTGTTCATAGGTGGACATGTTTCAAGCTTGCTTGTATGATATCATTAGCGGGAAAAATACTGTAATGTTGATTCACCTATGAAAGAACATTAGCTAAGTTAAGAAATACTAGTTCATTATTTTTCTGTAATTTACTTTCTAGTACTCTGGTGTATTCTGAACTTGTAAGTACCTATGGCTTCTTACTTTATGAAAAAAGAAAATTAAAATTTTTGAGAGAAGACAAAATAGATTCTGCCATGACTATTCCTTATTTATGTGTAGTGAGAGTGTGTGGAAAAAATTTCAGGTATTTAACTCTCTTGATCCTGATCATAAGTAGTTTGCTCTGTTTTCCTTCTGGTCCTAGAAGCACTGGTGTGTGCTTAGGAAATTTAAATGAAAAATAGAACTACTCCAAGTAGTAAAATTAAGCATGTTCATCATGTTTACAAAATTAGTTCCAGGCGTAGTATTGTAGTCAAACTTAGAATTGATATTTACTTCATTGTCATTGGAATTGGTAGGAATTCTGAAATATTTGAAGTGAACTAATAAGAGCCTTCATTTTTAAATCATTTCTTAATTCAGGAACAGGTGGTCACTAGATAAAGTTAATGGCAAATGTATTGGTTTTGGTTTTTTAAGCCCTAATAAATCTTTCTTTGTATAACAGGTGGCTAGCCTCAAAAATAAACCAGTGAAAGTGTGTCTGATCTGTGTGGATTTTAAAATATATATATTATAATTGCATAGATGCAAGGATGGCCCGAGCTGGGTTTGGATCTGGAGAGTTTGTTGCAACCTCAGAAAGGAAATCTATGATCCTATGTATGCTGTGTAACTTCTTGTGAGCTTTCAGTGATACAGTAGGTTTCTTTTGAAGCAGCGAATGCTGGATGCTACCGCTTCAGATACTATGCGTGGTGGGAGAGCTAGCCTGAGAGCACGTGGACAGATCAATCCCAGACAGACCTGTGCAATGCAAATTATATCTGCTTGTGCAGATAAATGTATTGAACCTGACAGAACTTAAAAATATATAAAGAGCAGCCACTAGAAATAATAGTGACCAGTTGAATGGAAATAAGAGTGTCAATATAATATGTAGTCATTATAAAAAGTCATGAATAATTAGCATATGTTTCTGATCATGTGGCTGTGGGTTCACTTGTAGTATCTGTATATACACTTGAAACATGAACATTTTTCTAATCCCACAGTTTTCTTCTGTTTGAATCCCATTGAACTTGTTGGTCAGAGCATATTGTCTGCAAGAACAGCAGAATTCAGAATTGCTTTAGTCTTTTAATTCACCTGCGTTCCTTAGAGACTGTGTGCTTTCTTAAACCAGTCTGCTTTTTATTTTTTTCCCCCTGAAGACCCAGGTATAACATCTTGCTCCAAGTATGTTCAGATGATTTCCTCTTTAAATGAGATGTATTTCTGAGAACATTTTGGCTTGTGTTAAATAATTGGAAAACAGAGTTTTTTATGTGAAATAGGAATTTTCTATAGGAAAAAAGCTGAGGCTTGGTACCTTTTGGTAATAGAGGATTTTTTTAATATAAAAAGTGATTTTTATAATGGGTATTAATGTAGTTTGGAGCCAAAGTTCATTGTGCCAGGTCTCAGATTAAGGGACTCTTTAGGGAAGGGTGTTTGGAATATAAAACTGGTAAAGTGAGAGTGAGGGTAGAGCTGAAGCTTAATTATGCTGATAAGGTACAGCCACTTCAATCCTGAAGAAATTGTTATATCAGAGATTGTGGAATTACATATACACATAATTTAACCCGCTGGCAGTTTGAGTGCATTATGAAATAATACAGACTTTCCTTTAAGATGTGCAGAAGCTTTGTACTGATTGGGATGACATATTGGGAAGGACTGTAATTTTTTTTTTAATTAAACCAGAATACTGAAGACGGGGATTATATAGTACTTTACATTCACATTTCTTAATCAGCAAAGTGCATCAGTGGCAGAGGGTGTTCCTGTTTTTTCCATTTTACAAACAGGGGAAACTGGTCCTATAAATGAAATTGGTCCTGGTTTGCTTTTGGTTATTTAGCCAAAGTTCTGTGGTTTTTTTAATATGGAGGCACCATCTAAGTTCCACTGCCTGAAGACAGGAGGTCTCTGTCTCTAGAGGCATAACCTAGAGTGCCTAGACTATAGTCTTACAGGCACAGTTTCAAATACAACCTATTTGGCTTGTTATTGTGCTTTCAAGTTGTTAACCAGTTTTGTGCTTTCTTTACTGGTTTAGATACCTAATGTTGTGTCCTGCCAAGTCAGAAACTGGCTTATTGTCTTCAGTGGTTGTCACTCTCAGCACATATGCTGGTTTGAGAGACTACTTGCATGAGAGAAGCCGTATTGGAACAATTTGCATGTACTTAAGTATGATCACAGTTGCTATATTATTTATGTGAACAAAGTATGCATAATTCTAGGAGTGCTTCACTGGGAAGGTTGTAAATCCAGAGCAGGAATATCAGCTACTCTAGTGCAACTCTTTCTGTAGATTTGGTTGCCGTTAGGTATGTGTTCCTATATCCATTGCTGAAATGAGAGAATTTGTGTGAAAGATTTGTGTTGCAGGCACGTTATTTCACTGTCTTTGTTTTAAGGGTGAACAATTTTTAAAAAAATTTGGCAGCAAATTTACCCTATTCCCGCTCCTCTTCACAGTCTTACTTTTTGCCTGTAATCTGTAATAAAGTGCATGTTACTGAGTTAGGTGATTGTAAGACTTGGTGAGGCAAATTTTAACAGTTGATGTGGTAATATTTGGTTAAAAGTCTGAAGCTGTGAATACAAAAAAGATTTAGGAGGAGTAGGCTTATATGGGAAAGTCTGTAGTTGATAGGTCTGCAGTAGAAAGTTCCCAGTACATTCACAAGTAAAGTAAAGTTGAAGTTTCTCCCAAAGCTATCAATCTGTCTTAGATGTATGGGAGCCAGTAACTACAGTGAGAAAAATGCGCCTTGGTAACTTTGAAACAAACCCAAGAATTTGCTGTTTTAAAGCAATACAGTTTTGGATTTTCTGTTGTTAAAATTTCAGTTTCTTTTAATGGGGCTTACTTTCCTTTTGAACATGTCAGTTTGTGGCATGCAGTTTTGTCAGCTGAGCCCTCTTAACTCATAGTGCATATGGTTAGTCCACTCAAATTGTGAAGTAAAATGTGTTTAAAGCCAAGGATTTATGGTGGTTGAAATTAATGAAATTTCAAAGCTTGAATTTACAGGTCTATATGCAAGTGTTGCTCTTAACTTCATTAGGTACAACCTAAGATTTCTTTGGAAGCAGTTTCCAGTGATATACAGATACTTTGCCTTTGAAGAATAGCTCTAAAAAGAAATAGTTATTGGTATAGTGTATTTTACACTGTAACATCTCTGACTCTTGGAATTTCTTTTTTTTGTTGGGTTACTCTTCTTGTGTTTCAAGTTGGGTTTGAAGATTATGGACCAGACTGTGATAGCATGAGGATAACGGCATTCTTGGATATTCCTGGACAGGATAACTTAAGTCCACTGGCTCGTCTAGAAAAATATGCCTTCAGTGATAACATATTTAACAGGTAAGGGTGCAACAGCTACACTTGATGTTATGGATGTTAAGGTGTCACTACTTCTGTTGTTATTCTCCAAAGCATGTGCCAAATATTATTTCTGTTTGAATAACTTTTGTATAACACTTGCATAAAAAGAGATTTTCATTCTTGGTTATCTGAATACGATCTCTTGACTCCATCTTTGTTTTGCTGGGATGTGGAGAAACTTCTAACTGGTATGTCTGAATGTTCAGAGTATCATAGAAGAGCCTGATCTTTTTTAAAGTGCCCATTTACATTTGGTAAGTTCCCCTTGCATCCCATCTATATGTTGTTGGCAGGATATTAAGGCAATTAATGTGTTGTTCACTCCACAGGCAGATTATTGCCAGAGGTCTTTTGGATGTCTTTCGAGATTTCAGTAATAATGAAGAAGACTTCCTGACTGTAATGGAAATAGTGGTCAGGCTCTCTGAAGATGCAGGTTTGAAAGTTGTTTGTTTGTTTTTTAATTTCTGTAACTTATTTTACATAAGCTGCAATATAGAAGGCAATAACTTTTGATTTTGAGAAGGCAATGAGTGAGCTAAAGAACCTAAATAATCTAACAGCAATATCTGTCAGTGAAAACAAGATTATTTTTGTTGTTGTTTTTGAAGTATTTTGTATGGTAGGTGTATAAATGAAAGGCTCTTACCTAGTATAGCGCCCAATAATAATTTTTTTCAAGGAGTTGGTTACATCTGAACATGTGGTGTATGTGGCACAGAAGAGTTGTGCATTTTAATACTTCATGTGCACACATTCATGGTAATTAGGTTTTCTAGCTAGTGCTCTCATTTTATCTGATTTATTTGGGAACTGATCCCAAGTCTCTGGACTGTGATGATGTATGTAAGGCTGTTCTATTTTATTCAGCTTTCCTTTAAGAATAGGCAGTCTCAGTGGTGATGTTTCTTTGTTTTGAGTATTTTCATCTTCCTCTGTTGTGAAAACATTGAAAAAAATGCTACTTTTTTTCTTAAGGGACTTGCTCTTAATTTTGTATTTACTGATGTAGTTTTGACTTTCTTTTTATTACTAGAACCAACTGTACGTACAGAGCTGATGGAACAAATACCTCCTATTGCCATCTTTCTGCAAGAAAGTCGACCAAAATTCCCAACAGCATTTTTTGAATACCTTATGCCCATAGTAGTGAGATACCTCACGGATGTTAACAATCAGGTAGGAAAAACAGACAACATGAGTTGAATCATTGGAAAATTCTGTGTGACTTAGTGAATTTAAGGCATGAGGAAGAGATAATAGGAAGTTTCAAGTTGATTGATACCTAGCTTTTATGTAGTGCTTTCTGTTTATTGGTTCCGGCACACTTTGCTAGGGAGGTATAAATTTTGGTTTTTATACTTTCCTTAGGAGAAAACGGGAAGCTTACAGGATTTGCCTAGCAGCACATTGATACAGTCTGTTATGGGAATCATAACTTACAGTCCTGTCTTCTACTTCATCTTTTTGCTTCTTTTCAGAATTTGATGAAATGTCATTTAATGATTATGTTAAACTTTAGTATTTATGACTAATTCCTTATGATGTTAAAACTGAAGGTTTTTTTAGTTTGTACCTGTCTGTTCGTTGAAAACATGCCTTTTGTGGTTCTCATATCAGTAAATGTTTTTATAGTGATGTACTTTTTTGTCTTGTTCATGTCAATAGGTTAGAAAGGCAGGTCAAGAAGCACTGCTTATACTGCTAGAACAAGATCTTGTTGCTCAGAGTGACATTGAAAATAAGGTGTGTCCGATTCTGTTGGACCTCTCTGCTCCTGACAGTGATGATGAGTACAAGGTGGAAGCTGTGAATGTAAGCAAATTTGGAAGAAATCTTACATCTTTGCTTTTTTTCTGTTTTTAATTGCTTTTGTTTATCTCTTAGCAGTGCTACTGTAAAGCTCTTTTAGAATATAACAACTTTGTGTGAGAGATTCATGAGCATAAAACCCAGAAAATAAAAATTGTACTTGTATTCTCAGTGCCCTGAGAGCTTTACATTAATTGTTGAACTTAAACTTTCTATACCATTACTATTTTAGTTTGATTTATTCCTTCTCTATTTGTTAGTCACACTGTTGCGAATTGAGAGGCTTCTGTTGTGATATAGTTGAAGCTTAAGTGTGCTAAGCTGTTAAGCCTTGAATCTGTAGGTTAGTCATTTGTAGTGTTGAGCACCATTGAAACAATATGAATTTTCAAAGAATTTGAACAGGGTCAGGACTTGATGCACCACACTGAGAGGCTAAAAATTATCTTAACTGAATTCGAGAAGAAAGCAAGGTTGTCCTGACTACTGTTGTACTATTTATTAATGCCTTTGGTTAAGTGTAGAGGTAATTCAGGTAAGCTTTCTCTAGGTCCTATACCTTTTGTGCAATGAAGAAATCTAGGCTTCTGCATTAATGAAGTGCCTGAGGAATGTTTTTGAAATAGTGCTTTTGAGAATTGAGCTATACAGCACAGTAATTGGGAATAAGAATGTTATTGTATGCTTAAAAATGTAAAGTATCAGGTCTTCAAACTCAGTAATAAGTTTTTGCTAAGATGATGAGGGGCTTTTTCCTATAGATGATTGATCATGTATTGAGTACTTGAATTGAGTAGTAACAAGAACAACCAATTCTTTTCATTTATAACAGTAATTAAGATGAGGTCCAGGAATACTGACATTAAATAAAATAAGCAATCAAACTTTTTGTGGTTATTCATTAACATACTTGAATTTTTAGTTTAACACAAAAAATCTTTCATTTTTTTTCTGAATTTTTTAAAAGATCAGGTTTCAAGAGACCATCTTTATACCTCAGGACGGTAAATGATTGTCAAAATGGTAGCCAAATAACTTTAAAGTGCAGTTGGTTCTTGGCAGCCTTTTTTTAATTCTTGTTAAGATTATGTTCTCCAATAGTTTCTTCACATTTGCTCTACCAGGTTTCACAGTAATGTTGTAAAAGTATGAATGATGACCTGACCTTCGTTCTAAAGTGTTTTGAAAAAAACATTCCCCGTTCACTTTCAAGAAATCAGTTGACTCCACAGAAGAGTGCTGGTGTCTAATTACATTTCAGCATGGATATCTGACACTTGACCTGTAAAATAGTTTTACCAGATAGATTATCCTCTTCCTTATTTGGGAGTTGGGTGTTGCTTAGGCAGTTTTCCAGGGTGACATCTGAGCACCAGATACCTTTTAGGAGTTTGAAAATTTGTAGGAAAGGCCTTCAATGATGTCTTCCTTAGGTCTTATTTAGCATTCTATTACAAAGGCAAATGTTTCTACAAATAAAGCTCATTTTTGTGGAGGTAGAAAGCTTCAATAATTTTGGAAAATTAAAATACAAGATGAGTACTGTTAATCTGACAACACTTGTGTAAGCATTAAACTGCTGGTGCTGCATGTGGAGCAGGTGAGTAGAAAGGTGCAGGGGAGCCCCTTCCTTTTTACTCTTACAAATATAAGAATTGTAGCAAGTTACGCAAGAAAGTGGGAGCTGAAAGGAAACATACAATCTGAAGCACCTGATTTTCACAGGAGAAACATGGGTCCTAATGGCAGTGGAAATTGGCAGTACCTCAGAGAAAGCTAAATTAATGAGCATGTTACTAATTAACTTTAATTATGCTGCAATGTTAACTCCTAAAATTTGTGAGGATGATTCTTGTAAAGTGTACATTAGCTCACATAGACAACTAGTTTGTGTTATTCTCTCTTTTCTCTTCTGTTGTATGGCAGACTTTTATTTTATCATGTTGTCTGAGCCTATAAAGGGCTGGGACTGTGCTTGTATTTAAGTATCTGAACAGTTCTGTAAGCCAAGGGGCTTATTGCATGCTTAAGCTTGAGATATTTCTAACATGCATAAAGATTGTGATTTTTGTATGCTGGCTAGTGCAATGGAACTTTTTTCTTCTCCGTACAAAATACCAGTGTATGCCACATTGTAAAACACCTTGAAAATGCATGTATTAATGAAATTTAACTGGATAAAAAAAGACATGAATTATGTGCAGAAATGTTATCTTCAGACACAGTGGCATAGAATGATTTTAAATAAAAACTATAGTTGTGCTTCACATAAAACAGGTGTATGAAGAGACAAATAATGCGTAGCAGTTAAATCTATTTGACGGTAGTTGCTTGCTTGCTCTCGGAAGTAATTTTTAGGAGGAATATTTGGCTGTGCTTACAAGCTTTATAATTTTCTTTTCCTTACATGTATCCCCTCCTTGATTTTTAGATAATCTGTAAAATGGCTTCTATGTTGAGCAGAACAACAGTTGAGCACCTGCTACTTCCTCGTTTTTGTGAACTGTGCAGCGATGGGA
The DNA here is from genome assembly GCF_947461875.1 of Haliaeetus albicilla. Classification (NCBI taxonomy): domain Eukaryota; kingdom Metazoa; phylum Chordata; class Aves; order Accipitriformes; family Accipitridae; genus Haliaeetus; species Haliaeetus albicilla. The sequence continues at coordinate 6,499,894 of NC_091484.1, forward strand.
AATTGTTTCAAGTCCGGAAGGTTGGTGTGTTTTCAGCCCTAAACCACTTAAAAATGAATTTGCATGTTGTTGTTCAGATGCCTTCCTGAATAATTTAGTCATAACTTTAACTGATTGACTTTTGAAAGGGTATGGAAGAGCAGTTTTGATTTATTGACATGGTTATAGTTTCTGTAGTTCAGTAAAGAAATAGATAACAGTCCTTAGTGAACAGCTTTAGTGTAGCAGTTAAACTGATCTTGCATGTTTAATACTTTTGCACAAACTTTTTCTAAGCCACTGCTTGGTTATAGGATGCAAACAAGTTAACCTGATCTCTGCCGTCTTATTTCAAAACCAGAAATTCAAAAGCAATGCATACTTGAGACATTGTTCCTTTAAAAAAAAAAATTCTGGTATTATTGAAAGGAGAAATCTGAAAAGTGTAAGATTTATTTTAATTCATGGTCAAATACAAAAGGAAACTTGTAGCATAAGAAGTCTTAAAATATTTGAGTAGACTTAAGCGTCATGCAGAGGTTGAGCTTGGTCCTTAACTTAAGCTGCACTTGTTGGAATTTGAGCTGCATTACAGCATTCTAAATAAGCATATAGAATGAATAAATCTTATATTAACACAGTCCTATCTTAACTGATTTCAGATTTTGTCAACATCTTTTTCCAACATGAGGGAATGTCCCTTTTGCCTTAATTATAGCATTTGTAATGTACTGTAAATGGCACTGACTTGAGACCTTGATTAAACTTTGCTTCAGTAAAGTACTTAAGCCAGTCTCAGCCATAGCAAAGATAGTTCTGTCAGTACACCTAAGTCCTGACCCTAGTATCATATTTTAGTCTGCTTTGGTTTTGACAGCTGCTGTTCAAAGTAATTTAAACTTTCATGTAGGCTTATTAGTCCCTTTTAGTGAATACTGAAGTAGATGATGCTCTTCATGCAGAAACCTTTATTACTATTGCTTTCAAAGGCATGTGGCTTATGGAAGCTTGCTCTAATGAGTCTTTGTTCAGGATGAGTTAATATTACAGGATGTAGTTACATGGCTGACATTTGAATAGTCAAACATGTGCAGTTGTTACATGGGATAAATAATGCATAGTGAAGTTGATAATAAAACTAATGCACTTAAAAGAGCCAGAATGTTATTCATGAGTTTTTTTATTTCTTAGATTTGTGCAGCAAATTTTGGTGACATTTGTAATGCAGTTGGGCAAGAAGCCACGGAAAGACTGCTGGTATGTAAAAATCAAAATCCATTCACAAGACTTGTATTGCTCAGTTCAGAAGGTCTAATAATGAGTTCTTTTCTTATTTTCCCTGTAAATTAATCAGTATGCATACTTTTTAAAATTGATTTGGTTAAGGCTTTGGTTGCAATTATATAGCAAAACTGGGAATGAATGGAAAGTTCTTGTTTTGCAAAACATTTTTAAAAATGTAATTGACAGCCTACATATATACACACACATATACACTCACTTTAGAATTACTGACTTTTTCTTTTTATCCCTGAACTAGATGATCAGTCAAGTTACAATTGCAGGAAAAATAGGCCATTAATAATTCTTCCTATTTTTTTCCTACTGCGTATAGTTACACATAAAATTCTAATGAAGTAAATGGCAGACAGATAGTTTTTCCAATTTTTTCAGTTAACGTGTCTTTAACCTGTCTCTGTTTCTTCTATTCTTCACTCATTTTATTTTCTCTTGAGTTATCATTGTCTCTAGTTTCCAAACAAATACCTTGATAGTAAGTTGCTGCAGTCTATTTAGTCTTTAATTAGTCTTGGTTTTGCTTCTTTTTTGGCAGATTCCCAAGTTCTTTGAACTCTGTTCTGATAGTGTTTGGGGAATGAGGAAAGCTTGTGCTGAATGCTTTATGGCAGTGTCTTACACCACATCCCCAGAAGTTCGCAGAAGCAAACTATCTCCGCTGTTTATCAGTCTTATTAGTGACACTTGCAGATGGGTAAGTAACTCACTCTGTAATTGATACATCTTCCCAGGCAGATCATACACAAATAATGGGCAAGTCAGAAGTGCGCTGTGAAAGTTCTCCAAACTAAATTTGCTGGGATTAGAGTCTAATATACTAAAATCTAATCTCCTCTAATCAGACAGTATCTTATTTTTCCTCCCTCTCTTACTACTTAGAATTTCTATCACAGTTTTTTTATAAGTGTAAACACTTTTCTGACAATAGGTTGCTTGTGTTAAAGGTATTAGTTGAAGCAGACAGTGATGTCCTTCAAATTTAAAACTTTTTAAAAATTTCCTTACTATGATTATAGATAAATGCTTAATATTCTAACACCAGTTGCTTAGCTGTCCCTTATTTGGTAATTGATAATTGGATATATTTGGTATTAAATGAAGCTGTTAAGTAAGAATCACTTGGTTCTTACTAAAAAATTGAACAAAAGCTTTATTTTTCCGCATTAACTCTGTGGGAGTTGCATGAATCCTGACTGTTGTCTTTATACTATCACAGGTTCGTCAGGCTGCTTTTCAGTCTCTTGGCCCGTTTATTTCTACCTTTGCAAACCCTTCAAGTGCTGGTCTTTACATTCGAGAAGATGGGACACTGAGTATCCGGCCATCAACACAAGATGTGAATTCCAACTCCTGTCAGCCAAACAACAATATAAATTTAATGTCCTCTAGTACAAATGCTATGCTGTCCAGGTAAAATCATGGGAAAAATGTGTTGTAGTGGAGGGGGAAAGAAGGAAGACAATTCTTTTAATAGTGGCTCAGGGCTAAAAAGCTCAACTTGAGAATATAGTTCCAGAAAAGGTATGAAGGTTGAGGTCATACATGTGTCTGAGTGTAGCCACGCTATTGAAAAATTAACTTTGATGGCTTCACCAATTTTCCCTTTAATGTCCTGTGAAGTAAAGCATAGTGGTAACATAGGTTCTGTCTTTCTGCAGAGAAAATAAGCTTCTGTAGTTGATGCTGTCTTTTATGAAGTATTTAACTGAAAAGTGTTTTTACAGAGTACTTTAAGTTTTATTTGGATAACTGTGTGTGTCTCTTACCAGTTCAGAACAACCAATGGAAATCAAACCAGAACCATCAACTGAGGAGTCTTCAGCTGAAGTTAATACAAAGCTCTTGGTTGAGAATCTAAATAAAGATACACAAGCAGAAAGTTCAGATTGTTGTACCAATCCTGGAGAAGATGTTTCTCAATTGTCTCAGGGCGACAAAGTTGCTGCTGGTGTGCTAGAGGTCACTAAGGACAGCAGTTTTCCTGGAATGAACTCAAGGCTACAGTCTGCTGAGGACATATTTAATACTTTCCTCTACTGGCGCCCTCCTCTGCCTGATATAAGTCAGGATCTGGAGTTACTTCAGTTCAAGACTGAAAAGCACAAGGATAGCTGCTCTGTGCCGTGTAATAACTGTGTTGCTAGTAGTGAAATAAAAAAAGTTCTAGAAAGCTTACAGGAGCACATAGATGATCCAGATGTTCAAGGTGAGACTCTGTAACAGTAAAATCATGTTTTCTCTGAGCTGGTTTTCTCCTGGCCTTTACAAAAACCTTGACTATGTTTTAATTGGCTTGGTGTTCATAAGGTGATGAGACTTCCTTGGGTAGTAAGTTATAGTAGAAAGTTATTCAACAGCCTTTTTCACAAGACCTGAGTTACTTCTAGAACAGTTGGGGAAGTGTTCCTAGCTCCTGTTTGCATGAGAAGTAAATTGGATCTAACTACAAAAGGGAAAAAAGCTTGTTGAAATTTGTTAAAACTGTCTTTAATTTTAAGTACTGTAACTTCGTACTGTGGTTTTAGGGACAGAGCTACCTGTTATCAGCTGAATTCATCTAGTTTGGTTGAGTGAGAATGGCCCTAATTTCAAGTTATCTTTCCTTAGCCTCCCCATACAAGCCCGTTGATGAACATACCAAGTGGTGATAGCCTGTTAGTGGGATGCATGTGTTTCCTGGGCCAAATGACTCTTGACAATTCTGTCATCCATAGTCAACTCAGTTTCTTGTTCCACTAAGTCTCGTGAGTACTCTAGTGAATTAACAGTTTTCATCTGCCTATTTATTCATCCCTTTCTGCAGATATGACTTTGCATGCAGAGAACTGCAGCATCATTTGGATTTCTTGCTGTAGTAGTAGTGAGTAGTAAGCCAACTGGCAGCATGGCATATTTAGGTGGCTTCCCATGGCCATTCAGAAGGGTACCAGGAAAATAAAAATTCTTCATGTGTGAGGCAATGGATCAGAAGGAAAGGGAAAGATTTAAAAGGGGAAGAGGTGAAAAAATTAAAATTTAAAACAGTAAAGGAAAAAGTGGAAATTGAAATGAAGAAATGAAAGGAGGAAAAAAACTGTAAATGAGTTTTGGAAAGAGAATGCAGAGGGTAAAAGGAAGAGAGCAAAAAACCCATTACGTAGTTCTAAGACAAATGGAGAGATGTTAGCTTGACAGCTATACAGTGAGAAATAGAGGGGTTTGTAGAGGCATGGGAGAAAACAGCGAAGATTTCTGCCTCTCCCCCTGCCCCTTATGACTTCAGCAGAACAGTCTTGCTTTCTTTCTCGGAATAAGGAGATGTGGATGTTACTTTCTGTTTTCCTCCTGCTTGAACTGTTAAAACACTCATAAATATGCTTGTAATCCATTCTTCTGCCTTTTTAAGTTGTCCATTTCCCTTATTTCCAAAGTATTGTAGTAGTCTTTTTAAATATGCTCTAGTGTTTCGTCTTAAGACTGTACTTGCTGTAGGCTGTGCAGATGTAGCTATCTTATAGTTTCTGCATTCTGAACTCTTCATAACTTTGTGTTCCTAGCAGCAATATAGCATAATGCGCAAATACAGTTTGCCCTAACTTTATTGGTGATGAAGTGGTAAACCTGACCTTTTGTTTGCTATCTATTTCTGCAAAACAGTTCAGAGATGGTTGGACTAATTCCCTCCTGTGGATAAAGTTTTCCTCAGAAATGTTTTAAATGCACACTGATGCCGTTTCCAAGCAGTTGAATCAATTAATGTAACAAAATAATTTGTATTAAAATGTTTGACAGTATGAAGAATGGGAGGTGAGCACCATGCTGTGATACCTCGTTACAGGGGATTATTAGAAATATCTTTCAGTAGTAGAAATTGTTGCTGAAAATGTTAATACATCCAAATCATTGCTCTTAATTTGTGATGGTTTTGTGGAAGAGTAATGGGTCTTTCCTTTCTAAGAGCAAATGTTTGCTAATATGCCATTTCTGTACAGCTCGGAAGAAAAAAGCTCTGGGCTTTTTATCTTTTCAGGTTAACTAATTACAAGTTTAATGCTTTTAAGTGCAGAAGGGAGAGTAAATAGTCGTCTTTTGCTTTGTACAGCTCAGGTCCAAGTGTTGTCTGCCGCTCTCAGAGCTGCTCAGTTTGATTCTGTTGGTGACTATGAGACCAAAAAAACTGAAGAAAGCAGTGGTGAACTTCAGAACAAAACTATTTCAGATGAAACAGCTGTTTCAAATGCTAGCTGCAACCAGGTGGAGGAAGACAGTCTTTCATCCCGTGCCTCCCAGAATAACATCAGTGACCAGTCTACCACCGGTGTACTGAAAAGCACAGTAAGTATGCATTGTGCTCCATGTCTGAAATGAATTCTTACCAGCTGAAGTACTGTCTGTTCATGTAGTCCCTGGCATAATGGACCCACTTCTGATCTAAAGACTTTGAATGTTACTACACCATAACTTATTTTAATTAAAAAAGCTGTTGAGGGCTATTATTTTTGTTTGCACACAAATTACCTAAGCGTTAGGTTTTGCAGTAGTCTTGTAGGGGGTTTTTTTTTTCAGATGAAACGTACCAAGTACAGTCTCGCCTTTTCCGGTAACAAATCTAAAACTAGTTTTTTATCTCCAGACAGGAGGCTGAATCAGATGGTGATACATATATGCAGTTACTGGTTACTCTTTCTTGGTTATAACGTACACGTAGTAGTAAAAAGAATTGTTTGCACAATATTTAATGTTGCTGGAGCTAATCATGAAGTACAAAGAAAAGCTCTCCTTGCCTATGAACAGAAATTGCACATAAAACCTGTACAAACAAAAATGTAAAGTACTGTGTGAACTTTCAAACTTTGTCTGGTTTTGGTCTTTTAAACCTTTTAATGCCTTTGAAGCTTTTTGTTTGTATTTGGGGAGAGGTGTATGCTTCATAATTTGGTAGGCTTGGGAGTTTCCAGCAGTATATTCTAAAATAAGTAAAGCTTTTATCATGGTATTGGCTGATTTGGAGCAACTGCTAAGCTATCTGTTTTTTAATATAATTTAAGTTCATGCCAAGAAGAAAAACTGTTGAAGAGTATAGTAAATGTAAGCATTCAAAATCTGTATGAATGTTGGGTTTATTGTGTTAAATTAGATTGCTTTTTTAAGAAGTAAATCTAACTACTGTTCCACTTGTCACTGCTACAGTCTTAATAGTGTTTGTCTTAGTGTACAACTCTTTTTGTACTTGTATAAACACACTGAGTAAGGCTTTGCTGTACAAGGCTTTATCTGTGAAAGGTAATTCTGTACCTGAACTATGTTGTTCTGTAGCGTGATGCTTTGAAATACCCCAAACAGCAGTAAGTCTAATTCATTTCACTAGCTAGTATGTCCTTTTACAGGGCTCAGAAGAACAACACAGAGGAACCAGTGTATTTTTAAAGAAAGAGCAAGAAAATAATTCAGCATTTGAAGATGACAAGTCAAAATTACAGGTGATTAAAATAGCATCTAACTGCTTTAGTGGAGTACTGGATACAGTTCATCTCATCCTTAATACAGTGATAGCTTTTGCAATTGATCAGTTGCAGAATGTGAAGAAATGCTCTGGGCGTTTGAGGAGAACCCTATTTTAAATTGGAAAGCTAGAAAAATTCTGTTGTGGTTTTGGCGCCTTAGAGGCAATCTATGTAACCAAGGTAGGCAATGACAATACTGTTTTTTCACTGGATTTACTGTTTGTCTTTAGCAAAGAAGAAATTTTCAGTTTGGTTTGATGCAACATGTTGATAAAGTAATAATTACTGTTCATTGCTCACTGCTGTATCCTAATGAGAGGACAAATAAATACAAGGGTCATTTACACTTCGTGAAGCTAGCCCACAAAAGGGACATTTTGCCACTGTTTGTGTTTAGCTGCTAGATGGTTAGTAGCAAGAGAATACTGTAGCACAACAGGTATATTTTCTTTCTGATTTTAAAATAAAGTGTGTGTTGCTGATGTACTGTCTCTATCTATAGGATATCATACCTCAACCTTTGTTAGACCAGTACTTGTCAATGACTGACCCAGCTCGAGCCCAGACTGTTGATACTGAAATAGCCAAACACTGTGCATATAGTCTTCCTGGGGTGGCCTTAACACTGGGCAGGCAGAACTGGCACTGCCTGAAAGACACATACGAGACACTGGCCTCAGATGTACAGGTAAAAAAAAAAAAAAAAAGGAGTTTTTTTTAATGATAAATCAGAATTTTGAGTAGCTTTTTTGTTCAGTTTGTTGCACTGAAGTTATAACATCGTATACTTTCTTATAAGGGATTAAATGTACACTAAAAATAGAAAATTCAAGATTTAAACCAGACTTCATAAGTAAGATTAACATTTTCTACTGCTGTGTAACTAGCCCTGTTTCTTCTTCTCTCTCAGTCTTCACACAGGTGTAGTTCAAAAGCTTCTTTAGTTATGGTGCCTAATCTAGTTCCCTTCTTAAACTGTTTGCAGTGGAAGGTACGTCGGACGCTAGCTTTCTCCATACATGAACTAGCAGTTATTCTGGGGGATCAGCTAACAGCTGCTGATCTGGTGCCAATTTTCAATGGATTCTTGAAAGATCTGGATGAAGTGCGTATTGGTGTCCTTAAACATCTGTATGACTTTTTGAAGGTAGGAAAGTGTAATTTAATTTCTCAAGATAAAATTTTTTTCTGACTCCATTATATTAAAAGAGTTTTTTAATAAGATTTGCAGTTACCGATATCTAATTACATGTTTATAGTTTTGTGCAATACTGCCATTTTGTGTGTCTATTGCTTTTTTTAAGGTCCCTCACTTCTCTTCTGTCTCATATCCCAACAAAATATCAAAACTGAAAACTCGTTGTAAAGGTGGTTGTAAATGCCCCTGGCTGATGTAAAGGAATTAGTATTTTGTGCAGTCCAGTAGGAAAGTTGGACCGTTAGCAACTTGTGTTTGGGCCTGGGAGAGAAAAGAGCAGATCTTGGTGGGCTGCTGTGTAATAAACCTAACTCCTTAGTTTTCTTATGTCCAGAGATGGTGCTCTGACAGGTATCCTTGCAGAAGTTATGACTTAATGTACTTTTTTGGATGTCAATCTTGTGAGTCCAGGCACTCAGCTGATTGTACGCAATTTGTAGTAAGCTTCTTATGAATGATCACTTGGTTTCAAGTAGGAAAGTGTGTATAGGCATGAATACAGTAATACCCCAGAGAACTGCAAGTATTGAATTTTATCAGTTTTATACTAGTAATGTTTTTCCTTTAGTTACTTCATGCGGACAAAAGGCGAGAGTATCTTTACCAACTTCAAGAATTTGTGGTGACTGATAACAGCAGGAACTGGAGGTTTCGTTATGAGCTGGCAGAGTATGTAATTTTGTTAACTTCTTATTTTTAATCTATATTACTAACTTGGAAATAGGTAATTACATTCAGAAGTTAGCACACCCTAATTAGGAGGTAAAAGATTACAACCATTCATTATTAAGGAACCGAACTTAAAAGCCACTGGCTGTTGGGGATTTTGCGGGGGGGGGGGGGGGTGGCAAGTTGTGTTGTAATCAAGTGTGACTGAAACTTAAATGTCTGTGATTATACTAAAATGGAGATCTGGTTCACTTGCAGCTTATGAAATATGACAATCTGATAGGTACTATTCAGTGACATTTCAGATTTTATTCAGTTCTAGACTGCCTTGAAATGTATATACAAAGTCATTTTTCTAATGCGTATGAAAGAAAAAACAGTTCTTAAAAAAATTAGTTCATTCATTTGGTATTTCCGTATGGCTGGGTGTATAATGGAGATAGAGCAACATCCCCACAATTCTTTTTCTACAAGCCCTGTTGATATTTGAAGCACCCAAAGAATGTTCGTAGGCATAGTTTGCAGCTAAAATCTGACCTTCATGTTTATCTCGTTGCTTTGTTTGGGCTATTGAGGATTTACTCTGCCTTTGTAGTTTGGCACAACAAACTAAATCTCACTCCGATGCAAGAATGTTGTACAGCAGTTCCCTGACATCTGGTGGAGAGCTGCCACTTTGTGGTTGGTTTGTGCATGGCTGCTGGTAACATCCTGGCAGTGGTGTGGCTAGAATGAGTTCTGTGCAGTTCAGAGATAGAAACTGTTTTCTGAAATGTAGATTTCTACACTGAAATAAATTTTTCATTTTTACTTTGTAAGAATGTACAGGATATTGGTCTGAAGTTGCATTGTACTTCTGTTTGTAGCTTTTGTTACCATTCGGGATAATTCTGATTCATTGGTATGTGTAGTTTAGACAAATGTTTCTCTTGGACTCCTTGATGGGTTAAAGCATGTACCTCTTTAATATGTGTGTGCACCTTTATAAACTAAAGAGAAGAACAAACTGTTCAAGTGCTTTGTAACAACCATGGTATTTTTGAAGCTCCAAATGATCTCTCCCTATGTTTAACAGATGGTATAATCGGAGCAGGTTAGTGTTGCACTTGCTGGAGTTAATCGCTTTCTTTGTGTTCCAGGCAGCTGATCCTGATACTGGAACTCTACAGTCCCAATGATGTCTATGACTACTTAAGACATGTTGCACTAACTCTCTGCTCCGATAAAGTTTCAGAAGTTCGGTGGATCTCCTTCAAACTGGTAGGGGATTTAGTTCACTTCCTGGCAGGAGAGGAGGAAAATGATCCTTGAGAGGGATACCTGAAATCACTCTCTTTTCTTTCAGATGAGTAGGCTGAACACAGATATGTTTTGATAAATATGGTAAACAATATGGTAAAAAGTGAAATGAAAACTTTGTAAAATATTTTGAGTTGTCAGACTTCCAGAGATTTGGGAGACCTTCCCCCAGATCTGGGGGAAAAATAATTACTTATCTTTCCTCAAAATCTACTTAATTTATTATGAACTTCATTATAATGCCATCACCCCACAAATGTCCTGAGTGAATAGAAAGATTCCTTCAATCTCTTCTTTTTCTTCATGGTACCATGGAAATGGGGATTATTTTAATGGTTGTTTTAATTTCTCTTAGTGGTTTTTTGGTTTTGTTTTGGTTTTTTTCACCTGAACAAACATTTTTTTTTAAAGCTTACACTTTCTTTTCTCCAGAATAAGCCCAGTAATTTATTAAATCCTGCAAGCACGACTGATGATACTGAATACAGTTTTTGGTTTCCCTTTGGAGGATTCAAATGAAGTGATGCTTTTTTAACTTTCTTAAAGCTACAACTTAAGTCTCATATCTTCTTTTTTCTTTTTTCTCCCCGTCTGTTTCCCCTTCGCCCTTCCTTTGCTTCACAGGTTGTAGCAATACTACAGAAGTTCTACGCAAACAATGCAAATGCACTGGGATTAAATTTCATTAATGAACTTGTAGTGCGGTTTCGTCACTGCTCCAAGTGGGTTGGAAGACAAGCTTTTGCCTTCATTTGTCAGGTTGGAATGTTCTCTCTCTGTGTTTCTACATTGTACAAATGTAGACATTTGTAAATGTACAAAAGTGTGCATTTAATTTGGAGCCAGTCAGGGGCTTTTCAGCAACGTGGGCAAAACTGGAATTTGGACTCAGAATTTTTTTTGTCATTCTTTGGGTTTTATGATTCTGTAGGTTGACAAAAGACAGTGGCAGAGTTGTTCTGGTCTCAGTACTAGTATATGGCTGTACCGTTTTGAAGCTGTGGCCCTTGTTTTGGTCTGTGCCTCCAGCTGAAATAATTGATCCTTGTACTTTCTGGCATCCCAGTAGCAAAGTCAAAAATTAAGTTCTAAACAGAGGTGCATTTTTAAATACTTTGACATGCTGGGATAGAGGTTCACAAGAGCTCTTCAAACTACCAGTGGGTGCTAGATGCCAGGAACTATTTCCCTCTTTATTTCCACTTACCTACCCCCCTCTCCAAACCAAAAATGCTTACTTCAGTAGCAGTGAGGAGCAAGGGTTGAATGTTGAAGGGCAAAAAGGTGATGACAGGCAAGAAAGCAGTATTTCCTAAAATACAGTTAAAAAAAAGTTATCTGCTCTTGTTGGGTCATCTTCAGATGAACTTTAGAATGGTAAGACGTAACAGTATTTCAAAGATGGTTCTTATTTCACCAACATAGGGTGTATTTGTTCAGAGTTAATCACTGACTTTTTTTTAACAGTCAGGCCAAATTAAGGACAAGATGGAAAGGAATGGCAAATAGTGTATTTTTAACCTAAATCTTGCTTTCTCATGTTCTGTGTTTATCTTGTAGGCCGTAGTAGAAGAAGAATGTATGCCTGTCGACCAGTTTGTTGAACACTTGCTCCCCAGTCTTTTAAGTCTTGCTTCAGATCCCGTGCCAAACGTAAGGGTTCTACTCGCCAAGGCTCTAAGGCAGACGTTACTGGAGAAAGGTGTGGTCATTAATTTCCTTTGAAAGAACTAGTGTCTCATGATAACTGCCTTTCCTCTGCCAGTGCAGTTCTTGATAAATTGGCTCAAGTGGTAAAAGGCTGTTTGGTTCTGCTTGTACTGAAAACAGAATTATACATTGTAATCTGGGCTACTGCATTTAAATTCAGGAATAGTATGTTTAGGAATGTATGCTGTGGTGGCTTTTCTGTCTTAGAATATTGATGGCCATCCCTGATGAGCCTGGAACGGGCACCGACCATCACCCGCTAGAGGGCAGCTGGAGCCTTCTTTAGAGCAAGGCGTACGGCCCGTCCTGGGGCTCGCTGCAGGCATCTGGGATGTGTGCAGCTAATACTTCTTTCTTAAACATCACATTAGATTATTTTGATACATTTCAGACCTTTATCTTAATGAAGTAGTCGTTTTTGGGGTCCTTCAGGGCAAGTGTTATACCTGTTTCTGAAACAGGTTGCTTTGTCATTTTAGTCTTAAGCTGACAGTTGTACTAAGAAGGAATGTAAACTTGTGTGCTGCTATAATTTCCTGTATTCCTTAAAAACAAAAAAATCAGCTTGTCTGATTATTTGAAGGAAGATGCGCAGAAATCTCCTATCTTTTTACAGAATGAAGTATGGAGAATGTTTTGTAATGCATTGTACAGTGGTAGCTTCCTGAGCTTGCTTTTACTTGTTGATACATTTCTATTTAGGGTTCAGCAAAAAGAATTTCTCTTAGAAATACTTAAGTACCTAATAAGATGAGTAAGAAGCAGTATATTTCTCTTTCTCTCTCAGCTTTCTCAGCTTCCTGTATTTTCTCTAGGGAGCCTATAAATCGGATGACTACCCCAGATGTTTTTGGCATCCTCTGTATTTCTGCACTACTTATGCCCCAGGGTTTATTCTTTTGGCTTTGATTAAAATTGTCTTTTTCTCCCCTTATTCTAGCTTATTTTAAAAGTGTTGGCAATCCTCATCTAGAAGCTGTAGAAGAGACCATTCTAGCCCTGCAATCTGACAGAGATCAAGATGTGTCCTTCTTTGCCACCATAAAACTAAAGCAGGGTAACATAGGCAATACTACCATTGAAAAGCAAAACTAATGTGTTTCTCTGCAGTAAATGTTGAACGTCAAAATGGTTATTCACCTTATGTTCACAGTTAGTGTGAATAATGTGGACAAATAAGAAGGTTTTTGTTACCTAAGAAAGGATGTATTGAGAAATGTTACAGTCTTCATTTCGTGACCATGTTTCATCTACAGCTCTGTGTTTTTCCGATACACATGAGTAATTCCTTTTGGGTTTTTTTCTTTGTAAATGTGGGTGATAACTCTGATCTCACCTGCAGTTAAGTATTGTATGTGAAGTCTTACACCATACTCAGTGTTTCAGTGTAATTGGAATTCATGTTTCATTTTCTAACAAAACATTTCCAGTTGTAGAGCAGTCTGTGATAAGCTTAAAATGGTTTCTAAATCTTAAAAACTCATTTTAGCAAACTTACATGAAGATATTCTTTCCTCATGTTTATTGTAGTTTTTGTATTGTTTCAAGTATTGCATTTTAACTGAAAAAAATGTATATATGTGAATAGTTTTGAGTTTTAACAAAAACAATGGAGAACTTAATTCTGTATCAGTGGAAAAAAGCTCAAAAAATCATTTCATTTTATAAAGTAGTTACTCTGCTAGAATTAAGGCATGGTTTGTTTTTACTTAATGTGATATTTTTGAAAGCACAGAGAGCTCAACATTCTTTGTATATTGTGACTTTTCTATTAATTTCTTATTTCTGAGCTATACCCTTACAAGTGTTAACATGTCTGGTTTTGTTCTGCTGGCTCTCGTAGTGCTAGGTAGACTGTAAATTTACCAAACTGAAAATTACTCATTCTGCCCTAGCAAAGTTCACTTCATTTAAGTGATTCAGTTCCTGCAACATGTGCTGTATCTGTAGAAGGGTATTATAGAGTTTTTCAGACTTGAGTTTTACAGACTTAATTTTTTGTTTGTTTTACATACACACCTCATTTAAAAAAGACCTTTTAACTGGTCCAGTTTTCAAATCCTGAACAGCCCGCTGCTTCTAAATTCTGAAAAATCCCAAATAACAAATGTTCAGGGGGAAGGTGGTGATGCAGTTTGCTCTAACTTCTGTGGATTGTATGGTAAGGTTTGGGGCAAACCACAAACGAGGGCTACTGAGATCCTTAAGCTGAAGTAGGATGTCTTCTGTGTATTAAACAGGTGTTTTGGAAGAAAGACAGACTATACAGATAGGACAAAGTTCTGTTAATAGAATCAGATAGCTTCTGACCAGTTTGAAAAATTATAAAGCTAATACTTTTTGGTGGATCTTGTCTTCTGTTGTGTCCCAAATCTGCAGATGTGGGGCCTGGAAGAAAAAAGTCGCACTTTTTTAGATTGTGGATTGGAACTTTGTCCTGTTCAAATGGTTTCACGTAATAACAGTTACTTTCTCTCTGTGAACACAATACTTTATCATAAATAGACCTGTGTAAATATTTCCCCTTATTTCGCTATTATACTAGTAAGTAGTTCACATGGGTGAAGGTTTTTACAGAAATTACTTTTTCCTTTTTTTGTTTTGTTTTAAATCTGGCTTGTCTGCAATACAGCAAGTAGGTTCCTCAGCTGGGTTCTGTATTTTTGGAGGGCTCAGTTTTGTATAAGTTTGTTTAACTAGTCTTGTATTATAATATGTACAGTATTTGTAACAAATTGTTTTCTTGTGAGATCACAGAATGCTTTTTGGAAGTTGCAGGCAGAAATATACCACTGCTATCACTGCTATTACAGCAACCAGTATAAACTCTGTAAATTCTGCAACATTATACATTTAATTTTTTACAGTTTTTTTTTATAATTTAAAACAAATGCTTCTTCAGTACAGACTTTTTATGATTGCTATTTCTTAACAAAAAGACCCCTCAAGTTAATTTTTTCTAGTTCTGATATCTTTTTCTAATGCTGGCATTATACTGGTATTTTCTAACAGTTCAAATTTTCTAAGGCCTTTCTGACAAGGTTTTACTTCTGTTTTTTATTATCAGTTCATTAAATTTCTCAGCACTGAACAAATTTTTTTAAGTGTGTGTATATGTAAGTATGTTTGAAATGTACTGTATATAAATTAAATACTTTGAACATTAACCCAACCCAGGTTCCTGTTTGTCAGATAATCTTAAATAGTTACCTTTACTTGCAATAATCCACTGGAAAACACAAGCTTCCATATGTTTTAGCATGTTTGGTTAGTGTTCACTAAGAGTTTTTAATTAGAATATGTGTAAACAGTAAGCCACCAGCTATAAAAGTTCACCAAAAGGCTAAAAAAAGTTCTTTGTTTTTAACAATATTTTGGTACCTCTCTGGCTCCAGAAATCATGTCTGCTTTAAATGATATGATTTCAGTAGCGCATTTAAAAACTTTTGTTAAAACTCTACGGCTGCATGCACTAATGGGGACATCATAGTTTTGGCATGGGTTTTTTTGTAGTCAATGTGCAGGTCTATTAGACAGATATACTCTCTCCAAGGTTTGTCTTTTTGGTTTAGTTTTAAACTAGAAATTATTTCAGCATGACTAAAGACCGCACTTTACATCTTGTACTAGACAAATGTATGCAATGATGAGTAAAGTGGCGTGTTCATGTACAATTCTCTGGGTTGTTTAAATTATGCAAAAATATGTATTTTATAAGCCAGATGGAGCAAAGTTAGGTAGTTGATCCACTTTCACAGCAGCAGTAAGAATATAACTTTTAAACATTTCTAGCTAAGGAACATGAAAATAACGTTAGTGGGTGCAATATCGCTTGGATGCTATAGGAAATTATCAAGCACTTGTAATCCAAAGCATGTTAGTCATGTTGCTTAGAATTCAAACTCCCTGGTATCTCATGTATGATACACACTTGGCATTGGTCAGGATGCTGCCCTAGTGGTGGTTTTGTCTGTACACAGTGTTGTTTAGAACCCAGTGAAGTGGGGACGCTCTGGAAGTGTCATTCACTTGTCAGAATAGAGAATCTATGTAACTTTCTATTTGTATTTATCTCAATAAATCCTGTGACTGTTTTATAAACCAACTTGTGGTAACTGACTTTTGTCATAGGTGGGATGTGAGTGTTTTCTTTTGGTTAATGAAATGTCTCCCTAGCGTAAACACTGTCATCTGTCAAGCCAGGGTTGAGTGTGGAATTCATCATACTGTGTAGTAAAAAAAAAATCCATTAAATGTCCAGAGACTTGAAGTAGCTCTTTTTTCCTTGAAGTGAGCATGCCAAAAGTGCTTTGGAACTAAAATTGTTCTGTCGGAACTGAAACTCTTAACAAGATATATTTTAAATGAAGAGAACTTGTGTGTGCTAGCTGAGACTGGCATTCAGATCCTTGTCTTAAATCCTTCCCTCTCCAAACTTCAGCCCGGAAGGACATTCTGGACTGGTTTTGCAGTGCGGTGTTGTTGCTCTCAGACATCCTACATTGATGAACTCTGTGTAGCTGTTAGGCCTTGGAGTTGGGGGTGGGAATGAATAATCAGTACCTGGCTGGTTGATTTTGCTTCTAATTTCAGGAGTCTTCTATATCTTCTACTGCTGCAGTCATCCTTTTGGCAGTTCCAGACACTCACTAGCTGCTCCATCCTGTGCTCAACAACTTCTGCCAACTACTGCAAAAGAATATCTGACTTCTTTTCTCTGCAGGATTTTAGCTGATGCAAAAGTGGGGAGAATAAAATAGTCCCTGCACCCCCCGGTAAAGCCTACCCACATGCTTTGAGTTGGGGCACAAGGCACCTATGTAGTAAACTGGAAACACAAATTAAAACAGCCATATGGTCTTTTTATTACACATTACACATATTAAACATGTAGATGGAGATCTATCTAGACTTCAACAAAGAAAACAGGAACATAAAATACAGGCAACTTTGGGTGCTTACCCGAGTTACTACTTTGTTTCTCTGCTGGTTGTCTTCCAAGTGAGTTTGTCATCGTAGTGGAAATCAAAAGTTGGGCAAGAACAAAAATCTTTCCGTAATCACTCTGGTGCATTACTTTGTGGTGGTCTCTGGTAAGTTTGTGTAGGCTGTTACATCACACATGCAGAGTGTACTTCTGTGATGTCAGTTTATGCTGCCTGAATATTGTAATATGCTTATGATACACAGGGGGATCTATACTTGGAGGGGCTTTAATGACACAAGGGGAATGTCTAGGGGAGTGAAGAATTACTACCAGGTCTAGACCCCTGTCCTTATAAAGATTCCAAGCTTTTTTGAAGAGGCAAGTCTCAAGAACTTTTACTGGTCAGGAGCCACTTCTTCACCATGCCTTCCTTGCCCCTACAGACCTTCAGTGTCCAGCTCCATCTAGCTGAAACTAATGAGATCTTTTCACTGCCTCAATGCCAAAACGACTTGACTCTGAGGAAGCTTAAGTCCCCTTTCGAGTTGTTGGCTGGGATCCCCCTTCATTTCCAATGCCTTCAGTACCTGGATGAAGGTGAGAACCTGTAAACTCTGGGATTCTTGGAAGTTATTTGTAGTGTTTCTTTGTCTGCTAGTTATGGCTGTGTTTAGGTCCTGGATGAAGGTTAGGGTTCTGCTTTCCTCTTTTTACCGTACTGCGCTTGGAATTCAGCTCTTAGTGCTTCACTTTGCTTCCTACTCCTTAAAGATAATGGTCCATTCAACAGGGTCTCTTCAGGTTAGAGACTGCAAGTGCTGACTGCTACATTCCTGCTTAGCCTTGTCAATGGCCAATGCCAGTATCTGGCTGGTTCACCTCAGCCTAGAACGGCTCTAGCAAGGTTCTAGTAAGTTTAGAATTGTGTGGAGCAGTGTTTTTTCCCATTATGTCAGCTGAATGTGTGGTGTTGGAATACTTGGCTTTGGAGGTAACAAGCAGAGATAGCCCTTGAAACTTGTTTAAACTTGCTATTTAAAATAGCTCTCCCTATTACTTGCTTTCTCAGATCAAACAAACTTGGTGCTGTCTTTTTAGAATAAAGACACCATGTGTGTATGGATTCACTCAAGTATGTTTCTCCTACAGTCTTGGTACTTCACATGTGAACTGCAGCTTTCTGTGGGTTACAACCATATTATCCCAAGTACACTATATTGTAGCTTTTTCTAGGCTGGGAGCATATATTTGTTTTCGTAGCTTCAGCACAATGGGACTGGAGGTGTCCTTGATGCATTATGACAGTAAAATCAGATAACACCAGCATGGCTAAAAGAATTCGGTCACTGTCTAACCTTATTTTTTTTAATTTTTTTTTAAGCTGGCTGTTGTCTTCTCTGAGGATACGTTGACTTGCTTTTCTTTTCAACTCCCTACAGCAGATCTGCCAGATGAGTCTACTTTTGAGGACAATGACATTGTCCCTGGTGGAAGGATTACAATGCGCATCTGGCGACAAGATGGCTGGGGTCATCTTGTGGCAGCTGCTGCAAAAGGAGATACTATGAAGGTTGATGCCATTACTTCTGTGAATGGGTGGGGTACTGTGTGTGGAAAAGCTAAAAGCCTATTGCTCAGGGTCTAAGTACTCTTATAAAGCAAGACTTCGTAGAGCAAACAGTGGGGAAGTCTTTAATGGAAGAGACTTGCCATAGAAAGGAAGTAGGTTAGTTGTACTGGCAACAGTTCACAATGAAAATGGTAATTTCAAGGCGGCTGGTAATCCAAAACCAAGGAGTCAATCCCTAATGCAGTCTGTTCAATTTAGAAATAAGACAACTTTTTGCTCTTACTAGTAAGCAGCACATATGCTTGGAGTGCAAGTTCTTTTCACTGTTCTATAAGTTTTTGTAGCACTCATGTGAGTATACTTTCAGATTACTTTTCTTGTCCCTGCTTATCCTGATGTCCAAAAAATTTTGCATTTTTTATTCAGCTGCCTGCCATTTTACTCTTCTGATGTCTTCTCAGCCAAAGATACTTAATCCCAGTGTTTTTCATATAGATAGGAGAAATAATACATAGTATATAAACAAGGCCTTTTTTTTTGTTATCTTAAAATATCATAGAAGATTATCTGTTCTTGGGTATTATGGTGAGGCTGAATGACTTGTCTGTTGTTATGAGAATCAAGGGCAGAAACTCTGTTTCACAGTCCATCCTCTTCTGGCCATACTGACTCCAGAGTAAGAATGAGACTCTATGTGACAGTATCAAAATCAAAAGTCAGAAAACATTCCCTGTCTCATCTACTTTATCTGCTGCTACCTTACGGACCTTCTTGAGTCTGTGATCCTGTCAAGTCTGATTAGTAAGAAAGCTTTGTGTGGTTTTTTGGGGTTTGTTTTTTTTTTTTAATAGAACAAATAGTTTCTGTGGTGGTCTGATAGAGGGCATGCTGCTTTCTTGATTTAGGACTGAAATGTTGTCTCAGCAGAAACACAAGGTACTCCAGCTGATTTGTACTGGAAACCTTCAGGCCCGAACAGATGTGTTCATGAAATATCCTTTGGCACCTTTCATAAAGAACCATTATCTCCATTGCCCTGGCCAAATTCCAACCTGGCTAATCGCATTCTGTTCCTCTGCGTTTCCCCAACCACTGCAAATGGATGCTGTGGGATTCTTTGCTTCCTTTCCTTAACTGTTGTGTAGTGTTGCACTTCATTGGCAAGCAGCTGTTCTGCCTCATGCCACAAATGGCTTGCGTTTTGCTGTTGGGCAAATTGTTAGTTTGGTTTTGTTTGGTTTTCCCATGTGTTTTGTGTTCCCTTTGTATTAAAGATTCTTCCTACTCAGTGTAGAGCAGGAAACAGAAGTATGTACCACAAAGACAAATGGTCTCCTTTGAAATGAAAGGTGTATTGGTATAAGAGCCTCACAAAAAGCTTGTTGACACTGTTGATTTTCAAATGAATAAACCCCATCTTTTTAATAACTGTACAGCTGTTCTAATAATGTGCTTCCACTTGCTAGATGAGAAACCCATGGTGCTTTGTGGAAGATGCAGCCTGACATGGAAACAGTTTCTCAGGAAGAACAGCAGCGTGAGGCACCTGAAAATTGTTCCTAAGAGGCCTCTTGGCAACACTTTAGAACTGATGTGCTTGGGTGTATTACCAAAAAAAGCTCCTTCTGTGAAAGAATGCAATACAGGACTGTTCTGAGGCAGCTTAGGTTTATGAGTTGCCTGCTGGAATTAAGGCCTGATGTCTTGTCTACCTTCTAAGGAACCTGGGCTTATGTGGCCAATGCCCTCTGTCCTTTTTCCCAAAAGCTCAGGTCCGTTTCCAACAGATTTAAGAGAAGGACAAGGATTGCAAAGAGAAACAATTTCTAGAAGATTTTGTGGTGCTTAATAACTACATAGGAAAGGAAACCCCAAATTAATGTTCCCTCCAAGGGATAGCTACAAATAAATATCATTAGATAAAGAATCAAGATGGAGCAGAAGAATAAGAAACAAGCAGGTATTACTTAGCTGATCTTGGAGCGATTTATCCAGTGTGCAAGCATCCCATAAGTACAGATATGAGACTTTGTTGATACCTAAAAAGAATCAGTCTACTCTTTTGAGACTAAAAGGTTTGTGTTTATTCTGCAGCTAGCCCATCTGGGAGTTACAGTGGACTTTGAGGGCACCATGCCATATGCAGAGTTACTGGGACCAGAGCAGAAAAAGGAATGGGTAGCTCACCGAGCTTTCATAGCACTGTTTGTTGCCAGCCACAGAGGTCATGTTGAAACTGCCAAGTTTCTCCTGAGACATGGTAATGTTCTTAGAACAATTCTTCTCTGGTTGTACCTGCACAGCATACCACGTTCCTGCTTACCCAGGCCATAGAATTTTACCCAAATGGCCTCATATTTTGTATTTGAGGTGGAGCATGTGTTCAGCACATCTAGTTCTGATGTAGACTTGGAGACAAAAAATTCTGTTCTTGCTAAGTCTAATGACTTTTGGTGTTAGAGAAATTAATGTTGGAAAACAGGACTCTGATTTTTTTTTTTACTTCCCTCTTTCAGTCTCATTTATTTATTGCTACTTTCTTATTATGTAGAAATACTTCATTTTTATCAGTCTTATGCAGTGCTTTATCAGCCACTGAAGTGCAAGGAGAGTTGTAAGCACTAGTTCTATGCCTCTGACATTTGGGCTTTTTTGTTGCTTTGCAACTAAATAAGCCATTTCCCCAGAAATCTGCATTTGCACAATGGACAGTCCTTTGGGTCGGCTGAGGTCACTTGATTGTCCTGAATGAAAGGACATTTGTTAATCACTTTTTATCATTGAAAGCGAGTGCTGAGGAGAAAATCCCACGTTGTCTGACAGCGCTCCCTTCAATCCCGGTTCTTGAGCCTGGCCGCCTCAAAGTCTGTCCCTGTTAAAGGACATTGTCCTCTCCCAGCAAGTGAGAGCTCCCAGTGCAAAAATAATGGCAATGCCTAGCTGCGGCAAAGCTAGCAATGTTCCCCTGAATGGAACAAACCATATCCATTTGTTGTGTGTGAGCTAAGGTAGGAGCATTTGTTCACTAGGCAGGTTTAATTCCACTGATTAGATGGTACTAAAACAAACTGCATCTGCCTTCAGAAAAAAATTGTGCATTGTGGCCCGCAGGTGGCATTACTTCCTTTCGTATGCCTTGTCACACTCTGACTGTGTATGATTTCTTTTTTTTTTTCTGCAGGTGCAGATTTGCATTCCAAAACCCCCCTAGGAAGGACTGCCCTTCACGTCGCTGCTGTCACAAGCCAGTGCGACTGCATCGAACTGCTCCTAAGCTATGGGGCAAGAGCTCTTAGCCCAGACAGCGAAGGACAAACGGCAGTGAGCCTTGCCCGCCTGTGGGGCCAGAAGCAGAGTGAACGCACCATAGTTCATTTCCAGTGCAGGAAGAGATCCCCGGGCGCTGTGCCACCCTCTGGCGCTGTGAATCGGGCCTTGCAGCAAATGTCTGGTCCCACGTCCTAAAATACATACGGACTAACTTGGTTCTGGCAAATTTCAAGGGACAGTCAGTAACTTTCCCAGAGACCCACACTTCAGATATAGGTCACTGGGTGGGATTTCTAGGTTTCAGTTATGAAATAAGCTCATGTGCTGGTGATGCTGCAGCTAAGATGACAACTAACTTGACAGCACAGCTCTCAAACACACTTTTAATTTGTAGCTCAAGTATTTATAACGTTGTTTCCTAGCCAAACCGGCCATTTAGTTAATACGGGTTGTAGGAGAGCTCGAGCCTGTCTGCAGGTTCTTTGGAATGCTAGCAAGGATAATTTCCTAATAGTTGGCAACAGACCAGGATGATACAGTTTAATGGGTATTTCAGGGGACTGGAAATCCCTAGATCTTTAATCCTGTTCTGGCCCTGGCTGGCTTTATTGCCTCTGGCAGATCAGTTAAGGGTTATTTTATAAGTAGGGCAGTTTGTCTGCCATGGGAGAGTGCAGGCAAAGTTGATGCACATGTAAGTGGCTAATTATCATTGCCCAGTGCTTGCTTAGTGTCTCCCAACATTTTTAGCCTCAGGGCTTTGAAGGTTGGGGTTTCCTGAAGCCAGTGATGGAGTGAAGGGACTTGCTTGCCCATCTGCATTCAAAGTTTCTTAGTATCCCAGATCCCTTAGATACTTTAAAAATAAAAATACTACTTACAGTCTCTCTATGATCAGTAGAAGGAAGCTGAGCTTGTAGTCTGTTTCCTGAGGTGTTACTAAGAACTCAGTGCTCAATGTTGAGGAGTTTCTATTGTTTTGCTTGAAGAGACATTTTTCCAAAGAACTTGGCACTTTCAATTAACCACCGAAGAGGTGATTCTCAGTGGGAGCTGAGCACTCCTGAGAACTTGGCGCACTGCCTTTTTGCTTGCAAAGCCCCATGCATAGGGAGACTATGCAAATAACTAACCTGAGTTGTTCATGTTTCCTTGTGTCAGAGCATTTTCTTTAACTGATACCAGGATTGCTACATAAATATCCAGGTAATTAGTGAATTTTGGTCTCAATACTTTTTGTGTTCCAGATCAGTGCCTGGGAGTAGCTATATCCAGAATGTGATAAAAATCATGCAGCATTGTCTTTTATGAATAGGTGAAATGAGGATCAGAAAGAAGCTGGCTGTGAACTTTGATACCTTTAGTTTATATCCCTTAAGGGAGAGATTGTGGCTAATGGTCTGGACTAAGAATTGACTTGAATGCTCCCAGCTTTGCTCTGTGCACTGAATGAATAGAGGCAAGTTACATAGACCTAGTCCTGTAGGAAGGGCTGTAAAGCAGGACATCGTAGTACCCAAGCAAAGGTGCCCTATATTCCAGAAAAAAACCCGTGGGATCTGAATAATGTTCCCATGTATGTTTCTTGTCAGATGGTCCCAGATAGAAATATGGAGTGTTGCTCAGGGTGAGCACAGTAAGCGTGATGTGGCAGGTATCCAGGCATGTGGCTGCCTAGTTCAGAGACAGATAGTTTAGTCTGTCCAGGGAATCATTTCCCTGTGCTCACAGTTCTCAGCTTCCTGGAAGTAAGTCCCTAAGCCTAGTTTCCATGTTAGTAAATTTAAAATACTAACCTGGAATACTTTAAAAATGCAGCTCTGTCCCCTAAGCACTTGTCTGCCTCATTCAGGGTGGAGGGTTGGATGGATACCTAGTCTGAAAGCAGGGCTTTGAGCCTGCCTTGGATCTTCCCTGCCACCAGACTATGTGCTGTTCATAGAACAGCGTGCGTGAACCAGGAATGGAGGCTGAGAAATAAAAAACCCACAGATTCAATCTCTAGAGCGATCTAACAAAAATATCCCTTCGGCTTTTTTTGTAAACTGAAAGGGCTTTGAGTGATTGTTTTACTTCTCTGTTGCTATTGCTTTCTTTTCCTTCAGTTTAAAAGGTCTCAACGTAAAGGGAAAATCCCTAGTTGTTCTTTTGAATAGCCTGAAGTTATACAACGGAAGTTGCAGGAGTGGGGCAATCATGGCAGTCGGTGGGAGCAGGGCCTCCAGAGTGGTCTGCAGGACATGTGTGCCCTCTCCTCCCTAGGTCTGTGTTGTGTTCACCATTCCTCTATGAAAAATTGCTGTTTGTGTTTGAGCCATATCTTCTCAGTTGCATCCAGTTGTGAAGATAATCTACCCAGAGTTTCAAAAGTAGCAGCCCTGTATTCCTTCTGAATTGGTATTTGTACTTAAATTTTCTCAAATCTAAGATGATAAATACCTCTTATCTTTCCTTATTTTAATCAAGTAATAAAGCAAGGTCCAGAACTTCAGGCTATGGGAAGTACCACTTCTGTACTGTGATTCCAGAGGACACACAGTAATGCTTACACATGCCGACATCAGTCTGAACAAATGAGCGCAGAATTCCTTTGGTTTGAGGGCATGCCTTCATGGTGTCATCTAAACAAAGTTCACTTGAACAGGTTTTACACTGATGATTAATTCTAGTGACTTATGTAGTTGTTTAATAACTGCTTTGGAGAATGAGAAGATCACAAATTTTATCAAAGTGATCAGTAGACAAGATAAAAAAAAGATGGTGCTTCTGGCATTTTGCTGAGCAGTTGAACATTGCAAGCAGGATTATACAGAGAAGTCCTTAAAAATCCTTTATTCTTTCTTCCTATTGTCTGTCTAGACTGTCTAATCTGTACCAAGCTTCTAGAAACGGAGAGAGGATTTGTAGTTGCTTTTAGACATTATGCAGCATGCTGCGTAGCTCTGGGAAAGAACAGTGAATGTCATATGGAGAGATCTGGGTGACCTCAGGACAGGAATGCCAGGAATGGCAGGAAATTATGTACTGTGTGATTATGTAGTTAGGGCCAAATAGCAAGTATTTTTTGCTGGAAGCTGGAGACTCATCCATTGGAAAGAACAGAACAGAAGTCACCAATGTGTTGCAGCTGGGAAATGGATTGGTGCGCACCAATCTAAAATTGTATTGGGACAAATTAGAAGAGAATTAATGTGTGGGCAAGACAAGCTCTGGAACAGCATGTGCTGTTTTGGTTAGGCAAGAAAGGTGAACTCAAGCTAGAAGAGACACCTAAATTAACCAGGGGAAAGGAAGGAGTTCCTTTTCCTGAGAGAGCCAGGAGAGTATAGCATAGCTGATAGAAGGGACCATGCAAGGATAGTGTTGCTCTTTATCTAAGATGATAAATGCCAAGGAGATAAATAAGCTATTCACACTGAAGGAAACTGCTGGGATAATAAAACCAGAAATCAGAATGTTTCGCAGGTCTTGTTAGAGAGGAGTGGGGCAAAGAGATCTAACTAAACGTGTGCCTTTAAGAATGCTGTTGTGTGACAGGATGGTCTGGAAAACTGTTTGGACTACGTGGCAGCCATTGTTGAATGCTGATTTTATTTGTTGTTTAAGGTTTCTATTCCAAAGAATAAAAATTGGATGTAGACAAAGCAGATAATGTTGCCTGTCTTAAAGTAACCAGCTATGCTGTAGTGTGCACCAGATAAAAACATCAGGGGAGACAGCAGACTGAGATGCACAGCTCAGACAGAAATGTGACTGTTGAAGAGACTGAGGCTCTGGATTCTTGAAATCTATGCTCAGCTCTGTCGCTGCTTCATATGTGATCTTGGGAACTTGATTTCTCTCTTGTATAGTATCAGGACTCCTTGAAAATGTTGTTTCTCTATTGCATTGGTGTGCAAAAGTCTGTTTCTGGAAGGGAAGCTGTAATAACTTTTTCAAGGAAACAAATAGGCAAGCAAAAGATTGGTGCATTTTTGCATTGCAACCATTACTTTATCTTCTCTATGCTACAGCACAGGCAAAGGATCAGTCTCCAGAAGACTTTAGCAAGGACTTGTTAATGAACTTTGGGTTCCTCAGAAAAGAAACAGGGAGATCATTATGGAGAAGAAAAGGGACTAAAACCGCCTTGAGTCTAATTATGCCCAGGGCAGGAGAAACATCACAACTGTCTCCTAATATTAAGAAATCCAGAACAACTCTTTTGGAAGGACTGTGGTTCCCCTGGATGCAAAAGGCAGTAACTTAAATAAAGATGACAAGCACAGGAATAATTCATCACACTTTCTTATCGTTACCAGCTTACCCCCTTTCCTTGCCTGGGCAGACTCCCAGTATTACTCACAGCCGTCATGCTGACTGCGGTTCCCCCAGAGCCTTGAGAAAGCGAAGGCTCAGCAAGCCTGAAACAGTGACTGCTGCTATTTAGGGATAGTCACTGTAGCCAAGTGAGCCTTGGGTCTCTCTCAACTGTCACCTTTCATACTTTCAAACATCAGTGAAATGTTCCCCAAACATTTCCCATTCCCTAGAAATGTTTCACCTGAGTTACACCCCAAACTTGCTTATATTTACTTTGTCCCTCTGAGCTTCTCCCATGTGGATGCTGCAGTAGAGAAAGGCTTGGTGCTGTTGCCAAAAGTGAGATACTATGAGGATGTGCATAGTGGTGAATGGATGCATCTGTAAGGAAGTAGAAGTATAGCAGAGTCTATGTTGCAGCATTAATTTTCAAGTGTCTTGCTGCTTCATATACCAAGGGCCCCAGCTGAATGAATGATGTGTCTCCCTGTATATAGTGTGGATCTCACCCACTGGACCAAGAGCTGTGCTTTGCTTTAGGCAGCAGACAAGCCTCTCCCTCTGCTCCCAGTTCATAGTCCTGAAACTTATTTGGTATTAAAGTTTCTTTCAATGAAGACAGAGAGGTAATTTTTTTTAAAATGTGCTATTTATCAGTGGAACTTCTATACCTGCGGGGTATCCAGACTCAGGCAACACCTGAGTAGAGTTTTCTGCTCATGTGTTTTATCAACACTGCTGGAAGCCTAACACCACTGTTGGTCTTGTCTTACTTGTGAAATACAGCCTACAGCAGACCTCCCAATGGAAACTGAATATTGAAACTTGAGAGCAAAGACCTGTCATTACTTTGGCATTGCACAAATAACTTGTTAGCTCAGTGAATTTTTAAATAGAAAAAAAGAGCAAGCTGCTTGTTATACCTGTTCCATATTTATCAATAGACAACAGTAGTGCAGAACACTGTGGCAATCATTACATTCATTTCTTAAAGTGAATCAAATGAAGAGAAATTGTTAAATGTTAGAGTACAATATAGCTTATAAAACCCAACAGACATCAGGAAACTTGTACTGATTGGGCTCTTAGATGTTGTTTTCCTCTTGCTTAGGAAAGAGAATTGTAGTCAGCTTGCAATCTTCCTGACATTGTTCATGAAGGAAGCAGACAAAAAGTACCAATGAAACAGAAGGGCTGCAATTTAGTTAATTTTATGCAAAACACAATCAGCATTCAAACTGGGAGTTACCAAGCAGAAATGTATTGATAGAGAAGCCAAAATATTCTCTGTGCATAAATGGTGAAATATTAAAACAAAATTTCAAAGAGACTCCTGGAACTTATGTAACTATAGGCCAGAGAAGATGCAAGGGTGAAGTTTGACACTATCAAAGTCAAGAGGAGTTCAGAGAGGCTGTGATTTAATGCCCGACACCCTAGGCCATGCCTCTATATGGTATGAACCAGTGCAGCTCTGGTCTAACAGACCTTCTATCAGTGAGGATACAAACAACTTTTTCAGAAGAGTGATTAGAAGAGAGGGGGATTGCTTATAAAATATAGTTGCAAAGGATCTGTGCTAGGGAGAGGATGGACAGGGAAGAGCAATAAGGAGGTAGTAAAGGACAGAGAGAAAGGGAAAGAACTGCAGATCAGCTGGGGAATGTAATTTTGAAGGTGACAGCTATGCAGGGATCTGCTTTCTAGTCCTGGAGACCCCCAATTGATGATGGTGGACATTGATGTCCCATTTTGCATTTTACTTAGCATGATAGACTCCTGTTAGCATTGTAGTTAACCAAGCAGACACAAAATATTTTTGTACAGAACAACGTGCACTCTTCTTCCCCAAACTTCATGCACCCAACTGAAATTTTCTGATTAATCTTTGTGCCTCAAATCCTTGCAGGCTCCAGTCCAGTGTGCATAGTCTACCTCTGTCTACAGGACAATCTCTGTCTATAGTAGGACCCGTGTATGCATGCTTTCTCTGCCTTCATTTTTTGAATTTGCAGTGTTCCTTGTGTTCTAACCACTAAGTGTGTTCAAAGACAACCATAAGTTGGTCATGAACCATGTCTGAGGATCATGCTGGCCATTAATATTTAAAAAGGATAGCGGTTTGCAGAGGGAAGCCAAAAGCTATTCACTTTCTACTATGTTTCCAGCATCCCGTTTAGGTTGGTTTAATGCCTAACCTAGGCTGCAATTGAGGTTAGTGCTTTGGTTTTCCTTCAAGTTCCAGTTCTCCGTACACTGTTCTGTTTGCAACGTTTGCTTGACGTGACTGTCTGGTATGGTTTGATGGTGTTTTGCTAGAATTCCTGTGTGTACAGAAGCTAATAAAGGAACTGTCAACTCAGAAAGCCCATCTTAAAATATGGTCCTACTGGCTTGGGAAAAGAAATGCAGAAATCCCTTGCTTAAGCCTCTTCCGTGGAATTTGTGACGCTATTTCAATTCCTTTGGTTTCCAGTAACCAAACAGCCATTGGGGTCAAGCGAAAGTCAAGGTATAAAAATTCATTGCTATTAGTCTCCTCACCTATAAGCTGGCCATATGTTAGAGGAATGATCTGGACTATAGTAGTTGTCTTATATCTCTTGATGAGTGTTTGTATGCATAATTCAAATGTGTGTGTGTTTGAATTCTAGCTTGTATTGATTGAATTGGTCTCTGATAATAAACAATATAAATAAATCAGATGGGAGTTAAAGCATTGATGTGCTGTATGGGGGGGGGGGTATTAAATTCAGTGCAGTGACCTTGAGCAGAATGTAATTTCAAAAGTGCCTTAAATATGCTGATGACATAAAATAAGGCTGAGGAAGTTGGAGGGGCAGGAGGGTAGGGGACAGAGGAACAAAACAAACTCATTCAAAATGATTTGGATTTATCAGGATTACAGGCAGATAAGTGGCTTATGCAGTTTATTGTAGGGAAGTGTGAGGTAATGAGGCCAGGGACCAAAAGCAATCAGACTCCAGTCGGAGTGAGAGCAGCGTGGAATACAGATCAGAGCATGGCGAAAAGGGCATATGCAGCACTGGGGGAAGTCGTGTCTAAAGTGAATAGCTGTCTTGATGCCTCTCTTGTTACAGACCTCAGCTCTACAGCTGTGCTTACCACGTGGCTGAGAAATGGCTGGTCCTGCTAAAGAGGCTCCTGTTCAGCATTGTCAATCCATGAACTGGCTTGTAAATGAGGCCTGGGTTTAAAATTATCTTTCTCTTCGAAGATTTCCAGATATGGTTGTACCTCTTTCTGGGAGCAAACCAAGTCAGGCAAAAAGGAAGATGGAGGGAATATAGCCATGCCAACATGAATTAGAGGGACAGAGTCAGGCCTTATCTATTGGTGTAAAAACATGCAGGAATTGTTTCATGCTGGTTTGACCAAGCAAAAACCCTTCAGAACCTGTAAGAAGTGTGCCTGTTAGTTGCAGATGAACAGAGGAGAACCCAGCTTTTGATGTCAGAGGAAACATGATCTGTAACTGAGCTGCCTAATAGTCCATTACACTGACTTTATAGACTAGAAAAAATAAAAAAGAAATGTGTTGTTTTGGACTAATGAGCACCCTGCTGGATCACAGTAAAGCACAGAGGAATTGGTGAATCTTTCCAGTTGGCTAATCTGGAGGTAGATTCCATGGTTTTGAAAGTACTTGTTTTCTTCTGGTTTTCTTTCCTTCTTTTTAGTTCTAATGTCTATTTTCATTTTTAAAATGTTTCATTTGTCCCTAAATAGTAAGTTTTAAATTTTTCTCAGTTGTGGCCAAGTAGCTTTTGAAACCAAATCAAAGGCAGAAACAATAAAAGGAGAGCTTTCTGCATTGAAGTCTGTTGATGTCCTTGCAGCTTTCTTCATTCTGTTAGATAACATATTAACTACCCCTGTTTAAAAGTGCTTTCTCAAACTTGACCCATATCTCTAAGCATCATTTTTACACTTATTTTTCACATAACAAATTACATATTTGAAAATATAATCTTCCTGTCTTACCTTTTACTGCCTCAATTTCATTTATGTCCAGACAGATTCCCAATAGTTGATAATTTCCAGTGTCTTAATATCTAGGGTATATCAATAACACACAGACTTCTCTTTTTCTTTGAGTCCTTCCTGCCTGGTGCTGCATTAGATGGAAGTCCATTATTGTTTAGAAGTCATAGATGCATGTGTTGTGTTTGCAGTATTTGAGTAAGGCAGTGAGGAGCTACAGGAAAAATTTAACTGGGAAGGACAGAGGCTAAGGCAAGCCACAAATGATAACTTGATCTCATACCCTAATCCTTATGTCATATCAGAATTGAGTCACGAATGGGGAGTGATGAAAGAATCCTTGGGGAAATAAGAGATGCACTTGGAATTTTTCCTTTTCTGAGTCTCTTCAGGCTTTTGTGGCCTCTGGTTAACAGTCTAGTGTCCCTGCCTGGGATACTGGGAGCATGCTGGAAGTGCTTTGAGATGTGCTGTACCCCCACCCAGAGATGTACATCTTCCTTTGATTGCTTATGTTGTTGTAATAATAACAATGAAAGAAAGATGATCTCCATGTACTTGTACTCCGTGTTTCTGTTATCCGTTGGTTCTCCACAGCAAATGGTCACTATTAGTTAGAATCTGCATCCTTGGAGTTCTGTTGTCAGTTTGGGCTGTTGTCACACACTTTGCTAATACCCTCTAGTAATTTTATTTCTTATTCACATGCACACTTAATGTCCTTAGTCATTAGACTGAAAAATGTTAACCTTGTCATAGTTAGTGACTGGAAGCAGAAAAGTCCATTTAATTCTCAGGGGAATGAATTCTAATTTTCTGCTTGTCAGGAAGTGACATTTTACATATTTTTCTCTTTTTTTCCACCAGTTTAGTGCTAAATTTAAATATGTGTGTCATAGGAATAGACCTTTTGTCTGTGCTAAACACCCCAAAAGCCTTGGCGGGTATCCAATGTATGAGACTCTTGACCAATAGCTGCTGGTAGAGCTCATTTCATGCATTGAGGAGAATGGGAGGTGAGAATGAAAAGTTGGAGATAAGAGGTCATTGCAGGGGGCACATTAGCATTGCACGTCAGAATGCATATTTTTTCCCCTAGAAAATACAGATGAAAAGCAGCTCATCTGGAATAAAATATCCAATGAAGAAACAAATTATGTTAAGCAAGCTAGTACTAATATTTGTCACTTAGATGTGACACCTTCTATTTAATGTCACAAACTACTGGGAGCCTTTGAAAAACGTACTGGTTGGAAGGCAAGTTGTCTGCAGATACTGAGTTCACTGTTCTATGAAAGGGAATAACTTATGTCTTGAAAAATAGATGGCATTTATGGCAAAGAGAAATAATCCTCCCACAGATTACAGCTGTTCACTGCATTGTTGTGCTGGTGGTCTTATCTCATCAGTGGATATTTTATAAGGGTTGTGGTTTTTTTTTTTTAATATACATTTCCATAAGGCTGTTCTGAGGAGGACATTGTGTGCTGGGAGCTGGATGTATTTTGAGAAAGACGTACCACTACAAAGAACTCTGAGTCTAAATTGCAAAGATGGATGAAGTAAAAATGCGGGATGGTTATTTTGCTTTTTACAGATGGGAACTGAAGCAGGGGACAGTGACTGTTGTGGCCAAAGTCACCCTGGGAGTCCGTGGAATTGCATCCTGATCTTTGAAGTTCAGTTCCAGTATCTTTACTATATATTGTCTTTCTGTTCCCTCACTGCTGAATGTAGATTTAATATGTACATGTGTAATGAGCCAAACATGTTCTGCATATGTTTAGCCAAATTCTGACCTTAGGGACATGAGGCAAGCTCTCCCTGATCTAGTTAGGACTGCTTTCATGGCTGGGCTCAACCCAAGGAGTGCAAAACAATGTTGGCATTTAGTGTATGAAACTAAAGCCCCTCCTGGGCTTGAAGTTCAGTTCATCTGTCTGTTTGGTGTTTTAACAAACTCAGGCTTCTCTGTGAGTTCTGGAGAAGAGATGGCAGGCCAGTGGGTAATAAACTGCATGGCTGATTGTCCGACCTCTTGTATTGTCTGCGCACCAGATGCTGATTAATGATTAGCGTGTAACAAATTAATAAATCAATACCACAAACAAATAAACCATCCATTACAGTGGCCTGTCAAGTCTCTCTCTCCTCTAGGAGAGGAGAGAGAGACCTGCAGGCATTACATTCTTCACTATATGTAAATGCCTCTGGACTATGTGGTATCCTGGCACCCTGCAGGTATGACGTACAGATGAGATTAATTATATTCCATAGGTAATTTGATATGTGCTGAAAAAAAAATCTGAAGTTTTTTGCTTAGTTTTGTTCTATGCAGATGTTCTTGAAGGGAAGGGTGAGTGCTCAGCACAGTAAATGTGGGCTCAGGAGGAATAAGTTTAATATGCTGTCTTCCTGTACAGCCCTGGTATCTTGCCTTGAAGGGGTTATCCACACTGACTAATTTCAGACAACTACCTTTGAAGTCTAAAGATAAGACCTTATTGCCCAAGCTCCCTCTGTAGCTTTGTGGAGAAAGCAAGGATCCTGTAGTGCACCATTTAAAGGTCTGAATTTGGACTCCAGTCCTGAATAGTGATCAGAGAAGTTTAAAATTAATCCATGTGAAATATCAAACATCACTGATGCTGGCTCAGATAAACTAAGGTCAAGCAACAAGTTGAGTTACTGTGTTGTTATCAACAAGCTGTTCAAAGCACAAATACTTTTGTGCATCTGGCCTTATTTTTCAGAATTTAAAGGTGTTACGATACATCATGGTATACAGCTAATTCATGTCTCTGTAACAATCAAAGATTCAGACAGAATTCAGAGGTGGTTTCTGAGTCTGTACAAACACCTCCAAATCTAGAATAGGACAGGGGAGCAATTAAATTCCTGATTGGCCTGACTGGTTCTTCCATTCTAATTACATAGGAAGTGTGTGTGTGTACTTTTGTGCAGTTCTTTGGGCATGATTTGTATATTCTAATAAATAACAAGTATATATGTGCATAATTAGAAGGGACAATAAAGAAAAGCAGTTGATGAAATTGAATTATGCATAATAAAGCTGTAATTTTTTAGAGAAGTCTGTAGTCATCAGGAGAGAAAGCGAAGCTTGCTTGTTTTATTAGTGTTGTGAGAGACCTGAGCTGGAACTACAGTCTTATAAGCTTTAATATTTTATGATGTCTCATTGTATTACAAAGAACTTATTTTCTAACTCTTTATTTCACCCATTTATGGGCCTTTCCTAAAGCAGCATATCCTGCCCTGCACTCTAATCTTACTGGCTTCCTGTCCTTTTTATGCTATTCTGGCTCTGCAGGCCCTGGGTCAACTGTTGTCTAGGCTTAATTTAGGGAGCGTTTGTGATTAAATATGGCTGCAAATCTATTCTCTGCATTTTCCTCACATGGCAACCTGACTAGAGGGTCTGGGAGTCAGCTGAAGTCTAAATTCAGAACCGTTTCTTAGAAGCACAGACCTGGGGAGGTTCACGATCCAGTCCAGCGCTGCCAGACAGTATGTCTG
Organism: Haliaeetus albicilla; assembly: GCF_947461875.1. Taxonomy (NCBI): domain Eukaryota; kingdom Metazoa; phylum Chordata; class Aves; order Accipitriformes; family Accipitridae; genus Haliaeetus; species Haliaeetus albicilla. The sequence continues at coordinate 6,533,142 of NC_091484.1, forward strand.
ATGTATTTTATGTCAGGTATCCAAAACCCACCACGTTTAGGTGAGACCAGATGAACAAAACAACCTTTTGGAACCTGAGATATAGGACAAACTCTGCAAACTGGCTGTCAGCTGGCCTTATGGGGACCATTCAGTAGGCATAGACTTACAAGGCAACAGTGTGTATTTATCTACTTTTTCACATTAAAAAACGTGAAAATCATTAGTACAGAGCCCTTCTTCAAAACAGAAAGAGGTTTGGCTCCATAGGTTTGAAGACCCTTTCTCATATTTGGATGCTTTTAGCACATTGATGACTACTATCTGCATGTGCATTATTCAGCTCCAAAACAACTATAGCAACACTGCCAAATATACACATGAAATGAATATAAAATACATTCCAAACAATTGTAGTATTTATGTAATTTGGTGTCTTCTGTGTTCCACAAAACCTCAACAGATTGTTAACTCCCGCAGAACCAGTAAGCTGATAGGTGCACACAGCAGTACAGAGTCTGGCTCCCCAGCAGAAAACAGTATGAGCAGAACAAGCCTGGTAATGCCTGTCACTATTGACAGTTAATGACTGATTAGCAATGACTCCAACAGTGCAAATGAAAGGAGAATTAAAAGCAGATTTAGGCAATGCTTTCGCTTTCTTGAGTCCTTTAAGTGTAAAATAACTGCACAAATGCATGAGGGACATTTTAATAGTGATTTGCTGAATATGAAGAAGATTGTTCCCTCTCAAGTTAAATAACACTGACCCAAGGTGAAGGAGTTCGTCTCAAACTGTCCATTGCTATTGGCTATTTCATTAAAATGCTTATTTTCTCAGCACTTGTACCTTAAACAAATAGAAGAACAAAGAAACATGGTGAAAAACCTATTTTCGTCAGAACTATGGTGAGAGCTGTTGAACTTTTCTCATTTGCATGTAAGTAACTCAAATTATTAAGGACATAGCTTCTAGGAGAACAAAAACATCAGCAGTGCTCCTTGAGAGCCAAGTTATTGTCTAGCTTGCACTGCAATGTTCTTCCTTTACCCTGGCACTATGTCCTGGTCAGAGCTGGCTCAAGACCCCCCCGAAGTGTAGGCTAAAGTGGATTTTCCTACCTTAAAGATTCAGGGCCCATTTCCTGGTGCTCTGCCCTGCATTAAAAGAGCAGGAGATGTCAGAGTTCTCCCTCCTCCCAGTCCCTGACCCAGCAGCACCACTGCTCATACACCCTCATTTTTCCTGTGACAGAAGCAGCACAGCCAGCCTGACTTCTCAGGACTTGCACTTAAGCAAGAAGGGCTGTTTTGTTGCCCCTAAGGATGCGTTGCCACAGAGAACTCCCAACTTTGCCTGTGACTACAACCAAGAAGGAAATGAGGTGGGGGACAACATCTCTCTGCTCAAGTGAACCAATAAACAGTGTCCCTCTACGCTTTCTCTCCAGCCTGTCAGCTGTATCTTGGCTTCTACTAAGAGACTGTAAATATATAGGTTTTGTTCATTAAGCAAGTATAATGCTAAGATGGAAGCTGTAATGCACATGATGGGGAGCACAAGAAATTACTACAGCTTTCATTTAAACAAAGGACATGACTGCACTCTGGCAGCAAGACCATAATGGCTGCTTGATTTTTCCAGACGGGGACTGTAGCTCACTGGGTTTTTTTGGGCTCTTGCTTTGTTTTTGTTTTTGCTCCAGCTTTTAAGGATGAGAATGTTGTGTCTGACGCATGTCAGCAAGCGAAGGAGATTCACTAGCATAGCTGGGTTCATCTTGCTCCCCGGTGAGGAATAAAAGCATTAACCGTCTCTCACTTCAGGAGGAGAAGGGGGGGCTGTTTTCAGCCTGCAAGAAGTGAGAAGGCATTGTCAGGTTTAGGTCAGGCTGGAGCACAGGGCTGTGTGGCACTCTCAGCAGGACAGATTAGCTGGGTGTCACACGGCAGCCTGGAGGCATCATTTGGAAAAAGCAAGAGACAGAAGTGTGTGTGTGCAGGGTGTGGGGGGGTAAAGGCTGCCATGTCTTGTTTTGGTGCAAGGCTGTTCTCTACAGCAATGATCTTTCTGGAATGCAGACTCAGAAAAATGGATCGAATAAAGAGCCTTTGTCAAGGAAGCAGAGAGAGAAAATGGCCACTTCCATACTCCCTATATTAGAACTCTAAATAATGCTGTTACTGGAGCTGTTAAAGACATTGTTTAACAGGAGTCCTGCATTTAATCCCAATCTGGTACCTGCAAAAACTGATCCTGCAGTCAATTGCACCCAGTGAAGATGGTGTCAGCGGAGCCACCTGACTGAAAAGGACAGGGGGCAAGAATGAAGATTCTTTCTGTTCTATTTCTTCATGGTTGGATCTGGTTTTGTGCTTTGAAGTTCTCAGGTTTATTTCAATCTTTAGTGACTCTTCAGTTTATTTCATTTCTTTAGTGAAGTAGATAAAGCATGGAGGGGGAAAATACGAGGGAAAGGGCCAAATTCAAAGTTGAGTCAAACTTGGGCAACATATCCAACCTGCGACCACTAGGTGTAACTTACATTAATAAAAACACATTGTACTGACTAATCACTTCAAAATTTCAGCCAGATTTCAACATAACTATGTAACTGCAGTGTGCACCTCACCTAAACCAGGAAGCATAAAGTTATCGCATGATAAAGAAATGCTAGAGTTTGGAATAGAGACCTAGTGAGCTGCCTCACAGTAAAAATGGTAAAACTGCATCTCCATTATTACAATTCATTTCCTGGACTCCAGGTTTACTGATGTAATCCCTTCTCTCCATTCCAAAACAATTAAATGAATAAATACAAACTAAAACAGTAGCTTGCCCCGTTACTGCAGTTAAGTGTGCAATGGACATTGAATGGCAATAGATTTAAGGTCCTTTGACTTAGAGTGAATTCAGAGCAAGCCTTAGCAACTTCGGTTGGGTAAACTTAGTTTTTGCCTGTGTCTGATCTGAAGTTTGGATAGGCATCCAAGTATTCAAAGGTTTGGGTGCCATAGGGCTTTAGGTATGCTTCAATATGGTTTGTAGTACAACACTGAAAATGCCTGAGGAATACAGAAGGAACCCTGGATGCTGCTGTCTTCTGGGTCTTATAGAGAGATAGGAAAATAGGACAGGAAGGAATTTCGAACGATCTTCCATTTTAGCCCTTTGCCTGTGGCAACATCAGCTTACACCTGTACCATGTAATAGCTTTATGCTGATTATTTTTAAAAGTAAACCTAGTATTTGAAATGTGTTTATTTATTATGGATCATTTAAAATTGTGGCAAAATGAAGCAAAAACTTGGTCAAAGTTTTCTTAGTTTGTTACCAGGATATTAAGAACTTAATATTTACTAAAATAAAAAAAGAAATGCACCACTCTTGCGTGAAACATGGTTACCTTTTTCTTAGCTATCATTAAAATCCTGAGCTTTTTGTTACTGACACAAGTCAGGAGTAATAAACTTAAATGATATAAAAGATATGACAGGTAATTATCCTCAGAGATACTCTCTAAAAAAGATACTTTAATGTATTGTACTTTAATGTACCTAGCACATCTCTTCCATAAATGTAACCTCTATTATGCATTTTCAAAGAGTAGGAAGTGTGCTTATTCTAAGCTTAGATTTTTCATATGCTCTCGTCTCTTAAAAAAGAAAACAAAAGCACCAAGAAGTAACAACCCGCCTTTGATCTATAATTTCCTGTGCTGTTGCTAAACACATAGTGATTTTTTTGTACTTTTAGAAGGTTTACTAAGGCTGTGTAATGTTACTTTTGAGATCAATGTACTGATTTAAGAATAACTAAAACATTAAAGGATGGAAAAATCTTACACTGGGGATCAGACATAATGATGTTCTGAAGAATACGTTGCCTCGTGTCCAGCTAGAACTTTGCATGGTATAGTAAATACAGCTGCATTTGCTTAAATGATAAGGAGTTAAATTAACCTGCTACGTTTACTTTTATACTTATCAGATGGTCTGACCCCATCTCATCCTCCTTCTCTAAACTTCTGGTGAACTGCCTCCTGAAATGCTGGGATGCTGTACATAACCTACAGTGTTGCAGGGTGGCCATCTGAAGTCATGGCAGTTTGTGGATGGTGCAGAGAGAGAAATGCAGATGCTTCAGAACACTTTTCATGCACACAACCTCCAGTTTCTCTGCAAGCCTTGTGCTAGATGTCCAGTGGCTTACCACCATCCTGGGATGGTTTTGGACATTTAATACTCTGTCAGAGCCTGTAAAACCCACTGCTCAGACTGATAAGTGTGTCTTACTTCAAAGGTGGCAATACTACATCTTTCTGTACTGAGATGAAAAGCTGCCCTGTGGTACTCCTCAGGTTATACTAGAGAATTTCCAGTTAAAAACCCTAATGGAAACAAATCCACCACTGAGGCATACAGGAAGGAGCATTCTTTTAATCTCTTTCAACTATTCTCCATGTAACAGAGCGAGTCTTGAGATGTGTGTGAGCAGCCTGAAACTCTAAGGTCAAAATTATCTCCAATTCATCTGATGAAAATAATGACTCTTCACATCAGTGAAGCATTTTGCTTCACTGGTGCAATATGAATCAGATTTGTGTTGTTTTTACAAAGTTTCTGGGTTTGTTTTAAATTTATTTCTCAATACTGCTGGTCCTTTCTATGTACGATAGAGCAGACTGAAGGGGCAATATTTTGTTCGCTGGCAACCTGATCAGTTTCACAACACAATGCTATCATTTTCCAGTACAGTTACATTTATTACACTATGGCCCTATGAAATGGTTTGACATGCTTTCAACTAGTTAAATAACAATTTGATGGGATGTGAAAACCACAGGAGTCAGGAAGAAGGTAATAGCTGTGAGTGGGCCTTATCGGTCTTGCTACACTGACACTTAACGGTTTCAAGGGGAACTAAATACAACACATTTAGGAACCTAATGCAAAAAGTGACCTGGGTTGGGCTTCACACGGGAGTAGAGGTTTCTGGTCTGGTTGCCAATGACTATGTTAGACTAGTGTTTGTCGCTTTGGTACTCTAGAATGTGGAAGAAACCATAAAGAATCCTTCACTAAAGGGGGAAGTTATATGTGTGTATGGGGAGCCTTAGGTCTCTGAAAAGAAAAAAAACAAAAATCTACCTCTGCTTTGTAACGCAAACGATCTCAAAATTGAAGTTACTTCAGGCTGACAGAGTAGCCAATAGCAGGAACTGGAGATAGTAATTTTTGCACAAGCTTAGGACAGCAGTGGGTATCCATTAGGATAGTCACAGCATGTAACTTTGTAGAAATGTCTCATGCAGAATAGTGATTAGATTTATTCTCTCAGCGGCCACCTTTTACAGTAGCTAGATCAATTGGCTATGCACATGCTGTGGTTGCTTTTCATTGTGCTTCTTTCAAAATGTACAGCAACACTTGTATGGTGATTGCAATTTGAGTAGTGCTACTTATTCAGAATCACCATTTCACTATCATCTAATAAAAGATCTTTATTCTTTGATACAAAATGCATTTTAAATAAATAATAATCTTTCAACTCTGAGCTCCCGGTAGGATATCTTCTATTAATGAAATTATAAATAGCAAGTGCTAGTTCTATGCCAGTTCCTACAGCACAGAAAAGAACACATTGTGAAGGAAAATGCACCAGGTTTTTGCCACCCAATTTTGTTGTTTATAAAGCAAGTGCTTGTGAGAAAGATAATTCTGATTTCCTAGTTCTTCAACTTAAATACAACTGTCATTTAAGCCTCTACTATTATTTCATCACACACAAAAGTATATACAGGCACACATCCATGGTGGCAAAAGACGTATGGCTGACTTATTTTCAGGTCTTGCTGTGGTGACTGTGTATCAAATACAGTAAAATTTTTGCATATGCAATTCTGAAAGCATCATCCATAGTTTCTCTTTAAAATAAGCCTGTTACCAAAGAACTAGTTTATCTGAAAACAACAGTCAAAAGACAAGATGGCTTCAGTTTTCTGAAAAATTTTAGTATATTAAGGAGGAATTGATATGCATACTACTTTGCTAACGTGAACCTTAGACCACCAAAAGCTTTACAAAAGACTATGCCAAATGAAATTTGATTGAAGCACAGAAGACATCTAAATACACTTGCATCTTGTTTTAAAATTTTGGTTAAAAATAAACTGCATAACTTTTTATATACATTTAGAAACATCCCATTCTGCTCTGACTCGCACAGAAGCACAGGTCTAAGACTTTTATATAGAATTAAAATTGTCTTGACTTTTGCTGCATTTTTGAAGTGATTTAATTTTGTTTTGAAGCATTTCCCCAGTGTGTGCACTGAGTTTACTAACACTGTCCTGACCTTGGAGATGGTGTGATATTTTACAGTGTGCAGTGACATTTATGTGCCCAACTTGGCTCCAATAAATAGGTTAATTTCCGCAAATTAAATGCCAGGTTTGTAACATTACAAGGTGATTTAATAATTCTGTATCGGCCTTTTGGATTCACAGTTGGGGCAGTTGACTGGGCAGTCCTTTGTCAGCTGCAAATCCACAACTTCTACACAATTTTTTCAGGTATAAAAGGTATAAAGGGTCAAACTAAAAGGGTTGGGAAAAGAAATAGTAAGGTTTATAGTTTCACATATTCTTCAATACCAAACCCCCAAATACATGGATCAATTAACAACTGACAGATTTATGCTAGAGGAATGAGTTAAAATTTTAGACAATACTCCTTACACATCCCAAATCAGGCTATATCAAAGTATCTCCTGAAGTAAAGGCACCTTAAATGATGGAAAGTATAATAATAAACATTACTGTTAGTACAGAGTTAATATTCAGACATTGGGAATAAGATTCAGAAATGTCCAACTGTAGATGCTGAACAAAGAATTTATTTTGGTTTTCAAAATCAAACCATGGCTCATATGGATTTGGATTTCACTTCATACAAACATCTACTGGATATTACGTGCAAGTTTTGGTTCTTTAATATAAATTTTTTTAAAAAACAGTGGTCTTGAATATCCCCTTTCATTTGGCCTGAATTCATGTAATTTTGTTGCTACTAAATTATGTATTAATCTTTACCATACCTGTTTATATAAATCACACAAGAATAAGAGGATTTATACACAACCTTAAAATAAAATGAAGAACCATGTGATTAAAACAAAACAGATACAAATGTAGCAATGACAAGAAAGCACACTGATTTAAAATATTGTGCTTACAATTATCTTGCTTGTTCAAAGAACAGTTTACACATGTTATAGTTAGTAGCTAAACTGCAATTTAGCCTAAATTTCCAGAGTCTGATTCCAAGTTATTCTTTATTCTGGTTTTTAAGTAATGTGTCTGAAGTTACTTCTGCTATGTATCCTTGTTCTTGGGTAATCTTTCCAAAGGATATGAGTCACTTCTCCATTATTTGTAAAGAATATGGAAGAAGTAAAATATTATTATTTTGTGGGCATTTGGAACTGGATGTAAAAAAAAAATAGATGGGATGTTGATCATTGTGAGTCATTTCTTGGGAAGAAGAAAAGAACAAACACTAGCTGCTGACCTACTGCTATGAAAGCCAAGGACTTACTGCTGACTCAAGAAGTAGATATTGATAGCTGCAGAATACAAAGGAGATCTTGCAGCAGGATTAAAGAGGAAAGTCTTTCCTCTCTAAGTAATAAGGAGTTATAAGGAGCTGCCTGTGTTGATTTCTTGGACGCTACTATTTGTTTGAACAATCTTCTAGTTTAGACACGTTAGCCAATTATAACTATGTTCTGCAAATAGTTGCTACAACTAAATGAGTCTCTCTCTGTGTTTCCAAAAGTCCTGGCAAATTTTCAGGTAAGTAATGAAGTGCAAGTATGAACTCCATGGCTCTGAGGTAGCTACACCAGTAACTGTCAGTGCAACCCCCTACTATTTTTGAGACTTTCACCAGTCCTGGTTGGTATAAATATTGGTATAAACAAAACTGAAGCAACATAAATACTTTGTAACACATCTGCATTCTGATCAACTAATTGAAAAACCCCTGCTTTGATACCAAAACTGATTTTTGAAAGTCACTTTGTGTCACTGTGGCCTTTGTATACTTTACTTAAACCAATCAAGCAGCTGCACTGGGAAGTACTCAATTTCTTATGTGTGTAACTACAAAAACTACCTGTAAAGCATGCACAACACAAAAAACAATGCATTTAATAATTATGACTTAACTGTACTTATGATTTGTCTGTTTTTTTCAAGCTGCAGTGGACACACCATGATGAAGCCTGATAATTATCTTTTTTTTGCAGGTGGTGTTTGTTGTGTTTTGTTTTTTTAATGAGGAAAGCTTCTTTCCAAATGCAAGGATGCAGTTCCATGGCAGCTTGAGCCAGTTTAAGTCATGCCTGCTACTCTTCTCTGCCTCTTCTCATTCTCTTTCTGTACAAAAGAGATGTTTTTGTGCTAGCACAGGCACTTGAGCAACTCAATAGTGGGCCAGTTCAGAGTGCTGATTGAAAACTAATTCTACACACAGATTCCAATACTGGTAAGTGATGAATTGGGAACAAGCAGCAGGGTAGGATTGTCAGGAACATGGCAGTCTGTATTTATGTTTGAAAAAGCTGCTGTGAAACTGAGTCTGAATGGAGGCTTTCATGGAGAAACAATTATAAAAATGTGCTCTGTCATTACAAAATGAGTTTTTTAAAGACTTCCAATAACTATTTTAAAATCATAGTCTTACTAATGCTAATAAAAGTAGTACCTGCTCTATGATCTTTATATGAGTTTATTAATTTTAAAGCATAAATGTTTAACAGTCCAACAGTCCAATGTAGAATGCTAACTTAGGGATGCAAATGGATCTATGTGCCTAGCTGTTATTTCTCAATGTCAGTCAGAGGGCTCACATGGCCACTTCAAATCCTTAAAAAAGGTACCTTTGCAGCTTTGGATTTGAAAACCACGTTCAAGTTCTAACCCTGGAACAGCTGATCTCCAGCCAATAAATCCCTGGGTAGTCTTAGGTACTGGAGGAGATGGAATCACCTAGAATAAAAGTAACATGTAGAATTCAGTGATTAAAAGGTTTTTGATTGTAATTTCTGTCATGCAACATCCTCTTCAGTGCTGTAGTGTGGATGGAAATGAGAACTTATAAAAAATAGTGGGTTTAAATACAATCTGCTGAATTAATATCCTGAACACACACTGACATTAATGGAAGGAAATAAGAACTTCGATAGATAGCCCAGTTGCATGCAAGTTTGATTTATAATACAGGATAGCTTATAATTTAAAAACTCATTAGAATAATTTAGGTCCCATTCTATAGCAAGGCACAGGGAAAGAGAGAAGTAAAATGGCCAAATTCCAATGAAGTAACTAACTTTCATTTACCACCCTTCCAAAAAAAAAAAAAAAAAGTCTTTTAATGCCTAAATTGGTATGTATAACAGGAAATCAAAAAGCAAAGTTATTGCTCAGTAGTGTATGTTAGCATACTTGTTTTTTAAGTTTTGCTCAATACCTTTCTAAGGGCTTTACTGGCTTTACATTATGAGGAGAAGAATTTTGTCTTCAGCTTTATCTTTTTTCCTTACATAATAACCACAACAACAATAATTAATAATAATAATAATAATAATAATAATGTTTAAAACTAGTTAACTTCTCTGAACAGGAGAAATAGCATTTTATACTTGCTGCAATGTATTCGGTAGCAATGCAGCTATGGAATAATAGTTTTGTGGCCAAATGCTAAAGATATTACTGACCAAGCTGGCTTTTGCATCAAGAACTACTTATTTGTTCCACCTTCTTTCTACTTTAAAAGATGGGTAAGCATCAAGTTAATCTGCAACTAATCTAGCTAAAAAGGAAACAAAACAAAAGCCAACAGTCTCTGTTCACTGACTGCTGTGCTTACTTTGGCTGAATCATCTCAATTGGGCACATTATATCATTTTAGCATCTGGGGACTTAGTAGAGAAATACACAGCAAGAGAACAATGTTTCAGTTCTCTTGCCAGAGTTGCTTCACTTTGTTCTTTGGCCAAGATTAGAAAATGTTTATGATATTTAGGTGGAGCAGTTCCTCTGAAAAGATAATTTTTATGGCCAAAAGTGCCACCCACTGAGCAAGATAAATGAAGGAAATCATGTCCCACTTATGATCTGGGGGAAGGGACTATGAAGAAGCAATTATTAATCTAACCTAGAGAGAAGAACAGATATGATCACTGTTACCATGAAGGTAAATGTGAAGAAGGACACATAGTTCTGAATGAAGACTTAAGAAACTTCGCTCTGAATATGTGAAGGGTGACCTAAATCACAGCTAACCCTTATCTTCCTTAGCAAATAAAGATTCTGAGGTGAAGTTTGTTCGCTATGATCGCTGTTTTAGTATGCACCAGGCTGTGTGTACTACTTTAGCAGCTGATAACTGTCTGCATGATTTGTTAACACACATACACCCTCACTGTGCTGAAGCAGAGGTAAACTTAACTGAAATTGGATGCTTGAGACAAAACTTAAGAATAAGTAGCACTAATGGCAGAAATGTTGGCATTTCATTTCTCTGCCACTCTTGGACACTAGCTCTTGATTTTTTTTTCCAATTTAATCTCAGTAAAAGCTTTTACTACTTCCTCACCTTATCTCCACACCCTTGGAATCCTTTGAAAGAAAGCTAGTTCAGCAAGTAGGAATTTCCAATCTCTTTTGTTTCCTTAATCTTCTCTAAGTGGACTAACTTTCCTTTTTGTTAGCATATTCTGCTTCCCCTTTTATGAATGTGTTCCTCTCCCAATGTCACTGATTTAGCTGCCTGTATAGTTATGGTATTCATTGGTGATTCTGACACTGTATATTTATAAATCAAATCATCAGTCACATTCCACTCTCATTTCCAGCTGTTTGACAACTTTTAGACTCTGTATACGTGAGTATAAATCATATAATGTAAAATCAAATAGTTACGAATTGGTTCATTAGAACTGGCTTTTTACTAATTTGTGCCACTAAAGAGGACAGTGGCATTGTACCTGCCAAAAAGACTGTCTTAAATAAAGCTACAGAAATGACTGCATCTTAACCAATAGTTAAAACTGAGAGTTAAAGTTATGAAAAGCCTTGAAGTAAGACATGTATATTTGAGCAATGAATGGTCAGCAGTCATAAATGGCTCTGTGAGCACTCTTCTGTACTAAACTTTTCAGTTGACTGTTCTGTTACTAGATGTTACAGAGGAGTGCATGGGGGAGGTGCTTTACAGAAAGATGATTATGTACAGTGAAAGCTCTGTGAACTAGCAACCATATCCAACGGGCAATTCCTTGTCTTAAATGAATGCTTTTAAAGCATTGCTCGGGTTGCAAATACAATTTACTTTGACCTTTAGTTTAAAGGCCCACCTCTACAAAACAATTGATTTTTAGAGGTTGTGTGGTTTCTTAAGACAGATATTGCTGTATTGCAATTTTAAAATCTAATTTTCTAACCTTAATGTATTTTTCCACAGGTGTCACAGGTTGAACCTGCAGATGTTCTGGAAGCTGTATCTTGGGCTTTGTATTTTCTTTCTTTTCATCTTCAATCAACTAAAACCAAAACATCAACATTAAAAATTTGATTCTTTATCCTTTGAAATATGCTGTAATATCTGATATCTACACCATTCCCCTCATTGTTGCATCTGAACTCCCTGTTCTTCTCATCTAAAACATGACTACTTATTGTAGTGCTTTGGAAATTATTGTAATGTATTTTTTGGTTTCAGAAAGTGATGCAATTCTGAATTTCAAATGAAAGGCTAAATATTGCTGAGTGATTTCAACTCTCCTAACTACATCACTGGTCCAAAAAGGGCTAGAAATATATCTTACATATATCTTATATGACCACAACCCAAAGATTAATAAATGCTAAATATACATGTTCACCAATAGTAACAATGCATAGTTTGTCAACTTTTCAGCTGTAGATCTATTAGTACTGTGCAAAGGTGGTATGCATGACAGACTATAGTTATCAAGGATGGATGTTGAACCCTAGAGGACCAAAGTTTTCAAAGGTGCTAACTTGTATGCCTACAGGAATTTTCAAAAAATCCTAGAACAGATTAAGTACTTCTAGCCCCATGGAAAGTACATTTCTAACTATTTCAGGGGCTGCATCAACCCTGTTCTTTAGCGATGAAATACTGTGATTCCACATGTAACATTATGTGCTACTATATTCTAATATCTAAACATCACTGAGAATAGACATCTCTCCAAATATTTTCATTTGTTGCAAATTCCCCCACTGAAAATTTAATTAGCTAGAACCTTTTCCCCTAGATTTTTAAACTACCATATGGATAGACAAAGGGGAAATATTTTCCTGTCAGTGTGCATCTAGTACTTGTTAACACTATTGGGAGTCATGTTTCTCAAGAGAAATATATCAGAATATGCATAGCATATAAATTACCACTTGCTGTATTTCATTCAGAGGAAAACTGAAACTTTGAACCTATCTTAAAAGTAGTGCACTTGTTACCTCAGAACCTAGCTTAGTAAAGCATACTCAGTACTTTTCTAGTCTTCTGTGCTCACATAATTTTGTGTTCAGATGAATTTGTGTACAAGTAAATTTCATGTATTGCTTATGTGCCATTCAATTTTACCTCCTCAGGAGGTGTTTTCAAGAACCCCCATTTGTGAGACCATCTTCTTGCAGCTTCTAGTTCACTTTCAATGTATTTTTTCCTGAAAGAGAGAGAGAGAAATATTTAAGATGACTCTGAAAGCTTTCATGAAAAAAAAAACCAACATGCAAACCCAGCTACTAATGTCACAAAGCACAGCACTTTAGCATGAGTCTTTAGACCTTTGCTTCAAAACAGCAAGTTTATGTATGAGTTAGCAATTGTCTGACTTGGAGGTAACGGGGAAATATTTTCCATAGGTTGGAAATGAAACAGTACGTGTGAATGAAACAGTATTTCCTTGCAAACTATGTTTAAGTTAGGAACTGGAGGAGGTCAAATTTGCTGACACATTTTTTGAGAAACTTGAAAAGTAAGCACCAATATCCTTTCGTTCATACTTTCATTTACTATTGACTGATGAAATGACGCTTCATCCCCCCGCTCTGCCCGGGCCCTGGCCCTCCTCCCCGTTCCTCACACCCAGCGGGAGGATGGAGGGAAACGCTGGAGCCCACAGGCAGCGTTTGGCCGCTTCGGGTCTGGCATGCGCCGCTTTGCCGGTCCAACTCGGGGCTGGGCCACCTGAGAGTACTAAAATTCTTGGGCTTTTTGCAGATGGCACTTTACAAACATACGTGAAGCGAACGTAGGACCAAATCCCTTCAGCCTCCGCCCGCCTGAGAGCGGGCACTGCGGGCGGAGCTGCCCGGGGAGGCTGCCTTGGGCGGGAGGGGAAGGAGGCGGCCGCAGAGCGGCAATAGAGGGAGGCTCGGGGCCGTCGGCTGCGAGGGGAGGGCCGGGGCCGTTACCAGCAGTTGTCCCGCGCTACGAAGTTGCACGGCTGCGCCACGTCGGTGCGCCGCTGCGCCATGTCGCCCGGCCGGGCCGGGCCCTCGCGGCTTGGGCGTTGCCGGGCGACGGCAGCGGAGGCGGTGCCGGCGCCGGCGGCCGTTACAAAAGGGCGGGAAGGGCAGGCGCGCGCTCGTAACCGTTGGCGCTGCCCTGCGGTCCCTGAGGCGACGGTTTTCCCTGGCGGCGGCCCCCCCACACTGGCGAGTAACCCTCCTGCAGTGATACCATAACCGTGTCTCTCAAGTGAAAGGCTAAAAATGCCCGTTCTGTGTTTTCTCTAGGTCTCTCGGGAAACCAGGGGAAGTGCACTCGATGTTGTCAGTAATTTAAGTGTTTGGGGTTTGGTTTGGGTCGGTTTTTTTTTTTAATGTTATTCAGCAGGAAAACATGTTTGGATTAACCTGATAAAAAGCTGTTACCTTGCTTGAGGGATTAGCCGTGTTTCAGAGGAAGATGTGTTGTCTAAACTCTGTAACTTACTGATTAGCCAGGCTCCCCTTAGCAGAAAATAAATAGTTGGACACCTTTCTGGATACTGAGTTGTTAAGAGTCTATTTTAAACCCGGACAAGGGAGTTGTTCAACAGCCAAAAACTTGCAGTATTTTCAATCGTTTGTAATGGACATGAAAAAAGGTTGAAGGATGCTGGTTTTTTTGTTTTTTGTTTTTTGTTTTTTTTTTTTTTTTATTCTGATAAGAATCAGCTCATCAATGTGTCCAAAGCTTAGACCATATGTGTTATAATGGGTGTTTGCTTCAGTTTCCTACTTTTTTAACCTGCATCTCCAGTTCCTAGGTCCTCTTGATATGCACCAAACTTATCTTTTGGTAATTGTAGTGGGAAATAACATTGGTCTTATGACATACAGTGTCTCTCTGATCTCTTTTTTCCTGGTAGATATTGTTCTTTACAAACTACATGCTAATATTAGAAGTTCTGAGAAAGACCTCAACATACTTTATAGGTTATATGTGAGAACCCCAAAAATATTTACAGCTTGTAAAAAGTTCACCGTGTTCCAATACATTAATATTTTTGGCTTTCCATCAATTTTTTGGTAATTTTATTTTCTTGCTTTTGCTTTATAGAACATTTCAACAACGAATGTAGCCAACTGGCTCTTTGCCCTTATGGGTTTAAATAGTTCCCTGACCCCTTTCTTTTTATCTGGAAACTGGCTTGTGCAAACACACTGTAAATAGTTCATGTGACTTTTTCACACCATTGGACAGTTACTATCCTTATTATAAAATAAATACAGAAAGGTTTTGACCGAAGCTGAGTGGTTTATAGGTAGTGTGTTTGAATATTTAATTGCTAGCTTTTTATTTGGGTTTGGGTTTTTTTTAATAGAGCAAAGGATCTAAAGACCTTAAATATTTGAGTATGAGAAGATTGTATATGCATTTATTAGTCATTTTAGTACTAAGAACCTCTGAGTAAAAGGAGGGGGGAAAAAACCCCTCCTGTAGTCCTAAAATAGTGATTAATACTGCTCTTCTGGGTCTCTAAAAATCACTAAACTCTCAACAAATAGAATATTTAACTTACATGCCATTTCTTGATTCTCTAATTGATAATTAGACTAGCAATTAAATCAGCTGGGTCTCTTATCACACCCATAAATGCTTTACTCATTGTCCTACTTAATTAACTCCTGCTGCTTAGTCACATTTATCTCAGGAGCCCTCTTATTACAGCCTTGATGCTTTTTGTGGAAAAAAAGTAATTTGTTAATGAAAACAATCAAATTCATAGTTTACTATGTGTCAGTATTTAACCTGCAGTAGCATTTGTCAAGAGAGAATGAAACTTCTTGTACTAACATTGTGAAAACAGGACTTTAAAATGTTCAGTCTTTCTCTTTTTGTACTTAACTGAATTTTTGAGATGAAGGAATGCAGTAAATGAGTAGTTAGTTTTAGGTCTTATTAGGTTCTTCTAAGTACAGGACAACATTAGAATTGCGCTTGCACTATGAGAAAAGAAGTGAAATAGGATTTTAATGAGCTAATAACTATACTGAATGACTTAGGAGTATAGGTCCATTGAGATTCAAAAGTCATTTGCTGAAAGTCTGCATCTTGTAGCTACATACAACGGCATTTGTCATCATGTGACAAATGCTGAAGTAGATACTACATCACTCAAGATATATGTTTAAATAGAATCAAGTTTAAATACTTGGTGCTTCCAAGCAACATTTGGATCTTCTAAGATGGGTAAATTCTAACCTGGACATGGCCGTAAATGCTGAAATCCTAATGCTAATGCTTCCTGTCCTTTTCTGGTTAGGAATTATCCAATTATTTAGGTGCTCAGTAGTGCTGCTGTTGATCAAGTGGCCATTCTTCGAGAACTCACAACTGTTCTTCAAGAATTTACAACCTGTATATAACTCAAGAGTTGCAGATTAGTATCTTGAGTTTCAGATATCCTTTCACCTGTATAAGGCATCATGCTACCACTGGGGAAGCAGTTTCAGTCTTGTGTTTTTTACAGACCCTGTACTCCCTTCTCCCAGCAGATAGTAAAAGTGCTTTTGGTGCTATGTTCTGATGCAGGCTGGGGTACTGATATGGATTAAAACTAACCAAGTGGAAAACAAGATGCTTTAACCCAAATACAGTTTTCTGTGTAGCTGTACAAATGCTTCCACCAGCACATGATGGGGCAATGCACGAGAGTTTGGAGGAGGGCAGTGCTGGATGATAATGCTAGGTCCGACTTTTTACAAAGCTACAGCCTTAGGATGTTGTGTTGACACAAATACAGGTGGTACTGCTCTGTGAAATAGGTCAGGGAACCAAACTGACTTAAATAGACTCTGCACAAATAAAAAGTCAGATCACTGTTTTAATCTGTTTCACAGAACAGCTCCGCAAGCAGTTGTGCTTCTGCAATCAAGGCAGCAGACAGAAAGGAGACAGGAAAAGGTGATGTGTGAGCCGAAATGAACAACCCAGGGTAGGTGGATATCTTAAACCTTTACTGCTGCAAAAGACTTTGTCTAATGCAATTATGGCTTTGTTAATGTCATTCACGGTCTTCAAGATTTAAGTTAATTTTTGATTCCTGGAAATCTCATGTGTCCACCCTGATATGAAAATGTTAAAGCTTTTTATATTGCTTGTTTATGGAGAAGAGTGTCCAAATTGGCACACAATAGCTTTCTCAATGATAATCTTTGAAATTACTTGAAAGGAACAAACCTGTTCTCTTTTGGGCTTTATGTAAGTATTTGTAAGTGCTGTTTATGAGCATGTCCCCTCCTGCTGAATATGGTGAGATTTGATTCTAGATACTTGTGCTCTAGTGCTAAAGATGTAGGTATAAAATGCCATATGCTTTACAGTACTCTAAATGAGCTATTCTGTAATTTTCAGCTTCAGGTACAAGGCCAGACCTAGATCGTGTCCCTAATTCCAGCTTTGTTATCAACTAACACAGGTTTTACTGTACTTAATGTTCTTGCCAGTAGAGACTAGACTCTTCTGCCTTTCATCAGAGAATGGGTAGGGAAATTAAAGAAAAAGCTTATTTTTTGTTGTAAAGGGTATTTTGAGTGGTTTTATATTTGCTAGTTCTTAGGCCATAAGTTATTTTGTATTAGTCATCACAGAATTACAATTAGATCTAAATCCTTGATCTCTTATGAAGAGTTCTGCATTGTTCAGTTTGGACATTTACCCCCCCCCAAAAAAAAAAATAGAGAGATGAGAATCCTCTCTGAGAATTATGGGGTGATGTAAAAGAACTATTGCTGTTTTAGTGTCCAACATACATGCAAGGAAAGTGTAGGCAGAGCTGGCTTGGGGCACTAGAGCACATAATACTGTGGTTGGGCAGGACAGTCCCTGAGAAACTAATCTGCTTGGCTGGACTTAGAGGAGGTCTTAGCCTTGTAAGGACTGTCTCAGCTTTTGGTGGACCCAGGTGTGTAGCAGCATAAAGGTGCTTTGGGAGAATTCATCCAACTCTGTCTTCATCCCATGTTGTAACAGTGTACTTTATCATAAAGTGTAGTAACTGCCATAGTCAATGAGAAAGCAACAATGCAAATGAAAAAGTATGACTATTTTTCACCTTTGTGATATAAAAGCTTCCAAGTAGAGAAGCTTTTGTCACTAAATGAAGCTTTGAATTGTGTACTTGTTTTCTGAACACTTTTGAAACAAACTAGCAACTCTAAAGGCCTGGTGTAACACATTTTCTTATGAAGAGATGGACTTTATAGACAGTAATTCTTCACAGGAACAGCTATAGCACAGGGGGCTGTGCAACTTCTATTGCACTGTGTCCTGCTGGAGTAGATGTTTGTAAATGCTGTTTTCTATCTGAGCAGTTCAGACAGTGCAATGTAATACATGTGCCGTGAACAGCACACACTAGTGATTTGGGAAATTGTCCCAGAGCTGTCTTGCCAACTAGTATGTGACCAATGAGTCCCATAAATTCCTGCTGTGCTACAGCTTTTGCTGGATGTCTGGCAGCTCTGTAAAGGCAACTGTCAGTGCTCTGACTAGGCTGTTTCATGGCTGGAAAAGTAGAACAAATGCTCTGCACTGATGGGAGACAATAGCAGCGAGGGATGGGAGAATGCTAATATCCCTAAGGAAACCCAGTGGTTTATACCAGTCCATGTTCTCTGGTTTTGTTTCTGAAGGCATGTACTTCACACTATAAGCACTGCCATCTTCACATCTAAAAACTTGAAAAGCAGCTTCATTATTTTTTCAGCTACACTGAGCTTGCTTCTTCCCCTCCAATGTCAGCAATGTCAGAATCTCTGAAAATAATGCTCTTTGAGGTGTTTATGTATCGATTTGTGTATCCATGCTTAGGCTTTTGCATTGAAAATGTTTACCAAAAAAATATGAATTAGTACTGGCAGTTCTGTGCTTGCTGCTCCATGGTTTGCAATATTAGGTGTGGAAGTCTAATAGAGGAGATTGTAAACATAACTTCAGTGTCTTTTGCTAATGTTTCTAAATAGTATTTCAAATGTAGGCAGCCTGAGTGGTAGACTGCTTTGTTATGATTACTGTGATTTAAGTAAACAAAGTCCCATTGACACTATAGACTCTGGCTTCATTCCAAAAAAACCTGCTAAAGTCTATCACATCAAGAATATGTTAATTGGAGTTCCTGAATTTCCATTTACAAAAGGAACCCAATGGCCTGGTTAGAACCATTATGTGTTGTAGCAAAATTTAGAACTGTCATCTTATTGTGGCTGTAATTACACAGTGACTTTTGAACAGTGAGTGGTATGTCTGTTTTCCCAACAATAATATGTTTTCATTTCTCTCCATTAAATGGCACTTACAGCTACAGCTTTATTCAGATTTCTGTGCTCGAAGTATATGAACAATCTTAATTGAATTTAGATACCATTCAGTAATTCCTGGAGTTTTATTTGGTTTTGAGCAGATACATTGCTTTTCAAACTAAGGATTTACATGAGATACTTCTTTACATTACACCTGGTGGATACACTTATATTGTACCTGGTGGAATAAGTATGCATGCCCTCCAAATAAAATTATTTCTGCTTTGTCACTTTCAAATTGGAGGACATGTTTGCCTTAATAGGCATTGTTGCTGAGCACTGTTCCACAGCTCTGGTTGCGGAGAGCTTGCAGAATGCTGCCTTATTGCAATTTCAAAGACCATGGAACATGGCCACCACTTCTAGCCTGCTCAGTGTAAAAAATTCTTGTAATTGCCAATGTGCAACACTTACCAGAATTCTCCTGCTGATAGATGCTGGAGTACCTAGGCACAGTATGAATTAAAGATGAAGGACAAAGGACCTAATTTTGAATTTTGTTACACTATATAAACTGAAATCAAACTCTTCAGGGTCTTTGAAAGTATTTTTTGTTTCAATACAGTGCATGTTTCAAATCAGAAAGAGTTGCCTTTTTTCCTTTTGCATGAAAGGCAGGGGGTCTAGGACATTTTAATAGCTTCCATATCCTACTCTGCAAATATATTATTGCAGCACAATAGTTTCTTTGCATGAGAATTGCTTAAATGATTCAAAATGGATTGAAAAATATATTTCAAGTTTTAATTTTATGCACAGAACATTAATGAGCAGTGCCCCTTAGAGACTTGCTGTCAGTTTAACATATTCACAATAATCTCAACACAGATGTTATTCCATCTAAATCCTTTTAGAGGGAAGAAACTAGTAATTTTTCCTTGGAGAATGTCAGAAAATATGTTATTGTTGAAATTACGTTTTGATCCCAGAATGCTATGTAAAATATTATTGCTAGGAAGAATAAGTAGCACATTGTTTCTGAGGTAAAATGCATCTGAAACTTTTTTGAGCCTCCTGTAAATTTTAAAACAAGTGAACATTTTGTTAGTCCCATGCAATTTTGCTTCCCTTGAGGGTGATTGTAGGCAATGATGGATATCAGCATCTAACTGTGTTCCAGTTTAAGAGAATATTTGTTATTAGTTCAGATTTCTCTATTTGCAGCTGTAATGTGATGTAGTTATTGTCTCTTTCAGACACATTTCCCTGTGCATTCTCTGAGCACATGCATTAAAATACTTGCTAGCGAGAAAGTATATACTTACAATAACAGGTTTTTTGTTGGAAAATACTTAAAGTACTCTTTCTGCTTTGTGTTCTGTGATATGTCTGTTTTGTTTTTTCTGTTTGGTGCACTCATGTTGTACTCTGCTTGCTTAGTCTTAACCTGGGTACAGCTCTGACAGGGAAGTTATGCTGATGCTATAAAAGTGGTAAGGTTGTAAATACATTGTAAATATTATGTTGCTCAATATTGGAGGAACTCCTTCTATTCCACTTAATCTTAACCGAGGTTGATCTTCAGTGAAGATCAACTACAAGTGTAACTAGTGCCCTGTATAGACCCCAGCCATATGTAAGTGGTGCACAGGTAAAGTGAAAGAGCATATTTAGGAAAGTGTTGGATGACTCAAAGCAACAGTTCTGCAGTTTTCCCAGGTTCCAAGAACTCTTCTAGGACTGCATAAATACAAGAATAATACTTAGAGTTGTTGATAGTGGAGTACATAGTGCATCATCAGTTCTATGGAAAGATAGCTAGTTAGAATAAATTCCACGAGATTTTTCAGAAGTCTTTTGGAGGAGGGGGATGAAAGGTGGGAGTGCAGTTCATTCCTTACAAGAAGCAGAAGGAGAATTACCAGTTCCAGTCAAAGAAGTGTTTCAATCCCTTTTTGGGAAAGAACTGCAGCTCACACAGCCATTTTGTGGGGACTATTGACAGTAATAAAGGTTGCAGTTATGTAACATGTAAAGTGAGATCTCGGTTTCAAGGCTGAAGACTATTTTATGAGCCTTGATGCACTAAATGGCAGGGCATGATGACTTGCTGAAACTTCAGGATAGTGTGATGGAATATCCTTTATGAAGATATATTTATTTAGTGAAAGCAGATATCTTGATGTGAAATAGCTGTTCATTTCTCCACTCTGTTATTAAGAAAGCTAAAGGGAAAATGACTTAATACGATTATACAAAATAGCTGCAAAAATGTAAGCAAACACAAAAGTCAGATAAGGTTTCCAAACAAAACTGCTGGGTTTAAATAGAATATATGTTATTTAAAGTTAAAAATGAATCAGAATCCAATTCAAATATAAATTACCTTTATATAATCCTACCGCTAAATTTTTCAAACTACTAATGGATTTTTTGTTTGAACTTGTAAATGTAAAATTTTGACATGTATTTAAATATTAATAGAAACTTGTTCTAGGTAGACAATTATATTCTTTTGCATTTTTAAAGACCAAGGAACATAATAATTTGCCTACTCTTGTAGCAGATTGGTTTAAGTGTGTATTAATGGCAGTAAAGGTACATATCACTTGCTTTGGGCTCACTTTATAGTGGTTGATAGATTTGCCTCTATTGGTAACACTTACTTCATCTTTTGTTTCCATGAATTTTTGTGGTGTTGAAAAGATTTGTACATCTTAGATGGGAATGAATGAAGTACCTGGAACTTCTGGATATATAGTAAATATTTCTAAACAAATATGAAGATATTTCTACTCTTTAAATCTTTTTTTTTTGTATCAGTGAAATCTATAAAAATTCCCAGAATTACTTAAATTCTTTCTTTTAAGTCAAGGAGATAGTTATTAAAAAAAAAAACAAACAAAAACCCCAACAAACAACAAACCAGAACAAACAAGTCATAAGAAGTGGAAAATGACAAACATAGGAATGTTTTTCTCTTTTTCTTAACGACCTCTCAGTAAATAATTTTAAAACTATCAACAAAACATGCTTAAATAATTACTGACATTATTAAACCCATAAGTAGTTAGGAAACTGTAATCAGAAAAAGTAAAGCACCAACTGGATGTATACTCAACATTTCTAATAGAAAAGTATTAAAATAATGTCTTGGCATTCAGAAGGATTTTAAGACTATTGAATGTGTTGTAAGTGATAAAATTACATCAGTAAGCATTGAAATAATTCTAACATGCAAAATTTTCTTTATATCTTTGTTTCTGTAGGCAGATCATAATTTTATGTAAAATGTGTGACTTGCAAGAAGAGTTCAAGTTCTTGGGGCCTCCTGATCATGCCTGTTGTTCTCAGTGTGGTTTAAATAAATCTGTAGGTTTTCTGGCTTTTGACTGTAGTGGGAGAGCAATGGCATGGTTGTCTGCAAATATCACTGATGCTATCAGAATGGAATATCATGTTTAGTAAATGATATGGGTATCTCATCTCCCTTATTTCTTGCTGGCTTTCATTAATCAGTGAACAGTTCTAATGTCTCCCATGCTTCCTGGAATTCTAGTGATTCTGAAAGATATTTTGCTGCTCTCATATCCTTTATATTTGCCTCACGTCTGCAAGATTTATTTGCGCTCGCAGCAGCTAGAAATGCTGTCTGAAGGACAGAGGTTTTGGTATGTCCAGAACTGCACTGAGGCATCTTGATTTCTGGGGCAGGATATAGAATTGCTCCCCTGCTGAAGGGTGGGCCCCAGACAGGGAGGGTCTAGTTTTGGCATTGTAATGGTATTAGACTGTAGCCTCATACTGGGTCCATTTCACATGTTGAAGCATGATCATCTGCTACTTGGCAAACACTTCTCAATCTATCCTGTTTAAATTTTTGGGAACGTTGTAGTTCCATATGCTGACTTAATCTAAATCTTCCTTAAAAAATTGCACTACTTAACTCACAGGAACTAAAAATCCTATAGATTTGATAGACTAATTGAGAGTAATTTCTCTACCAAGAATCATTGAGCCTATTTTATGAAATTAAAACACTTCTGTTCTAGCCTCTAAATCTATAAAACATTCATTTAAAGTGACCATCATTTTCAGTGGTTTAACAATATGAATTTAGGTAGCCAGTGTTCTGCTGTGTTTTTACTTTACACATGTAAAAAGCCTCATATAGTTTCAGTCTGATATAGAAAGTTCAGATATAATCACCTGCAGCATGTAAACCTGTATAGCTCGTAATGAGGGAATATTTATCCTGGGTAGAGTGCCTGTATGAGACCTCCATACTGCCTGAGTTCAGCTTGATTTATGTAGGACGAAGCAGCCTTTTGGCCTTGAGCTAACCTTTTCAGATGGCAAACTAAGGACCTAAGAAAAAATGTAATGCTATGTATTGCTGTCTGTGGAACTGCCTGTGATAGGACATGTTTCAACCTATAAAATTAAAATGTTGTAATCCATTGGCTAAATTTGCTAATCCATTGTCTAATACAGGAGTAGGAATTGCCTGTACCTTGCTTTATTACACTGTGTGTCTTTACTGCTTCCTTGTCAGATTCTGACCCACAGCGTAGCTTCAAGAAGTAAAGCTGGTATCTGGTTTGTTTCAGTGCATTTTAACCACTTCTGTTGGGCTGATGGGATATTTATCACATTACATAAAGTTAAATTTTACAATACATACACTTATGAAATAAAGTGTTTCTTTGTCTATCCACTAATAAACCTACTGAATTCTCCTTTTGCTCTGGGAGCAGGGCATAGTTTGAGCAGCTTAAATGATGGAAAAGAAAATAGCTTTTCCCCATAATATTACAACTGATTTATCTATCAGGTACAGCAGACTCAGTTTAAACTCCCAAAAGAAAGCATTGGAAGCAAAATTGTGTTTAAATTCCCTTGGAAAAGGGTCAATTGTCCCTGTGCTGTGAGGTCTTTCCAGAGAGAAGACTAGTATCTTATGCTGAGAAGGCAGTAAATTTTTTGCACTGTTTTGGTCCCAGACACCAAAAGGTGATTTCTTCTGTGCCTAAGGAAAATGTTTTCCTTCTCATGGTAAAAAAAGTCTAAGTCATTTTCCCACAGCTAGCCACATCTTCAGTAGCTCTGCAAGGTCAGCTTCCTGAAATCTTCTGTTTTCCGCTCTAGTCACTACAACTATGTCTGAATCTCTACTACTAAGCTTGAAGGGTTCCTGCTGCTTGTAGTATATGGATGGATACTCATATTAAGGAGATAGATGCTCACAGAAATAATTATTATAACTTCTTCACTATGTACTTTTAAGCCTTACTGTCCAGAAAAAGTTTAGTCTTGTGGCAGGATGTTTCCTCCAAAAGCATGATGATATTATTTATCATTACTCAAGGAAATTAAAAGGCCCTTTCTAGCTATGTGAAATGGCCATGTACAGCCCCCAAAATGCTGTTGTGTTTCTGCATTGTGCAAAGTAGGAGGTGTCTTTAGCAATCTTACTGCTGATAAAAACTGTAGACTGCTCTGTGATTGTCTATGGAATGATGTGCTGTGAAAGATGCTTGTCTTTTCAAGAAATATTCTCAATATTAATGTCTGGAAGGCTCTTAGGATAAGCCTCTGCCTGGAGAATGAAAATTTTTTTCCTCTGTAGAATACAAAGAAAGAAATGCATTCAGCAGCAATCTGTTGATTGTTTTTGGTTTTGTTTTGTTTTTTTTTAATAGTAGCTGTGAGAAGTCATGGGATTTAAAGTATTTACAGTGTTATACTTACAAAATATGATGAACTTAGACATTCCTAGTTGCATTCAAAAAGCTCAGTATTTAGACATATGCTCTATAGGTAATGTTGCCATAGTGAAGAATGGTTGTACAGTGACTGTAGTAGAAAAAAATGCATAAATCAATTTAGTATTGATACTGGGAAAATATAGGATGTTGGTGTTGAATTTAGGTTAGGATTTTGCTGCTTTTGTTGATCATGAAAGTAAAAAGTATTTTTTTTACAAATTTGGAAAAAGGCTTATTGTTATCAATTACTTTATTCAAGGTTTGGCAGCTTGCTTTGATCAGATTTGCTGTTCCTTATGTAAACTGCACCTTTAAACGTAACTTGAACTTGTTCTTTCCTGTAAGGAAAATGAGTGTTTAGCTAGGTGCTGTAACAAGATATATGCAGTAAAAAGACAAATGATGAAGCATCTTAATGTAGCTATAAACTTTGGTTTAACAGATCTTTGACTAACTCAGGTTATGACATAAAATTTAACACGTATACTCCAATTCAATGAAAACCTCTTTCAGTAGCATGCTAAATAGTACCCACTCATGCAGGCTTTCACATTAAAGTAATTATAGGGGAGGGGGGAATTACAAGAACAGAAAGAAAGTTTACTTTTCCTCTTTATAGTGAAAACAAATGTGTTTTTCTCCAGAATCTGCCAAGCCTGTGTTTTAATGATTTAACAGATGGAGTTGGCACATGTGAACCTGGAAGATGCATCTGTCTGATTTTTCCAGTCTGAGGATTTTTTAACTGCATTAATGGCACAGACGATGGTAAAATATCACCTCCCCAGGCTGCTTTGCTCTCCTAACACATAATGTCTTTTAAGGAAAAAAAAGTGATAGGAGACTGGGGTGAGGAAAAGGCCAGAGAAATGAGGATTTGAAAAGTTTAATATTTTCTGTCTTCACTGCATTAGGCTTTTATGCCTTTCACTTTGAATTTCATGTGTGTATGGTGTGGAAACAGAAATTCTATCTAGGCAGCATTATCTGTGATCTCAGGGTTCTGTTAATTAATTGCTCTAAATAAACACCATTTCAATAAAGATAACAACCTCTAGTGTTTTGTCCTTAGTAATTTAAATGACTGAGTGCTGCATTTCCAATTTGATAATTTTACTTTTTTGTTAGTTCTTGCAAAGGTTCTGCTTATGTATAACTTCAGATTTAGCAATCTCATTTAGTCACTTGTATTGTTCATTCAAGCAGGTATGCAGATGCTTAACTGTTTCAACTGTTTGGAATGAGGGCCCTAATTTGAATTTCTTTAGAGTGGAATCCTTAGCGCTCACCTGGACTTTCTACTGAAACCAATGATATGACTATGTGTGTAAAGATCCTGAAGACTATTGGTTAAATGCCACAGTAGTGCATAGGAGTGGACTAAATCACAGGTTCTTTGTACTTCTGCTTCTATCTGCTTCTTATCTTTATAAGAATGTCCCTCTTCTAAGGGAAGTGTTGTCCAAGGGTCAGATCAGTACTTGCTCACGTAAGCTATCCAGCTGGTTGCACTAACACTACAGATAAGTGCTTGCTAGGATATGGAAGGGCTCCTCATTCTGTTTCTAAGCAAAAATGGTGTAATAAAATGAAATTAATCTGCAGTGGGCTGTGAACTGTCTAGTACTTGCTTTAACAGCACCATACTTTTTGGTTCACTTCAGCTTTACTTTACTACTGCTGAGAAAGAAGATGTAAGGAGGAACAACTGTCATTGTTAATGAAATTAGCACAGATTTTCTGTCTGACATAACTGAAAAAAAAAAAACCAAAAACAATGAGAAGGGCAGCAAAACTATTGCAAATGCTCTGGAGCTTTTTTCCTGGAGGAAAAGGTCTAGTCATACAGCTGTACATCAGAAATGACTGCATAGTCATGTGCTTCACTTATGCATGGAATCAAAGATACACAGATAACACAATAGGATTTACTAATTGGTCTCATGGGAGAGAGTACCTCTGTCTATGAACTTTGCCTTGCCAATGTTGTTAGATGATTATGGCTAAAAGAACAATACCACAAATGTGCAGTTACATGTGTTTGCACTTCAGAAAATCTATTCAAAGTTGATGCAGATTCCTTACCTGCACTTCCTGGTAAAATGTGAACTCTGATCACATGAGGGATGTGGAGCCATATGGTTCTACAGCTGTCTTGACTGCTTTCTTCCATCTTCTCTGTAGTACTCCAGTCTTGATGCCACAGACCTGTTTGAGACTTAAATTGTTGAGACATATTTTTAAGTAAACTTATTCATTGAGACTGCTTCTCCACTTCCTGGTGTTTTGTATAGCTTACATTGCATCATTTTACGTGTCTAAAAATGAGATATGTAGAACTGTGAACTATCAGTACATTCCACTTGCTCTAGGCTATCAACCATCACAGGATTCACCACCCTTTGGAGGTACCCGTTTCATTTGACGATGACAGCTTAGGCAGCCAGCTTCAAATAAATTCATAGCTTCTGGTTGAAGTTAGGTGTGCTTAACACTACTTTTGCTATCTATCATGTAAAGTAAGTACATAAATAGGAGGATTTAAAAATGCCTTTGCACAGTTATAAAAAAAGACTTGAGCCCATGCAGAATCACACACACTTATTTCATTAGTCTTATCCTGATTCATGTAGATAGAAACAGAGTAAGTCTCTTCATTTTTAGAGAATCAAAGAGCGCTAAGAAACTTCTTTCTACAGAAGCCCTTAAGTCCCAGAAAGAAGGTGCCAATTTTCTGTAAACCTAGGGCACTGAAAAATACCATTGCATTAACCATAGCAAATATCACTAGAACTGTTTGTTTTCTTAATGCCCTTTTGTATTTTAACAAATGTCTGTAATAATTTTCTTCACAGTTTAAAGGTTTGATTAATTGCTTCATTGTGTTCTTTCTTCAGAAGAAAACGTATTATTGATATCCCCTGGTATGAGTGACATATGGGTTCTAGCTGAAATGATAGAACGTCCTTTAATTTAACAAAACAAAAATATGCTTGGCGCTCTGTTCTTCTTTGCTACTATCCCAGCAAATTTAATTTGCAGGAGTGATGTGGCGTTTTTGTCATTTACTATGGTGGTAGTACTTAATCTGAATGAGATTCTTCTTGCTTGTGAGGTGCGGTCCACAGGATACTAGTGATAATGAGAAAGGTGACATTTCTCTTGTGCTGCTCTCTTCTGCCAAAGTTTTTAATGTTGCAGCTCAAGTCAGCCAACAAGTAGAAAAGGATGGAAATGAAAACCCATGAAAATACCCTAAACCAAATGAGTTTTTTCCTTCTGTTCTGTGTTTTCCTTTCAAGTTTTCTGGTAGGCATTTTTTTCCAAAAATTCTAGGGTTTTTTAAAAGATCATGTTACAAAACACTCTAAGGTAAAAACTGTGCTAAGGCTGATTGCCTTGAAATGCAGCAATGGAAATTATATGCTCTTTAGGATTGAAGCCAGTTAATGAACTGGATGATTCCAAAGCGCTTATAGATGCTTTACCACACGTGAGAAGACATCCACTAAGACATCCATTTCAACTCAAAACCTTCCCTCAACACATTGAACCCTATTATGAATGAACATGGTACTTTTTGGTTTATATCATGCTAACTGTGTATTCTTTGTGTGCTTGCCACAGCACTATTAATCATGGGTGAATGTTTTAGGAATCTTTTGAGTGACATGTATGTTTTATCTCTCTAACAAATTGTAAGTGTGTTGCAAGTTCAGGAATTTTTACTAGCTTTTAATTCCTCCTTCTATTATTTTTTTCTGGACAATGATAGGTAGCATACTTTATTCATTAGAATAGAATGAAAGAGTCAAAATGTGCCTTCTCCTTAAAGGTAATGCTCGCTCAAAGTCCATTCCCTACCAAGCTAGCTGTAATCACTCAAACTCTGGTTACAGTAACAGTTGCAGTGCTGGTTACTGAACAGGTCTATATCATCATAGGCACTAGGCATTTTGATCTACTTTACTATTGTCTCCATTATACTGAGGAACTAAAAAGCATATATAACTGACTTGCTGAGCAGTCTTTTTTTTCTTATTGTCAAGACTTGATTTGAAAGGCTAGGTATACCAGAAACACTGAATTTATAAGACAGAATGAAAGAACAGACATAAATGTGAGAAACATTTGATGAACAACTTCCAAATAAATGCCATGGAATGAAAACATTACAGAACTTGGAATTTTTGTATTAGCTAATTCCATCATCCATGGAAGTCAATGAGACTTTCTATTGACAAATCCATAAGTATCTTCTGCATCTTACATAGTAGATCAACTGTAGCTTTTTACTGTGTAACGGAGATTAATTCCATCCTTCAGAGAAAAGTATTTCTCCATTATCGAGGGATGTTCTCATTTAAAAATACTAACTGTACCATGCAAGCAAAGTATAGAATGTATGCATTTAATGTCCAGTCTAAGAAAGATGGAGTTAAAAACTGTGTAGAATACAGGTGGCTGCCTCCTAACTCTAAATTGTCGTCTTTGGAACTTACAAGCATGACGTGTGAACGGCTGCAAGCTGTTGTGCTCAATGCCATTAATTCCTAGAAAATAAATGAAAGCTAAGATTGAATGTACCATTAAAAAAAAGTAGTGAGAATATTTTTACACTGGTAATCATGATTATTGGTAGCTCGGACAACCAGAAGTTCTTTGCATGTTTTTTCTTCTACCTGTGTCCTGTATAAGGAGAGGCTACACTGCCAGTTTTAAGGAACTTCTGAGAGATTATGATTCTGTAGTGGTGTATGTGTGCATATGTTGGTGGCGGTTGTTGTTGAGAAACCGTTTGTACTCAAGCATGGATTTAGATTTTTTTTAGTAATTTGTTTATTATTTTTTTCAAAGGGATAGAACAATTTGTGCAGCAAAAGAAAAGGTTAGTCAATGTGCAAATCTAACCACCAGCTTCCACAATCTTATAAACCTCCAGTTATTTAACACACCAATTAGAGTGATGACTTGGCAAAACCAAGTTTAAAGTAAGATTATGCTTCATATATAGCCCACACTTACAGGATTTTTTTTTAAATAGTTTACATCAGCTTTAAAGTAATCTGTGATTCAAGAATTAAAATATAAAAAGTAATAAAAATTCTTAGAACAGGAAAGAACAGAAAAAAACCAGAGTTCTAGATGAATTTTCTTCCTATGCCCAGTTTCAAATTTATGATAGAATTAGGCTTAATTTAGTCTCTCAGCCAGCAATTCTTCTGTGTAATCTGGAAAGAAAAAAATACATCTAGAGAGAAGAGAGTGTTCTTTATTTGCTATCTAAGTTTATCTGGAAATAATGACTAGATTCTTTTGAGGGTTTTATGGTCTGTTCAAAGTGGTTGTCTACAGGGGGAAGTTAGAGCATGCTAAGCAGGGAAATCATGCTGAACAGGGCCTTAACTTCTCAGCCTTGTCCTTTTTATTTCCAGTGACCAGACATATCCTTTGAAAACTGCAAAAAGAGTGACATAACTGGATAGTATTATTCAGACCTTCACATACAGGCCAAATGAACACTGCTTTCTAGAAATCTAGACTTGTTGCTAAACTTCTCCTTTGTTAGCTAAGCATATTCTATAGTGTTGGAGTTAACTGAATACCTATTTACCAATCCCTCTATGTGCACCTCCCTCCAGATGGTTCTGCTTGCATAACCACCTTTTGTCTTTCTCTACCGGGCACCTGCATTGCTTTTTTTCAGCCTTACTAAACTGGCCTTTAAGGGAGTTTCTTAGCAGTTCACAGTGAATATCCTTGGTAAGTCTTGCTTTGGTCCTGTAGCACCTACAGTCCCAATCTGTTATGGATGCCACTAGCAAAGCATGACGCTGTATTTTCTGACCTAAAGCAAATCATTAGAAAACCATATGCAAGGTAAGCTCACCAAATAATAACCGCTGCAGTGGATGTTGCAAATCTGTTCCATGCACAGACAGGAAATTAACTTTGAAAATGAAGTGCTTGCAAACTAGGGAAGTAATATATAAAGACAAGTTACAAAAGCACTTCCAAAAGTTTCTTTGCTATTTGTCTCTATTCCCCACTATAATGTGGAAATTTAGAAAGTGCACAAGTCTTCCCCTGCCCCAGGTTTTCTTTTGTTTTGCATCTCTTCACATTTGGATTCCATGGGTCTAGCTCAGGGAACCTAAGATCACTTTGGAGCTTAGACAGCGAATTGCTGTATTAGTCTGGTTACATTATTTAAGGTTTTGTTTCTCTCTTATAGAGAGAGGGTATAACAATGCTTCCTTACTTCTGTGTTGTTTATCTGGTACCTTCTTAGGTATTCAGGACAGGAACTCTATTTCAATCTGTATTTTATAAAATCTAAGACACAAGAAATCTGGTTTCAGAGGGGACATCTAGGTGTTACTGCATAGTACTGATAATCAATAACAAATAAACCAGGCACACAATTTCCCAATCCTCACACTCCCTACAACTGGAGTGTCTGTAGTTTATTATTCTAGCAGCCAGGTTAGTGACCCACAGCAGCTTACCCCAGTTCAAAGATTTTTGTTGTCTGATTTGGCAGAGTGGACCAGGTAATCAGGAAAACACTTGCTAATCCTCAGAATGTTGCATATTTTTCTGTTATAGGAAATGAGGTTTTCTTTTAAATAGTGTGGTAGTTAGTTGAAAACTGTTTTTTGTGATAGCTTTGAGAATTGACACCAATGCAAGATAAACTTAGCTTGCATCAATATTTATAAAAGTATATTAAAACACAGGCACTATGACTGGAAATTCCCTATGGCAGCTTACATAGGATGCTAGTGGAAGAATATAAAAGGGCTGGACTGACCCAGTCTATGAAGAAGTCTTTCATCAGTAATTTGAAATAGATTTGTCTTTCACTGTAATCAACAAGCAAAGGAAGAGAGTCAGCTAATAGAAGCTTTTAGTAAAGCGTAATTGATGTAAGAGAAATGAACAACTCTTCCATCATGACAATGCTGGTTGCCATCTCTGTAGTGCTAAACACTCTGAGAGAAGACAAATACTCCTTGCAGTACAAAGTGTGACTGAGTGCCTTTAAGGAATAGAAAGTGCTAAATGACCTTTCATCACTTTAATCACTTGACTGGGTAGAAAAATTTTTAATGAAGGTCATATGACTGGAAAAATATCATAGATGATAGTGTAAGTGGCACATTCTTGACTCTTACATGTTCCTCTTGATTAGGGTCTTTTCCAAAAATTTTCTTTGCAACTGGTGTCGTTTTCTTTCTAAGATAGTACTTTAGCACAGTAATAGTAACAGAATCCTAATGTACTGTGTGGTGTCAGATGGTGAAGACTGGTGATTATTTAAAGCAGTAGTTGATGTAAAAAACCAAGAATTTAAAGACTTTCTCTGTGTTGATTGTTTTTATAATTTTGTTTGAATGCCTTTGATCCTGTTCCCACTGTATAAAACAAATCACTGCTGTAATTACTAGTGCTTCTAAAGGCTGGTTGTGGCCTTTAGAAACTGGGCCAGAGAAAATAGAGTCAGTTTGACTGTACACTGCTTTTTGAAAATGTAGTGACTTTGTTGGATTTCTGTGTGAAGTAGTCAGGAACTGTAATCCAGTTACATCTAGACCTTACACATAGGCTACTTATTGCTATAATGACAATAATTATCCCTTCTAGTGACAATAAGAAGCCTCCTGGTTGATTTTTTTTTTTTGTGGGCACAAATCGGGTGATTCTCTGGTCCCCATTTAAAACAAAAACATCTGTGGGGGAAAAAAGGCAAGTAGCTCAGTTAAGAGATTAATCTTTCATAAGAGGTTGGACTGAAGACATATAAATTTTAGGCAGCTGACCTATTGAAGACAGGCTTGGAAGGAGAATGGAGCTTAGAGATTTGGCTTAACATCTAAGTAGAATTGCTCAGTGTAATTCTATAGGGAGTAAGTGATTGCTTACAAGGGTATTCTGGACTGAAGAAAGAATATGATATATTGAAATTATGTTAATTTTTATTTTAGAAGATTAGCTGGACATGAAGACCTTTGCCCTCTCCTCTGTAACTATAAAAGTTGAAAGTAAGTTTATTCAACTGAAACATGGTTGTTTTTCAGTTCTGTTTTTTTACAGAAGAGCAGGAAATTGTCCACTACTGTTAAGAAAATGGTAACTAAGAGTAATAGATAAATCACAAGTTAAATATTCAAGAGTAACACTTCTAAGGCAAGGTGACATTCAGTCTTCTGAGCTAGTTGAGCTTGTTTTTGTGCATCTCCACAACTAGAAATACTGGGGATCGTAGTGCTTAGACTACATTGTCTGCTGGTATACCCTTCTAACTCTGCCTTCCCTGGGCATACTGACATGGGTCAGTGTTGGTAATTTCTGAATTTGTATCCAGTTCTATGGTACATATGTGACTGTACTCTCCTTATGGTCTGCTATTTTCTGGTATTCTGAGGACTCATTTTACATTTACACTAGCTCATTTCACAAGGCTACCTTTACATATACTTTAAGACTCCTTATACTGTAATTTGAGAGTTGCTTTGTTGTTCCTTTTCTAATTGGTGCAATGAAAGCGGTCTGCAGAGACATCAATATTAAACATCAGAAGACAGTTTTCTAAGTAGAGTGTGCATCTGATGAGCCACGTGAGAGAGTTGCAGGGAAATAGGTCTATGCTGGCATTAAAAAATAAAAACAGCCCGCCTTGTTTGAACAGAGAGACAAATGAAGCATTTGCATCCTTGGTAATTTGGATGCTGGCAAAGAAGCCTTGTTTGTCAGTCCTTTGACTTCAGACACTGCCATATAATTTTCACTCAGAAGAATATGTACCAAAGAAAAGGAAGGCAAAGTACGTTTATTATTTCTTTATATGTTCAGCAGGAAGCCAGTGATTTGGTATTCAGACACATCACATTGTTATGCTACAGAATGCAATACCATGAAGTGTGAAAGGTCTTGAAAGATGAAAATGTCTCTGTGGGACAACCACTCTCCGGGTATTCATCTATCAGTTTGTATCGTGCCTTTCCAAGTCCAATCAGAGCAGCAAAATCCTAACATGATGTGTGCTCTTACTTTTTACAAATCAAATATAAACAGTAGGAGTCCTATTCCTAAGATGAAATATACAAGCTTTGTCATAGTGTCATTAATATTTTGTGTTTCTCAGCACATGCTGACTGTTGCTCTGTGACGCTTGGGATTTGGGCTTCAGAGGAGCTTGTGCAAATGTTGCCTTCGGTTTCTGTGTTATGTAAATTCATTCCTTTTCCATCACTTCTTTTCCACCAAATTTTAATGTCATTTGTAGTTTCCGGTGGACCCAGGCTGAAAGTAAAATGCAACTGGAGAAGTTAAGTTTCCACCTGATTCTGCACGAAAGGCGTGTGTACACATGAATTTTACAGACTCGGCACAAAACTGTAAGGCCTTGAAATTCACTTAAGTAGGCCCAACTCATATACTTGCACAAAGCTCTGTAGAATTTAGTGGTCTTTTTACTCTGAATTTGTCACCTAATTTGGAAGTTTAATTACCCTCATGAAACTGCTGAGGTTGTTATAATTTAACATGTCTCTTTAGCTGCAGGTGAGGCAAGGGAAGATGGCAGAAAGAGTTGTGGTAAGAAGACTTTTACTTAATATGCTAAGATATCTTCCAGTGTTTCTCCCATGACAGCTTGCATTCCAGTTTACATTCCTGAGCTTCAAATATCACTCCAAGCTAGACATCTCTTGAAACCTGACCCATTTATTCCATTCCTACTCATCATGTTTTGGTGAGGAGGCTAGGTTTACATCTAACCAGACTGCACAGGAAGAAGCTAGAAGAAAACACAACTTTCATAAATTTTCACTGAGGGGGGGAAAAGCTGCCCTGCAAACTGGATATTTTCTGATCGAGCACAATTTGTTCAAATCTCAGGGTGCTGCAAATGATGAGCATGAGAAGAATATGAGAGAAAACAGTAAGAACAAAATTGTCGCTTTTTATAAAATCTGCTTTGTGGTACTGGAGTGGAGCAGAAAGTTCTTAATGCAAATTAAAATCAGATCCTAAAACCATATTGAGTTTTCCAACTATTTCTGTGTTGCTCTGGCCTTGCTGGTGCTGCTTTCTATTTCATTGTTAAAACTGAACTGGTCTATATATGTAATCATCATGAATTAATGTAAGCTCTTTTTCTATTAAATTGTGTATTGTCTGCATTCTTGACTTTTCACAAGCATTTTAAAACTAACTTTTACTTACATTGTAGTAATGTCTGGGAACCCCTAGCAGTGGATCAGGATTGTATTATCCTAGATGCCTTGTGAACACAAGTAGCTCTTGTTCTAACTTACTTTGGCCATAGGCACAATCAACTGGTTATAGTTGGCTATATTCTGTGGAACCATTTCAGCACATTAAGTGTAACGTTATAGAAAACTGACTGTGCCAATTTCTGGATTCAAACTTGGTTAGATGTTGTGGTATGGACAAGTCTCAACTATATTTTTTCTGCTTTAATATCAAGGTGATATCAACATACTATGTTGATGTCATTATTGCATTTTTTGTATACTTGAGGTTTTGCTCAAATCTTAACCTCTTGAATTCAAGTGGTGGTAGTTTTAGTTTACCTTTTAAGTGAAGTTTCTAGTCTTTAGGGCTATTGAAGCTGGAAATTCAGAGTAAAATAAACATAACATTGTTTTGTTTAAGTATTTTAATAGAACCTGATCATCCTAAGTATCATGACTCCTGAATACATGAAAGACTTGAAGAAAATCTCCCTGTTTTGTGTTAGAAAGTCTTCAGATTCAGAAAGAGCTTGTTGAAGGAAATTCAGCCTGGAGCAAACATCCTGCAGAATATATCTGTATCAGTATGCATAAGTCAAGGAGCGTGTAAATGGAGTGGAGGCTCCATTTAGTGAGCTGTCTCCACATGGGTGAATTTTACCTAGTCTGTGTGTTATCCCAGAAGGTAGTAAAAACTGATGGTGTTAGTCGTAAAATGGAAAGTAACTTCAGAGACTCAGAGTCACTCTCTGTTTTCCAAGCCAGATATGTAAGACAGGTGAGGGAATGGCAGATTGCAACAAATCAGTCTTTCATTAGTATCTCCCGGGCTGTTCAAACTATTTTATGATTTTTACTAACTACAAACTCCCTGTGCTTCATTGATGAGAACAGCATGTATCTTACTTTCATGCCCAGATCTCACTGAAAGCTAATGCCACCTGGCATGGATGATATCTTGAAGCTTTTCTTCATCAGTTCATTCAAGACTTGATTTTGCAGCTGCTGCTGGTTTAAGTGCCTGCCCCTGCTCCACCCCCACCCCTGTTTCTCTGTCTGCAAACTGATTCTATAAACTTTTTCTTATGAACTGCAGAAAGCAATGCTCCCAGAAGGAATAGAATGGTATTTCATGTGAGACTAGCTGTCAGTGGGATCTTGGAAGGAGCAGAACCTAGAAGTTCCTCTTGAGCTCTTCACATCTTCTTCTGTAGCTTCAAAACCAGCATTTGGGAGAGAATGATTTTACATGCCCTTCTGACTTCCCAGGGAGGAGTTGGTGTAGTTCTGAAAAGAATTGTGGTTACCTTTGGATTACAGGATTAGCTTATTCTACAGGAATTATCTTTCCTTGAGGTAGCAGCTAGGACTAGGGAGGGAAACACATTGCATGTGCTTCAAATTGTGCTTTTTTTGGCTTGTTAGATGATTTTTCCTATGAGCCCTTTTACTATATGACTACTGCTTTAGCTGGGGGGCAGGCTAACATGTTCAGCTGGCTCATTTTTTTATGTTATATGTAACAGCTGTGCCACTGGAATAAGCTGATGGTGTTTTGATAATAGCTATGCTCTTCCACATCTCACCTGAAGGCTGGACAGATAAAATGGCATTAGTAATGTTGTCTGATGCAACATTACAGTTGAACACCAAGTGGAATATCTCTTGAATTATCAGTTTGTGCAGCTGTGTTGCAGCTATTATGAAAAAAAAACCAAGGATTTTTTGCAGGCACTGTGAACAAGGATGGGTCTTAAATTTTACCTTCAGGTGTAGTCCAACTGCCACTAAGAAATAAAGGTTAGTATAGAAACTGGAGTGAAATGTGAAGGCTAAATTAAGAACAGAAAAGTCCATGGGCAAATAACAACACTTCTGACTACCTGATGATGAAAGACAGAAGCATGCCTACATGCACACATTTGCTTGAAAACTAGCTTTTCTGATCTGTGCAGTGTTTCTAAGTGAATCTTCAGTTCTCCTAGGAAACCATTATTAGGCTAATTGAAATGCTACTTGTACATTTAAAAGCAACAAATGCCATGATACATCCTTAAAGCCTTTCAAACTGTTGCATGACATTCTTGCTAGGAAATAAGGTACAGTATATGTAAATATTTCAAACAGCATGAAATAAACTATAAATGTTGCCAAAGCCAACAGACTTTCCTTGTATTTTAAATGGAGTATTTTAATCATTTTACAATGTTGCCCAACAAGATGAGGGTAGAAGTAGGACTCAGTTCTAGAGTAGTGACTTTTTTTCTAGGGAGTATTTTAGCAAATGGAATTCTTTTCTTCTCTTTAGAGAGCAAATGGCTCACAGAATAGTTACTATCACTGCTAGCGTATTCCTGTCAATTGAGATAATGTTTCATTTTCTGATTGAATAAGAACATGGAACTAATAATCTTTCAAATTTTTATGCAGCTCCTTCTCTTGTTGAATGTTTTACTCATTCATACCAAGCAGCCAAAGTCTCTAGTGCACATATATGCTTTAGTGGAAGACAATGGATGCATGTTAGAACAGAATTTGGCCAACTGTCGGGAACTTTACTGAAGGGTCTGATTCTTTTTTCCTAGCAATAACTAAAAAATATTTCTAACAATAGCCTGATTTAAGTTTTCCCTCATGGTGGTACAGGATCTTAAAGGCTCAGCTCACTGTTTCAGTGAATGCTGGATCAAGCTTGAATTGATTTCTTTGTCTCTATGTGCTTTTTACCCCCCTTTTTTGTCCACTGCCTTCAGATATGCAAGAACTCTTTTGCAACAGTTATAAATTACTTCATTTCAGTTCTTATCCTCCCATCCCCAAATCATTATTTCTCCTATGTAACACTTCAAAAAAAAAAAAAAAAAAAAAGCCAAACCCAGGACATTTCAGACTGTTATACAAATTATTGCTGCTGCTCATATACTGCTCTCTGTGTGACATGCTGGTAATTAAAAATATTCCCTTATATTTCCTTTGTGTGTCTCATACTTACATAGGAATGTGAGGCTGAGTTTGTTGATTCAGTTTTACATCTATTCTGTATGGATGCATTCAGAGACTTGTGTATCTGCATTGTATGTTACAGTGGATGCTTGCTTTACTTTCAGAGCCAGAAGCTGCATGAACACATGTGAAGTAATAGACATGTGTCTCGCTAGTGCTTACTAGCTCAAGCTCAGTGCCATGTTTGTACAGCGTTAGTCAGTTCACAGTCTGTGTGGAATTTGCTGGCACCTCCTTGCAAAGTACTCTCTAGCACCACTGCTAAATAGCTGTTCAGTATGTTGTCCTTTCTTTGAGTGCATGTATGAATTTTGTGCTTTTCTGAACAGAGGGAAGCGTATGGAGGAGAGGGTCGGGAGGGAGGTGTAAGAATTGTATTGAATGTGCATGCTCATTAAGTGCACAAAATACCTCTTGAGAGTTAAGTTAGGAATGCTGTTATCCACCATAGGTGGTATTTTCCAGCAAAGTTAACCTTTTTGTGGTAGTTGGATGGGAATAGTAAACATCTATTGAATGTGGCAGTTGAGTATCATCATCCGTGCATGAAAATTGTTAATAATTTGTGAAGAGAGGCTTAGAATTTTATTAGTGAACCTATGAAAGTGGTTTAATAAACAGAATAGCCTGTAAAGTGTCAACTGGGGTAGTGGTGATCTTACCAGCTAATTTGTTTATTTATTTACATTTGAAAAACGAAAGTTTGGTGCTTATTTTAGAATGTTATTTTTTTAGCAAGGATGAAAGACTGTCCCATGTGGACTAGTCATGAAGCTTCAGCCATCTGCCAGAGAGTTCACTTTTACACAGATACTGCTGGCATGTTTCTTGTATAGTCCAATAACAAATTCAACAAAATTATTCACAAGGCGCCACACGGAGAAGACAAGAGGCAACAGGAATAAGTTGCATCAGGAGAAGCTTCATCTTAATATAAGAAATATTGTTACAGTGAGTACAATCTGGAACAACCTCCCCTGGTATGTGGTAGAGTCCCCATCACAGGAGATATTCAAGATGCAGTTGGACAGGGTGCTAGATAATCTCATCTAGGTTCCCTTTCCCATGAAAGATTGGACCAGATGATCTTTTGAGGTCCCTTCCAACTTGGGCTGTTCTGTAAGTCTATGTCTGTAAGGGCCCCTGCTCAGAGTTCACTGCTGGAACTTCTTTTCAAACAGTTGCTTTCTGACCTCTGCTATTTGCATTGCACGGGAAGGTTGGAAGTACCAAAAATGTGATGTAGTGCCAGTCTGTCAGGTATGTAATGTTGTCACCTTCTTTAAAAAGGCTAGGTTATAGTTGCAGCTGTAGATGAATGTTGAATCTGCATGGACTGTTTCAGAATTATAACTTGTTTGTTAGTTGTTCTGTGAGCATGGCCATCCTTTAGTGTGTTGATTGGTCTGGACCAGCTACAAACACTAGCTTTTTGTAGTTACAGGTGAGCTTCCATTCAGGAAATAAATGTTTGATATGACTTTGTTAATTTCCTATAATGGTTTTATATTAATCATGGAAAGAATAAATAAAAGTATTTTTATCTTCTGGCCCCAAGCATGTCAGCAAACAGAACTAAATCTGTGGTAAACTGGGACATTGGACATACTGGCATTTTGAAAAGGCTAGGAAAATGAAAGTGCTTCACTACTAAATATAGAATATTTCCAGTACCTATGTTATTTAAATAAGTATTAAGCCAGACTCTTGGCTGGTGCCAGTCAATATAGCTCCTTAGGAGCATAAGACTTTACCCAGCAGAGCATCTGGCACTGTAGTGTCTGTCACATAACATCACATGAAGTCCTTCGGAAAATTAAGACTGTAATTTATGGAGGCCAGAGTGTCTGTAAGCCTGACGGTGGACATAAACATAGCAGGCAGTTGTCATTAGCGGATGGCTGTTGGGACAAAACCGATGAGGACCCACTTTGAGGTGTGTAAAGGCTCAGTTGCTGCCGCCAAGGGAAAATACAGGGTTTGTAGGCTACAGACTACTGCGTCTCTGAACTGTGTTAGAGGCAATTAGAGTAGCCAGCTTTTTGTCTTAGCACCTTCTCTCTTATCCTGGGATGGGAATGACATTGTCTTTCCTGCTTGAGACCAGCAAAAGTCCATTTGGCTTGCTCTGTGCATAAAACGTGACCCTACTTCGAAAATTAATGCATTTACTCTCTTAAAAAATAGGAACTTTTGCTTAACGGCTTGAAAATAGAAACACATTTTAATGAAATTTGGTCCATTTTCTCCTACAGATGGTGCTATTTTCCCATGAAAAATCTTAAAAAGCTTGAAAAGTCAAATTACTTCAATGCAAATTCATTTTTAGCCCAAAGAAAAAAGCCAGGGTATTGCAAGGACTATTAAACAGAATATGAAGCTATATTGCTCTGGAAGTGAATGAAAATCAAATGGAAGCTCCTCAAAGCTGTCCCTCTCAGTTTTGCCCAATCAGCTTCTCAATCTGAGCTATGAGATGCTGTCACAGACTAGAATAAATTCAAAGAGTGATAGGATTTATTTCTGTGAAACTAAGTTTTATTATTAAGGGTTTACAAATGCAAACAAGTGGAAAATATGGCTTCCAGAACTTTCCAAGTCTGTACGTTTCTGGATCTAGTTTATCCATCCTTCTTTGTCATGTGTCACACTTCTATTGCTTTTGAAATATCCTATAGTCAAAGCAGTGGAGCTACTGGAGGCATTGTAAGTGTTCATTCACCAACCCAGGAACTAAACAAATGTTAATGTTCTCCTGAGATACAACTTTTATGTATTAAATATAGTAGACAGAGACCCTGTATACTGACAGTTTCAGAACTCTTGTGCTGCTTAGTCTTTTCTGTTCTTCTAGTACTACCTCACATGACTTAAGTGATGGTCAGCCTGATAATCTGTTCTGAATGATGCAGTCTTACTACCTTTTTATTTTCCTGCTGACAATCTTTGATTCAGTCTGTTCCCCTTAAAAATGTCTACAGCTATTTCTAACACATAATGCAAAGTGACTGATCCAACTCGTTTCATGAGATTGTGACTGCTGGTATTTGTGTTAGGCAGGTATAAAATTATACATGAGGACACTCCTTGTAATAAGCCTATTGCCCCACTTATGCCACTCATTACTTTTAATTTCTGTCTTGTCTTGAGTATAAGTGGAATTTGCAATCTCCTAGATTGCTACTCATACAGAGGGCTGTTATATGGGGGGAAAAAAAGAATTTGATGCCTGTATTAAAAAGCCCCCCAGAAGCACTTGTAGATTTAAAGTCAAAGTAAATTTTACAAAGGCACCAACAGCCCATATTGTGTTTTCTGTCACTTTCTGAAAATCCCATTCTTGGTGTGTGCTGTGAACAGGTCTTGTTGCTGCTGATTCAGGCTCAGGCTGAATCAGAAATTTGTCAGGAGGAATTTCCGATACGGAACCTGAAATGTCAACAAGGCAGCACTGATATTGGGAGGAGCTGCCCTTCTCTGAAATCACACAGTGGGAGAGCAGAAAGGAAATCACATTTCTCCTCATTCCAAACCAGTGAGGGTTTTGTTTTGTTTTTTTTTTTTTTTAACTAAATGTGTGTCATGGGCTGGCGAAGGCTGAATGTGTCCCTCTGTGAAGGCAGTCGCTGCTGGAAACAGGCCGCCGCCAGCAGAGTGTGTGACCAAAACAATAGTTTTCTTTCTTTCCTTTCTTTCTCTTTTCAGAACAACTCCTAGATGTTCTGTATACTGGCAGGCAGGAGGAAAAGAGACAGATGGTGTGACAGTGGGAGAACAGTCTATTTTAGCACTAATAAAAATGGGACTTGAGATCCATGTATGGCAGAGAAATTATAAACTAGGAATGCCAAGGATAAGCAAGACAAGCAATGACCTTTCAGTGTTACAGAGCTACACAGTGATGTTTTTTCCTTTGCACTTGAAATTTACAGTTTTAGTTTCTCCTCCTGCAAAATATGAATCAAACCAATGGTGGTCCTGATGTACAGTTTAATTCCTGTTTCAAATAATATTGAGCAAAAAATAATTTGGTTACAGAAAGTAAAACATTCTCACGTTCAAAAAAGAAGGCTTTGTCCACCTGCATCATTTCTACAACTGCTTGTTTTGCACATTTCCTATACTTAAGTATCAAAAAAGGGAATAAAAAGGGATGTTCCCTGCATTCTGTGAACTCTAATGAGTTCATGTCAATTCACCCATCTTGTGGGTGTAGCAGTTGCTGGGTTTGTGCAGTTCCGAGGAGGTAATAATAGCTGGGAAGGAGAGTCCTTTGCAATTCCTGCAGGCATTCTCACTGTATAGCTGTGTGTTTGATTTGAGGTCTTTCCCCTTTACCATTAGTACTGTGTTCTACTGTGAGGGGATGAGCAAGTCTGTAGATGGGCTCTTGTGGAAGGAAAACAATGGAATTTCTTGTTTAGTCAGTCATGAGGTCTCACGTCTTCCTTTGTTTTGAGGTTCCTCTAGCCCCTGGGATTTTATATCAGTCTGCGAAGTTGGTAGCCATAACTGCTGGGTGGGATAAAGGTTGTCAAAATGCAATTAAGCTTCCTCTTGGGAGAGCTTTTACAGGTCAGCATAGCTAGTTCTGTCTCACCTGTTTTCTTTGAACAAGCTCACTTTAAACTTTCCTGAAATTAGTGCATCTGGCAAGAGGGAAGGAGGTAATGATGCACACAGGCAAGACTAGATGAGCTGCTAAGTACTCACTTCTGTTGGCTGATGCCAACAGTCTGTCTATCTTCTCATTGGTAGGAAGAAAAAATATTTCCGTTCTTTTGAAATATAAACACAGCTAATTCCCTGTAGCTGTCACTTGACATCTTGGAGATTTGACATCTGCAAACTGCTTTAATTAATATTTGGACTACCTCTGACATGTATATCACTTCCAACTTACAGAAGTGGCAAGCCTTCAGTTGATAAAATAAGTTGTTTCCAGAGTTGCTGGATAAAATCATCTAATTAAGTCACCTTTTCTGTTTGCTTTTGATTTAGTTCTCATACTATCACCAAGAAATGTCTGAGAAAAAAAGCAATCACTTTTCTCAAAAGTGTCATCACTTGAAAAGAAATGTCTGACTTTTATGGACAGTCCCATCAGGCTCAGCAAAATTTGAGATGTTAACAGAAACAGAATGGATATTTTTACAAGGGTGATCTCTGGCATGCTTCTGCCATGCTTTGCCTGCAGAGATCCTGCAGGCAATGTTTCCTGCACTTTTAGAAGTTTCCTGCACTGCTCTGTTAACTGAAACGTAAGAACAGATGTGTGTTGTATACTACTGCTCACAAACTGTCCTGCTGCTTCAAGGATAGAAGAGGAGGTATAAAAGAAATAGCGTGGAAGGAAGGAAGCAACAGAAGCCCAGTTCAACTCTCATGAAAGTCTACAGGAATTTTTCCAACGACTTCATGGGAACTGAATTAAGTTGTTGGTGAGAAGCCATGTCCAAAAAAACTCCAGACCTCCTCTTCTATTCGACATCTGCACTGGATCTGTTGAATATATTAGGAATAAAAATCTAGCTTACAGCATGTGGAAAATAGAGGGGGTGAAGGTTATGAGAAAACCCCAACTTATTGATGTGGGAGTGGAAAAGTGCTGCAAAATAAACCGTTTCAAATATACTAAAAATGTACCCCCCCACAAGCGCACAAAACCTTCCTGCATTCATAGTCACTGACTTCATTAGTTTCACAGCATTACTTTTCAATCAGCAAACATCATAAAAACAGGAAGGCAGATTTATGGCTGTTTATTAGGCAGCACCATTACTGTATTTACTGTAGTGTGAAAAAGGAAATCAGGGAAAAGTGCTATAAATCTCAGTGGCTGCAACCCAGATGCATTTATTTACTTACTGGAGACTTCACTAGTAGCTTAGCAGATGCCTGCTAGTTTACACATATATTTTGAGCATATCAGCAGAATGCTCTAGAGGGATGGGTGTTAAAATACCGCTGAGGTCTGTTGTGGGCACTGCTAGGAAGAAGCTAGTGAAATGTACTCAGTTTAACTAGCTAAAGTAGTTATTGAAGAAACACCTATGTGTTAACCAATCACTGCTTATTTAAAGGGAGCATAATTATAAACATATAAAAATATAAATACATAATCTTGCAATAACAACAGGAAGATAAAGATCTGCCTATTAATAGGAATAAAAGCAGAAAGCCTGTCTTGTTAACATTAAGATATTCTCTGTTCAAAGAGGAACCACAATCCTCATAAATCTTATCTAAAGTCCTGGAGCTGTAATATTTCACTT
Source organism: Haliaeetus albicilla (assembly GCF_947461875.1). Classification (NCBI taxonomy): domain Eukaryota; kingdom Metazoa; phylum Chordata; class Aves; order Accipitriformes; family Accipitridae; genus Haliaeetus; species Haliaeetus albicilla. The sequence continues at coordinate 6,577,256 of NC_091484.1, forward strand.
GCTCTGTGGGGTGAATGGTATCAGATATGGAGTTCTGTTTCCTGCAGGCCAGGCCCAAAGGTTGTACTTTACCATTGTAGATACAATTGTAATTTCATAGAATGGTTTGGGTTGAAAGGGACCTTAAAGATCATCTAGTTCCAACCCCCCTGCCGTGGGCAGGGACACCTTCCACTAGACCAGGTTGCTCAAAGCCCCATTCAACCCGGCCTTGAACACTTCCAGGATGGGGCATCCACAACTTCTTTGGGCAACCTGTTCCAGTGCCTCACCACCCTCACAGTGAAGGACTTCTTCCTTACACCTAATCTAAATCTACCCTCTTTCAGTTTAAAGCCATTACCCCTTGTCCTATCACTACATGCCCTTGTAAGAAGTAGCTCTGGCTTTCTTGTAGGCCCCCTTTAGGTACTGGCAGGCTGCCATAAGGTCTCCCCAGAGCCTTTTCTTCTCCAGGCTAAACAACCTCAACTCCCTTAGCCTGTCTTCATAGGGGAGGTGCTCCAGCCCCCGATCATCTTTGAGGCTCTTCTCTGGACTTGCTCCAACAGGTCCATGTCCTCCTTATGGTGGGGGCCCCAGAGCTGAATGCAGTACTCCAGCTGGGGTCTCATGAGAGCGGAGTAGAGGGGGAGAATCACCTCCCTCGACCTGCTGGTCACGCTTCTTTTGATGCAGCCCAACGTACAGTTGGCTTTCTGGGCTGCAAGCGCACATTGCCAGGTCATATTGAGCTTCTTGTCAATTTATCCCAAGACAGTAAGTCATCTGACCCTGAATGACCTATTTCTATCTGCAGTCAGAAAAAATGTTATCTGTGAACATGGTTGCGTTGAAACGTGCATAAGTGTGCAAGTGGTGCCTTGACAGAACACGTCTATGTTCTAAACAAACGTGTTCTTTAAAATAAAGAACAGTATACTTCACAACAGCAAATGTTGCATTGGCTAGGTTTATTCTTTACATCTTCATTATCTGGAAAAATCTAATTAATGAATGGAAGTTTAATTGAATGTGTTTAGGCCTCAAGTGTGTCTGAAAGATCTATTTCATTTTTCAGTTTTTCAATGAAAGCACAGCTTATTTTATTTTATTCAATCCAGATTTGTGGTCAAATGCAAAAGGCTGGATCTAGATTTGTGTTTAAAGTCCAAACATATTTTTCCTAAGGGGAAATCATGAAGCCATTCAAGCCAATTGAAATATTTTCATTGATGTTTAGTGAACCATGAAATAAGTTCATCCCAAAACCTAAAGGGTGCAACATCTCTATAAATCACTTTGGGTTTAATTGTTACTATTGTTTTTTTCTACTTACTGTTGGCTCTTATTGTTAATGCTTTTTTTAAAAATGAACAGTAAAATGCAAAGAGTATAAATTATAAATGAACACTTTCAATGAGGCTGTTGATTGCAATGACTGAAATCTAATTAAGCCATTTAAGATCTAAGTGATATTATTATTAAAGAATTATGTTAACAGAGCATTTGATCAGCCTCTTAATTTGTTTTATGTGAATTATAGTTATGAGATAATGTGATTCAAAGTGACAAAAAGATCAATTCTTTTTCCTTCTTCTTTTTCAGGGAAAACTAATATGCTATATTTAAATTGAAATAAATTGATAGAGGAATCTCAGGGAAACAAAAGCACTATTTTGGCATCTTAACTTACTTTGACTTCATGTAAATACTAGTACTGACTACCTTTTTTGGTTTTGATATGACACTATAAGAAGTACTCTTAAAACAGGAACAGAAATATGTGTGCAGATGGCTGTATGGAGATACATGTACATTTTTACACAGATGTGCTAATTTGTTATGGTGAAAAGCTTATTACCACTAGCCAGTGAAATGGTTGTGTGTCACACTACCTTTTTGCCTGTCACATCACTATAAACATCTTATTTGCATGCAAATTTTTTTCTTCAGAATACATTGCAGTGTGTTTTTAAACCAACGGGAGTCTATTGGGGTGCACATTTATTATTTAATTTACAAATACTGTTAGTACAAACATATGAACAGATTGGATTGCTTCCTGTGTGACGCAGCTAAGTAGCAATCATGGGGACAACATGTTGGATAAATATATCCCTTATTTTTGGAAATGGGGTCTATGCTTGGTGACTCTCTGGGAGACAGTCTTGGTACAGTTCTAATTAACATTTGTAGTCTTTCTCACTCTCTGAATTCCATCAGTCCTATCCTCCTCAGCTGTCAAGTACTAGCTGAGCATCACCTACTGAATCAATACACAATTCAGCATATCTGGGCTAATCGCATTACACTTTCTTCTTTGTTGTACACAGATGTTGTCTAGCTTAGATTTCCCTTATTTCACTATAAATGTATTTCTATAAGCAACATTTGCAGCACCTCACTGACTGCTCCCCTTGCCTTGGATGCTGAAGTGCTCTTTTAAAAAGTCTAATGATGTTTGTGTCTGGGGAATATGAGTCTTGTCCCATCTGCCACAGAGGGTTTGGAGGCATGTTGGTGGGCTCCCAAAGATGAGTATGCAATTGAAGGAACAGAAGAAGACAGAAGAGAAAAGGATCAGTCTCAATACAAGTGGACACCAAGAATTAGTGAAATTGTATATTTTTTTATTGGGTTACTTTGATTTTTACTCTGTAGCTCTTTAAGTTTGTTCCTTGGTTACTGTGAAAGGAAATCAGACAGGATTTCAGTCTATTAAAATTTCAGTGTAGTATACCTGTTAGTTTGCTTGAAACCAATTGTTACATTTCAGTGCACAGCCTGACGAGTACCCTGGGGAAATGGGCAAAAATCCAGGGAGACAATCCTGTTTCCGGGTTATATATGTTGTTCCTTTGTCGCTGCTGCATTGACCCTGTTTTGAATGAAAGGACCAGATAACCCATGTAACAGCATTACCATTACCCTGTCTAACCCTCACTGTCTCTCTCCCATAGACATACCTGGGATTCTTGAATCAGCTCCTGGAATCCTCTTGATAAACAGCTCTAGTTCTGCTGCCTATGTCCTCCTAGTTCGTGGACAGCCAGTCATTTTAATTTAGTTGAAATATTGTTTCAAGGAGTTACTTGTAGTAGATGGTCCCTGGTGCACATTTATTTTTAAACTTTCAAAACTGAACAGAGAAGGGGGAGCAAATCATGGGGAAGATTGAGATATGGTACACTTAAAGCACAGAGAAGGATTGAGGGTGCCAAACACTGCAGAGGAAAGAGAAAGTAATGAAACAGAAAATGACACAAAGAAAGGAAGGTTGATTCACTCTTTTGCAGTGCTATTATTTTGTGTATGTTAGGACTCTCATATGCAATAACCAAACCCTTATGCCTAACTCTCTGCCCTCTTGAATTTGTTGTTCCTGTTCTGATATGGTTCATTCTGCATCACTCCTTGAAGACAATCTCTAATGAGCTAAAATGTGCAGTATTGTTTTTGAATACATTCTTGGTTTTCTTTTTATGTCTAGAAGGATGGAAAATTAATTTTGCTCTTGAACTGGTTCAAAATCTTCCTCCCACACTGTGGAGCCTGGATGTGGTGTTGGAAGATAGAATTTTCTGGCTGCAAGCATCAAAGTGAGATCCAAAGGGCAAGCATCTTTAAATATTTAACTACTAATAATCTGGTTCATAAAAATGACTGGGTGTTTATGGAAGACAGCATTGCTACTTTATGCTATTGATCTAACAGATGCAGTTAATCCTGTATTTTTAGAATATAAAAATGTGCAAAAGTCATTTTGGATAGATAAAAAGAAATACTCCACTCAGCAAGTGCTTTTAAATGTTGATGTCTCAGCAGCCTTGCTATTTGTCATTAGCATTTTTTTTTATATCTTAAATTTAATCAATACTTTTTTGAGGTTATGATCAAGTAGCATAAAACATTTTACAAATTCTGTTTGTATGTGATATATTTTGTGTTCTCTGAAGGCTCTGTGTCTAATAGGTGATCCAGCAGAGACAGCATTAGTAACTACTGACAGACTATGGCTTAAATTTAAAGGTGAATGACCACTTTTGGTGTTTCAAGTGTTAAGCATTAAACTAAACATACTTTTAAAAGATATTTAATTTTTACTGGTCAGAACTGAGTTCTTTCCAGAAATCAGGCAACCACTGATGCCCTCAAATCAGCTTTTTCACTGGAAATCACAAGGATCCCATAAGAATGTTAAGGTTTACTCTTTCCAAAACACCTTGAGATTCCTAAGTTCAGGTACAATAGAAGAAGAATTGTTTTATTAGTATGTAAAGTGACATGTTGACAGATAGGTACCTTCTGAATGGTGGTTTCAAATATTAAATGATGATTATCGAGAGCTCCAAGGCACCGATTCTTTGAAAGGGCTTTCAATATTGTGGGAGTAGAATGACAGGAGACTGATTGCAGCTGATTAATACTGAGCTACTAATCTGTACATTCCTTTCTTCTTGACAAATAGTATAAATTAATGCCCCATGGAAGAAGGGGCCATCCTTACTTTTGAGGCTAATAGAGAGCCTGGTCAAGTAGGAATTCGCTCCACCACGCTCCTTGCCTTTCCTTCCTTGAGCATCTCCCAGCTTCAGAGACACACTGCACCTCTCTTCCAACAGCCTATGGGTGGTGGGGGGGAAACTATTGTGTATGCACTGTATGCAGACTGTAGGAGACATCCATATCATAAAAAGAACAGGATGTAATTAGGTAAGATAAACAATGTGTGAGAAGAAGGAACTAGAATTACCTTTGTTTATTGTTTATACAGACAGCGTATGATGCACCCACTCACTAAAAAAACGTGAAAGAATAACGAAATGTCTATACTTGCAGAGTCCTAGGGTAATATCGTAACTCTTTCCACTCTTTCCGTACCTCTTATTTCAACTAATATTATCTCAGACATCGCAGGTAAAATAGTAACTTGTAAAAGAAAAAGAACAAGCCCTAATATGACTATAGTACAGCTTGAACTTTTAATTTTTCTTTTTACAAAAGTATCAGTCAGCTACACAATCCCTCTCCATTTTTCTCCCCTCTAAAGGTCAGATGCTACTTCCTCTTCATTATGTTCTTTGGCCTTTATGCAAGCAGCTTCTGCTTGAAAATTTTCATGTATCACTCATACATCTGTAGGGTGAAACATCTCTCCTAGGCATCTATCACTCGCTTGCAGCTGACACGTAGTCATAAAGGTGACCTATTTCATATTAACAATCAATTTCCTTTCATTGTCACCACCAGGATATGTTCTACCATTTCACTTTCCTTGTCAGAAGCGTAGACTTAGGGGTCAGATTGAAGATTCTTTGAAGGTAAAAGGATGATTGTTTGATTCTATGCATCACTGAATTCTGTCAATTTTATTTTAATGCTGAGGAAAAATACCCAAACATTACTTTCCGACAGAGAATAATAGAACACAGTCATACTTAAGCATCAAACTTTGTACGCAATCTTGGTAAAATTGTTTCCATAATGCAAAGAGTCTTATATCAATCTCATAAATTTCAAGGCATAATAGCATGTTATTGGAGTTCTTTGTGGGATTTCAGTGCTTTGTGTCTCTTATATTACTTGAATTATGGTGTTGAATTGTAGAAAAATTAATAAAAAAATCCATTTGAAAAAGAGATATACTCCTGCATGTTACAGAAGTCTGTGTTATGCAAAAGAAATAGTATGCATAAACCTACCATGTTCCTGACATCTATTTGAATTGTTGAGCAAAAAAGTATGTGTTCACATTTTAGGAGACACAATAATTCACCAAAAGGTGCAATCTGTCTTCGGAGAACCCACAGGTTTGTCACTGAATTTCATTATCAATACAAGGCATTTTTGTGTGGAAAAAAAGTGCTTGGAAGAGAACTGTCTCTAAGAAGAGGAGGATAATCTCCAGAATAAAGATGCTTCTCTGTTATGAAGTCCTCACCAGTTGATCAGATTTAGCTCTAGTGTGTATTGGATTAGAATTTATTTTTATTTTTGAGTTTTAAACTCTTCTTCTCTACCCACCCCCACTGCTGCCCCCAACATCAATTCCCCTCAAAGTAGTTGAGAACAATTTTTACTACTTATTCTAGATTTATTTGAACACAAGTGATGTACAAAATCAGTCCGCCATAATCTTTGCCTAATTTGAACTACTTATTTTCCTTCTGCTTTATTCTGTGTAATAAACATGCACAAGGTAATTTGAGCATATTTTTCTCACGGTAAAAACCTGTACTGATTTAATGTGGTTATCTGGGATGTGAGAGATCCAGTCAGGTCACTGGCATAATAAATACTGTATTTTTTCAAAAGTGGAAACTGAGGAAGTCCTATTGCTAGAACAGCAAAAAATTACCTGAGAAAATTCTCATACAGAGAAATTTCAGGGCTTGGGAAATACACTTCCTATTCTTCACCTCTACTCCTTGTGCTACACAGATTAACATGATTATTCATGCTGTGTGCTGCCTTCATGATTTGTTCCACCATGTTCTGCTGGACTTCTCAAGGGATAATGTACCATTCAAGTTGAGTTAGCACACCAGAAACTGGTCCTGAACAGAAATATTATTCTTAGGTTTGGCAGTCTTTTTGCTGGAAAATCTGAATTAGAAACTTATGAAGTAACCTTCAGTATTGTTGTGGAGTATGAAAATTTGCACTGCTCCCTGCTTCTGATGGTATTGAGACATCATTACTACCATGTTGGTCCTGAAGTATCATACTCTTAGTTTATAGTTCTTTTTAGCTTTGACCTTGAGAAGATCTTATGAATTGCTTTGGTTTCAGTTCCATGAATTCATCTTAAAATTATGAAACAATAAACTGTGGTAAAGAACAGTACATATGAGAGACAAAACAAAATAAGAAAAAAGCTAACAGTGCTGGAAGCAGCAAAGCAGCCACAGAAGTGTTTCATGAGTAATGGGATGAGAAAAAATGCCTAACATTGTCAACTTTCTGAAATAAAAATAAAGGGAAGAAAATACTTCTAAACCTATAAGATGTATTGAAGAGTTTTTTAGGCCACCTACAGATATTCTGAACTTCCTAGTTCTAATGTGGAAAGACAGGGAGTCACCTGGAGAGCTGAGAGAACCAGAATACCTTACATTTCAACATTTGCACTACTGTACGTTTGGGTTTTTTAATTGACTGAAAGCTTACTTGTGTTTCTGTCCTAAAGATCTCAGAGCAGACACCATGGTGTATGAATTAGTAACTTTAATTTATATTTGAAATAAAAATTTGTATAGGAGACTGAGATAATTATTTCTGAAGAATTGGAGAGAAAGTTTCCGTGAGATGATTTTGAGTATCTATTGAGCTTTCACTAGCATTTTCTTGCACCACAAGCCTAAGGCATGATAGAATTATCTTAAATTGCAAGTGTTCAGGCTAATGAATTTTAGCAGTGAGAGACTACCTCTGTCTGAAACAAGAACTCTCAACAGTCTGGACACAAAATTCTAAAGAATACTTCATGTTTTCATGGGACAGTTTGGAGAAACTGAAGAGGCCTGTAGCCTTTTGAGGAAGTATATCGTCCTTTGTGATGTACAGTAACAACATATCCACAGAGAACGTGGAAGCAGATTAATAGGACATAGGGATGAAAAGAAAAAATTCAGATCATGGTAAAAGTGGTATGTCTTTGCCATTGCTAGTCCGTGTATACTAGAATATTTTAGATTCAGTGTGGCCTACAGGCCTTTCTTCTAAAGCTGAAACAACTGTTAATTCTTCTAAATTTTCTTAATAAATACATGTTTTGCATTTCAGTGTTTTTCCAGCTATGAGAGCGATATAACTGCAATGGTTGGCTGAAGTTCTTTTTCTTTTAAAAGGCAGAATAAATCATGATCATTCTTTTAATATATTCATTGAAGAATTAGCACAACTCTAACAAAAAGTTGTGATCAGTCATATATTTTCCACTTTTAAATATATAAAACTGAAGTCTTTCACCATGATTTACAGTCAAATGAAGTGGACAGTTAATAGGTACTCATAACTGCCCTTCTTTCCATAGTCCTTGAAAAGAGTAAAGCCAATAACTTAAACTTTATCTGTGCAGCAATAAATCTTAGAAATGAGGCACAAAGTCTGAGGAATAAAGCACTCCTTATCTCATGAAAGGCATTATGTATTGATCTTTACATAGATGTATGTGTCTGCACTGTTCAGGTACTAGTCCCTATTTCCACTTTGTGCACTGGTATTTTAGTAACTAATGTGAAATTCAGACAAGTGTTAATGTGAATTAAGTATGAAGTTATGAGCTGAAAGCAACTACCTTAAAGTGTAGTCAGAGTTATCACTAAGTATTTGATTCCCAGAATGTAAAATATTACCAGTTGTTCTTTGGCTCCAGATATTGCGGAGACACTGTGATGTGCTTTGGGTGATGTTTTTAGGCAAACGCTGTTTACTCCTGCTTAGGCTGATGCAGCTATTACTAAACCATGAAAGGGAGAAAGGAATAGTTTCCTACTTGTTCTCCTGTTTGATTTTGCTCAGACTGTAAGTCTATCTGCGTTGCAGGGCAAGTGAGCTTATGACAGAATGTTTTGTGTCCTGATTTTGGAGCATTATTTACTGTCCAGGGTTGTTCCTGGATGCATGAGAACAAGTGCTTTGCTCTGTGCAAAGAGATGTAGCAGGTGCCCCTCCTCAGTCTCAGCAAGAAAGAAACAGAGGAGCAGGGCAAAGCTCTGAGCTAGAGATTGTTCTGTAGAGATTGTTCTGTACAGATTGTGCAGAAGCTACAGGTCTTCTCCCGAGAAGGTACTGCAACGTGTGCTAAAAGCTGGAGAGTTGTAGTCTTCATCTTCTCTCTTCTTTTCAAACAGTGATACTTCATGCTCAGGAAGAGACTAGGGAAACAATAGGAATAAGTAGCTGAGTAATGTTAGTAATATTAACAGAAATGACAACTAACCTTGTATAACTTTTTTGATAATTAAGATTAAATTCAGGATAGATGTTCCAAGTAAATATAAGCATAGACTCAAACCAGTAGTGATCAGAGTGTGTTTGTATTTGAGGACACTTTTGACAGCTAAAGGTAGATTGCCATCCTGATTTCCTAGGCACGGTCAATGTCTTTTACTTCGTTAAAGGAAGTGCAACAAAAAGGTAAAAGGAAACAAAGTTGACACCATAAACAAACTGAAAAATATTTAGAAATGTAAAGATATGAAAACTTAAGCATCAAAATTGAAGGTATCACTGGCTAATGAACAAAAATCCAGAATACTTTAGAACTTGTTTTATCTGAAATCTTAATGTGGTGGTTTGAGGGTCTTGATCTGTAGGTGCAACTAAGTATTCGAATGTGTCTGCAACTTGCACTGTGCCATGCAGTGCATGTTTTACCACATCCAGATGATTCAGTAAAGCTTTGAGATAGAAACAGATTTTTGACTGCGAGCATTTTGTAAAATTTGTGAATACACCATGACATTAGAGCCAACCTCATGGATGAGACCCAAGTGTAAGTGGATGGCCTCTGCTTTCATGTTTGTGTGTGGTTAAATAAATTGCAGGGAAATTTTACCTCATTTATAGGGTCAACCCGGCAGGAGATGTAGCAGACAATAATATAAGAGGGTAAAAAAGTAAGAGGGTGAATTTGGAATGACGCTTAACAAAAGGTTTGTCCTCATGTTTGTAAATTATGTGAATGACTACATCCCTGATACGTCTGCACCTGTGCTTTTTGCCAGTGTAGGTGCAAATGGGAACAGTCTATTTCCCCACCATGGTTTTAAGGGAACCTGCCCAGTCCATGAGGCCCTACCTCAGCAGATGGCAAGAGCTGCTTAGCAACTGGTCAGAGTGGTGCCTGAGTGAGGGAGACCTGAATGAACAAGCCTGTGAATGAAGGAGTTGACCTCCGTTCAGAACGAGAGATTACAAATGTTACAAGTTTTGTAGTTTTCTTTGCAGACACCACAGAGACCACAAAGTACTGCCCACTACACTGTAATTCTGATACCATAAGATCCCTTATGGTTTTGTGTTTGGGGGAGTGTTTATGACTCTGTTTCATGTGTAACCTTTCTGATGTCTTTGATAAATTGCAGAATAATATTATGCTACAAAAGGAGGTGTAAACTAGGTACAGTTAGAGAAGTATATGTATGTTGCATTATAGCTAAAGGACTCTTGAGACACCCAAAAACATTTTAAATCTTTTTTTAGTATTCTTTCTTCTTAAGCCACCCACTTTATTATCTTAGGCTCTGCGGATCACTTCAAAGACAGTAAATGCTAAGATGGTATGCAATCATCTATCATATCTGTCAAGTATGCAATGGGCCAACATTTTAAAGCCTTTTAAAATTCTGCAAGATCTTTGAGAGAACCTTGTTATCTGAAAGCCATGCATACATGATATGAAGGCATCTTCAGACAAACTCGCTCATACCTTGAAATGCCTCACCTTTACTCCAGCAAAGCTCCCACTAAGGTCAGAAGCAGGTGAGCAGTTATTATGTGCCTCAGTTTTGTCTCATTATTGTTTCTAGGTGCATTTGTATCAGGTTTAAACACACAACAAACATTACAGTCTGAAAGTTTAGATAGCTTCAGTGGATATATCTGCAAAATCTGTGAATCTTTAAGGATCTGTTTTCAGTGTGTGTTCAAATACAAACAGATGTCTACTATATTTTTGATGTGGAGAAGCTTAGGGATATGTAGCTCTTCTAATTGTTCCATTCACAGTATTTATATATATTTGCATAATTCTTACTAACTTTCCATGTTCTAGCAGTGTTTGTAATGAAATGTGATTTGTACTATTCTGTATCATGCCAGAATAAGACTATCATATTTGACTGTTGATTAAATAATAAGCGTTATAAATGTTATTACATAAACTTAGTTGTACTTACGGATTTAGGCATTCAGCTGTTGTGAACAACTAAGATGGGATTCTTCAACATGTATTCCTAGTTTAACTGGATGTACCTCAATGCTTCGTTATTAGGATTCAATCAAATGATTTTGGGTAATTTCATTCATTGTCTTTTTCTCTCATTCATTCTGTCTTATTCTTTCTTTTACCTTCAGGAAAATCTCCGAAGTGTTCAGATTGTGAATTTGCCATCTCAGCTGTCTTTACTCTTTCCTGATGCTTTGTGCTCTGAATTGGGTCACATGCAATTTTGCAGTGGTACAGTAGTCATTTTATATGAGAACCATTCCTCCTCAACTTGCTTCCTCTGCGTTTTCAGTCTGAAGACTATAAATAGAAGATGCCCTAAAAGTAAGGCAAGTTTCCTTTCTTTAGCTACAGATTTCAGGATGGAACATTCATGCTACTTTTGCCAAAAGCTGCAAAACTATTGCTTCGAGTTCCCTGGTTCTGAAGAATTTAAGCACAAACTTAAGCTTCAAAACCCAGATATGACTCACCCGTCATGTATTGTTTTCTGTGGCAGTGAAGAAACTGGTGTTAAATGATGCCCCAACCTCAGTTACTGTACAAATACTGTTGCTAACTCTAGAGAACAAACTTACTTTTCGTGTGGCAGCTAAAAGTTTTGAGGTTTATTATAATGTGAGGGGACAGCATACCAGATGAAACCACAAATAAATTAATTATAATGCTAAGACTAGAAGTGTACTATTATATTGCAATGGCTATGGCTATCTAGTCCAATACATACCTCTGACAGTGGCCAGTCCCAGATGACAAAGTTGCAAGGAAACCCTACAGCAGACAATCCTGGAATTACATGCTCAAAAGGGACCATCTGTTTTAACCTCAGGCATGTAGAGGCTAGCTTATACCCTCAAGCAGGAAATTTTTAGCTGTGATTTTCCCTCTTTAGAAAGATTAAAGTACGAGCTTTTGAACTCTACTAGATCTCACTCAGTTTTTCTAAGGTATTGAAGAGGTGTGAACACCGTATGTGATCTGAAGAGAGTGTCAGTGGGAAATCAGAAATCATAAAAACTACTGAAAACAGGTGTGTTTCTGAAGAGTTTGACTACTGCCTTACTTGCTTTTTGCAAGGAGCAGACTGAAGAACAGGATGATACATGTCAGAAAAAACAAGACCCTCATCCTATCACTTTGCAACATGAAATATTGTTGATTTCCCTCTGAATGTTTAAGAAGCTATTGCAAAATATGTCCAACATAGACTGCACCTCTAGAAGTCTGGGTACTATCCAGGATCGGACTCAGCAATGTCAGCATGCTATAAAAGACAGGCTTATCTCCAGGAAGTTCAGAAATGAGGAATCCTAGAAATCTCATGAGGTAAGCCAATCTATAAGAAACTCAGATAAACTACCAAAAATGAAGACGTTCAGACAAGTTGTATAAAGTTTTAGTCAATTGCTAAATTATGATTATTCATTTCCAAACCTTTGGAGAATCACTGCAAATAAACCTGAGCCTTTTGCTAAAACTGACCAATGTCATACCTGTTAGGCAAGAGGAAATAGCAGGTACTACATGAGGGCAAAAAGGCATAAACACAAGAAATTCAGTCTCTAAAACATGGCAGTGATCATATGGTTGGACTAATCAAGGGCTTTAAACAGTAATGTTGACTTTAAATCTTCTACTGACACAAATAATAGGCTGTCTTAACCAGTCTTTGAACATAGAATTGGTAGGCTAGTTTTCCAGTTTCTGCTTTCAGCTTGTGAAAATTTGAACAGCTGAGGATCTAGACAAGGACTGGTATAGAAAAGATGCACAGCCTTTTAGCTTTGTCTGCTTGTTTTACAGTTCAGAACTGCACAGTGATACACAGCCTGCAGCGCTGATGAATGCAGATGTACACATAACATTGAATGCATGCGTTTATGTTGCCTTTGCGTGGAAAACATTCAACCCTCTTTTTTTAGTCATGTCTTTAAAATAGTACCTTTTGAATCTTCTTTTTCTTTGAGTAAAAGATAATTTGATTTCTCTCTTCTACCTTAAAAAATTAACTTTAAATGAATTTTCAGAAATGGGGAAAACTCCCTACCTTCTTGCTTATACACGGTGAATGTTTTCTTGAGGGATCAGATGTATAGAAGCTTTTACAACATGCACAAAACAACTTATGACAGAATAACAAGCTGCCCCAGGCCATCACGGCAGCTGGCAGAGTGAGTCACTGCTTCTGGCCCTGTAATGCAGACCTTGCGTGTCTGGGAAATAATGCCCAGCCAAGTGTGATTGCAAGCTATTATTAAGGCTTTATTTGTGAAATTGGTGTAGTTGAGGTCAAACATCTTTCTGTTTTCATCTAGTGCTTTTAGACAGCTTTCAATAATGATTCCGTTATACCCCTACTATGAAGATATTTTATCTCTTATACAAATTGCTGGTTAATTACTGAGCTGTTTTTCACATCTGATTCTGCTTTCGAGTAAGATAGCATGACATGGAGCCAGAAGCAACACTGACTACAGAAAAAACAGGGAGTTTGAGCTTTAAACTGAAAGTGAGTGCAAGAATTTCTGACACAGATGAATGCAACCTGAAAGTTACTGTAGATATTGAAAATGTGTTTTCTAGAAAGTGAAATTATTTAGAAATGGTGGTTTACCTGCAGGTTTCCAGGCAATGTGTTATGTTGTGTTTGCTTTCTTAAAATATTTTGGGTCCATTTTACGTGATAAGGAGGTAGAGAATGATTTTATTTGTAATATCAACAAATTGAGAATTATTCTCTGATTTAAGGGCCATATAATGTCTTGACATACCCAATAACCCAGAAGATAATAGCAACATTTATTTTTTAAACCTTGAAAAGAAACAGGCTGAACTGTATTGGAGATGTCCTATTTTTGGCCTGAGTTCCAGGGAATATGTAGTACTTTGACAAGCTATTTTTGCAAAGAGAATGAATTTAAATGAGTTACCTTTGATGATTTTTGGGGTATTAGGATGTTGGGCCACTCTATTAATCTAATTTCTAGTATCTAACATGGAAAGAGAAGAACACAGATTACTGTATAGTCAGTTGGGAAAAGTAGACTCATATTTTAAGGTTTCTAATCTAACAAGTGGAACTTCAAGAAAGCAATTTAGGAAACCTGGAGTTCTGACTTTGCTTCCTAATGTAATGCCCCGAATTAGACAATATATCCTCTTACATGACCTTATGACAACACCTGCATCATCAGTCTTCCTTTTCATCTTCCTCCTTCCTGTAGAAGCCCAGCTATCATGCACATAAACACCGTACTCAGGGGAAAACAGAACGCTGTGGCCTGAGGAAATGTTGGATCCTTTTCTGCTTTTTGTTTCCCAGTAACATGGTACACTGAAGCTCGTGAAAAGCTTTCTTTATAGAAGCATGGGATACATAGGCAGAAGCCCTTTATCTTGCTGGAGCCCCCAAATTCTGTGTAGCTTATGGATTTTATGCTTTGGGTATTCCCCTGAAAGAATGGTGGCAGAGAAACAGTGATGAAAATGTCCAGATTTTTGAAAGTTTTTTTTGTCACAAAAGAGCAACTTGACCTTGGAGACAAAAGTACACACAGAAGCAAGCAAATTGTGTGTACTTGCATCTCTGTATGTACAACCTGCTTGAAAATCTTGACAGAAACAAAGCCCTTTGTTAAGCCTGAAATATTATGTATGTTAATCTTCAAGCAATAATTATAATACAGAAGGGATTTCAGATCCAGGTAGATAACCTGATGGGGTTGAAAGAGGAACATTTCCTCAAATAGGTCACAGATAATGTGTAAGTTAGCATGAAGAAGGTATTTCTCAGTGGGCTAAAACATTTGTGATCCTTTCAGGATCATGCATGTTTTCTAGAAGGCAGTCAGTCAACTTTGCTTGAGGTACTGTGTTTGTACTTAAAGACTGGCTGGTGCTAGTACATGAGCGGAAGAGCCATGTCAAAGGTAGCCCTCAGCTGACTACAGTTAGTTAGAATTCTTTCTTTTTCAGTTATAAGTACTTGGTAAAAATCTTAATAGTTCATGCATTTTCTTCTAAGAAAGCTTTTTAAAAAGAAAAATATTTTGTTTTCTTTGCCAATAGTAGGATTCTAAAACTGAGGACTGTGATCTTCCTGGAGCTATCATTACTATATTATGCAGCACCTTGCCCTCCAGCGTTTTATATTTATACAACCCCTGTGAGACAGAGACGACCTGTCACCTCTGTCTTACAGTTCTAGAAATGAGGTACGGAAACATCTACACTTAAGAATACTAACTAGTTTTCTAATTTTAGTTCTGAGTTTTCTAGTGACTCTTACTAGGGTGGTTTTAGACATTCTCTTCCCAGCTCTCTTTCTGTTTGGTAGCCCAAAGCTACCATGCTGAAATTGGACTGGAAGTGAAAAACCACCTTGCTCCACACTTTAAGCTGATAGACCAGACTATGAACAGAGGTGGATGAGTTGATGTCCTTACTTTCAGAAGGGTTTCTTGAGGTCAAGGGCAGAGAGCTGGGAACAGTGATATTTTAAAGCATCCCTGGGATTACTATCAGAGACACCTTATCTGGGTTACTCTTTCTCCAGATGTTCTTGTTTCTGTTCTTTGACTATAGAGGGAATCTGCACAGTGGGCACTGACTTTTAGATGGGAGGGACTAGTTAAGAGAAATACTTCCCTCCCTTATTCCCTGTTTAAATACCATAGTACCTTGTGTAGCTGGCCCTAATAGATGTATTTCAGCCATGGAGGAAGTCTGTGGAAAAACTGGGATTTGAACCCTAGGTCTTCCAAACAAACTGACAAAGTGGAAAGCATCATAGTTCTCAGCTCATTGGGGTTTATATGAACATTCTCTTTAAAGCCAATAAGAATGTTAATGTGAGTAAAATTTGTAGGATTAAGTCCTGAATTTCTGTTGAGTCTGAATTCTTACTGTTAAAAAAAAGTTGATACATCTTTTTCCTTAAAAGAATTGGGCAGAGTTGTAGCAAAGCACTGGCAAACATTTTAGAAAAGCATGTTATGGTAGTAACCTTGTACAGAAATACTGACTGACAGTACTTAACAACATTACCTGCCAGAGAAAACTTGGCAAGTTTTCTAATATGGTCAATGAACATTGCTAAGGAGAAAATTAATTTGCAAGAAATTCATAGCTCAGCAGAAAGCACTCTTGGTCCTTCAGCTGTGTACTCTGGAAGGGAAATATTCAAATAAATAAAATAAACTGAGCATTTTGTATTTTAAAGAAGAAGAAAGGGACTCGGAAGGTCTCTTACAGTGCTAGTAATTATTTCTTATTTACTTTTTCACATATCATTGCTTCGGGAATAGTTCTTGTAAAAATACCAAGAGGACTTTCGTATTGCTGAAACTATTGTCTTTATCTCAGCTTTATGCTGTTGTAAGTGATGAAAAAATCAGATTCTCAGCATTTGCTAGGCAAAATTGGCATCAGTGTCAATTCATTTAGCCCCTTGATATCTCCATGAAGTAAGGTTTTCTATTTTGTTGGTGAAATTAAGGAAGGAGCGAAGTCTAAACTCTTACCTCTGCATAAATCCATTCATGCTGAAATGGATCATTCCAGCAGAATTGTTCTTAAATCATTAAATTGTTCTTAAATGATTCTTAGGAAAATCCCTAAGGTCACACAACAAGGATGTGATAGCTTCAGTGCAATGCAGTTAATAAAAGTAACTAATGCAGATGCACAAGTCACAGCTGGCATTGCAAGGCCTAAGGCTTCCAAAATCCTAATCTTTTGTTAATCCTTTCTTATTTTAAATTCTTATAACCTGTTCTGGTGTTCTGGAGAGATTCAAACTTGTAATGAAATCCTGTTTTCCTCCTCCATTAGCGCTCATCCTCTTTTCTTCAATGGTAGCATTTCTTCCTGGCTTTGGCTGAGTTGTATATATTTTGTCCTGAAAGCCTTTCGTTTGGTTCCTAATCACGTCTGATGTAAATGAACTACGTTCTCTACCTCAATTCTTTTCCAACAGTGGTTAATCTACTGCAAAGAGTGTTTCATAGTGAAGAATACTTATTATGTTAAGGTAATCCCTTACTGGGTTCCTTTAGTGATAAACATATGCATAGCGAAAGGGGGCTCTTGGTAGGAGGTTAATTAAAAGTTCATGGGCTAAACTGTTGCCTGGAGTAACTCTACTGAACTCTGTTGAAGTAAGATTAGATGAAAATTTGGCCTTCCATCAGGAGAAACCTTAATTAATAAGTTGTTTACAGGCTAAACTGGGCAAACAGCAAGAAGAAGATTCTGTGGGATGAAGATCTGGTTAAAAAAAACCCAACAGATTTGTCTCTTCCTTCAAATTGGAACAAAAAGGGCCGGGTAGATCACAGTTCTGGCAGTATTTGCAGTTAAGAACCTTAATGCTGAACTTGTTAAGTCCTTTCAAAAGTCATCAGACTGCTGCCTCACAGAGCTCTAACAAAAAATAAAATCTAAGTATCTAAGCTATACCAGTCTTCTGCAGAAAGGGATGATTTGCCTTAAACAGAGACCTCTTGTGATGTCCTAAAACCTTTTGGCAATTGCAAGGAAATAAAAATCAAAACAAACCCCAAACAAAAAAAACCCCTAAAACCAAAAACCCAGAAGTCATTGTTCAGGGAAGAGGTATTTCCATACATACTAAATGCCTCAGCCACCACTGTGCTCAAGGATTTTTTGAGTTTTCAGTGTCTTTGTACCCATAAAATTATCTTGCGCAAGTGCAACAATATGTAAGTTGTTGTTCCAAAAACCCTGGGCCCAACTGCAGGTTCATCATGTGGACTTGAAAAAGCCAAAATGCTTTGGAGTTACAAAAATAGTACTGGATTATTTATTTATATAGCACCCATAAATTTGCAGGTTGTTTTATACTCCAAAAATAAATTCTAGTCCCTGGAAGGGTAGTGCCATAATGAATTTTGGCTGCTAGGTGTAAATAAAAAAGAAAAACTATGAGAAATTCTGAGAATTAAAAAAAAATAATAATTCTCATAAGCAATCTCTTCCATCCTCTGTATTTTAAATATTTCTGCAGTGAATTAATTTAATTTCAGGCCTAAATAAAATGCAGAGAAGAATTGCCCCAATATCTCCTAAAAAAAGAATTCAGCTAGCACACTGGAAGCATAGAACTCAACCATCTGTTGCTGGGTTGTTGAATCAATGTCAAACTCAGCAGCATATGAAAGAGTGACGTGCAGTACAGTCTACGGAACAGGGCAGATATTTTTGGTGACATCTGGATGCTTTTTATCTACTACATAAACAAGGATTTTGGGGACAACAAACTCTTAATCATATGCGCTTAGAATAGCTACAAAAACAGAAAAAACCCCCATGGTGTTTGCTCCCCAGGTTACATATTTCTTTCTCTTCAAAGGGCCCACTCTTTCAGGAGGCAGACAGTTATAACAGGATATCTAATTTCTTTACTTCCTCAATTCTTATTTCTGTTGCACATTTTCTTAACAAGTTTGAGCAAGGTGGCCAACCCCACACATCTTTTCCTTGGGTGACAAATTCGCTTTGGGCTTAGCAACTTGTCTCTGACATCAATGATCAGTGCCCCTGCTGACTGCCATGTAAAATGTTTACACTTTATGGTTATAGCTCAAGTACAAGAAAAAAGCAAAAATGAAGCACCGTTGAATGAAATTTGGACACTTGGTATTGAAGCATACAATGGTCATATTTAATCTTCTTACAGTTGGCACCTCCTAAAAATTTACTCTTCCACAGGGATTAGTGGTAGTTCTGTGCTGACTTTATTGGTGTAACGGTGACAAAATTCCAGTGATTTTATTGGAGACATCTGTAATAAAAGTTTTTCTTAGCTTTGAAATTGTACGTTGGGGTGGGTGAGGGTTGTGTGCTTTTGTTCATCTTTTTTTCCACAGTGGCATAATTATTGGTCATAGTCCATGTGAGAAAGCAATCCAAACATCTGCAAACAGAAGGAAGTGGTTTCCATACATTGTACATGAGAGTTCTCAGAATAACTTCTTTACTGTTATTCAGCTGTCACTTCAGTTAGGTTTGAATTTACAGAAAAGAGACATCTGGTTCTTACTTTGAGTTCTCCATGGGAAACACAATACCAATAATTTCACTGAAGAAGGCTATCTACCAGTTAGGGATGATGGGACTGTTTTGGATTTATTTAACTGTAGAGTGGATGCTTTTCTTCTTCAGGTAGTGGTGTCTCAGATTTTGGCGTACATTTCTTGTCCTGTCCAGGCACACTGTATGAAGGAACTTGAATGAAGAGTTCAACCATGAAACTTAAAATTCTGTAGGTTTTTTAAACTTCAGTCAGGTCGCTCATGGACCTCAGTTAGGGGCAATAAAGGTACACATTAGATGGTTTCAGCTGGGATAGAGTTAATTGTCTTCCTAGTAGCTGGTACAGTGCTATGTTTTGAGTTCAGTATAAGAAGAACGTTGATAACACACTGATGTTTTCAGTTGTTGCTAAGTAATGTTTAGTCTAAAGTCAAGGATTTTTCAGCTTCTCATGCCCAGCCAGCGAGAAAGCTGGAGGGGCACAAGAAGTTGGGAGGGGACACAGCCAGGGCAGCTGACCCAAAGTGGCCCACAGGGTATTCCATACCATGTGATGTCACATCTAGTATATAAACTGGGGGGAGTGGGGGTGGGGGGATCGCTGCTTGGGGACTGACTGTGTGTCGGTCGGCAGGTGGTGAGCAACTGCGCTGTCCATCATTTGTACATTCCAATCCTTCTGTTATTACTGTTGTCATTTTATTAGTGTTATCATTATCATTATTAGTTTCTTCTTTTCTGTCCTATTAAATTGTTCTTATCTCAACCCACAAGTTTTACTTCTTTTCCCGATTTTCTCCCCCATCCCACTGGCGGCGGGGGGAGGCAGGGAGTGAGTGAGCAGCTGCGTGGTGCTTAGTTGCTGGCTGGGATTAAACCACGACAGATTATTAGGACCTGATTCTAGTTTTGGTCTCATTTAAACCAAATATAATTTCACTGGCCTTAAGGAAGTCCGGAAAATCAGAATCAGTGTTTTCATATGTTTTCCTGATTGCAAGTGTGATGTGGTATTTCCCATAAGTCACCAGCACCTCTTACAGAGCTCAATTTTTGTCCATTTCCATTTTCTCAGTGTGATTTTAGTTAAGAGGTTAATTTGGAAGTGACTTGCAGAAGACATGGAAGTCTTCAGGTCTTGGTGAACCTACTGGGAGGTAAGCTCATCTGTTTGTAGGAGTTGCTCAGTGCATTGTCAGGTCAAAGATGAGAATTTAAAACCAAAAATTAAACATATGTTTTTAAGACCTTGTGTCGTGGTTTCAGCCCAGCCGGTAACAAAGGACCACGCGGCCGCTCGCTCACTCCTCCCGCCCCCCTCCGGTGGGATGGGGGGAAGACGGAGGAGAGAAAAAAAAACAAAACTGGAACCTCGAGGGTTGAGATAAAGGCAGTTTACTGGAACAACACAAAGAAATTGCAACAACAACAACGGTACTAATGAAAAAGTATACAAAAAGAGTGATGCACAGTGCAACTGCTCACCACCCGGGACCCGATGCTCTGCCACTTCCCCCACCGAAAAGAAGAGCCCAACCCCCCCCCCCCGGCCCGCTCCCCATTTATATACTGAGCATGATGTCACATGGTATGGAATAGCTCCTTGGCCAGTTCAGGTCAGCTGCCCCGGCTATGCCCCCCACCTCCCAGGTTCCTGTAAAAAAAATTAACTCTATCCCAGCTGAACCCAGGACACTTTGTAGAAACACAAGAACATACAAACAGCTGTACTGTGTCAGCTCAAATGCCCTTCAATCCCAGTATCAGCTCTCTGCCAATGGCAGTAGCAGATGCTAAGGCAGTGGTACTTTGTTGGTATGCCTCCCGTATGAATAACTTCACTATGGATATTAGTATTTTCTATATTGCTTTATATTGACAGGCATGAGTGTGCTTGAGCTGCACAAGTATCTAACAGGAATTCAGACAGGAGAAGACATATTATTGTTGCTGGCTGTAGATGGAGATCAGTGGCAAGGGAAGAAGTGAAGTGATTGTCCCAAAACAAGGTGGGAATTCTGTTCATGAAGGAGTGAGTTGAAACCAGTTCTTCAGTCTCAGTCCAACATTTATGCTGCGAACACAGTTTTTTCCTCTTCCATGGGACTTTGGCTTTGCCAGAATAAAAAATGAGTCAGGAACCTCAGGAACTGGTCTGACGGAATGAGTATAACTGACATTTGACGATCAATCTGACCTTTAACAGTTTTTCATCTTACTAACATAAAATGATTGCTCACAAGGCTCTGAACAGGGCCAGTCTAAAACCCCCTCCACTCTGAATCATTCTTTATTCTTTTCTTGGAAGCGTTCCTTCTTTGCTTCTTTGTTGATATGTGATGTTTTGTGCTGGTATGAAAATAAGGATGATAAAAATGATATGATTCAGGGGTAGAACTTTGTGTCAGTCAAATTAGGTTCTGAATGGTTAGGAGAAAGAATTAGTACTTCTTTGTTGTGAATGTCCTAGGCAATTAGATACTGAGAGAATGATAGACTTTGAATGGCTGATCTGTATTGTGTTATCCTGCATTCTCTGGACAACAGAAATCGGAAGGAAAAAATTGTTCAGTTTTCAAAACTTGTTTTAAATAAATAGGCATTGACATCAATAGTGAATACTGTTGCTTGTGTGCCTAGTATTTGTACTTAGGAACTCACTATCTGAGACACTATTGTGATTTTAGGACTGGCAAGGTATTAGATTTAAAATACACTAGACTTTACATAAAGATTGCTATTTTATCAAACTGATGAGGTAGATACATCCTGGAAGTGCATCATTATATAAAACACAGAAACTTACTTTTTTTAATTGCTTTGATCAATTCTCTTTGCTTGCAACCCAGACTCTACTCCTGGCAAAGCGTATGCTTAAATTTACACACTGTATTGACTTTAATGCGATTATTCGCATCCATAAAGTTATGTGTATCTATAAGATCTATTTGAGCTGGCTTTATTTCATGTGCCATTCATGCAATCTATTGGATCAGGAAAATTAGAAAAAAAAAAAAAAAATCAACACAGCCCTTAAGTAATCGAAGTAAGTCATATTCTCCTCTTATTTATGTATCTGTACAACCATGCTTGCACATGCAATTACTGGGGATGTAAATGAGGCCAAGATCAAGCCCA
This sequence comes from Haliaeetus albicilla, assembly GCF_947461875.1. Classification (NCBI taxonomy): domain Eukaryota; kingdom Metazoa; phylum Chordata; class Aves; order Accipitriformes; family Accipitridae; genus Haliaeetus; species Haliaeetus albicilla. The sequence continues at coordinate 6,599,385 of NC_091484.1, forward strand.
GACAGTTCCCAGTTGAAAGAGGATATTGCTTCCGATCTGTGGATAGTGGATTTCCTTTTCCTATATCGATTTTGTCATTTAGACTATAATCCTTTCTTGTGACCTTTTATCAGACGTTAACTTCTTGGGGAGGTGTATTACAGCCTGGATGCAGAAATTTATTTTCCTCAGAGCTGCTACCTGAACATGTTTGTCTATTACAGTCTTTGTCACATGATGATACAAATACAGTTTGGCCTCTTCATTTGAATATACTGCAATTCAGTCAGCAGTGTTGCTTCTACATTCTTAGCATCATCTGCCCCAAATGTTGTTGGTAGCATGCTTTCTCACTTCAGAGAGCTCAGTCACAGTGGACCCATCATCCTCTACCTTAAAATATCTTTAACTTGGAATTCTGTCCCTTGCTTTCAAAGCTTCTGACAGGTGACCCCTCTCCCCTTTCCAGGTCTCTGAATTCCTCAGTTTTTTCCTTTGCTTCCTCACTTCTCTCCTTCATGTAGAAGTCTGTCCATACTAGCTTCATGGAGGATCTTTCTCTTATTATTGTTTTACTCTTTTCAAACTCTGCCTATTCCTGTCCCTGACAATCCCTAGGAAACACTTCTCTGCCAGTGTCATGTAAATGCCGTATCTCTGTGAACCACTGTGTAATACTTGGGATAAGGAAGGATGCCCTATTAAAATAAATTGCATTTTCTCTCTGGGTTCTGCTGAGCAAGCTGAACCTTCACTCCTCCTGGCTCATACTTCATACTATGTTGGTAGGGGCTATTTTAGTCCAGGGTTTCTCTGATTTTGTGGCTGTCCTCATCCCATCCAAGACAAGGAGTTCCTATCCTTACAGGTGATATTCAATATCAACTAAGGCAAAAAGAATCAGAATAACAATCACATTATTGTTCATTGTTTTGTAAATGTACACCAAACTGCACAGAGCAGGCACAAGACAAGAAAAAATTATTAATATTGTATATTCCTTGTTATATGGTACTTAAACATGTTTTTTGTTTAAGATTCTGTTCTGTCTGTTCAGTCCTAGTTCTCCCCCCGCCCCCCCCCCCCCAATCTTTGGAATGCTGTTCTGTTTGCATAGGATGCTTCCTCCCTTCCGACTGACTTCAAAGGGATAGCAGGCTATGCTTTATGAGGCTCCCATTTGTACAGCATTAATTTTGGATGACTAACTCATGTGGAGTTTTTCTGGAAATATTACTTGTATTTGCAAGAAGCAGAATTTACAGCCTCAAGCCTAATTTCCAAATCTAAATTAAGTGGAGACCATTTCTTATGCTTGATAGCCACATTTCTCCACCTGGCTTACAATTTTGTTCTTTTCATTTTGTATGCATACTCAGCCAGCATCAGTGAAAAAACCATGTATTTGCAAAAGACAAATTGAACATGGTAATCAGTTATATCTGCAAAAGTGGGGATAAAATGTTGGAACATGGCAGAAAATTTAGTTCAAGATCTCTCAAAAGACAAGAAGAAATTTAACATGTTTCATTAAAAACTAGAAAAGGGATGAATATGTAAAGGGATGGGTTTAAAGATTAAGCCATACGTAAGTGTCATAATGAATTAAAGCATGTGTCTTCACTTACCAAGTGTACGATACCAGCACTCACAATGTACAGTATGATCAGTGTGTCCAGTGCTTTCTAAAAAATCAGACCTTCTCTTCATGCTCTGTACAAATTGTCTGAGAGAAGCCTGATTGCTTTTGGACCCCTTGTGCACGTGCAGTAGAATTGATATGAACTCATGTTGTCTACACATCTAGATTTCCAGGTGCCTGGCAACAAGGTTGGAGCTACAGCTTTGATGTTGCTACAGTCAAGCATTTAGAAATCTAAGACAAATTTCCAAAAGTTTCAATTTCCATGGGAAAAGAATGTCCAGGAGAAACCTGGATACAGGACAAACCCAGCTGTAGGCTATCCCTACCTATGTGAATTGCACTGTGGAATGGATATTACATGTAGAATTGAGATGCTTATGTCTCTGACAACAAGTGTGTGTACTGAAAGCTTGACTGGTGAGCAGAACTGTATAGTTCAACTAGTTTATTGACAGCAGTTATTTTCTGTGGGAAATCTGGAGGGGTTTTTTGTGTCTGTACTCGTTCTAAAGTTACAGTATGTATTTAGTGTGATTCCAAGGATCATCCCTTCAGTGCTTTTGACTTACAGAAAAAAAAACCAAAACAAAACCAACCTTGCAATCCTTTAAGAAAGGAAATTTATTATATTTAAAAATATTTTCAACTTCAATATTGAAACTCAGATTTTCATTTGAAACTGGGTTCTGTTCATTACTGCAAACAACATATTCACGGAAAGAAAGGAGACCGCAGACTAACACAATCCAGCAGAATGCCTTTGTTTTGGCAAAGGAATGTAGATCATGTCTACCAGCTGGGTTTTGAAATTGAAAGGGATGTGAATTAAATATTGAAGGTAAACTGTAAAAATTAAACTGTGAGAGTCTTATACAGCTAACTGTGAGATTGTTATACAGCTTTGTTGGGCACATTCACATTGGATTCAGTGAATGAAGACTGCCTGAAGACACCAGGATCTGATCTTGTATTATGAAGATATGTAATTTGATTTTTTTTTTTTTTTTTTTTTAAATTATAGGCCATTTCTCAAATCCCTTATAGTCCACCTCAGTAAAAGAGCTGTCATGACACCTGTGTCCATCTGGATGTATCTGGCATAAAAATATTTTTCTTTGCTCTGGATATTCCAGTTTTCTTTATCTTCTCTCAGCTGCAGATTTTAGGCAAGAGTTTGAAGTTGCTGCAGCTTATGGAAAGGTCATCGTCTCTGGTCCACCATTGATCACTGGTGACTTTAATTCTTCCACAGTTTGTTTGTGTGAACAGAGAAAGAAAAGAGGTAGGCCTGCAATTAGCTTTTCAGGGTTCATGAATTCAGCTTCATGATTGCAAGACTGTTTGTTGCAATCAAGCCAGGTGCCTCAAAACACTCCAAGATATGAAGCAGTTCCTCCACTTTACAGGAGTACATTCAGAGTATCTATTTATGCTTACTTCTGTACTATCTGCTATTCTCTAAGGGACAGAAGGTTCATCCCTGAAATGTGTAAAATAAGAAATAAAGATTAGCAGTCTCTCTTCATAGTTTGTCTCATAGTTTATCACAATCTCCCCAAGGTGGTTTCCCCTGTAAGGCTGGGGTTTAGGTGCTCACACTTTTCTAAGAGAGTCCTCTCCTTCAAAAAGCCTAAAGAGCTCAAACATTATGTGGCACTTTTTGCCTTTGAGAAGTATGTAACCTACCAATGTTCGTTGTGACACAGGTTAGTCTCTTCCTGGCCAGACAATGTTTCTTTGCCAATGGAAGGTACTGTTTCAGTATTTGTAGTGTGGAATGAAAAGCAAAGCGAATCGTCCCATTCTGTTCTTTTAGACCCATCATGGATTTTGTTTTTACTGCTTCAAAAGATTTAAGACTTTCTTATGACTCTATTCTAGCCTTATTTTTTGTTTCAAGTTTGATGACTCCTTTTTTCTCTCTGTCATGTGGCTGGTTGTTTTTAATATCTGGACATTGGTTTTCTGTAGTATTTCCAACATAACTCCGTTTTAGCATGCAACAGTTGTATTTCATTCTTCCCATCCTAGGCATATCCAAATGACCACACTCATTTCTTACTTCCCTGTTTCAGCAGAAAATTAGCCCATCAGTACCAGCAGGCCATAGTAGACAAACAAGAAGGCTGCCACACTTTTTTGTGTAAGTAATGTCATTGCTTCCTATACTCCCTATGAGCACATTCAGAACCACTGTTTAAAGGTTACATTCCATTTTATCAAGTCTAATGGATCTATGCAACACAGAAGAAAGAGTTCTGTAGGCGGAAGTAAATCAGTTTGAGCTTGTTCACTTGCAGCTCTTGGTTACCTTTATTGACCAGAGAGAACTGAGTACATGCAGCAGTTCTAGTGACCTGGCCTCTAGCATAACGCAAGTTTTATACATTTTAATTATTTCTGTGGTATGTTTGCTAGAGTTTGTTTTAAAGAGATATGATTCCATGAAGTAATTTATTTATGAAATCCACAAGGCTCCCCAAGGCCTGAAGCAGCAGGACGATAATGATTAATGAAGGCAGACAGCATGTGGCTATGAGTCCCAGCATAGCTCACATATTAGGAGCGTTCTTCAAGCTGCATGAGAAGCAAGGAGAAATAATCTGCCGAGACACAATATTTTGGTTCTAAATATTCTACCATACTTAAGATACATGCTGCATTTGTAAATTACATATAGGAGCATTATATGTGAATAGATTTTCTTATGAGTTACAGTAAAATAAGAAATACAGCTTTCTATGAGTAGTGAAATCTTTATTGTATGATCAAAATGTAGCTGTAAAATGAGTCACTTGTTACTGTTCTTTTGATATATAGCTCTGAAGGTTTGTACAGGAACCATATACTCCTACTGTTTCTGTTATAGAAGATCCAGAGACCCTAAGTGGCCTCTGGCACCAGGAATTGTGAAAAGTAAAATGGGAGCACGTGTTCATCCTGAAGAACTTGCATTCTAAGTAGCACATGAGGATGAAGTGATGATCCAAAGATTATACAGAGGAACAATGGCAGGCAGAGGATTAGAATCCAACTGTGTTGACAACAGTTCTAGCCACATTGCTTTTCTGTAGGACTTCGGTCTTTCTTTGTCAGTGTTGCAGCCGCTTTGTTCTGAAAAGACAATGTGCATTAACAGAAGCACTGCCTCCTTTAACAGTGTATCACACACACCCAAGAGTACTAAGGCAGTGCAAAGTCTTTGCAAAGCTGAAACACAGCTGCTCTTCATAACCAGATATGCAGCTGTTAGACAGGAATGTGCCACCTAGCCAAATGAGGAGGTTTTTGTGTCAGGGGATGACTAAGAATGCATAGGCACACAGTTATGTGTCTCCAGTGGACAGAAACTTCTCAAGTAGAGATGTTCTCTTTGGATGAAGTGTTGGCTGTGTGCTATGGTAGATGTGGTGGTTTCCCATGGCCTTTTCATAACATGAAGGCAGAATGCTGTAGTTATAGTCCCTATTTATTGACGATCTGTAGAGGTGTACTTTGCACAAGATGCATTTCCAACTTTCCCGCTCCTGTGTTCATTGCACTGTTATTTCTGCTGAGCTGAGTAGTTCTCACTGTAAGACTGGAGAAGGTGTCTGCTCTTAGTCTAGGTGCACAAATACCAGATTCAATAGTATAAGCATGCAGAGTCATGGAAAAAAACACCTCTAAAACTAGTTTCCAATGTTCATAGGAGGAAAGCTACCTCTGATCCTGAATAACACCAGAATATTTTACATACTGAGCTGGATAGAATATATAGTACACTGTTAGCCACGATATTTCAACCTAGATTTCTCAGCTGAAAGAATGTGATGAGATTATTGGGCTAGTTCCACAATAAGCTCTGTTAATGGCAAAGAAATATGAAGAAAATGATAGTAAGAAGGGTTTAATATTCAGAAGATACAAGCTGATTGGACTTCACAGCAGACGTGCCAGGTTCTGGCTCTTCATTCTTGGTCAGTTTCTCATTTGATGTATTCCTGAACAAACATGATGATGTGTATGTAAACATTTAACATTACCTACATACCTAATAGCTATTCAGTGGGAGGTGTCATATTAGTACTCTTTTTTTTAAAACTTGCTAGAGCTAATGGTAATTCTGCCAACTTTGTGCAAAAGTAAGTGAAATTATCTTTGAGCATGGAGCTGACATCTCTGGATGCCAAAACAGTTACTGTTTTGTGTGAGAAATCAGAGTGCCAAAAAATTCTTTTTTTTCTCTTTGCTCCTCTGTTATTAAAGCTCATTGAAAACTAAAAAAAGTAGAATGTAGTATCAAGAAGAAGAAGAATTTTTAATCTTCGATTAGAAATTGCAACAAATCAGTGTCACATGACAAAAGGAAAAACTTATCACCTCATCAAAAGGATACCTATTGGGAAGAACACTTTGCAGAGGAACTCCTCTAAATATGTGGACAGAATCTTCTTCCTCAGCACAATCCAGCTTAGTTTTCACATCATATCCACTCATATAAAGAAACCCACAGGCAGAACAAAATGCCAGGATACCCAATGGTAGGTACTATGAAGTAAACAGCTCTGTCTTACAACATTTGCAACTTCAAAAACAATGTGATATCTCATTACAGAACATTTCATCCAGTTGTTGCAATGCATTTTTCTCTCTTTTTCTGGCTGCTGAGGTCCAGTGGCTGCACTTTTGAGGAGCTACTATGGCAGGCTGATTCCTTTATTTTCATAGGTTACAGTTCCTTTTTTTTGTTTCCCCAGCAGAGTGCAAAGGGTATGCAGAAACTCAGCCTCCTTTCATTTCTTACTGCAGATTATGGGATAAGTGTCACTGAGAAGAGAGAGGATTTATGAATGACTGTAGCCACTCAGTTCACAGGTCATTTTAGTAACTAGCCATGATATACTGCAAGTATGAAATAACTCTTGGTTTTCGGATTAATGTTAAAACACAGAGACTAAGATTGTCCAGTTTATCCTGGCATAAAGAGAGGGAAGTAAGTTTTGAGTCTGCTGTCCCCTCCTGGGCCCTTCCTTTTAATGAGAAAAATGGACTGAGAAGACAGGAGTATGTGTTTCACCACCAAAAAAGCCCTCACGTGAGTCAAGAAAGCAAGCCAAGTACAATGAGGATAGAAATGGGGGAGGGCTTAGGCACACACCTTCTATCATGCAATGTTAGTGCCTTCAGTTGCTTGCCCATTGAGCTCCAATGGATTTATTTGTGCTGCTTCCTTCCTACCAAAAAGGTACCCTTGTCAACTCGTGGACCTCCCAAAGACTCCCGTCTGGTCCCAGTGGTGTTGTCATGGGGTCCATGCCTGACTATCCAAAGAGTTCACTCTCCAGGAGGGACAAGAGGATGTAGGTTTTCCCAGCCAACAAGGCAAGGATAACAATAAAAAGTACTGGTGATCCTGTACCTGGTCCATAATAACAGCTGAGTGTTCAACGGTATCTTAGGTGAGGTAAATGTAAAGAAGGCATTTAATAGAGAGCAATGTGAGGTATTTTGTAGAATTTTATAGGGATTTCCTTTAGAAAATGAACACTGTTCTGAGCAAATTATTCTGAGCCATCACTACTCCCAGTTCTTCCTCCCCATGTTTCTTTTCTCAAACTCCTACTCCTTATTTTGTTAGAAAAGTAGAAGTTAACTGTTAGGCCATTGTGTTCTTCAAAATGAGTCAATTCTGCCATATCCAACAGAGTTCAGTTTGAGTTTAGCTTCTGACTAAGATGAAGTACAATTAAAATGGGGGAAGTGGCACAGTGCTTAGTACTGTGTCTGCTAATTGCTCCAGTACTTTCATTTATTGTGACAGCTCTCCATGATACATTATCACTCTGGTGGGTTCCCCCCCACCTTTAGCAGCTTTTGCTTAGATTAATTTCTGAGTGTTGCAGCACGTTGGTGAACTGAGCACTTGGCACAATTTGCAACTATTAAGTCTGGTCCTGGGTTTGCTACTATTAAAGTTCATATTTGATCTTCTGCCTCTTGTAATCACAGGAGGTGATGTGACTTTGTTGCTGCTTTCATTTTCCCCATTTCCCCCTTTTCTCTCTTCCCCAATGCATTGCAGACAGATTGTTACAGCCTGAGTGAACTGCAGGGCCGCAGAGTATGTGGTGGGAGGGCTAGTACCATGGAGGTAATACAAAGGGAGAAAAAACTAATAAAGCAAAGCTAAATATTACTTAATGCATTACTTACAAAATAACAGTGTTGGTATTCTTGAAAAGATATGATTTACAAAATGTGTAAAATCTATAAAGTCTACTAGGACATTGACTTTGCAAGTTACATGTGCTGCACTTACCTACTCTCTGCCAGGTGCTATGCTATCAAAAATTGCCCGAGGATTGCAAAGTTTCTTTGTATTAGGTTCAGTGGGAGCAGAGGATAGTTTTGGACTGAAAAGAAATAGAACACTAAAAATTGAACGGGCAAAAACCTTTTCTCCACTACACTCAAGAAAACAGGTTTAAATGAAACTGGGGTGGGAACTATATACAGTGGTGCAGTTTGCAGCATTATTAGTAAACCACTACTTGGTGTGTATGACCCCATCAATGCCTGATCATCACAGGAGACATCTGGCCTCTTTACACAGAGCTTTACTGTCACAGTTGGGTGCTTAAAGAAACTAGCTGTTTTTTTGAAATTTACTTTGAAGTCAGTATGAGTTAGGTAGAGAGAGAGGTATTTTTGACACTGTAGCTAGGTATTTACCTGAACCTTTACATACATAGGTGTATTTCTGCAGCTCTGGCTTGCAGCCTTTTAGCTTAGCAGTAGAGATTCAGAATTTCCAATTTGGAGATTGGGGGTCATAGTGATATTTGAGATAAGGGATGCTATGCCTGGCCATGTGTTTTCCTGTTATATCTTGTTTTGTAGAGGAAAACAGCAAAACACTGAAAATATTGGCAAGTCCTCCTCTACACTTTGGGTTTTGATTCCCATGAAAAAATTACTGTTTCATGTGAAAACCAAACACACATGACACTTTATTAGAGTCAAAATTAAAAATGAAGATTCCTTGATGACCTTGTATTTCTCTTTTTCCAGATCTAGTCTTTAGTTCTCTAAATTCTTTCCAACTTCTGAATTTTTTTAAAAATTTGTTTCCATTCTTATTTTTGTGTTCCACAATTTCCTTCCCTTTTTTTTTCTTCTACAACTTACCCAAACTCTTTTTTTTCTCCATTATTCCCCATTCTGTGTCTTTCCATTATGATCTGCATAATTTGTTTCAGTCACTGTTGTATTTCTCTTGTCTGCTCTTCTCGTCAAATGTGAAGTTGTCCCCAGACTTTCAGTATTTAAGATCTGGGTTGGAATTACAAAATGTAAATCCAAAATTAAAACTTGCCAAAGTTCAGAATATTCAAACATGGAAGGAGAGAGGGATCTAATTTTCTATTTTGATTATGATCTGTTACTATTATTTAGCTAGTATTAGGGCAAGGAATACCTATGGATGTGCTGTGCTCCTGTGTAGTAAAAACAATTCTTGCCTTCGTGATTTAATCAACCTTCATAAATAAAACAAAGTAAGTAAAATGAGAAGTTGAGGGATTATAAAGGTAAAAGTGATTAACATTTCTTTAGATCACCCAGGAAATCTGAAACTAGATCTCCTGAATCCCATTCTTGTTATCTTAGTCACTCTTTCTTTCTTATTTAGAACTGAGATTTTGTGTCAAACTTCCCTCCTTCTACTCTCTTCTGGGCTAAAGAATCAGATGATCATATGCCAATCTTGAAAGTGTACCCTTCTTGAAATTTAGGGCCAAACTGGGATTAGGTCCAGGAATTAACTCTGTATTTCTTATGGAAAGAGCAGTAATTTCAGGATTTGGTTAGAAGAAAAATGTTGCTGAATGAAACCCTGAGCTGCAAGAGTCCCTTATCCTGTGGGGCCAAAGGCCCTACACCTCATTTTAGGAATAAATACCAGACCAAACTCTGGTGTGTCTCTGCTGATTTTTGTGCTTAAAATTCACTCTCCATTAACAATTCACTGGGTAAAGCCGTCTGCCCACATAAGTGCCTGAATCAAACAATTATTCCTACACAGATTACAAATTTAAAATCAGAGAAGCAGGCGTTCTGTCAATGGTTAAATGACTTATTTGACAGTAGGCCATTCTTTCAAGAATAAAATGCTCAGAGAGAAATGAGTGGGCTCAAAGGGAGGCTAAAGCTATACATGATGCCAAGAACTACACATGGTTCTCACATAAATATGTCCTTAATAGTTACTCTTAATACCTCGTTGATTGATAGGTCGTAAACTTCTGACACTAAAAGTGCAAAGATAATGAAACAAAGGGAGTTTCAGAAATGGAAAGCCAGGGCGTTTTTCCAATTCATTCTTTGAATGTACAGAGCTATATTTCTCTTTGTAGTTCAAATTCTCGAGCTTGCCAGATTTGTGAATAAGAATCTTTTGTCCTTGTCCGGTAAATATCTCAATAATATGTAGAAAGAGCAGGAATGGAAAACACTGATGCAGCTAAATATTCACCATGTCCCTCTATTGATAACAGAAGGACTGGGTTAACACAAAGACATGATGTTAGGAGTTTTGGTGACATGATGCACTTCCAAAAGGAAATTTGAAAGAGGCACGTTATGTCCATTTAAACACACATCTAAAATATCAAGGGTGGACTGCTTTTAGGCAAGAATTAGAACACAGAAGTCATGGATAGCTGTGCTGCTCCCACTGTATCTGAACCACAGGAATATGGTACTTCCAGGACCAGAATTTAGATAAAGAACTTGTATTCCATTTAGGAACCCACAAAAATGTTCAGATTTTTAAAAGAGTACATGTCAGTAAATGCTGGCTTTATCAGACAGCATGGAGCATTTTTGGTAATTTGGATCTCCTGTAGGTGTTTGAAAGGGAGGCGTGCCTTTTGAAAGATCTGTACATAAACATTTATTGTAAAAAGCCTTTGTCATACATGACTGATCAGATGCATGTTTTTCAGACTGATAATATCAAGGTTTGTTTTACGCTGGTTTAAGACCATACTTAGCACTTAGAATCCTCAAACTGTAAAGCATCAAGAAGGCATTTACAAACCATGGGATACCATTTCCTTATAGGAGTTTTGTAGCTGCTTGACCCCTTTCTCTACACCACTTTCTATCCCAAAAGAGATGTCTGAAGGAGTGAGCCCCTTCAAAGTGCTGATGGAAAGAATAGCAATGACTGCATATACATAGTTCCTCCTGGACACTACAGGAATGATACCCAGTCCTCAAATCTGAAGTCTAGATTAAGAAATTCTTGCTTTGTCATTTAGTATGTTTTCCGTCATTGCGCTCACAAACCAGGAGTTTCAGATGGCTCTGTTCTTCCTGAGGTGAAGCTTTTTCCAGCACCTCTACATTTTTTTTTAAATTTTCCTTCTCTTGCCAGAGATAGGGCACCATTCATTTGCAAAAATAGTTGAACGGATGCTAGGTTAGTTGAATTGTATGTTATTTTCTCTGAGTCATACCTTTACTCTTCTCTTGCATTATGAGTCTTCATATCTCCCTGGCACTGACATGACCTATATTAATATAGCATCAGAGAAACCTTTTGTTCTCACGTATGAAAGCAGTAGGACAGAGTGTTGCTATCACCATCTTAGTCTGAACCACAGAACATATGTGATTTGTTCAGAGTAGAGAAATGAACTCACATGTATTTCAGCACCTAATTTACAGGTTATTTGTCCGCTCTGAAGATTATATTGACTGAGAAAGATACGAAAGACATTCAACCCAGTCATTGTACATAAAATCCACTGTATATGACTCCACTAATCTGTGAAACTGCAGAGATAGAATTAAAATATTGGTCATTAAAATAGTTTCAAATACCTAAACTGTAAAATACAGCACTGTTAAACCGTGTGTCTCTCAGTTCGGCTGAGCGCTGCTCTATCTCAAAACACAGCCTGGGCTAATCAGGAGAGTAATTATTCACTGTCCACGCGGTGGCACCCTTGGCAGGTACGTGAGCCCGTTGCTGACTGTTAGCCAGCCCTTGCAAGAAAGTATCTTCACTTGGCTTCTTCCAAAATCCTGGGGTTTATGAAGGAGCTTGAGAAAGTGCAAAGGTCCATTTGGAGGAATGACATTTTGTCTGGATGTAAGCTTCCTTATCATATCAGAACTGCTACAGCTGCATCAGGCTTTTGAGGTCTTTAACTCAGCTGTATTTTCTCTCTCCATGAACTGGCAGTTTAAAAAATACTTTGTAAATCCCGAAGAAAGGGCCAAATCCCACTTTACTCTTTCCCCATATATGTTAATCTCTGATATCCAAGCAACCTGAATTCTCATCTATTTTTTCAACCCTGTGTCTCCTCATTATGCCTTCTTGTTAAGGCATAATGTTTGCTAGTTGTAGGACTGTTTTCTTTCCCTTTTTGCATCTCCTTTATTTGTCTCAGCATACATCTTGCAGCAGAATCACAGTGCTTGTGCCTGCTTTGCACCACACAGGTGTATCTGTTCTCAGAAACTTCTATTCGGAAAGATTTGTCTTTCACATGCTTCTTCCCATGTGCTGTTTTCATATGGTACCATCCTCTCTGATGAGAGTATCTTTGTTCTACTGATGTCAGTGCCACGTGTGCCATTGTCTTTAATGAGGCTGCGGCTTTACCAAAGCAGTAGGGCAACTGTGTGCAGAGAAGCAGAGGGGAAGTAAGGGAAAACCAAATGCGAATTCGGGAGAACACTCTTTTGAACAGAGCTTACGTTACTGCTAGTAGAGAATGTAGTCTATCTGATATCAGTGTCTGGTTTCCCTCGTTTCTAGTGGGTAGTCCATTTGAGGTGAATAACAAAACTCTCTGAGGCAGATTAACGGTGAAATGACAATAATGGGAAACTGTAAAAGGCAAGCAATGTTCTGGAACTGACCCACCTAAATATCATTTGTTCCATATGTTCAGATTAATCCATTCTTTAACTGTTGTGACATTTTCATGAAAGTTGACTGTAATGATGAATGGCATTTTTGTTCTATTGGTCAAGACTTTAAAAAAGGTAATATAGTAATAAAATAGTTTTTCATGTTTTCAATTAGTAAGTGCCAAATTTAAGACACCCTGAAAAGACTCTCTTTCTCAGAGGTTCATACTCAGCACCTTCTGAAATTGCAGTCCAAATCTCCCTAGTTTTTAGGGAGATGAAGGCTTCCCAGTTACAGTTCAAAGCTGAAACATTAACACCTGAGAAGAAATACCCTCAACTCTTAAAAACTTCTCAAATGTATTCATAGACTGAGGCTATATAAAGTGATGCTTTGTTATTGTGGGTGCCTGCACTGAAAGATTTCTTGGAAGTATAGGTAGTGCCACAGAATTTATTGAAGCGTTTCACACAAAGTTAAAAACAAGAGGGCAGGGAAAGCTTAACAGGTATAAGATGGATCTTACATGGCTTGCAGGTGTACTGCTTAAGCAAAACCACAAACTATAAATACAGGAAAGCTTCCCAGAACTTTGTCTTTGTTAAAAAGAGCTCCAAATTCTTCATGTTATGATGTAGGCTGTTGGTTTTTAACTTTTTTTTGCAGAGTCCTTCTTTGCAGATCTGAATTCTTCCTTCATGACAGCACAAGGCTTGGCTCTTAGTTCCATATGTCTTTATAAGCCCACACCCTGAGCACAAAATAGTGTTGAAAATCACTCCCTCGTCTTATCCTGCCAAACACAAACTTTAAAGAGGTTTGGGATATGGATGTTCTTTTGTCCTGCTCAACAGACCCCTGACTGAGATAATATCCTTAGGGTTATGAAGTATTATTGAAAGGAAGCACAAGAACACTGTGCTCTAGTTCTCCTGCATGTGGCTTTAATTATAGATTCTCATGAATACTTTTCATACCTGCTCTTAAATTTTTTTCTTGAAATCTCTTCCACTCTGTAATGAGTCTGTTCAAATTAGTTACTAAAACACTATATAGGAACTAACTGGACAGAATTAAGAGATCCTGATACTACCTTTCATCTTCTCATTTCTAATTCAGCCTGACAAACTGCGCAGAACAGCGTGAAGAACTGGGGTCTCTTCCTTCTGAAAGCTTCTATAAATTCAAAGCTTAAAAATTGCATGCCAGCAAGGTATTAGTTTTAGGCAAACACCCCCCCACTCCCTCCTCACCTCCCCATAAATTTTTAAGTACTTCTTAAATTCAAGGAATGGATCTGAAGATGAGCTGGGAACTCTACTGTCCTGGAAACTGGCCTCTGTCAGGACAAATCATTCTGTCTGATTTGGTTTTATATCTTTTTGGTGATGAGACTCCATGAATAGATTTGGCCTTGTCAATAAAAGACCAATTTGCTGTTCATAACAGTGATTACTACCATATTACAGTCCACATTTTTCCAAACATGTGCCTTCAGTACCTGCTTTCACAGGCATTTATTATGTTAACAGTTGAATCCAGGGGCCAGATATTTCAGGATGAAGAGCGGAAGTTTCAAAATATTCAAAAGAAGTTATGCTTCCAGCTGAAACTGAATTTTCAATATCAGTTTACTGTATTATTTGAGAAACAAGTATAAGCAGATAACCATTGTGCAAATCTTGCCCAGAGGGCAAAGGCACCAGTCCATGCTGGGGAAGTTCAACTCTGTTTTCACGCAGGAAAACAAAGGAAAAATCCCGAGTGCCCAGTTAGTCTCTCTATTTCAATTTCATTTTTTGTAAAATAGGAGAATAGCAGTGCTGGCTACTTCAGGTGGTAGGAGAACTGTAGAGGAGAGTGGAGGACTGTAGAAATACCTGACAGAGTTTGTAGTCTAATCTTTCCTAGAAGTAACATCTCTTCCATAATGCTGGGGACCATCACTGACTGAAGACAAAATCATCTTTGGCAGCCCTGTTAAAAAGAATATCTTGTTTCATTTGAACACAAGTGCCTTCTTAACTTCCCCATTCCCTGTAATCTTCCCATGATAATTTTACATGTTTTTCCAGATTGCTATATTATGTGGCATTAGAAGCTATGAGTAACAGCACTGGTAGGCAGCACATTAATCTGTGTATTTCTGGATAAAATAGAGCGTGCTGTTAGTTTGAATCTTTCCACAGTTCATTACAAAATATATGTTTGTTTTAGAGTAGTATCAGAAACAGACACCTGAGATCAAATCCTGTTGTGGTATCTTCTATAAAGATCAAGCCCAGAAAGATTTATTCTATTTAATAAACAGGAGAAGGTGAGGAAAGCCACAATAATTGCATATGTAAAGTATGGAACAGAACACACAGATTGTGGCTTTGTTTCTCCAAGTTATTTAGACACCTACCTCTTGTGAATTGATACTTGGTTTTGTGTGATATACTAAAATTTACGGAGTTAAAACAGAAGCTGGGACCCTAGATGGAAAGTAGCTGCCTAGATAACTTCTCCAAAACTATATAGGAAACTGAGGCTAGAAACTGAGCAAAAGTCCACTGAAATTTAGGTGTTCATCACAAGGCTGTTGCCCTGTAGTGTATGGTATTTCAGATGGATTAGTTGGACACCACAGAAAAAAACAGCATTTCTGCAGCACAGCCAAGGAAGATACAGTTTAAGAACAGGCCATCTTAAATTCTGGGTGGTCTTGTAAGCCACATGCAGATATGATCAGAGGAGTTACCATCCTCATGCTCCAAGACCATATTTTGGCATATAGATTTCTTTGTGGACAGACTGTTAGGATACCTCATTTGAAAACACTGAGGGTCCCAGAGCCTGCACTAGCTTTAGAGCAAAAACTTATGAGCTGTATATTACCTTTGCTTCAGGCATAGAGTCCCCATTTTAGTAAGTTTTAAATTTTGTACAGCAATTAAGTGCTGTTTATAATCTCATGTCTATAAAATATATCTGTAGCTGTTAGCTATTTGAGAGAATTATGTTGTCAACATTACAAAACTATTAATTATCCTGAAATTAGAACATGCCTCTGGAATGTAGAATAAATGAACTTGAGGGCTTGTCAGACTGCAGTAAACTCTGTGTCGTTCATTGGTAGCTAGTTGAGGAAAAGTGTTACGCAGTAGAATTTAAATGATAGGGTAACCTGTAACGTTAATTAATCACTTGCTGTCTTTTTTGCCTGATTTTATTTTTAAATCTTCTGTTATTAATTGGCAAAAAGCCAGGTTTTCGTAAAGTTTTTGAAATCTGGGGGATACGTTCTGGCCTATTGCTACTTTTTGATTAATTCTT
The DNA here is from genome assembly GCF_947461875.1 of Haliaeetus albicilla. Lineage (NCBI taxonomy): Eukaryota > Metazoa > Chordata > Aves > Accipitriformes > Accipitridae > Haliaeetus > Haliaeetus albicilla. The sequence goes on from NC_091484.1 coordinate 6,615,239, forward strand.
TTCTGTTCTCTGTAGTTTTTCATACTTTCACATAACAACAACAACTGTGTTCCAGGAGAGCACTAAGAAAAATAATTCACACCTGTAATTGAGGACTGTTCTCATCAATCCTTGAGCAGTTTGACCACAGTTGATTCTATAAGTTTTAACTGAGTTGAAGGCTTTATTGCTAGTGTACTAGCTTTTATCAAAACCTGTAAGTCTCTAACATTACAGTTCCTCGCCTAGCTGTTTCAGCATTATTGAATAGCTTACTCTTAGTCCTATTCCTGGAATTGAACTTATTTGCAGAGATAAAATGGCTTGCTAAATAAAGTAAATTCAAAAGTATTCCTAGCCACAACCAATTCAGATGCAATAAAAGAAAAACAAAGTGAAGTTCTAAAAATTTATTTTGCTCTCATTAAAGAAATTTTCATCTGATACAAAGCCATCGTACAATGCTAAATTCCTGCGAAAGACTAACAGAGAAATTAGTGCATGCAAAATGGGCTTAAAACATCTCCTGTAATCAGTAAAACTGTTAAACTAAGGGAGTTGTGTAAAATTTGGTTTTCATAGTTGGCTGGCTTTATATATACTTTTTTTCAGTTTTGGTTTGAGTTGTGGTTTTGACTCCATTTAGAACAGGGACGGAACCACAACTGTGGATCCAAATACCCACAACTCCTGGCCCAGATCTGAATTTTTTGTCTTGAGCTCATCTCTGATTCAAAAGAACCCCCAAATTCTAGGCAAAATTCTATCAAAACCACTAAGTTTCACTGGTTGGAGTGCCAAGTCACAGTTCAGCCCAGGTTTGTTTGAAAATGGCTTAAAACTGGTCACAGATTCTGTTGAATATGACCCAAAGTTGGATGATAATGTTTAGAAACTTCAGCAAATCTCCGCAGAACTCAGCATTTGCAATAATATTGAAATAGAGAGAGTATTGCGAGGTCTTAATTTTTTTCTATGGACATTTCATGCAGTTCTGCAAACCCATCATGAGAACTGCACCGTTTCAGAGGAACTGGTAGTTTGGAGAACTCATGTGTTTGAGAGTAATTCTTACAGAGCTGAAAGAAATGATGGAAATGTATCAGTTTCCTCTGTTATGCTTTTTCCATTTTTAGTGGAGTTGCTCTTGTTCTATTCTGCATTCTGCACAATTAAAATAAAAGCCTTTGAAGTGTCTGAATTTGCATATTTTATTTTTTTCCAGAGACTTTGTCACAGCCTCTTATGCAAGTGATAGCATTAAATTGGAGCAGCACAATGAATTCCAGGAAGTGAGTAATCTTCATTAAACTTGTTTATTTGCAGGAGCTCCATTAAATTAAGAATCCTTATCAGGATATGTCTGCACTGATGGAACTAGCTTGACTGGTTGCCTGAAGGATTGGTTTCCTACCTGACACCTTGGGGTCCTGGACTCTATAGTTCAAAACTGATGTTTAACCTATTGTACAAGAACAGTCTTTATAGTAATTTTACAGTGTCCATTTTACAGACTAAGAAATGAGGGTACAAAACAAGGCATGACTTAAAATAGGTCAAAGGAAACCTGCGGCAGAGTTTGAAAACTAGCATACATCCCTGTCCACTACGTCTGAGTCCACTGACTTGATTTTAAGACTCTTCTGTTGTGGTAATGGCAGGTGTAATTTTGGTTCAAGTTTGCAATTCAGTGTGAGGTAAGAGTGCCTGTGAGTTGTTGTGAGCCTTGCCCTCTGTACTGATCAGGCTTTAATAAACACCTGTTTGTTTTCAAATGGGACTGTGTGAATTAAGGGCTGTTATGCATGGATACACCCGATAGCATGAGTTTTAACTGCCACAGGATGAGACTTGCTGGGCTAAGAGGATCCTTGCAGGCCAGCATTCTTAAACAAAGTGCATAGAAGTTTATCTTAACTCAGAAAGACCCCTTGATTCATTACAGGGCAAAGGCTTATCATTTGAATGCATCTGAATATTTTATTCAAATCTATTTCTAGTCAGAGGATTGGGACACAGTGAATGAAATTGCATTCAATTGAATTCAGTGGCAAAACTCCCAACTGATTTTAGAAAAGGCAAGATTTTACTCATGCATTAGTCAATGAATCGCTTAGTAAGCACATAGGCTATGTTATTTAATTTTCACTTTCTACGTATTCATGGGCTTACCTGCAAGAATCTGGGACTCCCAGGCAAGACAGCTTGTATTTCAGTTTTCCGTTGCACTTAGAGGATGCATCAGGATGCTCCATGGTCCTTATGCAGCTAAAATGTCTGTGATCTCCAGTGGCAGCAAAGTGTGTTGTGCATGTAGAACATTCTAACCTTAAGCGTTTCTCTGCTGCCAACGTGATACTTCCAAATGTTAAGACCTGAGAGAGAATGACCTTAAATATCTAGCTATATCTAGTTTTACTCTGTTGATTTCAGTGTGGCAGTTATACAGCTTGGTTAACAGGTGCCATTTTCACATATTTGATCTAATCCAAAAGCATATTATATATAATAGAGATGTTTGTCTTCAGCTGTCAATATCAAAATAAAACTAAATCTCATTTGAGAAACATGATTTGTATTGAGAAGATCTCGCCCTGCTCCCCATGGTTTCCAAACAGAAGACTTATTTCGTTCATTAAAGTTTCATGTTAAGCATTACCTAAACCATTTGTTAACTGTGAAAGGCTCTAAGCATTGACCCGCTTAGGAAATCAGTGCATTCTAATGAAAGTTTTGCAAATGTTACAAAAGTTTCTCGTTATGAATTCTTAACTAATAGTCATGATGCAGTGAAAATGCAATGCCTGCTATTTTATCGTCACATAATTTGCACTGAGTTACTCCTCTTGGGTCTAGGAAATGCTGCTAAGGCTATGAAAAAGAAGGAAAATATTTCAGATGCTGTGAACGTTTGAGATTGGAGAATGGGCACCCTTAAAATCAGAAGCAAAAAAGAAAGATTAATCAATTCTTAACTAAACAAATGGCAGGACTCCAGTCTAATACCTTGAAAAGGAGCTCATAAAACATGAAACCAAATTTAATTTCCCACTAAGTGTATTTAATGATGACTGTAAGTCACTGGTGAGGTTTCTTGTCCAAATTATTTAGGCAGAAATTTACACTTTTTTGAAATACTAATGAAAATCGTTTTGACATGTTTAAATTCTGCTGCACTGCAACACAAATATTTGGAAATATTCACCCCTCTGGAAGGGTAATTGTTGTGGTGAGTTGGACACATTATCAGCCACAGATAGGAAGCCTTCAAAAAGAGGGCTCCACTTAAAAGACATTTGTGCTCTCACTTAATTAACCCAATGGCATTTGGTTCCAGCAAAGCTGTTCTGCTACATAATGACAAGAAAAATTAGATATTAGTGAAGATCTGGGAAGAGATGAGTACACATCTGCTTATATTTGCCCTCCTGGCATGACCCGTCAGGTCATTCTTTAGGACTAAAATAAAAAATGCAGAGAATTGAAGATTTTAACGAAAACCCCTCATCTTTTCTCCTAATTGAAAATGTAGAAGGGCTTAATTAAGAGAGGCTGAACTTTTAAATGCTTGGGGTTTGTAGTCCTATTGCAGGACCTGTGTGTGTGCAATTGTGTGTATGTAGCAATTATAAATATATATCTGCTTTTACAGTGACAGACTATTTTAAGGTGGCTCAAACAGTTATTGGTACCAAACTGCTTGATAATGAATGTCTGGAAAACTGTGATGACAGATCAAAGGATCAGCATTTTAGGTTTCCATTTCTGATGTATCTAGTTTAGACTGATTGTAAATAAAGTTCTAGTCAAGTTCCAAATGAGCAAGGCAGGGTCTTGCAGGGTAGGGTAGCATTATCTTAGAAATACTGCTGAAACATCCTTCTGAAGGGGCTTGTTATCTCTGTGAATTGTGGAGAGATTTGTAAGCCTTGATTTTTAGTGAAAATTGCCTAAAGCAATATTAATTGAATATGCATCTTTCTGATAAACATACTGTACTTCTGAAACTGTTGTCATCAACATGACAACAAATGAGCATGGAAAAATAAAATCCCTGAGCAAGAGGCAGATTTGCTGATGAGAAATTCTACTGAGAAGTATGGAGCTTGCCATTACATTTTGTAAACAACTGCACCCACGTGGCTGCATCAGACGGACACTGTTTATGTGCAGTGGTTGTTGGGTTCCGCATTTGTGTCACGGTGAAAGATGTAAGAAGATGAAAAGTGATGGGAACAAAATGAATATGCAAAAAAATGAGGAATCTGATTCAAAGGAGAGCTGTAAGTTAGGAAATGACATTCAGCCTGGTGTATGCTCTTGTACTTCTGGGATGCTTGAGCCACACAGCTGCTAGGTTCTCTGCATGGCAAGGTGAGCATACATCCCGCAAACAGCCCCAAACACTGCAGACATGTTGTCTCCTACTTAAAAAGAAATGAATGCTTCAGTATGAAATCAGAGTATTCCTTCTCTGAATACTTTGTTTTGCAAAGTATACAACAACTTCCACCTAGAGAAAGTTGGTGTCAGATTAAACCACAGTACAGACTGTGGCTGAGTATGGCCCAGTAGCTACAAACTGCAGTGAATGTGATGAAAAGTAGAGCAATCCCAAACTGGCATCTCCTCTTTGCTTGCTTTGACTGTTTTGCCTTTTGCTTTATTTAGATTAGATTCCTGCATTTTGTCTTTTCCTTTAACAGCTGTTTTGCAGTTTTAGATGTTAAATGATTGTGCTGGTGACGGCGCTTGTTCAGTGAACAGCTTCCTCTTGCATTTTCTCCAGCAGCAGACACACAGAGTAGCTAGTGTCATTCCAGCAGGCACCAGTCTTAACCAGTCCTCCCAGAAACAGTGATGCTAGATATTGCCAGATGATTTCACCTAGCTGCTTTGGTGAGTGAGAAGCTTGGCCAGGGTTGAGGGATTAGATTGAGAAATTAGAGAGGGGAAGGCAGGAAATCCTTAAATTTACTTGTGCTACTGAAGAAGCTGTAACATAGTAGCGCACTCTGAAATGTTCATTATAACACTACAGCAACAAGGACTCAGCAAAAAAAGAAAAACAGCAAATGCACTTGGAAATACTACCTTATGAATTCAACTCCATGTTTAACTAATTGTACATGGTACTCTAGGCAAAATAATTTCAGCATGTTTCAAGCCTTCAAGATTGTATCATGAATTTCCCGGACACCACAGATGTGTTCCTGTTTGCACATAGAAATGTGCCATGTGGTCAAGCTTGTGTCATGCTGGGGCATAGTGGTGAAATACACTCCTGTGGTACCTGTGTAGCAAAAGCATCTTTCAGATTTAGAGGTTTATTCTTGAACCTTGTTCTCTGAAAGGAGATATACAAGAATCTGTTGCTGACAATAAGCCAGATCTTTTGAGAACGAGCCCAGACAGGGAAGAAATCTATTAACTGGATTGTGACATACTGAAACCAGCAACAATCCAAACTGCCTAAGTCCAAAACTTCATCCATTCATATGTATGAGTTATATTAATGTGGCTGGTTTAGATCTGAGGCCTTTTTTTCTTTTTCTGCTCTGACAATGCAAGCATGCAAAGGTATCCTAATGTTGATGACAATCTGGCTCCTACATTTTGGATGAATCCGTAAAGGATGCCTATGAAACTCATATGGGAAAAAAATAAGTAAATTTCATTTAGAATAGCATATTTCCCCCTTTCCACTTGGTAGGAAATAAGAAGGGACTAATAGATCATTGTAAGGAATTATGGTATTTGTCTCAATGGATTTAGAGCGATAGCTCAAGACCTTCTATTTGGATGGACAGGCACTTGTGGGTTGAACTGAAAAAAATGCACCTGAAACCTGATGAAGGACAGTGATTTTCAGCAATTAATTGGTCACCTGTTGTTCTTAACCATGTAAAGAGTCTTTGTGAAGGACTGGTTAGAGGGACAGGAGTTTTGGGTTGTGGTTTAATGTTACGGATTAGTAGCAGTCTGTTATAGTTTATTTCCTGTTTAGGAATTTTTTTTTTCTAGTTGCTTTTCTCATATGCATCGTCTTCACTCAGCATAGCTTGCATCATCTGTTGAGGGTTCCTTTTCATCTAGTTGTAGAGAAGTTCTTTGGTTACATATTCCCTTGCTATAAGGATCTTGAATGATATTTCTTCAGGGTTTCTGAACTATACGAAATATGGAGCTGAAGAGAATGCAGTTATAAAGGTTTAGGTTTCATGCTCCTTTAAATTTGCAGGGGTTTGGTTGCACTGGTCTCCCATGTAATCTTCTAGAAAGCATATAATAATTTAGAAATAAGGATAAAGAAATCCAAGCCCATACACTGCAGTTGAATGATGACTGTACCTACTAACACCATGATAACTAGAGTGAATTTGAAAGATCTATTTCTCCCTGTTCCTCCTGCCTTTGTACAGATGTGTATGCTGTAAAAGTTATTTATAGGATTCATTTAAATTCCACATTTTTTCCCAGCACATTTTCCACCTTCTTTTTCACAGTACTTACTTGTAAAATCAATACTCTCAAACAGCTTTCTTTTTAAACTCCCCCTACCTTCCCTTAGAGCTATCTTAGAGGGCTCCATGTGTTTCCATGGAGCCACTTTTTAAGCATTCAGAAACAAACTCAAGCACAAAACTTCATTTTTAAGAAAAGCCAGTGCTGTTGCATACTACTAAAAGGTAAAATTTTAAAATGAAATTGTCAATATTCAAAACACCTGGTGCATATCTTTGTTCCAGATACGTTATGTGGTTATACACCACAGTCTGGGTAAAATATCCTGGGAAAAGGACTTTATAGTCTACTACAGATTTGTTTTTAATACCTCTCTTATAAGGTATTCCACAGCATCTAAGTAACAGAATTATTATTACTATTTAAGCAGCTAAGCACACATTAACGTCTATAGCTACAGGTTTCTATGTCCATGCTTAAGCAACTTCACAGTCTTCAGGGTTTAGAATTGTTGAACAGCCTGTAGCATTCATTGAGCAGATGTGAATGTAAGATAAAGATATAATAATAAATAATTATATTTATCTTTAATAAGAATAAAGATAACTGGTAAGAATGGAAGCTGAGGCCTCAGAGAAATGTTTTCAAGTTTTTTAAATCTAAATGAGTAAAAATAAAAAACTAGAAGCTGATCCAGAAAAACCTCACTTATATTACACCAGCACTAAAAAGGCTAACTGTGAAGAACTAGCATATAAAATACCAAAATTCCACAAAGGCCTAATTTTGGCCTCTGCCAAAACCGTTGTTTCAGCTAGCTGACCAGCCTGCATCTCATTTATGCCGGGTACTGTTTTTGATTGCATATTACCAGGTAGCGCTAAGAAGGTTTACAGAAGTGCTCTGCTTCTTTCTGAGTTTCCTCTTGCTTGTCTGTGTGTTGCACTGACACAGATACTTGGAGATGGCATGCCCTGAATAGGTGTTATCATTCCTCTCCTTATAACTCTCAAGCTGTTGTGGTGTAGTGAGTTTTAATCAAGTTCCTCATGGTTCTATGTCTTTTCCTGTTGTGATAATCTAGGCAGGTTGGGTACCATAAACAAGATACAAAGTTAGCGTTTCACAGAGCCAGGACACTTGGCTGGGCCCGCTGAGTTCTGTCTTTTGCTATCTGTTGGCTAAGCTTTTAAAAAGGCAGCAGCATGAACAGCTTTGAGTTTGCATTCAGAACCAGATCTTCTGTGTTCCTCCCTTCTAAAGCTTTCCATTTCTGTAACGTCTTTTATCCAGAATCTCAAAATTCTTTGCAAAAAACAGTGAATTAAACCTCACAGCAAACCTGTGATATAGAGAAATGTGAGATCTACTACTATTTGTGACAGAATAACTAAATTTTAGAAATAGTACAAAACAGCACTTCTCCTTCTGGGCCTAATACTTTTGATCAAATGCAACAGAGGAACAAACCGAGGCACAGAATTTAGGGTTTGCTGCAGTGTCATCTTCAGATATCTCTAGCACATCCAGAAAGAGCCTCTGATTCCTTATAGCACTTGAGCTATTACATCAGCTTAAATTCAACCTTAAGCTATTAGTTCAGCTAACATGGAATCCATACTGACAGCCAATATCCAGTTCTTTTTAGAAAGAGGCAAAACCATCTCCTAATGCATCTAACAAGTCATGCAGCAATGACCTGTGTGCACTAGCAATCAGTTGCCGTCATGCAACGTGCAGTTTGACTACCTGTGTTAGTTCTATAGTCTGAACACAAGTGAAGAGTCACAGACATACACCCATTTGACTATCATTGTCTTTAAATTTCTGTTCCTGGAACCTTTGGTTTATTCTACTGGCAACTGACGACAACTTGAGCACTTTCAGTTCTGAAGTCCCTGTGCCTTGTGAGATTAGGTGCAAATGAACATGGTAAAATATATTTTGCAACTGAGAATGTTCTGCAAATATAGTTAGTTTCATTCCTTCTATAGCTTTGCAAAAATGTATTTTATATTAGCATTTTACAGGTGGTGCTGCCTCTAAAAAAATAATCAAAATGCTAAAATAAGTGTTCAGTGATCCCCTTCCCAACGTCTAGCAATTCTGTCATTGAAATCCATTCTGTATTTGTAGGTAGGTATCTTTCCTTTCATATGGCAATACTCATTCATTATCAGAGATGCAAAATTGCAGCAAATGGGTTAATTGTTTGAATGTGTCCAAAGCAAAGATCTAAAGCAGTTTATTTAGTGGCTTGCTTGCTGCCTTGAATTAGGGTTTCTTTTACCCCTTTTCACAGTAGTTGGAAAAAAACCCCACATTTGAAGTTAGATTTTCAGCTGAGTGTACTTCCGGTTCAGACACCAAAATAAGCAGCCACAACTGTTACTACTGAAATGGCTAGTGATAGAGGAGGGAAGTTTATCTGGCATTTAAATGTGAGCTGAGCTCGTTTTAAAATCCCCATAGGTCAAAAGTGTATGAGGAAAAAGTACCTAAAGCTGGAAAAACAATGAGGTAGACATCAGAGCATTCATTGAAATTACATGAATATTAATTATGAAGGGTAAATTATGTTTTGAGGTTTCTCTGCAGAGAGGTTTAGCCTAAGTACAGTGGGCAAGATTCTTAACTGATGTTCCTCTGCTGAAAGACAGTGGAACTGAGTAAATTTACGCTTAAGGTTTGGCCTCTTCTATTCAGAAATTCCCACATAATTGAGAAAAAGTTACAAAAGTGAATTTGACTCGTAACAGAACCAAGATTTCTCTTTTGATTTTAGATTTACCAAAACAGTGGCTTGACAGTTGCTTCAGTTCACTATAGATATATGAGCTATATTCACAGTTGTTTCCTCAGTGTGGGTTTGATTTCAACAATTTTGGAATTCAGAGCTTGTCAAACTCCTTTGTGATTGACTTAATCTTTCACAGAAGGATCTCTTGGATTTATAGCTGAGATCTTGACTTTTTCTTCAAAATCTTTTATATTTTTCAAAGTTGACACTCTTAGTTTTAAATTCCACACAGTTCCTTTTCTAATGCCTATACCAAGAAAAGAAAACAAGTAGTGGGATTTTTAGAACTGTTTATAGCATAACACTGGGAAAACTTCAAAGCACAGGGAAGTGATTATGCTTGGTCTTTTTTCTTTTTTTCTTTTGCCTTTTTTTCCCCCCATTTCAAGTTGTATTTATATTTGCCTCTGATTCTTATGTTACTTTCTTCTTCAAGCTGCCAAAAGCCTTCAACTGTGGTGCAGGAGATTAAATAGCAAATTTCTGGCAAACATCACAGAGCTTTGTTTTCAATGAAGAATCAAATCTAGCCTCTGATTAACAGGAGAATAATTTTACTTGCACTATCATTTGTGCTCATAGTTCTTGGATTTGTTGTCATTTGCACATGGAAACATAACATTTGCATATGCAAATAGTGCATTTGAGTGTCTTGTGCTTTCAATACAATACACAAGGTACAACACCCACAGTGGTCTAAAGAACAAACACATAGAATCAAACTAGTAGCTAGTGAAGATAAGAATGACAGGATAATTATGGCAAATACTCTGATGGAATCAAGAATATTCTTTTTAATATCTGTTGTCAGCGGGGCCAGCCATAAAATCCTTATATGCTCTTCCACAGGACCGAGTCCATCCCTCGCATAGTTTTATCTGGGAGGAGAGAGAACTGACACTGAACTGACAGCCTGGCTGGGCATCAAAGTGTTTTGCAACAGCCCTGATGATTGTACTGATTCAAAGAATTAATTATTTTGCATTTGTTAAAATCAAAGCAAATTATGGCATTAATGCAAACAGGAAAGAGGAAAAGAGGAAAGCAGAGGATTGTAGGACTTGCGGACATCAGCACTGATGTTAGTTACACCACACTGCAGGAAATGCTCCCCTAAACTCTCTTAAAAGCGTACACAGATTGTATATAGAATGCTGTTGTAAAGGAGGCTTTGATCTAGTGAATGAAGTTGACCTGCTTGCTGTGTTTTAAGCAGACAGTGGAAACACAAGACATGAGACATCAGAGACAGATGATAGTTAGGATATGGACTCTTAGAGCAGAAAGACTGGGGTGCACACAGATGTGCCTAAATGTGCCAGAAGTCTGCCTAAGACAAAAGCTGAGCTCTACATATCTTTCCACTAAGACGTATTGAAATATTGCGGGTCAGGGCTGTCTTTTACTTTTTATGACTGAGGGTATGGACAAACTTTGCTTGCTTCCCTCTTTCCCTATCCTGACGACCTTGAGAGGAAGCATGTTACAGAGAGAATTCTGAAGGGAAATTCATGTAGAACATAGTACCAGGCTCAGAGGAGATATTGGGGTAAGCTGGTCTCTGGGCAGTTTAGCTGGAATTATTCTGCAAGGAACACATCTGGTATGGATCAGAGTGATAAGGGACTACAGTCACTAACTGATCGATGTCCATGTTAAAGTCTTAGCAACTTCTGGCTCTACTCAGTAAATCCTCCCGAAGTAGATTTTAATACAGCTATAGTTATAGAAAGGCATCAGCCTGGAAACATCCCTTTAAGTCCTCTCAGTCTCAAGCAGCCTGGAAAAGTCCTCAGACTGCCTTTCTGTATGTACCACACCACAGGCCACAAAACACTTCCCAACAGCCTGTACCACACTTAAGATCAATAGTGAAAGAGCAAAAGCCACAAACTATGATGTGCCTCAGGAAGGGAGTAGAGGAGATCAAGGGCATTGCCAATGTGAATGAAATCTACATGAAAGAGCCTTCGTCATTGGACTGCTTTCATGGATTAAAGGAACAATTGAGCAGAAAAATGAAAACGCGGTGCCAAGAGGAAGAGAAAATACGGAGGAGGGAAGCTGGGTTCCTCTGGTTAAACCATTCTAGTCACGTTCTTGGCACACAAGCAGAAAAGCACAGCTGCTTTACATCTGCTACAGAGCACTGGAACTGAACAGGCACTAATATATAAGTATTCTCAGCCTGTTCAGATGAGTTTTTTGTTTGCTCTGGTATGGATACAATACTTTTTGTAATTAGTAACATGGAAAACTATTTTCTAATGCCACTGCAATAGCTGATTTGGCTTATAAATGTTTTCTTTCAGAGGTCAGGCCTACAGGGACTTACAAAGGCTAATTTTGTCACTAGAATGTCAGACCTGATGCCCACCCTGGGAGACGCAATAACCACTGAATTACACAATTTAAATGTTTTGTGCTTATATCCATGAAAAACACTGACAATTTTCTTTCATGTAGCATCCTGATTATATTTCATGCAGTAAATCTCCCCAAGCATTTTAAGGCTTTGTGCCTAAAGTGAGGCCCACATCCCTGGACACCAGTGCAATACAAAGATAACAATAATAATATTTCTTTTCCTGCTTTATAGTCTTTGATGCATATTTTGAGTATGGCACTGAAGTGTCTTTGCTAAACCCTTCAGTTTAGCTAACATGAGGAAAGTGCATAAAAATGCAACATGAAGAAATCTTAAATCCTAGCTCAGCATCTCTGATCCTATCCAATACCCAGCAACAGCCAGGAGGTAACAGTAACTAATAAACATATAAATTGATGTGATTGGCTTAAATTAAACCATTCACTGTTGCTAGTGTTAGAGGATCATACGTTTCAAATTCATTCTTTGTGTGCAAGTGAAGCTTCAGCTAGTATTGATAAGTATTTTGCTTGCATGAGTTATGTGAATCAAGACTTCTAACGATGAGGAAAATACCAAAGCAAAGAAAGACTGTATTATACAAATTAAGCCTGAGACAGACATGAAGCACAGCTACCAGGAAGAGTTTGAATCTGGGATTCTAAACTCACTGCTATTAGAAATAACAGCTTTGGGTCTTCTATCCCCTGCTGCTGCTATTATTTAGTAAAGTTCTTTTAGCTTCTTCCTATTAGATGATAATACACCTATGTGGGTGACAACAAGAACTGCAACTGTGATAATTATAGCCGGGAACAGCAGTGCATTCTTCAGCTTAGCTCCACACTAGGAATGTGTATTTGTGAGTGTCATATGGCTGTCTGCATTGCTCAGATACGAGCATTGGTGGATGCCTGAGTCTTTCAGAGAAACATATGAAAAAAATTGACATTTCCCAATGGCCTTGTGACTATTTAAAGGTGGAAGACCATATTGCTAACATTACTGGGAGTAGCAGACTAGTGTTTAGTTTTAAGATGTGGAACATGTTTTGGGGTTCTGTGTCTAGGTACACTTAATATGCAGGTAGAACTGTAAAACAGGGAGTTCTGTTCTGTGAAGCAACTTTCTGTGTTTGTTGTAGCTTTAACTGCATCTAAGCCATATGCCTTGTGCAGCATGTTGAACAAACACCTTCTTTTATAATTCTTATATCTCAGGGGAAACACTGACAGGACCATGGCAAATTGCTTGTTCAACTAAATGGCGGTGAAGAGGCTGCTGTGGATCAGGCTTTTGGAAAAGATTCAATGCCACTGTCTAGACAGAGGCAAGAAACAAGGGCTCCCTTTCCCCCCATCCCCTTGGAGCCTCATCACAGAGCTATGTAAGTCTGCTAATTAAACTGGAGTTTTGCACTTCACCCTTAGGAGTTTCTTTCTTAAAAAATGTAGGTCATTTGATAGACATGTATTCTTCAGCATCCTAATCTCCAGTGAGAAAATTATGAAAAACAATCTGTGCTGCATGCAGACAAAACTGAGGGCTACACAGAAACTGGATGGTTTATTACATAAAAGTTTTAATAAGCCATAAGCCACCAATCCCACATTAGGAGGAATAGGAATAAGGAGGAATAGTGCAGCAAGCCACACTTTTGCTGTGGTTGCCAGACACTGCTGTTATTTGCTGGATAACTTCCACTCAGTCTGATGGAGCACCAGATTCCAAATAGCGGGTGTGTTTCATTGGTGGTCTGCGACATTGGGGCCAGGCAAGAAATGAAGAAAGGAAGGCTAATATCTAGGCATAGAAAGGCATTGATTGGGAAATGGAGGTAAGCATTGGAAGTGGTGTCTTACTAGCGGCTGGACCCAGATACAGGCTGCCCAGTCATTCTGAGAAACAGAAGAAAGAAGTCAATGGAATGTTTCCAAGAATTGAGTAATATCCAAGAACTGATTGTTTTTGCGCATTTAGGTACAGGCCGTTATATGTCAGTTCAGTGCAGAACATAGTAGCACTAGTAGAATTGTGCACTGATGTGCCACGGGTTTAGAGGATACTGATGGTGGCCTGTTTGTATCCTGACTGCTCCCAAAGTTACCAACGAGAAGAACTAGGAGAGGGTGACTCTTAAGTCTTCTGTCAGAGATCTCTTCATGTCAGAATGAGATATCCAGATGGGATTCTCCATCATTTCCACTGAGACATTCCTGTTATAAGTCAGGAAGGGGACCGCTGAATGTGCTCTAAAAGCTGGAGGAAACTACAGTTTAAAAAGTATATAGTTTCCATCTTCTCTTAGACTCCTCAGCAGAGACAGCTGGAGCTTCCAACTCAAGGTCTGATCATGAGGCATGTTTGTCCCTTAGCACTGATAGAAAGGATGTACTTGTCTTAATCCTTTCCTTAGCTACCAAGTGTAGACACACCTGCACTGACTGATGCACAAGCAGTAGATCAGCACAGAGGTCAGGGAAACCGGGATGGGAATATACACTTTTAACTGACTATTTCAGTGAGAAGTTTCCCTCAGAGACAATAATACAATCAGTAGTAAACTAACATTATTCTCTTTTCTGTCATGGGGATATTGATCACCTGGATGCTAAGTAACCAATATTGTATTAAGCTAAGGACCCCAAAGACTAATTGAGCTACTTCAGTTTTTTCAAGGCAGTTTAGGGGAATTATCTAGGGAAATGCTCAGCAGATATTTGCAGGTGCTCAGGAGAACAGACTAGCCAAGAGTGCCGGAAAAAAAAGGGAACAAAATGGCTTGCCCAGTGACTAATTTGCACACTGAGACTTTTGCTTGTGCGTTCTCAGTGCTTGCAAACAAATATGTGTTGCTCACATACCTATGCAGTCCAGAAGATCCTGGTCTGAATAGTATGTGAGCAGCATTAGATCTTCCCTTTACATTTGATAGCCGTGTTCCAGTGATCAGTCTAATCAGGTCTATTACAGTATTGACTACCCAGTGGCCAGCAAGTTCAGAAGTTACTGTTGGTTTGTGATGCTTCCATTTGTGAACGCTCATTTTTCCACACTGTATCTAGGCCTGATTTTCAAAAAGTAGAGGCTAGGCATTTTGTGAAAAGGGACTCCCAAGTCATCCCAGACTGTATACTCAGAAATAAAATGTGAGTCACTTAAAAATCTAATTCAGTGTTTTTATAGGAGAATTTTTAAAATCTAACAATATTTGTATTATTAAATTTATACCAAATGTGTATTTGGAAGTATTTCTCACTGAGTAGTATAGAGACATCTTGGGTGTCACTGTAAATTAATGAGCGTCTGTTTTTCATTGTAGTGAGAAAGCTGTGAGAAAGCATCCAAGTGAGACTATTCACTATTAAGAATTAAGCATCTATGGTGAGGTGCGATACAGGGTTCTCTGAATGTTTCCTCCTGAGTCACTCCATGCCTGGAGGTTTAATATCTAACAGGTCTTTTCCTTCTTTTGATGCCAAAACACAAAATTACTTGCAAGGTAGATTTTGTTCCAGAAATGTGTTTCTAAGGTGGTATAACAAGGTGCTGCAATAGCTTGTGGCCTGTTTGGGGCTATTGTTAAAACTACTGAATGGAGTTGAAAAAAGAAAGCAAGACAGTAAGGAAAACCCCCTTTCCTCTGGATATTCTGCTGCTTCTTCACCTTTCCTTGGGACATTTTGTCTGCATCTGTATATTTAGTGTGTATTTCATAATAATATGAGGAAGTTTTATAAAATTATTTGTATTAGCCAATGAGCTGTGTGTCTTCTGGGAACATATAAATCCTGGCTTTCAGGCTGTACTAATGCAGGGTTTAAAAACAAATGCAACCTGGCTCCCAGCAAACCTAAGGCCTGGGTGTGTTCATAAGCACTGATTCTCTATGACCTTTGTTTCATTTGCTAAAATCTCTGTGCCCTGCCTTTACTCTTCTGTAGACCTTGTCTAATATTTCTCATCTCTACCGGAGTAATACTCACCTGGAAGGTTTAGTCAGATAATGTTTGAAAACTGTTTGAGATCTTTGAGGAAAGGTCACCACTGCAAGGAGCTGAGGTCTAGTGACATGACTGCAAAATTAAAAAAAAAAAAAAAGGTAGAACTATGGCATAGCTAAAAATAGAGACTGAAGTTCCTCTTCATTTTCAAACCATATAAGGATCTATGCATAGCTATGTAAGGCAGGATCTTCATGTGAAAAGAGATGAAATTTTGGCTGATTTAACATGGGAAGCATTGTGTTCATATGTTTCCTTCGTAGAGCTAAATAATAATTTTAAAGCTGTCAGAAGGCCGCTCTTTAAAATTAGAGTGATTTATTGCTGTATGTGCCCAAGAACAGCTACAAATGTAAACACCGGCACTCCCTTGGCTATATCCACTGCACTTTTCCAAGTGGAGAAGAAGTCTAACAAAGAATGAAGCAAAATTTCTCTGCCACTCGCAATCAAAGGATTAATTCTTCTTTACTAGTACCTCTAAACGGTGGCACCAGTCTGGTCTTTGTCTAGAATTTCCAGGGACATTGCTGGCAGTTCCAGGCATGGATGACATGCAGGAAAAATGCATTGCTCTTGTGCAGAATTCTCCTTGCTAATAAACTTCTCATCCACACATATGTGCACACATGCTCATGCACATACAGAGGCATATATAGGTCATTTCACACTCTAAAATTAGTAGTTATGGAAAATGATATATGCAATAACTTGATACTCTCAGTGCCTTTGTGGCAGCACATTCCTAAAGAAATACCTGTGTGACATATTGATGATATGGCTTAGATTTTCATTTGACAGAATTGTGAGTGAACTTGACCTGGCAGATCTTGTAGGACTGTGAGGTAGCAAGCCCTACAAATCTAAAATGGAACATACCCATTGCAAGATTCCCTATACTGACTCTAGGATTCCCATCTAGTCATATAGGTTTCCCTATTTTTGGGCAGTGTTGGATAGAAGAGGTGCCCCAAGATGCTGAGGAAGAGAAGGAGAATGTCATTTAAATACAAGCTCCTCCTGCTGTTGGCAAAGAAACATTGTAGAATCTAATTCATGTAACCCTCATGAACTTGCAGGTTTTGTTTATACCTGTTTTGTGCCTGATTTGTATTTGGACTGCTGTCCAAACCACAGTCACATAATCACTTTTTCGCAAGCCAATTAGTTCTCAAATGCAAAACAAATAAAGACCCCCAAACAAAACACAACTGTATTTCTCGTTTATGTATCCTATTTCCTCCTTGATTCTTTATCTGTACATTTTGAAAAAATGAGTATTAGACCCAGTACAGGACAATCTGCTGGGTTCCATAAGTTTTCATGCATTGCTCACATTTCCTGTCTATCTTTTGTGTCATCTCTTTTCATTGCTGCTTTAGATTAGCCACAACGCAGAGCCATTTATGGTTGTCATATGTTATGTATCAGGCTTAATTGTTCGTCCTGCCTTTCATCATCTCATCGTATTTCACAGACCACGATTAACTATGATTCTTTTGAGGCACCCAGCTTGCCTTTACTTGCTACTTAGCCTTACACGTCCATATGGTTCAACTTAGTTTTCAAAGATCTCTGCCATTTTGCTACTTTTAACACAACAATCTAAGAACTATTTTGGATGGTTTGTTTGCTGTGGCATATATATGTACCTACCTATTAGAATTTCATATCAAAAGGCAGCTGGTAGATCTGGACCATTGTGGAAGGTTGTGCTACAACAGACTGATCTGAAACCTTGTATTTGTGGATTATTGACATCATTTCTGTTTATGTCCTGTCTTTCTCTGGTCTGTGCAGTGATGATGCCTTGTCCCTTGGGGAATTTTACTGCCCTCTCTCTCTTTTCTATTAAGAACATTTTTGTAATTTGGCACCTTAATTTTAAACTGCTATGCTTTGTGCTGTGTATTGTGTTCCAAGACTGGGAATGATTCCCAAAGCTATATTTTCATGGCACGCTTTTGCATCTCCATTAAAATCAATGGGAACATGTTAGAGAGTCTGAGGAAAGAATTCCTTTTAATAGGATTTTTCGTCTGAGATATATTAGAATATGGTGACATCTCTTTCATTCTGAACTATTCTTTCTTCTACACTCTCTTCTGTGCATATATCCTTTGCACATCTTTAGTCCTTTAATCTGTCTACTATTTTTATTACCCTCCTTTCTTTTTCCAGAAGTTCCTGAAAAGTGTGAGAATTAAAAATGCACACACCACGCTAATGTAGTTACCCTCACACTCAACTGAGAGTCATTGCTTTTACGTACAGTCCTGTGGGTATATATATTTACATCCAACATAGAAAAACTTGCCATCGTGAGCCTACTTAGTCCTTTGTACTTCTTCCCAGAAGTGTACTGCCCAGTGTTTCGCTTTTCCTGTTTTATGGGTATTGTGGAAAATCTCCAATTTGGCTTTAGTCAAATTAATATATTGTGGGGTTAATTTTTTCATTATTTCCTGTCCTCCCCCCCGCCTTAAAAGTTGCTTTCCCCTTCCGTTTAAGCATACAGTCCTGCATCTTAAATAATTCTCCCCTTTCTGTGCAGAACCCCCATTCAGTACTTGTAGATGGTCACTTTTTCTCTCTATCACACGGATAGGCTATACTTAGTTGCCTTATATAATACCATTTTAACTTTAAATTTGCCTTTCTGTTCGCATGCCTCTGTGGCTGTGCTATGCTAATTATCATTTAATTTGTTAAAAATTACCTGAATTATCCATAAGAAGATATTTGAGAAAAAGTTTTCTGTTGCTTATTTGTTCAGTGTGATGTAATCCCACAACCTTAGAAAGTATCTGTGTAAACTGAAGATGAAAGAGTCTTTTGAGTTTGGAGATCATATAGATTTTAAAGCCATAAAAATCAAATCGGTCTTCTCAACTGGCTCACAGAACTGGACCCAGACATTCCTGCATAAAGCTACCAGCATAGGCTTGAACTAAAGCTGTCTTTTTATACTGTCTTGACGTTAAGAACAGATGTATATCATGGGTGAATACAATATTTTGAAAGGCATGCAAAGGATATTTCTTCCTATGAAATATTTCCCTTTCTACTGTTGGACCCTTAGGGATTACTGTGTTGGCAGTAAGGGTACATTAGAACCAGACTAGAGCAGAGAAAATGGTACTTGCAACTAAAAAATGGAAGACCTAAAAGAATAAAGAAGGCTACAGGAAGCAGCAGCAGGAGATGAAGATTTTTTCAGTGTTGTCTTTACTGCCCTACATATAGCTTTAGTAGTAGGAGGTATGATACTAGATGTGAAACATAAGCTTACACTGGGCATATGTGGACTTTCATTTGTATTTGCTCTATGTTCATATCTCATGAAATTTCCCTCCCTAGTCTCTCCAATCCATTACTCCATGTGCTCCCAACTCACACTGAACACGTGAAACCCGATATTTCCCCAAATGAAAGCACCTCTCCAGCATTTGTGTGGACAAACAATTCAGGAACATTTGCAGGAAAGACAGGAGGGAATGGTAAAGGTCATGATTGAATCAAAGTGGGATCTGGATGCCAGTGGAATCTGAGCACCAGATTTTCCAGCATACCCAGCTGAAAATACAGAACAGGAAGAAGAATGTTAAACTTGTTCAGCTAAAGCTGGCACTTTGAACTTCTACCTGCAGCCTCTAAACCTCTCTTCCACTGTAATCTCAATTTGCCATACAAGGGAATGCCTTAAATTAAAGCAAGGGAGTAGTTAAATTTTCCAAGGCAATCTTGTCTGTCTCTCCTCTGAGGACGCCAAACAGATGACAATTACGGTATTATTTGTATATGTATATTTAAAGTTGATTTAATTAGTGAAACCCATGGAGTCTAACCCCTAATCTTATTAAAAATGTCAGATGCACAGAAACAAGAAGCTGTTTTACATTTGCAGGATATAGAAATGAAAGGACTGCTTTCAAATTTATTTTTAAGTTGGTAAAATATTTGCATGCCCATAATGTCCATTTAATTTTGGAGTTTGGTCCATAATGAATGCTGGGACAGGATGAAAAGTAAATGTAGTAAAGGATGGGGTGTTTTTTTCCTTTTTTTTTTGTTTCCATCTGGTAGGTGTTTTTGCCTTCTCTGAGTCTCCTTGGGGCAGCCCATGAGTCAGCTGTAGATATTTCACCTTCTCTAATAGCACTTTCATATTTATAGATCCTGGTTTTCCCAAGATGCTGGGAAACATGGCTTTTGTGAGATATTTCATTGTTTTGATGTTATATAACCAAGGGATAAAAATATGCAGTGAAGTGGAGAAAAGGAGAATATAGGGGTTTAAATATTTCACTAATTTGTCAAGGAAATCTGGAAAACATCTGCCTCCACTGTTTGTTCTTCTGTTGCTTTGCTTTTAATTATTCCCACCTCTTTTAATGGAACATAAACTACCATTTCACAACTCTATATGATAGACTAATCCATAGACAGCTGCCATGACATTTGCAGTACCGTGGATTTCGCCCTCTCTTTCTTCCAGATGTCTTCTGTGCAAACATTTCAAAACTAAATATTGATTAAAAACAGTGTAAGGAATAAACACAGTCTCAGTGAACAGGCACATTAAATACAATTGTGGAGGTCAAAACAAGACTTGTATAATTTCCATATGCTTTTTCTAATTCATGGAGGGTGAAGAATCAAGGTCCATACTGAGACTTGTATTCATGTTTACTGTTCTCACTTGCATGATACTGAACATATGATCTCTGTTAGCTGTGTTTTTCTAGTTAGGCAGCAGGTGATACCTGGAACTCTTTTCACTTCAACAGTATCATGGTTTAACCCCAGCCAGCAACTAAGCACCATACAGCCGCTCACTCACTTCCCCCCCACCCAGTGGGATGGGGGAGGGAATCTGCAAAAAAAAAGTAAAACTTGTGGGTTGAGATAAAAACAATTTAATAGGACAGAAAAGAAGAAACTAATAATGATAATAGTAACACTAATAAAATGACAATAGTAATAATAAAAGGATTGGAATATGCAAGTGATGCACAATGCAATTGCTCACCCCCTGCCGACCGACACACAGTCAGTCCCCAAGCAGCGATCCCCCCGCCCCCACTCCCCCCAGTTTATATACTAGATGTGACATCCCATGGTATGGAATACCCTGTGGGCCACTTTGGGTCAGCTGCCCTGGCTGTGTCCCCTCCCAACTTCTTGTGCCCCTCCAGCCTTCTTGCTGGCTTGGCATGAGAAGCTGAAAAATCCTTGACTTTAGTCTAAACAACTAATGAGCAACAACTGAAAACATCAGTGTGTTATCAACGTTCTTCTCATACTGAACTCAAAACATAGCACTGTACCAGCTACTAGGAAGACAATTAACTCTATCCCAGCTGAAACCAGGACACACAGCAAGACAACAAGAAAACAATCAGGTGTTTTTTCCATGAATGGGAGCAAACTGGTAAGCCAAAAATACAACTAGGCACATGGGAAACTGTTGATCTGAAGTGCCACTCGTTGGCACTGCAGAAGCCTTTCAGCAGAGATCACAGCATATTGGAAATTTCTGTGTCAGATGACTGGAAGAACAAGTTACAGATAAGGGACATATGTAGACATCTGTAACAAGGGACATACACTATTTTGGGGCTAGTAATAACAATGCAGATTGTTTGCAGAACAAAGCCAAGACTGATCTATGCCTTGTCCTGATTAGAGACAGGAATTTGTTCAGCACCTCCTTCCATAATGTCTTTGTGCACAAGCTATTTCCTTCAGTTCTTTGCAAGGACCAGGATTTGTCTATTTGGTAAAGTTTGCAAAATGTTTTTTCCAGTCCCTGCACACTTACATGTATCATTGCAAGTGCAGGAAAAAATAAATCCACCTGCTTTCTGAAGCTGATGCAAAGAGATACGAGATTACAGGTGACATCTATTGTTCTTTCGATAGAAGAATGAACACAATTGCCTTTTAGCACTGGCAAGCCTAGCTGCTGAAATCTGAAGATCAATATTTGCTCAGCACAGCTGAGAAGGGTAGTTGAGACAGTGTTGACTAATGTAGAAGAAGATGCTATATTTCAAATAATGATGACCAAGTCCTTTCTTCATTTTCCCTTTCTCAGAAATCACTGAGACTGCTTGGATGTAGAAAAAAGCAGAGAGCAAAATAAAATGCACCATGTGCATAATTTTTCCACTAGTACGCTAAATGCTGTCATGAAAGTGTCTTACACCATAGACACAGAGAGCTCAGATACTGTAATCCAGTCTTCTTATGATAGTCTCTTGTTATGATAAACAAGAAATAAAACCAAGACAAACAAGCAACCTGTAGTGAAATTTTCAAACTGAAAGTGAATAATCATGTGGAACAATGAGACAGGTTTCAATCATGACATGTCTCACCTTACTTACTTTTTGGGGATACTTACTTTTTGGGGATACCTTATGTCAAAGCCTCCCAAAAACTAAAAAAAAAAAAAAAAGAAAAGAAAAAAGTGCAAGTGGAGGATGAAAATGCTGTGAGCAGAGAGGGGGTCATTCATTTGTTTAAATAACTGTTTCCAGAGTCTGACTCTTGTGAATCTTTATTTCCATTATAAATATTTTTTATTAAATGAAAGTGAGGAAATGTCACTGAATGTGCGTGGAACAGAGACTAAAATGATAGGTTAGGAAGGGACACATGCTTTAGAAGAAGGGACACATGCTTTAGAAGAAGGGATACATGCTTTAGAAGTGACCAGTATTTCCAAAGCTTTCAGTGTGTAAACATTTGCGCATGTTTGACTTTGGTGTTCAAATAACCAAGTAAAAAGGGAAAGGATATGTGTCAATTTGTACCTAACAAACCTGGCAGCAGACTAACCACGGTAGGATACAGTTAGCTTAAAAAATAACTAAGGGTCTTATGACACCCTTATGGCCAGAATGAAGAAGAAAAACTTTTGCAAAACTGATCAAAAGGCAAATCAAAGTGGAAAGCTGAAAGATTAAATGGGAGGGTTAGACAAAAAGGGGGAAAAGTGATCAGGAAGGAACCTCTTCTGGTAAAAAAAAAAAGATTTTTCAAGAAACTGTTGATAGATTCCTGATTTCTTAGGAGCTAAGCTGCTTGTTTACCTGTCTTCTGAATAACACCTAGAACACACATGATCAGAACAAAAACATCATTTTGCTACAGTTGGCACTACTATAAACATTTTCATTTGGGAAGGAATTGCTTTCACCTGAGAGTTTCTGGAACTGGGCTCCAGATTCTGGAATAAGATAGTTCTGGATCATTGTCACTCCCAGGAAACATTCTGCATGTGCAGAGTTAAAATTATTTCAATTTGGCTTGTTCCCACAATGCAAATATCCACCTGTGCATTACTGTGGGGAACTTTTTCTGAATCATCTCTTCCTATGTGTCTAATATTGATTTAATTGTGGGATTTGGCATTATTTAAAAGCTTGAAGTGTTTTTAATAGATAAAATATGTTGGGTGCGTTATTTGTGTCAGCACTCCCTGGGGAATCTCACTGTTCAGAATGTTTTCTTAGAGGCATATACATACACAAACCCTTGCAGACGTCAATTCAAGCACTGCACCCAGGGAATAATGACTAACAGACTTCAGACAATGAAGAATCCAATTTAAAATCCAAAACTGGATTATAAAACTCCTTCTAATTCTTCGTAGATTTCTATAACAAATGAACTCTCTTTGCTATTTCTAAATATCTAATTATATTCATATTTATATGGGTTAGTCCCCAAGACCACAAGCAAAGCAGATTGGAAAGGAAGTTGTGGAGCTCACATCTCCAATTCTCATCTGACTTTTTAAATAGTGATGCTTGTATAGCATGAGGACAGACGCTTTATAAATGATATCTCAGCTAATTCAAGTAACTTGTTTGAGAATGTATTTGAAGTCACTAGAGATTTTCTCCTTTTAGGCTAACCACTCTGCACTGGAGTGCACTAAAGAATTATTTCAGAGCTTGATTCAGACCATTGATTCACGGTATACTATAGCTATTTTTAATTTGCTCAGTGAAAGTTTATAGGATAGGAAAAGTTCTGTGTATTTCTGTTGTTCTGTTTTCCTGATCGTTCTGTGTCCCCTTAAGTCCACTTCTCTACCAAAAGCAACATAGAATTTTGATTAGATTTTCAGCTTTAATACATGTTTCTCATTCTGTCATGTACCACTCCACCATGCCTCAATTATGGACAATATCTACTTACTTAAAAATTGTTACCTCAGCTTTATTATAGATGTTTTTTCCTCTTAAATGCTTAAATCCCCCAGCTCAGCCTCTTGACATGAGCTTGTTAGATCAGGAATTCCCACAACTGGACCTTCGTGTTACCTACTGCCACATGAAACAGATGCTTGCACAAAAAGGCAGCAGTAAACGAATATAATGTACTGAAGAGAATGGTGCTGGGAAGAATGCATGATTACTCGTGATTAGTCTCAATTTTTTACCCTCTCATCAGCACTGCCACACCTCGCACTCCCCTTTGCTTTTCCAGGGGAAGGGCCTGACTTTCCTCTTCTGCTGGTATAATGGCTTATTTTCCTTTGCTGCTCAGCATGGTGTTCATTTTTTCCCCTAGGGATTCTAAGCCCTTTATCAGATACTGATTATTTTCTTGTGGTATTCTCTTTGTCATAGCTGGGCTTTGTATGTCAGTTCAGGGTTGATGATAAGTGCCTGACAGCCAAAGAGACAGCAGTAAAGTATTTATTTAGAGACCAAGTAAAGCAGGGTAAGGTGGGGTAGTGGTGTCAAGAGTGGATGATGACACACCAGCACAGCGAACACACCATTCATGAAGCTCAGGAAGGACCTCAAGATGTTAGAACAGATTCAACTTTCAGTTAATACTTGGAGCTACTAAACTGGTTCAAATGTAGTTACTTCAGATTTAGAAGTGATATGAGAATGGGCTTCTGAACCAATAATGGCTGACTCCGTGATTGTCCCAGAGGATTTTAATCCTGTAAAATAGGAGCATGAGTGGAAGGTCTCTGGACTAGCCCCTAAATGAAGCATTTTTTGTCTGCCTGAGCTGTCAGAGTTAATAAAGTTGAATCTGTTATCTGGGATGAGCTCAGTAAC
This sequence comes from Haliaeetus albicilla, assembly GCF_947461875.1. Taxonomy (NCBI): domain Eukaryota; kingdom Metazoa; phylum Chordata; class Aves; order Accipitriformes; family Accipitridae; genus Haliaeetus; species Haliaeetus albicilla. The sequence continues at coordinate 6,639,950 of NC_091484.1, forward strand.
TTCATGTCTGGGATACAGTTCCACACTCTGTGTTAGTCTGTCTTGGTGAAATATGGAGCAAAATTACTGCCTTTCATCCAGCATTAACCTTCTATTTTTACTTGGGTATGTTGCATTTTGGCCTTTTGCCTTTTTATTCCTTTAAGTAAATAAGTTTTTAAAGGCATGGAGATTTCTCATAAACCTCATGATTTATTTATTTATGCTACATTTTTTTTTTTCAAAGGTTTTATTGTTTTGTAGCCTGCAAATAAGTCTAAAACTACATAAAACTACCAGGAAATAACAATTTTTCCCTAAACCCCTAGCTGAACTATAGTTTTATGTTAAAGATATGCAAACAATACAGATGTTAACATTAAAATACACCTCAGCATGATTACCAGCATAGCCATATAATGGTTATGGTCTGACAGGTTTAACTTATTAAACTCTAGCTTTATGTTAATAATATAGCATCTGCAGACTCCCTTCTCTTCCCTTGATTTTACTACAGTACCTATGACTCATTTATGGCTTTATGGTAGAGTGTGAGATGCCTTGCCCCTATCCCAGTGCCTCTTTACCTCATTACACACTCATTGTCTGCCCTGGCTAACATGTATCATGAATTCAGGAAAATAACCCAGTTCAGACATATGAAAGTTTTCAGGACCTGATCTGTAGCGTGCTGTTAAACTGAGATCTGAGAAGTTCATATGCAGTTCTGAATGTCTTACTCTGCTGGAGCAGGATCACTGCAGTGTGTGATCTGACCCTGTCCCTCCCCACCCCCTGCGGCATGAAAAACCATCTGAGGGGTTTATTTACCGCAGCTGCCCATGAAAGCTGGTTTAAAATCAACATTCAGAGGACAAGCCATGGGGTTCCAACGCAGTACAGAATTTACCAGAGAGGAGAGTATTGGTCTTGGACTAGGAAAACACTCATTCTATTTAGCAAAAGATTTTGAGGTTTTGAAGTGTATTTATTTTCGGATGGGAAATGACAGCAAGGCCTTTTAAAATTCTCAGGGACAGGCAGATAGATACAGGCCCCAGAGTAGACAGCAGTCTGCATATTCTACCAAGGATGGGGCAATGTGAGTTTTAGCCCCTGTGTACTGTTATTTTAGCTTTGGAATTGCAGCTTCTTCAGCTATCTCCGTATCTTACATGAAGAAGCATTTTTGTTCAAACTGACATATTTCTTAAAAAATTTCTAGTTTTTGTAAAAGGTTTCATGGGAAACCAGCTCTCCCTTGTATTCAGTGACCCAGAGAAGTTGCTGTATATACGCACCTTGTCAAACAAATATGGCAATGCAGATGGCTTGGGACATGTAGGAGACTAACATAAATGGTGAGAAACAGAAATCACCCAACGCTGGATCAGGGATTTGTGAAAACTCTAACAGCATCTTTGGTTTTTAGAATGTTTCTCCACCTCTCCTCCAAGGGAACCTTGGACCTCTGCGTGAATTTATGGCCGTATTTGTTTTCCCTATATTATTTCTGTGCAACTATTTTTTCCTCTGTAGAGGCGTGTTGCTGCTTTTTGCTGCAGCTGAGTTTTCTGTAAGAACTATCTTGCTTCATCCATGTTATCCTACATTCACTTTTATTCCCCCTTTTTTTATAGATTCCTCCTGTCCCTTTTGACTCATCTGGTTCATTTTCAAGGCATCCTGTTTATTTTTCCATCTATTTGTTTTCAATATGTGTTATCTGACCTTTTCTGTCTTCTCTTTTGGGGATGTATACAAAGCTCTTCCTTTATTTGCATTTGCTTTTCCTTCTCCTCTCCGCAGCACCTAATGTTCGCCAATGGAACCCAAAACCAGGAAATGGGAATAAAAATCCACAAGCCCACAGGAGTTGATAACAAGCAAAGTTCATTTTCATTATGCAGGTGTGGAATGCTTCAAGTGACTGAGATATGTAGAAATACAAGGATTAGTATTTTATCCCAGGAGCTCCCTAACACACTTCTGGGAACAGACTGCATCTACAGGAAAATTGTTCGAAAGCAGTATTTTCCCCTTGGGTTTCTTTGTGCAAGGTAGCCATCAGTAAGGCAGTAAGCAAAGCAGGATAAGGTCCTACCTTTACTGGGAGAATGGTCTACAGAGATTTATTGTGAATGGGAATCAGAGCGTGGCGCTACTTCAGCCATTTTATTTCAGCAATGTACTTGTAGAGGACACCAGGGAACTTTTCTTCCTGGGTGCATTTTTTCCATGGTTGTGGAGGTTAGCTCTTGGGCCAGTTTGCCTTTTACATGCTCCCTTTTAAGAGAAAGCTGCTGAGATTCTGACAATGCCTCTGGCTAATTGTGGATTGGCAGTGATGTTCATCTGAGATGGCTGCTTCTAGAAGAATAGGTATCCGGAGCTGGCAAGAGCTGGGAGCCATCTTTGTCAGGCTGAAGCACAGAGCTCAAAGGCAGATTTATCACAAAAATCAATACCACAAGCTATTGGTCTGCCACCATTTACTCACCACAGCTGCAAAAGCCTTGGTTGTCTCCAGAGTTACTATTATGGAGACCTACTGGCACCAGACATTGTAAGGAAGAAATATTACAGACTAGAATTTACAGTAGAGCTTGCTGCTTGCAGCAACCACTGGCTTCATTTGGTGAAGATGCAAGGCATCTTTTGCTCTCAAAAGGAACAAATAGCTAAGCTGTCAGCAAGTTTACCCTGGCCTGGCCCACCTGGAAAATGAGTTGGTGTTGACAAGTGCTTATATTTTGGTAGGCAGACATGCTCTTCAGGCCAGGAGCTCTCTTCTGAGGAGATGTTATTTGTTATCCTGATTTGCTTCTTCCATTTCTGATTTGCCCATTACAACATTAGTTCTGTGTATGTATGTATGTGTGCCCACATGTGATGTGGGGAAGTGTCTTTTTAGCCATTGCAAAAGATCCGCTGTTCTGGGAGTGCTAATCTCATATCAGGCCCAAAGAAACCAAAGGGGGAAAAGTGTTTTCAAACAAGCTTCCTGTAGCTCCAGTCTGTTCCCAATAGACTTTTGTGTTCTGCCCTTTGTTTCACAGCTTGCTTTAATGATGTACTCTTCAGTTATGGAACACACCCCTTTCCCTCAAGCTTTGGGCAAATCTAGAGCAGGGCTTGATACTGAAGCCTAAATCATGGACATGTGGAAATGGAATGAAGGTGCATCAGGGGAAGTTCAGACTGGACATTAGGAAAAGGTTCTTCACTGAGAAGGTGATCGCTCACTGGAACAGGTTCCCCAGGGAAGTGGTCACGGCACCCAGCCTGTCAGAGTTCAAGGAGCATCTGGACGACATTCTTAGTCATATGGTTTAGTTTTAGGCAGTCCTGCAAGGAGCAGGGAGTTGGACTTGGTGATCCTTATGAGTCCCTTCCAACTTGAGATATTCTATGATTCTATCTTTATGTGCTAGGTATAACCACAGCACTAAATAGGAGCCCACAGTTCCAGGGCAATGCAAGGCATGGTCTTCACAAAAGCAGATTGACGAGAGTACTTGCCATGTATGTGACAATTCTCAAGGCAGAAGACTCATAGGAAAATCAGCTCTGTTGATGCTGGCCCAAATCCATGTGCCAAAGCACGAGAGCACACCCTTTTTAAAACATGCACGTTATGAACAATGTTTGCTTTTAAAAGACAGAGCACAATGGGAGGCAGCCTATCCTGGTGGCTTGTGTTGTGTTGAAGATCTGGTTGAAGGGAGGTTTGGAACACTATCTGAGTGCAGGATAACAGATTGTGTGCTTTAACAGAAGTTCACAATATTACGCTTCACTTCCCCGCCCCCTCCCCCCTCATTTTTGCTATTCCTGTAGTAGAAAGTGGAGACAGAGTACAGCTAGGCCTTGACTCTTTTCAACAAGATGAGGTCTTAATCTTAGCAAGAGGAAGACTCAAAGTCTCTTGATGACTGTGGCCTGTTCCTTTCCATATTGTTTCTTCTGCTGATTTGCTTTGATTATGGGAAGGTTACAGGAAAGGAGTAGTGAGAATAGCTCATTGCTGTTATTTCAGCTGGAAGAAGAAAATGCCTAATGAAATGATTTGGAAAGTAAAGTTCTGTAAATTCACATGGTAATCATTTTAAGTATGTGAAATATTTTTACTAGAATGATTTTGTTTGTATTCCCCGCTTCATATGTTTCGATATGGAAGAGCACTGTTGAATCTACATCAATAGTGACTAAGATTTCAAGTATCACCTTCCTGATTTCCTGCTACTGGCCTTTCTTTTTTGCTTTTATGTGATTTTGGTTCCAAGTGGTTGTATCAGGATCTCTGATTTTTTACTTTTGATCTAATATTTTTTAAAACTCTAATCCCCTGGAAGATAGAGTATTCCATGTTTATTTGTACTTCTTATAGCACTTAAAAACTCAGATTAATACTGTAACATCTTTTCCATAGCTTATATTGATAGATTTCAGCCCTGAAACTGAAGCACTTGTGATTTTCTGCTATATGTCTTTTGAAGAAATCTTATTGTTTTTGGAGAAAATCAGATTTTTTTAAAGGAAAGTACATTTTGGTTCAAAATGCCTTTTTTTTCCCACTGAAGAACTGTGTTACTGGCAGATCTGTGAGGAGCCATGACCTTTCAATCACTGTCATTGGCATCAGGCCCTCAATAAGAGAAGCCAGGAACAAACGCTTTTGAGAGGGGGTTTCTGTTCATCTTCTCTGGTTCAGCCAACCTCCAGAAGGTTGCAAGATGGGGTGCAGGAAGCAGAACTACTTCATAAGAGTATCTCTCTCCTTTTTAACTCTCCTTAAGGAGGTTTTTGAGGCTGGGAAAAAATTATCCCACATTGGTACCTGGTTCTATATAAATCTATATGAATGACTTACTACTGTTAGAATCAGATTCAATATTTTTACCTCGAGGTAAAACTTTCATTGTCTTTATAAAAGCATTGCTTGTATAAAGGGCAGAGAAAGTGGCACATTTTATTCACTGCAAGCTTTGGTTAACCTTTGCATACCATGTTTCTCCGCAGTTTATTGTATGAATGCTTTCCCATCAAATTCAGTACATAGAAAATGCTTTCTGTTTAATTTAGTTACTTACACTGTTGCCAAAATTAATTTTTGTTAGCTCCATATATCTTACTATGAATGCTAAAACATGTGGTAGATACAGCAAAATGTATCCCAGTCCTGTTCTTACATCTCTGTAGACAGAGATTAAATCTTTGGCATGCAGGTCATTGGTGATGAGTTTACTGTAGTTACTGACTGGATTTTTAATTACTAGACAAATTCTTTGCTTGTGTATACTCCTCCCTTCCCCTAACTTCCAGGGCTAGCCTCTGATATAAATAAGAGGATGTTGTCCTTAATATGGTACTGATCTCAGTCCTGAGCAAACATATTTCTCTAGTGAATGGTTTATGTCACTGAAATTTCAGACTTTCCTAAGGAAGTGTGTGGCATGTGTGAGAAATGGGTACAGCTAACTGGGAGAATGCTCTGTGCTAAACACTTCCTTTTGAGCTGCTTCATTTTTGCCCTGTTTCTTCTCCAAATCTCTCCCTTTGGTGTCATGCACAGCCCCTTGCATATAGTAGCAGAGACTGTTCACTAATGTGAAGAACAGATAACCAAGTTAAACTGTGTTCTGAGAGCTTTTCTGCTTGCACCTGAGAGCTTGTGTTGATTTATCCAGAACTTTGGCAGTAGTTGCTGTTAAATAAAATTAATCAGTTGCCTGCAATTGAAACAAGTTGTTGGGTTTTGGGTGGAATTAGCCTCTAGCAAATAACTTGCAGGGATGTTGTGAATGCCTGGCCATGTTGGGTAGTCTCAGAAGAAGCTGGGCACTGTGTCAGGAGGGTGCTTGACCTTTGGATTCTCAGGCACCTAAACTTGAATTTGGGACAGGATGTGTTTTTAAGAGAGATGTTGTAGTTCAAACTGGAGTTGATGTTGTAGTTCAAACTGGAGTTAATTCAGGGAATTCCTGCAGTGCGGGTAGGTCTGGATGGTCACTTCTGGCCTGATTGCTCATTTGGCAAACCAAAACCAGGTAGCTACTTGTTAAAGAGGTTCAGTGAATATTTGCCAGTGATGGTGGACAGTATTTCTTGCCTTGGGATAAACAGAGGGATGGGATTAATTCTGAATTCTCTTAAGACCTCTTTCTCTGTGCTGCTATGAATCCATGACAACTTCTGATCTAGACCATGACTGAGCAGATGAGAGTTTGAGCAGCTGAGAATGGAAAAGTGTAATGCAAGATTGAAGTAAACAGGGAGGAATTCCTACACCTGAGTATCTGATCAATGTTTATTGTTGGGTGTCTCAAAAACATAGGCAGAGGAAGAGATAACCAATGCTGAGGATGAGCTGGTGACTGGACACAGCAAAAATAAATTTCAGCACAAAAAATCTTGCCATGGACTGCTTTCCCATGTTGAAAAGATGGAGGTTTGTCAGCAGAATGTTTTAAGATACTTGGCAGGATTAATATTCTAAGCTAAACAGATCAAGGTGCTTGAAAAATACAGTTCGTCCTAAGCATTTTTTGGCAGAATATATTTTATCCATATAGGGTCTTTAGCAGAATTGTCAATGATGTCTCATGATAGATGGCAATATGAAAAGTTGTAAGAGCCTAAGAGCCTGACTATTAAAAAAAGGACCAGACAACTTAGTGCTGTGGCAGTCTATTTGACTCTGAGTGGGTGGGTGGAAAGGGATGGAGGATGGGTGATCTTCTAATGGAAATTTAATCATATACCTTCCAGAAATAAAGGGAGTCCAGAGATGATTAAGGAAGAGATGAGAAAGAAAAAGCATTTTGGAGAAATTTCCTCACAGAGAGAATGATTCATTTTGGACTGTGCTGTCAAAAGGCAGCTATGGAAACTGCAGCTGTGGATGTATTAAATAGGAGTCAGGCAGGTGCTTACTGGAAAAAATGTTATGGATGGAAACAAGCACCAGGAGGAGTGGGAGGAATCTGCAGAGCCAGCTTCCGGTTTTTAGTTACAGCAGAATAAATGTGTTATTCTGCATTTGCATTGCAGATACACAACAGTTCTCAGTCTGAGCAGATGCTTGGCTGCCATGGATTTTCATGAACACGTGTCCAAGGGGCCATTCTCACCTTCCACTAACATTTTTTAAAAGGAAGAGGCGTATTAAATGCCAGGATGAAGGGAACAGTTTCAGGATGGAAAAGGTTGAGCAATGGTGGTGTAATAGAAAGCAAAATTTGGCCCACATTGATTTCCTCCAACAGGGCTGTTTTTCCAATTAGTACTCTAGCACTAAAGAGTACCTCTGACATATGACAGTACATCAAAAGTTTAGCCCTACAGAGAAAGGCATAGAGTGATGGAGAGGTATGTTAGATGTTGGGGAGGAAAGTGGGAAACAACAAAGAGGATGGCTTCGAGTATTTTAGGAAGAGGAGCTGAGAGGGTTCAAAAAGCCTGTTACTGGTGCCATCATGACTTCAAAAAGAGAGTCTGATGTTCTGCATCAAGGGACTTGTTGAGAAGTAAGTCTGTAGTGAAACTGAAATAGAAGCTTCCAAGAATGCTTCTTACCCAAACCTGCTTGTTTCCCTTAGCTCTCACACTCCCTTTTGCTTCTCTGCCCTGGCCCTTTGGATTCAGGTTTCATGTAATTGCAGATGTTGCCATTGCTTTCTGTGACGTCACTCCTATTTGTGCCAGAATTTGCAGAGAAGGAAAAGTCACTGATCATAAGGAGAGACAGCATTTAAGTGTAAACCTCTGGAGATATTCACTGAAGCTGTTACTGCTTTCTTTTCTGCATCTCAAGTGTGAGTCCGTTGACTCAGGGATCGCGTCTGGATGCCTCTGGGTCATAACTTGAAAACAGTTTCCAGGTTATCTCAGCGCAGTTCCATTATACCCCAATTTCTCTGTGTTGTCCCACTGCCCTGCCTGCACACCAACCAACATAAAGATAACTACAAAATACAGCTGTAATAACAAAAGCCTCAAGGTTATTTCATAGGTCCAGGAACCAGACCCTCAGCTGGTCCAAATCAGCGCAGATCGGTTCACTGCACTGGAGAGACACCAATTTTACACTGGCTGAAGATTTGTCCCTGAGATTTCTTCTTGCAAATGGCCCAAGAAGAAAGTTGCTGGAGAGGGCTGAGGAGAAAACCATCCTATTTTCTTTTAAGATTTGCTGACTCAAATGCCAACCATCAGTTTGTTATCTCCTGAATCCTGGGGATACAATTTGCTAGGTAAAAAATTTGCTAGGTAAAAAACACATCTGTTCTTCAGTTCAGTTTCACCTCTTTGAAAGCATGTCCAAGCTACCTTCCTAAAGGCTTCCTTAAAATTAGGTTTTAGTTACATGTTTCATTGTGTATTGCATGTTTCCATGGCCCACTGATTTGCCAGATAAAGCAATCTACAGCCTATTTAGTTCATCTTAAAGCCTTTTAAATCTGTCTCCTCTAAGCTTGATATTCTCTTATTCAGGCATCCAGTGTTGTTGAAACCCCTATGCCAATAATTCTTAATGACTTGTGTGTCTAGCCAGAGTAATTCTCATTCAATTTGCAATTTTCCAAGTCAATCCTTTCAGCATTGTGACTGTAGCCATTTATTTTGCATTCTGAGACACGCAGCTCTCTTAAACAAAATGATCCTGACTTTATAGGCAAAATGGTGTCTTATAATGAAGGGCAACCAAACTTAAAGTTTGTTTTGGAAACCAGTGATAGTATTATCTTTGCTTGCTTGTCCTCTTGGGCTCCAAGCTAACTCACATCTATGTACACAAGCATGCAAAGTCTTCTCTTAGTATTTGACATAAAGGACAAAAGCAGAACCATTTCCCATTTGGCAGCATATTTCGTCTCTACTCTTATTCAAAGAGCATGTTGGACTGAGGCTCGTATTTTATGCTATTTCCCATGCTTAGGAGCTAATACCTGCAGTAACCAATAGAAACTCTACTGTTAAAATCTAGACTCCTGGTTTATAGAGGCAGCATACTTAGGGCATCCTGATGGAAAGAAAGAGGCCCTTTGTAGTGCTTAATGGCCAACCTCAGCCATCTATTGAGATCTCAGTGATGGGCTTAGAAGGGAAATTTTGCAGCTGCTATAAAGAGGATTGCAACAACTTGGATCTTTGGAAGTAGTTGAGGTGAAGATAACTGGGTGGGAAATGGGGGTTCTCATCGGAACAAAACAGAACGGGTACATGTTTTTTATCTTCAGGGACCATTGTGACTTACATGCTCATTTTGTCCTGAAAACAAGAAGCTTCTGATCCCTGCATGAGGAAGATTTATGTGAGCTCAAGAGGTTTTACTTTGGTCACTGTGAATTTATAAGCCTCCCTCATTTCATTCATTTATTTTTGCCTGTTCTTCAATACCCGTTGAAGGAACAGATACATTTAAGGATGTTTATTTTAAGTTGGTACTCTGGATTGAAAAGCTTTTCCATCTGTTTCTGCCCTGCATTGGATATAACATTTTGCAGATGGCAGCATTTATCAGGATCCCACTGCAGACTACTTACTGGCTTTGTGCCTTCGAAAATGGGCTGTGCTCATCACCCCTGTAACTTCACTGAAATTGGTGGAATGACACCATGGGTAAATCTGACCCATCTTCACAAGTGCTTCCTAAAATATCATCATGCACTCCGGGCGCAATAGCTCTGTCTTGGTTGACTTGTTTAATGTAAATATATTGGATTAAATGTAGTTTTCATGATTACTGAAGATTACTAGTTTGCTTTAAGAACCTCTTAGTTCTGATTTTTCCAGTCCATGAGTGATTCAGGGAACAGCTTTCAAACATGCCATCTCAAATTGCAGCCACAGATTTAGGTATACAAGCCATTTAAGCAGGCAGAAATTGGGAAGGAGCCTGCTGTCTTGACTGAAGCAGAGAGGCAGTCAGTTTGGCCAGTTTTTCTTTCTTCCATGTATTTCACAAAATATAACACCTCTGCCATATTGTTACTCCCCACCCCTCCTTTCCCAATTTTTCTCAACATTATCCCAAATTATGTGTTGTGTAAGTCCCTTGGGGTGCTGGTCCTAAATGCTGCCCTAAATCATAAAGCACCTTGCCTCACTAGATGGTCTCAGCGATTTCCATTGGAACTGCTTATGGAGCATGGTATTGACAAGAGCTGGCAGACTCTGGTCTTTTTTAGCATAAGCCTAAGAATCACAACTCTATGTCAGGATTCAGGATCAGTTCCATTTGGAAAGATTGTTTTTCATCTCACTGTCAGATTATTTTTTCTCTAATATTTTATTTAAAGAAAGGTGCAGTGTAGAGAACTCTAAGTGACATAGGTCATGAGGCCAAATATCAGGTTCAGTTAGGGAAGGAGCATTTTCACACTTTTTTAGCTTTCTGGAAAAAAAAATATTTTGGGACAAAGCCTTCCATGCCTACCTTTAGCCAAAATGTCACTTGCTTTGGAAAGTTTGAGGAAAATTGGTTAAGAACCCACATCAGTTAAGGGAGGCTGGAAGAAAAATGAAATTTGGCTTTTTAAAGTAATTTTCCACCCTGCCCTGTTATATGGAAGGAGTGGTCAGGAGTAAAAGAGAATTCCCCTTTAGAAGTGTTTACCACAGCAAACCTACAGAGCATACTGTTTATTCAGTGCTGCTATGGAAAGCCCCGTTCCAGTCAAGCTGAAGATTTACGTGAAATGACAAAATGAAGATTTAACTGTCGCTTTTCTATGTCCCTGCTTTTTCTCTCCCTTCCTTCATTTTTCTTATGCTTTGAAAATATTTGGGAAAGGACTCGTTTCTTAAATTTTGATAAGAATTTTTTTATTTTGATACTAAGGCCCTAGATGCCTAATTGGGCTTCCTCATTACTATTTTGGTGAATGCTATCAATAATTTGGATACCATATCTTGGATACCATTTTGTGTTGCAGCCTGTATGATTCTAGCTGTGAACCACTGTAGTGAAAAGAGAATTTCTTCTAAATAGTGCCTATCCAGGAACTAATACTGAAGAGAGTACCCAGGCTGTTCTCAAAAAGAGCTGTGGGCTAGGACAGAAAGAGAACTTAAGCAATGTCACTGTCACAACGGTGCCTGAGAGAGCCTTCTCAGTGGTTAAGTGTATCTGAGGCATCAAGATGGAAAAATACTTCAGAGATTTTGTAAGCTGTAGGAAAAGCTCCAACTATTTAGCAAAGTTAATGCTGAGCTCTTCTGACTCACAGCACTAAAAACTGCTCCAGTCTCACTGCTGAATCAATTAGCTCAGCCAGCACCCTTCCCATCAAAGTAACACCTTCCCTTTTTGCTCAGTTTTAAGACCTAATTAAATAACTTAAATAACAAAAATACATAAAGCTATATTCCCTTCTGTACCCACTCCTGCCAAAGGTTGCTTGCACATTTCACCTTGCCCTACTTGCACACTTGCATGCTTAAGTTCCCTTCAAACCAGAGTTTGGAGCCTGTGCTAGAAATGAAAGTCCTTACAATCAAACCAACTCAGTTAATATTTGTAGTCCTCCAGAGAAAATATAGTCCAGGGATGTTTGGTAGTGATAATTCTCAGGATCAGACAGATGCTGCTGTGGAGGGGATCAGTTTGTTTAACACAGCCAGAGGAGCAGAAATGGGAACTGGAAGAACTGCCTGATTCTGCAGTCTTAAAGCTGCAGCTGCAACTGAAGAGGCTGGACTAAGGTACATGGGAGTCTGTAACACACAGTCAGGCCTGGATCCCCACAGAACTATTCTACAAGTAGTATTGTGCCTGTAACCTTCACACCCACACTGGCTTTTAGTTTGGTCACCAAAATTGTCTGTAGGTCTCTTGAGCATGTCTTTGATTCCAGCAGAATCTTCTCTGTGTGAATAGCTTTGTCAGCAATTCTTTGGCATTGTAATTGTTGCATCTATTTTCTTTTTTTTTTTTATGATTAATTAGTCAATTATATGAAATTACCTTTTGCAATTAAAGTATAATTTAGGAAAAAACATTGAGCAGGTAATGCTCATTTGTCATTTAACTGCTTGTAACACAGGCTGTTGTATGGCAAGGTGTTTCTAGTTTCTGTCTTTACTGCTGGATGAAAAACAACACTGATTAAAAAAAACACCCTAATGTAGTGCTTGGAGTGACTCAGTCTTGTCCTTCAATATTTAGAAGGAAAAGGGCTTAGATTTGCAATTTACATCGTTAATAAAGAGCATTTTGGCTTTGGGAGGTTGATGCAGCTCTGAGCTGAACTTTTGTAATACGGAGTTGAAAGGGCAATGCATGTAACTAAGCGTTATTTAAATTGTCACATAAAAAGGAATCTAAAATATGGTACCTTAAAAGTTGTTTCTGTTGTGAAAAGGGAAGGACAAATCAGTTACTGCCTGTGTAATTGTTTAGTTATCCTTCAGATTACTGCAAACTACATGTGTGTACTTTTCAAAGTGCTTTGGTGTAGACAGACACAGACCTTTGCTCCTGCAGAATTCAATGATTTGCCCCATGGGAATTTCTGGGCTTGGCGGAGTTCACTTAATGACACTGATGGGTCAATTCTCTGCCAGAGCCAACAACTCATCTTCATCATCTTCTCAACTTCACATACACTAATGATCAGTCCTCATAATGAAGGCATTTTTCACCCTGCCAGGAGTCACAAGGAGAAAAATTGATTGACAGAGTTATCTGGATTGTAGTAATTAAATCAGGGCAGACAAATCCCTGCTCTCATTATATTTCAGACATGTCTGAACCACGAAAAACAGAGCTGAAGCATGCTGATTTGCTTCCTACAGTTCAAAATGTGGCATTAAATGCTGTATATGATATATAGGGTTACAATACATAAGTGTGGACAAATTAGAATAAAGGAAAATTATAAATCACAAGTGGTCTAAATACGGGTGTTGGGTTTAACCATCTTTAGTGAAATGTGTATATCAACTCTTTGAAAAAAGGTATTAACTATAAGACATTAACATGTTTCAGGAAATGAACCTGAAAGTATACCATGCTTCCAAATATATCCAGGCTCATTCTGCATTCCCATGCACAGAAACAGCATTTGTCTGTACCAGTGAGGCAAAAGAAGTGGCAGGTAGAAACAGAGACGCAAAACCGTGACGAGATATACAGTACAGAATTGGCACAGCCACAGGATTGGTGCTTGCACAGTGGAATGCAACTGTATGGTTTTTGAGCTCTCTTGTTTGTAGATGAGAACACAGATTTATGCTGTGGAAGCCAGAAAAGGATTTCAAATACTATTGGAATTCTTTTGTTGGTGAATTGCTTGTTGTGCAGCACTTGCCTTGAAGAAGGATTTGTGTGCAGATGTTCTTCGCGTAATGCTGTAATCTGGATTCAAGAGTTGTCCCTTGATTCTTTTTAAAGAATTTTTTCTTCCATCAGTTTATTAAGCTGAGCCATTTTTCAGATACTGTAAAATATTGTACCCACTTTAAATAGAGGATGCTGCATGAACTTGAATTAACATTAACCACATTAACCAGCTAATTAAGCTAATTTGATCCAGTTAATATTGCATATATAAGATGTACATTTAGAGAGGGGCAGATTAGGGTTTAAAGCAGGAAAATTGAGTAAGGAAATCTGGATTCACTGGGACAGATGCTCAGATGATAATTGGTTTAAGTTCACTGAGTTCAATTTAAAGCACTGAGTTGCATTTATGGGGTATTTGGCCCATATATGATATGTTTGAAAGCAAACCTTAATAATTCAGAAATGCAGATGACAACTAGAAGTAGAATTTAGAAAAGAGTGCATTAACCAGAAAAAAATTTGAGAAGGAGTGAAGGCTTTGGAGATATAATGCCCATTCCCTTCACATGACTGCTTTTGTGGGTCCTTCCATGAGTCCTTCCAGTTTAGCTTCATGAATGATCCAAATCCTCATCTGGAATTAGATATCCAAATCAGCATGGAAATGCTTTGCTTCTGGTGCTGTATGTGTTTGTGTCTGTAGTACTGCTTATGACTTTTTGGATCTCGGCAGATACTGAACATCCTGAGGAAACTCACAGCTCAAAGAACTTGCAGGGAAGTACAGATAACTAAAGAAAGTTTTAAATGTATTTCTTTGTAATGTTTTGCAAGACCTAGGTTTTTCATCACTTTTGACTTTCACATTTTATAACACATGGCTATATATTACAGGACTTTACATAGGACACTCAGATTTAAACATAATCATGGTTTGGGATAAGATTCCACTGCTACTTTTCACATATTGTTTTGCCTGTGCACTTTGATCCATATTGATAGAAGTTCTTTTCTAAACCTTTCCGAGCAGAGTGTTAACTGGATAGGGCACTGGGCTGGGAATCAGGAGATTAAACTAAACTCTCAGTCACTGAAATTGTGGAACAGCCAATGACTAGCACAGTCCAGGAGAACAACAATTAAATTCTCTTCCCAGTGCCTTGCAATGTGATTGAAAAAATAACTTCAAAACCTCCCTTAGCATTTTTTTTCCACTAAGAATGGTCAACTATCCAAAACAAAAGCCCCATTTTAGTACTACTTATAACCTTTCCTATTGTGCCTTCATGGTGTTTCATGTATATAGAGAAAAATGTATCCATAAGAAAAGTGTGGAGGTGAGAGTTAACATAAGAACCTTGGTTTAATCCTGTTTCAGATGTTGGCATTTCTGGGAACCTTCAGCATTTCAAAGAACTTGTCGATTTAAATTCTTTTTGTATAAAATGATATAAACATTTCTTATCTGCATTATAGTGTAGGTGGTGTGTGAGTCTGAGATTGAGAGGGTCTTACTTGAGTTTGACCTGCCTGAGTTACCCAAGTGTTTAGTTACTGGGGTTTCTTCTTATGCTCCCTGTCAAAATATTCTAACCTCGGTTCAAACTGAACCAAGGGTAAATGTCTGGGAAAGCCAGTGCTACTATGGAAGCTCTGATTTCCATCTTCAACAGGTTGAGCATTTTAGGAATGACAGCTGGCATATCATGACAGTTTCTGTTGATGAGTATTCTGAGAGCCTCATTAGAGTTTTCACTCTCATCCAAAAGGATTCTGGGAAAGAATTGTTCTGACATAAATCTAAGAGATGTGCACATTGAAATACTACAACTGACTTTGACCTGTCAGTGTCTGCATAAGGCAAATTACCTGCTCTTGGCATGTTACTTGACTTGTTTCTTTGCTGTACAAGGATTGTTATTTAAAAAACTCTGCTATTTGTATCTAAAGGGTTTTCAGTAGCGGATGGTGATGCAGAGTATTCTGTTTGGCTGCAGCTGCTGATAGCCTTTTTAGAGATATGCTGTAGTATAAACTTGTAAACTGCCGAAGTTGAGACCAAATTTCACATTGAGGACAGAAAAGTTTGTTCATGTGGAAGTCACAGACTGCATGAACATCTGGGGCAAAACACGAGAGTTGGTCAGCAATTAAAGATGGGCGCTGCAAATCAGAAAACAGATGGTGGATATATAGCTAGGCTGAACAGTGAAGACAGTCATTTTATTGGTACATAAAGGCTGATCTTTAAAGGGCTAATAAGGCAACAATAAAGGTAATGGTTCAGATTCTGTTGCTTTTGCGTTGGCCTGCATATCACAACCAGCTCAAAGCTGCACTTAGCTTTGCTCTCAGGTCATCTGTGCAAAAAGGCTGTGGAGATTCTTAGGACATGCTGCGTTTTACAGCAGTTGTCTTGAGTGAATCCAAAGACCAGGCACAACAGAGAGGGATTATATGATGGGGACAGGAAAAGTGAAGTGAGGACTGGAACTTTGTTAAGTGGAGAAGATGCTGAACTGAATATCCTTATGAGTCAAGCACAGATTTACTTCAAGTTCAAAGGCCAATCTGTGACCTCAGGCAAAGTTTTAGCCATGTGAATAAAGCAACCATATCCTGCCCATTATTCCTTCTCTGTCCCCCCAGATCTTTATCATTACTAGCTGTCATGCATACTCCTAGTCTCCAAGGTGTGGAGAGGATGTGCCACTGCACAGTCCTCAGTCATCACTGGTTCTAGTGGTATAAAGTCATGGAGATGATATCAACACAGTCCGCTCTGTGATGTCCTTTTCTCCATTTGTAGTGTATGGTTCTCTGGCTTACTGTGGCAGCTGATGCACATTAGAGGAGGTTTTATTGAGGAAGTTGCGTAATTTTACAAGATCACAGACAGGATCAGGTTCTTTCAAAACTGTTTTTGTAATCCCCTCCTGGAGTCACCCAGAGGTTTGGGACAAGGATGGAAAATGGAAAGTGCCATGACTAGTCCAGGAGGTCCAGTTTTCAATGTATGGAATTAATAAGAGTCAAGAGACAGCAGCATCAAATATGGATGATCAGTGTAAAATAAATGAAAGACAATCTTTCTGTTCCATTAAATATGAGAGACACTGTCTGCTACAGAATTTACTCCTGCACAATGAAGAAACTGAGTGAGTGGGATGAAAGTGGAGAAAGTTCACATGTTGGACTGGGGCAAATAAGAAGCTTCTTTGGAGCTTGTCATTGGAGAAATGTCATTACAGTATCTGCCTCAGCTTCTGCACTAGAACAGTAGTGAGGGTCCATGGTTCTTATTAAGTGATGCTGATTTGCATGAGTGGAGGATAAGAAAATCTGGACTCGAATTGCCTAGGGTTGGAGACTTGATAGATGGCTGAGAAAATTACAGCTGAAGGAGAAGCAGGGAGGAGGATGAGTCAGGAGCTGATGAAGAAAGGAATTATGAATAATGAAACGAAAGGCAGCTTTGTATAAGGAAGTGTTGATACCATTTAAGTGGTGGCAAGTATCTTTCAGAGCAAGAAGTTGTCTTACCACATACCAGCCTGTGCCAGAGATGAGGAATGGAGTGTTGGAGGAGCTACTTCTAAAGTTGGTGTGCATTGGTGTCCTGGTTTCAGCTGGGATGTAGTTAGCTGTCTTCCTAGTAGCTGGTACAGTGCTATGTTTTGAGTTCAGTATGTGAAGAATGTTGATAACACTGATGTTTTCAGTTGTTGCTCAGTAGTGTTTAGACTACAGTCAAGGATTTTCAGCTTCTCATGCCCAGCCAGGGCACCTGACCCAAACTGGCCAACAGTGTATTCCATACCATGGGACGTCCCATCTAGTTTAGGAACTGGGAAGTGGGGGGGGCAGGGTTTTTCGCCGCTTGGGGACTGGCTGGGTGTCGGTCGGCGGGTGGTGAGCGATTGCCCTGTGCATCATTTGTACATTTCAATCCTTTTATTACTACTGTTGTCATTTTATTAGTGTTATCATTATCATTATTAGTCTCTTCTTTTCTGTTCTATTAAATCGTTCTTATCTCAACCCAGGAGTTTTACTTCTTTTCCTGATTTTCTCCCCCATCCCACTGGATGGGGGGGGAGTGAGTGAGCGGCTGCGTGGTGCTTAGTTGCTGGCTGGGGTTAAACCACGACAATTGGTAATTCAAAGGGAGAAAAACAGGGAATAATTGTCATTTGGTTATAACCCCAAATACAGTTTCTAATCATACCCATCTGCAGATATTAAGGACAGCTGGATGGTAGAGGTGCTGTGTAAAACAGAAGTCACATTTTTCATTTACTTCAGTCACATGCACAACCCTTTCCTTTTTAAGCAGAAAAATAAGGCAGTTCAGCTTCAATGACCTGTAGGACCACAGAGAGCTTCCCCAGCCCTTGCAAGCCTGACTTCTTTACTGCTAATCAACAGGACAGATAAGGGCTTGCTTAGTTTTGAAATCAAGCCTAACCCTTTTCCTGCTCAATAAAGCTCCCAAGCAGCCACTTCCCTTTTTCACTCTGAAGAACCAATATGAGCATATGTTATCCTCAATCTGCCACATTTTTATCCAGTCAGGAAACAAAATTCAAAACATGTGACTTTCATGGTCCATTGTCAAAACAGGACAAGAAATCTTGCACTAAAAATTAAAGAGTAAACAGAATTTTCAAAGGAATTCTATTGCAGTCAAATTCTTACAAATCCTTTGCTGAGTAAAAATGTTGAACCAACATGGTATTTTGTTTAAGAATGGATAACGTTCGTCACACTCAAGAAGGAAAGACAAAGACTACCACAATGCATCTACTGACTTGGAGGCTATTGTTGGAAATCAAATATGTAACTGTTTTTCCTCTGAATATATTTTTGTTCCATCTTTGTGATGAAACTGTCTGTCCCAGATATACACGTTCTTGAGCCTGGATAAGTTGGCCTTCAAATGGCCCAGCAGACAACCAGAAATGGTGATCTGTCAGTGCGCATTTTGAAAATAAGGACGAAGGGCAATTTGTTAGATACATGATTTGTTACAAATTAGATATTTAATTCTAATAACACCTCTGCAAAACAGTAAAGTTTAAAAGAAATAAAAAGGAAAAGGAAATGTTAACATGTCCTTCATCATTAGGACCCACAGTTTGCTTATGAAATATGGCAAGTAGAGAGGGGGCTTAAGAAGTTTTCCTTTGTTTCAAATTAGACCCTTCAAATGCTTGGATTCAGCTGCCTCCTGTTTGGTTTCCATTCAGCTGATGTGCTTAGGATAGCTGACCTTCTCTATTCAGTAGAACCCAATTAATTCTTTTTCCTTACTGGCTTTCTCT
The DNA here is from genome assembly GCF_947461875.1 of Haliaeetus albicilla. Taxonomy (NCBI): domain Eukaryota; kingdom Metazoa; phylum Chordata; class Aves; order Accipitriformes; family Accipitridae; genus Haliaeetus; species Haliaeetus albicilla. The sequence goes on from NC_091484.1 coordinate 6,658,544, forward strand.
GCTTCTTCCCTGCCCAGTTCAAAAGGTCAGCTACAGCTACTCCCTTTGTCGCAACGGAACTAGCAAAACTGAAGAGTAATAAAATTATGGGAAGCAGTAAAGTCATAACAGTTTTGTTGTAAATGTTGGCACTGACTTCCCATGTGAAGCAGTGCTCAGAGAGATATGTACTGGAGATGTTGAGAGTACAACCAGACTTTGAAGCACTTTCCATAAATCCTTCTATATATTTTTCCAAACATAATGGAATAACAAATGGGTCAGGAGAAAATCTTAGCATGGAAAGGGAGCGAATGAAATCTGGGTTCCCCATAGTTACTAGTTGTCTGTTCCCCTGTCTTTCCCCAGATACGGACAGCCTGTCTTGCTTTGTTATTTCAATATAAAGAGGAGGAGTAAGGGTACAATGATGGGAGATGAAAAACAGCATGTGGCTTACTCACAACCTTCTACATTTCAGAGGGCTTTCAGAAAGGGATCTCTCATTTGATGAAGATCCTTTTTTCTGTTTAGTCATAAACAGATGAATCCTATAATAGCCTCTGTTTCCTCTACTACAGGAGGTCTGTATGATTAATAAGATCTCCCTGTAGTGAATGCCAAGCCAAACAGATGAATGCAAGGCGCATCTGCTGTAGATTAAACATTTGGAAAAAACATTTTATAAATATTTTTTTCCACAACAACATATCCATATGGCAGTTAACTAGGGTATATATTTAAAACTTTGCATGTACAGTATATAGCCATGCATGTGTATTTAATATACTTATTAAATAAGTACTTATGTTGTCACTCAACAGATAGCTTTCTGATATGACTTTTAATCTATTTGAGATGTCAAATCAGACTGTTTGAAAGGACCACATGTACTTTATCAAGCAAAACATGAGAAGACACTGCTTCTGAGTGGGTGGGTTAGTAGGAAGCAACCCTTTTATTTTATTATTTCTCAGAAACAAGAATGTGTAAGATAATTACCTGGTTAGTATGAGGTAAGTGTAAAATAACATACACTGAATATGGTTAGAGAGATAAGGTTGTCCTGGGTACAGTGAGAACAGATCCTGAGGAGAGAGGAAAGTTAAACTAATTTGAGATTTCTTAGCCAAAAATCCTAGCATCTAAATTTAGCTTCACTAACACTTCAAAGTACTGGAATGGTATCTCATTATAATTAATATTTTAGACTTCCTTATCTAACCAGAATGGGTTAAAGGACTTTACAGATAGAAGGAAAATTCTTTTTTTTCTAATCCTTATTGTATAACGGGGAATTCCTTTTTTCTTTCAGTGTCTCTCTGTCTTCTGCCTTAGAAGACTAGACAATTTAGCTCAAACTAAAACCAAATTCAACAAGTAAACATTATCTAGAGCAGCTATCGGCACTCTCACATAAGTCAGTCTTGTCTCTTAGTATGTTGTTCTTGTAAGACTTAGCAATATTATTGTAGGCTGACTTTATGATAGACTGGGTTTTTTTGGTTTACTTGTCATGAAACCTAAGATCCTGATATGTGATTCAAAGAACCTAATTCCTGAAATGTTTTTTAAGAGTTTTCTTAACCAGCCTTCCAGTCTAGCAGCCAGAAAGAGGAAAAATCAGTCTTTCGAAATTCCATATGCGCTTGCTTGTTGTCTTGTTAAGGATTAAAACCTGATTTGCGTGTGTGCATGGAAAACTGGGGCACTTATCTGAAGAGAAGGGCTCTCTGAATCTGAGGTTTGCTCTAGGAATGGCTAGTGCTTGTCAATTCATGTCTGTCTGGCCCCTAAGAATGTGGATTTCCAGACCTTACAGCATGATACTTGCAACCAGACGTGACGTTTCCCCACATGCTTTTACACAGATTGCAGAACAGAGTAAAATAATTGCCTAACTTTGCTTTTATCACACACCATTAGGTACTTAGCCGACTCAAACAAGAAAGACAAAAAGCGCCTCATGTTCATGGAACTTCTAATATTTATGTTCGTTACAGTTTCAGACTTTGCTGCCTAAATGATTTGTTTTCTGATCTTCTTGGCATAGTTTTCCATATGCTTCTCTGAGTGTCCTGAGGGCAGGTGGGAGCACGGAGGTGGGCAGTTCCTTCACTTTTGAAATAGTGGCTTGGTGACTCATATCTCATTCTGCTTTAGAGACACATTTCTTCATGGCCTACTTGTCCTTGGTTTGCTCCTGAACTGCAAAGTGCTGCTTTACTATTTAAGTAAATGTTTGTTTTGTTTTTTTTTTAATCAAAATGCCTGTGGAGTCTTGGAACAAATCACTGAATAAAATTTTCAGAAACCTCTTAGAAACAGTGGGAAACTGGTGGATTTGATCTGGGAAATCTTAAAGTGGTCCTTTTTGCATCTGGGTTGAAAACAAAATGCAGAATGTGAAGCCTGTCTGGACACATCTAATTTTCAAAAGTATCTGTCTTTAGAGTCCTGGTGTGAGCCCTCATTAGCTGTTTGTGATGTTCACAGCAGATTTTTTTCTACATGTGTTAGAACCATACCTTAAATTAGTTTGCAACTAGATTTAGTTAAATGAGTTTAGAGAAGGCCACTCTTACTGTGATTTAACAAAGGCTTATTTTAGACTGGTTTTGATTTGTACCCAATGAATTAAATTTAAGTTGATATCATCTAAGTTTAAATTGATTTAATGGTGTCTCACAGCCCTTTGTACTGGTTTAGCAGAACTGATTTGAAGTAGCACTTCATTTAAGTCTTCATGAATCCTGGATTCCAAAAATGGGTAACTAAGCTTTTCCTAGCATTACCATAAGGCTGCACCACCTGTAGGCCTCCATGCTAGTGAATTTAGCCAGCTGCTCAAAGTACACAGTGCAAGCCAGAGATAATAAATGATGCAAGCACCTCTAGCTCCGGCTGAATGTTCTGGGTATGAACCTCCCATGCATGTGGGCAGAGAGTCCATCCAAGAAGGGAGTTGGGATCATTTCCCAGATGCTCCCACGGCATCCTGTAATAATATGGAAAGATCATTATGAAGGGAGATGGTGCCCAGACAGTCCCTGTGGTAGCATCAATAGCATTCATCAAGGACACGCTATTTTTAAAAGGCAGACTTGAGCGTGTATGGGCCAGTCTGTGTGGATAGCATGTAATCCAGGGAGTTTTGCAGAGTCTTTTTCTAGATGGTTACTCTTTGCTCTCCTCTGCCAGGCCTTTGCCAGTGCCTCCCACAATCTTAAACAATTGTAGGAGAACACAGGGTGCTCATTATGGCAAAGGAATATTTCCTTGGGGAAAAAAAATTACTTTATTTTTTACGTAATTAACTGAAAAATAGCTTATTTAAGTGAAAAAGGGGAGAGTAAGATGGGTTGACAGACTGAATATTTATTTAAAATTTTATTTAAAACTTATTTAGAACTGAATCTTTATATTTAATCCATTATTTTCAGTTGGTTCACCTCAGAGGTAAAATGGAGTTGGGAAGTTGGTTCTCTCACTCCAGCTAGTGTGCTTCCAAAGAGGTGTGGATTTACTGAGCAGTGAGGCATTGGCCTTGTCTCTCCTATTGGCACTAACCTGTATGAGACATGGCTGCTTAATTGTGCAACATCCCCTTCTCTCCCAGTTAGATTAAGAATGTTTTTGCCTCTTTCTATGAGCCCTCTAGATTGTCAGAGGAACAACTGGAGGCTTTGAACAGACTTCACTCCTCCTCCATCTTTGCCAAAATGCCAAACCACAGTTACCAGCAGAGATTATAGAAAAAAAACTTTTAACAAGAAACTTCTAACCACGAAAAGATACTTTCTAGGAAAATATTTTCTATTTTGCTGAAAAAATGCTTGTTATTGGAAATACAAACCCTCTTCATTAAAGACAGTAGTTGGAGAAACCTAAACTGTCCTGCTTGCAGGGCTTTTTGTAAAAAAAAAAAAAAAAAAAAAAAAAAAAAAATAAAAAATTGGTTTTATTGACAAAAAAAAGAAAAGAAAAAAGCACCCCATGTTTTCACATGATAAAAAACCTGCTTTCTTGATCATCTAGAGTTCGAACAACAGTCAGTATACAGTTTTGCTGCCTATGGCTAAGGACTTTTAGCATCTCTACTTTGGCTAAGGATCCAATGCAAACAATTTGCTACTGTCTAAGGTGAGAAGTGCATTCAGTGAATAAAAAAACAGGTTTGGGCTGGGAAAGGGACTGACAAACTTTTATCTGAAAATGTCACTTCAAACTCTCTATATAAGATACCCATGGTTCTCAGCCAATATGTTTTTGTGACTTAGCTACATTTCCTGCCAGATTATTCAGCTAGATACAGATCCCTTGCTCCTATTGAGTGGAAAACTGAATAATAACTTCAGCTGCAGAAAGCCCTGGTGAATTGCTGGCCTACTTTGCTCTCCCAGGGGGAAGGTGCACTTCTCTAATTCAGGAGCCATTGCTTTGGCAGATGGCTCTATTTACTCAATGAGCAGGTCAGGACAAGAGGAAAATGGAACATAATCCAACAGTATCCAATTAAAGATAGCTCTGTGCAACTGTACCAAAGTCATTGCTGTCAAAACCTCTAGGGATTGTGTTCATTTTTTAGCCTTGTTTCCTAAGGAAATGAGGCTGTCTGCCTGTCTACCTTTCCGTCTGTCAGTGTCTATCCTCTCCGATTAATTTATGAAACTGTTTGCCATTATCAAGGAAAAATGACTGAAGAAGTGAGAGTTTTCAAACATAAGAAATTCCACCAAAGTTAACAGAACTTGGCAACTGAGACAGAAGGAGACCCAAAGTGCCTCCATGGAGGCAAAAGCAGATGGAACACTATCTAACCATTCCCAGACTGGAATGCAGATCAGACCTGTTGGCCTCAGCAGGCATATACTGCCTCCACCAGTTTGAACCAAGATAGTAGCTACTCCACTTGCCCATCAAAACAGCTGCGGAATGTGGTAGCAGACTAGGGGAACTGTCTGTGGAGGACAAGATGTTAGAGACATAGGAAGAGATAGAGTATGGGAAGGGACAGCCAGCAAGCAGTGTACACAGGACCCAAATGAGTAAACAATTGCATTTCGTTAGTGGTGTTATTCACAGAAATTTCTGCTAAAATACCAAGTTCTGGGCTAGATTATACAATTCAACAAAAACACCACACAGGAACCTGTCACCAAAGGATACCACCTAGCATTCTAGCGTACTCTTGGCAATGGCATCCTTGTAAAATGAAGAAGCTGGCAGAACATATAACATCGATGTTGCTTTCAGAGAACATGGCCATTGTCTCCTCACAAAGAGCTGAGCCCTGATCCACACACTTGTAGCAGAGCTGTAACAAAATCATAGTATATGAGTCTTTTTAGCAGTAGACTTCTATAGCACAGCTACTCATCTGGGTGCAGTTAGAGTGCTATTAAAATGCTGTGCTGTCTTAATACCTAAATAACTGTATTGGGGGTAGGTACTGCTCTAATAATCCCAACTTAGGTAAAGTAGTACCAGGTTTGGGGACAGAAAAGCTCTTAGAAAAAAAGATTTGAAAAACCAACCAAGAAAATATTATGAGTTCCCAAAAAGTTGAACCTTGTGTGTATTAAATTTCATCTCTGTTTTGACTGAAGCTCAAAACTGGTCTTGGAACCAGATGTAAACTTTAGTATTATTATGGCTTTTTAAATGCTGAACAAGAAAAATACCATTTGCTTCAGTTTTCCTGGAACCGAAAGAACAGTGAGAGATGGCAGAGCAGGTTCAAGTTCCAGCTGATTATTGTATTCATTAGAAATGGGCTGTCTTAAGCAAACAATATAGGCAAACCCTGGAGAAAGCAGGGTGAGAGGGTTTGGGTTTTTTCCTTTGTATGATTTCCCCCCCAGCAGATTAGATATTTGGAACTATTTCAAGACATTTTTCATTTGTTGGTAAATAGGTGTGCACTTGTTCTGGGGTTTTAGTCCCTAACTATTCGCTTTATCCAAGGGAGAAAGGCAAAAACATAAGTCAAGCTCAAACAATAAAACCTCAGCAATGGGTCAGGCCAGTTATTATTACATGATTTCAGGCTTTGAAAGGTCATTTATGTTTTCCAAGTTGGATTTATTTTTTACACTTATTTGTAGTATTGCCTTGCTGTGTTTCATAATGTCAAGGAAAATGTCTGGTTTCAGGCCCAAAATATCAAAGCAACATTTTCAAAATCACTCAGCACTGAGCCAAATGTTTTCCTGTTAGAGTCAGTGGTAACAGTCCCATGTGCCTTAGCAGTCTTGGGCTAGTGCTGAACGTTATGGAAATCCACCTTTGTTACCATTTTTGCAGGCAGGCTGCACTTCTCCGTATTCCCCTTCCTTCTCCTCTTCCATAAGCTTATTCGTATGTGGCAAGATTTCTAGTATGAAAGATAAAAGCATGACACTTATGAGTCCTGGATTTACTTCCTATCCTTCCTAATGACTATAGGTTAAATCACAGGACTGTTTTATGCCTCAGTTTACACCTAAGTGACACATAAAATCCCCATGTCAGAGGGCTTCACAGTTCACCAACACCTGGGAATGACAAAACTGCTGCTTAAGCAAGTGCTAAGTATATATTATGGAATAAACTGTTCTGTAGTGTTGCGAGAAGTAATATAGATGAAGCCGATGCAATCTGGACATATGTCTCCATCTGTGCCTCCATGTTAGGGAGTTATTCTGGATGATACTGACTACAACAACTATGAATTCCCCTAGCAAGGAAAATCAGGCTTTAAAAAATTTGATAAGGCGAATCTATTGTTGATATACCCTTCCAAGTGGCTTTGCCATTGGCTTTGTCATGATGAAGACAAAAAAGGGGGCACAGAAAAAATTAATTTGCTGTTCTAATAACTGATTCAAAGTTAGGGTTTTTTTCATGACTCATCTCCCGGTCAGCACACTAGTGAAACACATCTGTCTGCTGCAGCAGTAGGTAGAACATGCTCGGTGCCATATTCTTAAGGATAGCTTTTTTTTGCCTACTCTAGAGATACCTTATGTCTACAGTTGTAAGTATTGCCAGGTAAAAAAACTGTTAGCACTCAGATTCTCTAATCCTCTAGACAAGATAAAAAATCCAACATCCCCTATCGTTGTCTGCCCTGTCCCGTACCTTGCATTACTATCACATCAGCTTAGAATAAGCTGGTAAGCGTACAATAAATGTGTTCTCTCCACTACTTCTATAAGGCAAGAATATTTCCTTCAACTTGTATTCGATAACCTTGGTTTATGAACATTATCATTCTTCCTAATAGCCTGTTTTACTGCAGAGAAGAATTGCTGTGATATAAGGGTATGATCCACACGTGGGTTTTTTTTGTGGTGAGTGTTTGGTAGCATAGTGCCATTAGGAATATTGTTCTTCACCCTGGATAGATGTGCAGTACTGGCTGAAGCAGCTCACACACCTCATGGGCTCCCAGAGAACCTGATAAATTAGAACTCCTTCTAGAAGAATATTTCTTCCTACTGTGATACTTGTACAAATTCCTCTGTCATGCTAGCTGGAAGCAGGGAACAGAGAAAGGTTTTGGCCCCAGGATGATGAAGCAACGAATAAAATTCTGGTCCCAGAGCACTGCTTTTAGTGAGGGTAGTTGTTCAGTCAGTGTATCTCAAATTGTGGTATCCATTTGTGGAGGAAGGTAGGACTGCTTGTTCAAGGTCTTAGATTTCACGTGAAAGAGCAGGGATACTGCTTTTAAGTTATTGCATGTCTTCCTGTTTTCTTGCTTTTTAAAAAAATAACTACTTGAATTGTACCTTCTTTGTCCTTGTTTAGGGACACAATCTAGGAAAAGGCATGAATTAGAACCATGTATAGGTAACCGTAAGTTTTAGTTCATTACTTCTGAAATTAATAATACCAATTGACATTAATACACATTTATTGACTGGAGAAGATAGGGAGTCAGAGGAGGAAGGGAGATTGTTTCACTGGATAAGATTAAATCTAAGACTCTGGTTTAATTAGAGAAAAAAGGAAAATCACTGGCTCGTCCTGTTCGAGTTCTTAGCCATAAAAATGTTTTATAATATCGGAAAGCTATGGCCTACAAAAATTTAATATTGATTGATCCCATTAAAACTTCTGTAGGTGCTCCAGTTTACACGGAGAGGAATAAACCTTGTGCTCAGGATCATGTTTGGCAGTGAGTATTTGCAGGATGTAGCTCTTGAACAATAAAGCTCAGCAATACTAACTTAATGATTTGGTTTTGCTGTCAGATGGTCATAATTCCACTGAATCTGGGAATACAAAAATCTCAGTAGTAGTGCACTTTTTAATTTAATATGATCTGGAAGATCTTATGAATTTTAAAATATTTCTTTTTCTAGCCTGATTGAAAGACTAGTTAGTAACTTCACTTTCTGAGGGAAATCAAAGTACACATTTGTGCAGTCTCCAGCCGAACACATTTGGGAGAAAGAAACAACAGTCTGATTCCTCCATCTCATTTGAGCTGACCTCCCAAACATCACTGCCTAAGCCAGGAGACCAAATAGGAATCTAGAGGTGATCTTATTTAGGGCCTTCTTAATGAGATTGAATTTAATGTGTTCCCTTTGTTGCTAAAATTTTCTTTTGAATTACTTTTCCATACAGTTATTAACTATGTTGTCAGGGCTTATATGTCAAGTAAGAGAATTAAGCATATGTTTTGATGAAACTCACCAATTCAAAAATTATTTCTTAAATAAATTCACATCTTAATGAAATTAAGGAAGTTTGGTGTATCCATAATAATGACAACAGGTAGGAGTTACTGTCTGAGGGTCTGCAGCACTGAGACTTTTGGCAAGCTGGAGATTCTTTCTAATCTGGGATGCTGTAACCACAATGGCCCTTCAGCCATTTGGAAATGCTAATGTTTGCAGAAATGAGCTGAGTGGTTTACCATGTCTTAGATAATGCATTTAATTTTTATGTCAGTGGGCCATTGATTTTATAATTTTTCTTTGTTTGTTATTTTGTATTCTTTATTTGTTGTTCATATTTTCGTATTTCTCAGTTAAAACCATCAAACATTGGCAGTAAACTAACTGAGAAGCCAAATGGCTCAACTCTCTCAATTTTTCTCACCTGCTCCTGGATGGCACATAGAGAGGAAAAGAAATAGTAGATCAAGATCTTGGTCTCTATACTATACAATAACTTTCTTCTTTCAGGGTCACCTTCTGTTAAAAATCTGCTCCTTTATTTTGACTTTAAAAGGGGGGTAATTTCACATTCAGCATTCTCTCTTGGCACTTACGGAGAGATTTTGAAAGGTATAAATGGCAGGTAGACACCTAATTCCCATGGAAAGTGTCTGTAACTCCACCGTAATGTCAGTCAAATTGCGCTGGAGATGAGATTGCTCACTGCCTGCACGAAACACTCCTATAATGTAGGAGTTTGCGCACCAGGTATGTGAGCCACTTCAGAGTGATTTGTGTCCTGACACAGTGGTGGGGGCTACTATTGCCAGTGATGATACCATCTGACAGAGCTCTGACAAGGGTCAGAACTAGGTATCCTGCTGTAATGCACACTTCTTATTCCTCTTAAGGTGATTCCTAGAAGTGTAGGATATTAGGATTTTTTTCCCAAAACTGGGAAGGCTAAGGGAGGGTTTGTACTACCTTCTTGCTCCAACTGATTAACTGGCATGTCGGGCACTCCCACATCCCAAGATATGGTTGCCTGGCCCCCTAAATTAGCCTGGAGCTGCCTCCTCTCTGCACACTGTCTTAACCTAGAGGTTGTTCTGCTGTCCTTTACAGCCTCTCACATCCTGCTGCTCTTGGGCAATGTGAAGGTCATGCGAAACTCAGAGCACGCTGAATTTTACACATACTCACATGCCTAAAGACATTGTAGAATCAGGGTCTTCCAACATTAAAATAAATTGCTCTTCTTAAAGAAGACATAATTATCTAGTCTTCACTGAAATCAAAGCAATTAGGAAGGAATAAGCCAGCAACAGCAATAATCCTTTAATTCAAAGGCAATTTCTTAAAAGCCCTATGTAAAAAATGCTTGAAATGGTTGGCTCTAGTCCTTAGAAAGCCCCACGCAACTATGTCAGTATAAATCCTCACTTGGAATTTGCTTAAGCAACTTCTTAGCCTGAAGCACATGACTGCCCAGACCAGTCACATGCATGACATTAAGATGCCATGTGCACAGTTTGCTACAGCCATCGCCATCTGGTGTAGAAATGATGAAGGGTGAGGTGATGATTGTTGCGGGCCGTGAGTAATGAAGCAGGACCGGGGCTCATTACCCAGTCTGTTGAAATGAAACACAACCCAGTCAAGTGCACATTCCTGGGCTATTTATGAACCTTTCCATCTCTCCATCTCCCACCTGAAGATGACTCACACAGCTACATGCCTTAGGTGGGAAGGTGTTTCATGCAGAAGGAGACCTGCTGGGCTTTCCACTCTCTGCCCTCTGGTGGTTTCAGAAGCCTGCTGAAACGTGATATAAACATGGCTTTATCTTGTGCAGATGGGCAAAGTATTTTTCTCTTGCTATTGTGTCAAAGCGTCATGTATAATTTAAACAATATTTATAACATTACTAGAAATAGTCAAATTACTTTGTTTTGAAATCATATAGAACATGGCAAAATCAAATGAAATTAAAGTGAAAAATGCCCTTTAATTTCAGCCTGTACAATCAGACGCGCGTGTGTGCAAATGGATTAACATGCCAAAAACATAACTTGAGGCTAGAAGTGTAACATCACTCAGTAAATTAACATCAATAATTATAAGCTGTAAACAGTAGCAGATATAATTAAGATTTGAGGCCCAAGGGTTGTATATGCCTGGCTGCAACTGACATCATCAGACACTGTGATCTTGATGTTCAAGTCCCCTCCGGAGACAGCAAAGTTACAAACATTACCCTACATGGAAATAAAGTGTCAACATATTAGGAGCATTTGTGAAGTTCCCCTCTCTCTCTCTTTTAAAAAAACCACAGTGCTCTTTCTAAAAGATGAAAATAAGAGTTTTCAGTTTTCCTCTGTGTGATTCCATTGTAGCGCCTGCTCTCCTTGCAGCTGAAGATGTGTCAGAACATCATGTCAAAACATTATTTTTCAAAGGGTTAAATTAAATGAGTTGTTACAGTACCCTGCAGATAGAAAACTATCCCAAAAGAGTAGAGGATATTGCTTTGTTAAATTTGTAAGGGGGGAAATAAAGAGGAGAGAGGGGAGGAGGAAAGGGCTAAGATAACTACACTGTGAGCTTCTGAGCTGTGTGGAAAGAAAAAAAAACAGGCACTTGTGTTTGAAATATCATTTCAGAGTTCTGAATCATAACAACAACAACAACAACAATAATAATAATAATGAAAAAATAGCCAGGGTAGGGGTTTCAAGTGAAACTATTTGAGTGTTTTTCAGGATGTGGAGATTATTGGTACCTTTAAATGGAATATTCAGAGCTTTGCAGAAAAAGACATTAGAGAAAACAATTGAGTACTCATCATTATGGGGAAAAAAACCCAGTCTGTTGTTTAAGAGCTAGTGCTTCAGCAAAGAAGGCAGCATCAACAGACAATTGGTTCGTGTTTTGAACTGAGGACTGGACTGTGATTGTACATTTTGTCAGTATAATTTGCCTTTAGAGTTACAATTTTCAATGAAGTATTCGTATCACTGATACTCCTTCTGTGGAAGTCCTTACACAAGTACAAAGTGCCTTATGTTGTGTAGAATTTTCCCTTTCTCTAGGAAGAACTGTTTGTGTTATTTGTGCACTCAGAGGACAGCGATGTAAAGGCCAGGCTGCTTTGGTAGGGGTGGGTATCAGAAATTACTCCTGTTCCAGGTTCAGAATGCCCCTTGTTTCTGCACATAACCCAGATATGAGACATGGGACAAAGAGGAGAAATTTAAGTGCTGACAGAACTTGGCTGAGACACATTGAGGTATGTCTAGTTAGTTCTGTTCTTCACAATGATATAATTAATTCCAGGTGATGGGAGCTGCCCTCTTTGTACCACTGCAAGATAGTGTTTGTATTTTACTGGCAGAGCAGTAAAAGGTGGCCTAAGTGTCCACGGGAGAAAGGACCAGGAATGTAATTTTGTCCTTTAAGTCAGGGAAAGTAAGTCTGTGCTAGCAGTTCTGGAATCCGCACTGATGTGAATGGGTCCTGGGTGATGTTAGGGTAATAATTCCAAAGACTTAAATATTTGCAGCCTCTCTGTGTTTGTAGGGTCTGCGTCTCAGGTGCCTTTGAAATGGTCCTATCAGGGTTTCAGCAGAGCTTGTAAAATTCACGAACTGATACAGCAACCTGTTACCGACACACTTTTACTACAGAGGGAACCTGTGCCATGTTAAACTGTCTCTCACTCCAGGGAAACATGAGTGCAGTAGGTATGTCTGCTGTAGTCCATAAGGCTGCACAGGCACTGAAAACATGATCGTAAGTTGCTTGCTGGTTAGGGGAGGAAAAACTCCTTTGTGCATTGTAAGACTGAGCCCAGGTGGACACATCCAGTCCTCAGGGTGGAGTTGATACCAGACATGGGACCAGTACAGACTCATAGCACGGCCCTCTCTCTGTCATGTTTAATAACCTGCTGGGGAACACCCTGAACGCAGTACTAGCAGTCTGTCTGGCGCACTGCACCATGTGGCTGTACCAGCTATCTCAGAGCCTTTCCTAAGCAGTCCAGTAATTGGTCTAAATGTGCTTTTACTCACACAATATAGCAAAGAATAGACAAGTCTGATCATAAACAGAAATGAATATAAATCTCTCAAAGAAAACAGCCGTTGAAGAGTGTTGAAGTTGTCCTGTCAAGCAAAACAGAAGCAAAGCTTTCAGTTCTTGACTTAACAAAAGAGCGGAAAGCAACTGAAGCTTAGCAGAATTGCTTGCCTGTCTGTAGTGATCCTAGTGGTTTGTGGGGAGGCCACATCTTAGGAACTTATTGCTGGTAACAGGCACATACAAAAAGGAGGTTGGAAAAAATGGAGTAACGAGTTTGTCTTGATCCTCCTGAAATATTTTTGTTTCCACTAAAAGATACAGAAATGGTCATTTCACAGTAAGAAACTGCTTGGCCAGGAAATTATTATATGAGGAATTTTGCTTCAGTGGTTGATTTTTTAAAAAAAGGCAACCTCAAACCAAGGCTGCAGGCTGGCTGCATTCTTCCTCCTCTTCCTCCTCCTCTACTCACAGTGCCCTGTCATGTTGATAGAGCTGTGTGCATGTGCTCAGTGCCCGGAGACGTGTGGAGGTGGAGGTTGGCAAGGCAGCAACATGCACAGTCTACAGTCACTGCATGGCTGCAGCTACTTATAGCCGGGGCTGAGGAGCTGACTTGGTCTGGAAGCCCCAGGCTGCTTGGGAAGAACAGAGACTGAGCGAGCTGCTCAGCTATTTCCCCCCTCCAGTCTGATGTTAACACCCTCATTCTGCCATCTTGGACTATTTATTGCCTACTTTACCCATATCACCCTCTAGCCCTGCCTGGAAGTCAAACAAGGTGAAGACAGCTGAAGTGTTACTCTAACTTGCAGCACCTCTATAAATCTCTTAGTAAAGAGCCAGTGTAGTTTTACAAGTGCGATGTCTTTTTATTTTATTACCCAGCATGCAGTACATGAAGCTGTTTTCCCAAAATGTATAAATTTAGTGAGGGAGAAAACCCAATCTTTCCCATCTCTCTGCCATCAGCTGCCTTTCTGAGATCAAGAAGCATGTGGAAATGCTTCCACTGCCTAAATTCTGAATGACTATAAAATAGGTTAAAAGTGCTACTTTGTACTGTAGCACTTTACAAAAGTGTGTTTTGTTTGACAGGACTTAATAAAAAAATCTTTTAATCTCTGTCACTGTGGGTAGGTGGGAAGGCCAAAAAGTCTAAATGTTTTAAAGGAAAATTTTAATTAGTATGTAAATTTGACTTTCTGCATTAAAATGTCATTTACTAAGTAAATGTTGTTGCACTGGAAGTTCAGATATTTGATCATTTTCTGTCAAGGTGCCTTTGCAAATTTCCTGAATGTAATAACAGCATTTCAAAAACAAAATGAAATTCTCCTTTTGTTGCAATGCATTGGGTATGCTCCACCAAAGGCTATGTGACTAGAATATCTTATATCAGCCACCAGCTTATAGTGCTGTTTCTCTTTCCCCCAATTTGCAAATTCTGTTCTCCTCTCAGTGCCCGCAGAGTTTTCCTGAAACAGGGGAGCCGAGAAATATACCCCTGCATGTCATAAATTTAAATCATTGAAGCATACCAACAAAATGATTACAAAAGCTATTGTAGTCATTAAAGTCAAAGGAAGTAGTCATTGAGTTATTGTCAATTACCACTGAAGGTTACAACAGTGATTAGCATTTACAGTATTTGGAAAAGACTTATGCACATTTTGACAGTTAACTAATTTCATTGTCTCAATAAAATACACATATTCCTGTCTGCTGAAGAAGGGCACGAACAAGATCAATGGTTGAAGGCCCAGCCTTGCTTTTAACATAGAGAAAAATAATGTTCTAATATAAAAGTGATGAAAAGATAATTGAGAGGGGAAAAAAAGGGGAGGGGGACAGAAAATTTAGTAAAGGCAGGAAATTCCAAGTTTAGTTTCTTTCATTCAGTGACTGTGGGGTCAGTGGCTGCTTCTAGCTGCCACTGAATGAATGTACTGTCTCAAACTACACCTTATATGGAGCTCTTCAGGGATCAGAAAACATTGCACATGGGAGCCATATGTTCAGCGCTTGCCATCGTTTATTGAGAGCTGAGGTTCAGGACTGAAAACTGACTTAAACATCCATATTTAGAGCTCTTAAGTACAAAATAAGGTACAAATTGTCATGAAAAGTTGAAGACAGCAGAGAAAAAGCTGTGACCCAGCACAGAAGTGGTTTTGGGAAAGACAAAAAAAAAAAAAAAAAAAAAAAAGTGGCTGGCGGAATTCATTTTCTAGCAGTGCTGAAGAGCCTGCCCTGCTGAATACATGATCCCTTACTAACAGCTGCAATGTAAAGGTCTAACAAGGCAGATGAATGTAAGGGCATGAAGGTTTATTCTGAACTATGTGCTCACTCTATTGGTCAAAGGCCAGGGGAGAACCTCTCCAGTGTGGAGGGTAAGGGACTACTCTTTCCACCCTTACTTCATTTTACATAGGAGCAAATTTGCCTGTCATATCCACAGACATGGTAGAGCACGAAAGTAACGTAGCCCTTGGTAGACCTTTCAGTTTTTGTGTACGTGTCTGTATAATTTCAGAAACTGGATGTCCCACATGAGCATAAAATGTGTGATTAGGTGTTCCTGATCTGGAGGCTTCTTGCAGTAAATCTAAAAATTATATGTAACCTATTGCAGCTATGGTGAGGTGTTCTCAGTGTTCCTCACAGTCTCATGCTAATTTGCTCATACACTTACTCTTATTGTCACCTTGGCTGGAAGCTTCTGCAGGTCCATGAAGAGTCACTAACCTTCTGATCTCAAAGCTGCCATTCACGTCAGGGTTGAGACATGTTAGCAGGAAAACATGCCCTATTAATGCCTGTCCCTCACCTTTGAATAAATACCAGACGTCAGTTCCTGCCATTGTTAATTTGGCCCTTTTGATGAGCATGAAATTTGTGTGATGAAAGGACCTATAGTGGATTTTTCTTTTGCATAATAGACATTTTGCTTGTTAAAAAAAAGACAGACTCCATTGCATATGAATGTTTTCACTGTGTTAGCAATTTTCATATCTTATTGGCAATGTTCTAAAGCAATGAAGATTCAGACTGCTCAGATACCCAGAGATCCTCATAATTACAACAATGACTGCTGGAGCATGAAAAAAAGTAATTTGGCAAAATGGCCATCTTGGCTTCCTCTGTCTCATCCTCCCCTCTCTCTGACTTCCAAGTCCTGTTTGCTCAGTTTACTAGACAAACACATTGTTTGCTATTTGCCAGGGCAGATGTTTGTTTAATTCGGCACCTTCTGCTTCCTTCCCGAGACTGAGGAAAGTCATACTGCTCACTGTATTTTCTTTTCTGTTTACAACACCTCTCCACCGCCAGCCAAGGTGCAGAAAAGAGGAAGGACAATGGTCGCTTTGAAAATTATTTATTCAGCTCATGAAAGTGATTCCATGTGCTAGCATTTCTAGGACCTTAACCACTGTCTCCTGTATTCTATAAATGGCACATAACAAAACACAGAGAACATCTAACTGGATTGTCTCACTGTGCAAAGAGGCTGTATCCAGCCATTGAATATCTTTATGTAGCAAACAAACCCTCCTTTTTTGAAAGATCATGAAGATCCCAACTTGAACTGACTCATGCTCTGATCCAGCTGGGTCCTGCTTGAAAAATCCTGCTATGGAGAACTGTTACTGCTCAAGAGAGTGGTTGCCTTGTAGTCTGGACTAACTACTATGCAGAGTCAGACTGGCTGCAGAAAGTCTGCATAAAACCTATGTGTCACTTTAGTGCTGATTTGAGGGCTTAAGAGGTGCAAAGACAGGGAACTGGCTTTCTCTGTCAGAAGACATCTTACCTTTAGTAAGGCCTGAGAGAGAATGGAGAAACAGCTTTACAGACCAGCATATAACTCACTAGATACTGTAGTGTTAAGACTCATCTGTGTTCTAAATGAAACTGTTGCCACTGAAGTCCGTGTTCCAGGAGTCTCGGCAAGAGTTTGGATTTATTCCTACCCCTTTATTCCTCCCTTCCATCTTTTTTTGTGTGGCTGGCACAGTGTGCTTTCTTCTTCCTTGCAAATTCCTTCACAAATTTTTGGCTTTGTGCATATCTCCTCTACTTCTTGCTTTACTCATGCATCTGGTTTCTTTAAAGCTCTGTGGCTTTATATACCTTCCCTCCACAAAGGATGGCTTTACATACCAAGCAGCAGATCAGAGAACTTAACTCTAAATGGATCCAATACAACAAAAGGATGAAGAGATGTTCTTGTTTTACTTTAATAAACAATATAGTACCATTGTTCCTGATCACCTTGTGAATTTTCAACATATCCAGAGATAATGACTGGATTTATATATATCTAACTATCAATGCAGAACTGGGCTTTTATCTACGTGCTCTATGTACCCATTTTTCTGTAAATAAAGAAGAGCTGTGATTGTCATCAAAACCATTTGTTGCAATTTGAATGCCTATAAATAATGAATAGGAGATGCAGGTTATTCATTATAGACTGAAAAAACCAATATATATATTGGCTTGTTACCCCTTTGCAGAAGCCAGGCAGAAACTATCTAGGTTTTGCAGTATGGAGCTGACATGGTCATGAGTGAGTTGTCTAGGGCAGTGCTGCCGGTGATTTACACTGCTGCATGCCACCTGGCACTGCAGGCTTTCCCGATAGTGCTGTTGTATTTATTCCTGCTGTGCTATTAACTAACAGACTTACTGGAAACTTCAGCAAACCTTGCTGTGAGTTTCACATTTCTATTTTACTGCAAACTTCTTCACTTTTCTAGGTTGCAGTCTCAGACAAGCCAACAGAAGCGAGAGCTTTGTGAGCATTTGCAGTTTGGTATATTATTTTTATTTTCTCAAGAGTTTTTTGTCTCAAGAAGTCACTTTGGAATTAGTTCTGCCTTTGATCCACTGGAAAAATTCTTACCTGCATCATCACAAGTTTTCTTACAAGAAATATTCCTAATTCATGGAATTGTCTTATTAGCTTCATGTGGCATCTTCTGCACAGCTGGAATAACCTTTCTGAAAAAAAATGCCAAAACTACCCAGTGGAACAAGTTCTACAGTTGTTAATAGTACTGAGAGCTTTCAGGGACAAAGAAGTGGTGCCAGTGTGACTTGGAACTGAATTTGGCTTAGCATTCTCCAGAAGAGTGAATCAGAGCCTTGTATATGGCACCAATATCATTCCCTTGATTCCTTTTCTGTCTCATTCTTATCATATCCTTCTTATTTCTTGATTTTATAGCTGCCATATACTGGACAGACAGTTTCAAAGATTTTCATATTATAGCCCTCTAAATCTTCCATTCTTGGCCATCATATTGTATAGCCAGTTAATTTAATAAACCCTTTCTGGTTTAGATCATTGCCCCAAGAAAGCAGCACTCTGTTTTCTGTCTCATTTTCCTAAAAGATCAGAATATGTCTAATGCTGTGGTGGTTCTCTGTCTTCATTCTTAACCATATCTGCAGTTTTAGTGTTGTCAGCAGATATGAACATCTTACATTTGAAATTCTTATTTAAACCATTCAGAATGGGTATCTTTGCAACCCCCTCAATAGTCTTTGATAACAGATGAGGTTATCTCTGGATTTGTGGTATTACTTTTTGAAATCTGTGGGAATTTATGAAATGCAAACCTTTTTCATGATTTTACCTAGCTGGAAAGGTAAAAGACAAGATGTCTGTTGGAAGTGATCCAAAACACAGTGACATCAGTGGGAATCTTCCCACAGACGTCAAGAGCCTGTAAAGCGCCAGTGCAAATGTTGTGACTGATGAACAGAAGATAGCTGGGAGATACCCCTTTTGGCCATAAAGACTTTGTGATGCAGCTAATTTCAGTTTCTTAGACAACACGTGTGTGCTGAAATATCTAACTCCCTAAAGCATAATTATTCTCTTCACTTCGTGACTCCTTCCAATAAAGTGTAATACAAAATGCCTTCAAAAAGGCCACCAGCCAAATTCTTCTCTTGTTTATGTGTTCATAACAGATCAGTGAACAAAATTCTCCTTTCACTTCCATTGGTATGAGAGAGGTAACTCCATTTAAGCCTAGTGAAGGACTACTGGGGGGAAAAAAAAACATTTTATGAGAAACAAAAGTAAGCCTGATGATTTCAGCTCAACTGCATAAATATAAGTGAAGGCAGAATTGAGTCCTTATTATTTCCTGTCTACTGCATTTCTCTCATTTTGTCATGGCAGCTGTGTAGATGGAAACTCCCAAGATTTCTACAGCCAAGTCATCTTTCACCAATAAAGCTATACTGACTCACAGATTAGACTGTCCCACTAAACCTGACAAACAACATTTAATATGTCTCAAATTGCATCCAGGCAGATATCCCTGTAAACTACTGTCTCTACCATGCAGATGTTTCCCATCTATTTAGGAACAGCTTTGATGGTCAGGCGAGAGGCTTGCCTGCTCTTATGCACTTTGGAACTCACAGAGACATGGTGGGCTAATGGTGCACCCAGTTTTTTCTCTCTTCAACTGTTTCTGTGCATTTCAGAATTATGTTGCTGCCATTCCAAGGGGAAATACGCTGGCGCTGTCTATCATCCTCCTTTGTAAAGACAGAAGCAAAGTGAAGCTGTGGTCGGTCTTTGAAGGCTTCCCTAGGTGACTCCCACTGAGGCTGACAGGGGTCTCCTGTGTTTCTGAAAGAAATATTCAACATTTTTTCCTAATTTTCCTTTTCCCCCCTTTAATTTTCACAGAAACCATTCTCTTTTACCTTTTGCTAGCAAAAAAATAGAGCTTTTGAACAATGTGGGGCTGTTATTTGCTGTTCTGTGTTTCTTTTCCTCTTCTAACTATTCTTTTAACTTGCTCCAGCCTTGGGTTTTTTTCAGACTAGCTCTCCCCAGTCTGCCTCCCTCCCAGATTGTTTGTGTTTGAAAGACTTCTACATTTTGCTGGTGCTAATCTTCACATCCTCACTTATTCCCATTGGCCTCTGTTGCCCTTTCCTGTTGGGATGGATTTCAGTTGTATCCTCTCCAATTGTTCTTTAACTTTTTCCAGCTCTGTGCAGTCAGCTTTCTGGTGCACCATAGGACTCCAAATTGAAATTCCTCTGGGCAGTTCATATTTCCTTAAATTTCCATAAGGTGAAAAGCATTTGGGATTCTTGCACGGAGGAATATTTCAAATGTAACAATAACCCTGTCCCAGATGTGCAGAGGTCTGTATCAGGAGAGCAATCAACAAGATGAATGCAGCACAGACATGCTTCCTTGGTTATTCATATGTGTATCTGATTGACCTATATGACAAATCAGCCCTTGTGCAAATACAGGTATTTCCCTACCTAGCAGTGACACCAGAGGACTGCTGACCAAGCTGCTGTAGGATTCGGTGGTGGCCAGGACTTCTCTCCACAGCAGAAGCCTTTACTACTGAGTGAAGGGGTAAGACCTTTTGCTGCTTGCTGTGGGCCAGCTGCTGGAAAAGCTGTTAGTCAGCACATTGCACTCATGTTTTACTCAGTTCACTTGCTCCAGTAGGTCCTAGGGATCATTTTTATTAATTCTTAAATATTAGGACTAAACCAGTGCAGATTTTGATGCATGATGCTACTTCCAAGGAATTCAATGGCAAAAATCCAGCTGAAGTCAGTGGCTGCAGGAAGAGCATCTGACACAAGCCAAGATATTCACAGTCAGAACTAGAGCTCTGGCCTTCTAGAGCTTGATGTTTGGAAGCAGACAGCAATCACAATGTGAGCAGATGCTCTGTCCTTCTTAACCTCCCATTTCCTCTCTTTTGTTCATATGTGCCAGAGATTCACAGAGATTTTTCAAAGGCAGGGCTTTTTTTCTTCATCCACTTTCCGGTGTTCTGCTTTGCTTGTTTCTTTCACGTTGTCTTAAAAAAGAGAAAAGTAAAACTAGTTCTGTGAGACTACAGGGAGGAAAAAAAATTTCTCTGGAGTCTCTTTAGGATCTTGGCTAGAAGCACAGCATTATGGTTAGCAACAAAAGAAACGTCATGGCTTCCAGCAAAATCACCATTTACTTCAGTTTGAGTAAGATTAGGCTAGGAAAAAGACAGCTGAGTTTAGTAGAGGAGAAACTGACTTTGGCTAAAACAATAAGCGGTACTCCAGACCTGCAATGACAACTGTTTAGATCCAAGACTCAAGGAGGTACTGCTTTTCCTCTGTTACCTTCCCCAGTGGATTCTGCTCATTATTCCAACAAGTTTAACAATCGCTCTTTCCCTCTCTCTCTAGCAAGATCTTTTGTCCATCCTAATTCAAACTACCCCCTTAACCGAAGCAGTGGAGTGCAGGTCCTTCAAATAAGCACAAACTGTAATTAGGTCGTATTCTGGGTAAATAATATGTGGGTGGGAAAAGGAAGAAAGGGGGAGGGAGGGAGCAAATGAAAGAAAGAGGCAGGGTTTTGGCAGGGTTACAGAATTGTGGAAAGCTTCTTGTAAGTCTCAAGCTAAAAATGGGAGAGGTTTGCATTAAAAAAGAGCTTTAATAGGTTCTGCAAATTGGCATTTTTGGTGATTAGGTAGACAGGCTTTTTTCATTTTTAATAACTGTTAATGCTGAAACACTGTTGTAACTCTTCTGTTACAAGCCTTACTTTCAAAGGGCAGCATAGGAGGGGATCCCCTGGAGCTGCAGGCCTGGGTGCTCTGGGGAGTGTTAATGCAAGTGTTAGCATCTGTTTGGCTTTGCAGCTCTGTGCTTAGCCCACCCCAAACTGTATTTGCACACTACTATGCAATTCACTTCTTGCGGCCTCAGTTTGGTCCAGAGAGAGTATACATTGTGGGCCGTTAGGCCGGTCCTTGACCCTGGGGCATCGTGGGGAGTTTTGCGCTATGGTGGTCTATGAAGTGGCACTCAGGAACCTGCCTGTGCTGCCAAGGCATAGAGACTGCTGCTCTCACTCTTTTCTCAAAAATTGCTAGACGCCTATGCGAAGAATGATCCCCTTCATAGGAATAAAAGGCAGCAACATATTATGCATGATGCCTTCAGCAGCTGCAGCCCAAACAAGAATTACATTCTCTTCACAGCCCCTAGCAAGCTGATCACAGGATGTGAAAGGCAATGTAATGTCCTTTTAAGGGGCCGAGCCCTATCTTCTCATGGAGCTATTGCTGTCAGTATTCATTTCTGGCAAGATCTTGTGCCTTCTCATTCCAGGATTCAGGCCCACTCATTCCTAAACCATCTGTTACTTTCAGCCTGCTGCTCCTGCACTCAGGTAGATAGACATCAGCCTCTTTTGAAGTCAGGTGCATTCTCAGGTATCTTCCTCTTCCCTGTGCTAGCTGGATTAGGAAGCCTGTTACTGTTTGGAGGCAGAGAGGTAAGAGATAGTAATGAACTTGCAGGCTAATGTCAGTATTGACCATCAGTGAATGCCTTTGTCATCTGAAATGCTTGATCTGTTATGTGACCACCCATATTGAAGCCTTACAAAACTGCTATCTTAGATACCCTGTCTAATCCCCTTCCTTTTATAATGATGGTAATAATGATGAAGGAAACAATAACAAGTGGTAATTTTGGTTCAGCCATGTCAACATGTTACTTGCCCCTGCAAGTGTTTTACAAGATTTTCATATCCTCTTCCAGCCACTAAAAAAGGAGTAGGACTAGAACTGCTAAACAGTATGAATCCTTTTTCTTCATGGCCTTCTCATATATATATATCTCTATCTATCTCCTGTATGTATGTGTATCTATATCTCTATATCTCCTGTATTTCATCAGTTTTTCTATGAGGATGTTATGGAAGACAGCACTGAAAGCCTTACTACAGTTGAGATAAACAACATCCACTGCTCTCCCCTCATCCACCAAGCCCATCATTTCATCACAGAAGATTATTAGGTTGGTCAGGCATGATTTCCCTTCATAAATCTATGCTGACTACCCCTAATCACCTTCTTGTCCTTCATCAGTTTGGAAATAGTTTCCAGAATTAATTGCTCCATCATTTTTCTCAGGGATTAAGATGAGGCCTGTTGTTCCTAGGATCCTCCTTTTTGCCTTTTTTGAAGATAGCGTTGAGATTTTTTTTGGTTTCTCCCAGTCCTCAAGAATCTCCCCTGATTGCCATCACCCTTCAAACATAATTGAGAGTGGCCTTGCAATGACATCAGCCAGCTCCCTCAGCTTTCATGGGTGCATGCCATCAGGTTCCCTGTTATTTTAAATGTTCCCTAACTTGATCCTCCTCTGCCCAGGGTAAGTCTTCCTTGCTCAGGATTTTCCCACTAGCCTCAGAGGCCTGGGATTCCTGAAGACAAATCTTACCAGTAAAGACAGAGGCAAAGAAGGCAGTGAGTATCTTGGTATCTTCCATGTCGTTTGTCACCAGGTCCCCTGCCCCAGTCAGTAGTAGGCCCACATTTTCCCTAGTCATCCTTTTGCAGCTGAATTTATTTGCTACTTAACTGATATGTTTAGAAACACCTGGGAAAAGGGTGTCCTTTACATGGAAAACTAAGACTTTTCTTGCAAGGTCAAAAACGGCCAAACTTTATTAATTGTTTTGGCTGAAAAATTGCCAAAGAACACAGAATAATTCAGGTTTTGGACCTTGTTTGTTTTGTGATGAAATAACAATAATGTTTAAGGAAAGCAGATTCTTTCCTAGAAAAGCAACGTTCTCCTTTGACAAAGGCTTAATGGAAAAAAGCAGTGTGTGCTAGGGATTTGTTTGTAAGCCTATCCGGAACAGAACTCTTTAAGATCAGTCCTTGGTTAGAGAGAAAGTGTGCCACCTTCCTCTTCAGTGATCACTCTGTCAGCAGGGTGAGTCTGTCTGAAGGCCTGCTTCTGATGTCAAGTGGCTCAAAGGAAATTCTGACTTGTCTAAAGGCCTCAGAGGAGACTGTGGGACAGATACACCCAAAAGAAAAAGCTACCTCAAAAGGCTGATGCTAGTTATGGTCAATATGCATGTGTTTCTTTTCAGTAGAATGGCATATGTTCTGCTTAAATTCTATATATGAGATTTTGGCTTCCATTGGAAATTTACAGGTTACCAAGAATATTGAATTCTACATTATCAGCTGTGGGCCCCAGATTCCAGTCTTAAAATATTAATGTCTAGTTTCCGCAAGCTGAATTGGCTGCACATGTCAGCTTCCTGTGTTCTGCTTTCCAAGTTCAGTGCTTGCCTAAATTTTACTTCTCTTGAAACATTTTTGTTGGTGTAATGAATGGAAAAAGTTTACCAGTGTGCTTAGTCTATAAATCTACGCTACTCTTTCTGAAGGGATAGATAGACAGTTTTCTTTACAGGAGACATTTATTTTCAGTATGGTTCTGATCCAAGAGTGTTACATAACATTTACAGACTGTAAAAAGAGAACAATCCCAGAAAAGATATTGCAAATATACATATACACATATATATGTACAACATGTATATATCTATATATGCACAACTGTGGAGAGGCATATGAACCCAAGGGAGATCATAGAACCTTCACAGCAAGCCCACGCTTGGTTGGTATGGCCACCTGATTTGCCCTATTCCTGAAACTTCATCCAAGAGTCAGAGACAAATCACAAAGAAGGTAGTTTGATGTTGACAGTCATCTTGAGTACTATTGACCTATTTGATTTCAGTGATACCTTTTACACAGCAGTATGTCAGCTGCTAGCAACCATCAGGTCGTTATAATGCTGTAGATAATACTTCTATGAAAAAGAAGTGATGCCTACAGATTGATCACATTGGCTAATTCAGTTGGCCTAGTATAGTAATGTCATTTTGACATTAGGTGCTACCTGGAATAGCCTTGAGCAGCAGAAGCTGTGACTCTGGAGACTCAGTTTTCCCATTCCAGCAATGTACACAAGTGTTCAGTGTTTGCCATAGAAGAATATATCTTGGAAGCGTTTTTTAGTAGATCAGTGGTTCTCTTAGACTCAAATCTTACTTTGAATTATGGTCTAATCACAACATTTGAGAGGGTATAAATTTACTTCTTTACTTTAGTACACCATTGGAAGAGACTTCTTCCTACCCACAGTACTAACTGGCTTTCATTTACAATGTGTCAATATTGGAAATTTTTATGTGACTAGAAGAAGGAGACTGAGATCACTGAACATGCATGAGCCATGGAATGGTAAACAAAACCAAAGCCTTCTTGCTGCTGCAGAATCTAGTGAGTACTTTTGAGAGACGGAGGGAACCAAGAATTAAATTTGATTTATTTTGCACAGGCAAACTCGAGACAATAGAATTTCCTTTGTTTTCATCTGTAAAACCAGTAGACAGACCAAGAAGGAATAGAGGTGAAGGGTTATGGAACTCATGTTTTTCTGCCCTCTGTCACTGTCTTCAGTATTTCTTGTTATCTGCAGATACTGCTTTCAGCACTGTGAACTTTGAATAAACAGGATTGTGGTGTCCTAAAAGAAGTGAAATAAAAAGTACTGGCAAATTTGAAAACCAAGTCAGGTCTGTGGTCTTTTCAGCTAAACTGGATACTCAGAGTAGACTTCATATATTAAAATAGTAAAACATAAAGATCTAGAGAAGACCCCCATGAGAATCTCTACTTTAACTACTAGTCTGCTTCTGCTTAATTCCATATGGGAAGAATAGTTTAATTAGTGACCTTCTTGTGTGATTTTAAGAGTAAAAAATAGATCCACTGCATATTTAGCAAATATTATAGCCATGCCGGGGCAGGGGGAACAGAAAAACTTTTCAGAATCTGTATAGTTTTTGGAAAGTTTATACTCAACTTTTTCTTCTGTAAACATAAACATAGCCAACATTTTACTGCTGAAACTAGTAATTTAAGCAACTTCTCATGAAAGCTTGAAGGATTGCCTTTCCCATTTGTGGCACAGAGCCTGTGGTTCCTATGCTTCAAATCAGTCAGTCAAAAGAAGGGAAAATATCTATGCATCTGCACATCCCATTATATCCTAACCTCTGAATGCAGAAATGGCATCTGAGTAGTGAAAAGCTGTAAAAGCCATTGATGAAAGCCTGCTATGGCTTATTATGAACTCTACCTGCCTACCTTGCTATAGTTTTTCATTCTTTCCACATGAACTGGAAGGACCACTTAGTACCTACCCATACTACAGTAAACTGCATTATTTCCTGTTGCAAACACCCTTTCACATTACTCACAAACTTTCCAGCTGCCAGACAAACTTTGTTATAGTCCATCTACTTCCCTTGGAATATGACATTTGAGGTTGTTTTCAGGGTTGCTCTACATAATATGATGTGACTAGATACATAACTATTTCCTTATAACATGAACTAAGCAAACACAAATTTAAAGCAAGTTATCCTGAACCCTGGGCCTCAAGCCAGTCTTTTTGCATCACCCCATGGGAGGTGCTCATCAGAAAGTAATACTGGCAATACGGAGAACTTCTTCTGAGATGGTAATTTGCTATCTATCTGGCCACAGTGGTATCAAGAACACCTGGCAAACATGCAGACAGCATCTACTTTGGAGCTCAGTCTGACAGCACAACCCATGACCTCAGTATGGATTGTGAGTGGGAAGTCTATGCAGTGTGCAGAGAGGCTTGGGAGGGAGGGCAAACATTTTTCACTTCATATATCATTGCTCACAGCTCACTCCTGGGATTCCACCAAGTCAGCCAATGCTAAAATGTTGTGGAAAATGAAATTTCCTGAGTTATTGGTTTTGGCAGTTCTAATCACACTGGACAATTGGGCACTGGAACTAACACAAAAGCTCCTCATGTTAATAAGAAAAAGACATATGTTTAGTAGCCTGCTCTGGTAACTAAGAGAAAAAAAAAAAGACTATCCTTCCAGAACTGAAGCAGATGCTGAATATTTTCGACATCCAGAATAGTCTGCATCTGTCTGTAAAGTAACATCAGTCTATGCAATACTGCAGCAATTATCAGAAAATGCATCACCTGCAGATTTGAAAGCAAGATGTCACATCACGCGCATTTCTTTGCCATAGCTGCTCTTTCCAACAGCCTAATCAATTGGAGTCTAACAGTAACCAAGGCAGAGAAATAATTAGGAGGCTGGGAAGGGGAAGAAAATCAGCCGGGAAAAATTAGTTACTCTCTCATCTTCAGTCTTCAGGAACTGCAGGCCTCAGTGTTTCAATAATCAGCCTCAAGCTCGAGAAATGCATGCTGCTCCATTCCTCCTCCCTGCAGCAACGTTGAGACAGAGGGTTTGGACAATATGCTTAGAGTCATAGAGCTGAATAATGCGTAGCCCAGGCTGATGAAATGTAGGGAAAGCAAACCTGAGTTCAAAACTGACATGAAATAGTTTTAAACCACCTCTCTTTTCCTGGTTTGTGGCTATAGATCAGAGCAGGACAATTATCTGTGTGACTGAAGGGCTACTTAGTCTTGTCCATGTGGAATCTTGTATTGTCCTGTTCACCTTGGTATCCAAACACTTGTCAACATGTGGCCACCACCAGCTTGCTCTGCCCTGTTGGGTCTAGAAATGGAGGATGCTTCTGGTCCTCAGGCAGCAGTGTAGAGGTGCAGGGGGAGTGTGTAGCTGTGCATGTTACTCCTGTGCTGAGGAAATCCCCAAAGCAGCTGTAAATGCAGTGGCTGAGCATTTTTGTTAACACACAGGCAGGCGGTAAACAATGAAAACACTTAGTTTAACTGATTAGCTCTTACTACCACTCTTCAGTTATCCCTGTAGACTGTCTAAGGATGACCTTGAAGTAGACCTTTCTTCCATTGCTCTGTCTCATACTCTTCCAGCTTTGCGCAGCCTGCCCTGATTTCACCCAGGCTTCCTCTGTAGTGACCGGAGCTGTCAGGAGGCGGCAGTGCTCCCCTGCCCACGCTGTCTGCAGCCTGCCCGGTTCCTCGGGTCACTGCCATTGCTCTTCTACTGCTGAGCCAGAGGTCATGTGCCCCCAACATCTGTAAAAACCCCAAGAGATTTCTCATCACAACTGTGCAGAATGAACTTGCTCCAATTTTATTTGCAACACTGGAGGGCCCTCAGCACTTTGCAAGATTGCAAATAGGAATCTCCATGTAACATTTCTGCGTACTGACTCATATCTGGACTTGTTTCAAATCAATAAATCCTCTATAGAATAAGCACCCCAACTCAAGCCCAAGACACACTCATCCTATTACTCATCCTCTTTTTGGAGCACACATAAGCAATATAGGCTTCACAACAGAATTAAAAAAACTCAAGCTCTGATGGATCAAAGTAGTGAATGGAATGGGAGCAGTTGTTTCATGACAGACTGCTGTGATGCTACCCACATACAGAGAAAGGTTCACTCAGAGGAAGTACTGGGATCATTTGGATCTGAGCTGAGATAAGCAGTGTCATTTCAGGTTTCCTAGTCAAATAATTTAAAAAAAAAAAACAACACAAAAAACCAACAAGCAAAATCAAACCCTTCTGTTGGAAACTACTGATGTGGAGACTGTATTTTCCATTAATAAAAAGTTGGAAAATTCCTGATATTTGCTTTGAAGCTCCAGCTCTGAAAGGGATGACCAGGTTATTTAATATTTTCATTGCCTTCCCATCTCGTCACATAATACTGACTAAAGGAATGTTACACTTTTCAACAGGAGCACTTGGGAGACACTATCACGGATAGCCTGCACAAACAATCTGTATTACTTTCAAGGTTCAGTGCTGATTTCTTTGTACTCTTCCAGCCTCCTAACACAAAGCTGTGAAAGGTTGGTCTGTGCTTCCACTAGTTTCAATGCTTCTAAACGTGAGCTTAAAAATATAGATGATCAGAAGGAGAACTGACTTTTTCACAGAGAGGTAGCCAGCACTCAGAGCTCAAGCCGCTAGTAAACCTAAAGGTCATAATCACCAAAACCAACACTGGGATCTATAAATTCTGTCATGCACATGTGGAATTTCTTGACTTGTAGTGGTACATTGATATCCTAAAGAACATCAGGACACCCTGTGCTACAGACTAATGTCAGAAAATCCCTGCCAAAGGGCACCGATAGTCTAAATAGATAATTTCAATTTTACTGAGAGACTGGTGCAGCCCAGAGGGTTTTCTTGCTTTCACAAGCTTCTGCTGGAAGTATTTTACAGATGCAACGCATGGAGAGTTGCCTCTCCCCAGCTGCCTTGGGTTAACTTGGGCAATCTGATGGCTGGAGTGGTGCTGGTCTGTGCCACTTGGACCCTGGCAGTCTGTGAGGCAGGGGGGTAGAGCAACCAGTGTGGTGGGAGGAGAGGGAGAGCATAACTTGAACACCTTGTTGCCAGATGCTCTGTTTTCTTTCCAGTCTTCACTCCCATGAAACAGGGGGACCAGTGGGAAGGTCCTGCCTGACCCCAAAGGAGGTGAGTATTTTTCTGAGTCATTCCTCTGTCTGGGCTTGATAGAAGGATCACAAACCTATGGTATTTGGTGTGGGGCAAACAAGTATCTCAATGTCTCCACTTGCGCCCACCATTTAAGTATGGCTGTGTCCTTTCCTATGTGACCTCCGGTTTCTTCTATGCCCAGTACAGTGCTGGGGTCACCAGATACTGGTCAATGGAGAAACGGAAAATGCCACTGTTGTTGACTGAGCAATAAATGTTGAACAGAAGCTGGTAGTAGTAGATGGCCTGGAGATTTGAAAAAAGTTCTACATTAAAAACATAATAGACTTTACAAACTGTCATTGAATGAGAGCACAGGATTACTGGCTGTACAGAATGCTACCTAGATTAATATTTTGGAATTGTTTTCTAAAACTTTTCTTTTTTTTTTTTTTTTTCCCAAAAAATTGCAACAATAATGCTAAGGAAAACCTCTTCAAACATAAAATAATTTCTGTTCTGTAGAATTTTTTGAATGCCAAATACCTGCTGAGTTAATCTTTGGAAGAACAAGAAAAGTTTGTTCTTTGTATATGTAGATTGTTTCGGGGTATTGTTTGATTCTGCTTTTGATAGGGGTCATGTTTCTGGGCTTAGCTGGATAGTTTGTTTGTTCCTATTCATTAAAAGGGACCCTGCAGCTATTTGGGGAGGGAGTGTGGTATTACATTATTATTGCTCCAAAAAGTATGGACAAAAATGTATTGTAAAAATTCCAAGGTTTCTGGTAGGAGTTCTCTCAGTAATAAATACTCTCAGTCTGCTGGAGTGTAGTTAATGTGCTAACATTGTGTTGGGCTAATTAGACAGATCCTTAAGGTACAGAGTTAAAATATACAGATAATTCTGGATATAACCTATTGGTACAGCAGTTTTGTGCAATGGATAAGGAGAACAACTACTTCCAGAGTCAGCCTTTACTTTGGTCACCTTGTCCCATAGCCCTTGCCATACCATTGCAAATAGCAATGCTTGTGATGCAGCAGGGTCCTGTCTCCCTGCTGCAAGGTAAAAGTACATTGATGCTGATAAAAGTTATTCATACCCTGGGGCGGGAGACAAAGGCTCTTGGATGAGATCAGCACTGCAGAGATCAAAACTTGTGAGATGTTCATTTAACTTGTTCTGGTTTGTATCAAGGCTGGGGGTGTAAAGCACCTTGCAGGGTTGTGGTTGATGGGCTTTACTTCTTCTACAAAAAAAGAAAAAAAAAGTGAAATTGTATTCTTTCTCTCTTTCTTAAGCTATGCAGTTTGCCTACAGAGGGACATTAAGTGAAATAACTCTACTTGTTCAGAAACAGCACTAGGCAGTCTCTTCCACAATAAAGTGCCTGTGCTCTTGACTCATTGTGCCCTCCCAGAGCAGAGCCCAATGATTTTTTTTTTCCTGTAAGAACCAGTCATCATAGGGGAATTACTCCAAGAGAGCCAGTTTATGCTGGAGTTGCTAATCTTTAGCAAATTCTTCTTGCCCACCTTCTGGTCAAAGCCACACCTATTGCACTGAGGCCAATATTTCACTTCCTCTGAGAAGTTCCACTCCATCTAGCCCATAGTTGACCTTTCAGAACCTGTGGAGCATTGCCATTATTGTCACTGGCCGCAATGCTTTTCTAGTGGTCAGCTTTAATACTTAGGTCTCTAACTCAGAGGAGACTGCAACTTGCAAGCTTTCTTTATTTGGCTTTGTCTATCTTCACTCTATCTAGCTCTTTAGTCATTCATAGGATTATCCCACGCTGCCAAATACATGTTTCCCCTACCACAGACTAACTTTTCCATGAAGAAAGTCACAAGAGATTTCAGCTTTGCTGTAATGCAGAGTAATGACAGCATAATAGCATCTAACCTCTTACAAAGTGCTCAGAAAACAGCGAGGTTGGCTGCGATTATTCAGTACTGTGAACTGCATTCCACTAAGCAGATAAAAACAAATGCCTAAGAGCTCTGAATTGATCAGAATATTTGTACCTCTAATTAGAGAAATCTTTATAACCCACTCTTTTTTACTGTGTTCCAGAGTCACTATGAAGAAAGTAATACAGAGACCACAGAATCTGTTCTGTTTAGGTACCTGTATTACTATTTTTGTAGCCCAATGTGGTTGGTGGTACCAAATGTGTATATAGCAGATATAGAGCAGTGTTTCATCACCACACTCATCACACAGGACTTTGTGTGTGGGGATAACAATATCTGGTAGCACAACACCAGAGAGAAGCGAATGAAGCAAACCTAGTACAATGGGTCAAATAAATCCTTTCTGTTGAGTAATGTCTGTGTTTCAGGTAGATAAATCTTGGCTTTAATGTAATTTGGAATTTTTAATTAAAACCTTGTGGCTTGCAAGTTTCATTAATTTGTTCCTTTCATAGTTCTGACCCACATGACTGATTCTCCACTCTTCTGCACTCTGTATAACTGTTAGCCTTGCACAGCATAAACACCTGCTTCCTGGTGTTGTGTCATTCTGAAGCAAAGGACAGTCCAGCTTGCAAAGATGGAATAGCACTTGTGGCAGTTTTTCAAATAAAACTGGGAAAAGGGGCATATGTTCAAAACTGTGAAATCTCCTCTTTAATTCTTTAATTTTTGAGGTTTTCCTTCAAATTCAGACATCTCAAGGTTTTGGTATTTTTTTCTGTTTTCGGTTTTGCTTCTCTCCTCTCACTGATTTTTGTCCCTAAACACAAAGGAAGAGCGAGTGTCAGGTATTTTGTTGTTCCTTTCTCTTTTCTATGCCGCTCTGTACGTTTCAAAACAGATCCAACATTTGTCTAATGGCAAAAGACAAAAGAAACCTCTGTCACTTCATAAACTCTGAAGCTAACAGCAAAAAAGAGAAAAGTGAAAATGAGAGAATTTAAAGCAAACCCAAAACTGTTCAAAAAGAAAAGAAAAAAAATTCTCTATTTTTACTGTTTATTGTCAGCAGAATCCCATCTTGTCTCTTTTTTTCTTGTATCTGCAGTAAAAACAGACTTCACCACAGATTAAAACCTCAACCCTGCAGTCTGACACCTTTTAGTGCCTTCCAGTGCTTAGGTAGGATTTTAATACTGGATATATAGTTAGCATATTAAGAATTATCATTACAACCATTATCATAACTCATGTTTCATTAGTGAGCAATGCTCAACATTCCTTTGGAAAGTCATTGACAGCACCACATTTGTAACTTCAAAGGACCATACTTGTAATTCCAAGGATCATATTTCCCTTTGACTGTGTATGAGCAAATTGCACCAAAGCCATCAGTCTGACCAATGGTAAAAACGACTCAGTTTTCCACTGAGTCTGGATATTTTGACAAATATCTTCCACTTAAACTATTGAGAAAACAGCTCTTTACTGCCCATGACCAACTGTGAAAATCAGCATCTACTCATATACTATGAAGGCAGTTAACCACTGACATAACCCCTCTCTCAAAGTTGTTACCACAAGACCAGATGCTCCTCTGAAAGCATAGCTTAAGCAGCACATGCTGCAGAAAGCACTTGATGAAATGCTATGACTTGTGCAATGCAGTCAGACTCACTGTGTCCCTTCTGTCCTTAAACACCAACAGGAGGCAGTGGCCTTCTGAGCTCCCTTCAGGAGCTGGGCAGGATCTGAGACGCTGGTATAAGCTTTCTGAACAAACAGCACGCTGTCCCTTTCTTTAAGAATGAAGTCTGTAGCAGAGTTGCGTTCTAAGCAGATGTGAAGAATAGCAAACTTGAAGAAGATAGAAATAAAACAAATTCTGGTAACAGAACAGACTTTAAATCAGAAGGCTAGTTATAAACAAGCAAATTTTTATATATATATTTATATATGTATAAAAAAATGTGAAAAATGCACCTGCACTTGGCATTGTCCATTCCAGTCCCTTGTGTGTCTAAAATTATGTCTACTCTCAAGAGGATTTCCTGTCCATTGCAGAACTGAAATCTCCTTGCTACTCTGAGTGTCCGTTGAAAAGAATCAGAGCTGCAAC
Organism: Haliaeetus albicilla; assembly: GCF_947461875.1. NCBI lineage: Eukaryota > Metazoa > Chordata > Aves > Accipitriformes > Accipitridae > Haliaeetus > Haliaeetus albicilla. Next base: position 6,691,598 of record NC_091484.1, read on the forward strand.
GGATATGTATTTCAAAGGCGAGAAAAAAAGATCATTTCTTACATCAATCTGACCTTGCAACCCACATGTGTTCTGCAGTTCTTACCTTCCTAGTTGCATCTTTTGTTAATGCTATATTTCTGTTAAGAGAGGGACAGACAGACTAGTCAGAAACGCACATAGCGCTGCAGTGGCAAGTTTGTGCCCATGAAGGGTAAGTAATTTTCTCTTGATTTTCTTACCTTTCTATATTTTTACAAATGCCAGGGTTAAGCAATGAATAACACAGGAAATGCCTGGACGCATGCAAATCAACAGCTTTGCCATCTACAACCCACTGCCGTTTGTCTTTGTGCACTTGGTAGATGTGGGCTGCAGAAATCAATGTGCTGAAAATGAGCACAAAGGTTTGCATCAGGAAATGAAGAACTATTTCTCTATTCTTTGTACTTTTTTTTTGTCCTCTCCTGGCTTTTTCCTAGCCATGACTCTCTATGGCTTGGCTTTCAGTCTCTTTCCCTTTCTGATTTTTTTTTTTTTCTGCCTTTCTATCTCACCCATATGAGTTCTCTTCTGGCCCTTGATGTTTGAGCAGTGTTATCGCTGACTCTTGTTGGACACAGCCCCATCATAGTGAGAAAGACCATGCTCCTAGCCCTGTGAAAATATCCCAGTGTGACATGATGAAGGACCAGAAGTGTCCCCTATTGCACACTCTGTGAAGAAGTGGCTCCATATTTATATTTGAAGTTAGCCCTACTTTGAGGAGAAGGCTGGGATAAAGGACCTCCAGAAGCCCCTTCAAACCTAAATTATTTTGATTTACTGAGGGACTCTTGGGTGAAATATTCTTTCCATGGATCAATGAATCTCACTCTGTGCAAGTGAGGTATCTGTACATTGAATTTGTATCTTGTGATAAGCATCTGTTTCAGTCACCGTTTGTGAAGAACACTCCATACTGTTCCTTCTCTCCCAAATTTCCACAGGAAATCTCCCAAAATATCATAGTCCTAGTGAAGTAAGGAGAGTAAGATCAGACAGTTTGTTCTGTTCAAATGTTTGACTGAGGACCCATGGGGTTGATATTGCAGAATTCCCTGCACCCTACTTACTAAATCTTCATATGTCTTCAAAAATATGATTTCACGACAGAAGCAAGAAGGCCCTAGTCAGGTCTGACGGCAGAAACACCTTCCAAAAAATGGTGAGAAATAGACATAGTGATAGACACCATCAATTCTATGGTCTCTGTCTGTTGGGCAGTCTATGTCTATTTCTTGCGATTAATGATAATGACACCCAGTTCTCTTCCACAGACATCCAAATTAGGGGATATCAGTCTTCCTTCCATCTTTTCATGAGGTGTGGTTTCCAGGTGGTAGAGGCATGGGGCAACATTGAGTAGGGGACATAGTCTTTAAAAGGGGTGTGATTTCAGATACATCTTTCTCCTTGCCATTTGCTAGTTGCTAATACTACTGCCACATCAGCTCCCTTCTTGTTCGTTTTGGACCTTATCTGAGACATTTAGCTCCCTCTGTGCTCTGTAGGCAACCTATGTGTTCTGGAGGACTCTGGAGTTCTCATGGGGGCCAGACAGCTAAAGTGAGACTTTGTGATATCTGTTGTCACATCCAAATCTCTTATTTTTATCTAGCCCTAGATGTCAATGGGACTGGGCTGTGCAGAACAGCTGTGGGCTCAGAAAGCAGAACTGCAGATTGTTTTTGACTATGTCACATGCTCAAATACTAAATTTTGGATTAATTTGCCTTATTGCTGGCAAACCCCCTTCATTTTGCCTATAGCTAAACCATGTGAATTGGCACCTCTTGCCAATTCACAAATTTCCAAGATACCCAAATTCTCCCGTTTACCTTGCTCTGCAATTCACGTCATGCTGTTCTCTGCATGGGATGCAAAGATTTTGATCCATGCCACATGCTGCACATCTTCCCAATGAAGCAAAAAGCCTCCCTTGCTGGCTGGTACCCTGCTGACATCCCATTTCTGCTAATTAGGACCCTGAGTAGTTAGTACAAAATATAAATGTGGCAGGATTCCAAGCTGCAAAAAGAAGGGAAAGTGGGGGAAAAAATAGTTGGACAGCTAAGAGAATATGTAAATGTATTTAAAATAGATGATTCTAACTGCAGTGAACAGATGATTTTTTTTTTTATTATTCCAACTGGATGGCTTTAATCAAAAATGATAGTTCATACATCTGCTCTTTGAAGATAAGCTTGCAGTTACACAAAACACTTAAAGAAAGAAGCTGTGGTGTGCTGATGAGACCTCAAAAATTCTAACCCATGACTAGGAAGATTATAGTCTGGTTACTTCAGCAAGTTGCTAATTCTGAAATATTAGACTGAGTTATTTGTCCTGTCTGAGGCATGAAAGTGATGCCTGTAGATTGTGCTGAAGCAATTAAGACATTTTAGAAATCATTAGTGAACATTCTTGATTGAACAGGCATTTCCCCTCCAGCCTCTCCCTGACTTTTCTACAATTGTTTGACCTAGAAAGGCAGCTCTCCATCATCCTGGCATTTATTTTATAATGCAAGGTAAAGATTATAAATTAAAGCAAGTCTGCTTCTGGGAATGTGGGGCTCCCCTGGAAAAGCAAGCTCAAATTTAAGTTGGAATTGGGGACTCCACCTTCATAAACATCATAAAATTAAATGGATAACTGTCTGATATGATCTCAGGAAAAAAGTTTCCAGAACAGGAAGGGGGAGAATGTGAAGTCAAAGAGAAAGAATGTTCATGTTCGTTATGCTGTCTATGAGTAAGCATAATAACTCACAATAGACAGTAGTAATAGTAATTACAGTATTAATAATTGTATGTATTGTATAGCTTCATCAAGGCAAAGAAACTTAAAACTCTTCAATACTGAAAAGCTTTTACAAGTAGGAGTCTGCAGAAGTGTCATGGCCTACAAAGCTTTCCCTTTCTTTTGACCTTCAGTACAGGCCACACACACGTGCCGTATCTTTATTTGGGAGGTCAAGGCCAAGTTTTGTGCTGCTGCTATCATCCGTCTCTAAGAGCTCCCCTAGCACAGAGGCATAGAAAATCACTGTTATGCTGAACCCCTGCATTCCAGAGCTTTATGTTTGGAAGCATGGAGTGCAGTGACCATCCAGCATCCCAGTTCTGGACTCAAACCTGTAATTAAGCCAGTCGTCTGACTGCTGGGAAGAAGAAGATCTAGCTGAGGCAGGGAAGAGAAAGCAGAGGGCAGGAAACTATCAATATCCATTAGAAAAATACATTAAAATTATACAAAGCATTTTTGTGTGGGACTTTTTAAATTATTTTTTTTGCAGACTGTTCTGCTATGAACTTTCCAGATGGTTCAGTATAGGGTCTCTACAGCAAGTAGCCTTCATCTTCCCTGGGCTGAGATTTTTCATTTGCTTCCTACAGCTGCATTGACAAGCTCTGAAGAGCTTCACAGAACCACTGTAAAATGGATACAATTCTGTAAGTATTACATGGTCCTGGAGAAAACACCTTTATTGCTACAGTGTTACAAATGCTGTTGCTGATGAGCCTGTTCACTGGAGTTATTTTGTCCAGCTTTAAACTGTATTTATTTAACAATTAATCCATCTTCCACCTTAGTGAAGTAAGTAATACAAATGTGTCAAGACTGTTTACAGCTGAGAATCTTTGTAATCCAGCCCTTCTTTACCGAGTTCTTTTCTGGATGCTCTCATGAGAACAAACTCTTCCCTAGAAGAGAGTTTTAACTGAGAGTAACATTGGGATTGGATCTGCTAATAAAATCCTTCATAGCTCTCTCTTTCACACTTGCCAGGGGTATTCCTATTTAGGGTTCAGGGATGCCTGGCGTAAACTCTCTTTCCATTTGCTGTCATTGTTTTCTCCAAGCCCAGATGGTCTTACATCCTCCAGGTTCTTTGGCTCCTATGTTGGTGGCTGTTGCTATTTTCTTCTTCTTGGCCCTGTATATCTCAACTCTCTTTGATGGCATTGAGATGCTGCACTTACAGGAAATAACCTTTCAGAAACAGCAATCTACTTTAAACTTCCACTAACTGCTTAAGTCCAAATCAAAAGAAACACAGGGCATTTTAAGAAGTTGCTACATATCCAGCTCAACAGTGAATAACCTGACACTGGTTGAAGTGATAGCAAGCTAGCAGAGAAAACAGTGTTTAACGTGACTTGAGCCTACACAGCATCTCAGAGAATTGTTTGCCCTGATGCAGTGTAGCTTTCTGCTATTTCACGTGTTTTTCCTGCAGAATAAAATTGCAGTCATGAACCAGACAGTTCACCCCCTTGAGTTACAGAACGCTATTAGAAGCTGCTTAGCTGTTGAACAATGACATTGCAGTTGCTGCAATTCAAATTATTGCATTATTATTCTGTGCCTAAGCTAACAGTTTGATTTAAGACCGTGTGGAGCAGTTGCTAGAGGGTAGCCTACCTGAAAGTTTGTGTGAAGCACTTTGTGCTGCCATGTCTTGGTGACCCTTTCTTCATTGTCTTCAGCAGAGAAGTCTGTTCATGTCTCCAAAGCCATACAACTACTTCCTTGAAAGAAAATGCCTGTTTGCCCCATGATTCCATCCAGCTATTTAGTAGCTTTGATTCTCTAGATTTGGACATTTGCTCTTCTCTTTTTTAAAGCTGTTTTAAGAACTGGATCCAATTCAATCATGTAGGAACTCGCCTGAACTTTAGCCCAAACACTGTTCTGTCTGCCAGAGAGCAGATGCTGACTAAATTCACAGCCCAAAGCCCTGCAATATCAGTGGGAAAAGCTCCCCTGAGCCCAGGGTGTCTGGAGAAAGCTCTGCAGGAGAAGGTACCAGGAATGAACGGTTCATACTCAGGGCCACCTGCTCCAGAGAAAGGTCTCTCTTCCTTCCAGACTCCAACACCCCTAATTGATCAAATGCCAAAAGACATGATATTTGTGATAGTGTGTGGAGATCAGACAACTCAAGTTTCAGGGACTGATCCTTTTTGAGGTTTCCTCTGGAACTATTCAGTCCCACTGTCTGAGCAGTGAAATGCAGGATATTAGTTGTCCTGGATGTTGTCTGTAAAGTTAAGATTTTGAAATTCCCTTTTATTTTGTAAACTTAATTGTTTATTGCTTCAAATTATTTCTCATATATACTGTTTCTAGAAAGAATTAATTAGGGACCCACCAGGGAATGTTACAAATATAGGATTCACATGAAAATTTTACATTATCCAGACTCTGGAGACCCATGGAAGTGTTTCCTCATTTGACTGTGGTCATATTAGACTACAGCTCTTATAAGTAATTCTTAGCATAAAATGGATTTCTGTATATCTACATGCTCCTTCTAAAAATGTGGGGATTTTTACTACCAATTATTTAAATGTTCCTTATTCTTATTAAAATCAGTGGGGATTTTCCCATCATTGCGGCTAGGTACAGGGTTGGGCCTATTGCTGCTGTTCTTACAAATATTCATTGGGATTGTGTGATTATATAAAGCAATTCAGTATGTTATATAACATTTTCTTTCACTTATCAGTCATAAAGCTGCTCATTAGTCCTATGACTTGACAACTATTCGAATTCCTAATAGTATCATCACTGCATATTTATTGAAATATGTATACCATACTATCATTCTTCCAGCTGAAAGGGAACAACCAGCATCATGTTTGTTTAATTCAGCCTACCTATTCTCAGTTGTGCATTGAATCTCATTGTAATTTAGGTTCTAGCATTCAGTCGTATCACAGCAACTAATAAATATGCAGATGCTGGGACTAGAGCAGTCTTTGTGCTGCTATAAATGATCATTTAGCTTCATGCTTTCCTGTTTATTTATATATATTGCCCTGCACTAGTACAAAGGGAGCTACTAATTTCATTCATTTTTGCAGGACAGTGTTGCTGCTGGTTTAATGGCCATTGGCAGTGAAACCTCCTCATAAGTGATATTCATTCCCCCTGACAACCTCATTTCAAGTCATCAGGAACACTATGTCAATTGTAGACTAAAAAGAAAAAAATAAAAATAAAAAATCTGCTGTCAAGGGGCTTCCGAGGAGTTGAATAGGCGTGCAGATCTCTTTGCTACATGTAAAATTAATCATTACATTTCTGCTGCTAACTTGTTTTTCTATTTGTGTCACACAGGGATTCTTAAATGACCTAATATAGAATCTGATGAATTATAGGCTGGAAGACCACAGTGTTTATTATGCACTGACAGAGGATGGAATGATCTAGTGCTTGTGGGGTTTTTTTCTCCCTTGCTTTGGAGTCTGTTTGCCTCTGGTACCACCTCATTAATCATTCCTGGAATTTACCTTTCCATAAATACTTGGAAAGGATTTTTAATTATTTTTTTCTTTACTGACTGTATTTTTACTATGTGATAAGGGCAAAATCAAAACAAAGCCATGCAGTCGCTCATTCGTTCATAGGAAGTTGAATCCTGCGTCCAAGATTAATCTCAAATGCTGCACCTCCATAAAAACCATGCAGTTAAGTATATCCCCAAATTTTGCATATGCTTACATGCTTTTGGCTTCAGTAGGCCTGCAGGGAAAGCATTTGCTAAACAGCTTAACTCAATAGAAATGTACTTAAGCATGTGCTTAATTCATTTGCTTAAATGGAGCCATGGTGCTTGAAGCTAATGGAAGTAATTTTAATAATTTAAACTCCACTTTTAAGTTTAATACATTGCACTCACATTTAAAATTGATCTACTCAGAAATAACAGTATTTGAGTGTAAAAATGAAAGACTAGGAAATGCTATGTTTTGATATTAGTGTTGACACAGAACTAACTATGGTCTTTTTAGGCTCACTTTTCTTCTCTGTAAAGAGTTTGATCAGCCTTAACTCATTATTCTTTTTAACTGCTTTGAAGATATTTCTTACACTGTTACTAGTGCAATTAAATAGTGTAGTAATAAAGGAATATTTCCTACAAGAGAAATACTGATAACAAAGATGTTTATATCATACTTTTTATTTAAACATTCGCTTTCGTGTTTCTTTTTAAAGTACATGGGTTTCTTTAGCTGGGATGCCACAAAAAGACACTGTGCTGTTAGTGATTTTCCAGTTACTTAGCCTCATTTTGTTACACAGAGTTTTACCAGCTGGTGTTTCCTGAATACTGCATTGTCAACTCACCAGTTCATTAATTAAAATTGCACATGTAGCCATTTGTAGTTTTCTGCTAGACACTTCTGGCCTTGCTCATGCTCAGGGCCTTCTATGTGACACATAGTGGGAAGAAGGCGGTCAGGGTATGGCTCTGTCTCCATGGATTTCAGAACATTTTACAAACACATGAGCTAGTCATGCTTTTTTTTTTTTTTCCTGCACAGAATTTCAAGACAACTTACATTCCTTCAGTGAAGCTATAACATGTATACATATTTGCTATAAAAATATAGTTTTTCCTTCTTTAATTAAATTCTGTATTGTGGAAAATAGAAACATCTGCCACTTTCATTTCCCTACTTGTTTTTAAATGGAAATCCAATGGACAGACTTTCCCAAAAAACTATGTGGAAAAGAAACTGTCCATCCAAAGATATTCTGGATGCAAAAAGATTGACCAGCTATTAGAGCTGCACAGTGATGTTTTGTAGTGGGTAATAGTATCCACTTTACAAGTGACAGAGACAAGTAGAATTTACTACTTTAAAATATGAATGCTAAAGTTTTAGAGAGTAGATTTAGCAGAGCAGGTGCCCCATTTTAAACTTTTGCCTACAGAGCTTCACCTGGATTTAAATAGTTATCCACTGCTGGATATTACAGAAGTCAGTATCATGGTTGCCAGACTTTTATCCAGTAGAAATCTCATTGTAGCCAGCTATATCCTTTTGTCAAGCTTTTCATCAACAATGCCGAGGCAATTGCTCAGATTCCTGTTCAGAGTTAATTAGAATGTCAAATATGAGGTCCATGGTTACTGCATGTATCTGGATATTTATTAATAAGTTAAGCATTTTAATTTGTAAATCTTTCTCTTTGTATCCTTGTTTGGTCATGCTGATGTATCCTGAGGATATCTGGTTTCTGTATTCATGGCTGTTGTTTTGGAGGTTTGATTCTCTCTCATGAGATGGTTGTGCTACAGACTGCAACACAGTAAATTAATTTTGTTTTGCTTAAATTAGATGCTCCATTCTAGTGAGATTCAAGGTAAAATCCTTGTGAGATGCTGAGCACCCTGAACATCTGCCCAAAGTAGTAGAAATTGGAGTTGATTAGTGATTCTCAGAAGGTTTTAGCAATTTCAGGATTTCTGTAGAAAAGAATTTCTGTAGAAAAGAACTGTTTCATAAAGAACACTTCTAAGTTCTTTAGAAACAGGCAGCTTAGACTCATTTTTGCCTTCCAATGGAGAGATTTGCAAAGCTGCTACAATCCAAGCTGCTGTCCAAGGGTATTTATCATTCATACAACTTGGTACATGCTCCTCTGTGTGTGTGTTTTCACCTCGGTGTTTGAAACTGGTATGAATCTAAAGTGCAGGTGGAAAAATATACTGGTGGAGTGTAGGAATGGCAAAACAATTCCTTCCTGAGCTTTTTGATGGCATCTCTCTAATTCCACTATTGCAGCAGTGCAATTTATAAATAATTCCCAATAACAAAGGAGATGGACAGGCTTAGAAACTTGTAACAAAACAGGGACCTTCTAACCAGATGTAGCCTAGAGCTGTAATGTCAGAAAATTATCTCTGGCCCAGGCTTTAATGTTCAGTGCACTGAAGCCCTTTCTTCTAAGTTCAATAGATCTTCATTCCTGCTGAGTCAAAGCAGAGAGAAACTGTCAGAGATTTAATTTGCCCCGTTATCTTTTTAGACCATTTCTCAGGGAGAAGATTGTGGATGATATGCATCTAACCACTATAAAGTTTTGTAGCAGTTTTGTCTAAATAAATAAGCAGTACATGTGTGTTATAAAGAGCAACCAAACTACACTGGATTTCTCTGTCAGTGGTTATTATACACCCCTGCCTTCTGTAAGCAGACATCTTTATTTTCCATGGTTATCTATTCTACTAGACTCACTATAAAGAACTCTTCCAAAGATTGCTATTAAGCGATGTGCATAGTTCAATATTCATTGCAATGGAAGTATGACCTCTGGGAGATATGTCCATATAATAGTCAATAACTGTCTTTTCCACCCACCTACCACATGCATGTACACTTAATATTAGAATCACCCATGGAATTAATGACTCTTTCTGAGGAAGAAAAAAGAAAAAGAAGGAGTAACTATCTACTGTAAAATACTCTCTTTCTTGGCATAAGCTGATATTGATTCACCCCAAGAGGAATATTCCTGTTACACCTTCTATGAAACACAGAAATTATTCAGTAATTGCTAGGGCTGAAAATTAACATCAAGTGGCTAAAATTTAAAATAGAATGCCATGGGTACCAGTGTTCAACCACCATTATATAAAGGAAATGTGTAGAGATTACTTTAATGCAGTCATAATTTTAAGAGTTAGTATAGTGGGTGGCATAGAAGCAACAACTGCACACAGTATCTTTCTTTCATGCACTTCTTTCCTGCAGTGAATATTTGTGTTTGCAGAGTCCAAAGAACTGGCAACAGTGAGAAACCAAATTTTCTGTTGACTCGTGGGTTTTCCTTCTCAGTGCTGACAGTACCTTTCTCAGACACAAAGCCTCAAAGTACACTCATCTGCTCTGTTTTGTAGGTGACTTTGAGAGGGCATCTGGTAGAGGGTGTTTCACTGGCAAACAGTCTCCATCACTGATCTGTAAAAAGAATTGCCATTTTAATGGTAGGATTATTAAAAATGAAATGTGATGTGGTCTTCTGCCTAGTAGGCAGAAACCACATAATATATTTAACTAAAGGTTCTGTCTGGCGAACTTTCCAGTAGATAGTTACTGATTCTTTTGTAAACATTTAGTACACTGGTGTCTTTTTTTTTTTAAAAAATCATCTAACTCTGGATGAGACTATTTCTCCTGCTTCAGAAAAATATAAGATTGAGGGGGGGACGGGGACAACTGCAGTTTCCTCTCACTTGCACAAGTCTTTGGAATATTTAAATTTCTCTGTACACTGTCCTGTAGGTAGCCATCTGTAGGTAGTGAACATCTCTTGCTACAGATTTGCAGAGATCTCTAGCTTCAAGAAAGCAATCGAGAGAACAAGAACGAGAATCTCGAGAACAAGAGAGCATCATCTTGGATAAAATGTTACCTTTGCACTGTTAGTTTCTCGCTCTTTCTGGACCAACTGAACAAGGCTGTTTCTGTCCTGTATATATCTCCTCTCTATTCCACAGAGGATGTTTGAGGTCCTAGAGCAAATATTTATTGCATGGGACATCTCACGCGACACTGCACAGCAGATGTGTAGTGAATGCCTTCTCCCACTTTCAGCCTTGCCCAGTGTGGTCCCTGGTGTGTTGCATGACTTTGCCCTCATTGGCCAGCCTCAGTACCTGGGAATGGGTGAAAGAGAAGAAGGATGATGATGTAGGAATAGATCCTGCCCTGGGACATAGCAAGAAGACCCACATGCAGTAGACAGTGATAAAGCTGAGAACCCTCCAAATAGCATGCCTAGGATCCACTTCTGATGCTTCCAAATCCATGGTGGCAGTTGAAACAATTAACTTTACACAGACATAACCTTTGTGTTTGTGGATAGGAAACTGAGATCTTTTAAAGTACAATCTTTCTTCAGGAAAATTTGCAGAAATAGATAGGGCATGACCTATCTTTTTATAAAGCGGTAATAAATGCTTGTTTCTCTTGTCAGTTCCAGACAAAATTTTGTCACACTTCAGTAGACTCTTCAAATATTCCACATCTTTCACCAGGGCCTGAAAATTTTGCAAGATCTCGAAGCACTGGTGATCTCATTCTACTGCACACAGTTAAAACACTGCTGATTTCTTTCTATATTGATATCTGTGCTCTGGGCATTCATGTTCTGGGTTGGCAATGTGAGAGTTACATATCATTTCAGTCATCAGTTTTCAGTGTCTAGTTAGAACCAAAATCTGATGAAACTTTCCCTTCAAATCTGTCATTTTGAACCTACTCATAGAAATGAAATCAGGCACTTTCTTAATTAATACAGTTTTATAAACGAAGGAATATTTTGCTGGGCTTAATTTAGGCATCAAACAGAAGTTAAAATGCAGAGCTCTGTTTCAGCATGCTAGGAAAATTGAAGTGTGTTTATATCTTGCACCAAGCATTGGCATTGATGTTCAATTTTGTGCTGTTTCTCATCATCTAGAAAGTTTAAAGCATCCAAGCAGATTAAACTGAAAAGGGAGCTGATGAGAAAATGCTAATTGTTCCATGTTTCTCAGGAACCATTATCTTTTTTGTACAATTAGAAGCAAAATATCATCAGGAATTTCCACTGATGGGTGCACAGAAGATTTAGGAATGCTTCATAGGACTTATGCAGGTTTCCAAAATCAATTGGTTTGAGTAACAGCTGAACCCAACACCTACACCTGTCCTATGATCTAAATAAGGGTGCCTTGTTAGCAGGGTTGGGAGAGTCCTGCAACTGGGATGATTTTTGGTTGTTTCTTAGACCCAGGCCCAGGAGTTTTTCTTTTATGGAAAGTTGTTGCTGAACTAAGGCTAGAGTTTGCATTCAGATTGGAGCTTTTCTCCTGGAGTAGATTCACTACATCAGAGCTGGATCAGCATTTGGTTTTGGTTTTTTTTAAGAGGGTAGAGTATACTATATGTATTTGTGAATGATGAGGCCATTGGCAGTTGTAATACTGATCTGTTGAGTGCCACCCGCCCTCAGACTCATTGAATCTCGGAAGCAAGCTGCATGTCTTGCTCAAGGTCACACAGAAAGTGTGAGGCAAAGTCAAGAATCAAGCCAGTCTGACACATGATTTTAAGAGCTTCCCTTCAATGCAGCAAAGAACAGCATTCATCTTTAACAACAAACCGGTGCGTGGCAGTTTGTTGTCCTCTGAGTCATCACTCCTGCTGAACGCCTCCCTTGGGAAGGTTGTTAAACTTCTACAACACTCACAAAATCTTAATGGGTTTTGCCAAATGAATTAAGAGCCCTTACAGCTTTCATGCTGTGTACCGTGGATTTTGAAAACTTATGTCAGTAGAGCAGTAAATCTCTCAGAAGCAATAGGAGGCAGTGAGGAAAATAGCACAAAAGGTGAAGAGTGCTGTCACATTTGCACAAATGAAAATTATAAGAAACCGTTTTTGTGGGAATTGTATAAACCAGTGATAAACAATTGAATGAAAATGAACATTTGGGAATCTTTTCAAACTGCTAAAGCCCCAAAGTAAGTCAAAGAGAGTTTTTTCCTGGTGCTTCTGAAGCCATGTTACTCTAATGATTGTTAAAAGTTATATGCTTATCTTAAGACCAAGTGAAAGGTTGCTGCTTTAGATTCCCATTGGGATAAAAAAGGGCTGGACCTATTACATTCCTGGACACCGAGTATTCCCTTTGGGAGATATTAACATCGATGTGTCTTTTTTTCTTTCATTCTCTTTCTTAAACAAGCGGGCTGAAGAATGGCACCTCTTACATTTTGTAGTGTGACAACAGATGCATTTCTGCTGAAATGTGCAACTCTTGAGTTTTTTCCAGAGGCTGGCTTAAAGGTGTCATTGCACAAGCCTTTTCATTAAAAACCTTATTTGTCAAAGCTCTGTAATCTTACTTATAAAAGCTGGATCGAGACTGGAACTGAGCATCTGGAAGGTCAGTTTAGCTGGGGCTATCTTTTTCCTTACTTTTCTTCTTTTTTACTTCTACAAATGAAAAACAGCTAAAAAAGGTGAAAGTGAGAAAAGAAACAACAAGCACAGGTGGCTTGAACTTCTCAGGTCTATGGTTCAGTTTCTGGGCTGAATCAGATTTGGGTTTTTTCTTATCTAGGTCCACCTGCTCACATGTCAGTGGGATTCAGATGTAGCCTTTAATACTAGCACTTATTTTTTGCTTTTAAACTCAAAGCTCCAGCTTCCTGATCCAACCTGCACTTCAGATACTGACTTTATTATCAAAAGTCTAATATATTTTCATTTCTATTTTCAGACAAAACTAATGAAAACACCCCTGCCACACCTAACAATTTGAAGTAACGTGTTTAATTGCCTATGAAATCTCTGCCGTTCAGACCCCAAAATATCACACTGCTACACTCTGTCATCAGCAGCCCTTGAGGACTGTTTAATCTGGAGTTTACAGATATGCCCTACTAAAGCGTTGCGCATTGCAGTCTAGACTAGAAAGGTGGTGTGAAGCTCATTCTACTCAGTGTATGTAGATAAGCTATGGCTTCACCATTAAATATCAGTGTCATCACTTCATGAGAATTCATGCTTTCTGGAAGAAAGGATCTCTTTCCTTCAAGGTCTCATGTACCAAATTCACCTCTGCTGTTGACAGTCATGGGTTTGATTGTATTTTACACATTTTAAGACTTTATAATGCACATTAGGGCTCTCTGGGTTCACTCTAAAACTTCGTGACCTATTTCCTTTAACACAGTTGGGAAAAGAGAATGCATTTCTTTGAATAATTTATCAGCGGCTTCTTTCTCTTGGCTACTGAATTTCTAGAACTTAAAGTGCCTGTATAAAATTGATGGGAGGCTCTGATAGGTGAGGTGGGAACTCTGGCTAAAGGCTGGACCATGAGTCTGGATTGGTAGTTAAGGCAGGCCCAGGGAAATGTAATAGTTGTCTGTGCCTTCTGCAGTCATTTGCACTTACATATAAACAGCATGAGTTTCCATCCCATGAGGCAAATCTTGCCCCTATGGAAGTCAAAGGCAAAACTTCAAAGTTTTGTACTCACTTTAAAGTAACAGAAATAGCTTTTGTATGGTGGGATACCCAAACACACACTTCCAGCCTTTTTTAAAGGCTGTTAGTAAATAATACCTCTTGTTTCTTCTCCTGTAAGATCCTGTCAATAGGATTCAGTCAATAGGGTGATAAGAAAAAGCCTGCACTTTCTGTGGGCAAGGAAAATTGTGATTTCTGCTACAGTTTCTCCAACTGGTGCTGTCCATCTTAGTGCATTATGGTTTTATGGTTCGCAACTTTTCCCTTGAATATAAAATTCTAAATCATAGTTAAAGTTCAACTTAAATGGATGCTAAGTCTAATGCAGATTATTCTTATCATAAAATCAAATTGATTATAACACGGGCTTGCCTGGCACTGGAGCAAACTCTGTTTACTGGAGTCAATTCTCAGCAAATTCTATTTACCTGACTAGTGTTCAATCAATAAACCTGCCTTTTGTCAAAATGTGTATCATGTCAAGGTCCTACTAGGTGCACCTTCAGTCTAAGAGTCTGAAATGCTATCCCTGTCCAGCAAAATGGTTGTTTTATCTGCTCCTAGTCAAGAATTGACATGTTTTTCTTGTCTTAACTTGTGTTAATGTCTTAACTCAGACATTAAAATCAAAAAGCTTATCTGCTTCTAGCCAGGCCTGTAGTGACGCTTTCGTACCAAGGAAGAATCTTGAATACTGTCCAGCACCTTTGACGAATGCTGAATTGTAGTGAAGCTGTCAAACTTCCAAGAGGAAGAGAACTTCATCACGCTTGTGTTATACGCCTCATACTGCCTAAGAGTCCTATGTCAAATCTGAAGTGTTGACCTATCCACATAGTGGTGCTAGACTAGGCTAAATGACCTAATCTATCACTTCTCTCTCTCTGACTTGTTACAAACACCTACATTCATCATGAAACTTCAGCTAATCATCCCCATCAGGATGGGAGTGGGAGCTGGACATGGGAATTCTTACTCAGAGTTACATTCCTCTGGAACACTCTTCTCCTGGAACTCTACCTGACCTTTAGCTCCAAAAATGTTTCAGGATAAGTTATTATCCTAGCTGTAGCCGTCCGTCCCCCCGCCCCGCCCCTTCCTGCATAGTAGAAGGTGAAATAAACAGTTAGAGGAAACATGGGTTCATTTGGCTTCATATCCATTGTGGCAAAAGAAGTTATGAGACTTCTGTTTTGCATTCTAGTGTGATTAAGCTGGATAAAATTTTAGCTTGTGTTTTTCACTCTCTAGAGATATTTGGGTCTGCAATTCATATTAATCCAGATCTGCCTGCCTGCCCCTCTGCTTGTTGAATATTATGTACTTCTTCTGCCATCCCTTCCTACTTAGTAGGCTGAATGAGAACACTAATTAGGCTCTGGTGCCAATTTACTGATGCACCATCTTCTGTTCACCCCATGAGAAAGGGATTAGCTAAATGCAACAGCTCTTCGTCTGAGTTACTGGCACATGATATTTGTTGTAATTCTGTCATGAATGATATCTGCATAACATGCAATTATAGCCTCCTTTCCATACTGAAATCTATATAGTATTCTTTCATTTCCCTTGAAGGACAATCATACGCTGTGCAACTATCTTCATAGTTTTATGGCCACAGGAAGTTTCTAGACATTTTTTTATGGTGGGTGGGAGAGAAAGATTGACTTTTAAAGCCCCATATAGTTTTTCTTCCTCCACAGAAACACACTGTCATTCCAGCTATGGCTATAGAGAAATTTGTTATGGTAAGATAAGCTGCACATGCAGTTCACTGTAACAAAATTTAAAGTAATGAGGTAAGGGAGTATGTTTACAGTTTTAACAGGGGCCCACCACAGAATACAGAGTAACATGGGAACCTGAGTTGATTGTGAATAACCCATTTTATCTTTCTGCATAATATTTATCAGCAGTACATAGGGAATGAGTTTTGAAGGTGTGGAAGCTGTTCTGATACAAAACAAGGCAAAAGCAAAACCTAATTTTAAATATTGTGAAACTTTGTGCATGATCTGATAAGGACAAGATCAGAATGCTGCAATATATGGCGCACACTCAGTTCTTGTACTGCAGCAACCCTAAAGACCCCAACCAGAGACACAGATGTTGTAATACTGACTGCATTGGCAAATGCTGAAAGAAGCAGCTCAGGCCCAGCAGTATCTGCTACAAGACATGGCAGTGATAAAAAAGGTGTGATCAGACTGGCTATCACAGAGGTCTTGGCAATGACAAGTGATTCTCAAGGCCAACCGCAGTTCACTGATTTCCATTAGGAGTAGCTCATTACATGCTAAATTGGCCAGTGGGTATTTTATTCTTGGTTTATATATGGCTCTGTATAGAGCAGACCAAGGCAGATGAATCTGCCTTGTTTATCATCATGGAGCTCTAGTGCATGGATTTTAAAAAACTCTTTTCTTCTGCTGCCTTCTGAAGTTCATTCATATAAAACAAATCCTCTGATCTTAGTGACTTCATGTTCATGTAATGTGAACCCTGACAGAAGTGAAGTTCACCCATTCAGTGTTTTGCAGAAAGGCACCAAAGCAAATCCATCTTCCTGTTTAAGGGATATTATTGTGAAGCTGCTTTTTGATATTCACTGACTTTCATGCAAGCATGCAGTAAACTGCCTGGTATATCCGTAGTGAGCACAGAGGTTATGGCACAAGTGGACAGAAAAATAAAGAACTAGGAGGTACAGCCAATAGCTAGATTTTTGCTCTAAGATGGGAAGCACATGGGTTGGTTTGATTTAACCCCGAGCAAAGTCAATTAATCAAAACACACAAAAAAATAAGAATCCAAGGGCAGGAACAGCAGGGATTAATACATTCTCCTAGCAGTTGAAGAGAATCATAATAGAACCAGAGGTTTCTAGGATCTTGCTATGGAATTTTTGTCTTTGAATTTGCAGCACTGGAAGGTTTGTGTTCCCCACACAGTGATAAATTCCCTTTTACAAACTGGACTGAGAAGGAGGAGGGAGGGAACTGGGTGGAATCAATTACAAACCATATCAGACATTTAAGTTTAAACACAAGACCTTGCAAAGGCTTGCATGAAATCTTACTAGCAATATAAACAGGGCTGGTGCCAAACTAAGCACCAGAAGTATTCAATAATAAAATACAGCTGTCTCCATTGGCACCTACCCATGAAAGTTTGTCATTTTTACTGTTAGAAATGCTGACAAAGAGAAATCTAAAAAATGTAAACATTTTTTCAAAAGAGGGAGGTTTTCATGAACTGCAACCTAAATATTCATTTAACATTGGAACGTTCCATAAAAATAATTTATAACATAATTTCTTCTTAGAAACGCATTTTGACAGAGTTCTTTTCAAAGACTTTGGTCGAGCTTGGCAACGCTAGCAGCTTTGCTTTCAGATCCATAATTCTTAATTATTAAAATACTCTCTATACACTTTTCTTGGATTCTAGTGAGGCACATCAAAGCAGGGGGCCTTCTTTGCTTTGGCTTAATGCACACTGTGTCAGCTGAGGAGGAAGCAAGCGTAACATAGCTCTGTAGACAGCCCAAGCTTGAGGTATGCAAACCTGCTATACAAAAGCAGTCCCAGGAAACTTGTATGGTTATGAACTACTTCTAGGAGGAAGGCTTTGCAGAACTGGACCCTACATGGAGGCTGCTACAATACCTCTGACTCACTCAATGAACTTTGAGCCTTGGGAAATAGAAATGGACCAAGACCTGTTATCACTTGTAACTTGCTTTACAGCTGGACCAATCTGGGGGGACTTTCTCAGGAAAATTAAGTAGGTTTAAGTCCTGAGAAGTGAAAGACATATGTGCACTCACACATATGTTCACACACAGAGATAAACATGTATATGTTTGTGGCTGCCCTGTAATTCTCATCTGTTGTGTGTATCTGCTTTGGTAGGGAAGTTCTTTTACTCTATTATTTTGCTTTACTTCTAAACTGCTTCCCAAACAGCTGGGCTATGAGTACCAGTCCATCTGAGATATAACACTATGTTTTAGCACCTTTCAAGACACCTTGGGAGACTTCTACTTTAATCAAGAAAAATAAGGACGTTATTTACTGGTTAAAGAAGGGTTTAGTCTTTGGATTATACACCTTTATTTACAAGTATTTTATGACATAGGAAAGGGCAGTCACTCCTTCCTGCATCATTCCCTGGGCTTCTGGGCCTTATGAACTCAAGTTTCTTCTTTCTACTGATGAAGCTGCAGTTTCTGCTCTCCCAAGTGTCCCCCCTAGCTTTGATCAGGTCCAGTCTTGGATTCCTGCCACCACTTGCACTGATCATGGTTAGCTGGAGGATGATCAGGCAGTAATTGCATTACTAAAGAGAATTTTCAAAAAACATAGTAATTTTACTCTTACTTAAATTTTCTTCTCCCCTTTCACCCCTTTTTGCCCTTGCTACATCCTTCTTTGTCCACTGGAAGTTGCTTTTCCCCCAGAGGTAGCTAATAAAACCCCAGGTCTTCTGGTGGCCACATGCTAGCTGAAGGGCTAGAAACCATTCTTTTTCAGGTAGACTACTGCATACTTACAAGACAAAATTAACCAACTGTGTCCACAAAGAACTTTCCCTCTTCCAATGGGATGTCTTCCATTTAACAAGTAAGGTCTTCCACAAACCTTCTCCCCCACCTATGTATCTAAGGAGTCAGAAGGAAATTTAATGGTCTCACTTCAGAATTCCTTAGACTTCCCTCTGACTATAATCCTGTATTTTTAAGACATAATAATAATAATATGTAATTGGTTTTCTAAACTTACAGTGACAATGAAGTGATATATATTCTTGCTCTTCAGATGACCTACTCTGAATTGTAATGTATATTAGTTTTCTTTGTACCCAGACTGAGGTCTTTAAACTAAGAAACTATTAAGTGCATAGAATTCCAGACTAGTGCATAGGGAAAAAAAAACCATAAAATGCTCCTCTTGTTAAAATTACAGTTACTGTACTGTTCTGCTTAAAATACTGCACAGTCATAAAATTCAGCTTGAAAATTATATGATCAGTCTCAAAGCAACTGCCGTCAACAGTTCTCCTTGTCAGTCCTGTACAGTTTAAGTACTGATTAACTTCTACAAAGATGGTCAAAAATGACATTTCAGCATTTGAAAGCTGGGCTCTGGGATTGCTTTGAGCTTGCAGGTAATACACAGGCCAGCAATTTTTAATGTTTAACTGAATGACATTGCAAGTAATGAGAAGACACTGTAACTTTAAAAGAGTAATTTCTTTAAAGGCTAAGAGTGACTGTTACAATTTTTTTAAAATTCTATATTTATTCCAGCTTAGTCCTTAACTGTGAGCCATGCTATGTAATAATAATGGAACTGCTCAGACAGCAATTTACCAATGTGCTTGAGGCCCTGTCAAACCACATGGAGTGATGCCATAATCAAATTCATAATGTCTTATCTTTTTCAGATAAAGTAATCATCAAAGGAGTGCTGGCATGAACAGAGAAAAAAATCAGGGCTCAGACATGCTCTAATGTAGTGAGCTGTGACACAAATTGGACTGTCCCTGTTTTGCCTTTCTTCTCTATCTTTGTTTCCAATAGGTCTGCCAAAGAAATGCTTCTGTCTTCATTTCATACCATCTTCTGAGACAAAGGAGCTTTATAAAGGAAAAAAACTTGAAAGGGTTAAAATTTCAGAGCGAAATGTTTGCCCCCCCCCTTCTTTTTCCTTTAATACAGTTATTGGCTGGCATTATAGAGAGCAAATCCACAGACTTCAGATTTTCAGTTAAATCAATAAAATATTATTTAAAAAAATGGAGTTAAGTGCATTATCTGTCCATTACTCCATTATGGTTTGCCCTCAGTCATGGAAGTGAGACAAAGGTTCCCACAAGGCAAATCACATTTGTAGTTAACCTAAAACAGCTTTCCCATATTGGGGAACTATTTAAGGTCTCTTTTCTGCTTGGTAATTAAGCATGTGCCTATCACTAAGCATATTAGTAATACTGCTGAAGTCAATGGAATGATACTGGGGCTAAAGGCAGTTGCTTATGTATATAATATCCATAAAGAAAACAAGAAAGGAAATCGCTGTTCAAGTGCAACAAGAATTAAAAGATAAATATTTTCAATCATACAATAAAATACATAGGGAGGGAAGAGAAAAAAATCTAATTTTTTGTTTTAGTGGGGTCCAATTTGCAAGCTAGTGAAGTCATTACAATGTTTTTTGGCTTTGTGTTTTTTTTTCTTTTCAAATTTATTTCCCTGACATTTGGCCCAGACCAACTTGAACATCCCATTGATTGGCTTGTGCAATTGCTTTGAGTTGTTTCTGTTTTAAACATTTGCTCAGGTCTTGACGCCATATCTCACTTGAATGCTCCAGTGATGTATATGAGGCCCAGGCTTTGCAACAGCCTCATATATCTTTTGTGGATTTTTATGAACTGCAAGGCAATTAAAGCCCAGTTCTCCAGTATGCTGAGCAACCTCAGCTCCCACAGACTGCAGTGAGAATGGCAGCGGGTGCTCAGCACTTCTGAGGAGATCTGAATCTAGCTGCAAGGCTGTGTCCTTGTCAGTATGTTAATTTTATATAATTAGGAAATACCCGTTTTCCACAAATGTATTACACAAACAATTAAACTATACAATGTTTACATTCCCAAGGACTTCTGCACCTGTAATAAAGTAAGTACATATGAGCCAAATATTTTCAGCCTTCCTTTCAAACATTGTTATGTTTGATTTTGGCCCCAGAAGTGTAGCCGCTCACATTTTTATTTCCTAAAATGAATAATCCTCCCTCAAAAGTTGCAAAAAAGTTGCACAATTAAGGGACCCAAGTGTAGTTTTTTAAAAATGTTATCTTCAATCTATTTTAACATATGTAGAGCCCACAAGTGTACTATTCTGATGGGGGAGAAACACACAAAAAATCAGTATGAAAATGTATTGCGACACTACTGAATACTAATCACTCCTACACAGAGCGAGCCTTCATTTTATCTGCTTTTGCAGAAGGTTTTTATAAAGTCAGATTTTAGAATAACTAAAACCCAGTACAACTGAAGGAGACAAAGCTTTGCACTTGAACAAAGGAATGTTTTCTCAAAAAATAACAATGACGATCTGGTTTGTGCTTTTATAGCTGTGCATATTCTAAATGATGGATAGATGGTTACACAATGAGAATATATAGTGAGCTGATTATGCTCTCCATTAAAAAAATCCCAGGCAACTAAGCTTCAATGCAAATTCATGTGATGTGACTGCTGGCAGAGTTGGCTGAAGGATTGTAAGTATTAGGCTTGCTCCTGCTCTAAATGATGGCCAAACATAATTTATAAATCACCAAAGAGACAACAATCCCTCCTGGATTCTGGCTCTAAAAGTTTAGGAGGCAGCTTCCCCCCTTCTTTTGACCTTGGACATACCAAGACTTGGAGGTCTGATTCCCATCACTGCAAGTGGACTGGTTTACCACAGACTTTCCCCTTTCTTGTGCCAAGGTTTCCACCCCTTTCCTTCCACCCCATGTCCTCCTGGATGTCTTCATTGAGTCAGCTCCTGGCCTGATCCATAAACTGAATAGCCAGGCAGGAGAAAGGGCAAACAGCTTGTCTTCCTGGGACATGGATTCTTCACCAGCTGTAATATCCTACAGGAAAGGGCACAACTGGAGGTAAGCCAGGACAAGGGAATCCAGCCTCTGTCCTTGTGCTTACAGGGACTGTGCAGGTATTCTGTGCAACAAAGAAGAGCCACAATCACAGAGGGACACAATCTTATTGCCTTCCTCAGGACTAGAAAGGAGTGTTCCAGAATTGCTCTGTGGGTAGGAGTTTATTTTCTCATGGCACTGATAGCTCCCACAGTGAACCAGAAACAGACTAATGCATCCCAAAGAAACAGTCTTTGAAACCTGGATAATCCATTTGACCTGAATTGAAGATGAATACTTCAGCAGAGAATCCTTCCAGTACTTAGTTTTTTTGGAGCACTTTTGTCATTTTGCTCTATGACTTCACAGGATACAAGTTCTGACCGACCCCTCAGATTCCTTGGCACTACTGAGTGCCAGAGTTATTTGAGTCCTAGTTATTGGAGAATGTGCTCTGGTTTCCTGCAGAGGGCAATTGTCATTTGCCACTGACTGTAGTTTATAAGAGAAGTAGTACAATGATAGGAAGAATGAGGGATTTAAAAAAATTGTAGTTGATAAAAAAAAAAAAAAGCCTGTTTTGAATTGTTTTGATGAAGTTTTAATCATTTGCCCCTCTATCACATCAATAGTTTAGTAGTGGGGTTTTCTGTCAATGGCTTCCCTGATAATGTGGACGATAAAACCATCAAAAGGCTTTAGAGGGATTTTTTTAACTTGTTGTTCTTGCTGTTGTTCTTGTTGATGACAGAGTTTGGGCATCAGATAAATGAATCTTTATTATGGGGGTGGATTGACCGAATTACAGCAGAAGCTGTGACCAACCTGGCTCCATCTGAACCAGCTCATGTCTGCAGCAGGATAACCACGTTTGTGCTGCATTGTGCTGTGTGGAACCACTGGCCTGCACCACTGCTAACTCATGGCTTTCACTGCCCCATCACTGACTTTATTCTTTTCTTCATTACATCCTTATCATATATTGTTGTAGCACAGTTCACTATGGCTTTTCCTTCCTTTTGCTTTATCCACTACAATCCATCAGATGAAAAGAAAGAAAAGAACTTATCTTCATTTAATTCTGAAATGTTTTGTTCATACATCCTAAGTACTGGCTTCACATATTTCATGGTACCAGCTGCTAAATTCATGGGACAGAGCCCTTAGTTGCTTGGAAAGTCCCAACACTTACACACTGTCAAATGAGGTTGAGGTGGAAGAGTGGAAGCAACATCATGTCACTAGTTCCCATCTATTAAGTGGAGATAGTACTTCATATGCACTAGCTGATTTCTTCCAATTGTGATGTTTAAGGAGCTTAAACAGTTACAGCAGAGAACCATGGTGGAACAATAAGTGACCTACACGTATCTAAGTAGCACAGGTTATTTTCCTTGCACATGTTACTAAAAACAGGGTCAACAGAGCACTGAGAGAAAGTAAGAGACTCATGCTTGGCTTTGAAAAATTCTGTCTTGGCACAAGGAGAGCATAGCTGACCTCACTGCATCATGTTTACCAGCAGAATTTAAACAACCAGGATAAATCATTGTCAGTGATAGTAGCAGGAAGTTAATCCAACAACCTTGAGATCATTACAATTTTTCACACATTTTTTGTCTTTTCATTGTCTAAGTGAAATCTTATTTCTGTGCTGAAGTCCTTGGGGCTACAGAAAGCAAAACTATCAAAGACACCTACGTATCTCCGCCTTGAGCAACAAATAAAAAGCAGACACAAGAGAAGAGAAAGCAGATGGCCTTGTGAGTGCCATGAAGAAGATCCTCCAGGTCACATTTGGTAGGTGGTGAAGAGAATCCATTCCACAAGGAATTACACCTCTTGTAGACATTGTCTTCCTTGTGCTGTGTGGTACCTTTTGAGTCTGACTCCTATGTTAAAACTGCTTCATTTATATAGAAACATGAATGCTTAGCATAAGACGTCAACAAGGCAGAAGTTCTCAATCCGATCTAGATTCCCTTTATTGCGAATGGAGAGATAGGATGCATCTGACCTATTTTAGATGCCTACCGTAAAATACTGTTGCATCACACAAGCTTCTTACCACTGACATTAAAGGAAGTTGTGATGAGTAGCTCAGACAGGGATTTCAACACTGTAGATGTCTCAGACTAGGTGAGACAAGTCCTGCCCACAGCTATGTGGGTATTGCCTTAATGAATCACAACCACAAAGACTTCTCCAATATTTTTAGAGATGGTAGAAATCTGGTGGTTTTGGTTTCATGGCAATACTTGAATGGGAAATGAATGAAATTAAATTGTGGTATTTTTAGATTTTTTTTTTTCCGAATTTTCACTGACATGAAATTTTTTAAGCTTTCAGTTCTTCAGAGAGTGTCATTTTGATGTTCTACTTTGAGCTTTGTAAAAAGTGCATTTTAAACCAATATTTAAAAACTTTGAAACAAAACCTGACCTCAAACAGGAAAGGGGACTGTTTCATGTAGCAATTTGTAATGATCCTTTTTCAATTCTTAAGTTTTATTTTAAATGAAACAGTAATTAAAAATTAATGTGTCATTCCTGCAGGATTGTTCCTTTTCACAGAAAAGAGATTGGACATGAAAAATTTTCCTACTCTGAATATGTTGTTTCTGGGTAGGATGGTGCTGGCGAGAAAGGTGCAAGTAATCAGTGTCAGGAATAGATGTTCCTTACAGATATCGATCCTGACTAATGTTTATGTTATCCATATAACTAGTTCTCTGTTACACTGCATAGGCTATTAACCCCTTGACTTCTTGAGTCAGAGTACGCCACAAGTTAATTATATAATATGTTAAAGCATTAATGCAACTTCTGGATTTTGCTTTATGTTTTTTCTTTTTCCTGAGGCTCAGAACTACTAATGAAGTTGGACTGAGACTTAAGTAGGCTTCTGATACTATGTGTCCCCAGACTCCATTTCTGCTCAGGCCCAAAGATTTGTTACTTCTCTCTCTGCTTTGAACATCTTCTAGAGGTGGCACTGAGCCAATTATTTATAACAAATTTTTATTTAACTAGTGTTCTTTGCAAAAATAAAACTTAACTCTATTGAGTTTCCCCATTAATTATAATGAATATGTTAGCCATAATCAATCAAGTTGCAGTTCAAAAGTGCTCCCACTGCTCTGCTGCTGCAGCAGGGCCCAAATCCTGAGCCACATTGCACTGCTTCTCTTGGCCAAGATGCACCCAAACAGTTTAATCAAACTACTGAAGAATTTTACAGCTGTCATGTCTCTTCTTCTCCTTCAGTAAATAAACAGCCAAAGGGACATAAAACTACTAGTCCAACATTAAACATGTAGAATGCCTTCCTTCATAGGTCTGGACAAGTGGGACAACTTTTAAATTAAAGAAAGACTACACCAGCTGGCTGATGTCCAGAATTGGTCTCTGCGGAGAACTTTATGAGTGGTAACTAACCGTAAGTACCCACAGCCTGGCAATGTTTAGCAGAATGTTGGCAGACACACTGTATAGTACTAATAAATTAGTAATGATAATTAATTAGTAATAGTTTGCATTCATGTGACACATACCTTGCTGCATTTACTTCTTGTCCTGCTAAACATGGACATGAAGAACAGTTTATCTTCCCGTGATCTCCCTTTGTGTAGACTACTTTTGCATCTTCCTCCTGTCTCTTCCTCTCTACCCTAAGCAAGCTACATTCCGTCAAGACTTCCTCATGCATCCTCTTATGGCACTCCTCTGGATTCTCTCCCAGTGTCTACAGCCTTCTGGAAATGCCATACTGAATGCAGGGCTCAAGGTGAGGCCTTTCCAATGATCAGTAGACCTGTAGGATTGCCTCCCATGTCCCAGAAGTGATGCCACTTTTCAAAAATTCCTGTGGTGTTACTGAGTCTTGCTCATCTTGTGATCTATGGGAATACCTAGATACTTGTTTGGTCCCCTATTCAATCTTCTATCTGTGTAACTACCTGTCTTGCCTACCTGTAGAACCTTGCACCTCTCCTTATTGAATTAGTTTGTTCATTCCTTTTCACCAGTTTGTCAAAATCCTTTCACATTCTCATGTCTTTGTCCAATGTGCTTGCAGCTTTTTTTGGTGTGTTCTCATCACCAAAACCAACAGTGAAAATATTGATCAGTACCAGATGAAGGATTGCACCCCACTTACTATATCATTACAGTGAACCACTGATCATTACTACCTACAGAAGGTTTTATGACCAGTTTTTAATTAATTTTATAGACCTGGACTATGTTTTCCCCATTTACTTTTGAGATACCATATGAAACAGTGAAGTTATTAATGTCAATAAATAGGAATCTATGCCTTTTTTCCTTATCTGGAGCAGAGCTGGTCCATCAATAAGAGATGGACCAGGTGTAAAGTAAGCAGTAGGAATCCAGAGAAGGAAGAAAAACGTAGGACCTCCTCTTTTGATGCTGGCAAATCCCTGGAAAAGGTTAAATTTCACCCTCCTCTTCTTTTTCCACTTAGATGCTTATAAAAGTGTATTTGGTAGTTTATTGTAATACTTGTCTGGCAATTCAAGATGACTGACCTCTTATTTCCTGGCTTCCCTCACCCTCACACCCCCCATTTAAAGACTAGATGTTAGGATTGACTTTTTTCAAACATCTGCAACTTGATCTACTCTCCATAGAGGGCAATATCTCCATGATACCTACTAACAACTCTCCGATTGCTTTAGCCATTTCATAACACAGCCTAGTATAAAATAAATCAGATACAATGCATATGAAACATGTAGCTTTTCTTTAACTTGCTGTAGCTGCAGGATCTCAACATTAAGGGATGAAACAATGCATTGTCCCAGCTCATCTACTAATCGATCTAACCCATCTCCAGATCTCTAGCTTGTAATTTTGTTTGGCTGATGTTATTTCAGGAAAAATATTTAGGCTCCTTTCCTAAGTTTTAATATAGCTTCATAAATATGAAATCATGGCTGTTCCCCAGCCAAGACCAAGTCACAAGATATATGTATGAATTGAACCCTCTGGTGGTGAATGATCTTTAACAAAAATTTTAGCCCATAGCAAATACAAAATAAAACCCATTAGCCTAAACATTTGTTAAAGAAGCTTAAGTCAGATGTTTAATCTCATGCTTATGTTGGGCTAAAAGGTGCACCTGGTTATCTAAAATCATTCAGATTCACAATGATTTATTAAGGTGCAAGAACCCATTTGTGAACCTGACCATAAGATTTAAGAAAACCAAAGAAATCTATTAAATATCAATATGATGTTTATAAATTTAGACAAAACTTCTCTTTTGTTTTATAAATAAAAAAATAGAGAAAAACTGTTGTGAATTCAAACAAAAATGATCATTTCAGGGAAACAGTAAATTTGATCAATGGGAAATATTTTATTTGACCTGAACTGAAATATTTAACTTCATTTTTGAGCTATTTAGCTTGTCTTAAAGAAGGTTCATTTTTTAAACATTAACAGAACTTTCACATGAAAAATGTCAATTTGAAAAACATGTTCAATTGGGAAAATGTAAAAATGAAACTTTTTGGCATTTCTGAAACAAACATTTTAGATAAAAAATGTCAACATGAAATGTTTTGACATTTTGAAAAATGTCTCCCTTTTTTGAATCTGAAACTTTACAAAATTTAAATTGTGTTTACTATTTGTCTAGAAAACAAGAATTGCTTGCATTGGTAGTTTTCCCTGGGTAAGCAGCTAATCTTCCTGCCAGGTTAGCATTAAAACATCAGCCAAGCAACTGTGCAAACATATATTATAAAGCAGTTCTTGCCTTTACTGCAGCTCAGATTTGGACTTGTTAGTGGTTATCTACCTATCTTCACTCTTGCACTTTACAGTGTCCAGCTTCCAACCTTGCAAGCAATGCTATGGTCCACAAAGAAAGTTAAGAATGAGAGAAATGATTACTGTTTAAAAAGTGAGCAACCTCCTATTAAATTAAAATTATTTTTTTTATTTAAAAACCTGGCTAGTGGCAGATTTAGGAAAGTTCATTCCAGAACAAATGGTTTATCCATTAGCAAAAGCAAGTCCATAATTCTGAATGAGTTTTAGAGATTGTTATAGCTAAATTCTTAAATTAAAACAACCCCTTCTAGACCAAACTCACAGCATTCCAAAATAAGATCGCAAGATGCAGTAAAGTAGCGTCATGGAGTAGTTGGTGCTTGCACTGCATTTTTGGGAGGTTATAGATACTATACGTTAACCATATTAATTATACATAATTACACAAAAATTAAATCTTACGGTTTACTGAAAAATAATGTTTTACTCTAGCTGAGAAGCTTCAGCTGTGAAGCAGTTACAGTTCATATGCAAGACCTACTTTTTGTGACAGAAGGAATTTCGCATTCACTTGATTTCACAATTTCTTCAGCTGAAGCCTAAGATGATGCTATTCTAATAGCAGCATGAGATGAAAGGAAACTCTGCCAGGGAACACTAAGCCCACCTCAGACCAAGACCCAAAGTATTATGTGGATGCCAAAATGCTGAGCTCTAGATGCCTGCACCCTTAGTGGGGATCCACAGCCCTGAGCAAGGAGCCTCAGAATGGCAGCCAGAAAAGGCAACATGCTGGGAGGAAGCTGCTTAAAGCAGCCACTGCTAAGGAAAAGGGTGTGCCTTCAGCCGTACCCCTCTCCAGGCTCCTTGCTCAGTGCTAGTGGCTCTTTTCTCTTTCCATGTGGGATTAGCTGCCTGGAGCACTCTTTTAAAGGTAAGTACTCCAGTCCCCTTTTTTCCCCTCATAATAAAGTAGGACTTGGGCTACTCTTTTCAATGCCAGGGGGTCTGGGAATGGTTCCTTTTCTGCAGCAGCCCAGTGGTGGGAGATGTCCGGAAGGTGGCTTTGAATCCCTCCAAGCAAAGAAGGAAACTGGATCCACATCCTGACCAAACTCACCACTAAGCAATTGAATAAAAGGGACTCCTCTGCCCTTCTTTGTAACAGAAAGCAGTGGTTGCCACTGCAATATGGCAGACATGCACTGAGAAAAACCTACTGGATTTTAGGGGAACCAAGTAAAGGAATGGCTTAGTTTAGAATCCCAGAGTAGCTTGGATGTGTGATAAGTGGCTTGCTTCTCAGCCTCGCAGAGACTGATGTACACATTCAACAGGAAAACTGTAAACACTTGGGAAGTGCCCGTCTTTTTGACCTTGAAGTCCCTTAGTTGGAAGGCAGTTGAAGAGGAGTTTTACTGAGCAGAGTCTGGACAATGTGTTCAACGTCCCTTCTGCTGCCTCTTTTGTATTTGGGATGTAATAAGTTGGAACAAAGTGGGGGGATATGTAGAAGTACACATTGATTTGGCTAAGGGACTGTTGGGAAAGCGTTAATTCACCCTTGGGCGGGCAGGGAAGGATGCAGTAACACAGCTGCCTGTCATGAGTGCAGAGACCTACCAGCTGTAAGGAATTAATGACTTCCCACAGGAACACTATAAGAGTTTGAGATGGGGGAAAGGAGCGGGTTTCTGCTGGTGTTGATGCCTAGGTGAAAGGCTCTCCAGAGAGACACTAAGGCAAGTGGAGTGGGCTGAGCAGCCTTCTTTTCAACTCTCTCCAATGTGCTTTAGAGAAGGCTTTCAGTGTTCACGAAGAGGCAGAGTATGCTTGATATTGATACTTCCATTTCACAATGGAGTATAGCTGAAGATGATTTTACATCTCAACTCTGACTTCTTGTTCTCTTGAGTTAAGTATCTGTGGGCCGCTGCTTTGACTGTTATGAGATTTCTTAACCCTGCTGGTTCTAGTTTAAGTAGTGCTGGGCTTTCATGTTTCTTATTAGCTAATTTGAGGAAATTGGGTAATGTGAGGTTGTTAGAAGTTACCCAGCATTTAGATGAACGGAAAAAAGTATGTCCACTGCAGTAACTACTGTCTGTCAACTGGGCAGTGTTGATCCCTGCTAGCCGGGCTTCAGCCCACTATGTTGCCATGTGTAAATTACCTACCTAAATGCTGCAAGCTAGCAGAGCCACTTCATGCTGAGTCCTAAACTGACACCAAATAGGAAACTTCCACGCAGACTAGAAACATAGGAAATTGAGCAGACTAATCAGTAGTGCAAAAAGTTCTGAAACCACAATGGCTATTAAATAAAGCAAATTTTTCTGCAGACACTAAGTCAGTGTTTAAAAATACAAGCATCTAGATAATTAGAGGAACTTCAAATCTGTCTTCATAGTGTTTCAGGCAGGATGACATTGTCAGCTATTCTATTTTGTATTGATTCCCACAAAGCTCAGTTATTCCCAGCCTTCCATTTCAAATGCAGCACCTTGTTTTCCTGTATCTTGAAGCAAAGAAATTAGATAAAAACTATTGATTAGCAAGGCACAGAGGGGAGTGATGTCTGTAACCTTCCTTTGTCTTGCAGCTCTGCAGCTGAGGCAGCAGTAATAGGATTCTGTGCGAGTGTGACTGTGATGAGGTCACACTGCTGAGAAGGGAATGAAAACACTGCAGTCAGCTAGATCGCTTGCTTCTCTGATAGTTTTTGATATTGTTTGTCAAATTGTGATTTGAAGGTTATTTCTCTGGAGGCTAAAGTTGCCTTGCTGCTCTTATGCACTTGGCTGGGCTTTTAAAAATCATGCATTCATATAAACACCCCTTTCTCACTCAAAGTTTCTGGCTCTTATTGGGAGCCATAAAAGGCTCCAATAAGGAGCAAGAAAACAAGTCTCTCCAGAAATTTTCCATCATTATGAGGTTAGAGCAGTTATTTGTTAGAATAAGTCAGACTTGTTTGGTCTCTCTACCTCTTCTTCCTCCCTCCTTTTTCAGGAGGGTGCTGCAGTCCTCTTCAGTTCAAAACAAGTTCAATAAACACCTTCAAGACACATGAGCCGTGAAGGGTTATGCTGATTTAGTACATAGTGGTGTAGCATTTATTGGTATCATTACTCAAGAAAGAAATAAGGAATTTCCTCATTTCAATTGCTTTGAGAAACAGGCATTTTGTGACCTACTATGGCAACTGCAAAACTGTACAGAAAGTTCAGAAAAACGAATAATGCTTTCTCATTCTGAATGGGCTCTACCATTTTCATTCTTGTATTACTTCATAGCGGTGAAGCAGATTGTTGAGGTGACAAGGACGAAACTGAGGCACAGAGGGTCAGTGATCTATCTACTGGAAGAGGGTGTCAGGTAGTGTCAAATATAGGATAAGTACTCAAGGTTACCTGGCCCTCAGGACTCTACTTCTGGTGCATAAGGCAGGCTGCATTCCTCTCTTCCCACAGAGGAAGAAACTACATGGGGCATGCAATGTCTTCCACTAATCAGACCTCAGGGGTTCTTTCTCCCTTTGGAAAGCTCCCTTACCCTAGTTCTCCTCCCGTAACAGACACTGGAAGATTGGTATGGAGATAGTTGGCTAAGAAAACCCTCCAAATAAACTTCTGGAATTCCATGGCAGTAACAGGATGCCTTTAGCAGGCAGCTGCCTTGTCTGTCTGAGACTTACTGTGCAAAAACAAGTATGTCAGGTCAAGCTGCATATTTTGAGGTTTGATGTCCCACCCTCTCAAATAAGTGATGTGGGAAGAAGTCTGGGAAAACTCCTTCCCCAGGCTTATTACTGTGGGGTTTTCTGTGGGAAGCAGTGAGACTTTCCCATCCCCTCCTTACCCCATGTGATGCTCTGTGATCATAATATGTGGAACTCTCTCATGCTTCCAAGAGCTCCTTCAGTGATGAACAAGCATGCTCTGGGTGTTTTTATTTAGTCTTTGTTCTATTTGGTATGATCCTGAGGACATAATTCTTTGCCCCTTGTTTTCTTCATCTGTGTGAAGAAGGTGATATTTACTTTCTCGAAGGCTGTTGTGAAAACTTTTTGGTTTTTTTTAAGTTCCCTACCAGATGGAGTGTGCTATGGGAGAGCAAAGCATCTTGCTGTAATTGATTTCTTTGGAAGGGAAAGCTGATGCTACTTTAGAGATCTTCCCCCCCAGCCCCAAGTAATCTGCTGGAAAGACTGTTCACTCATTTGCTGTTGCTATTCAACTGTTTGTATCTTCCTCATCACATATGTGGTTATGTTTAAGGTACAGATGAAGAAGCCCCATAGCTTAAAATAAGAGCTGTGGGTATACTACCTCTAGACTGCCCACTGAATGAGTCACCAGTGGCTGGACAACTAGAATCATATAGTGCCTGATGAAGTACCTGTCAGCTGTCTGCTTCTGAATGGATGAAATTAGGTCCTGTTGGTCCAGGGCTGCAGTAGGTATTATCTCATTAGCATTCAGCATCACCTATATGCTCCCAGAGAGGCATTAAGAATGAAGGCTCAGAAAAAGAGATTAGAGGAAAGCAGTGAGTGGGGAAAAGGCTTGAAATCACATTATTCTTTAGAAAATGGGCAATTGCAATGTACTAAATAACACAAACAGCACATTCTTTAAATCTCTAGAGGGGCAAAGCTTGGCTGAGAGTTTTTGTTGTTTTTTTAAATTTTTTTTACCTTGGTTTGTTTCAATGGATAATTATTTTCTTTTAGTTCCCACTTATCTTTTCATTTGACAGATTTTTTTTTTCCACGCCCACCCAAAATATATTGCTAAGTGTGGCTTACTCACAAGGGCATGTGACTTTGTAATCAGAGAAACATCTGGTGCTATAAAGAAATGAAGCCCCAGTCCAGAGTAGCAAGCAAAGTTAGAATGGCACATGAGTAGGCATCCTTATGATATCCAGAGAGAATCTGGCAAACAAAACAAAACAAAAAAATCACCTCTACCCACGAGACTTAGGCAAATTTTATATTTAATCTCTTAAATATTCTTGGCCCCTATTCGGCATATTTTCATGGTTGGTCATCTATCTCGGCAAAATCTAAAGGATTCAGCCAGGTGCAAAGATAATTGTTTCCTTATTTCAGCCAGCATCTGCTCAGCCAGCTGGGTAGCTCATCTGTAAAAGGTGACAGGCTCAGGTAGCAGCCTGCAAATCCTACCTCTTGTGCTCTCGTGGCATGCAGCCCTGCTGGAAGTCTGTAACCCTGCATTGGAAAGCACCCTGCAAAAGAGAATGCAATTCTGCTGAGGAAAAATTGAAAGGGTGAGGCAGGTACTTAAGGAAGTAAACAAGGAGCAGGAGAAGTTTGGTTATCACAGAGAAAAAGACTGCAGTCTCACAATTTTCCATGTTTTGCTCTGACCTCAAATTACCCTTCCTTCATATTAAATGTTCGTGTTTTCCCCATATATTATATTAATCTGTTTTATTTTACAAGGCTGTTTATCAACAGCCTGTGTAAGTCTTGACTGCCAATTCTCCACATCTACCATTAATGAAGAACCATGTCTGCTATTATTTTAATGGCTCCTGTGATCTGTAATTCCACGCATCTGGTGTTGGTACCAGTTAGTCTTCTATCCTGACATTCTGTTCTTTTAGCAGATGGTTTGTAGAAAACCGTTATCTGAAAGTCAAGGAGTGGCAAGAATATCTAGCATTGTACAGGATGCATGAATACAACCGCTAGCATTCTCTGATGCATAGCCCTCCTGCACCCATATTCCTAAGCAATAGTCAACGCTGTTAATAAAGAGAACTAATGCACTTCTGACTGAAGCCAATGAGATATTTGTGTACTGTGTTGCTAGAGGACCCAGGTCGTATGTTGTTAGATTCTTTTACAGATTTGGAAATGTGCTACTTACTCTGTAGCTCTGTTGCTAAACATCCATTTTCATTTCCAAGTGCTCGCTTTCTTTACTTTGTTACCCCAAACTGCCGAAATTAGAGGCACCTGACATAAGAAAGGAAGTCAGTTTTGTTTAATTTATCTCAGATTTATTTTGTGACATTTCCTGGATACATTTGCCCATCACATTATTAAATAAGAGTTTATTTTCTAGAGGCTAGACTTTAGCTTTGGCTATATTTCAGTAAGACAGGAATTTAAATAATGTCAACATTCTGAGAAATTTAGAAAGACTTTCAGGTGTGTTTTGCAGGAAAAAGTTCAGAGCTCCACTATCTCTCCTAACAGTTGGCCTGGGGCTTTTTCAAATGTATAATCTTATTTTTCCACTCATTTGAAATGTAAACAGAGAATTTTCACAGAAGACAGAGGAATCCATCTGCAAATAATATTTGTTTCTGGCAATTTGTTTCTTTAATTATGATGATAAATTTGCACTATTTGGCAGCAGCACAAAGAAATATGCTCCTGCATGTCTTTGTTCCTTCAGGAGGAATGGAGAAAGTGGGTCTTGTTCAGAAAGAAATTCTCCCATCTAGTCACATAATTCTTGTAATTCACCCCAGCAAAAGATGAGAAACCCCCCCTTTTTTTCCCTCTCCCATGGGAAGGATGTTTGGTTATGATTCAGAAAACATCTCTTTTGCTTTTGGACAAACCTTGACTGACTCAGGACAAAACCCAAGCCATGAGGTTGTACAAAATTCTAAGATGAAATCTGCCTTTATCTCTCAAAAAATGCTCAGTTGTAATGAGGAATATGTACCTCTACACATTATTTGCCAGAATAAAGGTACATAATTCAGACGTACTGATACACCAGTGGAGTAGCTAACTTAAATTTGGTGGTGTTTACAATTGGGAGACCCTAAATCAGGCCCAAAGCTTTGAATGCCTCAGATGTGCTTTTTAGAAATGATGACTTGAATACAAATTTTGCACCTTGAATCCATCTCTAAAGTAATGGATCATCCAAAAGTTGTTGCTAGGTTATTTAGATATTTTCTTCGGGGTTGGATTTAGAAAATTCATGAATTAAACTTTTAAAATCTCTCAGTTTTGTAGCAACACACACAAGCTTTTTACTTCTGCTTCCTAGGCAAACAACAGCTAGAGGTGGGGGAGAATGTAAGGGATGAATTGGAATCTTTTTAAACCTCACATGCATTACTTTGCCTCTAGACTATGAGCCAGAAGATCTCCTGCATAGATTTAAAATGACCTACCCTTTTTACAACTGTATCCTGTTAAAATCCACATTCCACAGTACATGTGCTAAAGTTGAGAAAGTAAGTCAGTGTAAATATAAAAGTTTGCATTTAGTACTGTCTTGGTGGTGGGTTTTTAGGATAATTCTAAAAACCTAGTCTTTTTGATCCCTTTGGTTTTTCTTCCTTTTCATTACAAAAGACATATATATATACTTACATTTATAAATCTATTTATTTAAACTATATACTCTGCATTATGTTTTGGGGCAGATATTTTATGTTTTGGAGAGAGGGAAAATTATTTGCAGGACACTTAGAATTTGACTTATAAATATCCTTTATAGATTCTACACACTGAACATTTGTATTCATGGGACTACTGATAGGATAGGGGAAAGGCATGGAGTTTTCTGCCTACTTTGACTTAATTTCTGCATGCCAATTGCATTGACTCGTACACTACGCACATGCCAATGCACCATCACTGAAATGCTTTTTGATAATGTTTTTAGCAGGCAAAGGAGAAACCCTGAAAAAAGTAAACATGTAATATGTAAAATGTTTTATACTCCTTAAACTTCTGCAAACTAGTTCAAAACAACTGTAAAGGACGTTTCATATTCAGAATATCTGAATGGGCCTTGGTTCTGGATAAGGAAGAGGGAGCAGAACAGGATGAACTGGATGTATTAAATACTTTATACAAAAAGCTTTATCCCTCTTCTGCTTTTGGATTTCCCAAGACTGAATTTTCTTAGTTGTTCCTCTGCTGTCTTGTTTGGCGTATGCTTCATGCAAATATACTTAAATCACCGGGCTAGTCAGGAACCCTTCACATTTGCCTGTTTTATGATGTTTAGTTAGCTATCTTAGCCATATGGGGTTTTTTGGTTTGGGGTTGGTTTTTTTTTGCTTTTTTATTATTTTATGACTGCTTAATTGTAGCTTTTATGAAGAAATGGAGAAAGAGTCATAAAGACAATAAGATAAATCATTCCCAAAGCAAATATAATGAGGGAAATGAGGAGAAGAGTTGGAGAAATGTTTACATGATTTGAATATTCTGTCAATGTTCCTAAAAATAGAACAAAAAATTAAATAAAGTACTCAGATGATTTGTTAGTGAAGGGAATAAAAAGCATTGCAAACGTGAGAATAAATGTTCTTTTTTATTCCAAGAAGTAGTTCTTGGCAGTATTCAGGAAGCTCTAATAGAGAAGATGAAATGTAGATTTTACCCCACTTGAGCGTAAATCAGTGTACTAGACTAAACAATATCTATTGTACAATGCACTGAACTCTTCTCTTGTACAAATGTTCAATTAAGTCTGTAAACTTGACAAAGCTACACAAAAATATACTTAAATGACTCAGCAGGTGCCTTTTGTACAATGTGGGGAGTGTATTCTTTCAAGGATGTAACACACGTGGTTTTTGTCTGATTGCAACAATATAAATTGTGTGCTCAGTGATTCAATGAGAATGCATTCGTATGCATACTATTGCATCATAATGCTAGTAACTTGGATAAAATTATGGGGATATTTCCTGCAGATTCCTTTCTGGGACTTGAAACCATCAGAGAGGAAATCTCTGATTTAACTGGGATACCAACAGACTGGTCTAGTCACCTTCTGAACAGCCAGTCATTCTGCAGGTCACTGCTATCATTGCCATCCT
The DNA here is from genome assembly GCF_947461875.1 of Haliaeetus albicilla. NCBI lineage: Eukaryota > Metazoa > Chordata > Aves > Accipitriformes > Accipitridae > Haliaeetus > Haliaeetus albicilla. Next base: position 6,727,736 of record NC_091484.1, read on the forward strand.
CCTGCAGCAGAAGTAAGTGCTGCATGGGGAAACCTTTCAGTAGCATTGAAGAATAACAGCAGTTACCTAATTACTGGTATGATCGTGTTAAAGTTCACATTAATAGCCACAAACGATGACTGAATATGAAGGCAATGGCTTGAATGAAAACGTAATTACTGTAGCATGAGGTAGGTGTTATGTTAAACATGCAGAAAAAATATTAACAATGGTACACAGGTGCACTAAAATGGTATATGTATAATATGCAACAATCCAACTTTCAGAAGACAAGAATAAGCCTTACATTGTTTGCCCCTTTTAAGAAGTTAAGCCAGTTATGAGTTGTATTCAACAACTGGAAAAGCATGTGCTGTGTATGAAACACTCAAGATCTCCATTCTGCTATCTTTGAGGTGCTCTGTAACCTGTAACAGCATACTTATGTTCAGTACTCAGCCACTGGGTTTATCTTCCCTAATGATATGCAGTGTAGTTGCTTTCCTACGAGTTCACCAGCTACTGAGAAATAAGGAGAAATCCAAATGGAGTAGCAGGACAGCGGAGGGCAAAAATTTACTATTATTGAATTAGCAGAAAAACACCAACATTTATACTATTTAGGTTGCAAAGGTTTCCATCAACACTAAATAGGTGATTTTTTTGTTGTTACAATATATGCAGTGCTAAGATGTCATCTTATGTCTGCTATTGATTTCCCTGATGCCTTGTTCAAAACTGGTGATTACAGCTGTATCTTCCCTCTTTTATAAATGTCAGTGTCTCCTAGTAAGCTCTAGAGCCCACGTATTTATGTTTGTCTTTGCATGTTCTTCTTACCTGTGTTTCTGTTCCAAAATCGCAATACTACAGAATTTCTAGAAATGTGGCACATAAATGTATTTTCAGGACAGCAGGACAACTGACCTTTTCTTGTGTGGGTCAAAGAGATGACATTTAAAGGAAGTCAGGAGTTTTACAATAGATGGAGAAAAGGGAAGAAACTGTCACTGTTAAACCTTAGCGTCCCCTACTATAAAGAATTTAATTTGGTTGCCTGGATTATTCCAACTGTAATATAAAAATAGAAAATGTCTTCCAGATTGGCCCTCAAAGTATTTTTTGCATACAAAACCCTGTCCTGAGAGAGTATACCCATCTCCATGGAAGAAGGTAGAAACCCTTTAGTTGCCTTATGCAGAGCACAATGGGTTTTACAGGAAGACTGTTGCCTCACAGAGTGGGAGATGTACTGGAGATATTTCCAGTATCAAACCTGGCCATTTCTCATGGAGAAGGTGCAACTTGCTTTGCTTCAGCTTGTTGAGAAGGAAAAGAACTGGAATGACCCATTCGCTTTTTAAATCCACCTGCTAGTTCTAGTTCTCTTCAGTCCATTGATCTTTTGAACTCCAGCCAGTTTAAGACAAAAGGTTGCATGCTTCCAGCCTTTTGCTATAAAACATGAAGTAAAAGGAAATCACAGTATAAAAATGCCTATCTGCAATGAAATCAATTTATTTTGGTTACTTTGAGTTTCTTTTGATTGTTAGGCACTGGAACAGGAGAACTACAACAGGAACTAAGTTGTCCTCATGGAATGTACTAGAGAGGTGTTCGCGTTGGTTGGCATGCACAGTAAGAGAGTTCTGAAAAATACGGTCTTTGGTATGTGTCTCTGCCTTTGGAGACAAAAGCGAACAAAATCTGAATTGTTCCAGATATGAAAGACAATTCCCTTGCTTGCCCTACATATGACACTAAAAGTGGGTCAGCTGATGATTGTTAAGGCCTGGTGTACGTAGAGTGTGGGTGTGCTGTTTCCTGCTCACAAGGAAAACTCGGTGCTAGGAGCTGAGGCACAAACCACAGCAGTGAGCAGCCCTTAGAGGCAAGCGTTCTGCCTGTCAGCCCCTGTCTGTCAGGGCATGACTGCAGGTGTTTTTCAGATACTTCAGTGTGTGTTTCTCAAGCTGCTAATCTTAGGAGACTTTAATTCTCATTCTAATGTGGGATTTGAACAGAGATGAGCTGTTTATTGCTGTTAAATAATCAACATATAATTCAGTTATTGCAGCACGTGTGCACATACTGACACAATCTTACCAGACAGGGTGAGAAATTCTGCTGTTCAGGATACCCGGTCTTGCCCCTTGGCGATTCTAATACAAATGTCTTCTGGGCTGTCCTGGTTTTGGCTGGGGTAGAGTCAGTTTTCTTCCTAGTAGCTGGTATACTGTTGCATTTTGGATTTAGTATGAGAACAATGTTGATAACACACTGATGTTTTGGTTGTTGCCAAGTAGTGCTTGTCCGAAGTTAAGGATTATTCAGTTCCTAATGCTCTGCCAGCAAGCTGGTATACAAGAAGCTGGGAGGGACCATAGCCAGGACAGCTGACCCAAACTAGCCAAAAGGATATGTCATACCATAGAACATCATGTTCAGTATATAAACTGGGGGAGGTTGGCCGGGAGGGGTGGATCGCAGCTCGGAGACTGGCTGAGCATCGGTCAGCCAGTGGTGAGCAATTGCATTGTGCACCACTTGTCTTTCTTGGGTTATATTTCACTCTCTTTTTGTTATCTTTCCTTTTCATTATTATTATTATTATTGTTAATTTTTATTTAAATTATTAAACTGTTCTTATCTCAACCCTTGAGTTTTTCTTGTTTTCAATTCTCCTCCCCATCCCATCGCAAGGGGGGAGGAGTGAGCGAGCAGCTGCGTGGTGCTAGCTGCTGGCTGGGGTTAAACCATGACATAGACCCTATTTTGGAATGAGGCTATGAAAGTTTGGATCTCCCTGCTCACACTGTTTTCTCCAGTAGACAGATATTTGCAGCTGATTACCTTAGTTGGTGGCAGTGCTGTTGTTTCCCAGGTTGTCTGTGTGTTCTGATATCTGGTAACTTCTGTTTAACTCTTCCTTCACAAAACTCATATCTCTGGGGATATGAGTAGTACAGTCAAACATTCCGCTCCTTTAGGTCACAGGTAAGGGATTGCTTTACTAGAGCAGGTCAGAATCTTGCATCTCTCAGGCATGTGCCTTTCTTCCATATTTGTGCACTTGTGTCATCGAAAGACACAAGGTAATGGAAATTCATGTTTGAATTCCAGGTCACATCTGCTAATTTCTAAATATAAAGGGCATTAAGTATCACTTTTCTGGAAGACTGGGTCACCAGAAGCAGAGTTCCCAGGTCAGAGAAGGGGAAGCAGAAGTGTCAGTGAATGCTGCTTTGAATTCCTCTGTTCTTGGTGGTGTCTTGTGTAAATGAATGTGTTCAGTCTTGTTAGCAATCATACGTCCTAGAACCGATAAAGGTGACTTGTGATAGACGTCTGCTTCTTATCTCAAATGTCCCTTTGAGAAGCTCCTTTGGCAAGAAGCTCAAGTGAAAAGGAACAATTCTTCTGTCTTGGACCAAACTTCTAAAGAATCTGAAAAGTTAACAGGCTCTGCTGGCTGGCTGTTATTTCTATTCCCTCTTCTGCTGTCTGCTCTCTTACATATTTTTAATCTGAATGTTTGACTGCCTCTCATTTTGCTTATGCAAAACCTCTCAATATCCAGCAAGAGAAAGGTTCTCATTGCTTTCAGTAGTCTTTCGATTATGCCATCAGCTTCACTTAAGCTTTGGGTCTAGCTCTGCACAGTTCAAAGGTTTTATAGTCTTTACTCCAAGTTCTTATCCAGTTTTTCTAAGTTCGCTTAACTCTCTAGATATGAAAGGTCTCAGCTCTTCACCAAAGTATCAGCTGTATCTACCAATAACACAGACATTTAATGTAGGAAGGAAGGAAAAAAAGACATTGTATTAAAATGTTTAACTTGTGAAACAAGAGGAAATGTCTTCAACCTGTGATCCATTTGGGTTGCATAAGCTATGAATGAAGTATTGTTAGATGAATATTAAATATACATGTATATATTAAATATTTAACTTGATCTTTGTTCAGTTTGCCTTTCTTGTAATTCCTTTTCAGTGTTCATAGAAAACAAACCTGATTTTTATACTGGTTGCCAGTAGTGACCTCAAATTTTCTGTTTGTGTTGTTAATATCAATTACCTGCACACATGAGTCATGTTGAACTTTCTCACTATATTGGAGGAGTACTTCTTGGAATATGTCCACAACACTTTTTGCCATGAAAACACTCCATATTGCTTGAAGTAATCTGTGAGTGGATTTACTGTTTCATCCATATATAACTTTGAAAGTTCGTCATTCTTAAAATTTTTCAGTATAGAGCTTAAACGTGCAACTGTTCCAGTAACTTAGCCAGAGATGATAAAAGAACTCCAGAGAAATGCTATTATCAAATACAGGGATGAATGCAACCTGAAATGTCTTTTCACAAGAGTCACTGGAATCCCCAAGTTAGCTACAGACCACAAGTATATTTTAAACCTTAGATTAGTGTATACCCACAGTACGTCCCCTACAGCTGTGAACTGCTACTCTTTGTTTAGGACTGGGCAAACCTCCAGTGGCTATGTTCTTACAAGGAATGCATTTTCCAGTGTTTTGATTTAATGACTATTATTCAAGCTGAAGTCAGTTCCTTTCTCACACTATTTTAGGCAGTGTGTGGTAAACCTTTGTGCCACTGTTCTCCTCAAAATTCTGGTATTTTCTTTCTGTGCTAAAACCAATACAAATTATACCAAGCTCTGTATCTTGTAAAATAAATGTTATCTTCAAAATGAATAAATCCTGAATTTAAATGAAACTTGCCATTTGGTATTTCTGCTGGCCTACTAACCCTCTGTTTTATTGCTGCTGTTCAATGCAATAGTGTCAGGAAGTTCCTGTTACGTCTTTGGTGATGTACAAATAGAGAACAAAAGGTCCCTGCCCTGAAGGCTGAAAGTTTAGCTATTTCCATTGATTGAATAAATATTGGACATTTGTCTTTTCTTGCCAGAAAGTGATACGTTAAGGCAATTGTTACCTGGATAAAGAATGAATTCTGAGGATGGAGAGAGGCTTGTTGTAATGGAAGGGTAATGGGGGGAGGCAAGTGTGTGACTGTGTAGTGTTCTTCCTCACTTTTGCCCTTTGTTTTTATTTCAGCATGATACTTTATTAATTATACTTTGAACAGAACTACAACATGTATGTTTTCCAGCATGTACTCCATCCTTGTGTGCCTCAGTCTTACATCCTTGTTCTCAGGGTGAGGAGTGGATACTGGGAGGCTGTAGCCTTTGTGCTAGAGGACTCTCGGACCATCTTGTCTTTCTCACTTGCATTCAGGACCTTATGCATAGCCTGTCTCATGTAGTAAGAAATCCTTCAGGAAAGTGTTTGCCTTAGATAATGGGCCAGATCTACCACTGCATTACTCAAGACCTACATGCTAATCTTTCAGGCATTTTAGTCCTTATTTATCATTTAGAGTGGGTTGAAATTTCCATTTAATTTAAAATTAATAAAATGGAACACTTCATTTTTTTGCAACTGTATAGGGAAAAGTTATTTTTTTATTTCCATTTTAAAGTGAAAATATCTCTTACAATTTTTGTTTTTAGATCTTTCTTTACATATGCTTTTCTTTGGTAGGTTTAGTTACACAGTAGGATAATTTTATTTTGAAAATTTAAAACTTCTTAAAAGAAGTATAGTTAAGAAAACATACTTAGGGAAAACAAGATCTTAGTGTAATCTGAAGGAAGAACAAAACCAGTTATGAAATCGTTACAATTAAAAAAATATCTTTGACCAGTTTTACTCTCCATTCAGTGACAGCAGCTCTGATAAAATGTATCTAATTAACACCCAGCAGATAACAATTATCTTGTATAATTATGATGAGCTTGTTTGTTCTTTAATTGACAGCTTAAACAATGTTTTATGATGTTTATTTGACCTTGACGCTAATCTGCACCCTGCTACTGTGAGCTGCCAAACGCATGGCTGTTTGGATTTCCATCTCCACCACTTGCACTCACCACTTGTTATCATCGTTGTCATTCTGCAGTGTGATTTGTCCTGCACCATCTCTCTGTGACTGCCACAGTGTCACTCTGATCCCTTGCAACTGCTGTGAGGTTGCACCCAATTGTTGCCCCTCTGCTGCCTGTCCATCTATGTCTGTGCATAAGTAGTGTTAAATAGCTGACTCTGTAGGATCCACAAAACAAAATATATCTTATTACTCAGAACCAGAGAAGATGTTCACTGTTAGAAAGTACATCATTGAATGTATCTGATAGTTTTACATGTAGTTGATAGAGATTTTAAGTAGACTTGCAATTTGCTTTCTATTAAAAGGTACTGGATAGTTCAATAACCAAACATCTGGACTGATAGAACAGATGCATTTGGTTTTGATGCATCCTGAATACTTTGAGAGGATTTTAATTTTCCTACAAAGGCAAAATAAAAATTTCTTTGCTGTGCTGTAAATAATGAAGTCTTATGTGTTGGTACCTGGCTGCCATAATAATTTTTATAGTAGTACTGTATGACTGCCCTTTTTATTAAGGGATGTCTGGGATAAAATTTCAAATTAATTTTCAAAATAATTTTTTCCCTTTGTTAGAGAGAGGCAAACCTAATTAGATGGGCATTGTTAGGAAAAATTTAGAGTAGAAAGACAGTCACCTGCCTTGAGTATTCAGGGATGACTAGGGAGGTCATTGGTTTCAAGCCCAGTCTGACCAGATCGCTTAATATGTGACTTGATTTCCCCCCCATTGACTAAGTGGGGTTAATCATGACTATTTTCTACCCCCTTTTTCTATGTGTTTTACTGGGGCTAAAACACTGCCTTCTTGCTGTGTATATTTTACTGCACTGCATCTTTAATTTTTAGGATATTAGTGCCTTTTTATTAAAGGACACTTCTGCAATTCTATTTCTACTACAAATGAGGGGGGAAAGAAGTCTTTGTAAAGACTGAACTTGTGTGGATATTCAAACTGAATTTACAGTGATGGTGTATTTTTTAATGTTTGCAAACAGGAAATCTTTAAACAGCTGACTAGGAGATCACTCTTCCTGGCACAGTGGCTCTTAATGAAAATCTTTACCCCAATTCCTTCATTTGAAATGTGTTACTTAGAGCAGTTGTTTTCCATCTGGAAAGGAGGAAGGAGCTACTCCCTCCTGAATTCTTTTTAAGTCTTCATCCAGAAGGCTCTGGTGGGTTTTGTTGTGATTTTTTTGTTTGTTTGTTTGGGTTGGGTTGGGTTTTTTTCCTCCTGTTGAGGAATCAACCATTCCCAGCAGCCACCAGCTTGGAAAGCAAGTTGAGTCAACAAATGCTCAGTTCTAATTTTTCATGCCCATTTTTTATCATGAGTGTTCTGACTGTTCACAAGCTCCTGTAATGTTGGTTATACTGTAACATGCAATAATTAGGTACCATCTTAGCAAAATCGACTCATGTATACTCAAATAATGTGAGGGTTATAAAGTAATCAGGGAATAGCTAATGAACAAAGCTGTAGTTCCCCCATGTTGTCTTACTGTCCTTGTCCTTGAAGATTCAGAATGAAGGGGTATCTGAAATGTGGAAATCAATGCAATCCTACTTTGCACATGGTTGTACTGTGTGAACCAGATTTAGGTTGGGGCTTACTTATCTGAAATAAATTTTAAATTAATTTAGTGAGGAACAAATAGGAAACATCCCCCAAACAAGGTTTTGTCTGATATTTCTGGATTTCGGGAATTCCATTAGAGAGGGCAATAGCCTGGGAACAGCTTTTCTTATCACATCATCTTGTCCTTTTCACTTCAAGGCAGTATTAGAAAGTGCAGTGGTGCATAAGACTTAGTAATAACTATTATTATTTGTTAAGTGTTGTCTTATATAGCACTGAGAACATTGGGTTTCTGTCCTACATGGATCATTAATTTGGGTATGCAAGATTTTTCAAACAGTAAGTGTCCTTGATGATTAGAGAGTGATTATCACAAAGTGCAGCATTTTTATTTGAGGGGTTTTTTCTAAATGAAGGAACTGAGCTTCAAATTGAATCTAGTTAACTGTAGTAGACTTCTGGTTTGAGGATGAGATAAAAGTATGTCAAATCACTTAACTAGGTTCTCTGTCAATATAAGTTGATTGTTTGGAAGGAGATGTAGAAAAATCTTCTGCATGGGCTATCACGATTTTAAGTCCACAAGGACTGTATACAGCCTTCCAGTTTAAGGTGGCAGTATTACTGAGCCAAATTCAGGTGCTTGGGTTCTCAAATGTTGTGATAGATCCTCTTCCTTTAGGATGATTCCTATATGCATTTGACTGCCAAGGTAATGGACAGCTGGACTCTCAGCTTCATTATTTGAGATATACCATTCAAAGCCAAGTGATAAGGTTTTGGGGTTGGCAGGAGGTGAGGGTTTTATGTATTATTTTTTTCTCCTTTGTGAGAAAGATTCTGTAGAAGCAAATCTCTATTCAAGTTAAATCACGGCAGATTTGTGTATCTGTTACTGGTGCATAAAATAAAGGGAATGAAGTCTGGAGATGTACCCAGTAGATTCATAGTAAGAAATATCCTGAAGAGACCTCATAGTATTATCTGACCTTTAAAGTAAACCAGAATTTACTCAAATGCCATAGGAACAGATTATATGCTTTTTGCCTTAGAATTCATAGGATAACTATTGATAGAATTAATAAAGAATAATGTTTCAGAAAAAGTGAACATATGGCTTGTTATTACTGAATTCAAGCCACAATCAGAACATTATCTAAATAACTCCAGAATACCAGCAGTATGTTCTCAAGCATCTAGTACATTAGAGCATGACTCCTCAAATACTTTGAGACTATGTATGTTCCATTGCTGATCTCTAAACAGTGTTGTCTATGTTCTGACTTCTAATCCCATTAAAATCCTTTATACTGAGGATTTTATAAAGGTGTAAAAATTTTAAGTGGGCTTGAGGTGACATTACAAATGTTTAGCTTGGGAACATTTTTCAGAAACTGAAAAATTAATTAGTCCAAATACCTGCAAGTCTTTGTCTTTTTTCTTCTTTTTTTTTTGTTTTGTTTGTTTCTTGTGGTGTTGGCTTTCCTGTCACATAACTGGTCTGATTCTTTTTCAGTGTAATTTTCCAGTCTTTTACACATGTTGCTTCAAATCTTCATGAGTTGAGTAAATAGATGCAGTGGGATGAACTGAGAAAACATAAGACTTGCAAAATTTTTCCCAGTCACAGGAACAAATATTGCAGCTTTTCTCCCTAAGTTTTCTGCCGATTCTAGTGACCGGATGACTCCCAGCCAGCTCTGGCTAAAGACATTTTAAAATGTTTTCAGAGACAGGTGGACTATTGTATACTGGGCTGCTTCTCCCACCAGATTGCCATGTTCCTCTGCAGAAGGAGAGGAGCTGGAACCAAGTGCATGGGGCAGGAGACTTGGAGCACTGGGAATTTAAATGTCTTGCTCATCTAATTTGGCTGTCAGCCATTCTATTCCTCTCCCTTTGACTGATGTATCTATTTAAATGCTTTAAGAACTGGGACTCTTTCTCAGCAGGGGTTTGTACAGTGCATTGCATGAGGGATCCTGACCTTGTTTGGGGCCTTCTGTATTTCTGAGAATGAAGTAATAATATAATAGTCATATGTTGAAGCAACATTTTTAAAAGCTTGTATCTAACAAATGCAGTGATTATGAAGAGCTGCTATTGCTCCAAGTTAGCATACATGAAAAGGGGGCTAACTTCAGCTCCTCTTTCTTGGCCTGTGTGCTCAGAGGAAAAGAGGAGAAACTGGCTATTTGGGAGCAAGAAAGAAGAGACTGCCTTTATTAAAAGGAAAGCCAAAAAAGAAGAGACACCCCACCCCACCCCCCAAAAAACCCCAAACCCCACAACCAAAACCAAACCAAAAAACCCCTAGGCTCCACGCTGGATCATAGCATCATAGCTTTTTGCTGAACCCCACTTTGCAGAGATTTCTGGCTCCTTGCTGCATTTTGAAGCTCTCTTGCTACCTCACTATTAAAATTATCCTTAGGATACAGCCTTGTGTCTTTACTTGGCTGCCTTTGCTTTTTTTTCCCATTTCTTTTTTTTTCTTGATGAGTCATTCTACCAGCTTATACCCTATCATCAGATAGACCAGACAATGAAGTCACTGGGGTTGCCTGAGAGCAAAATTGTCCCCATTATCCACAACCACTGTGTCTGCCTTGTCACTGATAATATACCACTTGGGGCTGGCCTTCTAAGTATGATGGAAAATCACCAGGGACAAGAAACCTCCTACCCAAACAAAAATATTTGTTGAAGTTTTCTGGTGTGTGGTTTTAAACTGGGTGAAATGCTTCCAGCTGAAAACAGGAAATCACACACAAATAAAACTGGTGTTATATTTTGTCAATGTGGGAGGGAGAGTAAATTATCTGATAGTGTCCTTTTACTTGTGTGCACCAGCTTCAGCCTTCTGAAATTAGCAATGACAGGAAATTTTTATTAGTCTTCTAGTATAAACTAGAAGACTTTATACTTTTTATCAGAATGTATGAGAGAAAAGGAGGATGCTTGACAAAAATCATTGTTTGTTAACTCAGTACAGAAGCAAAGTTGAACTATCATTTCTAGAGGAACATGTGTGGAGAAATACTTGCCCCAGGGAACTTTATTCTAGAACAAGACACAACAAATAGGAGAAGGAAAACAAAGTGAGGATGAGGGAAGTAACTTTTTCAAAATTGTATGGTAGTCAATAGCTGCCTAGGAATAGTAATAAGGTTTTCTGACTCCCAGAGAAACGTTCTTTCTGCTGAACCACAGTACTCTTCAAAGCAAGCATAGAGAGACTCATGGCTCTGATAGTGCTGATGGCTTGTGGTCTACTTGGTTGAAAACACAAATTGAAATAACAAAGTGCAGGTGGTCTTCTGGGATCTATAGTAATCTAATGAGGAATTCCATAATAATTGCTAATGTTAAACCTTTACAAGTCTGTCTACTTGCATCAATAAAGGAAAGAAGAAAAGCAGAACAGGAAAGAAACTAAGTCTTGCAAAACCATGGTCTCCATAGAGCTCTCTTCTTCCCTTTCAGTATTTTTAACAAGAGGAAAACCTTTTTATTGCTTTGCTAGCCCATTCCAAGAGATGTGCCTATCAGCGTGCTTTGGAGACGCTAAAGTGGCTGAGTTTCATCATCTGCCAAGACCAATAATTCTTTTGATTCAAAAGTGGTGTACTGTCATTAATTGTTTTTTTTTATCACTCAGTGTACCAAACACAGCTGAGCCCCATGCTTCTGTGCACTGTATGAACTTGGTATAAAAGGATGCTTTCTGTTCCTGCTGTATCTCCAGTCCAGGAAACTTTAGTGTATCTCTAAAGGTGACTAAAATACGCTAGGAGAAAGGAGAATCAGAGCTCCAATGTGCTGCTTGCTTAGGCTGCTTTTTACGTCATGTCTGCAGAGACCACAGAGACAGTCTCACTATTGCTGAGCCAGCGTCAGTTCAATTCTTCCTCAGAAGGGAGAACCTTATGTTTGCAAACTCACTCCAGGATTACAGTCCAGAAGGTGACTAGTTTCAGCTGTATGTTAAAATAATCTTGCACTATTTTGCCACCCTGATTCTATCTTACCAACTGTCTGGCTGTGCCTTTCTTGCCTTGACTATTTTGTCATGATTCTTGCTTACACTGTCACACTGATGGAAGATTAGTGCTGTGTGTGATTTTTTCTTTTTTTTTCTTTTTTTCTCTTTCCATTTTTTTCCTCCTCTCATTTTCCCAGTGTGGCATTTAGGATGGAGGCTGAAAATATTGAACAAACTGCTGATGTCCCCAAGATTCAAATGTGTGAAAAAGACTCGTAAATGAGTCTAGCACACTCCGAAACATTCTTAACATCTGTTCAAGCAGGAGTACCAATTCCCTTTCTCAGAAAGCACAATTTGTCCTCCCTGTTATTTAAAACTTCAGACTTCTTTGTATTTGAATAATATCAAAGTGGAGCTAAGGAAAATAAACTCTCTGATTATGGATATAGCATTTACAATGAGAGGTGTGGTGTGGATAATATAGAATTATAGAGTTTTAACTGCTGAGTGTCCTCGGCTTCTCCTATATTGTAAGCCTTCTCCTTATTTAGCAGCACGGAAAGGGCCATGTAGTTGCCATCCACACCTGCAAACCCTGTGGATTATGTCCCCTGGACTGGTAGACATGGGTTTAGTGACTGTTCTTACAGAGCAGGAAAAGAGCAAGTGTCTTCCTCTGAAAATTTACTATTTACTAGAATGAAGCAAAGGTGCCTTAGAACTTGATAAAAATAATTTTAGGCTTTATTTATTTTCATATATACTCCTGATGAGGCAAAAATCTCTCTAACTCACTTTAGTTTTGTCTGGCAGTAAACGCTTCAGGATTCTGTCCCCAAAATGTAGTTGCAAAACTCAACGCTTCTGCAATTTAGTGAGAGAAAGGCTATAAATAGCCAGCCAGACAGACAGAGGCACAGCAGGGAGAACCCAGGGGTCTGAGCTTCCAGTCTCTTTCTTTAACCACAGTAAAGAATTGCAGACATAAAAATGACAACTGAAAAGAAAAAAAACAACTGGTAACTCTGAAAATGAAGAAAAAAAAAAAGTAAAATAAATGCTACATTTAATAAAAATGCTGAATCGTCTCGGCAGTTTAATGGGCTTTAAAGACTGCTGCAGTAACCTTCACTTGCTCCGGCAGGGCTCTGGGATGAAGTCACTGCTCAGGGCAGCCGCACTAAGCCTGCATCCATTTCACATAGGCTTTGTGCTTTGCAAGGGGCTCTGTGCACACAGCCAGTGGGGAGGGATGATTCTGCTGTAGGATCACAGAGTGACTTGGAGAACAGATCAGGGCTGTTATCCTGATGTCTGTGGCTAAATCCCACTGTTGATCGGGACTGCAGCATGCTGTGAGCTGTGAATAGGTTTTTGAGGACAGTTTTAATGCAGGTGGATGAGAAATCTGTGCAATAGCATGAGCATTCCAGGGAATGGAACAACTTTATTTAATCACAATTAATCAATTAGCATTCCCCATTCAAGTGACATTTATTGCTACAAATGTCTTGTGATGGTAACAATAGTGGCTCTATTGCAATTATTCTACCTTTTAAAATCCATACCACTGCTTTTAGTTCTTTTTGATAGAGAAATTGTGTAAGTCACAAGTCTCGCTGCTGATGCGGTACTGAAAGATGAAATACTTTTCCTCTGGAAGGTTAATGTGCTGCAAGTCTCCCCATGATTAGGAACAAAAATATACCAGCAGGTGGGATACAACCAGAACAGAGAGAGTTCTGTGAAATTCAAGCTTAAAACAGGCAATAAAACTAGAAATGGCATTTCAGCTTAGAGGCCTCCTGCAGGAATGATCTATATTACCGAGAAAAAGTCCCCTGGAATATGCTTGTTGTTTCAAGAATGATCAGATTCTGCAACTTCAATAGCAGTTTTCCAACTGTACGTTGGTCCTAAAAGCCTGACAAGTGTCCTTTCCTGAGAAAGAGGGATTTTGAAAGTAACCTCTAACACCAGCACAAGGACAGCAGTTAAATCTGATTATATCTGGTAGTGTTTAACCCTTTAGGGAAGCTTGGGATTTAACAGATGCCAAGTAGAAACCCAGAAAGTTTTGGTTTGGGTATGTGAACTAGGCCTTCATGGCTTTGTCTCTTGTATTTATTTTGGACTGATTAGGATTTAATTCTGTTCAGAAACAGTTTTGCAATTGGCCAGGGTTACCGTGAGCTGAACCTCCAGGTGCAAGCATCTGGTGCCTGTTTTTATTCCTGTGATTTGCCTCTTATCACTTCTCTTTCCAGAACAAACTAATACCTCATTCTCCATCAAGCTATTCTGGTTGTGGGTGCAGATTGTAACAAACTTAGTATTAGACTACCTGAAATATGCTGAATTATTGACATTTGGCACCCTGATTTCTACGCTTCCCTGCCATGATTTTCCATTTAAAGTATCCAATGCTTTCTGTCCTGCAAGCGTAAACATTCAGTGGCCGGTTCACTAGCCTTCTGCAGTGTAGCTGTCTTCTCATTCACAGTCAAGTACGTGGCTAGATATATTTTACTAAGTATGCAAGAAACCCTCAAAGTGGTCCCAGGTCAGAATGCAGGCAAGTGCTTAGATACTTGTATAAATGTGCATGAGCAATCTCACTTGATGTTAGCAGCATTTTTGCACTTTTCCAGTTGATGTTCTTTGCTGGACAAGGTCCTGTGAGGTAGCCTCTTGCAGATACAAACTGATGAGTGTTAACAAACTGTAGCCACGTCCACTTGCAGCTGAGGTCATGCTTGCGCTCCAGCCACAGGCTGGCTCTCTGTTGCTAACACCCACCAGCCTGCTATTGGCATCTTTCCATCTTGAGATGTGTACTGTTCACACTTTGCCTGAACTTGGCCTCATGTTGCCCTGAATTTCTCTCTGGGACTCGACTCTGAATGGCAGTGTTTTCCTGCCACGGAAAAACAAAAGGTTCTGGAAATAAAAGCATCTTCCAGAGACCTCTTAAAGAACAATTTCTTCTGTGAGCCTAAAAAGGAAGGCCTGTATGAAAAAACATTGAAAAAGTGGTAACATCTGCTCACCTTCCAGTCCAAGACTCCGTAAATCCTGGGAGTGTCTATGTGAAGGAGGGAGGAGGGCAAGTATGAGTTACGAGTGATAAATTATGACTGACCAAATCTACTTGAACAGACTCCTGCTGAACCTCGTAAGAGTGCTCAGCTAGTACTTTTGTGGTAGCAATTTTGCAGTGGGATGGAAGGGAAGCTGTTCTCTAAGGAAGTGCATATTGGGTGGTATAGGACATTGCTTGTGCTGCGTGAAACAGGGAACTTAGTATCAATAGTAATTACAATACTGCTTAGACAACTCTGATAGCAGCCCTGCGGGCTATTTTACTTAGGAGGAGACAACTTAGCATTTTTTTGTTTGATAACTACAGCAAAACCACCTTTAACTTTTTCATCCGTAAATCTCTCTTACGCTCATTTTCCTATCCCAATCACCAGCACATAAGCACTTGTCTTTATTTCCAAAGCAACCTCTGCTCCATGTTCAAACATGTCCTTTGGGGAATAGACTCTTTCCTTCAAATTTCTTTATATTAAACCAGTAAAAACATGAAGAAAGTCCACTGCCTGTGGGTTGTTGCTTGGTGTGCACCTTTAGTATGATAGGAGGCTGAAACAATGAAAGATTGGTACTGGAAAACCTGCATGGGAACCTGACTGCTTGCATATCACTCTGCTCTGTAACTTGCATGAGCTGGGCCTGCAGAAAGTCTGTACATGTCTATCTTTTTTCAGAAGCTTTGGCCTGCTAAATAAGGATTATCCTGTTTCTATTTACTTTTGATGGCAAGGCCTATTCGATACATCTTCTTGTCTGCTCTGTTCCATGCAGTTGCAAGCACATGCCATCAGTCGGTCACACAAAAAAAAGAGGCTCCTTTTATGCAGAACTGATTGCAGTGATACTAAATTCCTTTTACAGTGCAATGTCACAAGCAAGTGAGAGGAAGAGCTGGAAAATAAACTTAGCATGCATCCTACTCTAAAATTTTTCTTTAGAAAAATGTTGTATAACGAGAGCTTTGCTTTTTTTCTATTTGTTTTTTAGTCCAGTACATCTTTTTGGGTTGGGTTTTTTTTTAATTCATATCTCATACTTGCAAGTCTGTCATGGCAAGGTGCAAGTGGGAAAAGTCAAGCCTTTTGGTGTACAGCAGGTTTGAAAATAACCTCGGTATTTCACAGTAAGGGGAAATCAATAAAGCCAGCGGGAAAGAGAAGAATAGGTATATTAATAAACTAAGACTCTGAGTACAGTGGGGTCACAAGCTAAATGTAGCTATACCTGCAGCCTGAAAGATCATTCCAGGCACCGGAGCCAGTACATGGTGGGAAGCTTAGAAGCATGGCCTACTTGTAGCTAGACACAAAAAATGTGGGTTGCAGGGTTCTTTTTTGGGCTGGGGCGGGGTGTTTCCCATTAGGATACAAAAATAATAACTCCAGAAAATAAATGTGACTTGCAGACAAACTTCCACCTCAGATTATTAAATTACACTTTACTAGGTAACTAGATTCTGTGAAAACAGCAAAATGCATCTAAACTGGTCAGAGTATCTCTGACATTGAATATGCCTTGATCTGGGAAGATAAAGAACTTTCAGGACTTGTTTTTCAATATCTGAAATTATTGTGGATGTTATCTTGTTGGGTCCATAAATAGCTGCAAACGAGTGTCAGTTGTCAGTGCATGATCACTATCAGAAGTTCCCCAGGATGCTAAGATTTAGTCTTAAATTATACCGTGCTTTTGCATTTTCTTTTCATGTATGGATATCCAAATTCTGTTTTCCACAGTGCTCGTTGCCAAAGTATCTAAGACTAAGAATAAAATGTATTATAAATCCAGGAGTAAATTCACAGAAACGGGTGGGAAATGTCAGCATAAATTTCAGCAAATCTAGTGCACTTAAAAGGTGTAAGCTTTTTAAAGGAGGTAGCTGGGTGGGTGTTTTCCCTTCATACAAATGGCTGTATCATCATTTGAGCTATGTCAGAAAGTGAACTAAATTTATACTAGATTAATGATGCCTAAATGAGTTATTGAAAAATATTAGAGTGGGTATTAAATAAACTAGGCTTGATGACACATATATAAAATATCTGATCAGTATACTAGCAAGTGGAGTTCTTTTATCTGTAATTTCTCATTGGGCTGTGCCTCCTTCTAATGTCTTAATCTGGCTGGAAAAGAATGTCCCTTATTTGTTTATACTGCCTTGAATATTAATGCTGCCTTCTACACTGCAGTCCTTGAAATGCTGTAAGAAAACATCGTAAAGGAAGATCACCCAGTGTGTTGAAATTACAGGGGGAGGAAAAGGAATATTCAGAACTGCATGAATGAGGGACTATTAAGAATGGGGTTTTGGTGTGTATTGGAAGGGAGGGAGTGGGAAGAAGGGTCGCTATGTAGAACTATTGTTCTCTATGTCATTTGAGGTTCACACAGGTGACTTACTTGACCACAATACTTCTGTGCTTTAGTATATGGCTTCTGTAAGTTTTTGTAATTTCCTTGGTTCTTCTGTAATAGGACAACCTAATTAGATGTGGTTAGTTTTCAGATTGCATTAAACTTGATTGTATGTATTGAAAACACTGAATCCAATTAAGGGCCACAGCAGTCAGTTGAGAAATGTGCAGATAGGACAGTTGTACACTAAAATACAAATGCCTGCTGGTTTTAGAATTTCAATTTCCTCTGCTGTTTAATGCAACATGAGAATATGAAGGAGGAAAAGCTGCTCGCTTTTGGAGTTTTCACATTGCTAACAGCTCCTGTGTGAAGAGGAAGTTTGGATGGGGCTTTCATTGAAATCAAGGAGATCTGTATGTGCATGTCTTAGAGTTTGGCCCCATGTAATTAACTGGAATATGAAGTTTTTTCCATTATTTATTGTAGATGCAAAGGAAAAGGAGCTACTAGGAAACATTTAATCAAGGTGTAATGGGAAAATGTTAGTTTGCTAAGCAAATACTTGATAGAGAAAGGTTTTAATAATCCCATGGGGCCAAAGGGGTGTGCAAGACCAGACTGGATAAAACCTTGAGCAGTGTTGTCTGACCTCAAAATGGACCCTGCTTTGTGTGGCTGGTTGGACTACATGACTTACTGAGGTGCCTTCCAACATGAATTGTCCTGTTCTGTTCAATTTCTTTTGCTTGATACAGAAGGCCTAAACCCATTATGTGCATAGAGGGAAGGTGGAATTATTTCATTTAAATAAATGATGCATTTGATGATCTTATATTACAGAAAAGCTTTAGATATTAAAACAATCTTGTATTAAAAAAAAAAATTGATAAGGGAAATGCAAGCATGAAGAAAAAGATCATAGAAAGATGAATTCCCATCACCTTTTACCTTGCCAAGTTTTAGTATTAATGATAAGCGGGGGGGGGGGGCGGGGAAGTACAAGTAAGAATAGCTGGTTTTACACAAGATCAGTTCTTGACTTGACTCGAGACCGCTTACCCCTCAGGTAACTTCACATTTGTAACTGGTCTAGTTAGACTAGTTTAGAAAGAGTTTTGAAAGACTACATATAACCTTATAATTTGGGACTAAACTGAATTTTATGTGACCTCTGTAAGATGATTCTACATATAAGAAAGCACTTGCAGGATTAGAGCCTACAGGCTTTGATCAGTAATATTTTGCCATAATACTCTTTTTCCAGAAATATTCTTAGCTACTGCCTGATTCCCTAGCCTTATTATAGTTCCTATTAGTTACTATTGCTTACCACATTTCTTTGACATATTTCTGCCTCTTTTTGGTTGCTGTTCTTGTGCTGTCTTGTTACAACAGGTGATGGTGTATTATCACACCAAATAAATGTAGTTTCTGGAATGCAATTTAGCTGCAGAGAAACTGGTAGGTAATTCCTGCCCATGACCTGAATTTCATTCCTTGCAGTGCCACTGACTTACCATGTGACCTTGGATGAATTTCCTCATTAGGAAAATGGGGCTGATTATTTACCCCCAGGGCATAGTACTACAGTGTTACAAATGACAAAAGCCGTGGAAGTACAAATTTCTTTGGAACCCTCCCAAATTCTGTCCATTGACCATATGCTAAAAGACATTATGGCGGAGGGTCTTACCTACGCACTCCACAGGGACAACAGAGTATTTCATGTGCTAGTAGAAGAATGCTTAATGGGCCAGATTTGTTACTTGATGGTGGTGTGATATATTAGAAGAAATCTGCAGCAGAGTAGGTTTGTAATACAATGATGTCAATGCAGTTCATGCAGCAAGGTAAAGGATGGTGCTTAACCTATAAATACACGCTCTGCTCTGTGCATTACTTGAGCTAGTTCATCATTTAAACCCTGCCTGATAATGAAATAGCAGAAAATATATTAGTATGTTTGCTGCTAGTTGCTGTAAATATGGGTAAGACTTGGGCTTTTGCAGTGAGCAGCTATCATCTGCCTCTTCTTTCAGATTAGACAGTGGAGGATTTGTGTTATTTTGACTTACATCTCCTTTTTCTGCTATTGGAAGGGTTTGTGCACATCAGCGCTCATCTGGTTTTGTTTGCTTGTTTTTAATTGCATTAGCTGCTCTGATAAAACCAGTTTGTCTCTTCTTACAGACCTCACCTTTTCTCTTTGTCATCTATAGTACTGAATTAAGAGGCAGAGACAAAGGGGTGATGTATTGAAAGCACTCCACTGCAGGGTTCATTTATCTGAGAAGGGAAGAATTTGTTGCTCATGGTATCTTTCTTGTGCACCTAACTGTATGTTAAATATGGACATTATCAAATACCAACCTAGGTCTCTGCTTTGGGAATGTCAACAGAGATACAAAACCCTAATGTGGACATAGTCCAAAATAGGGCAGGTAAAAAAAAATTTCCATCTCAGACAATTTTTGCAGTAAGGACCCTTCGTTTATAAAATGTTATGGACTTAATGGGAGTATAGGAGCTGATCAACCTGAATGAAATATTTTCTCTTAAAAATGGAAATATTTAAATCCAGGAATGCCTGCAGTGCCTGATGGGGAATTGTAAGCTCTCAATTTATGCTTCTAGAATCCTCTATGGGCTCAGTTCTCTGGCTGGATTGCTACATGCCTGGAAAACCACACACGTCCACCACAGGCTGCCCTCCCTTTTTCTCCAAGAAAGGCCTGACTGTGAGAGTTACAATAGAGATGGGGAGCTCAGCCTAGAGAGGAGGATAAAATTATGAATCCTTCAAACAGTGGTCTTTCAGAATCCAAATATTTCTTCCTCCTTCCTTCCTCCTCTAAACATGAAAATACTGTTGAAAACTAGAATAAGTATTTTGTATTCCCTCTGCTTCTGACTAGGTCAAGCTCAAGGTAGTTTTTAAAGGGGTAAGAAAGTGTTAATAAAAATAAAAAAGAGAGAAAGAAGAAAGAAAATTATGGAATTGTACTCTTTCAAAACTGATGTTTTTTACTGTGTTCAAAACAAGCGGTTTTGGCATTTTGAATTTCACTTTATCCAAGGTTCATGCTAGAAAGAATGTGCTTCAGCAAATATTCCCTAGTAACTCGTTCACCAACTTGTTTCCATTGTCTAATGCTGGTTCCATTCCAGCTCCGGTATTCTCTTGGCTGTTATCTAGTCCAAGTTTTACTCAAATTAAATACAAATTCCTTTTAGCTAAGCTATCAGAGCACTTTCCTGAGCAAACACAAATCAAATATCTTATCTGAACTAAGTCTGTGTTCTTGACTTCCACACAAACTTGAGATGTGAGAGGATGTTTGCTGTTATTGAAGGCACCTGACAACCACTATCCTCCTCAACACATTCTTCTTGATTTTAATTAGTTTCTAACCTTTAGTGTCACCTAATGAAATGTATTTGTGGTTCATGTCAGGGTTCTTTTTCTTTCTTTTTTTTTTTTTTTTCCCCAAAACCAAACTCTCATTCTTTTCTGCTGAGCCATCAGAGTGTCTTTTTTTAAACAAAAGCTCATCTGCCTTTATGATTTTGATTTGCAAGATGCTCATAAAACTCGAAGCAAGTATTTGCTCTGCATTACACAAAACAGGAATTTAATTACTTGTTTTATATCTTCTTGATATCTTTCTTTAACATCTCCAAAAATAAAATATGATGGCAGCAATGAAACATACCTTCCCAAATGTCTGCATTCATTACTGGTCCTGATAATCAAGGCCCTGATTCAGCAAAGTTCTCGAGTGTCTGCCCTAATTTTAAGCACAAATAGTCATATAAAGTCAATTCATCATTTTTCATATCTATGTTTTACAGCATTTTATTGTTGCCACTGCTGCTGATCCAGCCAGGCTGTCCCTAACTACAAACAGCGTGGCTTTCTTGGTGAGCATGTCTCTGTATTTTAAGTCTCAAGTTACTAAATTATGCAATGTTTAACCAATTGTTCTTCATGAGGCAAATGCTGCTCCCATGGAAGTCTGCAGCAACATTTCCTGCTTTCGCTTATAATAGAAATAGGTTCCAGTGGAAGAGATTATGGGAATTTTATTCATTTCAATAGGGATATTGACTAGTTAGACACACAAGAGGGTAAAATACTTTTTCTGTCATCAATAAGCTAAGCACTTCTCTGGAAAAATGTACAGTTATTATGCTTTAAATGTTACCACTGTGCATCATGTCCCACTGGTGTAAATCCATAACCCCTTCAAATCAGTCTGAAAATACAGACTGTTGAACCAGAAGAGATACTGAATGGCAGCAGGGGTGGGGAAAGATGGGGAAGGATGTCTCTGGTTTAGCCACTTTTAGAATGCAATGAAGCAATAATGTCAGAACAAGATGTACTTTTTAGGAGCAATCATTCATTCACTACTGTCAAGATTGCTATAACCTATAGCAAATGCATCTCTTTGGTGTTCTTGCATGACCCTAGTGTGGAGAAGGGAACTTCAAACCAAACTGTCAGGTTTGTGCTTTGCGAGTTCGACAGCAAACCCACTCACCAAGTTTGATGTGAGTGTAAATATATACTGGGAAATAGAGCCGTCACTGACAGACTTACCAAACCCAGACTCTCATTTTGGAGCAGACCTTCTCCAAGATAAATGGTGTGTGATACAGCCAACTGAATTAATTTGCACCATGATCATTTTAAAATGTGAGGTTTAACTGTCAGCGAGCCCATGCGTCTGGATTGTTTGCTTGCTGCATTTGTTTTACTTGGTATGATGAAAGGAAATGACCCAGATGTAGGTGATTTTTTTTCACACACATGAACAATATATGCATATCCTTCCCCTCTAAGTTTCAAGAAGGCTTTTATCATACTTCATGCCAACGGGTGGCATTTTGTTCTGAATAGCAGAGTGACAACAGAACCACTCTGTTCCTGTTCCTCCAGCTGCAGAAACAGAGGTGGGTCTGCAGCTGCTGGCTGCATCAGCAGCTTTGGATGAAAGCAGGGCAGGCTGGTGGACACTCTTCCTTACATATGAAAAGGTGCCAGGGAGCCCCTGGAGACTCTTCTCTACGCAAACTGGAAACTTTTTCCTGCCTCAACAACCACCTCAGAAAAGGAAAGGGAGGAGGGTCACCAAGCAAGTCTATCAATCCTGTCCACACTTAATTGGCAGGATCAAAGTGGATCACCAACCATTTAATGTCTTTAAATAAACAAATCTCTGCCAGTGCATGTATAAGAATGCTTCTGTGTGAGGCAATACCTTTGTAAGAAGAAATAGTGACACTGAAAAGCACCAGATTTTTGTTCCTAGCTGCACATTAAGGCAAACAGCTCTCCAACATCCTATGTTCATGTTGAAGGGAATCAGAGTGGACAATTCTGTATAACAGTTCAATGGCTGAGTTAAAAAAAAAAATGCAAGAGGGAGGAATCGGGTTGAACCAAACAAGAGAAGAAACAATGGTCTTTCAGGAAAAACAAACCTGAAAGATTGTCTCAAGGACACCATTAAATGGTTTCTTCAGTCCAGACTATGGTGGGCGTGGGCTAATGGTGACCATTACAGAAGCTGCAGCTGTAGGTGCAGTGGTGCCAAATGTGGGCCCCTTCTGCAGTGGCTGCCAAAAAGCAGTTGAGAGCAGCAGAGTATAGCTAGACCTTCCTCAGGTGTGTATTACCTTGTTTAGGTATATCTAACAAAAGGCTTAGCTGAGATGCAATCTGTTGCTGTGATTTGGGATGGGTGCAAGTGACTCAAATTTCATTTCTTTGTTATATAAAGAACAAAAATTACACTCATAGTTCCTGGAGCCGATACATACAGTGTAAGGGAAGCTTGAGTTAATCCCTGCCAAACAGGCTTGTGTGTCCCATCAGGACATGGCTGTAGTTCTGCTGCCAGACAAGATAGGATACAGACTTCAAACGCTCTACCTGGAGATCTCCCGCTGCGGTATGGGTGCTGGGCACTAAGTGTGGTTTGCTGTGTTTCCTTAGTGCACGGCCTTGCTCATAGCTCCGCGACAGTATCGGTGTAAATGTGGTGAAGGGCCCTGAATGACTTAGAAGTGCTGGAAGAGCAGCGGCTCCTGACTGATGTTCCTCCATTCATCTTAAGAGCCAATGCAGTGGAGGAAGCACTTGCACATCCTTACAGTATTCTGTATTTGGACATCATTGCCTTCTAGATTTAATTTGCAATGATAAAATACAATTTGTATAATGTGTGGAAAGGTCTGATACCACTGTGCTGGAAGGAAACTACAGCTAGAAGCATGATCATGTTCCATTTCGGGCTAATTGAGTAAGAAAAATGCAACAAGATAAAAAGAGGGGAGGGAGAATTGTTCTCTGATTCACACAGAGAATGTAATAAAAAGGAAAGGACAGTGTTCACGGTGCTAACCTGCGCAGTGCCTCTTTAAACTCGTGTTTGTGTGGATGCAGCTAAGCCTGGCTTTTCCAACAACAGAGCCTCTCCTGTTCCCTCCTTCCCCTCCCCACTCCCAAGCAGTGCTGTCTAAGACAAAGGAGCAAATGCCATTGTCTAGAGCAATCCCCAATTTACTTCCAAGTCAGGCTTGGAGCATGTGGAACTTTTATGAGCTCTCTTGCCCCGGCCTGCTGCTGACCTAACCCTGCCCGGCACAGGTCACCGCCATTCAGCACAGAACAATGCCATTTACATGCCAGCTTCGTCAAAGGCCTCTTCAGCGCCCAGAACGCTAGTCACACCCAATTTTGCTGAATAATGCTGGATAGTTTTGTGAAATGTGCCTGTGTTTTGCTATGCCATCCGCTGAACAGCCACGAGCTCAGTTTGCATAGCAATTGTGAGAACAGGGAGGCCGAAATCTCCATCGTTTGGGGCACCCAGCTCCATCCCTACGAGGGTTAAATAGCCCATGACTGAAAGAGAGCTGAAGGGCTGATAAAGATGCAAATGGATGGTTTTTAAACGCCTCTTGGGCTGCAGTGAGAGAGGTGGGTGTGCGACAAATACAGGCCTGAGCTCCTAAGTGAAGAAATAGTGTGATTGATACCATTTTAAATCCAGGGGCTAAAATAGCCGCCTTGAAAATGTCAATACCTCTTTAAATGTGGGTGGCATGTAAATTGCAACCACGTATGCAAAGAGCGACAAAGATTTTAAAAGTGCTAGGGCGAAATGAGTTTACAGGCTTGCATAAGGGACTGAGCAACACCGAGGAAGGAATTATTTTAACCACCAGGATGGTAACAGTCCTTAGATCCTGACTCCAGGGTGCAATTTTTTTTCTAAGCCCATCTATTTTTAAAAAATAATTTTAAAATAAGTTTGACATTTTGTGTGAGGAGCTGTTGAGACGTTCCTTATATAACATTCCCTCAGCGAAATATTAAAAGCTTAGCTGGTCTTAATTTGAGTGCAACTGTTTGTTCCACTTACTGGGGTCCCTCCTCTGCCCCCTCCCCCTGCTCCTTTTTCCATATCAAAAAATAAAATATAGATACAGCAAACTGTTACAAATCTAAATTCTGCAGCCATAAATACTGTAGCAAATAATCTTTTACACCCTCTCTTCCCTTCCTCCTCTCTAAAATGTATTTGAAACACAATTACTGTGTTTAATGATTCAATTTGTGAAGACTTTGTCACTAGGACAATGAAAGTGGCTCAAGTGTGATAAAGCAAACATACCAATAAACCTTGTTTTTATTGATTTGTAGGAAGCTCAATTGTCTGGGAGAAACAGAGAGAGCTGACATCACCCCCTGGTCCCACTGGAATGCAGTGATAAGTGTCAGCCTATTTTTCTTACAGGCAATTTCTCTGGCTAGGTGATGTCTGACTGCAAATTTAAAGTAAATGACATTCCACAATCTGGTAGGGATGGGAGGTGAAGTCTGCATTATTTGTTTTAGCATTTAAAATAATTTTTTGTCTGAAAATTTCTCCAGTGTCTAGACAAGATGTATTATTTGCCTGCTGAAAATATTAAAATTTTGTACTGTACAGTCGACACAGCTACCTTCATAGTAAACATACAGATTCAATTTAAGATTTTTAGACTCCTTTTTACAGCATATTATATTATTATTACCGCTGGGGGAGCCAGATTAAGTCTAATTCAGGTAGTCAAACACAGTGACGCTGTGTGCAGGCCAAGTTGTCACAGCATTTTCTTTAAAAGCCTCTTAAGCGTTTTCTTTTAAATCTTTTGCATTTTGTTGTCTTTCAGCACAAATGCAGCAGCACATCTAATGGGGAAACTGCTGGGGCAGCTGTGCATACAAAACACAATATGATCACAAGAGCGACATGAGCAGTGTCTTCTATTTCCAGCTGCTTTATTTTACATGTCCCTTTACTTTTCATAGTCTATTTGAAGATGCTAGGCAGGCAATTTTAGGAATACAAATACCTGCCACTGCACAGAAAGATCTTGGGTAAAGGAATCTCGGGTTCAGTTTCTGATTCTTCAGGTAGCTGTGTTCTGGCCCAAGTGATTGCCTCCGTAGTAGCTTGCGTAGCATTTTTCATTCTTGGGTTTGAATGTGCGTGACTGTCTGTACCTTACTCTGACGTAGGCAAGCAAGCCAGGCTTTCTCTGTCCCTGGCTGAAAGTCAAGGCCCGCATCACCTCATTTCTTAGGCTGTTTTTGTGATTGTGCATAGAAATCTCGTAGAGGTTGAGTGCTTCATTCTAGGACATCTGCAATGAGGTGCTTTTTGGTTTCTGATTTCACCAAGGTGGTCTGTAAAACAGCCAAGACTAGAAACTGGCAGGACCCCACACTGCTCCCCACTGAATCTGGGAAAAAGCATTCTTGGACCTGGGTGAGAATGGGACCTGGCTAAGACTGGGACCTGGCCACATGTCTTCTAACTTTTATGCTGTGTTGACACCAACACTGCAGTGACAAACTCAATTATTTATGGAATCAGGGTACACTTCCTATATTTATCAATTTGTAATGTCAGTAATTCCATTTACCTGTCTTCAACTATACCTGCTCAACATTATGACTGAAGGCTTAAGTGTGGCCCTTATGCCCACACTCTGCTAACTCTATCAAGGCAGCTGCACTGAGCTCATGGTGAACATGGCAAGCTGAGGATCCCCAGCAAGCCCATTACTGTGCCTCTACCATGTCTGCCTTCAAGTCCATTGCCTTTCTTCTCTAACTTTTCTGGAACAACTTTCTTTCACACTCATTTGTCCTCATCAATCTGAAACATCTCTGGAATCACTAGGACTTGCTTCCATGTCACTTGCATTTGGAGTTCTCCCTCAGCTACTCTAAGCAGAACCAAACCTAGAGGAACTATTCATAAACTAGATGATTGTTTTAACGTAAGTAATCTCTTGCCCGTATGCTACCTACGTTTCTATGAGCAAAGCTGTTTCTTAAAAAATATTGTTTAAATCTTTGAACCAATAAAGACCAATGGGTAAAGCAATCGTTAGAAACATTCTTGATTTCCTACATGAAAAGTATTGAGAAGGTTCTGTTCTAGTCCCTCTTACAACAATTTGTAATATTATTTTTTTCAAGATCACTTGATCTATGATCTCTGTCTCTATATTATCATGAATGAGGAACCTCTGCCTTTTAGGAAAGCTGAATTTTGTACCTACAGTAATATTGAAATTGATCACTAAATACTGTGATTCTTTCATGAAAATTAATAAATCTTTTCAGTTATGCTGCCTTTACTCAAATGCAAGATTATCTTAAATCAAAAATTTCCTGGATGTTTTAAGGAAAAATATTTGCAACTGCTTGTTTTCTCATTTAATCTATTCAGCATATGCTACCTCAAGTATACAGTTTGCATTGAGATAAGAGCATGCATGTGAAGTTAGCCCACTTCAGCTGATGTATGAGCAAGAGATAATAAAACAATATTTTTGTCCTAGTGGGAGAATCTAAGATATACTGTGGATTTTCAGTTTCTAAAGAATGGAAAACATGTCTTACTGGATTTCAGTAAATACAGTCATTCTGTTATATATGTAGCATTTTGTCTAGCAATCTCAAGGCATATATATTATAACATATCCATCAACATGGATAGACAATATTATTCTTTTTCTTGGGGCTTAAATATGATACAGATTTGGTATGTGGGTATTTAATTAACCTGAAAATATGCTATTTATTTGGACATCTTTAAGTACATCAACAGAAGCTTGATGATATGTTTTTGCTATTTAAGCTCATTAAAAAGGAAAAACTTCTCTAAGAAAAGCATATCTTTAGGGTGGGTTTAAAAAAACAAATTAATTCCGTAATTGTTTCTTTATCATAAAAATATACTCTTACTAAAGTCAGGAAAAAATGCTTTCTGATAGCAACGTATGACACAAGGAGAAAAATAAACCAGGCCATGAACACTGAATGCAAAATCTGTATTTGTCCTCCATCTATATTTGTTTGATCCGTTTGGTTTTGCTAACAGGTATCAAGCTCTCTAAAGCCCCAAAAGGCCCTTCACCTTCTCCAGTAAACCAAATGACTTTGTCATGTTCAAGCCATCACGCTGATAGTGCAATTAAAGGTAATATACTGTAACAAAAAGATGCATAGTTAAATCACCAGGGAATGTGCAGCTGACTTGTTGAGTGAGAAAGTAATAGAATTTTGCTAGCCTTTAACAAGTCTCCCTCTTCAATTCTTTAATGCTCACATTTTTACTGTAGTGAACATATCTTATATCTTTCTTCATGCTTCTTAGTAACTCCCCCTGTTCCTTATTAAAAGTTTTATGTTTCCAGCATTTCCAAACGCCAGTTCTCAAAAATCATGAGCCAGGCCTTGGGGAAAAAGAAATCCTGAGATTGGCTTAAACCAATGTACTTTGAATTCCTTTTATTTGCCTTCTCTCTTTGGAGTTGTAAGGGTACTGGCATTTCGTCTTTTCAGGCTTGTTTCGACAACTATGAGAACTAGAAATGTAATTTTTAAAAATGAAAGACGAGATTGCTTTGCAATGCATGAATCTAGCAGCTGGTGCTTTAAAAAAGCAAACCCATGAAATATCGTGAGACTTGCAATTGATTGTGGAGTGCTGTTAAGTTGGAGAGTGCTTGAAGGCTGAAGAAACTCGTGTTATGAGAATAAGTGAGTTGCATTGACTTAAAAGAGCTAAGAATCAAGAGCAACAATACTAGGAAAATATCTTTCTGTCTTTGTCCGAGTTCCAGCCTTCGTTAGAGTGCACTTGGATGGATGGATGCCAGCAGCACAGCCCAGCACATGTGAACATAGGCAGGCAAAAATTATTAGACTACCTTGCCTTGCCTACTGCAATGCATGCACTGCAGGATGCCCTCAGTGAGACCGCACAGCCAACCTGCTGCAGCAAGCAAAGCTCAGACAGCAGAACGACCTCACTGGACCTTCAGATTTGTGAACCTGAGTGCAGGTTTTGAGTTGCTTTAGATATTAATGCTGTTTCCATGTTTTGAATATGTCAAACTCGGGCTTTCTGGTGAGATGGTGATTAGAAAATATTCTGTACATTAGGATATCATCTTTTCTATTGGCTGTCCCAAGGCAGTCCACACTATTCCAACAGTGTCTGTCTGACCCTCTCCCATGACTTAAATGCTACAACCTCCCAATCTTAATAGAAGAAAGTTCTCCCTCATACCTAACCTGTTAAAGTAATAGCCCAGTCTTTCCTGTCCATCCCATCAGAGGACAGATTATTCCTTTTCTCTTTGCAGCAGCCATTTACATATTTGGAGGAATATCATATCAACCTTCAGTCTTCTACTCTTCGAACTAAGCACTCAAATCAAAGGTCTTGTATTGTACTGCAGTTTAAAAAGAGGTTACACAGAGGCCCATATTTCCTACTGGAGTTTTTTACTTTCACTGCTTGTAGGGCATGTCCATTGCCTTTGTTACAATTAAGCCCCTGCTAACTTGGATCCCTCATAGAATGAACAGAGAAGATGCCCTGCCAATACCCCTGTCTCTGGCAGTGCTGTTCCTGCCTTACTGCTTTCTATGTTCTTATTTTCAAACTGCATGCAGGTTTTGTTTTTCATTTTACATTTAGTGTATTTGAACAGATAAAATACCTTTGAAAAGGTAATACTGACATAGACAAAAATTATAGAGGCTCACATACGTTAGGTAAACACTGGAAGAAATACTTATATCAGCAAATAAATAATAGAAGGTAAGCTTTGAACCTAGGAGTTTCCCATGCTGAGATAAATCAATGAGTAAACAAGAGGCTGGTGCTTTAAAAGGAGGTGAAGACAATCGGGAATGTGTGTGAAAACCGTCTTGAATTCAGGCACATTTCCCTACAAAGGTGAGCATCTTTACCAAAAGTATGCAGAAAAGTTAGTAGCATGTGTTCTCTAGAAAGGTGCTGCTTCATGCTACTAGAAACAGGGACTCCTCTGGGTGAGTAGCTTGTGTCATTCCAGAAAAGGAGGAGCAGAATCAATGTTAACCATTCCTTTTTGGAGAAATTAGGAGCTAATCCTCATTTCTTCACACCGTTGTAGGACCAAAATACCTGACAGTGTAACTAGTGACTAATTAGAAGATGTGACCTTCATGGGACTTAAGCCATTTGAAATGTGACAGGTAGGAAATGGCTTGGCAGTATTTGGATAGCTTTTTGTGCCACCACCCCCACCTCCCTTTTTAATTTTTTGTTTTCTTTTTGAGTACCATGGAGAGTCCTGGGGTGGACTGAGGTTCACGAGGTTGTTGTTTTTGACAGCTGTCATTTCAGCGAAAGTTCTGTTGATATCACCTTTGGAACACACTCAAAATACCCTTTGGCATGTAGCAAGGCCTTCAATTACAGACTGCTCAAAAGCTCATCCAACCTTTGCAGCTTGTGTCCTCTCTAAATTACTTTTTATTGTAAACTCATGGTCAACATTTAATGAGGAAATTAACTACCAAATACATGATAGACAACTCCACTCAGGGAGTAATTTTTAAATTTTTTTCTGCAAACTAACATATGACACATCCAGAGAACAAGTGCTGTGGTTCTGCAATTCCTCTAACAGAGTGCTGCACACAGAGGGAGAAAATTCAAATAATTTAAAAATCAGACCTCGCTGCAGGATGCTTGAGGACTTTGTATTTGTGCAAAACCTAGAATAAATTTATAGGATGCTGCTAAATGCTTTGCAGCAGTTTTTCAGCTTTGCAATTTTCCCCTTGCTCTTAACACAGTCTGGCTAGGATTCATCTCACCTACTTGGAGATGTCCACAATGTAGGCATCCCTGTGTGAAACAGTCTTTTCAACTTTTTTTGTACTCAGTGAAGAGAAATAGACACTTCAAAGGTGATATTCACCTCAACTTGCAGCTGGTTACTAAAAGAGGTTGGATGAATCACACTCTGCAAGTGCGATTGTCCATTGACTATAGAGGAGGTCTACCCAACAAGTTCACATGGAGAGATCTGAAATTAGGTACTATTTAACCCTCCTTAGGTGCCTATGCATGCGAGACCTTTCTCTTTCAGCATTCATTACTCAAGTGGCTGATAGGTATTGGTGCAATGGCCCAGATGTTATATTGTGGCAGTCTTGGATTTGATACCTTCAATGCAGCCTGGTGTGAAAGTCAAGATTATTTGCCCTCTTAGGATTTCTGAGTGTTGAGAGGACTCCTAGAGGGAAGAATAGCAGTGTTGTCTTGCAGAGCCTGGCAGTGCATGCTGCCCTGGCTGACTCCTGTTTTATGTGCTGGTGCTGCAAATATGTTATGTCCAAACCTCCTCCTGGCTCCTACAGATCAGCTTTGGTGTACTGCAGGAACAAGAACTTTGTCCCCACCACCATCTTCATGCTTCTCTGAAGAAGCAAAGTCTCTAGCTTGTGGTAATATTTATAAAACCGAAGCCCAGCTGCAATCTGCTACCAGCTTCTATAAGCTCGGTATTAAGAGGATTACTTTTTGTAATATAATTAGAATTTTTTAAAATTACCTTCTTTATATTTACCGTAGATCTTAAAACTGGTGATCGTTAATTATTCTTTTTTTTCTAATGTAACGGATTGCATAATGTTTGAACCTACAGAGGCTCTCATTTACCACTAATGTGTGTGTTAAGAAGAATCTAGAATCTCAGGGCTGTTCCCTCCCATTTGCTGGCTGCAAGGCAGACTGACAAAGGCAGCTTTCTTGCCAAAGTTCTGCTGAGAATCTGTACCTCCCATTCCCAGTAAACCTGGAGTGGCCTTTGGCTTCCATGCTGGAACACACCCTGTGAGTCAAGTCAAGGATTAGATAAAAGCCTCTCAGGTTCCTTCTTTCCCAGCGTGCAAGTCTTGTATCAGGTCATAGAAAGAGTGGGAAGATGAAAAGGAAAGGTCAACAGCCCTAAGAGCACTAGAGAGACAGCATCAAGAGGAGCCCCTTCCAGCATGGTGGCACTAGCAGGCACACTCAGGAGGTGGCATTGACAGCTTCTCTCTGTTGCCCTGTGACTCCCTGCGTGGGGAGCTGTCAGGTCAGCTGGTTGTGTCTGCATCATGACAGAGGCCTTGGCACAGGGCTGGGAGGGAGGGAGGTGCGTTTGGAACCACCAGCTGCAACCAGAGCCAGTTGTGTGCCTTTCCCTCTCCACTGCATTAGACCGAACATGTCCAGGCTCATGACTTCAGGGTTGTGGTCTTTATGTGAGGTAGCTCTTTTTATCACTTTGGCTGCTGTACATTTTTGCTCTCATTTCTAAGCATCTGCAGGCTCCTGAGAGGTTGCTTTTTTTCCGGCTAGATTTTCTGAGGAGGACCTTATAGGATGCTTACAAACTGCACCTATTTTGCTTTCAGCTCCTTAAGTCTACGGTATATTATCAGGCAAAGGCCAAACTGAATAATTTTAGGTCTTACTTGTCCCTCAGTGAATGCTGCAGGTAATTAGTACATGAAAGACAGAGTCTGAGTTTCACTGACATGCTTTTCAGGTTCCCGGAACATCTGCCTTGAACAAAAATCACAGGTGTCCCTTGACCTTTGTAGCAAATCAGAAATAGAAATGCACATGAAGTCCATACCTAGAAAACAGTGTATTTCTAAAGCTGCAATGTAGATGGATGTGTCTAGTTAAAACATCAGTCTTCCTATAGGACTAACTGGCTTGATGCCAGTTCTTGAAGAATGAAGCTGTTCCAACATGTAATCAAGTAACTCCTGAGGGCCCCCAACTGCTGCCTTAATATAGCCATACCTGCCACAGCGACGAGATGGCTTTCATTCTCAGCCAAGCAGAACAATCTCCCTTTGGAGAACAGCAGCTTTGGAGTATAAATGTATTTGGAGGTTTCTCCAGCCTTGGGGGAAGGGAATCCTCACACTATAAACAAATGGAGATTCTTATATCAATTGTTTGTGCCTTAATTATTGCAAAGAATAATTAACTAATCCCACAGGGACTTGGAATGGGTTGTAAAGCATGCAAGACTTCATCTTTCACTCTGTGCTAGCAAGCTCAAGATTTGTGATGAAGAGAAAAAGCATTGTTCTCTGATCTCTTAGGGAATTTAACCTAGATTTCATTAAGCCCATGATAACTGGGTGACACAGAGCACACCAGCTACTTCTGGAGCCTGTGCACGTCTATGTTTCATTGCAGATGTCTGTCATATGCCTAGATCAAAATTAAAAGACACTGGTGCATAATCAAGGTTAGTTGACCCCAACATCTACTGGCCCTGGGCAACAATGCTGTGCAAGTAATGCACAGAGATCATCAACTGTACCTTGGTCCTTGGCCTTAGCTGCAACCTTCTATTATTATTAATTATTATTATTATCTCCTAAGGTTACAAAGACTATGGGAGGATTTAGCTGGCTGGCAATGTTTTTCAGAATTCCTGTGGCTGCCTTTTCAAAAAGAAATCTTTTAACTTCTAGCTTCTAACTTCCCACCTTTTGCTATTAGGACCAAAGATTTTTACCCACATGCACAAACAGCAAAAGAACAGGGTCTCAAGGAGTTACCCAGTCCAACCCTCTGCCCTATGGCGAGATCAGTTTTACTTACATCACTTGTGATAGATCTTTGTCCAACCTTTCTTAAGTATTTCCAAAACCAAAAGCTCAACAACCGCTCCAGATAATTTATCCAGTGTTTCTCTGCTCTTACAGTTAGAAAGTTTCTCATTGTTCTTTAAGCCCAGGATTTCTTGTCCTCTTAACGGTGTGGTTTTTCCCCCACGTTTTCTGCAGCCTTTTGTAAATTTTACTTCATGTCTTTTCCTCTTAAATGGAATTCCTCCAGTTCTGTCAAGCTTCTATTTGAGATCTAGGGACTCTCAAGGATACTAATTGTGACTGTTTTCTTCTGGCATCTCCCTGACTGCTCCAAGTTTTAAGTTGTTCTAAAGCATGGAAAGAGTACTTCAGTGAAAGCTTTCCTTGCTTCCTTTGTATGCCATGGTGGCTTCACTGCTTATCTGTCCACTCTGATAACAGTTGCCTTCTCTGCCACCCCAGATTGTTGGTGCTATAATCGCTGCAGCTATGTCCCACTATTTCTGATTCTAGTTATTGCTATTAAAGTTGTAGCAATACCTTGCACTTTACTGAAAAGCATTCTCTTTTTCTAATTTGTCATGTACAGGTCCCTACTACCCTTGTGTCTTCCGCAAATTTTCCTATTTCACACTCCAAGACATTAACAGAAGTACTGGATGCAACTAGACCTAGAACAGGCCTTCAGGGTATCCACTCAATATATTCTTCCAATCTGACAATGATTTCTTGTTAAATACTCTGTTGCATACTTTTTCAGTCTCTTGCATCCACTGCTGAGTTGCTTCAAGACAAATTTCTTAGCTTGCCTGTAAGAATGTCTTGTGAGTCAGAGTCAAAAGACTTGCTTAAAACAAGCCATGACAA
Organism: Haliaeetus albicilla; assembly: GCF_947461875.1. Lineage (NCBI taxonomy): Eukaryota > Metazoa > Chordata > Aves > Accipitriformes > Accipitridae > Haliaeetus > Haliaeetus albicilla. The sequence continues at coordinate 6,761,607 of NC_091484.1, forward strand.
CTGTTGTTTCTCCTTTATCCCTGAGCCTGTTATCCTGTCATGGAAAGAATTGAGCTTGGTTTGACATCATCTGTTCCCAGTAACTGCATGTTTTTGCTTACTCACTTTCTTGTTATCTTCTGTGGGTTCACAAATGGTTTCATTCTTTTGTTTCAGTATCCTTTCAGAAGCTGAAATTTATTTGCCAGACAGTAATTTCCCAGTTCTTCATCTCCTGCTTTCCAGTGGGTGCTCTGCTGGTCTTCTGCCAGAACTCTGGCCCTTCACTGTCCCTTTGGAGTTCTCAAAACCAACTGCTAACAACTCAGATTGCTCTAGCTTATTCCAAAGTACCTGAAGGTAAATGGTATCAAAGCCAGCTGAGTGGAAAAGCCTGTAAAAAAAAAAAAAAAAAAAGGCACTTCCTAGCCAAAACTTGTCCTCTGTTGTCACTTGTGATAGCTGTGTTGGCTCCTGGGCTAGCTGCCTAACTGCAGTGAGCAAAGCAGGCTGAGGTGGTATCACTGTCCTGGCTGTTTGCCTATGTGTGCCTGCAACACAGAGTTTTATTATTATTTCCCTTAAGATTGCACCTACAAACACTAGGATGCCCTTATTTTAGAGATTATGAATAGGTAAAGAGGCAGTAGCTGCTCTAAAGAGTGTATGTCTATAAAGAGAAGAAGAGGAAAAATAATATAACATACATGCAGGAGTGGGAAAGTGCATGGACAGTGAGAAATGGAAAAGCTGGATATAGTCCTTGGTTTATCTGATTTTATTTAAATTTTTATAAAAGAGGAATTCTTACTACCTGTAGTTGCTCAGATGAGTTGAATTCCTGGCTGTTACTTTTGACAGAAAGAAATAAGTATAGTTTGTCAGCTGAGACAAAGCTCCGACGTACAAGTCTGTGACAAAGATGCCCAATGCGTTTCTTAAGATGTATTTCAAAGTCACACATGGGTATCATCCATGAAGCCATCCAGCATGCCTTTGCATAACTTTGTGATTTCATGAATAGACACAAAGTCTGATCAGAATGAAACAGTTTGTGCACAAAGTTTTGCAGCCTTTTTTTTGGGGGGGGGGCATATAAAATAAAGTGTTCTAGCCTGGAAATATCTATTTTTACCAACATAGCTGCTCCTAAGAGCAAATTTATAGTACAGATTCACCCAAGTCTTCCTAAATCCAATGGGTAGTCTCTCATTAACTCCACTGGGTGCTGGGATAAGCCCCCAAAGGCTCAGGCTGCAATCTGAAGTGAGGTAAAAGCCCTGGTTTGTGAGCTTGCACACATTTGCCCATTCCTCTGAGTGCAGCTGCAGTAGTGTATTTAATGCTGCATGTCAGAATGTACTTCCAAACTACCTTGAAGTTTAGTAAGAATCCATTAAGCACTAAGTTTCCTCCTTTTTTAAAAGTGAAATCATTTTAGCCTAGATATGTACTGAAAAGTGAATACTCTCTTAACGTGTGCATGGGCACCCATACTTGGTTTGTGAGAAGTAGCTCCAACTTTCTGTTGCTCTGGCTTGTAAGGCTATGCAGAATTCTAAGGGAAAATATGTGCTCTGAACCTGTGCCAAAGCTGACTTAAAAACTTCAAAACTCTGTGTTGCTCTGAAATAAAACAGTAGACGATTAGGATATTAGTCATACGTAGAAGGGGCTGCTCATTTCAATATATCACAAGATGGACAGAACCAAACTATGCACATGATGGAAACATCTCCACAGTTTCTCTTAGAGGATTAGGGCATCTGAAAAATAAAAGAATGGCAAACAGGGCTGAGATTTTTGGGAAAAAAAAAAAATTAGTGTAGGAGACAGCAAGATGCCTAATTGGTTCACCAAGCCATTCCCTTGTTTTCAGTACCTGTATTTCCCACAGAAGTGCCATCCTCTAGAGCCTTCCTCAGGCAGCTGGGTTCATGGAAGAAACAGTGTGGCCAGAAAAATCCTCATGGTGGGGCTGTTCAGTGAATTGGCAGAGCTGTAAGGGCAAAACCTCACCTAGGTTTCTGAGATGCAAAGGTAAGCCAGACGACAAAAATGCTGAAAAAGCTGGAGACAGGAGATTTTGGACAGGTCTCCACCTTCCATGTAAGTTCCCTATGCAACCACATGTTTCAGATGCCCGTGGGCCAGTCTGACTCTTGTGATTCCAGCTTGTCTCAGTCGTTAAGACCTTTTTGGGTTGTGAGCCTCCAAACAGCTCTTCAAAGCCATGAGTACTGTGAGACCAACACTGAAGGCACTAAGTGGCCAGTATCTTTGCTGTTATGGCTGTCTGAGTGTGGCACGAATGTGGAATCACACACATAGAAGGGACTGAATCAAAATTTAATCAACATTTTTATTCTGTTCTCCAACTTGTGCTCATTGTTTCGTATCTGTGAGCATGCTGAAGCCTGGAGTGATTGAGGGGGCTTGCTGTCATCGCAACTCAGTCTGCTCTTCATGCTGAGCACTTTGTTTCTGTGCCTGGAAAATTTCAAATAAAATGTCAGTCTGTGCATCTCATTAATCTGCTAACAAGTAAGTTAAAGGTCTAAGTGCTTTAAAAATATAACACAGAATTTAAGTATACAGTTGAGGTTAGAATCCTTTCCTCCTATCCATCCATCCATCCATCCTATCTGCCAGCTATCTTGCTATAGTGCAGTTTGAATCCAAATAAGCCTAATGGAGAAAGGCAATGAAGTTACATTGGTTAGCTCTGAAGCAGAAAGGAAGGTAGTTGAAGCAAAATCAATGCTTTTGAAAGACAAAACAATTATAAAGCCCTTTTCCTCGAAAACACTGTCCGCATGTCACACGAAACCACCACCTTTGATGTTCATTTGGCACCATTGCTGACAACTGTGGCTGAGTCTTCAGTCTATGTAAGTCTAAGAGACTGAACTCCATCTTCTCCTCAAGGAGAGGGTCGTTGGGTCAAATGAGTAAGAAGTTTGTGTGGCTCTGAAAAGCCATACCCAGCCTGTGTTGTCAATGGGCACTTGGTCTCTTGGGAAGCTGTATTAGCTTGGACAGATGCCTACCCCACACACTGTGTGTCATTTCAGTTCCCTAAGCACTCAAAAGACCCTTGTATTTTCTTTTTTATAATCCCGTGTTTATAGATTCATATCTGTGTGTTTGTGTATGCTCCATATTATTATTTACAGCTAACTCTGTATCCCTTGCTATTTCCTTCTCCCTCTTTTGTTACATTATATGCCATATTTTCATGCCATATGCCACTTAAGCTGCACCTTTATGTGTACAAAATGTGTACCTAATTTGCATGCACAGTTACTACCATTGTAGACACAGGCACAGAGTGAGTAGGCATATTTGCATGCAATTATCTGATTTGCTTGCCCAATTGTGGTGATTTGCATATGCAGATTGTGTGCACAGTTGTACATTTACATTTTTTAAAAACTGGCCTCAATGGTTTATTAAAATAGCTTTAAGCTTCCTCTTATAAAATATTGAAGATCCTAGAACCCCTCTGGCTTTTCAGTATTATATCCCTTCAGTAAATGATCTCCACATTTTTATATTCTCTCTCTCCCCCTCTCTTGTCCAGTACTCAAGAGAGATTTATTCTGCAGATTTATACATCCATTATTTCAAGGTATATTTGATCTTCTCCATATGCCTCTGTTAATCCACCTTAGCTGTAAGTAGAGGAAAAAAAATACCCTTGCTTAACTTTCAGAGGATATTCCCCCTATCTGAGCCTGTGTTTTCCACTTAAACTCAGATTTTTTTCAATGAATTAATTCTGATGGAACTGAAAAGATTCTTTTCCTAATCAAAAATTCTTCAGTTGCTATGGGTAAATCCAAGACTCTAATGTGTGCTCTGGCACTACTTTAGCACGAAGGGACCAAATGTGTCTTTGAAAGCACCTAAAAGTTTTTCTGAGAACAGACCGAGTAAGAGGAAAGTTGCCAATTTGGTTTCTGTGCCTTAAGTTCTTTCAGACATAAAATTTGCTTTACCATAATTTCTCAATCATACTTTCAACACCCTGGGACTTAACTTCTCCCACCCGTATGACTAGTAAAATTCTTGATAACTTCACTAACTGGATCATCTCTCTAGCTTGGGATAAATGGTCCCTTAGTGCTTGGTGCTGTGCATACCTCTAATATCTGTGAACTGTGTACTGATAAAGAATTCAACTGAGCAATCTGCAGTTTTATCAAGCCACATTGAAACCTCGGATATTGCTTGTGCTCTACACAATTATTCTATAATAAAAATGAGAGAAACCAAGGAAGAGTTGCCATCTCAAAATACACCAAAAAAGCAGGATGGGATTTTTTCATAACATTTACAGGGGAAGGGAATGGAATAAAAATTCAGCTGCAGGGGTACTTTATAACTGATTGTAATAACTCCACCTAGAATTTAGCCAGCAAAATCCTGTGCATTTTACAATTAAGGTTCAACCCTAACTTACATGAAAACGTGAAGCAATCATTTAAGTTACCTGGAGTTCCCAGAAACAAGCGTGTATTTTTCTCACAATGGCAAAGCTGGTCTCTGCTTCCTAAAAATCATCTGAGAAAAAATTCTCCCACGTATGGCCAGAGTGCAAGGGGCAAAAAAATATTCATACTCTAAATATCCCACAGTTCTGCTGATGCCCAATTATGTCTTCTGGAAAAAGGTTTTCTGCAATGGTTGCCTAGCAGGGAAGGGAACAGAAAACACAGCATAGTAACTGGCTGGAGGGAACAAGTAAGGTCTTTGAGGTTACATATCCCACAGGAGCAACAGAAATTCACATTAAACTATGATTCTTTCTCTGCTCCCCTTCTCCTCCCTGTCACATCTGTCCAGAAGCTGCAGATGCTTAGGCAGAACTATGAGCCCACCACTGCCACCTGATCTTGTCCCTGTTCTGAATCTCTGGCATCCTTTCTTCTGGTTGCCACTGGCCCCTGCTTCAGATTATAGACTGAGCTTAGTTGCGATCCTGCAAAATTGTTCTACCACTTCCAAACTGAATTAAACTGGCAAAGAATTTATGGGAATGAAAATTGAAAATCAAAGGCAAAGCAATATTTTTTTACTACCATAACTAGCTGTCCCCTTTCTCTCTTTTTCCCAAGGTGTCTGACACATGGTGAATCACGGGTATCAGTGCTAATACTGAGACCTGAAAGCTCAGTAAAGGCAGAGTAGAAAGAAAAGCTTGGAAATCGCAACCACCTCACTGCAGCTGGGATGAGACAGTTGCAAGCAGGCTCCACAGAGAGCATGGCCAGGAGAGTGTAACCTCACCTGCCCACAGGTGGGCTGGGTAGGATGCTCTAGATTCTAACTCAGATTGTCCAGTCCTGTGCATTTAGTCTTTCTCTGCTCTATTTTAAGCCACGTGAAATCCCTCCTCAGGCATGGTTTTGAGTCTTATACAGTTCATAAAACACTGTCAGAAAATTCAGAAATGCACCAGTGCATTTGTCTAAAATTCTCTCAGGACTTAGGAAATGCACCTACAGAGTTTTACATCTCTATATTTACATGCTAACGAGCCTAGGCTGGTATTGAAGCTTCATACAAAAATGCAAATACTGCTTACAAGGGACTAAAATAGCCTTCAAGTAAGAGGATGAGCCATCTCTAATTTTGCGCACTCAGGTCATTCTGCAAACATTCAGAAAATGGTTGAACAATGTTATTTCCTTGCTCAAGCATCTAGTAGAAGGCTTCTTTGGCTTAAACTGGATCTTCCACAATATCTTGAAGAGAGAGCTCTCATGCTAGTAATTGTAACACTATGCTGAGAGAGTAAAGTTTCATTGCAGAAAACTGTCCAATGTTTCAAAGGTCCTAGGGATAAGCAGCTTCCACTCAACAGTTAAAGTTGATTGAGCTTCCATAGGAAAGAATCAGACTTTCTGTCACTGCAGACAAATTACCTTTTCTTTTAACAAACTCTCTGGGCTGTGTGACAATGTGTGGGGATTGCATTCATGAGCCCAACTCGGTCCGGGAGCCCCAGACACGCAAACTCACAAATAACTTTCGGTGCATTGCACTGCCTTGGGAGCAACTTTCAACCAATGCCACACTGGTTAGATACTAAGTAGAAGCAGTCTAGCATGATTAACCTGGTGCCAGTATGTGCTTTTCTCTACTTAGGGGAGCTCACAAAAAGGTTGACAGGACTTTGAGATGAGGTTTCACATTAGGAAAGCGGCTTTCTTTGGAAGATGTTGCAGCTCTGCCTTGTCCTTATCTCACTACATAGGAGCAGCCTCTCAGGCCCCGGCTGTGCACATCCACCAAATGGAGCTATTCCAGTAGAGGGTTTGGAAGAATTTTCTTGGTTTCAGTTCCTTTCTCCTTTTTGATTTGCTTTAAAAGCACATTCCTGCCCCAACCTAAAATGCTAACATAGACATAGCCAGCATTAATCCTTGTTATTGTTTCCCCTCTGCAAGCTTTTAACAGGTTCTTCCTTACCAGGGAATTTGCCGTCTGCTCTGCAGACAGCTGTTCAGTCAAAAAATGGAGAACAGCAGCTGGTTCTGCATAAGTAGCATTTTTATTCTTGCGGAGTATCATGACGCTGATACCGTGTAGGTGCTACTTATCAGAGGGTGTGAGGAGAAGAATTCTTGAAGACCATGTGAGCAGGAGCTACATTTTTTTCCTGAGGTGACAAACTCACTTTCCCTGCTTCCACGTTCAGGTTGGAAGCAGTAACATTGCTCTGCAGCAACACATTCTCCTCTAACCCACCTGACAGACTGCACTGAGTGTGACTTACTTTGCCTTTACTGCATCACATAGTTTTAAAGTTCATTAAAATCAAATTCGAGGGGTTTTTTAATAGCCAAAACACAGTTTTTAAAGGCCAGTCAGAAACTACCTGGAAATATCCCTCTCTGTGCAGGAAATTGTATATAATTATAGCATATTACTGCCAGTCCGTGCCTGCCACTATGTGTTACTCAGTCCCAGTTTATTTTTGGGTTAGAAGACAGGGTTTTTTTTTTTATTGAAACGCTGATTCTGAAACATCCAGGACCCCTAAATCTCTCCAGGCTACAAGTACAGCAGGATTTTGATCATATTTTACTTTTAGGCCTCTTTCCCAGTGCTCTACACTTTGAACAATCATCTTTAAGCAAGTGTCTGCAATTCCCATGGATTTATCCTTAGGAAATGTACCAAGAATCCCCTGGCATCAGAATTAATCATACTGAATAAAGAAAAATACGTTTAAATCCAGCTCCAGCAGGGAACATATTTTTGGGGATAAACTATGAATTCTAATTTACCCAGCATCCTGCCTTGCAATCCCTGCTCCATTCCTAAAAATGAAACAGGCTATAAAAATGACAATGATTTTTATTGTCCAAGGTGAGAGAAAAGCCAAAAAAAGAGAAAACAAACCACCTACATGGAAAGCTTCAATCAGAAAAACATTTCATAATCATCAAAGGAGGTTTTAGGGCAGTGTCCTAGGTAAAGAATTGTGTAGGTTTATAGTAGTGTGTGTAAACTTGAGATTGAACACTTCCAGCTGCAGTGAGTTTGCACTCATGATCCAAGCGTGATCTGCTAATGAAATAATAATGCACACAAACAGAAAGAGTTTTGCAGTTTCAGAAACTAATGAGCACAAGATTTTAAATATGGTCTTTATTCCCTTGAAAAGATAAAGCGATTCTTTACTCAGTATAGCAACAGCAATAGTATCTCAGGTATGAGATGTTAAAAAAAAAATTTTAAAAGAAATACTGAGCAAATTCATCTTTTATCTAAGTGGAAGGAGGGAGTGGGGATACACTGACCTAAATAATGGAAGGGTTTGGAACTGTGAGGGAATGGATAAGAATCGATTCAGGTAAACTCACATGTTCAAAGACTGAGAGTGCAAAACCTATAATTAGAAGAATGTATTTAAAACACCTGGAATGAGTGATTAAGAGGGGCTAGTTGAATTCTGAAAGTGCCTCCTCCTGACAGCAGGAGGCCTTGAATTCATATTCCCCAAGAAAAATAAGAATTATTATAGGACACAGGCATAAACTGGTACAAACAGATATATTTGTGATGAATACTTAAAGGCTTGAAATTACAATGAAGTGACTAAAAGTGTCTGACCACAAGAATATAAGAAGTGCTTTTCAGTAGGAACAGTGAGGGTTAAAACTCTAACTTGACAAGCTGGCAAAAGGGATTCTGTGGTATAGTTGTCTATTGTGGGCCTATGCTCTTTAATATCTTCATCAACAACCTGGATGATGGCGATGGCACGCACCCTCAGGAAGTGTTCACCGTGAGAGTGGCGCAGCACCAAAAGAGGCTTCCCAGAAGGGCAGTGAAATCTCTGTCCTTTGGGATTGTCAAAACTCAGCTGAATAAGGCCCTGAGCTAGCCTTGAACCTGACTGGAGCAAGTGACCTCCAGAGATCCCCTGCAACCTACGTTATTCTGTGATTTTATGACTCTATTCAAACATTAGAAAGGGAAGCACTAGGATAGCTGGTTTGAAAGTTTCTTTCTAGGGGTATCCTCCAAAATACCATCTGAGTGCCTGAAATAGGGTCATTCCCAGAATCAGGGGTGCCATCTGGGGAATGTGGAAGCAATGTGATATGGATGGGATATTTGGTAGCTATTATTAACAAATGGGGCTGGTAATAGATATAGTGACTGAGAGGAATTTGGGGGGAACTACTGTTTCAGAAGAATTAAAGAATGGTGACACAGGAAGAGCGCAGAAGGTGAGAGTGGTTACTTGGCCACAGAACAAAAATCGGGGTATAAATGGCAAAGAAACAACATTTAGCGGATTTGTTGTTTCAAGAAAAATGGTTGAATCTGAAGCAGAAATCTCCCCAACATAACAGCACAGAATCATAGAATCATTTAGGTTGGAAAAGACCTTTAAGATCGAGTCCAACCGTAAACCTAACACTGCCAAGTCCTACTAAACCATATCCATAAGTGTCACAACTAAATGTCTTTTAAATACCTCCAGGGATGGTGACTCAACCACTTCCCTGGGCAGCCTGTTCCAATGCTTGATAACCCTCTCAGTGAAGAAATTTTTCCTAATACCCAATCTAAACCTCCCCTGGCACAACTTGAGGCTGTTTCCTCTCGTCCTATCACTTGTTACCTGGGAAAAGAGACTGACCCCCACCTTGCTACAACCTCCTTTCAGGTAGTTGTAGAGAGCATCTTTAGTGTGTTACTGCATTTTTGTTGTGCTTTTCCGAATGAGCTTTCATTTCCATGGCCAAATATACTGGAATGAGCTAGCCTGTCATTTCAAATGCAACAGGGGTTGACATTTACACAACAGATGCCTGTGCGTGCAAGTGCACACATGGGCATTTGGTGACCATGATTTGCATGCAAACAGTATCATTATCAAGTTGATAGTTGACTGTTTGACCACATGTGGACATTATACACATAATGGCACCTCTAAACTGTCTTAAAATCTCATCTCAAAATCTCTTTTAAAAGTACAGGTTAGCTGGGTGGTGAGAGCTTTGCTGAGGTTAGAACACATGTATGTAAATTCTGAGGGCAAAGCTACATTAGAAATTTAATAAGCCACTAAGTAAGAAAGAAAAAAAAAAAAAAAAAAGGCAAGATTTTGTGGTTCTGCCTTTGGCTAAATGTGCTGTTTGAGTCTTCATCCACATGTCCATGTCCTGCTTATGTCACCTTCCAGGAGAGGGTGACTCAGTGGCTTCTGGCTAGTCTAGGTAATCATTGCTGGGGAAGATGTGCTAAATCAGAAGCCACTACATCACCGTCTCTTTGAAACAGGGACTTCCTATTCTGGACCAACATTTTAAAAAGCTTTTCTTTTCCCTTTCCTTTTGAAAAACCTTTCTCTCTCTGCCACAGCTTGGAGGTCAAATCTATCCTTACTGTAACTCCACCAAGGCTAATTTGGCCCATGTTTTTCCCTATCTCTCAGCCAAAGACCCAATTAAAAGAGATCCTGACAAACCACGGAGTAAAGGGAGTTATTTCCTCGCTAAATGCTCTCCCTGGGCTGAATCCTTTATGTGAACTGCAGTCTTTTGCCAGCCCATGGGAAGCTGGTGGCAGACACATCTGATGTGTCTGCTCAGTCAGAAGACCTTCTTATTTCAGCAGAAAATATCTGGATCTACTTCTCCTTACTACTGCTCCTAAATATCCCCTTGTGGGTATCTCAGTAGCCATTACATGGAGCCAGTCCTGAAAGCAGACGTTTTTTCCTTTTTTTATAATGGGAGAGTTCATTTATGCTGAGAAAACAGTTTTTACCAGACTGCCTACAGGACAATACAATAAAAGATTTATCCTTAATATCATTTCACTGAAGTTTCACCACAGGACACAGGGGTTTTTGTTGTGCTCCCCCCCAGTTGCTATGAAAGTCTCTGCTCTTAGCTTTTTTTTTACAGAACGTAATCCCTAGATGTCCTCTGCCACCTTCTCTCAACTGAATTTTCCTCTTTTCTTCGATCCTTTCTCATCTCTGACACACTTCTCTCCTTCTTGTTTTGCTTTTCTTCTCCTATTATACAGTCAAAGGAAATTAGAAAAGTAACTGGTTATGAGCACGGTAACTCTGAAGTTGGACAAGCCATCTGTAGCAAAATTAGCATGAAATAGGAACTAGCCTTTGCTTACCTGCAACTTCATGTTTGCTTTTCTAACTGTTTGATAGTCTGCTGATTTACAGGCTGTGACTTACATCTCCATGACTGTTCTCCACTCTTCCCTTCAGGTAGTTGCTGAGCCAAAGTGCACACCCATCTTCCTGCCTTTTTGAAGGTCTCCCTGCTCCAGGATCTATCTCAACTTTTGTCCAGGTGAGGTGCAGACACTTAGCTGAACTTCCAGAGCTTGTCCCAAGAGAGACAGCACGCTGCAGAGGATAGATACACGCCTCTGAGTGCAATGGGATTCTCTTGCAAAGTGTCTATCTCTTCCCATTAAGCTTAGCAAGCTTATATGAGGCACTAAGTGCCAAGTGGCTAAATAAAAGAACACAATCTTGTATAAGTGATATCACTGACAAATTGCCTGGATGAGGATCTACTAGCAGACTCCAGTTCTGCGTAGTCCTTCCTGAGTCCTCTGGAGGTACAGTGATGTCTAGTGTGTGCCTACTGGGTTGGCTGGAGGGAGACTTGAGATAATATCCTATCTCACACCAGTCCTCCCTTGTCTGCCTCTTGTTTCTCTGCCACTAAATAAGCAGAATGGTACCTTCTTCCTAAATTGCTGCAGAATTCAGGGTTGCAAAGAGCTGCTTGAGCAGCATGTCTCATAATTAATTGTTATCCTAAGCTTCCTCAGGTGCCCGACTGCTTGAATATCTAAGAATTTATGGGCATTTGATAACGTCTGAAAATGAAAAGAGTCTCTTTAATATGCTTATGATAAGTATTTGCACTATTTTAGAAAGCTATTTTCATTCCACTCAGACACTTGTTAAATAACTTTTTAGAACTTGAACATTTACTGCTCATTTTATATGTGAAATAAATCAATCAGATTTAACAAAGGAAAGAACCTGATTTGCCCACAGCCCTGTCTGAGCACAGAGGTGCCATTTTGCAATCTAATGAAGCTTTCAGTTAAAGAAATGAAAGGTGGTGGGGAGACTTTGATGCCTAATAAAAATGATTCAGCATCCTCATAACTTTGACAAGTAGTGTGACTTATAAACCTTCCAGTGGAGCAGTATAACAATAGAGTAAGAACTCAAAAGTCTAGACCACAGAAGATATCTACCAACAATGATGCATCCTCCCCAAATCCAAAAGAGCTTTGGGAAAGGAAAGGGCCCCAAGCAACATAATATAATGAATATAAACAGAATATAGTGCCATGAAGAAAACCCATGCCATGAGTTTGGACTCATGGCAAGAAAGGATATCTGTAGGCACTCAGCTTTCAGTAATCATGCTTGTCCAAGTTATTAAGAAGATACTGAAATTGTAGACTTCTTAGGAAAGGGACTACCTTTCTGTGTTTGTATGTGCCTTGCACAAAAATGGGATACTACACCATGAAATGGGGATTCTTTGCTGTTAATAACACATTCTGTAACAAATAACACATTTTGAAAGTGATGCACTTGCTTCAGACTCTGCCTAGCTCAAGGGGCACGAGTGAATACAGTGCCAACGTCCTTTAGTGGCAAACAGAGCCCCAGCTGATTAATGGATAGCAGCTCTTCAACTCCATAAAATCAAAGCACAAGATCTGCATACGTGGACTTTACCACAGGAATACGATATCTAGACTTGCTAGTGTAGCCTGTCACTGCCTGTCTTGGCACTTGGGATGGCCGCTGCATTTAAATTCAAGAGAGTGACTGACAGTTAAGGTTAGTTACCATTTGGGGCCGCTATGCTTTGGGCTTACATATGCTTAATGAACAGCAGATCTTCAGGGCTACCCAGCACTATGTGTGGCTCTAATATGGCTACAATCTCTTCTTACACATCACTCAACTCTCTACTGTTTCTAAAACAATGCATTATTTTTCCTTTTATTTTCCTGATGCTTCATAGTTAATCAGTACAGAGTTTAAAGAGGGATTTTTATATATATAAAAAGAAGAGGTCCTTAACACCTTTATAAATCATCCATACTTCACAGTCTGAGGTTATTACCAGATGGGTATCTGTCGAGGCCTGTCTGAAGAGACTATCTGTGACTTTGATGTATTTTTCCTATGCTGCTAACAAATGGGTCACAGCCCAGTTATGTGATTATACAACATGTTTACAACTTCTGCCATACTGAAGATGCACAGAATATTGCTTGGCAGGAGCCAAGACATGCATCTTGCATGATATAAGAAGTTCTGCCTCTCTCCCTTCCATCCCTCTACCTACACAAGGAATCTCACACAGACAAAACTTCCTTGCTGTCATATTTAAGAATGGTGAGGCTGAGTCTCACAGACAGAAAGTCTCTCAATCTTTAATATGCTTTCAAGCTCAGCAACAAAAAAAGGATTAAAATCGTACTGCGTGAAGGCTTCTGTGTTATGAAGTATCATCATCCAAACACTTTAAGTAGTATTCTATAACATAGTCTACCATAAGTTCAGTTTTTACTCAATCACTTGAAATGCACTTAGGAAAATTGCTCTTTTGCTGTTTTCACAACAGCTCTGGAAGTCAGCCTCTAGTTTAATGGTAACTGCTTTAATCACAGTTTGGCTTGTTTCATTTTGACAGCATTGATGTAACAAATTATTTATTTTCTGTATGTTAAATATACTGTCATTGCAGCTACCAGAATTTTGTTACTGGTGCACTAAATGCAAACGACAAGGTTTGCATCTCATTAAGGTAATTTGTGTGCGCCTAATTTTCAGTAAACACAGTGAATGAAATCACATATCTTCTCTACCAAAAGTGTCATCTGAAACTGTTTGTGCTCATTTTAGTAACAGAAGTTATTTTTCAAGCCCCACTATATATAGCAAAACATGTGTTTTCTCAAACAGGAGAGCCAGACTGTAAAGCGAACACAGCATCCTCAAGCAGGAATTGCATTAAAAAATATTGTTACACCATTAGGCTGAACAACCCCCTTCTCATTTGCCATGAATCGCTGCATTCTGCTCCGAGTTCAGATTCTGCAGGGTATGCAAGGAGGAAAGGATGTTTGTTCCTGCACCGTGAGCAAGGGGATGGGGGAATTCTGTCACTAATTTGTTCTGATCCTGCTGCCTCATTAGGGCAGTCTGTAAAAGATGGGAAATGTGTACTATGTTAGTGAATGTGAACTTTCTGCATGGAGCTGTTAACACAGTAAATAGCTCAGGAGGAGGGAGGGAGACAGCTGGAGTACATTGTGTTTCATAAAGACTATACTAGGGCCTTGAATCTTCATTTAACCCATCACTGAGGTGACAAATATCCACCGCTTTGCTGCTGTGTGATGCCGCTGCTGCTTGCCTGTTAATTTATCTGTTTTCAGGCTGTCTAGACATTGTTTGGGTCAAAAAGTGCTGTCTCTCCCCTGCCGTGGGATTTGCCTGCTCAGCTCTTGCTGCAGGCTTCTGTGCCAAACGGGCTTTACAGAAGAATGCTCCCTCTGTCTGGATGGCTTATTAAACAGGACTCCAAATATATGAAGAGGTTTTCAATCAGGCTAAGGCTTCCTACAGATAAAGTTTATTTTAACCTCTTCTCTCTAAAAATACACTGTCAGGGATAAATAATTCAAATACTTTGAGTTTTTTCCCCTTGTGATTAAAAATCTGCCTAAAAGTGTCCTTGAAATGTTCTTTCATGAGGTTCAAGCAAATTTTGGATGGTCCAACCCCAGACTAAACTGAATGCCAACCTGGGGCCCATGCTGTGCCTTCACTGGGGTGGTACTGTGCCCAGCGCAATAGAGGTACTGGCACTTACCAGAACCCTTTGCTGTTGCTGCCAAATAAATGTTAGAAAATACTTTTAAAATGGTACTACAGGTTAAGCAAAGCTACTAATGAATACCTCGGCCATATATTTCTTGGGGACACTTGTAAAGATGTTGCCCTTTGGGGCACTCAACTGCAGGGACGTTTTTTATGTGAAAAAATCATCCAGCTACCTTACCCAAATTGTTGCCATGAGATTCTCAGTTTGATTCACTAGGCAGTTCCACAAAAGCAAACTTCCCGTTCACTATAAAATAATGTTGTATTGCATTATACCTTCCATATCAGCATTGATTTCCTAATGAATCTGCTGTGATCGTAGACTGTAGGAATAATGTCCTATCTGGGACTTAATGAAAAATCTCTTTTTTTTCTTTTTTTTGGACAGAAAAAATGGGTTTGGGATTAAGTGAAATATTTTGCAAGGACTGCAAGGACTATGGAAAACGTAGTTGATCTTTGAAGAAGTCTCCCAAACTGAGGCATGCTACATGCACTGCATGGTGGGAGCTCTATATTTCATGTTCCCATTTCATTCTATCAATCAGCCTGAGTTTATCTTCCAAGATTTATAGCTTCCTCACACCGTATATAACTCACCACTTCTTATTGCTCCAATATAGGGCATAAGAAAGGTAGCCCAGGTAAGGTAGCTATAGTGAAAGATGGCATAGACATCCATATTAGGCTCACAGCATGATTCTTATGTGCACATGTTGCTGCATGTTCAGCAGAAATACTCAGAATTTTTCTTTTTTGCCATAAATTTACATTTATGCATAAATAATTCTGATACATGAAAAAGCTGAGGAAAAGAAATCCACCCTCACTGGAAAAAAATCCTCCCAGCCCTCTCTCCTGGTTTACAAGTCAGCATGTGGGCTATGCCTGCTTTCCACAGAGGGCCTGGAGATCCCTTCTAAGCTGGCAAAATTCTGTCATAGGTCCCACAAAGGGAAAGGGATGTTGTTGCTGAAGATGAACCTCTCAGGATTTTCAGCTGATTTTTTTGGAGGACTTTTCTCACATCTGTTAACTATACCCAGTTATTTGCTGAATAGCACTGTGAGCAATTCTTTGCTGGCCGTTCTCTTACTGGAAAAGAGCTCATGTCCCTGAAATAGGCACCCAGACGAGGTGGAACTCGTACAGACTCAATTGACTTCAGCAAGGTTCTGCTTGAACTCTGGCTCTTGGCCACCTGGAGTGCACCCAAGAACCAGGCCCTCAGATGACCAGAGTTCAGGCAAGTGCGCCCAGACTACAGCAATTAACTCTTTGAACCCAGCTCTGAGAAATTTTTGCTCTAGGCTTTTGTGCTCTACTGGGTTGGCAGTGATTAGTGCCTTTTAAGCCATTCGCTAGCAAGGCTACTGAAGAGATCATGGAAGCAGCATATGTTCAGATGAACAGAAATTCCTGACAGTGTTCACCCAGGCTGGCTTTAAGTCACTCTCACTGCAAGATTCTCAGGCTTTACATCTTTTCTCACAAAGCAAGGACTACAGAGAATCTTTGTTCAAAATTTTCTCTCCCCTCCCCATTGGAATTTACAAAAAAATGTCATGGAAATATAAGTTTTGTTAAAGCTTGCTATTACAAAGCCTAAATTTTAGGCCAAGTTAGACCTGACAGAGTTTCTTTATTATTTTTTTCCATCACTAATTCTATATTTTTTCATAGAATTTGCATAGGTTTTCTGAAATAGCTACAATCAATGTAGTAATTTTACTGAGAGCACTTGCCAAAATACAAACTGATTTACTTGTAGATCTACAGCTACAAGATTTTTCCACTGTCCTTTTTATTCTGAATGAGTAGGTTCAAAAAAGAAAACTACCCATATCTTCAAGATGATAGTATAAGGCTATTATTCACAGGGCTTCAGAGATTCTCATGCAACTCCTGAGTTGTGGGCAGCAACTGAGTGGCATCTCCCACTGAAGCAGGGAATGAAGTGAGCTTTAAGGAGAGGAAACTCTGGGGAATGGGAGGGATGCTCAGAAAAATTAAGGGTCCTAGTATATTTTCAACCCACCTAAACTGCTAACCTTCTGCTGTATCACTTACAAGTCTCCTGCTAGAGGCATCTCCCAGAATCCTATTCCTAACTGTATTACAAATCTCATCCTTCTCTTCCCCTTCGCTATCCAGGCCGAAATGTGCCTCTGGCATTGTCTGAAACTGCAGAGGACTCCACAGCTTAGCATTAACATGGGAGCCACGTGGGTAGCCCACTGTTGGCTTACCTTCATGTCAGATATCTCTTGCTGTGCTCACTGCTGATCTACTGCAGTCATGATTTTAATGACCTTCCTCTCTCTAAATCAGATGCTGAGGGCAAAGGAGTATATTTCACTTCTCCAACTTGTAATTAGCAAGTAGCAAACCTAAGTCAGGCAATGTTTTCCTGTTGCCTTGGCAGAGATTGGGAGGTTCAGCCCTGTTTACTTACAGGGGCACCCAGCTGAACGCTGGTGCCCTGAGCTCACCCCCAGTTCTGCCAGGGATCTGCAGGGTGGTTTTGGGACAGTCTCCCTCTGCACGAGGAAGCAGGCCAGAAGTCAGACAGCAGAGGAGGAGATGGAAGAAGTGGGTTCAGTTCCTTGTCCAGGGACTTCCCACATGACTCTCAGCCAGATACTTTATCCTCTCGTGTTTCAGTTCTCTTTCTCCAACCCAAGGCGAACAATGCTTTCATACTTCACTGTGGTGCCATGAAGGCACAACAGGAACTGTAACATCCCCTAAATTCCATGGGAGAGATGAATGAGTTGGTTTATACACAGACCTAACAGCTATAAGAGCAGATACGCCTATTAGTGCATGCCTACACTGGAGATTTGAGATAGGCACCATGTTTGTAACAACAGTAGGCTCTAGAGATGGGATGTATTTGGAGCCTGTAGCCATTACTGGGTTACATGCAATAAAGCATAAGGTTGTACTTATAAAGCATGAGAGCAAGTGCCTCCCATTACTCTGCTCTGATGCCTTGGGCAATTCAGGAGCGTGGGCAGGCAACTTTCCCTAATTCAGTCAGCCCACAAGGTGCCTATCACTTGGATGCCAATGTCAAAATTGGACAAGATTAGATGTGGACTCATCACTCCTTGCTTTAGGTGCCTTTAAACATGTACAGGATATTTCCACTAGGTCTGTGGGGCAGTTTTCAGTTTGATAGCTATATTACATTGCTTTTTAAAAAATAAAATATCTATTGATGGCACCCAAGAAGGTATTCTTCCCTTATCTCAACACTCAGAGGCAGTAGGTTTTAGAGCTGTAGGGACTGCTGATCCCAACTCAGCAGGTGATTTTGTTTGATCCATCTTGTGCTGTTTTATCTGCTCAGGTTCCCCATAGCTTGCTGTCTAGCAGGGGCACATAGACAGCTTACTCACTGTATTTGGAGTAGGTGGACTTCATGCGAAAGAGCCATCATGGAGAAAGCATCTTTCATCTCTGTTGGGCTTATTTTGAATTGGTAACCCTCACGTGAAGAAAGCTGGCCTTTCAGCCCTCTTGTTTCTTGGCATCTGAAAACAGTAATAGTGCTGTGGTGGCCTTTACACCTGAGAGGACATAGTGAGTTAACAATTCTATCAGAACTTGGTGAAAGTTTGGGAAAACAGAAATACACAGTAAGAAATGTTTGATTCTGTATCCACCGTTTGAAGTGGGTAGAACAAAAAAAGCCTGTGCAGACACGCAAATATTTCAGGGCACTGATAAAAGCCTCACACCCATTCAAAGTTTGCCATATTCCCTTTTGGTATTCTACTGGTCTTTCACGGACTGCAGCACGCCTCTCTTTTGTAAGTTTTAGTTCCTTTTTCACTTTTGGAGATGAAGTTTCTTCATTATGCCCAGACACAAACTGAAATTAAATACAAATGCAAGTAGTTTTTACCATCAGGGTATTTTCCTAGATGTACTCTTATTGCAGTCCACGTCCTCAGTCTCATATAAACACTCGTTTGGCTTGTAACCCTGCGATGGCCAAACAGCAAACTGGACCTTAAAGTTGCTGTTGCTCTTAGCTGCTGATAATTTTGTTCCTTTGTTTATTCCATCTGAAATCGGTTTATAGTTCAGCCCACTTCTGTTCCTGTTGGAGTTTTTGCTCCATAAACTGTATGTCTCCCTGGCTGAAAAGTCAACAGTTACTGCACTTTCATTTCCTCCTGTGAGGGTGAATCATAACCAAGCAAGGGCTGTAAGACCAAACAAGAGGAGAGAGAAGTAATGTGGTGGATCAGCTTCTCCAGGCTGTGTGAGCTCCGCAGGGTGCCCTTTACAAATGCAGTCCATGAACTGAACCTGAAATAAGTTTCCTTCGCAATGGCTGAAGTAAACTGACCCTTGAAGGTTTGCTTGGTGGTTCTAGTCAGATGAACTGGAGCTTTCTAAGGAGAACAGCCTCACAGCACTGCCCTCCGTGATTCTTGCATGTACCCTTTTGTACTCATCTACAGCAGCAGCAGATGGGCCTGATGACTTAGGAGACTCCAAGCCTACCTCCGTGTCCTCTGAACATTCAGAGAGATGTTCAAACATGCAGCAAAACATGAGCCCTAAGCTGGGACTGTGAACGCTTGTCTGCAGTGTGGGTTTTTTTGAATCTCTCCATTCTGAATCAGCTTCTACACTGAATGAATGTATAATGGCATTATTAGCAGCTTTCCTAAAACGTTTCTTTGGAGGGCATAACTGCCAAAGCAGTGGGGTTTGTGTGACTTTATCATTTCCTTTTAACATAATTTGTAGCTATTTACTGCTTATTTTGATAAACTACTTCCCCATGCCAGCAGGGTAGGGCTGTTGCGGAATATCTTGCCAAGTTTGGCTTATAGAGAAGAGGGGAAGACAGAATACATGTTCAAATCGACAAATATATGTATGTGTGCGTGTGTTTAAAGACTAATATTTGACTGGAAAATATAAGTGTAAAAAAAAATTATTTCTATTTTCATTGACATTTTCTTAAAAAAAAAGGAGTATTTTCTGATCAGCTTCAGACTGAGAAATAACCTGAAATTTATTTCACTGAGAAATTTGCTTTGCTTTCTTCTTCCCAGTGCAATTAAAAAAAAAAAAAAAGCCAAGTCAGAGATCTGTCATGGTTTTCAAAACAAATGGGTGTTCATCTGGGACTATGACATCTCAAACAAAGGTAGCCCATGAAAGTATGAAAGCATCAAATTGCATGGTGGTGTAGGGGATTGCTCAGCTGGACACACTGATGAAAATGCCAAACAAAATGCTCCATTCAAGGGCAACAGGCATTGCTTGTGTGTTTTCACTTACCCCATTGCAAAAAGGAAGCAGTGTAACTGTACTGCAAGCCAGTCTGGGGTGAGTGTCAGTCCAGAAACAATTTATACTGAGGGACTTTAAGTCTCACGTTTTGGACCTTCAGGAGATGCCACCTTACTTGAAGTTTCTCTGAATTTCCTACTGTAAGTTAATCATAGCACACATACTCACTAAATGGTGGTATCAAAAATTTGGCAGATGTTTGGGAAAAGATGTTCTGCAGTTTGTTGAGTTTTGCTCATATTTGAACCCTTTTTTGTCCTCTGTGGCTTGGTCCAATGCCCATCAGTGTTCATGGAAAACTCCAGTTGAAGTGGATGAGTTTTGCAGATCCGGTTCTGTAATATGACAACTTTCTTCCATTCATGCTAGAAAGAGTGGAAAGTGCTAAACAAACTGCAGGAGGTGGGTGACCCTTGTCTGTGCCAGGTCCCCAGGTTCTGCCTTTGGATATTGAATGACAAGATAGAAGAGAAAAGCCAGTTTCCCTGCAACAGCTGAATTCTGACCTGAACCAGCTCTTAGGGTCATGTAGGCTTTTGAAAAACTGACATTTTACTGTATGAATCACACATGGAATTTGCATCTTATGTCACACACACACTGAGTAGTGGAAAGAACATGACTCAGTTATAATCTTTTTATGAATTGAACTCTAAGACAAGATGGTTTGCATTGTTTTGTTGAGGACTCTCTGTTTTCCTCCCTTACATCTCCTCAAACACCTACCCACTCAGAGGCACACAGACTTACTACCCCTTACCGTACCACATTCCCACCGCTCTTTTGCTTTGACTCTTCTACTGGAAGCTGTTTACTGTTACCTATTCCCTTCAGTGACAAGTCACTGCTGTTATTACTGTATAGTTATTATTATTTTTGTGCCAGCCACTCATCTGGACAGGAAAGCTTTAAGAACCTTAATTACTTTGTGGCCAGACATGGAGCTATATTTCTAAAAGTAGCTTTTCTTTTTTGGATCAAGTTCATTTCCTACAGTGTCTGGTTTTATGAGTTTGCTAAAAGCTTTCAGGTTCTCAGGAACCCCCGTACTTCCTTCTCAAACACACACAAATAAATATATATAAAGAGTTGAAAATCTGGAACAATTAAATTGTTTTCACTTCCTGTCAATCACCTACATGGTGTCATTTGCAATTTCACATACACACTCTGCTTTCACTTCTGGGCTAAATACCTCTCTAAAATGATCTTTGTGATTATTGTATGCTATAGTTCAGGACCCTTCCAGCTGAAATGTTCTATAGAAAATATCACTGTTATTCTTGAAATGTAATTTCTGGCACACACCACCAACTATGTTAATTTTTATATTTTTTAAGAGAAGTGCAGCAGAACTGGCAGAGAGATAGTGAGTAATTCCCTTGAAGCTATGTCCCCACTGATTTGATTTTTCCTTGACAGCTTATCCATCATGCTATATGCTTATTTAGACAAATAAATAAGAGGGCTGTTATCTGCCAGCCTGGCCTGAGGGCTTTTAGCAACACCAGAAAGTCTGCCGGCTTTCCTTTCAACATTCAACAAGACGATTAGGGAATCACATTATGGTAAATGTGGATACTACATGCACAAGTGGGAAAAGAAGAGCTGGTCTGAAACTTGTGAATCCATGAAAGTCCAGTGTTGATTGCACAGTAAAGTACCTCCAACCTGCAGCTAAAAGAAAGGCCCTCTGAGCAGGGATCAGAGAGCCAGCTGAAGAAAAACTCAGCCCTAATTCTGTGTGGTGAACAGAACAGTTCTGGGATTCATTGCTAGCACTGGGAGATATATTTTGATAAAACATCATGCTCTGAAGAAAACAGATTTGGGTCAACTGAAACATTTTGTGAATTCATGTTCAACTTAATGAGTTGTTTCATTCTTAAAATTTAAGCAAGTCAAAATGTTCCCTTTCAACATTTTTACATGAAACACTACACCTTTCAGAAATGTACCCGGTTTTATTTTTTAAATGCTTACAAGTGAAATGATACCTTTTACTTCAAACTAAGTGACATATTTTACTCATCCTAAATGATTCATTTCATTTGGTTAGAACGGGGCAAAAAAAAAATCTATTTCCTTTTGAATCTACCCTAAAATGTTTTTTCCACAATTTTTCAGTACAATTTTGCAAATAACTCCTTCCCCTTCGTGCCAAACCCTTTAGCGCATCCACAGAAACAGCCATTCCTCCACCTGGTCTCCACCTGCACTCCAAGGGAAAATTTCTCTCTCTCTTCCAGTGAGAATAAACTAGCTCTTCACCAGTCCTAGCTGCTGGTAACTTGAGGACAGGCTGAGGGCTGAAATGAACCTGCTCAGTCTTTATGCTGTTCAGTTAACTGACTTACTGTCTGAACACGGACAGGCTTGGAGCTTCTCACAGTCAGGTAAGCTAGGGGTGAAATTACAAGCAGAAATTTGCTCAGTCCTAAAGCTGTGGGCTGCATTTTCAGAAGTTAGGCAAATAAATTCATGCAGCACTGTATGTCTGTTTGCAAAGTAAAATTCCAGAGAAGTTGACATGAAATTATAATTAATAAGAAAGTCTCATAAATGTTTGAGTCTAGCTCTTTTGGTCCATATTGTATGCAAGCAACTCCCTTGCATGTGCAAAGAAGGCCCACATATACTGTTCTGATTTTCTGCAAAATCTAGATTTGACTGCACAATCTATCCTGGAGGTTTTCATAATGTGGGATAACGGGATAACTGTGAATTAGGCAGAAAATCAGCTCTGAGGCACAGCCCTAATACCTATGTGAAAATGTGCATCTTTACCCAGGCAATCATAAAAAATTCCAAGCTGAAATAAAGCATGGTGCTGTGTCTATATTTGTATGGGTGTCTGGAGAAGACCTGATCTCATCTGACCTGATGAAATGTTGTCACCAACTTCGTAAGGCTCTGATAAATAGTAACTTTCCAAGGATAACTTCATTTCTCTCTAAGCTTGGTTGGAAAGCTGGAAAAACCTGCCTTATAGAAGAGAATGGTCTCATCAAAATGAAGATCTCCCCAAGTTCAAAGACCTGAAGGAGTAACAAATTTTATCTTTCCTTAGCTTTCTAATAAATTCATTTCGTTAGGGAAAGTTTGAAGTGACAGCTTTTAAAAATCACTTTTCATTCTTTGCCTGTTCTCTTTTTTTACAACACAGTCACACCCCAATTAACTAACTGTACTGCTTACAATAAAGACTAATGATCCTCCACTGGCCCCCACCTCCATTAGCAGCTTCAGAATCCCACCAGAACCCCAATTAACACATTGATTTGCTTAAAAGGAAAATAGTGATCTTTGGCTGTCCATTCCACCAGCTGTGTGCTCCATCACCCAGTCTCCAGCAAGTCCATTGATTTCCTTAAAATAAAACCAGTAAATGTCCATTAATTGCCCTCCCCTAGCTGCAGGGTCCCACTCTGATTCTTCTTTTTGCCAGAGTTCACTGGGACATTTTATCTAAGAAGCTTAAAGACTAATATGCTGTGTTTCTCTCCTGCTGACCCACTGGTTCATCAAACTGATTTCAACTGACTGCTAGTGTGGGACCGAAGGAAAATGCTCAGTGAGGATGTTAGCTGCATGCTGCCAGTTCCAACTTGGTGAAGCATCTAGATAAACTGGGTAAAGAAAAGGGTCATGAAAGCCTGTATGTTAAGGTTGTGTCCTCTACAATCACACTCTGATAATTAGACTTTGTAATGAGGGAGCCCTCATTATCGGAAGCTGTACAAGGAGTTTGCAAATGTTATTCTTGAGGCTGGCGGGAGGTCAGGAGGGAGCACATCCACAATGCTGACTTGCCCTGAGGCCCAGCAGAAGAGCGGCGCTTCTTGTGTGCCCAAAGGGACTCTGCTTAGGGATTCCTTGTGAGAGAAAACAACAGAAGTTTGATGTCCAAGAAGTTTCCTGTTTGACAATACTCATCATGCTGTGCAATACACTGCAGATAGAGGTTATAAATAATTAGGAATGAGTGCTCAATTCGGATAATAGAACCAACCTGCCTGCAAGCTCTTTCAAGCACCTGCCTTCTGCCTGGGCTGCCCAGCATTAGAAACTTCTTCAGGGCGTGCATGAAACAATAATGCAGATGGCTTTTGGAGTAAACGTCACCAGGCATCTTTTGAGGTTTCATCACAATGTACAGACTTCACAGATGGAAAATACCAACTTCTGCTGGCCACCTAAGTACCTGTTTTTCACAGGCAGGCTACAGTGACAGAAGCTTGCTCTCCAATTGCTAACGCCAATACCCGCAAGACTCCTGTAGTAAAAAGTGCAATAAAAACCACTGTGAAATAATAACCAAGTGATAAAATTACAAGTAGGAACACATAAAAAAAATCACATGCACTGCAGGAACAATGATAAAAGCCTGCCTCTCAACCTGTCTAATCTCACAAGCAAACCACACCCTTGGGTATTGCCAACCAGCTGAAAACAAGAGTAGGAGCAGAGTAAGTGAAACCACATGAATGTGTGATGTGTAGCAACCATTCTGAATCCATATTATAGCGTTTTTCTTTTACTGCTTATATGAGGTTTCTTGGGAAGGTTTCCTCCCTGGCTGGATTTGAGAACCAGAAGTCAATGGGACATATACAGACATCTCAGGGTATTCCGCAAAATAGGCTTGACATACTATACAGTTACTACTGATAGCTGCATTGTGCCAGATTACTTGTGCAAGAGGCTGTGATACTTCTCTTAGGAAGGGTTAGGCTGTACTTTTTTGACATACATTTCAGGAGACAGCTTCTGTGAAGGGGAGAGAACAGAAAACATAGGAAGGGCCTACTTAACGGGTACAAGGAATAAATAAAATAGTGATGGACACAAAGTATGTCCTATGGATATTATTGTAAAATACATTTTCCTCTTGCTTTTCTTGCTGACTGCCCAGTCAGAAACTAAGATCTGTGTTAATTTTCAATCAGAGTTGAGTCAGTCTTAGCATCTTGCTTTACATCTCCTGTGTCAGTAAAACAGGTTAAGGCACAAACCGTCCAGCAGTGATATCTTATTCTTAATGAAGTCAACAAAAAGTTTGCTAATGTGTTAGGCAAAGTCAAGATTTCACTAGCCTTATACTCCAGTCTTCCTGTATGCAAATTTCTTTCCCTACAAGGTGATTTGAATAATGTTCACCTTCAGTTTTTATGGAGAGAGCACACTGGAGCAGGCCAAATCATATGTGGTTACTGAATTCAAAACCAATGCTTGCATCAGTTTTATTTTGGTTTTATGGAGGGGTTTTATACTTTCCTAGCATTTACTGGACTTCAAATGCAAACATAGAAAAAGTATATATAAAACCTGGCTGCATTCCTCTTTTCAATTAGAGAGATCATTCTACATACTGAATGAGATTAACATGCTGCAACTTGAAAATGTATGCAGCTTTTAGGTTCACTACTGGATGCCAGCATACTACTAGAGATTTGCAGATAACGACAGGGCATTAGACAGTCTCTAAATCACAGCAATTATTTTCAATGAGAATAAAATGAAGATAAAGCTGAAAATAGCATTTCACTTTCAAAAGAGTGATTACAGGGCCTAAAACCTGGGCAGCAAGGTATATGTATTTTAGCACTATGCAAACTGAATGCTAAGCAAAGCCTTGCATTTGTCATCGTTGCAGCCAAGCCCAAAACCAAGCACCCATGGCATGCACATTTTGAAACTCACCATTTTAAGGGATTAGTGGGAGGGGTATGATTCCAACCACACCGAACCAAAGGCAGCATTTTCTTGCTTGGTGGATGAAAGTGCAGCTTCTGCTTGCTAAGTTCTTCTGTACACCCTCATCTAAAGCCTACTTACTCACCAAAGTGCCAACTCCAATTATGAAGGCCCAGCCTACCTCAGAGTTTGCCAGCATACCTGATCTGCGTCTGTTGCCTTCTCACTCCTTTTCCCCCTCTTTAACACTAGAAAATTATTGCCAAGTGATTAGCATTTGCAGTTAGAAAATGGTTGGGTTAAACAATTGAAGTTTTAATTCTGTTCCAAAACATGTGATCATTTGCAGAGCTTAAAGAGAATTACAAACACTAATTGAGTCTGACAGTGCGCGTGTGATGGCAGATAAGGAATATTAAAGCCATTTCACTGATAGGTAAACAAAAGTAGGTAAAAGTAATATAATTTCCCTGAGCTCACACAGAAAATCTGTTATGAGGGTGAGATGAAAACTCAACATTTCTGATTGTCTACTATCATGTCCTATGTAAGAGAAAAGCTCTCCATGAAATTGCAATCTCTAGTTATTAATTTCTGTACTGTGAGGACTTAGGATCTTGTTTTCAAAATAACATCTGCTAAAATACACAGGCTAATAGATACATCTGCATTCACAAGGAATAATGTAGCTCCACATTCGGATTTCCACATGCAAATCTTGAATTAGTCTTCTAACAAGTTCATTATGTGAACGATGTCTAATTTGCACATGCTGTTTTGGCAACTGTCTGTGCAATTTTCGACACGCAGAACTGCATGCCTGCCCTTTAGAAACAAGCTCTTTAGCAACCCTTCATGTAAAATTCCCTATTTTTCTTTCATTGAATTAAGCTGGTCTGAGAACTGTGAGCTTTTATTAGTACTTAAAGGGAACCAATACAGAATATTACAAACAACATCCTTAAAAATGAGTTAAGAGTATGACTGACTTTGAAATCACTTTAGTCTTCTAGTTTTTAAAGAGGTTTATTCTGATTAACTGACCTGAATGTTAACAGAACTGAAATTTTAATTTGTATTCAGACTGTAAGAATATCATGCACTCAGATGAGACAGTGTTGTTTAATTAGGTCTAGTAGTTAACTCAGAAGAAAGTAAATGTACTGCTAGAGGTTTGGAAGACTGCTACAGGCTCCTGGGATTTGCAGGAGTTTGGAGAAGCTTAAAAATAAGAAGTCAGTAGTTTTAGGAATTGGAAATGAGTGCTTAGAAGGTATCGGAAAGGTCCTGCAAAGTCTGTAGTCAGCATCTTTTAACCTTGTGCTTCCCATTAGCGTAATGACCTTGGAAAGACTTAAAATTTTGCAGTCCAATAAATAAAGTAAATCATATATATGTAAGGTCCAATTTCTGTGATTCCAAAGAAAGCCCTCAGATATTATGATAAATGTGGTATCTACACTATCTTCCCCAGGATTCTTTGTGTTTCATTTATGATGCGAATGAGCTGTGAAAATTAGAAGTAATGTTTACACCACAGACAGCAGCCATTAATAGCAATAGAAGGCTATTAACGTCACAATTATGGTTTGAATCTTTGCAGTTTTCTCTGTAGTTGATAAAATAAATTATATGTATTCTTTCAGATTACCATGTCCACATAGTTTAATACATTTTTGAGACTTTGCTTCTGGTTTTGCTGCTGCTGTTGTTGTTATTTTGGGGCATTTTGTTTTTAATTGAAAGAAACACTGCAAATTACAGACTGACATATTTTTGATGAAATGACAAGGCAAGCACAAAGCCATACAGAGTTGACAAAATGAGATAGAAAAAGGGAACTATTCTTTAAAGTTATAAATGTGAAAATTGATTTAAGAACACTAGCTGGTTTCAATTTTTTATTACAACGTATTTTAAGGACACCCATGTTCTTACAAACCGGAATTTATGTTCTGATATGAAAATATAATTAACACTTAAATTGACACTTTATGTCCTGTGGAGTGGAATTTTTCTGCTCTCAAATGCGAGCAATTTGTAAAGAAACATGGTGGCAGTAAAACATCTAAACATCTTAAATTGGGGTGTCCCTACAGGAGCCACTGGCATGGGTCACTAATTTGGTTAGCCTGAGTAGCTCACTTTGGGCCTGCCTGCACCTGGAGAAGCAGGAACAGTTTATCTGATGGGGCTGGCTGGGAGGCTGTATGCTTGGGCTCCAGGGGCTGCCACGGAAAGGGTTTGCGTGTCACCCTGCAGCAAGTCATCTGCAGATACTTTTCAAGCACCTACATAAGGTGCTTTAGGGACAAGGCTGGAGAGTGGCTGTGAGCAGGCTGACATTTTTGCATGGTTAGTTTGCGTGGCTTTCCAAATACGCTGTAGAAGGACAAGTACTTGGTAGTGCATTTTGAGTTGTCCACTGGACTTCCCTGTCACATCAGAAGGGTATTTGGAAATAGTCATATTTTCAAATTCCCAATTCACTTTTCTTCCCTGTGTTCATGTATATTCCCTAGGGTTTGCTGGCTGGCGTATATGAAAGCCTGTGCTGCAGAAGATACTTGCTAGACCAAAGGCTCTTTCTCAAACTGCCTGAAGTAAATGGAAAGACTCTCTGTAGCAAAGCAGCACAAAACCCCCCTCCAGACACAGCTGTCATTGTTATTACAGCAATGTTGGGAGGCTCAGCGAGCTGAAGTCACAAGTGAGATGCATTTCTATAAACCACACAGCAAACATCACCAGAGCCACACCTGAATTCTATATAGAATGTGTGCAGGGAGGGCAGGGGCTTAAGCACAGCACATTATTAGTTGCAACAGTAATTTTCCAAAGCCAACAGAAAATGTCTCGTTTAGAGCTAGAAAGGTCTGGAAGAGAAAAGGTATTCTTGCTGTTGCCTGGAAAGATAACTGTAGAATCACAGAATATGGATTTCATTGTCTTTACATTCTAACATCGCAAGCTTCATTGTCAAAATCAGTAAACACAGTGTTAAAACAAATCACACAGTGGGGCTTTTTAGATTCAGTCTTGTATGATTGCACAGTAGCTTCATCTTAATATCTCTGCTTAGGTAGTAGTGAAATGATGCACTCTTTCCATCAAGGTAGCAAACAAAACCTCATTTTGCTCAATAGAGCAAAGAAAAATCAGAAGGCATTGTTCTCTGGTGGCAACAAATTTCTACCAACTTGATAGAGATGACAAACACAGGTTTCAACTGAGAAGGATGACCAAGATGACCAAGGACGGACCGTATCCCATGCACTCAGAATAATGAAATTAGCTGATAACCCTTCATACAACCCCAGCATGCACTGCACTGGAATAGGGCTCAACTATGGTCTTCATTTCTCATATGTTTCAGTGGGTTGCTATTAAATCCCTCCCTTCTTTACCATGTAATGCCAATAATCTGATCAATATTTGAGAGTTATTCTGCCCTCGCCATACTGGAAAGTCAGTACAAATGAATAGGTAGCTGGTAGCACACGGGAAGCGCAGCTAAGTGCTGAGCTTTGGAAACACTGGGCAAAGTTAACAGAAATATTTCCTTCAGGGTACACTGTGCATCGTTAGCCCTCTGGGAAGCTGAGGAGGTATAACATGTGAGTGTTTTTTCTTTGCATAAAGCATCTCCGATAGGACACTTTTTCAACAAAATGTCACAAAGCAGGACACCTACATGGATACATTCCCCTCCCTAGCTTTTATCGGCCCTTGTTCAGAGAAGAAGTCACTGTTCTCCTTTCCTGTGCTGATGAGCAGCGTGAGAGGATGCAGCAATACATCGGTCGGGAGCACAACACGCTAGGTCCAGTTTTGGAAACTTTCAAAAAAATAGAGACAAAATCCCGGGGAAAGGACAACAGGAACTATCTGAAATTTAGATACTGTGAGTGAGAAGAAAAGACTGAAAGAACTGGATTGGTTTTGTCTGGGGAAAAAAAAAGATTAAGGAAGGGCATTATAATAGCCTAGTACTATGGAGAAGGTTGATTTAAAGAGGGTGATGGTTAGTTATTTCCCTTCTCCACTGGAGGTAGGACATCAGCTTAAGAAGAAATCAGCTTAATTTACAGCAAAAAAGATTGAGATTGGATATTAGGAGAAGCTTTCTGCTTATTAGGAGAGTTAGGTAGTGGAACAGACTCTCTAGGTTAGTTTTAGGTCTCATTCTCTGAAACATTAAGACTGTTACATAGACAAAGACGACAGCAGTATACCAGGGATAATCCAGATGTAGAAGTAACTTAAGACTGTACAGCAGGAGAGGATGTGCAAATTTTGCTTCAGATCTTTGTGCTCTCCTTATCAGAAGAAGCGGAGGTAGTTTAGCCTAGGGAAGGTGTGTATAGCTATTCAAACATGCTGCTAACCTGACCCAGTTTTATTGAAATTTTTATTTTATTTCACACAAAAATGGGAGGCGATAGGAAAAGTTCCATTTCTGGAATGAATTATTTCACTTTTAATTTTCTTTATAGTAACTTTTCAAAAGTCTGCATCAAAACATACATTTTGGTTTTTGAAATAAAATTAAAAGCCTGAGCAAAAATTATATTTACCCATAGTTTTCAGCAAATTTCAGGATTTTAGGTTCTTGTTCTTGTTTGGAAAAGAAGCAAACCTCAGAAGTGCTAAGCAGTTTGTATCTTGGGAAATCTCTACCCTCCACAGCACTTGTGTGATCTTTGGCCTCTGGCAACTGGCAGGGCTCCTCAGGATGCCCAGGGGAAGTACGGGAAACTGCACTGCTCAGAGCTTCCAGAGATTTGTGGGCTGGATTGGGCTTCCTGTGCTGTTGCCTTGACCTCAGCATCGCCAATGCCAGCATCTCCAGGGAACCTGTGGAAGTCAGCCTGTGAACATCTTCTGCAGTCCCTGTTTCCTCTTGCCTGGTTTGATAAAAGCTTTAATCATCCCTGTAGGTTTTGCGAGACTTTATTTCATTTGGGGGGGGGTGGTGTGAGAGAAAGGCATGAGAATCTTAGAGGATTCTGTGACTGAAACAAGGCTAAAGTTCAAACAAACTACTTAGTGTACTGGAGTGGCCAGGCAGCTTCAGGGACTGCAGCTGCAGCTGCATTCCTGCAAGTCCCGCAGCGTGCGACCTTGACGGGCAAAAGGCGACGTGCTCCTGAGCTGACTGACATTATGGTGGTTTATCCTCCAGAGCAAGCCCAGACTGGAGAGGTTCATTTAAGACATCATCAGCCATCTCCTCATGAAGTAATCAGCTAAAGAAATAAGACTGGGCAGATGAAAACCTGGGAAGGTAATAGAAGCTGGGGGAATGGAAGTTGGTGCCTGAAACAATTAAGAGTTCAGAGGTGAGTCAGAGAAAAAACAACCGCTTTTTATTAAAAAATCATTTCAATTTCATGGGCAGGCTGGAGAAGTAATTCCAGCACAGTCTGACTTCAGAGAAATGCCTCCCAGATAGCAGGATACAGAATAGCTAAACAGTACCAAGAAGACACAAGACAGAAGTATTATCATTAGAGCAAACTTCTACCAGCTAGACATGCCCTGGCTGAAGAACACTAGAAAATTGACGTAAAATGTCCTTGGTGCAGGGAAATTTACAGGCTCTTCTGCAAAAACTCCTCTCACCAAACTCCAAAATCATATCAAGTCTAATATCTCCGGAACCAATGATGCACCAGTTTGAAGCATTACATCACCGGCACCGGGCTTCATTGGCTGGTCCTACCCTGAGGACAAGACATTCTTTCTTGCACCTTTTCAAAGCTGCTGCTTCTCAGGAATTAACTCCTTGAAGGATGTCACCTAGGGACAAGTCTAAATTTTTTGACTGATACAAATATACATGTATTTAATACGAGAGGTTTAGTTAGCCGCAGCTTGAAACCCCAAAGGAACAGCCATGCCTTTTCAGTTCAGATTATTTCTCAACCTTCACTGCAGAAAAATGAACTATATCTTTTCTGTCCTTCAGGAAAAAAAAATCAAGTTGTCAGTGATACTATAAAAAGCAGAATATGCTGAATCAAGAATACTATGCAATCTCGGTAAATAGGGAATTTCTAAGGGAAAGAGAAGGGCTGCTGCTGCTGCAGTGTAACAAAAAATTCCTCTAACTGGTTAATTAGATTAATCGGTGGCACTGCAAAAAAGATGCTGCAGATGCAGGTTAGCTCTGCCTTGCTTGAATTTGTATTGCTCTATTTCAGTTTGCATCCAAAAATAGCTGATAGATCTAGACAGTGTTGCAGGAAGACGAGTGGGGTACATCTGTGTGTGTATATATTTTGTGTGTGTGTGTGTGTGTGTTCTTTCCCTTTTCCAAATTTCCAGTTTGCCTAGTAAGTGTGAGAAATCAGTTTCATAAGATTACTGCCCAAAATCAGCTGATGAAACCCATTGCATTCTAAGTAATTTGGTTATATAACTTTTCAAAAAAAAACCCCACAGGAAAAAAAAACCCACACACAGAAAGATGC
The DNA here is from genome assembly GCF_947461875.1 of Haliaeetus albicilla. Taxonomy (NCBI): domain Eukaryota; kingdom Metazoa; phylum Chordata; class Aves; order Accipitriformes; family Accipitridae; genus Haliaeetus; species Haliaeetus albicilla. The sequence goes on from NC_091484.1 coordinate 6,793,515, forward strand.
AAGGAAGTTTCTGGAAGATCATTTCTTGCCTAACTTTTCTTTTTTTTTTTCTTTCCTTTTTTTTTTTTTTTTTTTCCTGAAGAAATGTTGTTCCAGGGAGTGTCTGACTAGTTCTGCAGCTTGGCAAAAAAGCCAGACGTTACCTCATAGCTGCGGCCAGACAGCCCATTTCTATGCCAGGCAACCACTGCAGAAGCACACAGCACAGGGCCCTGCTTGATTAGCACTTCTGCTGTTTCAAGAGTCCTGGAGTGTTTTGTTCAAGGTGGGCTGCTGAGTGGGGACTCAGTGTGCTTTTGTGCAAATGAGCTTGCAGGCAGGGGGAGGCATGTGGGGTGCGGGGGAAATTGGGGGAAGGGGGAAGGGAGGCAAAGGGACACAATAGGGGAAGTCTGCATTAATATTCTGCATTCATGTTATCTTTGGGAAACAGGATCTGTTTGATCTGACCTGGTCAAAAAAAAATAAATAATAAAACCAACCCACGAAGTACCACATCCTAAAGGTCAGAGTAAAAAAGAAAGAGATGGGGAAACAAAGAGCTGTAATGACAGAGCAGGTCAAACTGAATTAAATGTTTAATTGTCTCCCTTGTGCCTCATCAAATAGCTGTCTTTAAAGCAAAAGGGATCTTTTCTTCCAGCAAAAAAATTACCAATTCATCAGTGAGCTGGAAGGTGACGAGTGTTTGTAAACATTACAGTCAATATAATTTTCTCATCCTCTCCCTCATTGTTGATTTACCTTGTTTAACTGTGTCATTTACCAAGTAAAGCTGTGTCTATATGCTGTATACCATAAATGTTGGGGTCCCTGCACAAAATTAGAGCTGCCCAGCATTACTCTGATGTGCTTTTTAGCAAACTGTACCATTTGCACAAGAGATGGGCAAATAGGAGGGCACAGAGTGGGCAGAGATGCTCAGCCCTGCACTACCGCACCTCCTCCTGGCAGTGTCCTAGGGTGACTTCTTGCAGCAACTGAGATGTGGTTCAGCACTCTGCAATGGAGACAGTCTGTGCAATGAGCTGGGAAGTAGGTGGTGTGTCCGCCTAATAGCCCAAGTTCACGTACTCATGTTGCACGTAGCTGTGGGAATGCTATAGGGCACTGGAGCTTCATCACCTGTCCTGATGTATTGCCTCTGTTCTTCTAAATGGTGGTAGAAATTTCTGTTGGAAGAGAAAAAACACATTTTAATAATTTTATTTTATTCGGTGACAAGATAACTACTAATATACTCGCCCCTCTATCTGAGAGTACTGCATGATTGTCAGCAAATTTGATATCAGAAAATGTATGGGTTTGGATTATCTTTAGTAGCCAGTTTTCCAGATGAGAAAAGTTATAGATAAAGAGGTAAAATTAATTGGGTTTGGTCATACATAAAATCAGTGGGCGGCATCAAACCCTTAACAGCTCTTGACTCTGAGTCTTATATTTGACCCCTAATGCAAGATGTGCACCCAATGGAGGCATGAATCAGTGCTTATTCAGGACAACTTCTCCTGAAACTTCTTCCAAGCCTTTTTTTTTTATTTTGGGGGGCTTACAAAGAAAAGCAGATCCCCAGATTTTTAGGAACATCAACTGCAAGTTGGAAGAGGAGTGAGAGGGACTCAAATGTTATCTTAAGGGATTTAGGGTAAAAGTGGGATCCATCTGACTGAGTTAAGACCAAGTCCAACTGCTGCATTATAAGGCCCAACAAAACGTGTCAACACCAGGGATGGGGAAACCTCAAGGGGAGATTTTCCAAGATTTTTAAGAAGAGACGTGCCCTGGATCTTCCCAGCTTCACGTAAGTGGGCTAAGAGGCTTTAATTCCAGTTCTCTCTCCAGTTACAGCACTGGAGTACAGTTGCTCCAGCCAAGTCCTTCTGCTCAGGGTGTCACAGAGATCTCCTGGAGGGCTGTGCTCTAGAAGTGTCACCTAGGTTGTGTGCTTGCTAGAAACATCACAAGCTCATTGGGGGCAGAAGAGAAGGAGATGAAGATTCCACCACTACCTGCAGTTCTACCATCACACAGCCAGATGCGCAGCTACTGGGCTTTGGGTCTGTGCTACAGTCGTAGGCAGCCTGACAGGTTCAGGTGTGACCCAGTTTGCAAAACCAGCACCAATTATAGCTGGGAAACTGGAAGAGCCCATGAGACAGAGGGGAACGGTGGACACCCTCTGCATTTGGCCTTCTCAGGGATTTTCCAGAGCTGTATGTTACTGGCGCTCAGACCACAGCCTGGCTCAGAACCATTTGGCTGCTTGGCTGGATGTACGTAGCATGGTAGTGGTGTTTGTGGGTGTGAGTGTCTGTATCAGTAGTAACTGTAGTATTAACAGAGCTTTCCTATGGTGCAGAATCCAGCTGATTCCCTGGATTCCAGGGAGCCCCATGGGGCTATGTGGAGACTCCAGTCACAGGGCTGCAAAAGAGGAAAAGAAGGAAATAGCTTTTCTCTTCCTTTTTGGCAAATAAGAAGTTGGAGCAGTGAGCAGGGTGGATTGCTGGGTGCTGTGAACTGTGCTGGCTATATCCCTCTGCATCCCTCCCAAGCTCTTCTCCAGATCACTTACCCAAATACTTTTAACTCCCATTTTACAGTCACCATAGGACCAAATAATTTTGGGGCCAAATTTCCTTTTTTGCATAGTTAAGTTTAGTGTAGAGTGACTTTCCTCAAACTTTGGCCTGGTGCTTAAAAACACACTAGTAACCCTTGGCACATGGGAGCAAATCCTAAGCTACTCCTAACTCCTCTGACTTTTTCCCCAGTGTGAGGGGATTTGCTGTTTCTTACAGTTTCTCATATCGATGATGAACAAAAGAACATGGGTGTCCCAGCTTTCAGGGATGTTCTGAGCATCATTTGGGAAGCTCTGGACTTTGAGTTGTTCATGAACTCCTCATTTGGCTACTTTAGAAAATCTTGCTCAGGACAGCCTATGTGGAGCTCCTGGCAGGCTAAACACAGGAGAGCATTTCGCAGCTCACGCTGAGTCTGTGCTGCAGCATCCTTGCACAGATTTAGTATAGGAGATGAGGAGGCATTTGGTCACATCTCTCCATGGGGCACACGCCAGTGATCTGCGAGGTGGTTGGGGTATGGCAGGGGAGAGCCCATGGCTTTGCTCAAAGCTGTGTCAGCCCCCATAGGACTACAAATACCTCACACAGCTGCAGAGACCTGGCTGGGCAGAAGAACCTCATGAGCTACTAGTCAGGCTCCCACTGCAGCAGAAACATGTGTTAAGAAAATGCATTTGGAGGAATTTAGGGCATTGGAGGTCAAGGTACACGGTGAAAACCCCAAGGACGGTCTCAAATGCAAGCACAAGGTTCATCTTACGAGCCTACAGCACAACACAGATGGAAGGATGGTTCATACAATGGGAGTGGGAAAAACTAGTTAAATATATTTATGGGATACAGTGGAAGAAGCGCATTAAAAAGTAGAAATCCTTGACTCTAACCAGATCCTCCCTTTCAGACAAATTGGAAGCAGTTGGTGAAATGGAGACACGCAGGGTGATGGACAGAAATAAGAACCAGCCCTGCTTACCCTGATCAGGAACGGCAAAGCCATGAATCCCAGATGTGGTCAGGAAGAGGTTATATTTGTACAGGGAACAGGAGGAGGAGGACGCTCATTGTTGTGTCTTGGTGTGGATGCTAGGAGTTTAGCTGTACGCGTAGGCATTGCCCATTGGGAAATAGGTATAGATGGAGCTGCAGTTGCCTTAGAAGATAACAGAGGTATTAACATTAAAGAGTAGAGATTGTTTAGATTGTTTGGGGAGGAGGAGAAGGGAATGAGAGAAGAGAGAGCTATTTGAGAAGGAAAAGGATTTATTAGCCTTTGAAAGTGGGGATCTGAGAGAGGCTGGAATGGGGCTGCTATGTCATTATGGGTTGCAGTTGGAGATGTTTCAGAGAGTAAACTAGTAATAGAAATATTTTATAGGCCACCTGACCAGAAAGAACAACTGGACTGTGAAATGACTGTGCAAATAAAACAGGCATGTAAAAAGGAGAGAGTGGTAGGAATTGAAGATTTTAACTACCCAGGCATAGACTGGAATACATTAAGGGAAGGGAAATAAGGCTGGAGGTATGTTTGCAGATCAGACGCAGGCCTGCTTTCTAATTCAGTCTGAGCATCAACTGCACAGCTTGGGTATTACAAAGGGACTGCATGAGGACATCACAATAGGGGAGAGCCCTGGGGAGGCAGCTTTGACAGGCTCCGGGGGAAAAAAGATTTTTAAAGATTGATTGTGAAGCAAAGGATAAAGAAACAAAACAAAACAAAGAAATAGTGGGTTTGGTCTGAGTGGCCTTAGAGCTTGAATTTCAAATATTCGGGTTTTATTGGGCTCACAGTTCCACAGAAGCAATCAGTGGTGTGTCTCCAAGTGTCAAATCACGACCCACTAATGAATTAAATCCTGCAATAACCCAGGTGAAGGTCTGTCTGCCATTAGTTAGGCCTGGGGAAATCGGGCCTATAATGAAATCCTGGCCCCACTGACACCAGTGGTAAAAGTCAGACTTGATTTAACGAGGCCAAGACTTCATACCTGATGCTCATAATCCCGTTGGGCAGGAGGATGATTAGGGGAAGTGGGAGTACAAAGCTGGTGTGAGGAGCCAGGGAGACTCCCCAGTGGGAAGAAGGTCTAGGGTTTCATTGCCTGCCATACACACCTCTTAAAGAGTCATCACGGAGTGAGAGACCCACCATTAAAGGTAATGATTTCAGACCACTAAGGGCAAAGCTTGAGACTGTTAGTGTCTGCATCTCTGAGAGCACAACCAAGAGGACTTGGCAAAGGTTCATTCACCAAAAATGGCTTGGGTGGCCCTGTTCCACATCCTCCATGCATTTCTGGAGATGTAGCCATCTCTGTGCAAAAATGAGCACTTGAGCCTGGAGTCAGCTGGCGCCTACAGACTGCGTTGGTGAAGGGTCTTGCTCCTTGCTAGGAAACTCTGAAGTAACTTTGTAGGGACAGGGATACCTCCAGAGCTTCAGTACTGCAGCCTATGATGTGACCTGCTTGTGTCTATAACTTAGAACTATTGGACCACCCTGAAAGCATTTGGGTTTTTTTCATAATTTTGTGGACTCCTGCCTTGCTAATTCTTTTTGCTGGCTGACTCAAAGGTACTGTTACCAGCTACATATGAACATAACTGATTTTTTAATTTACTTTTTTTTTTTTTTAAATCAGGGAAAAATGGATCTCTTCTAGGCAGGGTATTGTGTATGTACATGTATAAAATGGTCAAGGAATAGGTAATTTTTGAGCATTGTAGCTGTTGTGAATCATACACTGTTTTCTTATAGCCCATATGCTTGACTTCACCTCATATTTCCTATCTGATGAAAAAAATAAAGATAAATAGCATGGTAGGTAGATTTGAGAGGTTTTAGGAACTTGCAGATGGGTCTGAAATAGCTGTAGGTATGACACATAGTAAGATATGAATTTTACTACAAGTGTAGAGCTACTGCCAAAAAAGCCTTCTCATTTTATTCCTTTGTATTTTTTTTTAAGAAATAAATATATATGTGTGTGTGTTTAGGGGAAGCAGAAGGAAGAGGCTCTAAAGAGTGAAAAGAAACCTCAAACTCTGGATACCAACAGGTGCCAATGAATCACAGATCTCTTAGTCATCATTACTGGCTGCATGAATCAATAGATGACTGACTATTAAATAAAGATTCAGTCTTTGTATAAATATTAACTGATAACCAGTCTGTATTCAGTGAATACCTCATGAAAGACTCAGACTGAGACCTCCAAAGAGAGACAGCTCTGTGCACAATCATTTAGCAGGAGAAGCATTTTAAGAGTCTTTATTAAAAAAAAAAACAACAACAACAACAAAACCCCAAGCAACAAACCCCAAAAACAAAACAAAAAAACCAAACAAAATCCCCCTGCTATTATTACAGACATAATTTAAGTTTTTAATTGAATGAGAATGAACACTCCAGTAAAATTATTTGGAGCACAAAGGCTACCAGAGAGAAGAACGGTAATTATATTTGTGTTGCAAATGTTTGCTTAGCAAGATGAAGCGTGCCGTGACAGGGGCCCAAACTTCCAGGGAAGCTGCGGGTCGTGAGTGATTCAGGTTGTAGCACAGAGGGTGGAAGCAGCCCCTGTGCTGTGTGCCGGGCAGCTGGGTGCAGGGGTGCAGCCAGACACCCCATCCTGTGTGGGCAGGCACTGCCCGAGCCCCCAACCCTCAGTGCAGCTCTGAACAACAGCAACCGTCAATCCAAAAGCAGCAATTTGCAAACTATGTGGGTTCATATTTGTGCCCAGCAATGGATGCTGTGAGTGTCCAGAGCCAAGGACACATCCATTGTGACTACTACTTGCAAAAATGTTGAATTGCATAGGAACACACCTTCCTTCCCTTCCTGTCTCTCCCAGACTTTTCAGTTTGGCAGACAAAAGTCCCATGTGTGTCCCCCAAATACCACTGCAAATAGTGACTATTCAAACAGATTTTCTTTCAGTTGGTAGTATTTTTTGGAGGTGAGGAGATGTGCATTTGTTCATTAAAACAGATTTTTTTCAAGAACAAACACGATCTGTGACAATTGCTCTGAGTGGCTAATCCATTTTTCTACCTCCTTCTCCTTTAACATTTAGTGGAGAGTTTTCATCCATTCTCAATAAAGACTACTCATTAAATGAATCTTCTAGCAGAACTGGCAGAGTGTAATAAAGAGATTTTTAATCCCTTTTTACTCCAAACAACATATGGGCAACAGATATTTTCAGTTTGATTCACCTGGAGTTGTTGGGGGGGCTCTTAAGAATCTGGTTGCGTTTCTCAAACCTACTCAGAGGATTTTAAGCAGCAGCCGATCTCCCAGTTCCTAAAATGTAATTTGTGACAATGCTTTCGAGATGCTTAAACTTCCTAAAAGGCTCCTGACTGCCAACTCGTAGTCAGAGAGAAAGGCAGCCCTTATCTGGCTGGCACGGGGGGACGGTGCCGTTGCGCGTGGCACGACGCAGGGGCAAGCGCTCTGCCGGCTGGTGCTCGCTGAGACCTAAATCCAATTTGGCCTCTGCTGTCTGCAAAGCTGCGCCTGCTCCTCCTGCAGCAGGAGCCGCTGGGATGCTGCAGTCTGTGAGAGGGCTGGGATTTGTTCTGCAAGAGCCAAGCGTTGATCTGTACTGCTGATGCTTAGGATAATTAAACAATAGATGCAAAATGATTAATAAGGTTCTTTTCTAAGACGTGGAGAAGGCTGAAGGCCTGGAGAGGGGCCACTGAATTTGACTAAATAAACTTAGCAGAATAGGAAGATTTTCGGCAATTATTGGCTCATTTTTTCCTCGGGCTTTCTAACCCGTCGCTTTAACTTATTGGCTTAAGACACTCCTTACACCCACATCACATTTTGCCTTGGGCCATTTTGCTGCTTTTGACAGCTGTCTAGGGCAAAAGGAAATCACCCGACCACAAACGTTTGCTCATAACTTCATAACAAGGGGATCTGAAGAAGTCAAAACCTTGGAGGTTCAGACCCTGCTTTAAAAAGCAAGATAGCCTGAAAAGCAGGCATTGCCCTCTGCCACCCTGGCTATATATCCAGTTGGGCTGCTGTGTACGCAAATTAATAGCAATTAGCAGCAGTTTGAAAATGGTTACCTGAATTGCTGAAGTATTGGTGATCGTTAGAAGCCAAATCATAGCCACTCGGTGCTGCTGTTTTGTACGTGGATGGCAATGCAGATCAATGGGGAAGCGCTGGGATGCGGCTGGCACGGTGGGACCTCTGCAGGGGCTGAGTCCCAGCTGGTGATGGATGGCAGTGTCTGGGGACAGGGCAAGAGTGGCAGGGCATGTGGGCAGAGCAGTTTGCCCTCTGGCAGTGCCAGGTGGGCAGGACAGTCTTGATAGGGTGATTAGCGATCAAGCTAAATCATGTTCAGCACTGACCTGGCTGCTGACCATCCTTGCGTAGGGAAAAGAGAAAGATGCCTTTGAGCCCACCCAGCCCTTGTGAACTGGACCAGAAGATGAAGAGCCACGGTCATACACCTTCACCATGGAAGCAGGTCTTCCTTGTGTAGGCTGCTTGGTTGTCTTCATTGTGCACATACATGGGCTGGCTTCATCGATGGCTGCGAATGTGCCTCGTGCGCCGTGCAGCATGTTTGTGTTAGCCCTGCCCGCAGCACAGCTAGTCACACCAGTGGCAGCTACTCTCATGGCATATTTTTGATGCCTAGTGGAGATTTAAGTTGTTGAAGGTTTCAGTACAGTATCACCTCTATACCGTAGATGTTGAATGTTTGCTGTGCTGTACATCCGAAACACGCCGAGTAAAGGGTGTCTGTGAGGGAGTGACATTAAAGGGACTGGGAACAAACACGTGTCCTGACACTGTGCTTGTGGACGTTACAGTTCAGCGATGTTCAACTTGTGCTCCATTGTCTGCCGATGGTCCCTACAACAGGTGGATCAAGGAATGACTGGAGAATAATAAAAACCTGCTCTGTCTTCCCACACAGACAAGCTAGCAAACAAACTTCGCGAAAAGAAATGCAAATTAGTGAGCAGTCAGTGTTTAGGGTCTTTTGTTTTCTCTGCAGTTGGGTGTGAGGGAGTCTTGGGACTGCTTGGGGAAGGTCAGGGGTCCTTTAAATGTCAAAAGCTTGAGGGATCCAGCTGGATCTCACTCAGATGTCCCGGTCTGAAGACAAGGCAGACAATGAGCTGCCTTTTAATTTCTTCATGTGTTATTTAGACCTCTTCTTCCTTTGAATCTGTTTAGAAAAATGTACACTCAGTCATTCTTCCACACCTCTCTCCCCTTCCGCAGAGAGGAGAAATGGGGAGGTTGTTGTGGTTTTACTGTGAGTGTGACTCTGCCTGTCTGAACTAGTAAGAGATTAAGCAACTTGCCCAAGGTCACAAATAATTCACTGACTTTCCCTGATGATTTTCAATACAACGTGTGCTCCAGCACAAGTCCTCTTTGGAGAGTTTGTATTTCAGTTTTACTGTGGCTACCTGTATATGATGACTTTCCCTTTTTTGGACAATTACCAGTGCTCTGCCTGAAAGCCCAGTTTGAAGGAAAGTTGGTATATTGTTCTGGGAATAAATCTGTCTGCAAAGTTGATAATGGTTGAGCACCTGGGCCTTTCTGTCTTCACTTTTCTTTCTCCAAACTTGGGTTGGAAAATCGTGAAGGGATGTTCTTGGGGCTCTGGAATGTACTGCCCAGTTCTGATTTCAGTCTGCAACTATGACATGTGGCTGGAAGCTCAGCTGCACGCATCCTGACCCCCTTGCTAGCTGTGTGGTCAAACTCGCAAATCTTGCTGGAAGAACTGTTGGAGGTTCATGGTGCCGCTCCATGGTGCATCCAACAGGGACAGAACAAAAATGCAAAGCAGTAGCTACTGGCTATTAAAAAGCATAATTAAAAATTTAATTACTTCTGAAAAGAGTAGTGTCACTGGCTAGACATGCAAATCCCACTGCAAGCCGAGTAAGAAATTCAGGTTTCCAGGAGGACCCTTGTTGGGTGCACTTAGGAGAGTGGAGTGAGAGGATGGGATCCTGGTAAGACGGGTATTGGGTGCCATACCTGTCCCGGTTAGATCACCCTCCCCAAACTGCCTTCCTTCCCTAGCAGTCTGTCTGTCCGTCTGTCTGCCTTCCATTGCTGTACTTATCTGATGGTCGAAGTCACTTACTCTTATTTACATTGCCCACAGGGCATGTTGGATTGGAGCACATTTCCTCTCTTGTTACAGTTGATGAATGCAGCCCTATTAAAATATCATCTCATCCTCACATTAGATTGCAGTCTAAGATAATATGTGTTTTTTCTATATCGTTTATACAAGAAAGATTATGTTAAATGCCAGACCCAGTAAATATTTCAAGATCCGCTGCATTGCTGAGAACAGTTTCTCCCCGGGCATATGTTTCAGAGCCAAAGAAAACACTTTAAAAATTTCCTTCCTGTTTAATTTTTTTTAAAGGGCATTTTCCCTATATCTCTTACTGAAATGACAAGTTGTCATGTTCCATGATCTTATTACAGTTGCAGATGTAGCTCAGCAGGGAATCTGCCCGAGTTTACATTTAAAATCATAAGACCCTGATTCTGATCTTTTTTTTGTTGGTTTAAATCTTTCTATGGTGTAGGACTTCCAGCTTTACCTCATTGTAATCAAGATCAGAATTGCTCCTAATTATAACACTTAACTCCTGTGTAGTACTTTACACTTTCCAGGCTTTATATTCATCAATTAATTAATCCCCAAAGCAGTATTACATTCCCACTAGGAAAATGGGAAACAAAAGCACGTGGGTGAGAAGAACTTGCCAAAAGGCAGAGGGGACGGAGCTGGTGCTGACACCATCAACACAGTAGCCTGGGTCCTTCCCTGATTCTCCCCAGCTGCCCTCTCCTGACCGTGCTCTGATCACACAAAACACCGGAGGGTCCTGGAAAGATCCCACAGTGGGATCTGGGTTCCTCTGGATTTGGGGGACTAGGTGATGGTTCAGAAAAACAAAAAAGCTTGGAAAATCACCTGTCTCTACAAGAGCTTGTAAGGTGTCTCGCTGAGGCCTGCCAGTCCATGTGCATTGCTGAGCTTTTATCAGGAGGGGACCGGAGGGATGGCCAGGCACTAGAAATAAAACCTCAGGCCACTGAAACCTTCCCTGAGAGAGAGAGAGAGAGAGAGATCTCTGGAAAAGCACATTTAGGAGTAGCCGTATGTCTGAAAAGCTTACAGATCTGTACACCTAGTGCAAGCAAAGGTGGTGGCCTTTAACCTCAGTGGAACCAGATTTGTTCTATGTTTCAAACATTTGCTCCATGCTCCAAAGACCTCACTGTCCTGGGCTGATGTTGAGCAAGGTTAATGACAGTGATGAGCGAAACAGCTCAGGGAAGAAGAGAATGGCCCCAGTTCTAGTTCCAATATCTTTTTTTGCAGTTCATTCTCTTTTAAGTCCTTAGTGGACAGATAGTCCTTCCTAGCTTGCCTGGGCAGGGAAGTTTGCTTGCATAGTTGTGTCACAGTAACTGCTCTCTGCAAGCTGCACCAGGATAATTCCCTGCATGGGTTCTGCAATAAAAGCCATGGCTGCACAGAGACGTGCTTCCAGAATAAGAGAAATTTTATTCCAGAATAATATCCAGGCAGGATATTTTACTGGCCTATCTATAGGGATTAATTATTCTAGTACAGCTTTTCTGGGAAGGTATTTCCCTGTAGACAGGCCCATGGAGGGTAAAGGGGAAATGTGAGCTTGTTGAGGGATTAGGCAGAAGGGTGGGATGTTTAAAGGTTCAGCTAAGCTTCAAATAAATGAATTGAAACCTTTGGAGGTTTCCCCATTGCTTCTCATGGAGATCAGATCACTTTTATCAAAGAGAGAACAAAAAGGACTGAGATGCAAATTTTTTCTTACTAAGTTGGTTAGTTGGAGAGGGAAAAAGAGAGAAGTGACTTCAAGAGGAAAAGCAGGTTACATGGACTTTAGATTATGTGATTTTGGAAGGTGTGAGTCATTAGGAAAGAAGAGGGGGGAAAAATCATTTTCTCTGGTCGCTATGCAGTAATGCAGAACAGTTGTTCCTGTGTTTATTTCTGTGTTTTCCAGCATGGAAATTGCTGGCATGCACCATTGTGAGATAGGGATAGTGCAAACTCAAATAGAAAAGCAAATATTCACCAATACAATAGCAGCTGATGCCAGCTATAACACCTGATGCAAATATGTTAAACAGAGAAGGGGGGATCATTAAATGAGACAAGTATTCTTTTAACTTTCATTTCCTGAAGAGTTTTTGATTTTTGGGGGTTTTTAAGAATAACTGGAACAACTGGACTGGAAGTGCACACCAAGTAAGGGCAGAGAGAAGAAATCTTTGATTTCTCCTTTTGTATTACAGAGTCTGAAAACAGAGAAAAGTAGTTCATTAAAAATAGGTGCAGCAGGAAATTGAATGGTTTATTCTTCTTACAGTGTATTAGTATTTTGAATCAATATTTCATTAATATAATTCACTCTTACACTCCTTTCTACTTTTTCTTAAGAAAAATTGAAAATCAAATACGAGCAAAACCAACCGTTGTTTGTGTTCCTCCTGAAGGTCCTCTCTCCTGTGGGTGTTTGTCCCTTTCCCCCATTTTATTTTCTTTTTAAACCCTGAGGTTGATGAAAGTCAGATTATTATCAAATTGTTTGTATTGCTGCCTACACTAAAACCAGCCCTTTTCAAGGAAATTAACTTAAAAGCAGCCAAGTCTGCTGACATGGTATCGTCTGTTGAAAATGCCTCTGGTCACGGCTGCTTTTCTCAGATTGGTTACAGGTACATGAATCATTACAGCATTTTTCTCTTGCTTTCTCTGACCTTGGTTTTTTGTTTGTTTGTTTGTCTTTTGGGTTTCTTGAGCAGATTCATAGAGCAGAGTCACACAGGAGATGTCACAGCATTAACCTGGGCTGCCAAGGAGCAATTCGTTCCACACCTTGTACACAGAGCGTTCAGTGCCACGGCTGCTCCGGGCCCCGTTAAGAGTTCATATTCCTGTGATTGTTGTTAATGCTCGTAGAGCAGCTCTGTGGCCTCTGGCCTGCGTGCCATGTGAGGCTGCAAGCTCGCCGAAGCCAGAGCAACCTCAGCACCGGTCTCTGGTGTACGGTAGCTAGTGCTTTAGCCTGAGCATCCTGACTAACAGTGCCAGGGCAAATCCCTGCTCAGGTTATTGTGTCCTTGGTCTTTGTCTGTTTACTTCGGCGTATGAGGGCACTCTGTGCAAAGGCAATCCAAAGCTCACCAGACTGAGACATGGTTTGCTCAAGGACCCGAATGCAGCATTTCTCCTCCCACCTGGCCCACCTCTCCCTCGTGGCTTGGCTCCCCATGGTTCCCTCCCTGGGGAAAGCAGCTGCTTTTGTGCAGACGTGGGGCTTGTCCTGACCCTGGGTAAGGAGAGAGCCGAGAGCACAGCTGAGAGCTCTCAAAGGCTTCTGGGTTGACCTGTGCAGGTACAAAGTACACAGCAGGAGAGCATCTGCCTACAGGGAGTACTGTGGAGGACTTGTAATGCTTGAATCATTTTTGTCTGCTCCTCTGGTGCAAAATGGACAGATCCCAACCCAGCACGTAGCAAAGTCAGGTGCTGGATTCTCTTCTGTCTGGATACATTACCACTGACTACAGCTCCTTCCCATCCTGGAAGAATCCTTTGCTCTGCGGACGGTAGGGCAGCAGCACAGTGCCCAGGCAAACTGTGCTATGAAGGACCTCTGTGTGCAGTTGTGCGCCTTGGCAGTGCCCCACGTTTGGAGGCTTCGGACCCCGTGTGTTTGTCTGTCCCTAGTCTCACGAGAGGGACAGGAGCGGAGCTCGGATCCAAGTACAGATGCTAGTCTCCTGTATAAAGAAAAAACTGGGGTTTGGGGAAATTTCTCTTTCTGCATCTCTAGTCCCAGCCTTAAACTGTCCCTCCCCATCCCACAGAGTTACCATCTCCCCTAGCATGGATGTATTTGTTTTTCACTGGTCCTTCGATAATTGCATTTCTTCTCTCCCAAAGTTTAACTCTTCTACAACGGAGACTCAAACGTGTTTTCTCTATGTTCATGGCTAGCCTAGCAGAGCCATTCAGACAGGCTAAGAAAAGCCAGCCAAGCAGGTCAGAGAAAAGAAAGCCTTCATGTGCTTTGTGGATTCCTCTCATGGTTGGTGAAACTGGCAGGGCAGGAAAAAAAAATGTGTTTGTCTGTGTGTGTGTATGTGGAAATCTTTGTAGCTCCAGTCTAGACCTTCCCTGCTGTTCAGGGAATGAGGGAAACTGCAGCTGAAGCAGCAAGGCTGGGTGAAATCATAATAGTCCCATTGACATCAGCCTGCGCTCGGCAGACGTGCAGACCCAACAGCCCGTCAGGGAAAATGTCCCACACTCGCACTGACACTGTTGTGACTGAGGGACGCTGGCTAGCACCAGTTGTGCTGCTTTCTCATGCGACAGCTGAAATACCAACCAGGACACTTCCTCTGAGCTTTAAGTAGATCCAGGAGAGCTGTCGATCAGATGTTGCGTAAGTAAACAGCACTTTAGCACCCCATTTATACAGGAACATGTATGAGGTATGATGAGAGTAGCTTTTCCTTCCGTAGTGCCATCAATGCTCTCCACTTCTGATGTGAGAAAATCACATACGCTACCCTGGAGACTGAAACACGTTGAGGTTGGCCAAAGACGGTGCGTTGAGCCATATGTTGACCCAAATCATCAGGAGATTCTGTGGGTTTCGTGTCCCAGCTTTGTTGCATTCAGGCCCTCCCTTGTGTTTGTCAGGCTTCCAGGGACTGATGTCTGGCGTTCCCACCCTGTCTGCCACCCAGTCCCAGGGAGCTTGTTTTCTGGAACAGGAGCCTTTGATTTTTCATTTTGAAATAACTTTGGGGGTTGAAATTTCTTTCCTGGGTGTTTTTTTAAGATTTCAGATGAAAAGAATAAAAAGGCTGTATCCAAAACAAAACCTTTTATGTTGGGGGCAAATGAAATGTTTCCCCTTTTTTCTCCCCCCGCCCCCCTTCCTTTTTCCTAATTTGATAATGGTTTAAAATGCAAACTGGAGTCAACCAGAAATGATGTTACAGTCCTATTATCCTCTTTTTCCTCCCTTTCCTTGGCACTGATGCGTTGCACTGCCTGCATCCTGACTTCCCCAGAAGACACTTCCTGGGAGCCTCTTTCTCCTTAGAACTCCAGCTCCAGCTCCCCAGGTTGTTCCTGTATGTACCAGATTAATGACATCAGCTCCACCAGTCTGTATTTGCGGCTGCAAAAATAGCAAGGTGGTGACTCAAAATGAAGAGTGCTTTCCAAGTGGTTATGTTGTATTTAGTATATTAACCACCACCCCTCAGAGGAGGCGGATGAATGTGGAGGAGGAAGAGGTTGTTTTGGAGATTTTGTGTGAAACTTCTTTTGACTGACAGCATTCTGTGACAGTTCCCAAAAGCAGTGCTTTTTACTGGCTCCTGCATTCGCTTATCTTTTGGCAAATCTCCTCCCCAGCCTGCTGCCTCTCCTCCTTGGGATACTGAGACATTGTAAAGAAACAACAAAAGAAACACCTGGCACGCTACCCCCGTGGCACAGGGACACAGGATGAACGCAGCTCAAGAGTCAGTTCTCAGCAGATGGGCTTGTAGCGGAGCGACGGCTCCTGCAGCCTTCAGTGTCATTTTGGCCCTGGTGACCTGAATTTTGATCATGTGTCCCTGATTATTTTCTGAGCTGCTGCTGACTTTTAAGACCTACTGCATGGCTAACTGATGGAAAATAAAACCTTTATAAGCGCTACCGGCAGCAAGGGTGGGGGAGGATCTTATTATGAAAGCCATATATGGCACACTGGCCTATGCTATAACTGTGTATTTCAATTGTGCTCTGCAAACTTTGCCCCTGCAGACTGATGGAAAATGGCTAGATGGAGCATGGATTCATTTTCTAAAGGAAATGAGGATATAAATTCATTTAAGAAATGACATGCCAATTTTTCTTGCTCTGTTTTCCTCTCATAATAAACGGTACAGCTGCCAGGAATTTTTGTGAAAATAACACTTGCTTTCTTTTTCCCTTTTTTTTTTTTAAATCCTGCTCAAATGTTGTAAAAGACCCAGAGCCAGATATATCATATTCAAGATCTCAGCAGAGGTAAACCGCACTAAACAAATTAAGAACTGTCCCTGTCCCCATTGACTGCTGACAATGATAGCACCAGAGGCTGCAACATTATTTCCTCAAAACCTGGAGAAAATATATAACCCATTTACTTAATGGACTGAGCTATAATGTCATCAGTTAAGTGAATTCCGTGAATAAAGAACAAGATGAAGTAATTGCTTCCAAAACATTTCTGGAATGAAGTAAAGCTTCACAGTGACTGGTCTCCTGGGGTCCCATTGATAAACTCTTTTGAGCAAAGTTTGTTCTTCTGTGATGCAGAGATCCTTTTCCAGGTGTTGTTAAGGACTTAATTCACTAGCCAGTGTTAAAGGGGGCAGCTTGATCTAACCCCCCTGTGCCTAGGTTTGTGGATTGCCATCTTAGTTTGGTTTGAAACATAGCAGCTGGAATAAGAGCCCCCTCTAACCACACTGATTAAAATTGTTACAGAGGCATAGTGCCAAGTGCTGTTAAGCTTGTAAGGGGTATAATAAAGTCTTAATGCCTCCAAAATACACTGGTCTAATGATCTAAGCACAACTCCAGAAGTCAGGCCACTTGACCTGTGTCCCATGAGCACTATGCAGAGCTGGGAGGTCGTTACTGGTATGTGTAACCCGTGCTGGGTGGTGCAGGCGGAGATGCGTGTACCCTCATGAGGTTGGTACTTGCGGCAGTGTAGATCGGCACTGGAAGAGCCAGGAACCACCACCACCACAGAAAAGTGGCTGTTGTGCCACTAGGATCCAAGCCCATCCCTCTTTGTGGACACAGGGGGCTGCTGGCTTCAGCCTGTAACCCAGAGCTGTGCTGTGCACTATGGCCGCGGCTTTGAACACCAGCCCCGTGCCTCCTACTCTTCACTTTGCCTCCAATTCCCCCTGTGGCCAAATTCTGGGGGAAGAAAATCTGAAGTGTGCAAACTGGCATGCACAGGCTGTATTTCAGCTATATTTCTGGAGGTGCTGAGCACCTGTAGGTCCTATGTACAGCAGTTATAAACACAGCCAAGAAATGACACGGAAAGCTGGGGTGTGTGTCCTAGCTGAGACAGTTTCAAAACAAATGAAGAAACTCTACTGGTCTAATGTTGCAATCATCACTCCTTGACTGCTGTGGGAGACCAGCAGAAGCAAGGTCTGGAGCATTTGCAGCTTATCTTTCACTTGGCTTTGGCTTTTTTCTTAAGAGGCAAATAAAATGGGAGAGAAAAGGCTAGTATGCCATCCCACAGCAAAAGCAGAGAATTAAAGGCTTACCTTGCCAAGTAGCTTGGTGATCTGTCTGTAGAGACCCTCTCTTTGCTCCAGGATTTCAGGGGTGTTGAGCCTCTGAGATCTAGGTCTAGGGCTTTTTTTGATAATGAAACAACTGTTGGAAATGCCATTTTTGTAGCCCACAGGATAGAAGAGTTGTTTTCCTGAATCTTTGCAGCTTTTACTGGTAACCTGTGACAAAATCAGAAGACTAGGTTGGAAGGGACATCTGGGGGTGATCTAATCCGACTGTCTGCTCAGGGAAGGGCTATTTTCAAAATCAGATCAGGTCATATAAAATAATCAGTTTAGCCCTTCATTATAATTTTTAGAGATTTCTGCCTCTGTAGCCACACAAAGAGCTAATCTGGCATTTGGCACAATGGATTAGGCAGAAATTTCCAGCTCCAGAGCAAAAGGAAGACAGGGGCAAGAAACTCTTGAGGTAGGTCAGCTGTGGGCAGGATAGCTCCTTTCTTTGTCTGTGGCAGATCCATTTGGCAAGGTTCCCACTCCTGATTCCCATCTTCCCTCTTGTCCCCACTGCCTGGCTGACGAGAGTCGTGGGACCCTCATGGTTGTGCAGAGTGAGAAACGAAGTGTTTGTGTGGCTGTGCTGCTGGGGTCAAAAACCTTGGGGAGCGGGAGCAGGAATAGGAGTGATAATTGTTCACCAACTGTGCTTACAAAGCAAAATTAGCAGCCTTCCCTTGTTCCTAACTCTTCTTCCTTATCCTTTGCACAATGCGCCTATCTGCCCTTCTCATGTGATTTTTGTATTTCTCTCAGCAATATTATTTGCACAAATTTTTTTTTCCCCACATGCTTATTTTTGTGGCTGCTTCACATTGGCTGAAATATTTAGTTCTTTCCATCTGACTTAGAGGTTTCTGATCTTACAATTACTCTGGAAAAATTTAAGTGCTTAATGAACATGCAGCTACTGGAAGGGAAGAGAAAAAGGAAATATACCATCACATTCTTTTTGTTTGACAGAGAGGAGAGCCCTGTGGTACAAAATGTGCAAAAACGGGTTTCATCAAGAGATCTGGATTCTCTTCCCATCCCACTGCCTTGTGTGATTTCCAGCCAGTACCTGATGTCTCTAAGCCTCCTTGCCTACCTCCTGCTATTGTGTCTTGCTTTTCTTTCCCATTCACTTATTTTCCTCTCTGTTGAGGTGGTGAGCAGCTTAAGGCAGGCACCATCCAACCTAAAAAGTACCTGTGTCAGCTAGCAAAGCACCTGCCCTGTGATCCCTTTGCACTCAGTGGGGAAGAGAGACACCTCAGAATGATTCAGATCTTGAGTGGGATAAATCACAGCTCTTAAAAAGCCTTTTTCGCTCCATTAGCTGCAGTGGGAACCTAAAGCTACTGTGCTGCTAACCTGGACAAAGAACAGCTAGTGAGAACCTATGCAGGCTGGAGCATATGCAGTGTTTATCACAAGCAGCTCAGCTGAAAACTTTAACACCTAACTGTAACAAATTATAATGCTAGGAAAAGCTACTTTTCCTGGGTTTCTTTCACACAAAGAATCTTATTGCTGAATATGACTATCAAAGCAAGCAGAACAGAAATGACTTGAGCTCTTTTTTGTAATAGCAGTGAAGGACTGTAAACAAAATCAAGCACTGTTCTTCTGGGAATAAATAAAAGAGCAGGGATCTGTCTTAGAGCAACCCTGATGGAAACTCAGAGGAAACATAAGGCCTGATACCGTGTTTGCAAGGTGAAGAAGAATAATGAAGATGCAGTGATTGGAGGGGGGGGGGGGGGGGGTTGACCTGGCAGATAATTCTTTAGTGGACGCAAATATTCTGTGTAGCTCTGCATGATGAGCAGACTGCCTCATTATAGCCGACCTAGGTGGAAGAATTACTGTGAAGGGAAGGGGAACTGCATGGTGTTTAGCTACCTGGCTTCTAAACAAAAAAACTTGTGGGATTAAGATAGCGAAATGTTGAATACCAACAAGGAAGTCTCACTTAAAAAAAAAAAAAAAAAGAACACCTACCCCCAAACCTCTCAATAGGCCAAATGGCCTTTTGAAATGTGGTATTTTATCTGACAACTGCAATAGTAATGGAACATTGAACTCAGTAAGGGGTTTCTGAAGGCAGTTGCAACTGCTGGGTGTGAGGATGGAAGAACAGGTCTCTGTTAGCTCATCTGGTGGAGTCACCTCTCTTTGTCCATCCTCGTCATTTTCCATACACCCCTGCTGCCATCTTCCCCCCTTATCTTTGCTCCTGTTACATCTCCTTCCAGTTGGATTGGTTTTGATAGATACACTTGCTCCTCAAAAAAGCACATACTCATGAAGATAATCTGTTATTTGCCACTATGACTTTGTGTGGTTTGTTTCCTTCCTACTGTGTGTTGGGGTCATCTTTAGCTTTAGCTCTGGAATATGGCAGGTCTTTTTCTTTTCTTGCTGCCCTGTGCTTGTGCAGTGCCTAGCACTACAGAGCTCTATTCTGCTGCCATAAACTCTACAATGAACCACTCCTGCTTGTGCTGAGTTGGAGGACTCATCACCCAGCAAGTGGGTGACAGTCTCTACAGTAGCTAACAGAGCTACTGGTTAGGTAAAAGAGCAACAAAATTCTAATAATTAATTTACTAAAGCCTCTTCTCATGGACAGATTTCCTGCTACAAAATTATGACTCAGGCACCACCATTTTCAGTGGTCCATTCTTCAAAGGATGAATGTTTTTCACTCCACAAGGTATTGAATCCATTCCCTAGGATGTATTAGGTATTTGTGCAAGCACCATGTCGAGGTGGTGTTGTTATGGTAACTCTTCTGTATTAGTCTCGATTCCGCATATAGTGCAATTATGAATGCTGTTGTTTTAAAATAATCCGAGCTGTCTCCAGTCCAGGGAGCCAGCATTGCTCAGTAAGACCTGCACATCCACACTGAGGCAGAGCTGCTTTACCATATGTTGTTAAAATAAAAAGTTGATGAGGGAAGATAACACATCAGAAATATTTCTGTGGAAAATCAGTGGAGAAGTCCACATTTCCCGTGAACTTTTCTACACAGCTATAAGACAAACACCTACTTTTTTTTTTCCTTTTAAATTAATTCAGCCTTGGTTCTCAGGTAATCACATGAGTCCAAATAAGCAAGACTGCACTGTACTAATTGAAATGATTATATAAGGTGTGATACTTACACAGAGGTGCTTTAGAAAAGCCCACTTTCGCCCAAGTCTGTCAAGGTCCAGAAATTGTTCAGCCATGCCAGACCTTCCTCAGCATATCCCCCAAAAGCTAGAGGAGGGAGCTGGAAAGCGGAGGGGCATGTGCAAAGCGATGGTGTCCCTGTGTGGTAACTTCCAGGGTTCTCAGGCGAGGCGGCAGGGCCAGCGGGAGGCCCAGGGCAGGGTAAAACCCGCTGACCCTCACCACTACGCGGGGACGTGCTTCTTGCCTTCTCTAGCAATAACTGTCTGCCCTGAGGCATGCGATGAAGATCTCCGCAAGCTCACCTCAGGAATAGCTCCCTCAGACTTGGTCAGGAAACTGTTAACCTTCATCTCTGTGGTAGAGATGGTCCAAGCCAGCATCCTGACCTGCAGAGCCCAGCGTGCTCAAGCTGCAAGCAGTTTCTTCAGATCAAAGTCTGAATTTCAGAGCTCCGAACTTCCTCCTAACTTGCAGCCTCCAGCCCAAAGCCTCTTGGTCCTGGCCAGCGGCTGCCTCTGCCACCTTGGCCATATACAGACCCCTCCTGCGAGGTTTGTGCCGACGTTGATGTAGTGGCCCACGGTGCAAGGACCTCCTCTTGCCCCCTCCCTTTTCAGGTTTAATCCACTTTTCACTTCTCTGGATGTGAAGTAGCTCAGATCTCAGTGCAATATTAAGGACACACAAAACCACTGAGGACGGTGGCTACAGCGTCCACAATTTGCCTCAAGGCTCCAAAACATTCCCTGGATGTTGCCCAGGGGACTATAAATCCACTTCTATCTCTCCAGACTTTGAAGGACAGACATTTTCTCTTAAATAGACCTCTGTTTTCATTCCCTTATTTATCTGGAGCTGACACTTTAACACAGTAGAAGCAGCCAGGCACTAAAAAACAGAGAGAAACTCAAGTCCTTGACTTCTTCTGAGACTTGCAGCCTGTGTTTAAGAAGAAAAAAAAAAAAATCTAGCAAACAGAGAAAGCGCTTTTACAGATTTGTTTCTTTGGCTTTTCTAAAACATCAAATAGGCAGAGCAAAGATTAGCAGTTTCTTCTACTTCATGAGATACTAAAAAAAAAAAAAAAAAAAAAAAGAAAATATTCACAGAATAAAAAAAAGAAAGAAAAGATTCAGTACCCAAGGTGTTCCTTCGGTTTCTTGGGAAAATGTGTAGCGAGGCTCAAGATTGTTTGTCTGCATTGCAAACCTTCACACTGAGCTTTTGAAAAATGTTTCATTTAACTAGATACTTGACCATTTGTGTGGATAATATGTCTCCAAAATGAAGGGAGGAAAGGAGGAGGCAAGGAAGAAGAAAGGAACTGTCTTTGCTCCTATTATCTTCAAAGACTGCAATGTTTCTGCAGGGTTTCTAGATAAACTGTGAAGGAGAGCTCTCCCATCCTTTTCCCCTGCTCGGGGAGACGTTGTCCTCCACCCCGTCTGGTGGAGGGCTGATTTCACTTTCTAACCATTTGCTGCAGCATGTTTTACCAGGCCTCAGCTGCAAATAAACCAGATTACCCAGCTGGGCTGGCCTCAGCAGAGAGTATTACCACTTCCAAAGACTGAAATCAAGGCATTTCGCTTCACATTCAAGTACTGAATAAGGCAGAAACCAGTAATAGGGGAGAACAGTAAGATGGCCAGACATCCAAAAGCGCTCCGAGCTGCATGGGATAAATGGTATCTCTGACTGTGGCAAGTTCCTGTTCTTGCACAACTTTGGGTGGAAGTGCCCCGTTCGCTTTTGCTGCTAACAACGCGATGACCGCTGTAGGTGTGAGCACTGTTAAGTCCTGAGAGGGTGCAGAGAGCAATTGCGCTGCTTTCAGATTGGGCAGTCAGAAATGAGGAAAGCAGTGACCAGAGAGGAAGGCAGCTGCAAGGACATAATTTGGTCCAAAAGCAGTTTGAAAAAGTCTGGAAAGCAGTTTGGGTGTTGGTTTGGCAAACAGTGCACTAGTCATCCTAGCAGGCCTTGCCATTCCCTTCCTACATCAGTGAGGGCTTCACAGTCTCTGTAAAACCCACCCATTTATTGAATCACTCAGATAAGAACTTGGGGGAGTTTCAGGCAGGCAGGTTTGAAACTCTTGGCCCTGGCCTTGAAGAGGAAAATGAAGCTGGTCCTGAACACGGTGGTTCTCACGTGGGTTTTTCTGTCGCCACCATGTGAGGCTAGCGCGTGCATGCAACAGGCACAGAGCCACAGCCACCAAACACATCCAGACTGCCAGCTGGACTTCAACCAGACATGCAAAGGTGAAATCTTATCTCCATGCCTGAGAGAAAACAGGAGGAGATGCAGATGGTCCCAATAAACCATTGCAGGAAACAAAGTACACTTGATAAGGAGCAAGGGAAAAGGAGGACGAGAATTCCTAATGTCAGTGATTCTGTTAAAGACTTTGACCATGCCTTATGGGAAACTGCAAAGTTAAAATATAAATAAACTGACTTTAAAACCTCAATATTGCAACAGTAGCGGCTGAGTTGAATTTAAATTACCTTCTGTAATTCTTGGAATGTCTAATGCTCTAAGAAAGTGTGATGTTTTTCTTACCTCTTACGTAACTTTTTTTTTTTGTCAAATTTCTGAAGCAGTGTATCAATTTTATTTTTTTAAGGCAGAGATCATCAAGCCTGTTATCAGCTGCTTACAAATAAGATGCAAGGGCTAGGCATAAGGAAGGGAACTAACAATTCAAAGAGTAGGGGATTCTTCTCAAAGTCTTGTCCAAGAATCCTAACTCTTTTCTCAAAAGTCCCTGAGTATCTAAGAAAGATAGGGATGGAAGCATCGTATTAGTGACTGTCATTTTATTTTATTTATCTGCTGAGTGCAGTGCAGAGAGGGAATCATTTCCCAGCTCTAAATTACTGTAGGTCTTGTCCACAAATAGGACGTAAGTGCTGCAGACTGCATTGTGCATTTGCTTTTTGCATTCTAAAAGACCCATTGGCTTGAGAAAAAGGCAGTTGTGTATCTGCTCATAAACAGTGAAAACCAGACAGCCGCACACATAAGATCTAATTTGACGGCTTAGTTTTGTCTTCACCATCTGAATAGGAATGAGTATTACATCAGCAAGAGCACAGTCTAGCCTCCTCAATAGCTCAGCATTTTGGGGTAAAAGTCTGTGCAGACCTGCAATATTCTGTCTTACTGATTAGAATTAATTTAATAATACTATTATGCCTCTACTGAACACAAAATGATTCTATAAACCCTGGTGGGTTCCCCCCCCCCCCTTCTAAAACAGTATATGAGAGAAGTAAATCTATGGGACACTCTTAGACTGACTGCTGATTCATTTCTGATTCATAAAAATAAACAGATAGCAAGACATATGTCTGAGCCAAACAGCATTTACTCTGTGGGAACATGTAAATGTAATAACACTCTTTAACAGGGTTAAACAATATTAGCCCTCTGATTTGTCATTATTAGTGTCACTAATTCTAGTTTCATGAACATCACTGAAAATATATGGCACACAAAAAACAACTACCATAATGTGAGCACATCCATCTGTCTTTCCAGAAGAAAAACAGGCTTGGCAGGGACTGCAGTTCTGCAAGGATTTGAAACAACAACTTTTTATTCATTAAAATGTGGTTATGGTCTGAAAATGGACTTGGGGGAGAGGAGGAGGGAGGGAAAAAATGATCTCTCATTACAGACAGCATTTAGCCCCTCCAGTTTGTCTTCCATTGGCAATCTGCACTGACAGATACAATGGCTTATAACTGCCCCCATTGAAGCCAACGGAAAAATTCCCTGCTGTATTCAGTGGGAGAAAGACCAGACCCCAAATCTGGACTGCTGTCAACAGTGGGGAGCCAATGTCAATCTAAACAGAGCAAATTTGGTTTCTTTTCTGCCCCATGTGTCTTCAGCAAATTGCCAGCTAAGTGTTGAATCCAGACTCTTTATAGCTCTTGAGGAGAGCGGCTGGTCAGGCTTTGCCAAGCTTGTGGAGTTTGAGGCTTTGTGAACCTCGTGAAATATTTACTAGCTTTGCAGAACGTGATTGACTTTTGCAAGCCAGTTCTCCTCTGACTTCAGGTCAGGGCTCGCCTCTTTACCAAGACGCTACTGTTTTGTCTGGATGTCCATGTGCACATGCACATGAAGGCAGTGGTCGAAATGTGGCACCCGCACAGGGGTGCACTTTCCCGAAGCCACAACCTCGACCAAGTCTCTTCTCCAGCGCGTCCGTGCCTCGCTCTCCCTCCCCTCCTCGCCTGCTGCGCAGATTGTTTGTGCTGTGCCCACGAGTCTCACTTTGCACAAAGCCTGACACAGTGGGGCTTCCCTTTGAGCTGCGAGGGGCTAATACCAATAAATAACAGTACCCCGAGCGGAAGAAACGCCTCCGCTGCAAATGAAGGGCCAAGCTGTGATGAAGCACTGAGCTGGAAAGATGGACTGAGCCATCTTCTGCCCCTGCACGTGCCAAATATGCCAGTGGTAACTGCAGCCTGCGTGGGAGCTTGGGGGTACATGGGTACCTTCTGAGGTCAGGGTTACCTCCAAACGGTAACTGTACCCCAATGGTCAGTGTTTCCCAGCAGGGAGCTCCAGCTTTTTCCCTGACCCTACCAGCAAGAGGACAGGGGCTGCTCAGGGCGACGGGGGGTGACGATGGACACACACACAATGGATGTCAGCAGCAGCGTCTGGCTGCAGGAGCTGAGCTCAAAGCAATAGGAGACGGGGCCAGAAGAGGGTTTCAGAAGTACATGGCTTCTGCCTCATTAACCTGTTCTGAAAGCCACCAGTGCAGAGGAGGCACCAGAACTGCCTTAAGCAGTCTGGTCCAGGATTTCCCTACTCCTGTATGTAGTTGGAAGGATGTTTTCCTAATGCCTAACCTCAGTCGTCTTTGCTGCAAATAAGGTGATTTCTAGAGAACAAGAAGAGCAGTTGATCATTGTCCTCTTTGTAACAAACTTCTGCATATTGGAAGACTTTTATCATATCTTTCCTCATTCTTTTCTTTTCTAGACTAAACAAACCCAATTCCTACAACTTTTCCTTACAGGTCATGTTTTCCAAGTCTCTTATCATTCCTGTTTGCTCTTCTCTGGCCTCTCGCCAATTGATGTATGCCTTTCTCAAATTGTGGTGCCCAAAGCTGGACATCCTGCTCGTATTTTGCTGCTTTGGATATAGGAGGACAGTGAGGCAAACAGAATTAGCAGGAGATGAGGAGCTGATTTTTAATCCCCTCCATTATCCCTGAGCTGGATAGCACTGCTGCAGGGTTTTAGGAGAAAAAAGAGCCAAAGTGGGAGCTCACTGAAGCACTGAACATCAAATCACATCAATTCCTAGTTATGACCAACTCTTAAATTATGCCAAGTCCTAATTAACCTTGAGTTTATTACTTTGCTCAGATAAATATTCACCTGTACATTCACCTCTGATGGGGTTTGGGGGACAGCGTGAAAAGTTTGCCTCGCTTCAGCTCGACTCCGGCCAGCGCCTCTGCCTCTCCGCTGCATTCCTGCAGTCCCATCGCTGAGTGGATCACAACAGATATTGCTGTGCTGACTGCGGGAACAGGGGGAGGACACTGTTGTCATGTCCATGTTCTATCTGTCATCTACTGGTAGCTATTTATACTGCGCTTATTGCTGTGGTGGGGATAAGCATGGGGTAATGGTAACGCATTAGAGAGCCTTTAAAGCAGAGAGCTGAAAAAAGAAAGATACTGTTGGTTTTTTAATGTGCTAGACTGAGCCTGGCAGGGAATAGCTACCTGTCACAGCACAGGGACTGCTCTGCAGGCACAGCGTCTCCGCAGACCCACGGCCTTCCAGTGGCGCACAGAGTCCCTGAAAAATCACAGTCTGCATCGGAAAAATGCAAATCCCTTCAGGACTGAGCTCCAGGGCTTTAATGGCAGCATGTTTTATTCAGCCTGTTTCTCCTGTGCTGTATGTTGTCCTTTATGTGTTTTCAGTATTTAAAGCCTGTTTATCATGACAGTGTTTCTTCTGGCATTTCCACCCCAAATTTCTCTTTTTCTGTGCCTCTTCATTCCAGAAAAGGTGTGGTTTTGTGCACTGTCCTCCTACAGTTGTGAAATCTCTGGGTGTCTATTAAGATGAAAAGAGTGACAGAAAATTAAATTAGTTTTATTATCTGTGGTAGCAGTGCTAGTGAAAAGGTGAGAGCCATATCTGTTTGGGCTGTGTAGCACAGGTAGAGCCAGAGAGCAGGACATGGCAGCACCTGGATTATTCATTTTGATTTTTTCTTAATTCTATTTTTCCCCTCAATTGATTTGTAAGGAACCATCATTGCCTTTTATTGTAATAAACTAAGCTGTGCAGGAGGTTTCAAATGAAACCATTTAATTTTTTAATCCTCCACTTCCCTCATGAAAAAAACATTCCCCAAACACTATGCATTTGGTGCCAGTAGTGATGGGAAATCAAGGACCATTTTTAAATAGATTCATTTCTCCAGACAGTCCTGCCATTGACAAATCCAGTTAATAATACTACACGATTTTAGAGAACACAGAGAAATGTTATATCTACTCATTCACCTGCAGAATAACTTAACACTGCATGTCAGCATTTAAAGTGGATTCTCTGTAATTAGGCTGCTATAAAACATAAGTATAGTGGTCACAGACAATAAAACCCAAGGAAGTATCTTTGCAGTACGTCTGAGCACAGGCAGTTGTACATGACCATAACAGTTTTTCACGAGAGACTCATACAGAAAAAAGAATAACATGTATGTCTGTATATAAATGTATATACACACAGGCATACGCACACTACAGAGAGTAGGTCTGTCAGTTGCGTTATCACCTCCAGGGAAAATGGAACTTGGGTTTGGGGAAATTTAAAGGCATTTTTTGTAACTGAGGATGATTACATCTACGTCTGTGATCCTGCAAGACACAGGGGTTTCTCTGTCTTCCTCTGTGTTTTCCCTGGAGACTATGTAGGAAAATGAACAAAGCAGAAATGCAGAGATCTGTGGCTGCTCTGGAGACAGAGACAGCATCTTGTACAGCACGGGAGAGGAGAGCCAACACTTCTTTCCGTCAGGACTCCAAAGTTCTTTCATAAAGACAGATACGCTCTGCCAACGCAGAGGACATCCTTTGAGGGCTCTGGAGGCTTTGGAGTCACTCTGGACACTGTTGCTGGCAGGTTGCAGCCCCAGAGAGTTGTTCTGCCACAAGAACAGGGCTGCTTATTCCCTCTGAAACAGAATATCAAGGGGTAGGGAGTCCCAAATGACTGGGGTGTCAGGACTCTTGGGTTATATGGCCAACTGCACAGCCCCACCTGAGTGCTCCAGTTTCTTAGTCCTCTCCTTTGCCACGCAGGGAGGGTGACCGGGCACTCTGGGGACTACAGAAGCAAAGTGCCATATCGGTTGCTTTGGTATCGCTCGGTATCTCCCGGTGCAGAAAGGCTCACAGCCGTGCCCACTGGGGAAGTGTGCCCAAAGTGCTTAACCTTGCTTCAGACAAGTCTAGCTGCAGCTTATCTACAGCGCTCGCGTCTGTCAGCTGCATGTTTAATCACACTGCTCTCTGGAAAGATGAAATATATGGTTGGGCAATAAAAGAAAAGCTGGAAAGAAAGATTTATAATCTTCCCCTTAAGCCTGTCATTCATGTCATTAATATAGATGTGATTTAGGAGGGCAACAACTTTTTCTTCTTTTTTCTTCTTTCTTTTTTTGCTAAAAGCTTTGTGTATGTACCCACAGTCTGACAACCAAATGGGTCTGCCTTTCTTTTTTCCCCTCCAATATGTGGATTGCTTCTAATTCTGTCAGTCAAATGGAGCAGCAGTTTCAGGAGGGGAGTGATTAAGGCTCCCTCAGAATAAAGGACTGCATGCTGCGCCTCTGCTATTCATCAGAGCTGGAGATGGAAGAGCGACTCCGGGCTCCTGAATAACAGGATTTTTTCAAACATACAAAACACACCTTAGAAATACTGTACAAACAAAGCTCAAAATCTCCAAGTGCCGTGCTTATTTTCTGTTTATTTCTTCATGCTTTATTTTCACTTTTCATCCTGTACTCCAGGACCCCACTCAGCCCAGGCGCTCGTGCGGTGCTTGACTGCAGACTCGCTCAGCAAAGCACTTGGCAGTTCCTTAAGTCTGTGCTTAACTCACTAAAATCAAACGGATTTAAGTTTGTGCTTAAAATAAAGCCTTTGTTAAAAGAAACTCTCCCGATTAGAACTGAATGCATGGTTTTGGTCATTTGCGGGGGGCAAAA
This sequence comes from Haliaeetus albicilla, assembly GCF_947461875.1. Taxonomy (NCBI): domain Eukaryota; kingdom Metazoa; phylum Chordata; class Aves; order Accipitriformes; family Accipitridae; genus Haliaeetus; species Haliaeetus albicilla. Next base: position 6,822,012 of record NC_091484.1, read on the forward strand.
AATGCAGAGTAGTTGATACTGCAGTGTTTTCCAAACCACTGTCAGGTTACCAAAATATTTGTGTAAGGAAAAAAAAAATATGAAAAAGGTGAAATGTTTTTGAAGTTGTTTCTAAGCAAAACATTGCCGTTTTTTGCAAACTGTCATTTTGCAATTTCTTCCAGCATTATTTAGAAATGTTTAAAAACCACTTATAATGTAAAAAAAAAGCCTTTTTTAATAGTCAAACAATATCTTTTATTTGACTTCAGATATTTTCTCTTTCCTTTTTGACTCCTCAAAGATTTTTGACAAACATTAATTTCAAGTTCCTCTGAAACAGAAACACCGAGTTGTTTTTAGACTAGTATTTATCAGCATTTATTATTATTAATATTTATTCTTAACTACCAGAAAAGACTGTTTCTTTTGTTAAGCTGTTCCCTTAAAAAACAAAATAAAAGCACTGGTGAACATACTGAAGCAGGAACAGTATCTGTGCATCTTTCCCCCCCAGCCCCTTGGGGGTGGCCAGCCCAGGTGTGCTTCTCTCCAACTGCTGGCAACTGTTGGAGGAGCTGCAATATGAGCTTCTTGTGTGCGGTGTGTGAACCCAGGGCTGCATCTCTCCCCAAAGCCACGGAGATGTTTCGGTCTTCGTTTCAGGCTGGGTACCCTGCAGCTTCCCAGCTCCACCTCCAGCAAGCCTCCAACAGCGTTTTCCAAAGAAAAGGGAGAAGAGGGGAGCTAGTTCTGGAAGAAACAAAACCAAAGGAACAAAAAAATAGAGTTGTCTGCATACGTTAGAATGAAAGTGGGAACACGGACTGATTTTTTTGGTTTCAATTCAGTTAAAAGATAAGCCCCATCTCCGTGTCATCAGATACGCTACTGTCATTCAGGGAAGCGAGGAGGTACCAGTCCTGGCAGCAGGGCTGGGAATGGGCTCAGGGCAGAGGAGCAGAGGCATTAGTGCCTTGTTCCGCAGATGGGAAGCCAAATGGCTGTGACTTATCAGGGGAGTCAGGGAGTCTATTGCAGGACTGGTAACTGATCCACAGTCCCCCAAATATCAATCCAGCACCACTGTCATAATACTATCTTCTCCATGCAGTTAGGATAAAAAATATAGATGACTAGAAACTGTACTCCTACATACCAAGCGTATCAAATGGATGGTGGAGGTCCTCAGAGACCAAGCATTTGTTGAAATGCAAGATATTACTTCCTGGTTCCCCACTATGTTTTATGGTGTGGCAAATTTATTATGGAGATAATATTCAATGCCCACACTTAACTGAATTTAAATCCAGGAGAATGTATCCAGGTCAGGTTTTTTTCTCATCACTTTTAATGGCTGCAAACATCCTGCACATGTGAGTGACTGTAACAGCATGTCCGCTGTGTTTGCTAAGGTACAATGGAGTGAACACTTCGGTACAACATGGTAAATGTTTCATGAAAAGAGTATCAAATGGACTGTCTAAAACCCTCAGAGACTGTCTGCTCTGCACTCAAACGCAGGACATTATTTCATGATTCCCTGTGATCCCTTTGGCATTGTAATTCTAAACTGTGCAAAGAGAAGTGGATGAAGGCGGATTACAAATTCTAGTCCATATAAAGAACCTGTAATTATTTGTTAAACTGTTGTGTTTAGTCTCCTGTTCTGCTCTCTCCAGACTGGGCTATGCAGTATTTTCCAGTTTAACTCCCTGACTGTATTACTAGTTTATAAGAACTATGTGTCCCTCCTCCTATTTTCTCACAGGCCCGCAGATAAGATTTCTCCGTCAGATCCCAGGCGATAGCCTGAGCGCGTCTGCAGGCGGAGGATAACTGCCTGTGGGATACAAGCTCCAGTCCCACGCTGTGCTGGTGGGACACTTTTTGACCTGACAGCAGACATTTTTGTGTGAGCATTTTACACGTCTCCAGACATCTTCTCGTACGTTTTTTCTTTTGCTCTTGTTTCCCCTTAGACATGATAGGATTTGTTTTGCTTCAAGATAGAATTTCCTCTAAATGCAAGAAAGTATCTGCTTCTCTGTGTGTCCTTCCTTTCTCCGAAAAAGTGTCCCCTGCTTCATCTGGAGATGTGTGTGTGTCTGTCTATACCTATATATATGTATCTATCTATATGTCTATTCTTTCTTATCCTGTTCCACTGTGATTTAAAATAGCAACACTTTGCCAGTCTCTTCTCTCCCACCAGAGACAGGTAGGGTTATTTTGGAAGGTGCGAGGGTTGTTTGTTTTAATTTTTCTTTAAGTCACCAAAATGGTGTTAAATATAATTTTCATGAAATGCTCCAAACCCACTGCGTTTGCCTGGGTGTATTGTTTTTCAGGCTCTCTCCCACCTCTAATCAGCTATGATTCGGCACAGTTGGCAGTCTCTGCTTGGTAAGCAGACTGTCTGAATCACAACTCAGCCCTAGAAAGGATGGTCTTTCTAGGTCAGGGCTAAATATACTGACTATGGGGGTGAGGATGGAAAAGTTCCCATTCCAGCTGCTATCCTGCACTGAGTCTGTGGGGATAAAACTCCCCATCTTGCCGGCACATTGGGAAACTTCATTCACTGGGATCTGCAAGGGGAAGAGGGACAGTCCTACAGTGTTCCTACCCTGGCAGCAGAGGGGTCCCCTGGGGACATGGCATTCACAAGTGATTCAAAGCAGCCTCGCCGTGGCTCTGAGCTGGCCAGAGAAAAGGGGCATCAAAGTAGCCACTGGTCAGCTCGGCATGAACCGGGCTCATGTCTAAACATCGCTCTTCCGTAGGACTCCAAACTTTGGTAGTAGGATCAAGAGGTCTGGGTTCACCTCCTCTCTGTGCCTAGCCAGGCAGGGTGCCCTCCAAATGCACTGGCCTGCAGGATGCTGCTTGTTCTCCAGTAGCTGCCCGTCCTCAGACAGTGAGGGATAGCTACCAGATCTTTTCCTGACCTTAGGGATACTTCCAGGATGGCAAGGACAGCAAGCTCAGGCAACCTTGCTGAGATATGGCTGTGATGTGAAGGGCAGGGCACGGCTGACACTCAGCCATGTTTGGATGAGGATGCCCCAGCTAGTTCATGGAGCACCAAGGTTGGCAGTGTAGGGAGAGGCAAGTGCTTTCTTCAGGGCTGACGTTTGCGTGATGCCTTCAGAAGCACGTCAGCTATGGAAAGAGAGCACTCACAGGATCTCCCTCCAGCATGGTCCAGCTATTCCTCCAGCCCATGGCTGAGACTTGGCAATCTGGCTGGAAAAATTAGAGCACAAATCCACGTGCTGTTTGAAGTCAGTAATGAAACAAACTCCCTTTTCCAGGAGTGGGACTACATTTCCATTGGCCCCTTCCTATTAATTCTTAATACCATCTTTCATTTTTATATAACACACTAGCCTCCTGCAAGAGTTTTCTTTCCTTTTAGATGATGAAGCTTCAAGATTGTTACAGTTGCTAGAGGCAACTATTCTGCAAAATCTTTTTATAAAATGTATTTATCTAATTAAAAATCTTTTAACAGCACTGTGCCTGTAGGATCAAATATCTCATTTATACCGTGCAAGGCTGGGGCAAGTATTTGCTGCTTCTGTAGAACCACAGCTAAACAGGGACTGGAGGGGCCTAAAATGGCTGCTCCAACTCAGCTGATCCTAATGCACCTTTTCCAATAAAAAAGTGGGATCTGAGATCTCTCTGGTTTATTATTGGAAGAAAAGTAATGGGGAGGGGGGAGGAGTAAGCTTATAATGGAGTCAATTCAATGTAGTTGGCAACAAGAGTAGAACAGCCTTACATCAGTGACATTTTCCAGTGAAACAAACCTGTTGTACAGAGAACAATTTTTAATTAACTATGTATCTCATGTGTTGAGGAACGTGAGCAAACTTCTTTATGACTTTACTTTTGGCTGCAAAGTATATCCCAGTTTTTATTCTCCAAAAATAGATTCATGAGGTGAGTGGCAGGGAAGAGAGGGTTTCTAAATATGCATGTGAAACTCGGTACAAAGCAACTTTGCAAGGCCTTTATTGATTTTTTTATCTGCTTCTTTTACATGATGTAAAGCACAGTGTATTAAACATTAAATGGTACTCAAAGAATCTTAAGAAGATGAGGCATGGTTGAAGTTAGTATGCAGTTTGGAGAAATGAAATACTTGATGCTCAGCCTTGACGAGAAAGAGCCTGGGCTTCTCAAGATGGTGGCCAACATGGCCCCATCAAACCTGCCTTGGCATCTCTCGTGACTCGAGGGATCGGCCCAGGAGCTGCCGGTGGCCCAGGGTGGACATCCCTCTGCTCTGCTCTCCCGTCCCCACTGCCAGGGCAGGGCAGCAGGCAGCCTGCTGCACAGCCCGCTCCTAACTCCGACATAACGAAGGGTGAAAAGCGTTTTCTTTCTGGTGGCATTAACCTGTCCATGTGTTTGGCTCTTCTCCAATGGGGCAAGAATGCTGCCTGGTAAAATGTGGGGGACAAAGCTCAGATGGGGTGCCACAGGAGGTGACTGTTTTCAGTTATTGGGTTGGTGCGAGCGACTTGTCATGTTTGAAAATTCAGGGGAGAAATCAGGAAGAAACTCGAGTGTCTGTGCCACAGCAAGGTTTCTGCTGCAATGTAGGAGCCACACTGAAGGCTCCTATATATATATAGGATAATGTCTGGAGATGTTTCTCCAGGAACCGAAGCTACCGAATCACAAAATGAAACACTTTCTCTGTGTTTTTTTTAACCTATCCCAGCAAAATAACTTCTGCTCTTAATTAACTTACCCAATCAACACCAGAAAGCAATCATTGCTAGCTATTGGCATGTCTGGTTTGGCTGCGTTTCTCCATGTTGCTGAAGATGTGCACAGAGCTTTGCAAGCAAGAACAAGGCAGAAGCTTGCACTGGCTACAATCTGAACTAGTGTGCAGACAAAAAAACAGTGAAGGAGTTTAAAAAAGCACATGAGCATCTCTTTGGCTTTGCACATCTTTTGACATTCCAGGAACATTGTTCAAAATACAGATTGCACTTAGGGCCACAAAAGGAGGTTGATGATTTCCAGTCAAGCTGAAAAAATGAGTGTTTCATAGAGAGTTGAAAAGGAATTAAAAAGAACTATCTATAAACCAATTGGTTTCATGTCTGGTCCTGAGGCTCACCAGAGCTCAGGTATTTGTCTCAGTGGGGTTCCCTGCTTGGCCTGCACCCCCCCACTGCTACTCCCACTAATGTGTATAGATTAGAGCTGCGTTGCAGATGTAGTAATGGCATGTTGAACAGCATAGATCATAGGGCAGCTGAATTTGTATGCTTTAGCACAAATTAGATTGCATTTCTAAAATCCTAATAAGCATAAAGATGGATCCAGAGGGATTGTTACAAACCAAACCAGAATAATAAACTCATCCAGAATTTACCTAATGGACAAAAGGAGAGACGGTTCTCAAATAATGGGCACATCAAATGAACCAAAGAGCATCTCAGTAAGAAGAAATACGATCCTGTTCTGGGATGCTGGGGCCTGCAGTGGGACATGGAGGAACTGTGCAAATTGTAGCTGTGTTGGAGAGAGATGCCGATGAGTGGGTAGCAGACTCTCGCTCTTACATACAAGAGTCAAGGAAGTACTTTATGTATGGATGAATAATTGCTTTTATGAGGCCAAGTCCTTCATTGAAGCGAATGGAAAATTTGTCATTGACTTCAATGGGATCAGCACTAGACCCATAACAAGAAAATAATAATGGTCTTGTCTACGATACAAAGCCAAAAGACCCCCAACCCAACAACAAAAAAAGAGCCAGCGTTCACAGCAGCCAAGAGACTTCTGCATGGATCTAGGAACACTGTACTTGGTGAATCATTTCGCTGTTAGATAGAGCATTTGTTCTGTTCCTGATTTATCTCCAAGCAAATTTAGACGACTCAAAATTGATTTGCTTGTTATAATTTTTCAATGCCTATGGGCAAACTCCTGGCTTCTGCTGTTTCCTATTGTTATTCCTGCTGAGCAATTGGTTGCCTGTCTCACATGGGTCTGCTCTTCCTCCCTGCCTGAGTGATGCAACGTTATAAACAGAGGGCTGGTAAAAATCACAGCTACCCATATTTCACAGAGGTGGGTTGGCATGGCTCAGAAGTGCTCTGTTACACTATCCGTTACATGGTTAGCCCCCAAATTCAGAGATTTTTAGAGTAATTTCAAAGCACCTGTTCTTTAAATGAACTGGGTGCACATGTTAACAGGCGATAAGGAAAAGCAAAGCACATAAGGCAGCAGCTAGGAAGACCTTAAAAGGCTTTCCCTGGGAGAACCATTGAATCGGGAACCTGCAAATCTCCATTAATGAAAATTATTTTGCTGATACAGGTTTTTCACAAGAATTTGATTGGGTTGGCTTGGTATTTAGGAGGAAGGGACCTAAAGAACATTACTGGAAGTGATCCTAGGGAGCCTGCTGAGTCTTAAGGCAATACCAGCCCAGTGTCCGCACATCTTATGGACACTGCTACAGCTCCTCTAGCTATTTTCTGGGTGGGATTCAAGCAGTAGCCTGGAGGGGATTTCACAGACCTCTGGCCTTTTCTGTTGAAGCTGCTACTTACCCAGGATCCTGTCCAAATTTTATTTAGATATTCCTATTTGGCCTCCCTGCCTACAAATTTAATTACATTTGGCTACTCTGCGTCCCATCCAGTCCAGTTTTGTGCTTCACTGTGTGCTCTTCAACACTGAGAATTCATTACCTACAGGGGTACAGAATGATCCTTTAGCCTTTATCACCTTCAGTTCCTCTGAAGTTCTGGGGGGTTACACCCCTGCCTATCCCAGAAAACCTTTCACAGGAGATGTCCCATCGCAGGAGCAGATCCCCTGTTATTAACCAGAGTAAGAAGCTCTGTTCAACTGCACGGCCTGCAAGAGTAGCCCAGGCTTAGCTTAGCTTTGTTACGTACAAGTAAGATGCCGTTTCTAACTCACACAAGTAACATACAGGTTTGTCTTACGTCAGACTAAGCAGCCCATCTGATGTTGGGTTTAGCAGTAAGCCATCGTGCCTTTATCGGGATCCTTTGTTCTTGCAGTACCTTATATCAAAGACATTTTTTGGAAATGCTAAGAATTTGCATGATATTAAAATGCATGTTCCGTTGGGCTTTCCAGTTAATTCTTTCTTGCTTTTTTTTCCTTTTTTTTAACAAATAGGGTTCAGTTTTACCATTGTTCAATTTTTTTCTTTTATTTAAGCAAAATTTTCAGCCATTCAGTGCCTCTGTTGAGATTTTTTTTCTTTCATTACTTTATGGCAGATGAAAGTTAAGAGGTCCAATTACTAACATTTTATGATAGCACAGAATATTATTAAAGCACTTAAGAGGTTATTAACACCTTTTATGTACCTCATTATTTAAAAGCCTGCCATATTTAATCATTTTAGCACCATTAAATTGGCATTAACAACAACCCTATGACTTACACTCAGAAATGTCACCATTTGACAACACTAATGCAATAAAACATCTCACAGAAACGTGGAGGCACCAGGTGAACTATAATGCTTCGCAAAAAATTGGGCTTCTTCGTGGCTTTCAACCACAGAGACCTGCAAGGAATGCCACGGGGGTCCCCACCTCACCCTGCAGGCAGTGCCTGCTGCCGGAGAACCGGGAGGGAGCTGGTGCAATGCATTTGGCAGGAAAGCTGGGTTTGGTATAGGACCATCTGCAGCGAGCGAGGAACAAGGCACTGACTGGGATTTCCATGTGCAGAGAAGCAGGAGCTAATCCTAATTCAGTCCTCTGTGGTGTCCGAGCGCAGGTGAAGCTCACAGGTCTTTCTGGTGCAGTCTGAGTCCTGGGAACCCTTTTGTCTCCCAGTGGGTGCCCTGATGATGGATGAGTAACTCTGATAGATAAGCAAGGGAACAGTAGCAAAGCCCTTCATTCCCTGTCCTGCTGGGTCCCCTTGTTGGAGCAGTTACACATGTACTACTCCCTCTTGTAAAGTTGTAGAATTATTTCTCCTGTGACTCTCCTCTTGGGCCCCTTTCCTTTCTTTTTTTTTCCTCACTCCACTTTGCTGTGGAGGGCTGAGGCTGACATACAATCTGGTGGTTAGCAATTACACACTATCAGCCTCTACCCGTTGATTATCAAGGACAAAAAACAACAGCCGTGCAGTGGCTAAGTGGAACATCATGTTAATCAAGTCAGAAATATTATTTTTACAGCCTCCTGATTATTTCTAACAACCTGCTAAAAGCCAGTGGGACTGGGTGGGTCGGAAAAGCTCTGGCGACATTGGGAGCGTTCCAGCCCCTGCTTTTCAGCTCGCAAGCTGAAACTCCAGGAGCAAGATTCAATTCATATGGGACTTTTTCCCAGCAAAATATGGGACGAATTGTGTTTTCTCTTTAAGGCTTACAAACAAATCCCTTTCCCATAATCATTATTTTCCTAGATGAGCGTTACTAATACATTTTGGCATTTTAAAGCACATCCTTGAATTTACTCTGGCAACGGCTATACAGCTGAACACAGAATCAGGCAAATCTATTCCATTACTTATCTGCCCAGACTTCAGTAGCATTCCCTTTCTTTGTGATTGTCTAACAGAAAAAAATGGAAAAGGTCCCAAAAGCCTCAAGTTTGGAGCCATAAAAGGCCTCCCGAGATGGTTTTCAGATACTGGCACTCAGACAAGTGACTGTGTCAAAAACCCCAACAGGTCTATGTACAAAACATATCAGTCCCATCTGCTGGAAGGATGCCACCACCACTATCAGTATATTAGTTCAGCCATTTGGGGAGAATAAATGTCAGTATTTGTAACTCAGAAGGGTCAGGGCATTCTACTGTTAATGAGGCTGCCTGTCCACAGCCAAATCCCCCCTGTGTACGTGATCTGCAGGTGCTTCCCTATTTCCATTGTCCTTGGAGAGGTGGATTAATATTCCAGCCCAGCCATGCTTGGGTTTGTTTTACTGTTTATATTACATCTATATCTGCAGCAGTTAAATGCTAGTAGGTCTTCAGTCTGTTAAACAAATTATGGGAGCCTTTACACGTCACGTGCTGGGCTTTATCCCCCACAGCCAGCACGCAGATCGCTCAGGTGCGAGCGAAGTGAATAAGGCTTCTTGCCAATCCCCTTCCTCCAGCAGAGCCAACTCCCTTGTTATCTGGAAAGGCGGGGGGTTAATTAGCATGTATTACTGTAGGGTTTAACAGCAGTGCCCTGGCCCTGGGGATAGAGCCGTGTCTTGTTTTCTCCTCCAGGTCTAGTTCCTATTTCCCCAGGTGCCTCCAATCCCTCTGGAGTTCCCAGCCCCTCCTTCCTGCAGCTCTCCCACCTTTTTTAAGACTTTTTTTTTTTTTTTTGGTTGTTGTAGCACCCTTCATTAGAAGACTCCTGCTAATAAATGGGCTGAAGCAAGAGAGGGGTGTAAGGTTACTTCATTTTTCAAAACAGCTTAGCAGCGTGTGCAAATTTTACTGAGATTTGAGCTCTTAATTAATTTGGCTCTTTTGAGATATGTCCCTTTGCACAGCCAAGGGGTTTCTTGAGCCTCCCACCGTGCTGGGTTTGCCATGACCTTCTCCCCCTCTGCCTGCTCTGCCGTGGTGTTGTGTCCTTGGGATCTGGGCTGTGGGGTGCGTACCTGCTGTGCTCGCTGCAGGACCCTGGGGAGAAGGAAAGCTGTGGCTGCCTGTGTGTCTGATGCCTCCCTGCCATGACTGCCCTCGCCATGTGCTTGTGCCAGCCGAGGTGGATGGCGAGACGAATGTCTCTGCGGGGTCAGGAGCAGCTCTTGCTTGCCAGCTTGGGCAGCGTGTCTGTGATGCTTGTGCAATGGCTTTAGCGGCAAAGTGAGTGATCAAAGGAGGTGAGGACTGGGCACCAAGGGGAGGGAGACCAGAGGAGAAGAGCTGCTATATATTTATGTGTATTGTACTATATAATACTATTCTTAAAATGGCAAAGCCCAGATCCTGCCTATGTGAGCAAGTTTTATCTGTTATATCAATACAGTTGCAGCAACATGTAACTGTACTCTATTCAATGCTGTAGAATAGCTCCCATGTGGACTTTCCTTACTAAGTCTTCATTGCCAGAAGAGGTGCGACTTTTATTTTTTTCTTTATGAGCAGATAGCTAATATATGCTAACTATTTTTCTGTAAAATCTAGTGGAGATGAGACTGAAGACCTAAATGCAGTGTTGCTAGGTGAGACTTGCTATGGGCCACTTAGTGTCGCACAAGTGAAATGGTTTAGTCCCTGCGGTTATTTCAGACTTGCTATTGCTCTTTACCTGATGAGTTAACTTAAAGACCCGTCTCAGCATTTGTTCTGCTTGCGTAAATGAACTTCACTGGGACATTCATCCCAGCCTGTGTAGCCAAGCCAGCAGAAGTTTCTAGTTTAGCCTGTCCTTCATCGGTTGAGGGGACCGTCTCCTCAGCAAGCGGAGCTAGGCAATTTGGCTGTGTTTTGCAGAGTATCAGCCCAGGCTGGTGCAAACCCAGGGTCATTTATCATCTTGGTGTATGATGGATGAGGTGATATGAATAGGTGGCTTTGGTCCATTACTGTTGGAACCAACTGATCTCCTTATTGGCAGCCTCAGCAGAAAGTCTGGGAAAGGCTCTTCGTGCCCTGTGGCACCTTCCCCTCCTTGGAGGAAGCCGCTGCCCTTCAGTGGGGACTGTAAGCAATCCGCACAGTGACCCTTGAGATTTTTTCGCCTCTGCTTTCTGGAGCCCTTCCCTACTCTGCCAGGGCTCGGTGGATGCTCCCGATTGCCTGCTGCCAGGCCCAGAAACCGGCTCCCAGGTGACTTCTTGCCCAGGGCCCCCAGGCAGGTGATGCAGATCCCACAGCTTCTTTCCAGTCGGAGATTTGCATGTCTGCTTAGTGGCTGGTTTGCAGCACTGAGGTATTTGCATTTGTGAGTGCGTCTTTTTTTCTGCCCCAGATCCCACAGCGAGCTTTGCTAAGAACTGCTTCGCCTCACACGCAGCACAGGCGAGGCTGGTTCGCTTGCGTAGCTCACCTGGTGCTCGCTGCAGATTCGGCATTTCGAGTTAAAGTTAGCCCTGGCTTTTAAGGTCTATTCCAACCCATTTAACTCCTGAGCTTTTTTGTGAAAAACAAGATGGGAAATATAAAAGCTTACATCAGCTCCTGTAACTCGCAAAGTAAATGGGACAGCTACAATAAATTTACAGTCAGAAAAAGAAGAGCTGTGCTGTATAAACTCTCACTTCATTCAAAGATAGTTTATTATCAAAGGCTAATTTTAGGTGGCAGTTGTTGCTGGGTTTTTTGTGCTGATTTTTTTAATTATTACTAGTTTTTTGTTATACAGCATGATTCTTGAGCAGATACTCAAACAAGCAAGATTGGCTCATCATTCCTCTTTAATTCCACATCATGTCACTTTGGAAGGGAAATGGCTTGGTAAAAGCCAGAGAGTTCAGATATGATGCTGGCAGATCGTTATGAAATATTCACAAGACATTTAGTTTAACTTGGTGCTAATTGAACACTGACAGCACAAGTTACTCCTGCCTGCAGCAATAGTCTATCACGTTTAAGCAAGTGGCATTCCTTCCCCTTTGATGCTCTCCTAGATAGAAGACTGCGAGGGAGCACAGTTAACAACCAGTAAACACTTGGGTGAGCAGCATTAGAGCAGCACTTGTGGTGCAGGGAGAATCCTCCAAAGCTGGTGAGAGTTTACTTGCACAGGGGCTGTGAGAAGACTTCAACTTTCTCTATGAAAATGCTCAGTATTATGTGAGGGGTGAACTGAAATTGATACAGATTTTTTTTTTTTAATATCTTCCTCAGTGAAGACACTTGAAAGCAAGACTATTTGGAGATTAGCTAATGTCACTTTTCTGAAGCCATGGCCCAAAAGCCCTCCTTGCCCTGAGATGAGAGGGATTCCAGGGCAGTTATAGCTATACTGGTGTAACGGTGTATTTTCCTATGGAGAGATGGCCTTATTTACTTCTTTCATTTTTATTTCTATAGCTCAACATACTGTTTGCTGATATTTGTGAATTTGTTTCTTATTTGTCAGTTCAGCTTCCCCGTGGACATTTAATAACAGGAATTTTCCTACCATTTTAATTGTCTCTTATTCCAGAGCCAAGCAGAGTTTGAAACAGAGTATTAATGCCATCATTTTAGTCATCAGACATGATGTGTGGTCTAAATAGCTTGGATCAAAACTCAGTACCCAGCTTTGCCTGAAACCCTCTGCCCATCTGTGGTTTAGATGCAGTCATCTGCCTTGGGTGCCTCAGTTTCCCAGCTATGGAGAAAGGCCAAGTTGTTAATCAAGGACTTTTCTCATCTTCCCATTTGGAGGAGTTTGCTCCAGGCTTCTCCTGTGTGGTTAGCACAAGGGGTGCGCAGTGGGAGTGTGCTGACTCGGTGGGGGACCTTGCTCCCCTCTTTGCACTGCAGTCCGTGCCAGCCACATTTTGTCGCTCTCGGTGTAGGTGAAGGACTAAGTGACTTCTACTTGTAGCAACATGTTAAAAAAGTGACGCAGAATATTTTTAATCCACCGGGGGAAATGTCCCCATCTGACCAATTCACCTAGCCCAGGGAGTTAAACTGGAGATGGGAGTCACATACGAGAAGGCATTAATGAAAGTAATCAAATATTGAGGTGACAGGGACTTAGATTACAGGAGTTCATCTAGCAAATGGTGTGGTGACTCTGAGCTCTGCCATGAGCACTTGCTGGATGTAGAAAAGCAGACAGTAGTGCAACCACCATGACTGATCAAAGTAGTAGTAGTACAACAAGTAGTAACCATCTAAAAGCTCCAGCAGCTCGAAGGAGTGAAGAACCATTGTTCAGTGCTTGTACAAAAGCAGGGAAAATGGGCATCGCCTTCCCTGTAGTCCTGATGGGAACCTACAGATGGGTCTAAACAGCCAAGGAAGACAAGTTAAAATGTGAGTAACATTGCACAGGCAGTAGTCGCAGCACACACTGGTGCTGAGGGTTTGGTTTTCCCTTTTATATAGGAAACATTGGAAAAGGGGAGTGTTAAGAAAGGATTTAATGGAGCTAGCTGTAACTTCTTTGAAGCCTGGGGTAGGGTGGAGGGTGAAGGACAGTTTCTGAGCTGGGCAGATTGGAAGCAGCAGCTGCTGACTTACCTTTGGGGTGATCCCCATTTCACTCACCTCTAGCACCAGGACTGGCACTGGAGGCGAGTGAAATGGGGATCACCCCAAAGGTGCTTCTGTCTGAGGAGTGGGCACCCAGCTGGCATTGCAGAGACAGGTGACCAGGTAAATATAAGCAACTGAGAAAAAGATCTTTTCAGTAGCAGAAGATCTTTTCAGCCCAAGCAGAATCTGGATATAAGGTCATAGCTGAGCTGAAAGCTATAGAAACTGAGCTTCTCTGCCTTAGAGTTTTATGCGAGTTGGCTAATTGCTGTAGATAGCAATCTGCCGTAAAAACACACCTTGCTTTCAACAAAGACCTGTTCTTAAACATATTTTCAAAAGCCAAGGATGCAATACTGGACTAAGAGCTCCCAGACTTCCTTGCCATGAATACCCCACTCTTGGATTGATGACTATCGCCCTGCCAGTAATACTGCCCTTGGGAGGGCTGAATAAACTTACAGTCCCCCTGTGTCTGTATAAACCATCCTCACCAGAAGAAGCGGAGGGAGGGACATGAAATGTCCTATCCTCCACAGAGTCATGCTCCAACTGGCTTCCATAAGCATTGCTCTTCAGGAGGGAAAATAAATGAGGCTTTCAGAATTGTTTTACTTGATTCATTTCATTCTGGGCTACAGCAAGACAAATAGACAGTGGGAGGACTTCACCGATAAAGTATTTTTTTTTCCAAAGCAGAGAATACCAGAAGATAACACAACAGCAAATTACTGCATATTTTAAACCCTTGTAGCTAAACATTCCCTTTTGGGGCTGCGCCAGGTATCTCGTGGTGCCAGTGAAAATGGAATACAGATGTTCACTTGTTTGGATGGAGACACTGCAATAATTCATGCCTGCTACAAATGATGGGATGCCTCATGCTCACAAAAGTATACCCTGATCTTTTTTCAATAATAAGAAAATATATTCTTTGTACCTATATTAAGGAAAATAAGGCCTATAAAAACTGTGAAGTGTGTTTTTTCAGTTTCCAAAATGTAACTTCTGTTGTAGTGACATAGGTAAAAGTGCTGGTAAAAGTGCTACTGCCACGATACCAACCCAAGGGTGTCATCACTCAGAGGGGAGTGAATCTGTGCCTAGGACAAGTTTATGGAGTGTTAAATACCTGCTGCTAAATGTGTATGAACAGAGGACCTGAGCTCGCAGAACAGTGGAGGTTTAGGGTGTTGTGTCTGAGACTTTTTTTTTTTTTCCAACTTTAGCTTTGAATACTTGCTTTTTTTTGTAAGATGAATTTAGGTGTTTTTAAAATGTTACCTCTGAGTTTGAACTCATTTGTGGTGAAAATAGTCTCATTGAAGTCCATGGTAACAGTGTTCAGGAATATCATCTGTCCATTTTAATGGACATTATGGAAATGGGAGCTGTATACCTCCAAAATACATAGGGATGGGATAGGGAGAAAGAAGAGCTGAGCCCATCACGCTGCAACATAACAGCAGGGCTGACACTCACCTTCTGCTTTTTCATGTGTAGCAGATAACTGCAAAACTGGCATCTGCCAAAAGAATTTGTTAGCATACCTGAATACTTGCACCGCTGGTTTCCCCCTGTTGTGCTCCTGTCAGGAGAGGTACAAACAGGTTCACACCTGCTGTATAGCTTCAGGTTGAAGGAATGCATGTGCAAATTTGGCAGGTAGAAATTGCACTCTTTAAATTAGACTCTACTTTTTGAAATTGGAGCTGCTTTCCCTGCCTGCTGTTCTATTTTTCACTTTCTTCTTGCAATGCCCATATTAAAATGAAGATTTTTTTTAAAAAAAATTTTTTTTTTTTTTAATCTTCTTAGTTCATTTTCATGGTGGAGCTGTAACTGAATCCAAATTCACACTTCTGGGAATCCAGCACCAATGTTGTATGAAGGTTTTAAAGGTGTGCACAGTTTTTTCTCTCGCTCCCCCGAATTTTACTTTCTCAGTAATTTTTATGAAGTGGGTTTGGGCTTGACACAGCTGGCACAGTTTGGGATGTAATGACTTATTCTTCTGGTTTGTTTGGGAGGCGTTTAACCATTTGCTCACCTTTCTCAAGTTGTATGTTGACTTTTAGCTGAAAAATCTCATTTTGAAACAAAAAAATCCTGAAAATCTTTTGATTCAGTAGCACTTAAATGCCGTGCTTTATTTCCCTAATTTTTTTTTTTCAACTGTCTTTCTTGGCTTAAACCACTCACCAGATTTTTTTCCAATTTAATGAAAAGTTTTGGCATTCTGAGATGGCATCTTTTGCAGGACTAGCTGTTAACTGATTGTTTTTTCCCTGATACTGTTTACTACATTGCATTTTTCACACCAGTGCAGACCATGGACAACCCCAGCTAGCCCTATATATTAGGGCAGTGATTTTTCAGTCCTCATCAATATGCAAACCATTCAAAACTTTCCAGGGGTAATGTGGGTCCCTGGATAGCAAATTACAGGCTGCTAACAGCTGAATACCTTTTCTCATATCTCTGTGGACTCCTTGAACTCCCCAGGCCCCTTGAAGTTCATGGAGCACAGCTAAAAACTACTTCAGGTTCACTCCCATTTGCTCATACAATGTAGTAGTTTAGCAAATACACGCTGCCCCACTGGTATTTCTTCAGTGGAGCTAGTCTCAGCCAGAAATAAAGGCAGGGTCTATTTTTTTTCTTCTGTAAGTATGTTCAAAACATGAATTTCCATGAGTTTCCAACATAAGACCTATATCTGCATGGTAAGTAGAGTCACTTTCACTTGCAAATGAGGTTGGATCTGCTAAAAAATCTGCTAATTTGCAATAAAAATAGCATCCATCTTTGCTCTGCAAATATAGCCTCTTTGAAAACTGTCCCATTTTCAGAACTGTAGCAGCTTGTAGGAGGGGAGAAAGGGGAAGGAGGAAATACCTTGTATTTGAAGTCACTTCGTATTTCTCCAGGACTATTTCACACACCTTTAGTCATTATGTTGTGTTTTGTGTTGTCACATTAATTTTCGCAGCAACAGACTGATATAAACAGTGTGACTGCACTGCAGAAGCAAGGGAAGCTGGATTGATTGGGAGGGAGAAGGATTTGTTCAGACATAAATATCTCCTGCCATATTGAGGGGAGTTTAAAAAAAAAAAAAATGGCCAGCCAAGAAATTGCTTTTTTGTAGGAACGTTCTGTTTCTCTCTTTTTCTTTTTTCTTTTTTTTTTTTTTTTTTTTTTCCTTTTTAATGCGTACTTCAGTGTGAAAGACCAAGAACCAGGGGGAACCAAGTGGCTACTTAATGAGTCTGGGATGCTGAATGCAGCTGCTCTTTCAGGTGGGTGAAACTGCAAGGCACGGAAGACAAGGAAGGTGAACATGTATGCAGAAGATGGTATTAAATAAGGAGGCCTGGTCATGTAAGGTCTTGTTGGGGAAACCGCTGACTTTCTTGCAGGTTAAATGCTTGAAGGAATTGCAGAGTCAGGCTCTGAGAAAATGAGGGCATACACCAAAAAATCAGTACCTCAGCACACAAACAGGTGAAAATACCAGGTGCAGAGAGGAAAACGAGTGCAATGCCTTCTATCCCAATCTTCCTGCACCCAGTGAAGGATGCAGAGATTGCATAGAGAAGAGCAGGTATTGTTGTACCTATAGAGCAATGCCTACCCGGCCATCACTTTTATCCCCTATGTATTGGGTTGCTATATGCATGTCTCTAAGGCTCCAGACTTTCAGAAACCTCCTATAAGGGCAGGATGCGGTGGATTTCTTGCTATGTAGTTTCCCATCTCACCTGTTGGTGATGTTTCCTATGAGGAACTTGGTGCTCTGTGGACTAGGAAGTGTATGGCATCAGTCTAGGATTTCAGAGTAGTGTAGAAAGTGTCAGTAGCATCTTCTAAGTTTACGTTTGTAGGACTGAGCCCTTCCCTGTTCTAGTACTCATATCTGCCTGGCTTGGCAATGCTGCTTTTGGCCTGCCGTGGCCAGTGTGATGACATTCAATGCAGGCTGGAAACGTTCCCTCTGCTCCCATGGCTTTTCTTTTAAGGGAGGAGCTGAGAGATGCCTCAGCTTTGGAGCTGATGATTTGAGTTCTCTGTTGGCATTCGTCACTCCTTGAGTATTTGGGTCTAGAGCTTGTGGACTCGTGTAAGAAAATAAATCCACCTGTAAGGAGGTATGAAGAATAGTCCCGGTATCTGATCACATGTTTTGCTAATAAGGATGGGATGGGTTGCAGCTCTAGGAATGCCTTGTTCCTCACGCTTCTCCTGCACTAAGTCCAGCTGTGATGGGTCACACCGTGCTTTGCACAGCGTCTGAGCCTTGAACTGAGGTTTCCACTTGGTATGGCCAAGTTTCTGACACCAGAAGCCTTGGGTGGAAACTTGCTTATGTCTGGATGGTTTGCAGCAGGCAAAGCTCTTAAAAGAAGAACAGCTAATTGCATATTTGTAATGTAGTGGATCTGTAAATTCACCTCTGGCCATGCTCAGCAGCATCTATCCCCAGCCTCTGAAAAGCATGGATCAAGAGGAGCTTTTTGGCCCTTTTCCTCTGAGAAAGAACCACTATTTTCTTCAGTTTGAGCCCATTATTTTTTTTTTTTTTAACAAAAGACCATGAACTGCTCTATACACCAGTTGGAAGCAACGTGATTTGTGTCATGAATACCAATATGCGTTTGACAGTATCCTATAAATTCAGCACGTTTTGAAGAGCGTTAACAAGAGTTGTAGGAGCCATACTTAAATTTTTCCCCTACTTTTTTTCAATTAAAAGAAAAGGAAGCTAGCGCGAGTCTGTATTTGTATCCAAAACAAATATGGCTTGGGTCACGGCAAGACTGCTGCACGCCGTGCTAGACCTGGGTCTACAGCACATTCATTGATTTTTGTCTCCATGAATCACCCTAAAGCTATAGGCAACAAAAGCTGAAGCTATGTAGATGTGATTTCTAGTTCATTTGTTGTTCATTAGAAAGATTTTCTCTCTCTTATTTGTGGCACCCCTGCTGCTGCATGTTCATTAGGAGAATGGAATGTATTCCAAATATTTCCTAGCTCTGGCAGGGCAGATGGTGGAAAGTAATTTTCCAAACTCTTCTGGAAAAGGGGGGAAAAAACACACCCAAATAACCCCAAGTCACCCCCTGCACACCAGAATAATTCGGTATTTGAGTGCAGACGTGCCGTACACTTTCTGTCTCTCTGGTTGTACAGTGCTGTGTGTCGGAGTGGTGGGAAGTGTGTATGAATGGGAATGTATCACATTACATGTGGGATGTTAGCAAGGCTGGGATTTTTTTTTTTTTTTTTCCACAGGAAACTGCAGTTGCAAAGAGCACACAGCAACATGCAGTACCCTAAAAGATGTGTGTGAAGGAGTGAGCGAGATTCATTTCCCTAAATCTTCTGGGCAACCCAATGCCTAAGGGAATCCCAGGGAGGGAGGACAGAGCCTGGGCCACACTCCAGTTTCTCCATCCAGCCCTGCGCAGAGGCATGAGGCGAACTGGAAGCTCCTCAGACACCCTGTCCCCATCCCCTGCCCTTCACCAGCACGGGCAGAAGGATGTCCAAGTGCTCAGACAATGGTGGAGGAAGCAGCTCTGGCTGCGTTTCCCTTCTGCTCCCCGGGGAGTCGGGGGAGCACACAAGCCAGGGCCAGATTTAGCTCTTGGATCCACATGAAACATCTCTGTGCCGACTGCTCCCTTCCTTCGTGCTCAGCCTCTTGTCACGGGAGTGGAAGTCGCGCACACACACACGGGGAACAGAAAAGCCGAGTCAATATGCAGCAGGCAGAGCCGGGAACACAATGCGGGCAAAACAAAGAGCGGGGCTGTATGTGCTGCCTTCCCGTGGCATTCACTTCTCGTGCCTGGAGCCGGTTTCCTCTTTTCATGAGCCTCTTGACCTGCAGATCCCTCTCCTCGGCAGACAGACCCCAAAGCCCCGCGGCTGGATCCTTATGCCTCTTCAGATCAAACCGGCGAAACACTTTGAACACAGAGCCTGAACTGTGTGTTTGCATCGAGGCTTTAAGCTCCTTGGCGCTGGCACCCGGGGTTCCTATTTGTTTTCCAACTCCCGAGGACAGCAATGGTGCTCTCTAAGTCAATACAAACAAACCAAGAGAGGCTCGAGGCAGCGCGGCAGAGCTTACCCCAGCGCCGTCCCCGGGACTCTGGCACCGATTTGGGCTGTCAGCTCAGGCCAGCACCCCCAAAATCTCACACACAGAAATCTGGCAGAACAAGGAACTTCCTCAAAAGAAGGGCATCGGTTGCCCCGTCTGTGCTACCCAGACACCCAGCTTTGGAGGGAGGCACTGTGACAGCTGCTGTAAAAGCCCATCAGATTTTCGAAGCCCGCTCTTAGTGATGGATTTTCAAGCCCCCTCTTTCTCCAGGCACTCTCAGGTTGCAGAGTGCGTGGGTGCAGGTGGAGGTGTTGGGGCCTCTCCCTCAATTCATTTCCACAGCTGGGCCTTTGGGTGCCGATGTGCGCACAAGCGGTCTGCAAGCAGACGTTTGAAAAGGCACTGAGAAAGGGTGGACCCGCCGGGCACAAGGAGGGAGACCTCTCTGAGCCTGCGTTCATCTTTCAGGCAACTCTATCCCGTGGCATCCGACCGTTCTGTAGGCTCAGTTAAGCATTAGTACAGCAGGGCTGTGCACACTGTGCGACGGCTTTGCGGAAGCGGAGTTGTGAAACGGATGCCTTCTGTAGCCGCCGTGACCTTAAAACCCACTGCTCAGTCACCCAGCAGAAAAAAATCGGGAGAATTCCTTCCGAACAGCCGAGTGCTGGTGCCCTTCGGGAGCTGGCTTTTCCTCTTTGGCTAGCCAGAGCTTCCGCCAGCCAGGACTGTCTCACCGCACTGTGTCAGCTGAGATTCAGGAATTTGTCTGAGCTATATCTGATACCTAAAACTGTATTTTTCACAGCCCGACAGAGTTTTAAACTCCTCTCCATCAGCTATGGGCAGTAGCCTTCAGAGAGGAGCAGTGGCTGTAATTGATTCATCAAGACTCCTGTTAATTTGTTTTTGCTCAATTGTTGCAATATATTTGATTCCCGATTATTATGCTCTGGAGTCAAGCTTCCTTTAGGTAATTTACAGTATAGCCTACATATGTGTAAAAAATACACCACCATGGTGTTTTTAATTAAAATGCATACGATAATACCAAAAGGAGAGAGGGGGAGGAAGGGAGGGAACCCAGATTAAGTTTTTAATTGTTTTAATAGTGAGATTTGTTTCAGTGAGAACAGGGCACACCGGTTTCCTTGGAAACATTGGCGATGTATTAGCTGTATAAAATCTAGCATAAAAGATTTGCAAAAGTGAAGCCTTTAGGTTTTAACTGATATTATAACTCTTTTCATTTGGAAAATCGGATTCACACGTGGCCCCTGGAGTCCCCAAAAGGTGTCTTTTTTGTGTTTTCTCTTAAGCCTTAGAATTAGTAATTTCACAGATTATCAGAATCATTGGAAATCTAAAACTGCAATAACAACAACAAAAAAAGCCCTTCAACAATTCAGTATCCCTGATTCATACGATTTAATTGGATGTGCCTCTAAGTTCTCTTTGTGCCAAGCAGTGCCAGGCTCAGGCAAGACTCCACGTGATTGGAGAAAGAAGTGCAAAAATTTGGCTTTTAAACGTTCCAGTAAAACTAGAGATTATTGGTAACGGAGCAGTAGGTGATGTTTTACATCCATCCCATGTTCAGTTATTTTATTGTACACAACAGCGATACCTGGATATACAATACACAACGCACTCTAGCCAGCTTCAAGTTCAGAGAATCGCTGTAGCTGCTGCTAACGATCTGGCCTCACACATGGTCTTCGATGCCTCTATTTTTCCTGGCGTATGTGTTAGGAAAGAGAGTAACCCCCGGAGAGCCTCATCCCCAGAGACAGCGTGTCGGGTTTGGGGCTACAACACCCCAAGGCACCACAGGAGGTCAAATGCGCATTTTAAGGTTGCTCTCATCAGAAGTTAAAACATTCTCTTTTCATGCTTTTTGAAAATCGGGCTCCCAAATTACCAATTTTCTCTCTTTCATGTTAGAAAATAAAGCCTTGTGAGGGAGGATTCAGCTCTCTGCAGCCGAGTGGGATTGAAACAACCAATTTTAATATCTGTGATTCACCTCTGAGCCCAAACTGTGATGATATAGTGCATCTGGGGATCAAATACTGCGGAAACTCTCTCTTTTAAACAAAAGGGGGGAAAAAAAGACTGCAGATAAAGTACCAGATGTAGGATTTTGGACTATCAGAGAAGAGAATGGATGGCTTGGTTTTAGCACGTAAGACTAATCACTCAGTTGAAATCATTTCAGCAGCTGAGTAAATAGACTTACGGAAAAGGCATTTATGGGCGCATTTGTGTTCCAGGATCCTCCCTCTCTCCTAGTCCTCCTGTTTGTTTGTTTTTCTGTCTCTTTGGTGTCGAAGCTCCCCAGTTAACAGGTTTATTAGGTAGCGACGACGACGACGTCAAAGGCGCGGCCCGGCGATCCCCGCGGCCCCTGGCCCGCACCGCGGCCGCGCGCGGGCCGAGCGAAGGGGAGCGCGAGTTCGACAGCCCGTCGGCGAACAATGGGCCCCTCTGCGGCGGCGGGGCCGTTCAGCTGCGCGCCTGGCTCGCCGCCACCCCGCGCCGTGACCGCTCGAGCACACGCTCGGCCTGTACCGCACGCGCGCACCCGTCTCCTCCCGCTCCGCTGTGAGGCCCGTGGGCAGCCCCCAGCTCCCTGCCCACGGGCTTCTCCCAGCAAGGCAGCCACGGGGCCCGTCCCAGGCGGTGTTTTCCAAGGTGTCACGGAGAGGCACTCCGAGGGTATAACATAACCGAGGCCTGGAGGAAAAGCGAGTTCAAGGGCACCGTCCTGGCCGCGCAGCAGCCTCTGCCAGCCGGGTGCAGGCAGCGTCCCGGCCGTCTGCCCTTCCCACGGCCGGGCACGGCGGCTCTGCCCGGCCCACGGTCACCCCCTCGGGAGTTCCCCGAGAGACGCCGCTGTGCGGTAGCGCCTAACTGCGTGCTGGGGACGCGTAAGCCGGCTTCGCGAACCCGTGCGGGAAGCGCTGCAAGCGCCGGGGGTGCAGGGACGGGCACCCCACGCAGAACTCGCGCCCTTCTCCCCAGCCCTGCAGCTCCTGGCCGTTCCGACGGCCCCCGTGTGGCCCGGACCCGGACCCGAGCACCCCGGCCGGGGCCCCGGGGTCGGGCCCGCCGCTCCCTCTGGGGGGCGGCGGGGGTGCGGGGCGCGGGCGCGCGCGCGCCGCCCCCGGCCCTGGCTCTTTAAGGCGGCGGCGCGGGAAGGCGCGAGCTGCGCCTTTGTCACGGCACCGGGTCACCGCGCGGTCACGGCCCCGCCCCACGTGGATTAGAGCCCGCATGGCCCGGCGAGCCCCGCCCTCCCTCCGCTGACTGGCTGCCTTGCGCCCCGGCGGCCGGGTCGCCCCGCTTCTGATTGGCTGAGCGCGCGCGTCATTTACATGCGGTGGGCGGGGGAACGCCTGCCCGTGACACCGGCCGCCGTCTGGGGCCGCCCCCGCGGCGTCGCGGCGGGAGTTAAAGGGGCAGAGCCCCGCCGGGCCGGGCCGGTTCTTCGATGGGAGCCCCGAGGGGGCATTGCTGGGGAGAGGCCCTGCGCCCGGTCCCGGCCCGCGGGGGTTCGCCGTGCCCCGGCCCCCCCCCCCCCCCCCCGTGGCGGGCCCGGCTGGGCGGCGTGAAGGCGTTCGGCTGGGCGTGAGGCGCAGGGCCAGGGCGGGGGTGTCGCAGCGGGGGGGGCTCAAACCGGCGCCCGTGCGATGAACCCCTCGTGGGCACCCCACGGCCCACCCGGGTGGAGCGGGGAGGAGGTGCGAGGGCTCGCCCTTGAGCTGGGCGCCGAATGGCGTTTCGGGCCAGGGGCGTCTTCGGAGCCTCCATCTCCAGGTCTCCCCTCCGTGTGGCCGCCACGCAGGGGCTCCGTGGGGCGATTCCCGATCGGGTCGGGGCGTCGGGCTGTGGTGGCTGCGGAGCGATCGCAGCGGTCGTGTCTGACGGGGGGCGAAGGGCACGGGCGGCCGAGCGGTACCGGAGCTCTGGGCCGTTCGTGTGCGCCGAGGCAGAAGAACGCAGCACAGGGCCTGGGCTTCTCTCTGATCGAGAACCGAAAGAAACTAAATTGCAGAGCAATTGGGTTTTGGCAGATACGAGTACGTTCACGTGTCCGTATGTATCTAACCACGTATGTGGGTGTGGATGGGCATCGTGTAAGGACAGTTCAATCCGTGAATGGTTTGCAGCTGCTCCACTTCTAAACCACTCTATGGAAGGAGCCCAGCAGCAAAGCCGAGGCGAGTGGTTCAGAGCTGCCTTGCAGAACCACTCAAGTGCTTCCTCGGGTGAGCTCGAAGTCTGTACTTCGGTACGTCAGCTCTTGGTCGAGGAGTTCAGGGTCACCATCGTTTGCTTTCCAAAGCGCCGTTCCTCTTTCCAAAATGCCATCAAGAACAGTCAGGGATTATTTTATGTTTATGAATTGAAAACTCTTTCCTTAGCGCTGTTTTATTTTACATATGCCATCCTGGTTTTCCTAGCACAAGAAAATGAAATGTTTTCAGCTGGGGAGCTGTGAATTCAGAGGGTGATTATTTTTTGTTAGTGAAGTGATATATTTCCTACCAGTGCCTCCAATAAAATGTAAAGGTAGGGTGGAGTCTTTCCAGTGACGTCAGCCAGAGTTATATCAGGCCCCAAATGAGACAGAATGAGTTGGAATAACGTTCTGGTGGCTTCAGTAAAAATTTTCATTACAAACAAATACTCGTTGACTTTTCAGCCCTCCTGGTTGGGAACAAAACCTCCCGAATGGGACCCAACCTGGTGCTGTGCAGAGATGGAAAAAAAAAAAAAAAAAAAAAAGCACTTGGGAGGCAGCCGTGAACTGCCTGGGTTGGTGACAGCAGCTCCTGCCCCGGGGTCCTCGATGCCTCCGTGGGAAGGAAGGAGGGTCCTGGCCTCACTTGCGGGGAAGGGAGGGAGCGGGTGGGCTGAGGAGGGGCTCCCAGTGCCGGGGAGGGAGGGTATTTCGGAGCCTTTTAGGTGGAATATTGTTTGAGGTAGGTTATTGACACTTTAGCGAATGGGATGAAGCCTTGGAAGGAAAATGCTCCTGCCGTTCCAAACAAGGATGAGGGCTTGTCTACCAAAGACTTAATTCACAGTATCGCCTACGCTTTAAATCGTACCCGAGATGTAGCTGTTCTGACTTTCAAAGGCAAACAAGCCCTCAGCTAAAACTGGCGAGCATCCGCGTCCTTGCCCGGCATTGTTCTCCTCTGTCGTGGCAACAACCTTGTTCTAATTGTCGGGGAGAAAACTTGAGTTTCTGGTACCAAACAGTTAAAAAAAATAAACTTAAGAGGTTAGTCACCAGAAAGTGGAAACCATGTCTGGAATTGTTAGAAATAAGGCTTGCTTGAAAATAAATATAGAATTATTCACCATGGTAACTATTGCCCTATTGCGTTAGTGCATATCGATTTAACATTAATCCAAAGACTAATGCTGTGAAATATTTGGTCTCTTTAATGGACAACTGTTTAGTTAACAAAGCTTTGGGGAGTTCTGGAGATTTTTGTTTCGTTTTTTCCTTAGATAGCCTCAGCCACTTTTGGAAGAAAATGATTTGACTCTTAGGGTTACTTACTTCTCACATGGATCTCTCTCTCCAACTACGTTTTATGAATTTACGCTTAGTGCTGCACTGTAACGATTATGCGGCGTCGCTCAAATCTTTTAACTAATGCTCAAGTGTTGCAGTGAGGAATAAAAGGAAAGATTTAAATGTGACTGCACAGGCAAATGCCTGAGTTCTGGCCAGGCAATGAGTGAAATTACATTATAGTCCAAAACTAGCCAGAGCAGACTGATGCGTCCTTGTCGCTCAGTTTGTGCAAGGACCTCAGGTGTTACTGAAGCTCCCGTGTGTCCCTTTCCGTGGCTGAAGAGCCTGAGGCCCAGCGAGCAGCCCCAGCTCACCCTGAAATTTTGTGGCAAAACCGGGAAGCGAAGAGAGGTCTCGCAGTGCCAGGCTCATCCTGGAGCCATCAGAGGTGTCTCTAGGGAGAACGTAAGAAACCAAAAAAAGCTGATCAGTGACAGAGTACAGGAGCCAAAATCAACAAAAGCGTATCCCACCAGCCGAGCAGTACTTGCTGCTGGTACAGAAGAAACTCTGACAAATGGCAGTGGGCTGGAGGGTGGATAGCATTAGTACAAAGAACAGGGTGAAGCATTTAAGTTAGCTGATGTACTTTTAATTTTTACAAGCCCATCTGGGATGACTTTAATTATTTGTTCTTAAATCATGGTGGAAAAATGCTGATTGTTCTTAAAGCCACATGAGTCGTTCAGATGAAATTGGGATGGTGGTAAACAGTGCATTTTTAAACCAGCATCGACTTGCAAACAGTTATTTTTCTTTTTTTTTTTTAAAGAAGGTTAGGAAGATGTGCGAACTTGCAGCAGCCTGCATCTGAAACTGGAGCCTTTATCCACCAAAGCTTTGCAAACTTGTAAAAACTCCCCCTAGAACAAGCTGGCTGATTCACGGGGTGAGGGCGGACGCCTTTGCCCCCCACCAGAACCGGCTTTTCCACAGCTCAGTTGCAACCCGGGCACCGGGACCTCCCAGCCCGGGCTTGCTGAGCCATCAGAGCCGGCCAGGGTCCGTGAGATGCCCCCACCAAGGCTCCTTCTCCCACAGCGCCCATCCCCAGCACGTCCTGCCTGCGAAGAGGCCTCCAGCCGTGCCCCGCCACGTGCCGCCCCGTCCCCCCGTTCCCCGGGCCCGTGGGTGACGCCGTGCCCGGTTGTGGAAGGCAGAAGCCGCGCTCGTTGCGGCAGAGAGCGCGGAGAAGGACTCTGTCACCCACCGCTCAAGTAACTGACCTCCACGGAAGAAGAATACATTACTTAGAGCTGCATTTACTTGCTTACGACCACTTAAGGATGTACCGTGTCTGCGTCTTAAAATACACGAATCCCGAATCAACGACGAGCTACGGCTGCACCCGCGCAGCCGGTGGACTCGGAGGGCTCGGCAG
The DNA here is from genome assembly GCF_947461875.1 of Haliaeetus albicilla. Lineage (NCBI taxonomy): Eukaryota > Metazoa > Chordata > Aves > Accipitriformes > Accipitridae > Haliaeetus > Haliaeetus albicilla. The sequence continues at coordinate 6,848,276 of NC_091484.1, forward strand.
CGGCGGCAGCGCCGGTGCCGGCAGCGGCTGCTCTCTCACCCAACACGAGGAAGCGTGTAGTGTTCGCCTTGACTTATTTATGGCGGTGCTAACGTATTTTAAGTGCAAAGGACTGTTAGTTGCAAGCTGGTGGGCTCAGCTTAGCTTACAGTCACCTTTTCCGGCCAGTCAAGCAAGGTCTGTTGGAAACGGGTCTCTAATATTCAGCTGCCAAGTGTTTTAAAAGGAAAAAAAAGGTATTTCCAGCTAAGTAAAAGTGGGGTGACTGATAAAGCTATCTGACCTGGCATTTGTCTTCAGAGTTTTGACCGTGCATGTGCCTTGCTTTAACTTTTGAGCTGGCCTTTCTGGGGCGCGCGGGCTCCCGCCTGCCCGAGGCCGGTGCCCCCGTCACGGGGGTAACGCCGCTTCACATTTTCACGAAGCATTTCTAGAAATTTGCTTGGCACAAAAGGAACCGAGACTCCAGGGCCAGCCTGAAGGAAGCGGCCAGAAGGCAGGCGAGCGCTACCCCTTCTTCCTGCGTTACCGATGCAGAAACCGAGGCTGGGAACAAAATCCGTAAAAACGGGGTTGGAGATGCTTTATTTCCAGTTCCAGCGTAGATTTTTTTCTTTCAGATAACCGTCCCTCCTCTCCCAGGCCCGCACACTAACCCCCACCTCTGGCACCGCGGCGCTCGGGCCGTAATTCACGTCTGCGCCGCGCTGGGAAGCACAAACTTCTCAAAGCTCGTTTCTATCCGAGCTGCAAGATCCTCTTCCGTGTTTCCTTTGGATTAGTAATTGTTGGGGGTTACCATCTGTCAAGCGGCAAAGAGTAAAAGATTAAACAACCTGGCAATTCCTTGTTCCTTCTCTTCAGGCATTTTCTCAGGACTGGATGGGGCCACAGGAGTAAAGCGCAGGCGCGTATTTAACGCTAGTTTTTAAGCAGCCATGTAGAAATAAATTCCTTTTTTTTTGGGGGGAGGGGGGAATGAAGGTTAAACCTTACCAGCGAGTGCCACCGTGCCTGACCCGACTCCTGACACCATCCATCTCGTCTGATTTCTCCAGCTTTGTAGGAAAGCTTTTTGCAGATTCGGGCCGGTAGCCTGTCTGCTTCTCGGTGCGATCTTCCTGGCAGCATCTCTCGGGAGCGCAGGCCCCAGCTGGGGACTCTTCAGAGACTCCCGAATCCTAAATCAGAGCTATCAGGAATTACGGGAAAATATGCTTTCTTAGAAGATAACACTGAAGCTGTCTTTATCTCCCAGTAACAGGATTCACCAAGTATGATTGCAGCTACTTCGCACCACTACAGTTAAGCTTGTTTCAGCATTTTCATTATAAACCTCTGTTTTCACAGGTTTATTTCCCGGGAAAAAGGAAAATAATTTAATCCCCGTCTTGACTACAACTTGGCACGTTGAGCGCTCGGGGAAGAGACGATGGTTTTCTCCTTTTACCTGTCTAAAAAGTGAAGGGGGTCACTCCATTTTAAAGCGGTCGGTTTGAAACAAAACTGGGAATTTCTCCGTCCCAAACAGTTTCTGACCTTAGCAGAAGCAAGCAGCGCTGTTGGCATCAACACTGGAGCCGAGGGCACAATTCGCACCCAGTTCAGCCGTGGCCCAATCGGCGCTTACGGGTTTTTCCCCCCTCACGTTTCTTTTCCAATCTTTCCCATTTTTTTTTCTTTTTTCTTTGAAATGCTGCATTTGGGAACTGCCAGCTCTGGGGCTCTGGTGCCCGGGGGCCGTGCCGTGGGGGGGGGGGGAGGGGGGCCTGCCCAGTGACTCGGGTGGGCGTTGTGGGCCCGAGCCTGGCTCGCACGTGGTTCTCCCGCAGGGACGCCCAAATCCAGACGCTTTTGGGGCCGATTTGCCCTCAATCGCCGCCAGGTCCCAACCCCCGAGAAATAATAATGATAAAAAAATGAAAAATTAAATGCGAGGGCGATTCGGGTGGGCGAGACCCTCACGCTCCTCCCGGGATAAGCGGCCGCTCTCCCCCCCGCGCGCGGGGAGGGGGGGGGGGCAACCCGGCGTGCGCGAGCCGGCGCGGGGCAGCCCGGGGAGCGCGCGCCCGCCTCCCCCCCCCCTTTCCCCTCCCGCCCGGCGGCGGCGGCGGCGGCGGCGCGGGGGAAAGGGCAGTCCCCGTCTGGCGCTGACGTCACGGGGCCCGCCCGCGGCTGGCGGCGGCGGCGGCGGCGGCGGGCGGGCGGGCGCGCGGCCGCGTCCCCGTGGCCGTGAATGAGCGCGGGGGGCGGGAGCGGAGAGCGGGGAGCGGGGAGCGGGCGGGCCGCGCTCCCACCGCGCTCCCGCCGCGCCGCGTCCGCGCAGCGCCGCGCCGCTCCGCTCCGCCGCGCCCCACAAAAGTGCGGGGTTTAAGCCGCGGCCGGGCCGCAGCCCAGCCGCTTGCCCGGGCCGGAGGGGGCGCGGAGCAGCCGCCTGCGCCGCGTCGAGCTGAGCTGAGCTGAGCTGAGCTGAGCTAAGCCGTGCCGAGCCGAGCCGTACCGAGCCGTGCCGCGCCGCTGCGGGGGGCGCTGCGCCGCGCCGGGCTGGTTTTTTTTTTTTTTTTTATTTCCAATTTTTGATCGCAGCTGCATTTCCCTCCCCCCGCCCCCCCGCGCCGAGGAGGAGCCCCGGCTTTATGTGGTGCTGCCCGGAGAGCGCTCGGCGGCCGTGAAGTTCTTTGTGTCGCCGTCGCCTTCTTTTTTTTTTTTTTTTTTCTTTTTTTTTTTTTTTTAAATGTATAACTTAATGGGTCTGAACAGCACGGCCGTAGCTATTCAGCCCAATGTGTCCTGCACATGCAACTGCAAAAGGTCTTTGTTCCAGAGCATGGAGATCAGTAAGTACTCGTCCTGCTGCTGCCGCGGGGCCGGCCCCGACTTCCCCGGGCGTGAACGCGAGTGGGTGCGAGGGTGCGGGTGGGCACGGCGGCTCCGGAGCTCGGCGGCGCCCCGCGCCCCCGCCGCGGGCAGGGAAGTTTCCGCGGGGGGTTCCCGGCAGCGCCGGGACCCTTCGCTGCGATGCGCTTTCTGGGAGTCCTGATTATTTTTTATCCCCCCCACCCCCCTCCCCCGCCTTCTCCGTGCGAGCTCCGGTCTCTCATCTGTTGCCGTTGGGGTGTCTGGTGCGGGTGTGACACGGCGCGAGTGGGTGCGGGACACGGCGGGACGGGCTGGCGGAGCGGCCCCGGGGCACAGCCTTCCCCCCCCCCGGGGCTGCCTGCGGAGCTCGGCCGCTCCTCTCCCCCCCCCCCCCCCGCCCTCCCCGGCATCGGTGTGTGGAACCCCAGCTCTCCCCCCATCTCGCCTCCATCACCACCCGCATCTCGCCCCTTCCCCCGCGGCTTCAGCCCCCGCTGCCCCGCGTGTCTGTCCCTCCTGCGGGGGCGGGGGGGAGCCCTGGCCCCCGAGCTTCCCCCGGGGGTCTTCATTAGCCCCGGTGTAAATCACCTTCCTCTCGTTACTGGGGGCGGGGGGGGGAGCGCTGCGGTCCGGACACCCGAGTAGGGCTTATATTTGGAACCTGTTCCCCCCCCACGCCTCCAGCCCCTGGGGGCTTTTTGCTATGAGGGGCTGTTTGCCTTTTTTTTTAGTAGTATTTTTCAATCCTCGCAGCGTAGCAGCGAGTACGGTGCCTGACCTAAATATCCACTACTTTTCTGTTTGCTCTTTCCCTCTTGGAAATGAGGCGCGTGGAAGTGAGAGGAAAAAATATTGCTGAGGAAAGAGAAATGGGTTGGTTTCTCTGGCAATTTAAAGCGAATGGTATTTTCTGTATAAAGGGAAGGTTTTCAGGGCTTCCCGGGCTGGGTGGGTTGTCAGGATTGTACCCCCGCTTAACACCTTGTTCTGTGCCGTGGAATCTAAGCCCTGCACAGACTCATGCAAAATGGCCCAAAATGAAAACTTGGGAAAGAGTCTCGATTTTGCATATATTCCTGGCACTGCGATGGAGCGGGCTCGCGCTCGGTGCGTGGAGGGGAAAGTCAGCTGAGCTGTGCCTGTTTCTGCTAGCGCAGGATTTGCCCCGTTACCTCCAGCGGGGTTGCAGAGCAGTATTTTAGAGCCGGCATCTGTCCCTTGGTATTTTGGATGGCTTTTGTCCAGCGTCATCTGCCTTCGCTTTCTCCAGTTTCATCGTTGTTTAATTCAGGTGTCTGAGTCCTGGAGAAGGTCTGTAGGCATTTGTATACCGGGTACTAAAATGCGTTCGTTCTGAATTTTAGCATAAACCATACCCTTTGTACTGTATGCACATTTAATCTTGATTTAATCTCATTCGTGTTCAGACAAAACTAAGCTGGATTTGCCTGATTTTATTAACACTACTGCTACTGAACAGACCATTATTCTTTCCTGACTTTAACAGGCCGGGCTAGATGTGCATACCAATAGCAGTGTATAAATAATGAAGATACAGTTCTTTTTTGTGTCAGCCGGTTGGTGAACATAAACCGTGTCCCACAGAATTGCAAGGATGAGAGACTTTACTTTGTGTCTGATCAAGGCTTATGGTTATGATAAAAGTTGTGAATTAAAATGTGTAATGCCTTTTGAAGAAAAAGCTTCTCTTCCAGTCTAACTCTTGGCGTGAGGTCTTGCTGGAGCAACTCAGGCTTTTAATTTCGTTCCCTGACTTTTTAGAAATAATGTATTTTACAATTTTTTCCCCCGTTTTTTCAGCGTGTGAAAGGCTTGGTAGTAGGCAGGTGCCAGTTACGGATGGGGCGGGTGTGAGAGGCTGTGAGTGAAGTACGGTGGAGGACACCTTGCCTGAATTCGGACGGGTGTCGCGGGAGCCTCGTCCCTGATGCCATCCGGCTCCCGAGGTCCTTCCCCAGCTCGTCCCCTGCCAGCGCTGCGCCCGTCCCCCTGCGTCAGCCGCGCAGCTCTGGGGTCCTGACGCTCGGGCGCCGAGTTCCCCTTAGCTCCCGGGAGCCGTGGGTCGAGCTCCCTTAATGCTGCTCTTCCTTATTTCGTTTTCAGCTAGGTTTCTTTATCGCCAACACCATTTATTTATTTCCTGCCGATGGCGGGCAGCCTTAGCTCACCTCGGTGCTGCAGGAGGGCTTTGGTTGCACTGCAGGGGCTGTTACCTGATCGCTTCCTCCACCTGGGTTCGGTGGAAAGGATGGAGTCGAGCCTCCCCGAGATGAATTCATTATACAGCTTTTTCCCCTCTCCAGTCGCTTGGTTTTATTTGTCTTTCTAATACGACTTTGAGGGAACCTCAGGGCAGCTACCACCAGATGCCGTTTAATTTTCTAGCCAAAAGTTGCCACGCAGGAATGCTTCGGGAAAGTGGCATAACTGTAAACTCTTGTAATTTAACCCTCTAATTAAGTTAACTGCACAACTGATCCCCAAAAATATTTCTTTGCAGGCTCTATTCCGTACGGCAGGCTGCGGCGCTGCGGTGGAGGAAGCAGCTGGTTTCTGTGCGTGGCGCTCCCAGATTAGGATTAGAAAAGGGCTTTTTGGGGGCGGGGGCGCGGAGTCTCGCCTGCCGCCGCCTGGGCTGTAGTGCCAATATGCCGGGCGGCGTTAAGCAGCCAGACGTCTGCGGCAGTGGTCTCTAATCGCTTCGGCCGGGTGAAGGAGGTCAGGGGTGATTGTCGTGGCGGAAGAGTCTGCAAATAACTAATTATTTGGCGCGGGGAGCGGAGCGAGGCGGCCTGCCTGCCTCCCCGACGGCTTCCCCGCTCGCTCGCCCCGGGTGGCTGGGGTCCTGCCGCCGGCTGGGTCGGTGGGAACCGACCCACGGGGGGGACCTCCCGCCTGTGCCGGGGCCGCTTCGCACCCCGCGGGGACGTCTTACCGAGGGTTACGGGTGCCAAGGCTGGGGGTCCTGCCTCCGCGGGCCCCCGAGCATCCCCGCGAGAGGACGGCTTCAGGTCCCCCTCGGGGCTGGGTGGCCCTCGGCGGAGGCTTTGCTCGTGCAGTCACGTTAGCCGAGGCGTTGGGGAGTTTTAAGAGGGGTCCTCGCTTCTCCCCGAGGAGAGGAGGCCGTTCCCTCGGCCGGTGGAGGGCTGGGGCGAGCGAACCGTGAGAGCGGGTTTCCGTCCAAGCGAGGACTTCTAGGTTTTCACATTCTTTGGTTTAATAACAAACCGAACGCAGATGGCTCAACCAGGGATCACGTCTCCTTTCCACTTCAGACTGCTTTTTTGGCAGATACGTTTCTTTCCTGACGCCGTGTCAACGGCAGTTACGGCTTCTTCCAGGGTAGAGTGGATAATAACCATGTACTTCTTTCTTCCCCCCCCCCCCCCCCCCAAGTTTTCCTCCAGGAGGTAGGGACATGGAGGGAAGCCAGAGCTGCTGCCAGCGTTTCAGCGAGCTGGAGAGTGTTTGCACAGAGTGTGTTCCGTTTGTGGCATCTCAGTTTGACTTCAGCTAAACCGAGGAGTTCCCCGTGTCTGGCTCTGGCCGTGCGTTTGTGAGAAGCGCTGCTTTCCGCCGAGACCAGCGTCCCGAGGTGCGACCCGAGCGGAGCACGGATGGCTTTTGCTTAGGGTGGCCTGAGAACCGTCTGCGTGTGCCCTCGGCCGTCCCCGGGGACCCCGGCGGTCTGCGGTCCCAGCTCCGCGGGTCCCACCTCTCGTGCCCGGGGCAGCAGGGAAAGTCCTGGTTCCCTGAGCCTGAGAGCACAGGGGTCTTAAAATTACGGTTTTATTTTGTGCCCTCAGGCGGTGATTTTAATCTCAGTGTTTTATAATCAGTGTTGAACGGGAGAATGAAAAGACACAGAGGAGGAAATGGAGGAAAAAAAGTCAAACTTTGGTTTTCTCCTCTGGGTGAACACCTGGGTTGCGTTGTGCTGCGCGGCAGGACGGGCACACACGGCACCAGAGGTGATCCTGTGGAATCGGAGGTGATTGTATATAATGCAAAGTGACATGGCTAATTCTTCCTTCTCCATCAGTATCAGGGTATATTCAGAGGAGGATGTTCGACACAGTATGTCCTGTTACCCTCTGCCATGAAGGTGTCCTCTACCCCCTGAATAAGCCTTTGGCTTGCCTTCGTTTTATTTAGTAGTATGTTTTCAGATCCTGATTGTGAGAGGACTGGCACTGAAGGGTGTGTGGGAAACAGCAACCATATTGCTTTCCTTAAAGCCAGGAATTCCCAAGGTAGGGTCTGGGATCACCTCTGAATTTTCAGGATATTGAATGAGCCGAGCTACCGCTGCTTCCTTTGCAGGTGGAGAGAAGAGTACCTACAAATGTATTTTCTTACTTATTTTTATTTGCTGTTGCTCACCAAATATACCAATATTTTTAGATTTCCCCGGCTGAGAGTTGGTGGCTAGATAAATCCAGTTTTAGAATGAGTTTGTAAACCTAAATTATAAATGGATAGACGTGAGGAGACCTTTCCAAGGGAAGTACCAAAATACATGGTGTCACTAATAGACAGTAATTACAATCCAGCTTCTTTCCTGAGTAACTCATTGTACAGTCATGTCTGTTGGTCTTGTTTCAGGTAATAGCAGCTCTCAGGATTTGGTAACCCTAATTAGCTAAAAAAGGTCATTTATTTGCAATGGTGTTTCATGAAAAAACTGACTACCAGTTTGCTTCCTGGAAGGAGATCCCGTGCGTGGTGTGCGGTTTGTCTTATCAGATCCCTCAAGTTCTCTGATACGCAGCGCATCTGTTGTTGGCGTGTTTCATCAAAGTAATAAAGCCTGGCTGGAAAGCTCGCGAGGAGGGAGGCACAAGGGCCACTTTGCTGCAATTAAGTGGAAACTTGGTTCACACCATGAGCACGCTCCCAGACGTCCATAAAGCAAAGGGATCGTTAATGTCGACGGGGATGTTTTATGCAGTGTTCTTCCCGTCTGTGTAGCTAAACTGCCGGGTGATTATTTTATAATTATTTTGGGTAGCAGAAGGTAGGTCACTTGGGCAGATCCCAGGTGAGGAAACACATCAGAGACTTGTTCTGGCTGCACGCAGCGTGGCCAGAGGAGGATTTCGGCACAAGGCTCTCCTCCGCGAGAGCAGGATCTGACCCATCATCTCTGTCTTTCAGAGCTGATTGTGTGGGCTGCTGCATTGCTGCTTCCTTGCTGCACTAAACGTACTAGTGGTCCTGGAGGTCCTTCAGGAGCGGTGCGTGAGCGCAGGGTGTAGTGGAGCGGTGTAACAGCAATACCGGCGTTCAGCACAGTGCCGCGGTGGCAGGAACAGCTACCTGAGCTGTTAGCACTTCGGTGCTTGCAGGGTGAGACCGTGTATGTATACACCTCTGAGAGCTGACAAGTTTTCTACTGTCTGTGTGTGTGCAGGCATAAACACATTTGTGAAAGTTAATTGATTTACTAAGAGAAGAAAGGAGTTCAAAATGAACCGGTTAGTGAAGTAGTGGGTAACCAGAGGAAAGGAGTAGTGGGGTTTGGGCTTTTTGTTTGTTTTTTTTTTTTTTTTTAAAGCAGATAAATTTCAGCTGTAGGAGTTTATCATCCAAATCAGAGGATTTGGGGAGCTATTGAGAGTAAAGAGAGCTTTGATGATTTGGCAAGGAATACAGCTTCTAAGGCAGCACTTTGATCTGCATTTTAAATGCTTCTTTGTAATGACAGTTTCACAATTTCTTTTCTCATTTTAAGTCAGTTTTGCAGAGGTATGTTTTGAGAGAAAATAGTAACAGCACACATTATTCTTATTGGCTTCCGAGCCAGCTAGAACTTGTAGTTCATCCCAGATCTTTTGGCTACTATGGTAAATTTATGATTACACCAAAAAGGAAATTAGTAGAGATGTTAAATATCAAAGCTTTGCAGATCTTTTGAAATACCTGCAGTGTGAAACCTAAACTTGCATTAGCATTTTTGCTGCGGTATGTTGTACGGTATTTATCTAAGCATCCACCTAATATTGGAGGTCCCTGATTTAGCTTTTTTTTTCCTTCTAAAGGACACACTACTGTTTAGCACATGCGTCCTTTTAGTCTTGGGTTGCACGTGAAGGCCTTGATTCTGGTGACTCCAGCTTTCTAAAGACAAGCTGGTGCTGGTGTAGCGGTGCTATTGGGAACCTTTTTCTTCCCCTTCTATCTACAGCACATCCTCAGATAAACTCTCGTTGGAGGGAGAAGGTTGTTGTCGCCTACGTATTCTTATACAAGAGAGCTTGTTGCATTAATTTATGTAGTATGGGTAGAGTAGGAGAGAGGGTAGGAATTGGGAATGTTTATTAAGGTTTTCATTTAAATCTTGCATAGCATCTTTCCTTCTTGTAGCCAGTTTGGAGTAGGGTTTACACCTCTCTTGGGAAATCAGCAGCCTTAAGAGTGAGGACAAATAAGCAAGTTTTCCCAAACTGATTTAGAGCTGTGTGGTAGCTCTTCTGGTGCTGTTTTTGGCCTCTCCTGAGCTGTGACTAAGCCGTACCAGGCTGGCAGCTCTCTGCTTGTGGACCAAGTTCAGCTGGTGTGTAGAAGAGGGCACACGTTTCATTTGCAAGCTAAATTAGCCATGAAGTTGGGTCTTCAGTTACATGTAAAGGGTAGCATCACTGTAAGGCCTTAGACAAATAGCATCGCATATACGTTTAACTTTCATCCTTTTCCTAACTGTCAGTGATTTTGTTCAGTTGGACATTATCCTTGTTATTCTGCATATCTCTCTGGTACAGGATGCTGATTTGGAGCATGTGAGGCTGTGTGGCCCTGAGACTTGTAAATTTAGCCGTCACGCTTAGAGATGATACAGCCAGGGCACTGGTGCGTATTGCAGGCTCAGGTTGGCACCAAGTCCACCGTCACCTTTACATTTTTTTAATTTAATGCTACTTTTTCACTGTGTACAGCAAGATAGCATTGCTAAGGTCGTAATCGATGCAGTATCCCCTTTTTTTCTCCAAGTAGTCAGACTTCCAGTTTCTCATTGATACAAGACTAGGCTTATGCTCCGTCTAGAAGAGGGTGTGTTTTTCTCTGTGTGGTGTAAGTTAGTGTTGTCACAGGCTGTGGCGTTACGTGAAGATACCTTGCACATATTTTGAAACTTGCCTCACAAGTTGTCAGGGTTGGTGGATGTCCACAGTACTTTCAAATGGTTCACACATTTGTGTTCAGTGTATTCAGTCTCGCGCTTATCTTTAATAAAATGCCTCGGACTGGCTAATTTTTCACTTGCAGTATACATTCAAAAAAGTGCATTTAGAAAGGCAAGTGCTTTTGCACATGGCAGTTCTCCGATCCGTTCAGGAGACCCTGCTCGTGCCCGCAGTGCTGAGGAATTATACCTGTGATGGTTTGCTGGCGTGAAGTTTGTGCACTTCAGCAGGTGCAACAGGATTTCCCACATTTGCAAACTTGGCCCAAGCAACCCAGCAAAGCAGAATTTAGCCTTGGAGAATGAAAGCTGATTAACCCCCAGGCTTGGAGCATACCAAGAATGAAAAGACGTACTTGCACAAAAATCAATACTACTTTTCAAGAATATATGCAGGACGTGGTTTGGGGATTTTTTTCCATCTCTTCATTCTGTCCAGTATGTTAAGTAGCTGGTTTGTTACTCTAACCCCCTACAAATGATTGTCAGTAATAATTCTGTAAAACTATGAATCAACTCTGCATGACTTTGTGCAAATAGACTGAGTAATTTCTTTGTTCTTTTCTTCTTACTTTGTAATTGGAGTCTGTAAAAGCCCAAAGGTTTGGTCTTGTGGAAAGCATGATTCATTTATTGGTGTCTGTGCCGACTAGTTATCTTTCAGTAATTCCAGAGTGCTGCTACAAGCCAAGAGTGATTCATACATGGCTAAGTGCACAAACAAATGGGGTCATGGCCATCTGCAGAAACTTTTCTAATCTATTTATGGTATCGGAGAAAGAAGTGGGTGTATTAAGGATGATGGAATAGGTGTCAATTACATTAGTGAATATAACCGGTTAAGTAACACTAACCATTACTCAAAACCACATCTGCTCATTGCTAAAGATCACGACAGTAGGTCCTATTTAAATGTTAACATAGGTCTGATAGGAGAGTTGGGTTGAGTGTCTAGCTTGCCTCCTGAGGAGTTCACCATCGTAACTGCGACGGTGGTTTCTTCTACCTTCCTTGAGATTGAGACGTGAACTTGCACTATGAGTATTTGTAGTAGCAAAGTCTGGCTGTTGCAGACCTCGGTCATTATATGCTTTACATGCAGAATTTGGCCTAATGCTTAATTAACTTGCCGTTGATGATCAGTGGTAGGGTTTTTCGTTTGCACGCCAGGCAGAACGGCTGTGCAACTTCTTAGTAGAGTCAGCGGTGGTCAGGCAAGTCGGTTTTCAATCCAAATGCATCTTTGGTGCTTTAAAATCTCAGAGGGAAGACAACCTGCATCTTACAAGTAGCTTTCCTCTGCTTCTGTCCCATTTCACTCATTGTGAGAATTATTAATTTTCCCGTTCATAACTCTGATAACAAAACAGCCCTGTCGGAATTGCTTTGTTTGGATTTTAGTCTTTTACTTTGGGGGAGGCACTTTGCTCCTGCCTTGCTCGCGAGTGGAGGAGCTGGGCCCCAGGGCTGGCACTTGGGTGCCTGAGTTGATCCTGAGAAGGAGTTTGAGCCTCCTTCAGAAAAGAGCAGGGGCAAGAAGAGTTCCTGAGGCGTGTGGATGAGGGCGGCTGGCGGGCTCGCTCCGGACCGCGTACTGCCAGTCCCTGCTTACTGTCAGTCTTGCACGCCGCAGCCGGTTTTGCACCTGAGATACGTGTATCCAACAAGATCTTGCCCTTGCGGAGCACGCGGTGGTCTCCCAGTGCTTTAGAAACATCCCACGTCCGCAGGATGGACGAGCGTCACTCCGGAGGCACAGGTGGACCAGCGCCGTGAGGTTTGGACGCGACTGTAGCCCCGTCTGCCCGAGCCCTGGGAGATTCGTGTGGTCACTGCTGGCTTGTCTTTGATTTCAAAGGACTTGACTGGAGCAGAGAGCTCACGGACTCAAATCTCTGTAAATTGAATTTAAAGCGTCGGTGCTGGCCAAGAAATATGGAGGAATTTGGCAACGTGTCGCTGTTGCCCTCCTGCTGACGTTCTGAGCGCTGCGACCGTTTCCGCTGCACCCTCGCTGGACCTGGTCTCACGGAGGGAGACGGGGCCCTGGCCGACGCACCGAGCACGCTGCGCAGGGGGAAGTGACCCAGACTTTTGCCCAAAGGACTGATGAGCCTCTCCTGATGTCTGAACAGCTTTCTTCTTCTGCCCTTGCTTTATTTAAGTCAACAGATTGTGTAAGCCACATGCTAGATTTACCTGCAGGGCAAGTGGGAAGGAAGCAGTGCCATTTGGACGAATTCCCAAAAGACGTCTAACCGCTGAGCGTTAAGACTAACATTTCCAAGCCCGAGTCCCTACAACCGTCCTCCTGAATCTGCTCACCGCCTGCTCCGTCCGTGTGCGACGCACCCGTGGCTTTGGCTGCCGAGGACGAGTCCCGGGGGAGCTGCCTGCTGCGGCCGCTGCTGGCGGGTCTGCTGCAGGTTGGGCTCTGGGCTGAGCGAGCTTGGACGTTCTCCCCCTTAGCGGTTTCTGTTTAATGTTATGATTAATATTGTTATTTCTTACAAAAACAAAAAATCCCTCCCCAAAGCGAAGCCGAGCCTCCTGCACCCTCCCGTGCTGCGTTTCCCACGGTGCTGAGGGTACTGGCTGGCTGCTAGAGCCGCGGGGCTGAAACCCACGGCTCAGCACCTTAAAGGACCCAGGCTTGGGCTTGTTCTTGGTGCACGCTCCAGACTTGAAACCGGGCTGGATTTTGTGCTCTTTGCACAAGTATCAGTGCAGTGAGACCCGGTTCCTCGAGAGCCGGAGAGTGTCGGTGTCCCCTGGGCTGCAAGGGCTCGCCTCCGCTGAAGGCAGAGGTCTCAGCTGCGTTCCTGGAGGAGCAGGTCCTGCTCTTTCCGTGTTTTTTTTTTTTTTTTCATTCTTTCCACCGTTATTCCGTTATTACCAAGGGTGGTCTCTTGGCTTCAATAACGTAGCATATACAGATTAGGCTCTTTAGCACCACGCTCTGAAAAGTACCTTAGTCTGCTAGGTGCTGCCCTTAGGAGAGTTAAGGAACAGCATGATTTATGGACGCTTGTTTCACGCAATTCGGAGTAAAATTAGCTTGAATTGCAATAATTTCCCATATAATAAACTGAGATCTCACTTTTATTGTTACACTTACATTACTGTAATGGGACTTTGCTTGAATTGGAAGATGCGTTTTCGAGTTCAGTGTCTCCCTCTCCAGCGTGCTCAGACACACACGAGGTGCGTAACACTTAATGATACTGATCACTGGTGTGTAATGCAATGAACATTTTATATTTCTCCAGTGTGACTTATTCATAGCAGTATATACAAATTTCACCTTTTCCAGCTTTTGCTGTGAATGCAGGTGAAGGCTGTCCTGTTGACTGATGTGCCAGAGATCGGCTCAAGAATAAGGAGAGGGGGCAGAGGTCTTTGATGGGGGTCCTGCATGCTCCCAGTGAGGCACAGAGCAAACTATGGGGTTACAAATGTATTCTGTCTTGCTGATAGCTTTTAATCCTCATCATTCTCATGGGTTTTCTTGATAAATACTTTTCAACATCTACTGACTTGCCATCCAGGCCTGAATTGTAAGGAACAATAAACTTAATGGACAGCCTCAATTTAATAGATTCACTGTGAGCTTTTTATTAGTGCAGCTTTTTTTAAAAAAAAAAAAAAAGAAGAAAGATGACTGCATTTATTTAATTTAGGTTTAGAAAGTAGCTCTTTCAAATCTGAGGGAAGCATGCCTGAGTGGGCTCAGCTCAGCTAATTTGGTTGTGCAGCGAGGGAAGGATCTGTCCTGCTGTGCAGCCTGCAGAGCGCTGGCTGGTCTTGAGTGGGTTAACAGCCGCGTGCCGATGTTCAGGAATTTCTGTTTTGACTTGACCATGGGGTTTTGCTGCTCTTCAGACCACAAGTGCACTCCAGTCGCAGCAGGTTCATGGATTTTGGAGATGCTTTTCATCCTCTCCTGTTCCTTCTGTTCGCTCGGGAAGGGATCGCGCTGTATCTTGCAGCCATGTGTCTTCCTTGGTTACGCTTCTAGAGATTTGCAGACCCACATTAAGCATCTATTAAATTAAGCAAAATGGCCTTTATAAGGCTACATTTCAAGTGGAAGAAATGCTTTATGTAACGTAGGGGTATGTGAGGGGACCTAAATACAAGCTTAAATTGGCTGTTACAAAAATAGGTATAATTGGTTTTTTGCACAGTGATTTTACAGCTTCTGAGCTTTAACGTCCTGATGAAATCCTGCATCCAGTCCACACACAGCCAAGGAGATGGGAGTTGAGGACCCCGAGTAATGGGACTTGTTCTAGGAACAGCCTTGGCCTCGTTCGCAAATTCGGACATACCTGTCATTTGCTGAGGCTCTGCTTTGTCTGTAAGGTGTCTGGAGCAGTGGGTTCCTCTCGCCTGTGTTTCCCCTTCGGTCTGTCCCTCAGCCACCCAGTGTCAGGGCTGGGCAGGGGAAGGGGCTTCTCCTACTATCCTTGTAACGACTTGCAGGTGAAAAATGCAGAACTCGTGCAGCTGTACCCTCCGAACTGTGCACGTGCCAAGAGCTGCAGCTTTGTTTTCCAGGCTGATCAATGCGGATAATTTAAGTTGTTGGGTAATTTAGTCGCTGGAGGCACTTCTGGGGGCTTGGTGTGAAAGCAACTGCTTTGCTTCTCCCCTTGGAGAAGGCTGGGGACGGTTTCCCTCTGAACTGAGGCTTCCGCAGTAGTGGCCAGGGCCAGGCGATGCTGTGGGGCTGTTACCCAGCCATTCTGGGATGGGGAGCCTGAGGAAGTGGAGGATATCGCCTTTTGACCTTGCATCCTCATATTAATCCAGATAGTCTTTCCTGTTTCTATATTTAAAGCCTTTCCGTTCTTCTGTCTGGAGAGACAGTGTTGGCTCTCTTGGGTAAAGACTGACCCATCCTCTTTTGGAAAGCTGGTCCCCAAGTAGCTTTTCTCCATAGAAAACAAGGCTCCTCTGAATCTTGTTGGCAGGAATTGGGAGAGTAATTTTTTTATGTGGTATATCTTCAACCAGTTAGGACTTAGAGCTGGTTTTCTTTCTAGCTTACTAAAGGTCTTACAAGGATGAAAAAACTCTGTTGCTTTCCTAAGAGTGTCTTAGGCAACACATGGGAGGAAAGCCTGGCGCTGTGAGACAGGGCGGAAAAAGCTGAAATAGGATTTGCTGCTGCTTTGAAACGATCCCTTTTTAATTGTCCAAACCACGTTTCAAAGAAAATCTCCACTCTTCTCTATCTTCTTCCAGCATTATAATTCTATATAATCAGTTTTCTTTCTCAAAAAGAATAGGGTGTGATTTTTTTTTTTAATTTTTTTTTCTTCCAGAAGGAGGACGGGATAAATTCCAGATGTTGCTGGGATACACTTTCTGCCTCTGTTTAATGTTTAGTGGCTTTCAGTAAATAGACTGCAAGAGGTGGGGCTGATGTTTTTATTCCAGGACGAATCATCTACAATAAATCCCATCTGCCGACGGGGGAGCATCTCTCGGGTGTGACTTGGTGCAGTTAGGAGCTGAGCCTGGCTTTCCTGCCTTGCAGAAAGGCAGCGAAGGCTGAGGCCGGCCCGAGTGCTCCTTTGGGGTCTTTGCCCTTGGTCCTTTGGGGTATTTGCTCTCCTCTTCCCACCTCGCTCCTGAGCTCCAGCTCTGTGAGTGAGAAAGGCCGTGCGAGGGTCCGGTCCCCTGCCCATGGAGAGCCTGGCGTGGGAATGGGCAATTCTGCTCTAAACTGACTCGCTGCTTTTTTGGGAGCAGCTCCAATGTGCAGGCAGCCCTGGGTGGTCCTGCGTGCCATCCTGTGCGGGATGCCCGGTTTAGCAGGACTCTTCTGGCCGTGCTACCAGCAAGCCAGGCTTTTTTGGTGCTGGTGTTGCAGCCCGGCAAAGAGCATTCGTGTGTCCTGCACCACAGTGCGAAGCCAGGTCCAGGAGCTGGGCTCTGGGAACGGGCAGTCCTCTTCCCTCCTCCCACAGCAAAGACTTGTCTTTTCAGTGCACGCAATGCTTTTACCTGCTTTTGGAGCCTTCTTGCAGACTAAACCAAAAATCATTTCCCGGCATGTGTTGCACACAGGCGTCATGGGACAAACGCTGCAGCTCCATTCCCTGTTTCATGTTTTCACCTGTTTAGACTAAGTACATCTTTGTTTTGTTGGCAGCCTATTTGGTTGCACAAACAGTGTAAGACAAAACCACTAGCAGGTGTTGGTCCAGCCAGTATAATTACTGGTTCCTTGCTGCTGCTGCTGGTAGGCAGACAGCGTGAGCCACCCTTCACATGGAGTCGTCTGGCAGGACTGTGGCTGCCGAAGGGCTCCGGGCACCGATCCACAGGGAATATGCGCCGACTGCTCAGCCACTCCTCCATCTCTTTCCCTGCTGCCGACTGCATGAAAAAAAATAGTTGTGCACATATGGAGGAAGGGAGGGGAGCCGAGGGTGGCTCTGGTCAAGTTTAAAGCACTGACTTTAAGCGCAAATCCTCATTTTAAAAAGTTGGCAAAATGGGTGGCTAAACCGAAAGGCCAAACGTGAGCGCGTTGAGAGTGGGGCGAGCTCGGAGAGAGGTGAGGAGCAGCGTCCTAAAATCCCGCTACGCTTGGGGAAATTTAACCGGAGAACAACCGATCCTGACCCAGCCAGCCGCAGGCGCGGAGGCTCTGCTTCCCAACCTCTAACTTTCCTTTGGACTCCCGCAACTTTCGGGCCTCCCGAGCCCTTTTGGCCTCCGCTTTGTTTCAGCCTCTGCTTTTCTATCGGCCTCCCACCCGTTTTCGATCTCTGCTTTTTCTCAGCCTGTGCTTTTCCTTTAGTTTCCCACCTCTTCTCCGCCTCCCACCACTTTTGGGCCTCCCACCCATTAGGGCCTTCACTTTTCCACAGCCTCTACTTTCTGTTTCGGCCTCCCACCCCTTTTCGGCCTCCACTTCTCAGCCTCTACTTTCCTCTTTTGGGCCTCCCACCCATTCTCAGCCTCTACTTTTCCTTCAGCCTCCCACCCCTTTTTTGTTTCCCACCACTTCTGTGCCTCCCACGCATTTTCGGTCTCAGCTTATTCTCAGGCTCAACTTTTTCCTTTGGCCTCCCACCTCTACTTGGCCTCCACTTTTTCTCAGCCTCTACTTTTCCCTCAGCCTCCTGCCCCTCTTTTTTTCTCAACCTCTACTCTTTTGGCTCTTCACTCCTTTTCAGCCTTCGACCCCTTTTTTGGGCTCTGTGCATCGGGCTGGCTGCAGAGGAGGAGGAAGAGGTCACAGCTTGTTGCCACCGTTGGCGTTCGGCTCAGCAGAATTAATTCCTTTCTTTTCTTTCCCGTCGCGATCAACGTCGGTGCCACTTCCAGCGGGGCGGCGGCGGCACCGGCGGAGGCTGCAGGTGCCGCCGCACGTTTGCACGGTCGCTTTTGAATGCCTCCCGCGCGCGAAGCATTGATTTGCCGTACGCCTGAACTCGTTCCTCTAAATCAGCCTGACTTAAAATCGGTGAGCTGACCCTGAGCCTGCGGATCCCAAGTTATTTAGCTGCTGCAGTAATTTACAGCGACGCTCTGACCCTTCGTCTTTTCTTGGGGTGAAGAAGCTGCTTTATCTCTGTCCTCTCAGGTGCACGGAAAATAACTTTTTAAAGCTTTGTTTGGGAGGAATGATGGGTTAATATAACCCCTCGAAGCTCGCAGCCCGCTCTCCTGCGCTCGTACCTGCAGCTGCAGCGGCGTGGGAGCACCCGAGGTGCAGCAGCCTCCGCGTGGTGGGTCCGGCGGCTGGGAGCCCCCCTGCTCTGGGGTTAAAGGCTACTTTTATAGGCCAGTTAAAGGCCTGATCCTTTGCATCAGACTGTGGCAGGTACTAATTAGTACTAATGAACCATTATCGGTGACACAGTCCTTACGGGCTTCATGAAAAAGTCCCGCAGGCAGTTTTTCTCTGGTGAAATCCCAGCCTGCGGTGGCTCGCAGCTCCTCAGGCGTTGAGGTTGTGCTGGTGGGGTCGGGGGCGGGGGGGGGAATCTGCGTCCCGTCACCCCATCGGTTTCGTGGATGGTAATGCACTGCTGACTGACGGGCGAGAGAGAAGTCATGAGTTGTCTTTTACTCCAGACTTTTTGCTGCTTTGCTCCTCACTTGAAAATACATCTGCTGGGCATTGCATCTGGGGTTTCGTGTAAGATTTCGCTGTGGGTCTTCAGCACCTCACAGCCTCTGCCCCCTCACTGGGGACGGGGTGTCAGGAAACCCTGAGCCTTCACCAAGGCTCAGCAGCGCCTGGGGCTCAGCTACGTGCGTTTGCAGAGAAGACAGCAACACGACAAATAGCCCACCGGCACCTTGAAGCGCAAAGTGCTGCCCGGGGCCACGGACGGGCAGTTTGGCACCGTTGGATGTGGGGGGGGGAAGGTCTCTGGGGTGGGCTGAGTGATCCCAAAAACTTAGCAAACCTTCGTAAGGCTTCGGCATGTCATCGGGCAAGTTGGCCGCGAGTGCTGGAGGAGAGCGGTCCTGGGGAAGCCGGTGCAGTGGCATGGCTGGAGAGGAACGGGACCTCGTGCTGCAACTCCTGGTGTGGGAAAAGCACGCGGGGTTGTCACCGGGAGTGACGAGACCCGGCTTGTAGTGCTTTCGGACCTCCTGGCTACTGGGGAGGTGGTAGGCTTGGGTGCGAATGTCAACCACTGTTGGCTTAGGGGGGAGCTCTTGAAGAGCGAGTCCCCAAGAGGGGACCTGGGGTATGTGTTGTAGCTGGTCGGAGGTGGCTCCCATCACTGACGGATGCTTTCTGTTTTTCTTTCAAATGTCTCCAGGCACTGAATGTTTAGGTCGCACCTTTCCAGGTAAACTGGGTAAGTGAAGTATTTCAAGAGTTGCCAAGATCTAATTATGAAGGCTGATTGCATGATTGCAGCTGCTGTACTATAAACACCCCGGTTACTCGCTTGACAGAACGGGTGGTACGTTGCCTTGCCCTGAGAGCAGCAGGTACCTGCTCTTTGGGGCGCAGAGGGGGATGCAGCGATGTCTTCAGAGGCTGATTGATAAATATTATCCTGAAGCTATTGATAAATAGCTGGCTGCGCTTTGGTAATCCTGGATGGGATTTTTTCTTCTGCTGTTCAATGTAGAAACACCTCCAAAGGCTGAATGTCTCTTTAAGCGCGAGCACTCTTCCATTTGCCGTTACTCTGGCAAACTAATGAGCAGCATTACATCGAGGAAGAAAACTTTCACTGTATTTTGTGAAAGTAGTTTGACAACCTGAATCCTTTTAAGTCACGGCATGTCGGACTTCTGTGGAGCGTGGCAGGAGCTGCCCAAGTTCAGGGCAGGCAAAACCAGGCGTCGGGAGCCCTGTTGAACCAGGCGGCTGGATTTGAGCTGAACCTGTTTGCAGAAGAGCCTTTGCTGGTTTAAAAAGACATTGTTGTAACATTTATGGGTCTGTCTCTCTCAGTTTAGAATTGAGTTTATGAGAGTACCTCAAAATTAAGGCATCTTTGCTCAAATGTGGTCTCCCAAGCCTGCTGGGGAAGAACCGACTAAATAAAGTGTTAACAAGTGGTGAGTAAATGATTTTAATAAATGGCTAATCAATTGTTATAGAGCCTGGGAAGTCAATAGAGCTTATGACCTTGGCTTATAACCACGCTCAGACTTTTAACGTGCTTACAATGCCTACAAATCATTCATTAGGCTTTTATCAAGCACCTATTGGTAAAAGTCATAATCTAAAATAAGACAAAAAAAGCATTATTTCAGTTGCTTTGTTTCGAGCCTGATGACACAATTCGGTTGCACAGCAAAATAGTCCTTGCTTGTGTAAAAAAGCTGTAAGACACCACCGGTCCCAGCAGCAGCGTTATCGTGGTGCAAACATCAGGCAGGGGAACAGCAGGAGCCCGAGGCTGGGAGCAGCCGGTGCATGCAGGGCAGGCACAGCCCCGGTGCTGGGACACTCATGCCAGTCCGTAGGGAAACTGTCCTGCAGCAGTCAATAATTGATTTATATTTACTTTCTATTAATGCCTGAAAAGACAGGTTTCAGCAGATAAGCTGGGTGGCTGGAGGGAGCCCGTGTCACTGCTCTGAGCAGTGTAGCTCGGGGCGTTTTCACTCTAGCAAAAGGTGTTTGCTGTTGCTCGACTGTTGTAAAACTTGCACGTGTTTTCTTGTCCTGTGATTCAGGAAAGTGTGTGAGCAGGGATGCGTTCTAGCTGTGCTGCTCTTCCTGCTTTCCCTGGTCTTCCCTGTCCCATTTTGTGTGTATTGTTTGTGCCTCAGGGAGGCAGGCAAAGATGCAAGTGAAAACATGCGGTTTTCTTAGAATATAAATAACAGAAAATTAAATATAATTTTTTGTTGTTGTTGTAGAGTTGTTCCCTGCAGTCTACAGTTGCTTGGTCCTCTGCCGCGCTCTTGTACTCTTGGAGGGTTTTTAATCTTACTAGATGGATACTACTTGGAGTATGGTGTAGGACACTTCAGCTATCTTGCTGCTAGCTTAATTGTGCGCCCAGTGAGGAGCCGTGTTTGCAGACATGGGTGCATGCCCAGAAAGTCTCCCCGGGCTTCTGAAAGCCGCGGTCTGCCAGCCGTGGCTGCCTCCATCGGATGGCTTTTTGCCTTGCCTTTGTTGTCTGGGTCCTCGTCTGCAGCTACAGCCTGGGCCAGTATTGCCAGACATCGCCACCTCCACCACCCGCGTCCTCCCGGAGCACCCTGGAGCTGCCGGCGGAGCCGTGGATCCTCGGGGAGAGATGCCCGTGCCCATCCCCGTGCCGCCTGGGCTGAAGCCCTGCATGCGGCGCGTCGAAACTCAGACCCTGGGCAGGGAGCACCACCCAAGACTGGCTCAAGGGAGATTTAGCTTTCATTGTTTTTTTGGTTTTTGTTCTTTTTTTCTTGGGGTTTTAAACTGTTCCACCATCTTCCTGGTAACTCCTGGATGCCTTTGGTGCAGATGCAAAACTCTTGAATTTCTGTAGATGACTTGTGGCTCGCCTCTGCCCAGAGCTGTGCATCAGGGCACGGTCAGGCGCTGCCATGCTCCCCGCAGGGAGCAAAAAGGGGTGCTGCAATTTCTGCTGGGTTTTGTGTTGGCTCTCCTGCTTCTCACAGAGGGTGGCCGGGAACGGGTACGGAGGGTGAAGAGGAGATGCCTTCAGCAAGAAGCCACTCATCTGATTTAGGAGGACGTGCAGTCCTTGAACTCTTTAAAATCAAAGGGCGGGGTAGAGGGTTTGTGCAAAACAAAATTCACATGGCAAAATATGTAACTGGGTGAAAATGCATGGTCTACTGATTTCTTGGAGGTTTGAGTGGATTCTGTCTGAGTGGAAACATAGACCACCCCTGTTTCCCAGAAGCTGGGTCACGCTCTGCATTCCCTGCAACACTCCCTTGTGAAAATGCCCATATGCATCGCTCTTTATTTTATTGTCGTGGGTTTGGGCATTTTGTTATATTGGTCTAAATGGGTTTGTTTCCATAGCTGCGTACTGCTGATAAAATCCCAGTGTAGGATCTCTCAGTCTCCCTGTGCATGTGTACCAAAAATAAATCACACACAGTTGTCAGAAGATCAGCTGCTGCCGCGGCAGGTGCCGAGGTGTGAAGAAGTTTGGGCTGGACCTTGCTGAGATTGCAGGTGCGTGGCATCTCGCCCCGGTGCCACCACGCAGCGTCCTGCTGCAGCTCCCAGCTCTGCAGGCGGCGTTGGTGCCTGGGTGGCCCGGGACCACTTGGGGAAGGAGTTTCTGATATTTGGGAAATGGGGTAGGAAGTGGTGGAGGCAGGGGGAGGAGAAACTCCCTGTCCGTCACCTTTTTTCAGGTAGAAAGGTGTGGATGTGGTAGGGTGTGCTGGTGAAGAATTGGCATCAGGTGGCCACTAGGATCACAAAAATCTGCTCTTGCTCTGAATTCAGTGTATTCACTGTCAGCTGTTAGTATTTCACCTCTCATCAGAAGGGGGGGTGGGTGTGGGCTTTTAATGGCTATATTAACTCTCTCAGCTGCTGGCGCTGCTTTTGCTTGGCTTCAGACTGTAACTCCAAAGGTCCAGCCTGGGGGGGTGGCAGGAGGATGGATGGTCCCCCAGAGGTGGCTGCTGGTTGTTCCCAGGGTTGCAGGTCCCATACAGAGCGGTGCCCCTGGGTCAGCGGGTGCTGGTGATGCCCAGGGTGGTGCTGCACCAGTGCCGCTGCTTCTGCGCATGTGAGTCCCTCTGGTTTTGCCGTCTGTACAGCTGGGTTGGAGCCCATCTTCTGGCAGAAACCCCCGTTTCTAGGAGGTAGTTATCTTTCCTCTGGGAAGAGCGAAACGTTTTTTTTTTTTGTTTTGCCAAAAGTTCTGATCTGCAGGTCGGCGCTTTCTGGTGCAGGACCAGCCCCGCTGTGTGCCTGCAGCGGCACGGTCAGGGCATGGCCAAGGGCATGGCTGGGGTGTGGGACCCCCCCCCGGGAAAAATCCTCATCCTGAGGGTGCATGGGAGGTGGCTGGCCTGGAGTGCTTCCCCTCGCTGCCCTGCCAGGGGTGTCCCTAAACCCCTGGCTGCTCTCTCTCCTTTAATGCATCTTTTTAAGTACTGGGTAATAGTGTTTTCTTTCTGGCAGAGATGGAGGAGGGCTTTTAATAGGTCTTTTGTTTTCTCTTCGTGCAGTTCCCTGGCAGTAACCTGCCATTAGCTCTAGCATTTATTTAGGGTATTTGTATTTTTGTAAGTGGGGACCTACAACGCTGAGAAGCCAAGGGGCTTGTCCAGGGTCACGCGAGAAATATGTGGTAGAGCTGGGTCTCGACTTCAGCTTTTTTTGAATGTTGAGCTGACCTTATTCTAGGCTTGGTGGAGAGGGAACACCTTGGTTTGTCTCCTTTTAACTGAGGCAGGCAGGGAAAGCAGAAAATAAAGGCTTCGTGGAAGGAAGCGTATTTTTTTTGCTCTCTCCTGTTGGCGATCTGCACGGGTATGGTTGCCTTGGGGAGTGCGAGGACGGTATGTGTGAAGCGCACGGAGGCGAAGGGAAACCCAGGGCCGGTCAGGCTGGAAATCCGATGAGCTCCTTCATCTCCACGGGGCCCAGCTGTGCCGGGAACGGGGAGCTGCCCCGAAAGCTGCTGCTAAAACCCTGTGCCGGCGAGGAAGGGTGGGCTGCGCGTGGCCTCCCTCCCTCGATAACCTGGTGCGTTTTGGGGGTGATGGCCGTCGGCGGCCGCAGCTGGGGTTTGCATCGCCGCTCCCGTCCCGCAGCGCGTGTGTGCCTGCCTTGTCTGCGGCAGCCCCTGTGTGCCGGCAGCACAATGCTCGCCTTCACTCGCCGTCAGACTGGAGGTCTAGACGCTCTCCCTGCCTTTTGTTATCAGGGTCACAGGTTAGGGAGCGTTCCCAGCTCCTTTTCCCTCCGCTGGTCAGGAATCCTTCTCGGAATCGGGCACTCCGCTTAGGACTGCAGCCGGGACCCCTCCGGAGGGAGTCACCCCGCTACCCAAACACGCTTAGATTTAAAATTATTGTGGCAGCTCCCAAAAAGAAATGTGCTTTTGAAATGCAGTCGGGATCACCCCCACTCCAGTTCTTGCAGGCACAGATGCTCAGCTGACACCAGCTAAATAGAAGCCTTTTAGCCCTTGCCAGTAAGTCTAGAGCAAACTGCCAAAAAGCATGGAGGACCAAGATACAAAACGAAGTCAGGCCTGAGCAAAGTACTTACAAATGAAGGATGGAACTGATGTGCTCTGTCTCTTGATTTTTAGCCCATGAGATGCTTCAGTCCTGGGGTTTTGTTGAAATACAAGGGTGGAATTTTAAAGATTTTCAGCAGATACAAAGCAAGTAAGTCCCCTAGCAACAAAGGAAAGGTTTTTTTTCTCTCTTAATGTAGACTTTTTTGACATGAAGCATTTGTGACACCCCCCCCCCCCCCCCTTTAAATCGAAGATGAGTTTTGCTGAAAGAGATATTTTTAGTGGCTTTTAGACATATTCAGAGATGGGACTTGAACCCTTGATGTGCATCTGCTTGTTCCCCCAGCCCACCCTGGCTGGCTGAGTGCTCCGGCAGCTTCAGCCTTCGCCTGGCCCGGAGGGTGCCTTTGTGGGGCTGCTCAGGACAGCAGCCCCTTGCCTGGGAGGGTGGGAGGTAGCAGGGGTGGAACAGTTGGATAAATAAGTTGGTAGCAAGTTTCTTGCATGGTTTCTTCTTTTTTGTGTGTTTTTGTTTTTGGTTGGTTTTTTTTTTTTCCTTCCTGGCAAGAAGATGTAACAAAAAATTGGCAGGTTCATACTTTTTATTATTGAATTAAAATCTATTAAATAATAACAGTGAGCCAAAACTTGAAATCGCTATTAGGCAGTGCTCTCGGTGAAGTGAAATGCTTCTGGATCTGGCTCGCTTCTGCATTTTGTGTGTATGTGCATGTGTATTATGTGTGAAGAATGAGTGTATGAAGCTCAAATAGAGGTTTTAAATAGAAATAACACTGGCAGCTCTTTCTCCGTGAATCCAAGGCTATTATGTGTCTGGCTCTCGCCAACACGAATTGCAGAGGAAGTTCATGTAAACTCCATGGCTGATTTGACAGCTGCACAGCCGTGGCTGGTTCGAAGCGCGGACGCTGTTGAGCAGAAGCGATGGCGTTTTTCCATGTCTGGTGATTTACCTCTTTGCAGAGGGCGAGGTGGGACCGAGGGAGCCTGTTGCCCACCCCAGTCCTGGCACCTTACGGCAAAACCCACAAGTTACGGTCAGGTCAAGGTTTGAACTCCTTCCCTAAAGCTTTATCGGTGGTCTTGGGTGCATGTCACTGACTTGGTGCTGCCTGGGGACCACGGCGGGGGACACGAGCCGTCCCGTTGGCAATGGTGAAGATGCATCAGCTGGGCAAGGAGTTGGCTGCCCGCTCCTCTCCCAGGACAACTCTGCTCCGTGCAGCCGTGGAGGGGCTGAGCTGCAGCGCCGGGTGGTGTCGGGCCCCTCCAGCACCACGTCTGCAACCCGCGGAGGCAAACCTGCGCTTTTAGCCCCTGTGGAAATCCTGGTGCGGCGCGGGGAGCAAAGTGCACCTGTACGCACCGTGGCAGCGGGAAGGATTTGGGGTTAATTTCTCCGCGAACCCACGGTGCACCGAATGATGCTGCTTGTATGGGGGCTGGGGGGAAATAATGTTAAATTAAACTCTCCGTAAGGGAAGAAAAGCATCCAGCCCCATTCTTTACTGCTCATTTTAGTAATTTCTTCCAGATAACCTACACATCTGTGTCAGTGCAATTAAAGCAGAAATTCTGTCTAATGAACAGTTGTAGCCCTTGGGCTATTGTGGAATGAACAGTGAAGTTGGAAACAGTCTTATTAAAATAATAGTTAAGAAACAAGGGTGGGGAGATGGAGGTGCCAATGAGGTGGTGGTGGGATGCTATAGGGTGAGGAGCAGAGACTGCGGTCAACCCAGTTTTGGACTTTCAGGGGTGACTCCCCACCGTGACCCCCCCCATAGAAACGACTGTATGGTGTGGTTGGACCCGGGGCTAGGCACAGCCCAGCCCTGCTCCCACGTCAGGGGCATCTGGTCATGCCATGTCACAACAAAACAGTCTTTAAATCCAGTCTTGCACTCTGTTAAAAGCGGCTGCCTGTAGGGTAGCTGTGGGTCTGCGGGATGCTTGCTCCATCGTGGGCAGTGTTAGCTGTCCTGTTAAGCCAGATCAGCTGTTTTGCCTATATATTTTTTGGAGATTTTGGTTGTCCAACAGCTGATAAAGCTCAAGAAGGGAGGAGAATGTTTCTTGTGTTAGACAGGATTATATCTGGTTTTGCTTTTTCCAGAAAACTGTCCTTTCTCAGTGAAAAACCATGCTGTGCACACCCACATAGTTTGCTTTAACTTTTCTTTCTCCTGAGGACAGTGACTGTCCAGGCTGAACTGTATCAGTGATGGAGACTGGCCAGTTTATCTCATGTGAGATAGTTTATTCTTTTGCTTTTAAGTAAAGAAATAAAAAATTCCTTTTCGGTGTCAACCCTTGGAGTTATAATAGTGTCTCTGTGCAAGCCATCGTTTTATGTCAGTTGAAACAATTAATACTTGGAGCTGGCTTTTTCAAACTTAATGTGCTCCTCTTTAGAAATGCATGTGCTGCAGAAAGCTAGTGACATCTCAGATTAACAAAATAAAAAAAAAAAAGCAAATGCCATAAGAAAAAAAAAAAAGGCCAAACAAATCCCACTGGAATGATACATTGGAATGATTTTAGTGGGATTTATATCTATGAGCTGTGGGGTTTTTGTGGTTTTTTTCTTTTTGAAATGGTTGTGAACCAGAGTGATTACTTATCATTTTCATTTTAACTCCATCTGACAAATCGTTTTAGATGGAGAAAGCAATACTGCATCTTTAAATGGCTACTCTGTCAGCGCATCTTGCAGGGCTTTAAATGCCCTTTGTTATCGCAGTCTAGACAGGACGCAGGCGGAATATTTGATATGTTATAAGGCAAAGATTTGACAAGGTTGAATTAATTTACTGGCTTATTTAAAACTGAATTTGAAAACATTTTTCCTTACGAGCTTGTCTTTCTCTCCATCCTATTTTTTTTTTTTCCGAAGTTAGTACAGTATGTTTCAACCATTTAGACTGGGAGAGGAGACATTAGCTTACTGCAGCCTGCAGTACTTTAATTGCCCTTTTTATGACTGTCTAGACATCATGCAGATGCATGTTTGTGGTGAGAAGACATTTCTCCCTCTGGTTATACGATAGTCTGAAACCTTTACATTGCCTATCTCCTTACCCCCTCTGTCTTGGAATGCGCTTTACTCCCTCCATCTCCCAAAATCACTTTTTCCCCATTTTATCTTTTTCGAAGGACACTTCAGTCCCCGTTTTTCTGTTCTTTCCGCGTGCTTATTTGCAAGTGGTAATGCTTTCTGGGGGAATAAAGGTATGTGGAGCAAATGGCTCTTGGAGCCTCACCGGCAGGTCACGGCGCAGAAGGCACGGCCGAGGGGTGGCTTCGTGCCGGGTTTGTTTCTGCGCAGCGTCCTGTGGGTACCCGCATCTCTCTGCGAGTATAGCGATACGTATGTACGGCTGTGTTTGTTTGGGTTCCCCTCGCCATAAGAGCACAGCCTTGCGGGCCAGGTTTAAGAATGAAAATATCAGCCAGGTTTGAATGGGTTCGGTTATAGTTATGCAAATGGGATGCATTAATTAACCCCGTTGCTATAGCTACTGCTTTATTGTTAAATGCAGTGAAAAGGGGACAGGCGGTGTCCATGGATAATCCTCTCCTCTCTGCTCTTCCCCCCTTCCCCGTCCTCCCGAAGTCGCCCACCGCCCTGGTGCGAGGGCAGCTGCCGCTCTCCTCCGGGGGGCCGGGGTGCCCTCCTGCCGCCCACCATCCCATCCTCGTCCCCCCCGTCGGGCAGGTGGCCCGAAAAGCCGGGCTAGGAATCACGTCCGTGCCTCTTCCCTCCAACCGCCCCCAAAAACCTCTTGTCGGGGCTGACCTCGAGGGTCGGCTCTCCACCGCTGCCCCGTGTCGTCAGTCTGGGGGCTGCGTGGGGACGGGACGGGGGTGCTGGGGACCGTGGGGACGGGACGGGGGTGCTGGGGACCGTGGGGCGGGCAGGAGGGACGCAGATGTGCCAGGGGATGGGGACTGGGGTGGGGAGGCTCGGCTCATCCCGCCGCGGCCGGGCGAGGGCAGGGCATGGGAGCTCAGCCCCGTTCTCGACTCCGAAAACTCTCTCTGCCGAGCAAACCGGGTTTTACAGGGGAGGACAGCTTCTCTTTTTGCGCCCGCTTAAAAACTCGCGAATGCGAAACGCCGCAACAAAACTCAGACTTTCCAGCATATCTGCTGTAGGAGTTAAAACCTTTCTCGGGCTGTTGCTACAGCTGAGGTGGAAGTAAATTTATTACCTTTAATTTTGTCAGATTTGGGGCGTTCTTACCTCCCCCATTCGCTCCGGGGGGGGGGGTGTGTGTGTATAAATATACTTTTTTTTTCTTTTTTTTTTCACATCTCTGTGTGAGAGTATGCACATGCATTCGCTCCCATCTGGTGCTGTTCAGACCAGTTCAAGAACTGAACCTGAATATTGCAGTGACCAAACGCAATGTGCGCGTCTGGGCATTTGCATGCGTTTTGCGTTTTATTTTTTTTTCCTGCAGCGCATAATTATGTCTGTAACTTAAGATTGTCCTTGTTCCATGGGAGTAGCTCCCCTTGCGAAGGGTCGCTCCTTTCGTAAGCAAAAGCTGCAAAATGATACAGATGATAACGGCGCTTAAGCAGAGGCAGGGAAGGGAGAGGTGTCCTGCTGATCGGCCCTGGACAGGGCTGAGGAAATCCGGTCGCAGTCACAGCCCTGCCGTGACCTGCGTGGCTTTGGCCAACTTGCTCAACCCGTGTTTCGACACCCGTCTGCGAGCCGTGTGCCGGGGCAGCCCCTGCGGCACTGCTGCCTGAGGGCGCGTGTCCCGGTGGCCTGGGGACGGGGGGCACGGCGGGGGGTCCCCGGCACCCATCCCAAATCCCGACGGGCTCCTCAAGGTTGCCCTGGGTCGATAAGCGAGACGGCACGGGGGGAGCCGTGCTGATTCACGCGGGAAAAAATGCCGGAGGAGAAATCCCCCGGCTACAGCTTGTGGTGTTCGGTGGCTTCTCTGCACCTGGGCTCCATCCGTGAGCCGACGGGTGCTGTGCTTGTGGCAGGGAGGCACGGGCTTGTCCCCGTGTCCCTCTCGGGGTGCCCCGGCTCGAGCACTGGTCCCACAGAACTTGCCGGGCATCGTGCCGGGGCTTGGGCGCCGGCGCTGGGGCACCTGAGCCGCAGCTGGGCTCTGGCGGGGCCACGGGCGAGCGTGTTGGGAATCGGCCGACGAACGGTTCTCCCAGGAATAAGTGGAAATAGAAACTTTCTAGAGGGAGGACGTGGGGGAGGGAGGCCCGGTAAAACCGGGTGTATACAGCGTTCAGCCCGGAGAGGCTGTGGTCCATGCCGATGACAGCCACAAGCCTCCGCACCCGCGTGCCGTCACGGCTGGCTGTTTTTCGGCGGGGTGTCCCAGGAAAGCCCGTGCCATCCCACCGCTTCGCGGGCGAGGAAGATGCTTTGCTGCCGCCTTCCTTTCTGCGCGCACGACAAGCGCAGCGTACTGGGTCCTCGTGACCTGCAGAATTAAAGCTGCTTCGTTCCGAGGGGCCTGGTGACTAATGAAACGCGTATTCCTTAGCGTCTCCGCGGCAGCAGGAGGAGGGAGCAGGCTTCGGCACTGCCGGCAGCGGTTGCCGGCACGCGCCGGCCGACGTGGCGCGGGCGGCTGCGGCCGACTGTGAAGCTGCAGGTGCCCCCGTCGGCGCGAGGCGGTTCCGTCGCAGCAGGAGACGGGGCCGAAATGGAGTTGGAATTGGAAACCCAATCCCTGTGATTGCTGTTAGCTTTCTGGAAAGGTGGCGAAGCCCTTCCCTGGATGGAGCACTTGCTCTCCTTGGAGCGTCCGCGACTGGCAATTTGTCTGTCGAAACAGATGTGGGCAGCGAAAAACATCTATTTCTATAACTAGAAACAAATTTGGTAATTGCCTCTTTCAACAGGACTTGCTCAAGCAGGAAATGAAATTCCTAAATGGCAGTTAGCAAAAGTATTTATAGCTAAGTTCATAAATGAGATGTGCTTTCCTTTGTCATGAGTTTCTGCTGGGTGGAAGGAAAAAAAAAAAAAACCTCTATGGTAGCAAGCCACATATTGATCAGGAGTGTTTCCAGGGTATACGAAAATACTTATTTATTAATGTGTTTATTTTTAGTAGCTGTAGAAATACCCCTGACAAACAAAACCCCTTTGGTCTTTCAGGGTCAGCTGGCAGGGTTTGGTCCGGATATTGCGTACTGTTTTTTTCACTCATTTTTTGCTAGATTTTTTTTTTATTCTGCTTCATGCTGTTTATGATTGCAAACCGTAAACTCTTTGTTCCTGTGTCCCTCTCTGGATGCTCCTGTTCGAGGGGGTGGGTGACGCTGCCCTCGCCCCTGCCCCGGGCGTTGTCCAAGCCCGATGCCATCGTGCCGCCTCTCGGGGAGCAGGAGATACTGTGGTTCTTCTCAGCTTGGTGGGGGCCGTGAACCTGCCTCAACGCTTTCTAGTGAGCAGGCAAATTTACCTATCTTTTAAGTGCAAAACCAGAATTACTTTATGCTTTTAATCCAGTTTAGCCGTCCTTACCCTTGGGAGTAACTTCAAAAGCAATGTACTCCTTCCAGTCGTCTCAGTAGGCTGGGATCAGGCTTACTGTGCATAAAATATTTTCTCAAAATCCTGGAAAAGGGGAGGGTGAGAGAAATAGGCACAAAAAGGGAGAGAAGGGGTTGGCGTATGCAAGATTTTAGAGAGTCTGAGTATCCCAGAGAACCTTGTTAGTTCTCATTGCTCTGAGGGAGCTGGTTAACGTCTTTAGTAGTTTCTCTAAACGAGTCTCCAGTTGACAGGTCTCTGCTTGGAGCCAGGAGGTGTCCCAGCTGAAAGAGCTGCTGACCCCAGCTCTCACGTTTGCAATTTCCATGTAAAAGCTGAGCGCTGCCTTGCTGATCCTGCCTTTCTGGTCTGTGAACGCAGGTCCTGCTCCCCACAGCTGCCACTGTGGCCATGCTAGCTCAGGAGGGACACCTTTGGAGAACAGGCACAGTGGTGTGATTGGGACGGTTACTGCGTTTTAAGGACTAAAAAATTTTCTGAGGCCCAACCAGTCTGATGCTTCCGTGGCTATAAGTATGAAATGGGGCCATTTCCTTTAAAACAAACAAAAAAACGGGGTGGGGGTGCAGGATGAGGCCATCATTTGCCAGTGACTCAGAGGATGTGATGCTTGATTACCCGGGGTGACAGATGAAGAATACAAACTATATTAAACACAGTTATGGCCCAAGGATTGACACTACAAACTTGACTTCTTGGGGCCCCATCACCCATTTTCCAGCAGTGTTTTTTTTTTTCTCAAACTGGCTCCTTTTCCGAGTCCCACTTGCTCTCTGCCCTCCTGCCCTGTTCTCAGTCTGCCATCACTAGCTTGCACGGCATTATTTCTGCTTGCTGCATCACAACCGGCCATGTTGAATCTGGAAATGCAATTTAGCTGTTATAACTGTACTGATGATGCATGAAGCAGGACCAAATCCAACAGGCTCTTCCCAGCTGTCCTGCCTGTTGTCACGGGCCTGATCCTGCTCTCTTTGATGACTTGGTGTTGCTGCTGCAGCTCCAGCTTCACGATGCTGCTGCTGAGCGCCAGCAGTGGCAATATCAAGATCATATTCTGTATCTATCTGCAGTACTTCCCGTGCTGCCTTGTAAACAAATGCAGCTGTTGACAGTCTGATGGGCCCTTCATATGTGGTTTTATGGAGGTATTATTTAGAAGATAAATGTAGCTGAGGCTAATACATGAATATTGCAGTAATGACTTCACCTGGTCTGATGGCTTCTAAAATGACCTAACAGACGAGCGGTGGAGGGTGAGTAATCTGCCGTCTGAAGTTCTTTGTTCTTTCATCTCTTCTTCCCTGTCCACGGTCTCCGAGAGAGAGAACATTCTCTCTTTAAGGAGCGGAGCTCGGCATCTGGTGGATGAAATGGCCTCTCTAAACCAGGAGCAGTGTTTGGTGCACCCTCTCTGGCAGCCTTTGGATTCCAGCTGTTGCCTGGAGCTGTTTTGGTTCTTGCTTAAATTAGAGCAGTTCAAATGTAATGTTTAGCATAATGGGCATGTGCCTTTTCCAAGCAGGGCTGGGAAGGATATGCCAGGGCAGAGCCGCTTGCACCAGGCTGCGTTGCTGCTGTGCCAGGGTATTTTCCTCCGCGCCGTACGTATGAAGAGGAGAGGGCAAGGGGCCGTGGTCAGACGTGGTCCCAGCACTGACCCTGCTGCCTCTCCTGTGGGATGCTGCAGCGTCTGAGCCCCTGCAGCTGCTCGCTGAGAAGTTGTGAGTTTATTCCCTACTAAAATCATAGCTCGGAAGGGTGACCAGATTCACATGGCTCTTTTCAAATTCACATTCTTTAGCCTTGAGTAGGAAAAAAATGAGGTCCGCTCTTTGGCTACATTGCTTAACCCACATCCTTTTACAGAGGCTTTGATGAGCATCTGGCATAACGACCACACTTTGGCTGGACTCGATTCTGCTGAGTTTAACCCTCGGGTCCTTCCAGGGAGCCACATGCAGCTCCAAAGGGTGCCCAAATCTTGCTGTAGCATCTATCCCCTGCTCTCCGAAAGCATGCTCGCAGCCAGCAGGCACGAATGCAAGCTCTTGGGGCAGGCAGGGCTCTGAACTGAGCATGAGGACTGGGCAGAACTCGGGCCAGCTCTGTGGACCCTGCTTTGGGCCAGGCCTGCTGTAGGACCAGTTCAGTAATGTCAACTCTGGCCTTTCTGGTTCTCTGCTTGCAAAAGACGGCGTGTCGGTATGTGTAAGGCAAGGCGGTACAGGGTGTTCTCAGCTTTCATTTTCCAAAAGTGATTAGGACTTGTTTTGTGCCCTAATTATTGGGGCATGCAAGGTAGCGGTAGGCTCTCAGCTGTTCGTGGCAAGGACTGTCCTTGTGTGTCTCCTTGCTCTCGATGGTGCCTCTGGGCACTGCTGAAGCTGTGGTGCTCTGAAATGTCAGCGAAGACTGGGGAGAGGAGCGGGTTGGGCTGTCAAGTAGCTGACAGAATGGATAAGGGTGTCTCTCCTCCTCCTCCTCCTCTGCAGCCTGCTGGTGCCCAAGCCCCTGCCCTTGCTGCTGCCTTCAGCCGGAGATGTGGGTGCTGAGAACGGCTGAAAGTCAGACCCATCACTTCTGGTTTAGGGCAGCGTCTCTGCCTGCCCATTGGCAATAAGTTTCGTGCGAAGACGACAGCCCAGGTCTGTTGGAGAAAATGCTGGGTCATATCCTTCTTCTGCCTGTCAAAGCGCCTGGGTGGGTAGGGGAGCAGGCAGGGACCTCTGGACCAGCGGCTGAAAAGGATGCTTGCTATAGGATGCTAATGAAGCAGCCGAGGTTTTGGGTGCTGACAGACACTTACTGATGCTGGAAGAGGGGGACCTCGGTCCGCCCCTATTCCAAGACTTGTTTTGCATTTGCTCTTTGAGGAACTGCACAAGCCTGTTGAGAAGCCTTTAAGGTTACTGGCCTGAAACGTTCTTGGCTGAAATCCTTGAGCATCCCTGCTTGGCATCCCACAAAGCTTGTAAGTGCAGTATTTGGGGAATCACGGACAGGGAGAAAGGATGTGTGGATGCTCTTCAGCTCCAAGTCTCAAATAATTGCCAGTACCAGTCTGATTTGGACTTCCATTTCTCCCCACCACCTTCCTGCACATGCTCAGTCAAAAAGTAGCTGTACCCTTATTTAAGTCTTTCGCATGCTTTTTTTTATGTAACTAGAGTGCTGCCATCAAGGGCTACAAGGAACCTGTTCAAACAGAAGATACCCAAGGGTGGGGGTGGATGAAAAGATGAGAAAATTGGGAGGAGAGGGAACGGCAGTCAGGGCTGTGCACATCTCTGCTGTGTCTTGCTCTGAGTCATGCAGCAAGGGCAGCTCTGTGGGTATCAGAGGTGTTAATGGAAAATCAGGGATGAAAGTGCTCACTGCAGATTTGTGAACACTTTTCATTAATTCATCTGGTTAATTTTGCCGTGTCTGGAAAGACTCTGTGTGTGTGTGTGTGTGAGACCTTCCTCTCCAGGGTGTGAAGCGGGGGTGCGTGGAGGACAGAGCGTTGCAGTCAGTTGAACTTATCCTAAATCCCCAAGGATTACGGAAGAAGCCGGGACATGTGGGGTGACATTACAGTGCCACCATATTTAGCTGACGGTAGGCAGCAATTCATTTATGGATTTCATAAGCTTCGGGACCGGGGGCTGTGCTGGAGGCCGGTACCGCTGCTGCGGGATGGTCCCCACCGAGGTGCCCCACTCCCCGTATTTGCAGGCTTTCGGTCGGAATCTGTTGAATCACGGTGCCGAGTCACCCGCGTGAACCAGGCTCCGTAAATAACCACGGGCGCTCCGTAAATAACCACGGGCGCTCCGCAAAGCGGCCGTGCGCGGCGAGGAGTGGAAAGTGCTGCTTCGTAGTTGGAGCGAGGGCTCTGGGGGCAGAGAGCAAGGTGCTTTTCTCAGCTCTGCCTTCTCTAAGCATCACCTAGCGCTTCGCACGCTGTCAACAGGTATCCTGCTGCCACCCCACGGGAGGCACGCGTTCGCCGCAGGGACAGGATGGGGCCAAGGAGCTCAAGCTGCCTGCAGTTAGAAGTTATCCTTAGCCTGTGTCTTCTGGAGGCTAAAGAGATGCTGCCCAGGTTTGTACAAGACCTGATCGCATCTCTTTGTACTTCAGCAGGAAAGTTGAAGAATCTCAATCTGTTTCTGCCCGTTTTATCGAGGCTTGTTAGGCAGCAGGAGGAATCTCTGTACAAAACTACTCCATTCAGTCTTGGTGTAAAAGTTGTTGCGTGTCAGAGAAAGTGAAGACCAGAGGTGAAGGCACAGTAGGCGGTGAGGTTCCTTGGCTTTTGCATTAGGCACTTACAGGATGTTTCTCTGGGAACATAAATGACATTTAATTAAAAATAGTCTTTATGTACAGTGAAAAATGACCAGTCTGGAAATTTTCATGCAGCTGGGTTGCAGAGTAACACCCCAGCATAGAAAAGGACTCTGTTATCTCAGATTGCAGGTGGAGGGTCTTCAGCAAGATGGTCCTTGCGCTGTGATGGGCTAAAACGCGAGGCTGGGTGAAAGACCCCTCGTGCCCAGCGAGGAGCCTGGCTGCCGGGAGCGAGTACCCATGTGGGCAGTGATGGCACAGTGGTGATTCAGGGGAAAACACTATTTCCACAGTTCTCTGAAACTTCTGAAATAGCAAAATCTGCATTGTTCTCAGCCCCTTTTTAGTCTCCCTGACTCTTACTCACTTCCTTTTGGATTTTTCTGCTACTCAAATTCACGTCAGTTTTTAGATGAGGGGAAACCACTGGAGTTAAGCTTTCATGTTAAACCCACTTTTTTTGCCTTTTCTGTGACTTGTGCTGTTGGAGATCTTGGGGCAATGTTGGAAACTTCCCCATGGTGGTGGGGCTGTGCCCAACACCCCAAAGCCTGATGAAGGCTTTGCCTGCCTGTTACCAGCTCTCCTATCTGTCAGGCACATGGAGCAACTTCAAAACACAGTTTTAGATGTGTTTTTCCCAAAGAACACTAATAAAACGAGCGATAATGGGGCTCTGATGCTGAGGGACCATCATGGGAGCATCCAGAAGCTGAGGTACATATCTCATCCGTCCCGGGTAAAAATTAACTGATGGCTCGTTAAGTTTGAACAGCGAGGCTTGCTTGGGAGGTATCTCATCCTGTCTGGCGTGAAGCAGGGCGTTAGATTGCCTCGCACCAGGCTGATGTCCATCAGAAGATGAAATTAGCAGCAGGAGTTTTTTCTCCACAGCCTTAAGAACTTACTTTTGATAGTTTGTGTGAGCTTGTGATTGGACTCATTGTGCTTGAACTGTCCCAGCAATCTGTTTCAAGTCAGAACTAAGGGGTTTTCAGTGATAAAAATACCCAGAGGAAGTGAAAGTGAACATAGGAGAAGCAAAGTATTCTGCAGGGGATTCTCTGCTTGCTTTAATTTTGTCTCAGCAAAACCGACTTGGGTTTTAGCACGGTGCACCACAACATTTATGATGACTGGCATATTTATTTTTTTTTTTTAAACTTTTTTCTTAGGAATTGTGGCTAGCGCAGCTACATTTGTTCAACTTAGCCATTATCTCCTGAGTAATTTCACTTCTCTTTCTCGTCACTTCTGACATGATATGCAATTCCAGTATATATAGAAATTGTAATTGAAGCTTACAGATAATTGTTTTGACCTGCAGATGTGTATTATACCCAGCTGAAAGCAAAGGTCATCTTGACTGAGACCCTGTCTGAAAGCTGTTCTGTCCACGTGTAAATGATAGCTGGAGTACCCATAATTATTGCAGCAAAATGCAGGTGTATTTGTTTTTTTTTCTCCTCTTTATACTTGCCAGTGCTTTGGAGCGTTGGTCTTCAGCAGTGATACTCTGTGTGGAAGGAAAAGCTTTAATAAAGTTTATAGTAAGCATTTTATGAACTGTAGTATAGCTGTACAAAGTAAGGAAATAATGCATTTAAAGTATATCATAGCCTCACCTCCCCTGCAGCCATTGCGAACTGCGTGTGTGTGCTCCCAGTGTCACCGCTGACTCAAATAGCTCTCCCTCCTTGCAAAAATATTAATGAATTTTAAACCTGTGGGTGCCAAGTATTTTGTTCGTAGGCACTCGAGGAAGCTCCGAGATGCACCTTTCTGCAGGCGCTTCTGTCGAGCCGTCGGCGTGGTCTGCCTCCACGTCGGCACCAGCTGCCAGCCAGCTGCCATTTTCATAAATTTCAGACACTTTAGAGCCTTATCGTCTTGGTGCCCGGGCAGCAGCCTGGTGTGGGCAGCAAGGGCACGTGCTGCCTTCCTCCAAAAAGCCCTCTGAGCAGGAGAGCGGCCACAGCCTATGTGTTGCGGCGTCCGCAGGCTTTGGGAAGCAGCGGAGTCTCCTATCGTTCGTTAATGTAAGGCTATAATCGACTGTGAAACCCTTATTCAAGGCTGCATGTGGCTTAAAGTGGCAAGCAAGTAACGAACTTGAAGCATGGGATGTGACAAGTTATTTTACTTGATCACGAATATCCAGTTTCAGGATTGTGAGAATCTGGGGGAAAAATGCTTAGTTGCAAAACAGTTGCACACGTGCTGACCGACTCCCAAAGCTGCAGTGTCTAGACAGAAAATACAGAAAAGCAGGTTGTGTCACTTGAATGTGATGTCTGAACCTGTTAGTTTGAAATGTATTCTGGAATAAAAATTATGCAAAATTAAATTAGTGTGACCTTACTTTGCATTTGGAGGCTGAATATGCCCATCTTGTAAAGCCTAGTGCATTTATAACACTTCCCTTGGGGAAAATTACAGAGAGAAATGGAATGAGGTCTCTTCTAATTGAAAAGTGACAATGATTAGGAAGCCAAATACAAAATGTGTTGAGTATTTTTTTCTTGTTTTGTTGTGTGTGTGTTTTTAAGAATACCAGTAGAATTATGTGCTTTGCAGTTTGGCTTGTTTTTCGTTCCCCAAAGGCTTTTTATTAGCATAGCAGCTGAATTGCACTTGTATAATAACTTATTAACTCAAAGTTTGGGTTTTTAATGATCTTTCTTCATTAGTTTGACTGAGCTACTTGGATAAAATCTTACCGAGTATATCCAGCTCTCCAGCATGTTGGGTTTTTTTCCCCTTTCAGCAAATGAAGCCCATGAAGACAAGTTAAAACAGAGGGAGAGTTGGCAGAAACTTTGGCGCCTCGAGTGGGTATGAGTCTCTTGAAACTTGAAAAGCACAAGTTGAGTGTGTGGGACTTTTTTTTTGGTTTGGTTTGATTTTTATTTTATTTTTTTCCAAAGGCCAGATCGGGCAACATGAGTGTTCTTGGGATTAAAGCTCATTTCGATGTACCTGATGCGTTTGCTCCTAGGTGCTGTGAGGCTGCGCTGCTCCTCACAGGCTGGGCTTGCGGTAGAGCAAAACTCAGGGCACCGTGTGCCCTCTGCTCTTCCCCGAGCTCCTGCTGGTGCAGAGAGCAGAGGTTCCAGTGGGTTGGGCTGCCTCATGTATACATACAACATTGGGAAGAAATTTTAATTTCAGCAGCACCACCAGAGACGGCAGGTACATTTCTCGTATACGATACTTAAATGTTCGAGCCGTTGTCTGCGTTGCAGGACAAGGGTAGATGTGCTCCGCTGCAGTGATGGAGCTGCTTGCTTCCCTGTGCTAACAAAGGAGGTTGGAGAAGAGCAAGGCCATTGGCATGAAAAGGCCAAAGTCCGAATGGGGGGGAGCTGATCGGGTTTTATCGTTCAGACACATTTCACCAAACCTGTTTACAGAATGTTAATTTGCATCTTAGTTTTCTCCCTCCTCCCGCGAAGTGAGATGCTACAATCACACTTTTGTTGATAACGCTAGTGTGATTGCCATAACGTTAAGCTAGATTCCACATCGAAATAACCCAGTTTAGAGTTTGAAGAGCAAGGCATGATGCATGGCCAAACACTGCCTGGGTCTCCTGTGGTCCCTGGTGGGGTCCTGCCTGTCCAGATGTCCAGCTCCAAGAGAACACATGGGAGGGAGAGATGGCGCAGGAGGAGCATCCCTGCTGGAAAGCAGTGTCCCCTTCGTTCTGGTAATCATACTGTGCCTTACTATTGCTCCTCTTGGCAACTGTTTTGTAATACCCCAAATAGAGGAGTCCCACAGCCAGAATAAGCAACATTCAGGCTGGATGGGGATGGATGAGACACTGGTAAGTTGTCCCAGACCCTGATGGAATTCCCACCCTTTCTTCTGCTTCAGGCTCTGCTCGTTATATATCTGTACGTGTGTACAAGAAGCTTAGCTTAGGTAATTTGTAAATGACACGTCTTGTGTGTGTTCCTTCATAGGAAGGAGTTAGGGCAGCGCTTCCTCATGGCCAAAACTTCACTTGTGTCACCGAAGTTCCATGACCAATTTAGCAAGGTTTGGTTCATTTAAGGGACCTCTCATCCTAGGAAAGGAACTTTCCTTTACAACTACCTTGGTCTTGTTTTTCTTCAGAAATACAACCTCTTTTAACCCAAAAGGAAGTTTTCCATCACTGGCCTCACTTGTATTTTTTTCTTGTGTTTTCTTACTGTGGCCAAAGCACATGCTGCATTTTGAGGCTAAATTGACTCATCTTCCTAAAAACCTTGGTTGCTTTTTGTTTTGGTTGTTTGGTTTTTTTTCTTTTCTGTAATGAATTCCGCAAAAAGTAGGCTCTGCACCCAAGCTGGGTGGCTGCTCTCCAGCCTGTGGGCTCTGCTGCCCGCATCTAGGGGAGGCAGAGGGGCCCTGGGTCAGTGCCCCCTCTGGGGGTCTGGCTCTTTGTGGGTGACCTGGAGAGCACCCAGGGGGGCTGTGGGGCATCCTGTGCCTGGCTGGGGTGCTGGGGCTTCACCTCGCCGGTCGGGTGCTGGAGGTCAGCAGGGATGCTCTCAGTGCCTCTGGGTGCAGCTGGCACTAGGACATGCCTTTGGGCTATGTAGGGACACTCTCCTGCATGGGGGGGGTGACATAGGAAGAGGTGTTGTGCCTTTTTTTTAAAGGTTTTGCATCATCCTCTTTTCCCAGCCCTTTAAGTTCTGGGGTGTTTGCGCGTCTGGTTAATCTGATTTGTGTTTAGAAGAAATGAGGTCCCGTTTCAGCCCGTTCCTGCAGCACAGGGCACCCGTGGCAGCTCTCGGGTCGGGTCACCCGTCATTCCCACGGGCGAGCTGTGCTGCTGCTTTGGGGCTGGATCATAAATCGTTGGAACATGTTTTTTTCCAGGCTCTTCCCTTCACAGTGGCGTTCGGGCACCTTGCTGGGGTTGCTGTGAAAGACGCAGAGCTCCTCTTTCAAGAAGATGCCTTTAGCTAAAAGGCATTTTTAAGGCAAAACTCCTTTGCAATGTTTAGCTTTTAATCCCTCTCTTCCCACGCCATGTGCAATCTTCCGGTGTAGAGGCAGCTGCGTTTTAGGGGTGCTGTAAGTGTATGGGCTCCAAGTCACTCATACATCTAACTTTAAGTGACAGATAAGGCTTCTGCTTTCAAGGCATAATTCTGCTTTTTGAAGGTGGTGGGCAGAGCTGGTTAAGCATTTTGGGCAATGGCAGAAATAGCTGCTGTTTAGCAGAATGAGCTCCAAGGTAACTGGCAGCACTCACCACCTGGACTGTTTTCTTGACATTTATTTGCTTTTACTGGCACTTAAATGCCACCTGCCAGGAGAAAACTTTCCATTAAAAAAAGAAAATTGAATTTGCCTGACTCAGCAGAAGCCACCCCAGCTGGTAGGAGCAGTGTGATGCTGCCCTTCGAGGTGTGATGGGTCTTCCCGTGTATCTACAGATATATGTGCATGTGTGTGTCTGTATAGATAAAATACAGACAGCAGCATCCATGATAGCTTAGGGCGCAGCATTCCAAAACTGGATGTTATAGCTGTCCCCGCTGAGAAGCAAACAAAGTTTAAACCCCCAGAACTATTGAATTTTGCTGGTCTGGCCCCTCCTTTACGATGAGCACTGGAGTTGCTGCTGCCTGGTCCTGGCCATGGTGAGCTCTGGGTGCTGCTGGCACGAGGGGGCTTGGGGGGAGCGACCAAGTGGTTCAGGGATGGTGTCCGCTCTCTGGGTGCCAAATGCATGGAAATAATGACCCCAGTGCTACGTTTGCCTCCAGTACTCAATTTTCCTTAGCCTCAGAGAGGTGTGAGGAATTATTTCCTTAGGAAATTTTAGGAGCTGCTTCTCACCGCCTCCTGCCAAGTGTCTCCGGAGTTAACCGGATGGTCTGTTGTTTGCTTGTTCTTGTTTGTTTGGAGGCTTTTTTGGCAGTTTTCCTTTATGCCAGTTCAAGCCACTCAAGCTGCCGCTGTCAGCTGGCTGAGCCCTGAGCCGAGGGATGTCTGGAGCTCCAGGATGTGGCCCCCACGGGCAGCCGCATCGCGCCCGTCTGGCGTCTCTCTGAAAAGCAGGAGGTCTCCCCGCCTGTGCCCCGTGGCGGATGGGCTGGCGTCGGGGAGAGGGGTCCTGCCAGCCGTGGGCTCCCCGTGCCACTGTCCGACCCCTGTGACAGAGGGGACGCGTACCTGGTGTGAGGGTGTGCTGAGGAAGACTTCGGTCTGGTCCCCCCTAGAGGAAGGAGTGGTGGTGATGGGAGGAGAATTGCAGAAATTTAGCTCGCGTTTAGGTAAATTGTTTCGTTAGGATGAATTACGCTTGTTTGTGGCTCCGTGGCCCCGAGCGAGGCACGCTCGGCGCTGAGATGCTGCTGGTTTTGTACGCGGCGGTGGGGGCATCCAGCACACTGCAGCTGGGAGGACTTTGGGAAGTCCTGTCCACACTGTAGCTTGGAAACACTCTGCTTTGTAGATCATCTTTAAAGATCCCTCCTAGAGGCTCTTCTGTGGCACTGAAAAAGTGAATTAATGAGTATTTTATTAAGTAGCTGGGCTCAAAGCATGCAGAGCCCACATAGGCACGTGAGAGCTTTATGGGGGGAGGATGCGGCAGTGTCATTGGTGTCTCAGCCCCATTAGTTCTTCTTGTGCTCGATTACATGTTGTTTTTTTCTGTTGGCTGAAAGTCTGTCTGTCTCTCTTGCAGCGGAGTTGGAGTTTGTACAGATAATCATAATCGTGGTGGTGATGATGGTGATGGTGGTGGTGATCACGTGTCTGCTGAACCACTACAAACTCTCTGCGCGATCCTTCATCAGCCGGCACAGCCAGGGGCGGCGGAGAGACGAGAACCTCTCATCAGTAAGTCGCACCCTGCTCTTCCACCCCACCTCGTCCTGCGCCGTTTGTCAAATGATGTGACGCTGGGGAAACGTTAGAGCCAAAGGCGTTCGTCTGGGTCGTGTGTGCCCATGTGCCGCTTGGCACTGTGTGAAGAGACGCCCTCCACGCTGGGTCTTGGCATCATCTTCTCTCTCTGTCATGGGGGTGGGTGTCCCCTTTTAGGGGTGTCTCTGGCTCTTTAGGGTGCTGCATGTTGTAATGTATAGACAGCCATAGCCTCTGCCTTTGCCCTGAGCTTTGCAGTTCAGACTTTACATCAGTAAAGTAACTGCAGGAGGCTGTTCGTGGCGTGTCCTCTTCCTGAAACCACCACGCACCCTCAGCTGGTTGGGGTGCATATGACTTGCCTTTAACAGCCCCAAAATATCAAGTCCTCTGGCGGCTCAGTTGGAGAGTCTCAAATGACTATATGAAAACTTAATGCCTGCCTTGAAGAGAATAGGAAATCCTGAAATACCTTCTCTAGTTTTCACCAGTGGTGCTGCCATTGCTGTGGTGGAGGGGTCAGAAAACACTTGTCAGCCAGACAAGCAGAAATCTCTCCAAGGGGGTGCTCGAGAGGTTCCCTGTGTAACCCAGGCTCCCTGCTTCGTAAAAGCCTGAGGAGAAACGTGTTAATTGTACCTCTGATGGGGACTCGAGGCTGAGCCTCTCCAGCCTCGAGGCAGATGTTGGTTTATGCAGTTTCCTCAAGTGCAGTAGCTCAGAGAGACTTAGAAGAACCTATAGAGAAAAGACATCACATTTTTTTGGTGGGTGAGCATGTACTATTCACTGCTGCCTACATGGCTCTGTCTTCAGTGCAGGGGTATCTTGTACCGATTTTTTTTGTTTGTGGTGGTTTTTTTTTAGCATTCACCCTGAAGGATCTTAAAGCTCTTTAAACGATAGGGCTTCCTCAAGGTCACTGCTTCGTGCCCTCTCCTCTGCAGGCTTCCAGGGCAGGCTGAGCACATCGGTGCTGCCTTGCAGTGGTTTGTGTGGGGCCGTGCTCCCTTGTATCACATCCATGCTTGCTGCGGGAAAAAGATCAAATACTGGGATTGCTTGCTTTTTTCTTTTTCTTTGAGAAAGATATCTAACATCTTTTATTAACTAAGTCTTCAGTACAGCGCTGTCGAAAGCTGTCCAGCCAGCAGATGCCCAAGGTGCAGGCTGTCCCTCTGCTCCAGAGCCACTCTTTTTGTCACACATCACACGCAGCGGACAGAGGTCCCTTATATCGGACGCTCTGTGCCGAAGTGAGAAAGACGCCCGTTGGGAAGGAGAGCTGTGCAAACCCCAAGCTCGATTAAAGCACCCTTCGTTTTGTGGGCTGTGGAGCGTGT
Source organism: Haliaeetus albicilla (assembly GCF_947461875.1). Lineage (NCBI taxonomy): Eukaryota > Metazoa > Chordata > Aves > Accipitriformes > Accipitridae > Haliaeetus > Haliaeetus albicilla. The sequence continues at coordinate 6,891,146 of NC_091484.1, forward strand.
CTCCGGCGGTGAGCTCAGCTCGGGGTCGTTTATCGATGCTGTGCAACAAGATCAAAGTGCCGGGAGTGCGTGATCCCCTCTTAAACCAGCTGGTGCAAGGGTGGCGATCGCTGGAGCACCTGCCTGCTTTGGGGATCAGAGCTAAACTCCTTGCACGTATCCCGGCTCCTTCTGGGTTTACAAAAATCTTATGTCTCTTCTTACTATCCCGTGCACCCGCTTCCAACAGTAGCAGAATGTGGGCATCCGAGCACGTGAATTATTAAAAATAGCAGAAAGATTGTTTTCCCACTTTCAGATTTTTTGCTGTTTTATCACATCCAGAATGATTTACTTGAACAATACCAAAATGTTTCATTTTACATTTTCAAAGCAAATATCAGATCAAGCCTTTTTTATTTTAATATACTAATTTCTGTTTTCTTAACTGGCCTGGTTTTTGTTTTCTTTAAAAAGAGGAAAGAAGGCTAACATGGAAAGAGAAGAGAAAATCACATGGAGATTGAACACTTCAGGTTGAATCAAAAATTATTGACTGTTTAAAAAAGAATGCCTTTTTTCCCTTTTTTCTTTTTTTTTTTTTTAATTTTTTTTTTTTTTTTTTAGATTTTACCTGGTCAAAATTTCCAGCCATTTTTTGGCCCAGTCCCCAGACCAAAACAGCTCTGTTATTTATTCAGCCTTCAGACACATCAGTGATTAAATGGCTTTTCAGCCAAGGTTTACCTCCATGCCTCTGCTAGACCTCAGTGAGGGTGCAGAATCTTCAAAACCTTTCTTGGAGCTAAGGAGAGAAATGTGAATGTACCGTTTGGTTTTTGGTTGTTTTTTTTTCCTCCCTCTATAATTCTTCCCTTCTCCCTGCCCCTGTCTGTGCTGCGAGGGCAGTGTTGGTGGAGGGGCAGCCAAGGTTCCCTGTGGTCCGAGCGCTCTCCTGGTGGGACAGAGAAGCCCCTCGTGCGCTAAGCGGGAAGCTCGTTACAGTGGGATCAATCATAATAAAGATCTTAAAGGTAGCTCCTTTCAGATTCAGCCCAGCATGTCTTTTTGTAGAAAACAGCTCCGGTCTAAACGAGCGCTGGAGGCTGGCAGGGCAGAGGCTATGCTGAACTGGATACCGGTTTACGTAATCCATTAAACTTGTGCTGAACTGGTGTTGAGCTTTTTAAATCCCAAACTTCACTTTGCTGTCATGACCGCAGATGGGCACCGGCGCTGCATACACGCTTTTCATCTTTTGAAATATTGAAATAGTTCATCCCATGGTCAGGATGCTGCTAGGTCTGCCCAAGTTGTTCTTTTTTGTTGTTGTAGCTCAAAAATTACAACTGAAGGAGAAATTAATTTCCCTAAAGGTTTTTTCTAATGTGGTTCTCACTAGCAAGGAATTCTTGCATTACATCATGTGTTTCTCCATCACCGTTCTCACTGTACTTAAACTCTGTCTCCTTATAGCAAGTACCTTTATTTTTCCAGAATTAAGAATACTTAAGAAATGCTACTAAAAACTTTTTTGCAATAAGGTGGAGGGACAGTGCCATTCTTAGGAACAGTGATGTCCCACTCCCCCCAAAAAAGTGGTTTAAATGCAATTTCCAAGCATACCTTTGTCCCCCAAAATGGAAAATGTAAGTCCTCCTGAAGGGTCAGAGACTTAATCTGCACTATGCAGTAGTGTCAGAGAATTTTCTCTGTAAAGCTAAAACAAGCGTTTCTATTGAAGTCAAAGATTGATCTCTAAAAAGAAATTAAAAAGTAATTTTACATTCTGCAGTGAGTCCTGGAATACTTGCAGAGGTTTTTACAGCTGTATTGCTCATGAGACAGCAGAATCTCAACTTTCATTTCAGAAAACCATAGCTTTCTAGACTCAGCCATTGTTGAGATGAATTCAAGTCCTTAATATTCCAAAAATCAGAGGCAAGCGAAGAGAGCCCCGAGGACAAGGATTTACAGCGGTGATGCTCCGTCACGGGGCAGCGCGATTTTGCTTGGCTCGGTGGGGCTGTGTAGCCATCGCATGGCCAAAGTGTGAAGGCTAAAAGTATGTTTTCTGTCTCTGCGGCTTTGCCTTCCTCTGACTGCTGATTTCCAGCAATTTTAATCCTGCTATTGAGTTCTTAGGAGTTACCCAGGTGGGGTTCACAGTAGCGTGTGAGGCAGAGGGTCGGTGTTGGTGAGCGCGCTTGTGGTCGGTCAGCCGTGGGCACCTAAGCGTGTCCAGATCAAGCCCTGGAGTCCCAGGAGAAATGGTTAACAACAGCTGCCAAGATCCAACTCCTACAGAAAATGGGTCTCCTGTCTGCTCCTTATCTCTGCAGAGCCCCTTTTAATGTTGTTTCTACTGGTTTGCTACTCTTGCATCCCTGCGTTGCCTGGAGCATCATTCCTTGACCTCACCTGCACAAACAGATGAGTTGAGGTGTGAGCCAGAGCTTTTCTTCTAAACGCCCGAGTGGGATATCGGGTGCAGGCTTTGGGTGGGTGGGTACTTAGGGGTAGGGGACGTTTTTGGTGGAGCGGCTCACGTAAGGGCGTGTACGTGCCGTCCCCATCGCCTGCCGCAGTGGGAAGCCCCAGCTGAGCGCGGTGATGCTCCGCGCGCCGGGAAGCGCCGGGGCTGCGGCCGCCCTCGCGGGAGCCGGCTGACATCACTCCCGGGAAAAGGGGGAAGCAGATGGGATATTGCCATGGCACTGCCCACTGCCAAGTTAAATATAAAACATCTAGCAGAAGGCAGCGGGGTACTCGCTGCTCAGGAAGTCTGCCACGGGGGCATGGCAAAGTAAACAAATTTTTCGGAGTGCTTCCCGCCTCTGCCCACTGCTTCGGCATCCTTCGCGATGAGGTGAAGGGCTGGCAGCGTGTGTGGCAGCGCTGGAAACCCTCCCCATGCCCTTTGGTGCCAGCGCCGTGGCTTAGCAGGGGGTTAGAGGCGAGGATTTGAGCTGTGGCAGATGCAGTTCCTCTTGGGTCTTTTGGCTGCTGGGAGAGTTGGACTGTAGACTATCCCTGCAGGCAAAAAAATACATGTAAAATGGACCAGACTAAACAGTTGATGCCTGTGTAAACAGTTGCATATTGAAGTCTAAAGGTCTGTATAAAACATGGCGTTGCATTGCTCGGGAAGGGCTATGCGGCGCGCAGCTCAGCCAGCGCATTCATTAGCTGTAGCTGGGGAGGGTGCTGGTACTGCAGCACTTAACCTCTGCTCCGAGGAGATGCTCCCTAAAAAACACTGAGAAGTGGGAAGAATCTGGGCTGTCTCATTTCCATATAAATCACTGTTTTCCTTGCACTGGCAACAGGACCGCCTTGAGGTTTATGTGCAGAGCTGAGCTTCAAAAACAGGAACCTGATGGGATTCTCTCCAATCTGATACCACGTGCGATGCCACAAGAGAAAAATATATTCGAAAGTTGGGGAAAATAAAGAAGAAAAAGGGGCAGGGGAGGGAAGGAGGAGGGGGGGATATAATGGGTGGCTGCTTTGGAGATTTTAACGTGGTGCTGGTGCTGCATTTCGGGCAGCTGGATGCGTGTTGCGGGATGCCTGGGTGCTGAGGCTTCTGCCGCAGGGTTTGGGGCTGGCTCTGCCCGGGGGGGGCACCCCCAGTCTGGTCCTCTCTCGGAAGCGCTTCTGGGGGGAGCGGAGCTGCCGTTCAGCCCCTTACTGGGATAGCTGCAAAGGTATGCAGCAACGTTCTCCCTTGCGTGCCGCAGCCTGGTACGAGGCCAGATGTGCTTCACAGCTGGGCAAGGTCCAGGGAGCATCAGACAGGCAAAATCTCTTCTGACTTTATCAGTGAAGGGCTCTGTGGTGCCGCGGTACTCTTGCAGCTTTTTACGGGCTTTCACCGGGCTGCCCGGACCGCCACCACGGTTATCACAGAAACAGGTATTTCATAGTAGGAAAGTTTGTGGTTTGCACATCTGGAGAGCCCTGCTGCGAAGGCTGGGCCTGAGAATGGCCTTTGGATGGGACACCTTAAAGGGAAGGAGGGGAAAAAGAAACACCCTTGGCATTTTTTTTTCTGCTGGTGGTAAATACTTCTGCCTGTACCTGACTTGCTGGTGCTAGAACTGGAGATTCACCTGCAAGAAACTGAGAAGTGCCAGCTGTTCCAGGTTATAATTATGAGCCTTCTGGCTTGTTTTCCTCCAGCCTGCCTGCCAGAGGGATGTTGCTATATGTGAATATTAGCAATATTTAAATATTCTAGTTCTTAAGGCAAAAGTGTCTAGGGTGAACTGTGTACGCTCAGAGTATCACCAGCAAACGGGAAGAACCTTTGTTTGTTTGTTTTGATCATGATTTGTAAACTAATCTCATGGTTTGGGGGAAATTGGCTTGTGGCTTTATCGTGCCTGGGGTTGTTGGCGCCTGGGTTTGGATTGCAGGATCAGGGTGATGCTTGCAGTGTAAGGAAGTCTCTAGACAACAGTTCCTCAGTCTGTTTAAACCGAGGACCACTTATCCTTTTGGAGAAAAAAAATACTCTAGAACCATCCTGCTGCTGCAGGTTTCTATTTTTTTTTTAGCCAAATAAAATTAGGCTTAACGTTTGGTTATTCACTTATCTTTATTTTCCCATGATTTCCTTGATTGTGTGCATCAGAATGTGGGTGTGAGGTTTTTCTTTTTTATTTTTTAAATCTTGTCATTATTTCATGGAGCATTTTCTGATGTCTTGTGAATCACCCACGGCTCGCAAATTGAAAAATACTCCTCTGGCATGTTTGAACCAGGGAGAGAAACATGCTGGGTGGGTGTGGGTGGGAAGGGGGGAGAAGTCTGCAAATGGGAGAGCGTTGTTTGCCGGTGTCGTTCTCATCATTCATTCTGCAAGTCATCTATTAAATATAAATGGAGGTGAAAATGGAGGGAAAATTTTAATCAGAAGTGTTGTTTTCAGTGGTAATATGCTAATACCCTTAGCATATACCTGTACGATACCCGGCATACGTGATAATAGCCGATAGCCCTACTAGAGAATAAACTCGGTTGTCTGCTTAGAAGCAGCTGTGTGCTGCTGCAGCCGGGGCAGGAGCGCGTTGCAGCAGTGGCGTCTCACCTGGGCTCTGGTGCAGGATGAGACCCGGCGCGAGGCGTTGGCAGCAGGAGCTGAACCGCCGCTGGCAGTCGGACTCACTCTGCGCTCTCTTCTTTCCAATGCAGGAGGGAAGCCTGTGGCCTTCGGAAAGCACCGTGTCGGGGAATGGAATAACGGAGGTGAGGGTGACGCGGGTGCGGGTGCCGCTGCCTTTCCCGCTGTCCCGGGCCGCAGTATCTCACGCTTCTCGCCCTCTTTCTCTCTCCAATTTTTTTTTTTTTTATTTTTTTTCCCCCCCTTTCAGCAGCAAATCTACACCCCGAGACCCAGCGACCGCCTAGCAGTGCCATCCTTTCTGCAGAGGGACCGCTTTAACAGATTCCAGCCAACCTACCCCTACATGCAGCACGAGATCGACCTGCCCCCCACCATCTCGCTGTCGGACGGCGAGGAGCCCCCCCCGTACCAGGGACCCTGCACGCTGCAGCTGCGAGACCCCGAGCAGCAAATGGAGCTCAACAGAGAGTCGGTCCGGGCACCCCCCAACAGAACCATCTTTGACAGTGACTTGATAGATAACTCCGTCTACGGGGGGCCGTGCCCCCCCAGCAGTAACTCTGGCATCAGCGCGACCTGCTATGGGAGCAATGGTAGGATGGAGGGACCGCCGCCGACGTACAGCGAGGTGATAGGGCACTACCCCGGGTCGACGTTTTACCAGCACCAGCAGAACAACAACGGGATGCCTTCCATCTTGGAGGGCAGCAGACTCCATCATTCACAAATCAATGGCCTTGAGAGCACAACCGCGTGGAACAAAGAGAAAGAGAAACAAAAAGGGCACCCCTTTTAAAAAAAAAAAAAAAAAAAAAAAAAAGAAAAAAAGGAAAAAAAGCAAGAAAGTAAATGAAACACTCTGCACTTCTCGTTAAAAAGGAGAGAGAGAGAGAGAGTTGAGGAAGATGAGCAAAGAAAAAAAAAAAAAGCCCTTCCCCATCTCTCCATGTATAAATATTTACTTGTTATGTCTGGTCTGAATGCACAAGCCTACCAAGCTTGCAAAAACATTTCTTTATTGAGCTGTGTCTAGACGTTTAAAAAGGAAAAAAAAATCAACTGTAGTCCTTTTTTTTTTTTTTTTGTTTTGTTTTGTTTCTAGTTGAGCTGTGTGTGAATGCTTTTTTTTGTTTGATTATTTCACTTATCTTTAAAGACAAAATATTTGCACAAAAAACATTTTGTTTAAAGATCTGCAATATAAATATATAAATATATATTAAAAATAAGAGAAAGTGTATGTGTAAGGAGCAGGAGTATTTTTGTATTAGAAGAGGCCTATTCAAAAAAAAAGTTGTTTTCTGAACTAGAAGAAAAATGGCAATTTTTTGAGTGCCAACTCAAAAAGTGTGTATTACATTGTAAAAAAACAAAAAACAAAAAAAAATCAAAAGCAGGGGTTTAGAGTTATTTATATAAATGTTGAAATTTTGCACTATTTTTTAATATAAATATGTCAGTGCTTGTGTTGGTCAAAGCCTCTATCATGTCTACCATGAACCTGTTAAGGGATATATGTCGAAGTGAAGAACAAAGTAGCTGGAAGGGGGTGGAAAAACGCTGAAGTGGAGATGCCAGCCCTGGGAGGAGCGGTGAGCGAGACTGCATCTTATGCAAATCCTTAATTTCCAGAGTCCCTGCGCGTGGCCGCCAACAGTCACGGCTTTATACATTCCCTACAAAGCAAGAGGAGTTGGTGTGTGTCTGTGTGTCATCTGGTAGGATTATTGGAGTAAAAAGGTGAAATAAAAAGTCCCTGCTTCTGAGAGTCAGGAATGACTGAAGCAGACAAAAATTACTTGATTTTTTTTTTTTTTTTTTTTGGACAACCTCTAACTTTTTGGAGGGGGGTGGCGGGGATGAGAATAAACTTCTGTGTCTGAAGGAACAAAGTGTTTTTTGGTTTATTTCTTTCAATGTTCAACTGAAGGGCCCTATTTGGAGTTAAAGCAGTGGTAATCGAAGTTAATGTGAGTAGATGGTAACGTACCCACCGGCTGCCTTTCAGCTGGGCTTTAAATATCTCACTGAAAGTACGAGTTGAAAAGTGTGGTGGTAGCGAAAGTCATTTTCATTTTGTATTAACCTCCCAAACCTCCATTTGGGATGAACGGGTGCAGCCGTGGCTCGCAGCCCCCTCATCCCCCGGGCTGCCTCTGGTCATCGCAATTTTTTTACTTTATTATCCTAGCTAAAGAGGCGTCAGATACAGTAGATGGAAATGAGTCTGCTCCTGTGATGTATTAATTAAAGGCTAAAGAAATGCGCTTAATGCTTTAGAAGCAAATCCCCTTTACCTCTTGTGAAGATGTCCTCATCCACAGCAGCATGGTCCCACCTGCCCTCCTACCCACCGGGTGTTGTGCGTCTGTAATTTATCTTGGTTTTGGAAGCATTTTGTCTTACTATGCTGTTGTTTACATTTTTATATCGCGTAGGTGTCTGGTAGGTGTTTTACCCTCACGGTGAATTTGTACGTGACAGAGTAAGCGAGTGAGAAACCTGAGAGCGCACGAGAGAGAAAGCAAAAGGGAAAAAACCTGTTCTCGGTCCCGTCTCCCCAGCCGGGAGAGCATCTCTCTGAGCGCGAGGGAGGGTGGGTAGGGGAAGCACAGAGAGCGAAGATTTTACAAGGGGGTGTGATTTCATTTTCTGCAGGATGCTATCTAGTAGAGTGACATAAATGAAAGATATAAAGGCAATAACTATTGTTTTTAAGCAACTTTTCTATTACTTGAAAAAAAAAAAAAACCATGAGAACAGTTTTGAAGTTCTGACCATTTGAACAATATTTATATATATTTTAAAGAAGATGATGAATAGCTGAACTTGAAGTTTGATCATTATTTTTTGCTTTTTTTATTTTTGCCTAGAAATAGTCCTGTACCTTCTCAATATTTCAAACTGCTTTTCCACAGCTCTTGAAATCTTCATAGCTTTACACTCGTGTAACCTAAATTTTGATGACCTAAAAAAAAAAAAAAAAGCCACAAAAAAAAAAAGTCATGCAAAGGAATAAATCTAGTTTGTCACGAAAGGTACAAAACTGATGAATTTATACGAGTTTTTAAAATGTATCTTTCCTTTATGTAACGTATCTATTTAGTGCCTTATTAAAGAAACAGTAACCCTCCCTTTTTAGAGAGGGGAAGACAAAATCATCGTTAGCATCACAAGTAACCAGCGTCTGGTCTCTTGCTCCTTTGGACCTTGCATTCAATTTTCCAGTCCCTTCTTGCCCGGCAGCTCCGTGTGCCTGGCCACGCCGGCTGCTGCCGCTGCTCTTCTCCGGCTGTTTGTAAGGGAACTTGGAACACGTTTATGCACATTATTCTACCCGGGGAGGTAGGAAACTGTGGTGGATATTGTAAATGAGATACCAACCAAAAGAGAAACCGAAATATAATATCTACTGCCCTCTTGAGCCAAAATGTGTGAATAGTGGGGTTGGGGTTGGGGTGGGGGGTGGTGGGGGGGTTGTTGTTCTGTGATCTGAACTAGTTTGTTTGCTACAAAAAAAACCCTGGTTACCTCAGCAGGTTTTGGGTGGAATATGCATCACACATTTAAAACCGAGCAGCGAATAAGGAGGTGTCGTGGGGACTGGAGGTTGTTAAGTATCGGGGTTGTCCAAACCCCGAAGAGAGGTCAGGGAGGGGGGGTATGGTCTGGAAAGGCACGGAGGGGTAGTGGGAGGGGGGCTAAAACGCAGTGCAGTTAAACCCAGCTCTCCTGCTTTGAAGTCCTCAAAATTTCAACCGATTCTCCGGGTTTTTTCCCTGTTTTTTTTCTCTCTCCCCAGTCCACTCCCCAGTCTGAGCTTTTATTTCTCGAGCATCACCCCAGGCGTCTGCGGCTGAGCGATCAGTTTGTTGAGTTCCTGGGTCCGGTTTCATTTACCTCTTTCTCTAGTTTGGGGAATTTAATGAGCGTGAACCAGCGTGGCTCGCCAACGCTAAATTTCTATCGCAAACGATGCCTTTCAGTCCATGCCGTGCACAAACAAAAACCAACCTGCCACCTTTCCCACTGCTGGTGCAGGTCCCGGGCAGCGGGTGCCACTCGAGTCCACCTCGACAGAGCCAAGTTGTCACCTTTTGTCTTTTCTTCTGTCCATCCCTCTGCTTTGCAGTCCCGAGAACCGTGCATTTCAAGTGCAGATACCAGATCTGGGGCCCAGATCAACTCCAAGTTCTGAATGGGTGTTTAGAAATAACAGTCTGTTCTTTTTTATTATTGTTGTTGTTGTTGTTGTTGTTATTGTTATTATTATTATTACTATTTAATGTTACTTTTTTTTGCCTCGGGGTCCATTTCTTCCCAATTCCCGTGTCCCGTATTGCCACCAAGGCAGAGAATTTGCTTTGCACACCCTTGCTGATGTCTCTACTCGTTTCCTTCTGGCCTTCATGCAGCTCAGGAGAGAACTGTGTTAGAAGCTGGACCGCGGTCCTGCTCCGTAGGAGTCTCTAGCGTCTTGCAGCTGCCAGCAGAGAGATTCAGGCCCCTTAAAAATGATTTATTTTTAAACAAATACAGAAGAAACAAGGCATTGCTAATGCTTAGCAACCTCTTGTCCTAGCCTGCCTTTTTGCTCGAAGTTTTAAGAGTCACGTTAGCTTTAAAAGGGGTTGTTAATCTTGCAGTTTCTTAGCTTGCAGTATGGCAAAGAGCATCCTTGAAGTGCCCCCAAATCTTAATGGCCTGGAACGGGAACGTGGCTTTGTCAATCAGGATGGTGAGGAAGGATGGGTTTCGTTTGGGGCTGACATTGGTAAAACTTGTGTTCCCTTCACAACCCTCAATTGCACCGGTTTGAAGATTCAGTTTTACTAATCTAGTGCGTTGTATCCATAAGTGTTACGAAATTCATTCTATCTGAAGTGGGGCTATAAGGAAATCCAATTGCTTTCTGGAGAATCACCCTTTTGTATGTGTATTGAACTATAAATTGCACTAACTGCTATATTAAAAAATAAAGAAATAAAAGCCCAACATTTTTACTAAGGATCAGGAAAAGACTGAAACCAGATGTGTAGCATTAACAGTGCTAGGCGAGAACAGAATGAATTTTTAATCTCTTCTGTCTCTGTATTGCTCAGAGATTTTCTATGTACAACATAAAGCTACAAAAAACAAAAACGTTTTCCAGAAACCGTGCTTCAAATTTCTGCTGTACTATAGAAGCTCATGAAGGACAGCATTAAAGTCCTAATTTGCCTGCCTTATAGACACATTTCATTGTATTAATATTTTCTTAAACTTCCAGTTGCATTGCTTTGGCTTTGGAGTTTGTTATAGGCAGTCCTGTATCCTGAGTTCTGTTCAAGTTTAAACTTATGTAAACTATTGACAGCACATGCAATGCAGTACTTATCTATATTTTGCTGTTTTAGTATGAATATGTACTCTGATGCCAATTTACAAAAATCTGTTGTAAATGCTTATTGTGTAACAGTAACCGATAGTGGCAATTATATGTCATTCTAAAAGCTGCAATACTTATACAATAAATTTTACAATACTTTGGAAAATTTGCCTTCACCTTTTGCTTTGTTACCCAAAAATCAGAGTTTGCCAACACAATGTAATTTCAAAAGCTCTTCCTATTTTCTTTTCGAATATTGGAAAACTAATATTCTCGGGTTTGGACATTTGTGTGGTTTTCCCCCTTCCTTGTTAAGTAGCCTTCTGAATAACAGGCCAACCTCTGTATTGCCACGACGTGTTTTTTCCCATGAAGCTGTAGCTGTTTCCCGGTGTATTTGCATGCTCGGTCCGTGTGTGCGTGTACAATTCTGTTTTCTTTTGAGTAGATCAGGTGTTGCGGCTTTAATCCCAGAAGAAGCATTCCTGGTTTGCACCAGTATGTCCAACACTTGCGATCCTGCCTTTCAGCCAAGAACATCACTGATGGTCAGAAGGTCTTAACTTGAATAACCGTCAATCAACAAGAACTGTGTAGATTGACTCAAATCCTAAGCACAGATAATTTGTGTGACTTTTTCCTTTCTGAGACTGTGGTCAAATTGCAGTGATCACATTAAAATGATTGAAAACTCAAACATTTGCAGGGAGTTTTCTTTTTGTGTTTTGGAAGGATGTCCTGTAGATTCACCCAGACCTTGGGTTCCTTCTTGGCACTAAGGAGCGTGTAGTAATTAATCCCTGGGCTTCGCCTGAAGGCTGTCAGCTCTGCCTAAGCCCTTGGTCTCCCCAGCCCTTCTCTCTGGCTGATGGCAAACCTCTGTTTAAGGCGGCACCATTTTTGAAAGTGGTCCCTGGCTTTTACAAGCGGCCCCTCCAGGTGATTTGGATAGGCAAGTGGTGGAAACTTGGCTTTAATTTGGGGGAGCCGTGGGCACGAGGAGCTCCTGTGGACTTCAGCGGGACGCCTGGATGCTCTGCACGGCCCGTTACTTGCAACACAGCCCCGAGCTGATGGCCAGTTGGGAAAATATCACTGGTGATGACTGAAAGCAGCTTAATTGCAGCCCAGGAAGGAGAACCCCAAACCCAGCCCTCCAGCTCTGACCCTGGAACTGTGCCACTCGCCTCCCAGTTGCGGTTTATTTTGTGGGCTTCCCGGTGTCCTCTGAGCATTGCTGCTGGAAAGACAACCCGGGGCAATACAGTACTGGAAAGCAGCTGCTCTGGGTTGGAACACTTCAATTTTTTTCCCATGGTAAGCAATCGGCTGCTTTTAACGCCGTGCCCTTGCCTGGCTCGTCGGCGGGGCTCTCCTGGCTTCAGGGAACGCTCTCCAGTAACTGACCACGGGCTCCGATGGGCCAAATACCCGACCGAGTCCAGTTTGGAGCCCTTCTACCTTTAGACCCAAATTACTCAGCATACCCCGGTGTCAGCAGCTGTAACACGGCTGGGGGCATGTTTGGCAGGAGCCTGTCCCTGCCTGCTCTCCAAGCCCCGGCGAGCGGTGGAGCTTCAAGCCCGGTGCCAGCCCCATACCCCGAGGGAGCCAGAGGGTCCCCAAGAGCTGGGGTACCGCTTGGAGGAAGAGTGCGTTGTCGTGCAGGCGAGGTTCATGAGCAGCCCTAGGGGTTAAATTGCTCTCATTGCCGTTTTAGACCGTAGGACGCTGGCCCCAGCAGTCTGGGCTCTGGGATGAAGCGGTGAGTGATGATTTGGGGGTGTAAGTTGGCTTCTGGAGGCATCACAGACCACTTGAGGTGGTGTATCGGAGGTACCAGAGAGTGTGCTGGATGCAGTACTGCTCTGCGCTGCCAGCGTTCGGTGCCTTCCAGTCCATTTACAAACCACCACCTAGCCAGGAAGCCCCTTTTTCCTCTAAATCATGTTTTAAATGAGCAGAACCCTGCTCACTCCATTTTAGCGACTGACCAATTTTCACATGAGTGTTTGGAGCTAAAATTTTTAACCCATTTGCACTCAAGAGTGATGCTTTGTCCTTGTCGTGGTTTAACCCCAGCCAACAACTAAGCACCACGCAGCCGCTCATCCCAGCTGAAACCAGGACAGTCCTGAAGCCAGGCTCTCCAGGGCTGGATTCCTTTTTTCCTTTTGGGACGGTACCTTAGCAGCTCAAGCAGGCTTGCGAGGAGGCCGGTGGCAGCTCCCGGCGGGGCTGTGCTACGGGATAGCTTTTAGGAAGCAGCATCCGCATTTCAACCTGAGAGCATGGACCAAAACAAGCAACTCCCCCATTGCGGGCGTTCGAGCAGGTAATGAAGACGTGAGTTTTGTCTCTGTTGCAATCTTCATCAGCCCTGCTCCTGCCTCAGCTGCCACGCACGTGTGAGCACGGCCGGGATTAACCCTCGATACGGTGGGAGCTCCGCAGGAGCTGACACGGCTCGCGGAAACCCCCATCCTGCAAGGACACAGATGTCTCATTTGATGCACCGTGAATAACACAGATAAAAATTCAAATGGCTTATTCGGCGTATAACACCGTGCACGGGAGTCTTGTGGGATCAGGGCCAGCAGGAAGAAAGGTGAAAACCCACAGCGGGGATGAGTTGATTTTCTTTACCAACACAGCGATTTGATTGATGAACGCGACGCCGCAGGCTGCCAGGGACAGCATGGCCCCAGCGGGATGAGGAGCTCGGTGACCGTGGCGGGATGCCGATGGCCCTGGTGTTGGCTCGAGTGGCTCCAAACCTGCTTTCCCATCCCAGGTGCAAAGAAACACCAAAACACCACATTTCTGAGAGAGGGGCGATGCCCCTGCCCCAACCTCGGGATCACAAGTATCCAAGTGGGGAACATCCACCTTGATCCAGGCACGGCGAGGTGAGGGAAAGGGCAGAGTTTGGTTTGAATCACTGTTTTGAAATGACATTTTTCATTTTTGGATTCTTGGCTGAAACCAACATCTTCCCACAGAAAACGGGAACTCAGCTGAAACCACATTTTCCAAAGGGGAATTTTTTTAAATGAAAAAAAAAAGCCAAGTTCAACCAGTGCGGTGCGTGGGAATGGGCAGAGAAATATTGTTACTAAGCTACCTTTCCACGGCTAATGAGGTGATCTGGGGACACTGCAGCACAGCTGATTGGCAAAAGATTATTTTTAACCCTTTTTCTTTTTTTCTTTTTTTTTTTTTGCAACTCAGCGGAAGAAACAATTTTGTGACTTTTGGAAACCACAAGTGGCAAAGCCTTTGATTTTAAACAGATTTCTGTGCTGCAAATTGAATAGGACTTAAGAAATCAGATTCAGCTTTCCCCTGTGCTTCCAGCATTAAAACCCTTTTTGCAGCGCTTCTGGCCCTCCCTGGCTGCATTCGCTGGAAGGTGTAAATTCCAACTTCAAAGTATCTGAACTTCACAGCAGCTTTTTTTTTTTCTCCTTCGCTTTTTGTCTCCATATTTTAGCTGCTTGTCCTAACCCAAACTCTTCCACTCTCTCTGCCATCGCCCTCCTCAGGAGCCGCGTTAACCCCCGCTCCTGCTCTCCCTGGCAGATCATTAAATTCTTGTGTGGTCTCGGCAGCAGCTCACGCCAAGTTGCTGCCTGTGCCTGCATTTAATCCGGTTTGTGCTTGGAGGGTACAAAGCAAAACCACCACCCCCCGGGCTTGTTCAGCTCCAGTCTGGGTCCTCGGGGATGGTCCCCACCGGTGATTCCCTCCCAGTAAAGATGGAGGAGATGGCTTCGGGTGCTTTGAGGTGGGGAAGCTGTGAAACCTGGAGTCAGCCTCTTGCTTTTTAATCTGCTCAGGCTGCTTTTCCCTTGGGTTGATTTATTGGAGGGGTTTTTTCCTCCAGGGCCCCGGTGCAGGCTGAGACATGCCTCACTGTCAAGGGAGGGGGAAGCCTTGACCAGGGACAGAAACCCCCAAGTAAGGTGGCTGGAGGCACAAATTCTCCCTCCTGGCGAGTGTAGCAGTGGTGGGTTACGCTGAGATTTATTAAGAAAGCAACGTGCTCTCACAGGAATCCTTGCTGTTGACTATCCTGACTGTAATGGGAATTTACTCCAAACACTTGCTGCTATCCTTTTTTTTTTTTCTTTAAAAAAAAGAGTCTAGAAATTCCCACTGCTTTGACATAAAACAGGACTGTGTAACAGTGTTAGTAGCAAAAGGAAAAGACTGGACAGGAGAAAAGGGGAAATAATTCCTGCCTTGTGCTCCTAGACATGATCAGGCTGGAAAATCACTGCTCAAGATTCACTTCATTTAAGGTCTGATGGGGTCAAAACTGCTTCCCTCTCTCTCTTTCCCCTTCCCAGGAGCCCTGCAGAGAGCTCACCCCTCTCCTTTGAACCCAGCGCTTGAAGTCTCATGGGTTTTGCTGGGTGAGCGGGCAGGCAGGGGCAGCTGGTGGCTTTGACCCAGGTGGGCACAATCCTGCCGTGGCCAAGGAGGCAAATTCAAGCAGCTCCAGGGAGGGTGGTGGCTGCCTGTGGGTTTTTTTTCTGCTCTTCTGCTGAGTAGGAGCTAAAGGAGGTTTCGCAGAGGGGGTTTCCTGACCACTCTTTGCAGCTGCATGAGGTGGGACTGGGTTTTGGTTCAGTGATACCCCAGCTTTCTGAAGCTGCCTGCGTAATGCAAAGGAAAGACAAATCCTCTGAAACAGCAGCTACTTCAGTGCTTACTCTTTTTGAGGTGAGATTGAGATTTATGGCATTTTTTTAGGGTACCCAAAACTGGGCTTCAGGGTGTCCTGGAGCCACACGCTGCAGGAGCTGTAGGTGTGCTTTTTCTTCCTCTGTGGCTGAAAATGCATCGATCACCGCAGCTCTGGGGTCTCCTCCCTGGCTGCTTTCCCCCCTGGGGGGACGTGACCTGCTGTTCCCCACGTGAGTGGGGCTTGCTGCCCGCTGGAGAGCATCCCTCGGTGTTGCCCAGCAGGTCGGGTCGGTGGCTGCACCGCTCCCCAGCTTCCTCCCCGGCTCTGCATATGGAGAGCCTGTTGTCAGGTAAGATTAAAAGGTGCATAAATGAAATTTAGAGCTCTGGCCGACCAGACTGATGGCTCTGGACTAGGCAGAGGAGACGTGACACGAAGCATTCTACGCGGTGTACTTGGAGTGGGTTTTGCAATGCAGAAATGTGGGAGAGCGTTGACTGCTGGTCAGGATTCATTAGCTGTCAGCTCTTGGTGGGTGTTCGTTCCCCCCGCCTCGCGCAGTCCTGACTCGCAGTTCAAACGCACACAGTTGCTTTGAGATTGATTGTTAGCAGCAGCAATAAATCACAATCGCAGCAACCAGTGGTGAGTTTTGGATGCCAGTCAAAATGCAGCTCCTCGGAGTATTTATCTCTTGCAGAGTCAGGGAACCTGGACATTGAACAATTAGATCAGCGTGGCTCTGTGAAGTTGCATTTGATTAACAGAGTAACTCTGAAGTACAAAGCTATTGCTTTGGTGTTGATGTGCATTGCTAATAAGCAGCCTGGGTTTAGAAAAAGAGATTGGAGACTTAAATATAAAGCACCTCTGCCGCATTGCTCACCAAGCAGCGCGCTGCACCAAGGCAGGTGGCTTTGCACCAGGCTCCCACCTTCTTTTTGCTGCGGCCTCACTATTGTCAAGGCATAAATGGAGAGAAAAAGGTGGGGTTTGCTGCATTGGAAGCTTGGCACGGGTGTCCTACCTTGTCTCCCAATACCGCAGAAGCTACTGGGCTACTTCAAAAGACCTTTAAGATGGATATACCTGACCCAGGGAGGGGTAATGTAAAGTCACGGGTGGGCATTTGCAGTTTGCCACGCTGTGTCCCCTTTGTGTTACCAACAGAGGATGGGGCTTGGCCACAGCTCCTGCTCTGATATTGTAGCGTTGAGTTAGTATCTTCAGTACCGAGTGCAGTCAGCTACCTTTTTGCAAGAGGTGTTTACAGTGGTTTAGCGCTTGGACCCGTTATCACAGGTAAGAATTAGGCATCCAAACCGCTTTAGGAGCTCTAAAATCGTCATGCAAGACCAACCCCTTCAGGATGCTTCGTGGCGTTTTGAGGAGAGGCTGTGTAGGTCGGGGGCAGTCAGCAGAGCTGGTGTGAGTGCCAGGAGGGAGCTGGGTTGGGTTTTAACTCTGGGGAGGGCACACCGATGGCCTTCTCAGGGAAGATGAGCTGTAAGCACATGTTCACTCCAGACAACTTATTAATGTACTTGTCCATCCCAGTGCACACAGACAGATTTATTTTTTCCTTGAATCTCAAACCAAGGCCCTGCAAGGTTCAAGTGAGCAAAATCAGATTAAAAACAAAACAACGCACAACCCTGATGGGCCCAACAGCTTTCTTTTCTCATCTCTATTTTTCTCTTGTGAGAGCTGCTGTTTCCTCTGCTCTTCTGAGCAGGTCTGTTGATTCTTTTTGTTCCGAGGAGGAAAGCTTGAGGTTCCCCAAGAGCCTGGCCCTGGTGCCATGCCTCCCCGCTCCCAGGGCAGTCCTCCCAGGGGCATAGAGGACCCAGAGCTAAATATAAGCTGGGGAGATAAAAAAGGGGAGTGAGGGAGGGTGAGCGAGAGGATCTGTTTATTTTGCCTCTGATCTCTGAGCCCTGTTATGTTTTATTGCTTTGCAAACAGGAGGTCTGGAAAGCTTCCTTTCCTCCTGTCCCAGTGCAAGGTCAGCTGGGTACGTAATTCCTGCACTTGAAGGGGAAAATACTAAATATGACTAGATTTACAGTAATGTTGTAAGAGTGGCATGAAACTGGAACTGTATTTACACTCTGCAGGCCAGATTTTACTGTAAATGCCCAAATAAACTATTTATATAAATAGATTCCCCAAATTTGCACAGTGCCTGGATGCGCCTGCATCCTTCTGCTGAGAATTTAGATCCGATGAGCAACCTGTGGCAGAAGAGCAACTTTTATTGCCAAAAAGCCCTACAGAAGGCGATGCAGGCAGGTGCTTTACGTGCAGCAGATCTCGAGGAAGGCGAGGCCCCTTCAGCACACTTGCTCTTTATGTACGCGCAAGGATGTGGTCACCACTGCCGATAGCCTGGCGATGCTTCAAAGGAGACTCTTCCGTTGCGGGGCGCGCGGTGTTTGAGAAGCTGTGTCGGGGAACAAAGGGACAGTATCAAGGAATATGACTGAGACTCCCTGTGGTGTAGAAAAGCATGGTATGAAGCAAAGATTTAAGGAAGTAGACTAACTTTAAAAAATTTGTTCAAGTTGACTCAGCTCTTCCGATTCGTCAGAAGATACCCGACTCCTCAGTGAAGTTTCTGCCCTAAATCAAGGTCTTCTCATACTGAGTCACGACGAATGTAACTAGTGACTAATCGCTGGAACCAAACGTGAGTCCAGAAAATTGGCTTTGTCTTTTCTCTTAAAGTTTTGGTTTATGGGAAAAAGCATTGGTTTTGCTTTCCTGCTCTGGCTTTCAGTGCCTTGCGTGGGTAAAAGCGCAGCCACAAGTCGCTGCTTCTGCGTGTGTTGCCCATGCGTGGGGGTTTTGGGCACCCCCAGGAGACTATGCCCATCGCTCACTTTCTGTCTTGATGTTCAGCTTCTGGACTGACTTTAGGACTTGGGCAAACAGCACAAATGTCATCCAGCATAGGCACGTGTTGCTTTTAAAGAAATTCTGCCTTATCAGTCCTACGCAGAAAAAAAACCCCAAACCCACAGGGACTGCATCATGTTGTCCTCCGTCCCCATATGCTATCTGTGTGCTGTCCTCCTCTCTGCTTCTGGGTTCCCATTAACCCAGGACTTGTTCCTGGCTTGAGGAACAAGGCTCAGCTGCAGAAACAGCCCAGTCCCCCAGCCCTGTCCTTCGATGCATCTCATCGTCCTCATGGCAAACGGAGGGGTGGCAATGCCCACCGCTGCGACCCCTGATCTGCCTTTCCTAGAGACTCTTGTTTCTTCTCCAGGACTGGCAGAGATACAGGGTGGGAGTATAGGACTTGAGTGGAATCAAAATTGCATTTTAATTGTAAACATTTGTCCAGAAATTAATGTTTCTGAACTAATGTTTCTCTCCAACCAATGCATTCAGAAACAAATGACTCTTGCTAATTGATTTTCCCCGAATAACGGGAGATGTACGTGTAGAAAATCAGCCACGCATAATTGAAAATCCCCCTCTTTCAGCAGGTATCCGCATAATCACTCAAGTGATGTGTTTGCTTGTCCGCTGGCAGTTATCACCTAGGAGTCGCGTGGCTGTCTGGAGGGGGTTAATTTTTCTAATTTTTGTTTCTTGAGCTGAATTAAGGGTTGAAAATCACTATAAACAGACTTCCATGTCTAATAAGTTTGCTTATAGTCCCAAATAAGTGTACCCATAGAGGGAATGTTATTGATGGCTTCCTCCCTTGGTTGGAAGGGTATATTTGATATCTTTGCACCTCTGAGATTGGTAATTCCACCATTTGTCCCAATATGTAAGACAGTTTTGAGCAACATCCAAGGGCCGTTTAGCAGCTGATCGATGGCTCCTCCGCAGTGAAGGTACTCGGCTCCAAAGCCCCTGTCTCTGCCGTGCCAAACCAACTGCCTCAAAACCCCAGAAACCTAACATAGAGAACTGACAGTCTGAGTGAGTGGGAGCAGAGTATAAAAATAAGTGTAAAATAAGTTGTAAAACTGAAAAGCTGTGATTCATTGCCTCTCATTTAAGGCAGGTGCTGCAAAGCAGGTCTTGAAGGTGACAGCAGATTTCAGTTGCTTCAGGAGGGTAAAAGCAAGTCCTGCACATAGCTGGTGCATAAATCAGTGTGTTAAAGGAGAGCTGCAGGGTCAGCGTCCCGCTCAGGAGCATCCCTTGCCTCCCTTGGCTGTTTTGAGTGCCTTAGCCCAACGGTGCGTGAAGCTCTCCTGCCAGCGGAGAGACGTTTCCTCTAGGAAGTGTAGGAAATGGTCAAAATGCAACAGCTATGCTTCATTTTGCAGTCTGGAGATGCCAAGGGGAAAGCAGGAAAGCCTGACTGGGGAGGGAGCAGAGTCAAAAGGAGCAAATTGGCTTTGACACGTCCCTGCAGGAGGGGGAGCAGCAGCTCCCGGGGAGCCAAGCGGATGGCTTGGCCCTTCCGAAGGGGCTTGTGGCAAAAAAAGACCCCACAAGAATGGCACCTGGCCGGTGCAATTTGGAAAGCGAACTTTGCACGTGAGGAAGTCAGCTGTTTGCATGAGCTGGGTTTAACTTCTCGTGTGATGGAAAAGCTTACAAGATGTTTGGGGCTCTTTGTGAAAGGTGCTGTGAAATCCAGGAATTAAGAGGTTGCTGAAAGCACACTTGGATGGAATGGAGCATTGGATGACATGGTTATATTTAGTGGCTGCTTGAGGGCCAAATTCTACCCATATGAGATTTGTTAGTGGCCATGAGATTACAGGACGTGGCTTGTACCAGGAGTGACTACACAAACACAGGTTTTGGCCCCTTTTAAAGTTGGGGATTGCATGGAGCAACTTCCCAGTCATCGACTGATCGCTGAGGTCTCAGCCCTGGAAATGCTGAAATCCAGGAGCGTGGAGGAAAGTGAGCCCACAGCCTGGGGCAGCTCAGGGCGAGCGTCCCAGCTCTCTGGTGGCCACAGGCAGGGAGGGCTTGCAAACTGGGCTGCACATTGTGCTGACGGCTGTCTGGTATCCTGGGCTACACGGAGGATGGATATACCTCTCGCAAGCGTATGGCAACAGCTCACCACGTCCTCGATGGTACTAGTCAACTTCGCGTTATACGGCTTTCTCGCTGCACGCCTCCAGTAACAGCCCATGATGCGTCCTAGCAGTTGTTTAGTATTTTACAGCAGTTTCCCTGTGTTGCTTTGACCTCTCTTACTATCAGCCTGGACAGACAAAAGTAATCAAGGTTTGTTCAAAAGTAATTTTGCATTAGAGCTTCTCTTGAGGAGCAGATAATCTGTGGTTTGGTTTTTGTTTTTGTTTTTTGTTTTTTTTTGTTAATAAAGCTGCATAACAAAGGATTTCATCATTCTGGCAATACTGAATGTAATATGCTGGCAATAATTAATGCCACTACTAATGGTGGATTGGAATTTTGCCTTAATTATATCATTAAGATACATTTCATGCATTTAATTGTTTTTGTAAAATGACAGCTAAGCTCTCCTGCCTTGCATTTCCCATTTCCTGATTCAATTACTTCACGTGCAAGGGCAACCTGCTAGTAATGGCCTTTCACAGCTTTTGCTTTCCAGGGGAAATCAAGAGGGTTTTGGTTAGATATGCCAATACATTTCAGGTTAGCAAAGCTTTTCCGTGCTGTTTGTCAATGTTAGTGGTGAACAGATGCACTGAACTCTCTCCTCCTCCTTGCTGGCCTGGATTTCATGAAAAATAAGAGGGGAAAAAAAAGTGTCAAGAAAGGCCTGGGAAGAACAAGAGGGTTAAA
Organism: Haliaeetus albicilla; assembly: GCF_947461875.1. Taxonomy (NCBI): domain Eukaryota; kingdom Metazoa; phylum Chordata; class Aves; order Accipitriformes; family Accipitridae; genus Haliaeetus; species Haliaeetus albicilla. Next base: position 6,912,074 of record NC_091484.1, read on the forward strand.
AATCAATCTGCTGGCCTTATTGCATGCCCTGCTGCACCAGTGGGAGGTTAAGTTTGGGTAAAATATGCCATGTCTGGCCCAAAGGCAGGAGTCTCGGGATCAGGGACTCCAGCCTCGGGGTGACGTGTTGATCCAGGGATTCACTAGCAAAAGTTGCCAGGTGTTGATCACGTGAAATCCAGCTGCTGGAGAATAGCTGGCAGGTCCATCCCCTGCTACAGAGAACAGACAGAGCTCAGCTATGAGAAACAGGATAAGATCTTCTTCTGTGTATCCCCAGCTTCAAAGCTGACATAGCTTGCACAAGATAATGTGACTACACAGGATATGTTCTGGTAGAGATGTTTTTGCAGGAAGACCTGGGAGAACTGCTCCTTTCCTGGTTTGTTTTCGCATGGTAGTGCCAATTTGTTAGCCGTGATGGTGCTGACCTGTGAGAACAGGTTGCTGATGGGAGATGGAGCTGCAACTTTGGGCTTTCTCGTGGGACAGCACCAGCCAGGAGGCTCAGGGCTTTCCTCCTGGACACATGCAAAGTTTCTTGCTTGCTCTTTGAAATTAAGTCAGCTTGTGACTTTGCAAGGCCAGAGCCAGTCACCCACTGCAATCCCAGCCTGCCGGCAAGGCATCTAGGAGGTATATGAATCAGTGTGGTCCACTGTGGTCCAAAATAGGACCTACAGCCCTTGGCAATGGTGACATACGTGGATTTGTTTTGGATGAGTAAATACAGTTTTCACTGGACAGGAATTTGTAGCTATGTTTGCAATTCCCAGCTGCTCAGAGGGATGGGAGTGGTGTGTACTCTCTACTTTGTGCCTTTTCTGACTGCAGCTCCCTTCCAAATCTGTAATCATTGTTATATGACTACACAAAGGCAAAATTCAGGATGAGGGTGGTTAGGAAACGGGGTAATCTCTGGCTGCAATAATCACTACAGATAATGTTGTTAAGTTGCCTTGAGGGGTAGATAGATTTTTGCTTGTCTTTAGCATCACCGCTGGATTTTGGGCCATCTGAGAATAGTCAAAACTGCCCCAAAGGCCATCCAGATGCTACTGCTGTTTGCATTGCAAAGCCAGAAGCCCACAGTGTTATACATGCTCTGTAATGAAAAGGAGGTAGAGCAAGTGGAGAAATGCAAGATTTGTGCAGATGACAGAGTGGGAACTTCCATGTCAGACGACACACACAGCAACTGGTAAATACTTTGAAAACCTTTCCAAGTTGTTACTGCAACATTGACCGTGTGAAGCATTTGGGAGCAGGCTTTTGTTCTCAAGACTATAACCATGCTGCTGACTCAACGAGTCCTTGACCTCAATTAGTTGCATTTGTTATTTGGAGTCCGGTGGGGATGAAGTCAATTTCTTTCTCTTCTTTCTTCCCATCCTTTCTTGCTTGGTATATGACAAAGCTGCAACTTGGCTAAGGCACAAATCCCGTGCAGCACTTGCCCTAACAGTGTCCTGGGGGATCTGCAGAAGAGGCAGAGGAACCCTTTGGGCTCTGTAGAGCCACAGTCAGCAGAGGGGAGTCCTGTATTAGAAATGTCCTGCTGGACAGGCTGCACATCTCCTTTGCTACTGGCCTGCTAGAAGCCTCAAGCAAGAAGCTTCCTGGGTGTCTTTCTCATATATTTTGAAAGCGATGGGAGACATTCATGCACTACATCCTAGTCACATGAAGATCATTAGGGATAAGAGCTTAGTTACCATCTTCATAAAGTATTGTCAACCCTGAATGGTTTCAAGCCACTAGAACGCTAGTACACCATGACTTGTATCTGCTGGAACAGGGTCTCTGCTGTATTGTCAGGTTCTGAAAGTCAATAACCTTCATGTTGTTTCTCAGGTAAAATAATTGCCTGTGTTTCTACATCAAAACAGACTTCAGAGGGCTTTAGGGGCTGCTTGTTGGAAAGAGAATGCAGAAGGATGTCAATCCATGTTATACAAACTGCAGAGAAAGAGTCTTGAATTCTGATCAGTTGGTTAATGACCATGCAGCAGGTATTGTTCTGAGATTTATTTTTTTGTCACATCAGGTATTGGGTAACACTTAAAGGAACTTTGTCTTTTTGATACTTATTGATACTTTCAATTAGTCAACAAAAAGTTCCCTCCCAGTTCTCTTTGGGTTAGAGACCACTGAATGCTCTTCAATTTTCTGATGCTTTTCTTGAGTTACTGATGCTAATGGTTATTGCTGGATTTATCTTTAATCTTTATTGTCAGGAGTGGGGAGGCTGGGTCTGAGCTGCCTGTGCTGTGACAGGGAAGAGGGCAGTGGGTGAAAGGAGATGGAGAAAACACTGAGCTCCTCCTCCTTTCCAGCCTTTGTAAGACAGGGCTAAGTCTGAGACACCTTTTTAGCCCTATATAGGGATGAAACATTATGAAAATACAGATTTATGTCAGAAAAAGGAATCCAAAATTAACTAGAACTTCCTTCTGCCATCAGGGAAGTTGCGCTTGCTTTCAGCTCCTTCCTGCTGACGCTTGGGCAAATGGCAGTCTGAGACGTTAGAGAAACACCAGATACCAGAAAAAACTAAATAAGAGGTGTGAGGAGCACTGATTTGCACTGTATAAAGCAGTGCAATACCATCTCGCATCTTTCTACTAGGAAGCTGAACTTCCAGTTCAATTTTGCTTATAGATTCTGTGTCTAGAGTGTTTTGTCAATAAATACCTTCCCCCCTGACCCCCTCCTTGCTGTGATTTGTTAGTAACAAATTTATGTTGTGTTTTATTTCAGGTTGTCCAACAAATTTTGGAACAAAACTGAACACCATTAATTGTTGTTCTCGGAATAAACCAGCAACATGATTTATCAAAGTGGCAATAACAGTAATGTTTGTATTTCCCAGTCTTGAAATACTTGGATTGGAAATGACAACATTATAATTGAAAATAATGGTCATTATCTCTCGGCAAAGGTGTTCTGCAGCTACATTCGATATCTTCTTTGAAACCAGCCACAAACAGAAGTCACCACAAGCAACAATAAGCTAAAAATTCATTTTCCTAGAGATTGTTGCTCTGCATCTGTTGTGTGGGAAATAACAACTCTGATTTTTGTTTTGTTTGGGATTTCAAAATGGTTTGTGGATGGGAAATTTCAAATCAATACCATCAGAAAAAATCAACTGCTTCTATTTAGCTAAATTTGAAATGTTATATGATAATATGAATGCTTTTTAATGCAGTATGTGTATGCATATATGTATGTATGTACACCTTGAGATCAATATTAATATGGAAACCAGACACTCACTGTATCAAAATGAGAGGGAAACATCAACATAATTCTTCATACTTTCATATTGAAAAATGCCAAATGTTATATGTTGTCAAACTGTGGGCAACGTATTGAGTTGGATATGATTGAGTTGAGCACTGCCTGAGCCCAAGGGAACAGTTTTTCCTCCTGGACCAGGACCCTCAGCACCTCTCACACCTGCCTTGTGCTCAAGGACCACGGGCAGGGGCTTGGTGAGGTCCCTCGCCTGGCCCCAGCAAATTTTGGTGGGTTGGTCTAGAGCACATTTAAACTTCAACAACTAAAACGCATTCACAGTCCTTCCCTGGAAAATAATGTACCATTGCAGGGCAGGGAAAGGATGGTTTAGGTTGCATTTTGTAGATATTCCTCCCCTTTTTTATTGCTCATTTCAAGTAACACCACCCTTCTGCATTGCTGCTGTGCCAGCAGGTGAGACACCTGCCCCAGCTCCTCCTTTCCAGCAGGGACAGGAACCTCCCGGGAAGGAGTTCTGCAGAGCATCACCAGTGGAAGGGAGAACCAAATGAGCATTCTGGACATTTCCAACCTGGATTTGGGGCTGGAGGAGGCAGGGAAGAGCTTCTGAAGGTGAGGCGGCACCCCACAGCTGGACTCGGGGGGGGGACACCTGGTCTCAGGGTGGGTCCAGCACCAGCTCCGTGCAGACATTTAACACCTTCTCCTTAGATCCTTATTTCACCTTAATCTATTGAAAAGATTCCCTTATGAACTAGTTCCTGATGTCCTTATTAACCAAGGATTAATTAATTATTAATTGAACAGCCCAGGCTACTTATTAATTCAGCTTGTTAATTAAGGACAGGATGCTAATAAGGCAGCTTGTTAATTGAGTTGTCGGGGGAAGGTGAGGATGATCTCTGCCTGTTTTGTGTGGCAGAGCCAGGAATGTGGTTCCTCGTGGGGCCGTCAGCCATGGGAGCTTCCTGAGCTGGGTCGTGCAGTCACAGCTTGGGAGAAGTTTAATTTGTGGTTATTCCTGTTGTCAGCCCGAAGCAACCTGTCAAGAAGAGACTCCAAGACTTGCAGGCCAATATTTCAGTGCTTCACGCAGGGCTAAGCTGTGTAAGCATTGGGATGGGACCAGTGTGACCGTGGGATGAAGGTGAGGCAGATGTCTTGGAGATGTGGGAGGTGACGGGCAGCAGTGGCCTCCTGCTTTTGTCAGCCTTAATGAGATTCACAAATGGGAACTGCGTTCCTTGAAATGACTTTTGCTCAAGACGAGAAAGCTCTGCAATTTACAGACAACAACTAGAACAAGACACAAACAGGAGTCGTCTTCTTCGCTGGAGCCTTTGCAGCAAGCAAGAGCCACGTATCTCTTTCTGGTAAGTAAGGTTAGAGCTCCCTGTGGTCTGCCCCAGCTCTGCTCCTTTTTCTGTTTGCAGGATCAGGCCAGGACCATAAGGATGGAGCTGCTGAGCTGTGCTCCTGTGTCTCCCCGGAGCTGTGAGGACAAGATGCTTCAGCGTTAAAGCTTTGTGAGATAACCCCACGCAAGCATATTACTGCATATTAGCATCAGGTAGTCAGGACTGATACGGTAATTTCAGGATGATTTCTCTGAAAAGTTTGCTGATGGGCCATTTCTTGTTGCCAGCAAGACTCTAACGTCATTGGTTTGTTCCACTGCTAATGCCATTCCCCAGGCGAGCTGAAAATAAAACCATTTCTAATCACTTCTGAAAAGAAGTGGGGGAGGGAGAGAACTAATGAGGAAAACACACAGCTTTAGAAACAGAAGTGCATTCCCTGAAGTCAACAGCCTAAAAAAAATTTTTTTTTTGAATATTCATTTCTACTGAGATTTTCTATCGCTATAATTAATTTGTCACAAATACACTGACAAAGCATTTCTGCTGGAGTGATGAAGGCTACAGGCAGAGGTTTATTTAGTTTCTTCTGAAGAAAAATAACTAGCTATCAAATAACTTTAAACTCTTAAAGCTTTACTGGCCTGATCCTGCTTTCATTAAAGAATGCTACTTGGCTTTGAAGACAGCTAAAGCTATTGAAAAATTGTTAATATGGATTTATTTTTGGTTAATTCAGTCCCCTTTTGGTGTATTGGTATATTATCCATGGACACTTTGACAGGCTGTGGACACTTTTTTTTTCTCTTAATGGAAAGGGAAGAGAACAAAACCTTTAAAGCACCCACAGAGTCATTTGGGGCTCAGTTCTGCTGGTTTTCCCTTTCCTTTTTGCAGTAATGTCGGGGTCCTTGGGACGCTTAGAAGATTTCTGACAGCAGCCAAAGAGCAAATCGATGCCGAATGTCTCAAATGACTGACACATAACGACATCTGCCTCGTTAGATCAGATCACTGCTCCCTGCCAGGCGGGCTTGCACCGCCAGCAGTGGTTAGTTTGGGGAATTAAATTCTTCAAGGTTTCCTCCTTTGTCTTTCTACCTCCAAAGTAATTGCTGCATGAGTCATGGACAGGACATCCCTGCAGGACCCAGTGACTGACTCAAATCAGCGGGAATATTTTTTTGATGGGAGAAGGATCAGACCTGATTCTGTAACCATTATTCACCCCAAGTAGCACTAGTTCAATAAGTGTATTCATGTAAGTAAGCCCTCCCTGACGTGAGCAATGGTGGCAGATTCTGGCCCTGAGTTATTACACGAAACCATCTCGAGTTCAGGAGAAAGCTGCATGACTCAGATCTAGCTTTAAAAATAAAAGTTTTAAATCCCAAGTTATGATGTGCCATTTGGCTCCTGCTGAAGTTGGTCTAAAAAGGCTGCGCTGAATAATAAAAAAGATCAAGCTTTTGATGTTAAGTTGCATGTTCAAGCATAAAATCCAGCCTTGATGATGAAGCTTAGCCTGGCTTATTTCACTCAGGCAAAGACACTAAACAAGAACCTTACACTATTTCTCACTTAGAGGAAATGCCTGTGCATTAAAAAGAAAAAAAAGTTTTGACAGATAAGTAATTAGGAAACATCTGGCCAAACCGAAGGCAACAGAAGTGATTCCAATGAAAGGTGGTTCACTGAAAGCTTTTCATCTTGGCTCCAACAGAAACGGCAAACTTAGCACTTAAGAAAAAAAATTCCAGCTTTCTGATGAAGTGTTAAAAAGTCAGACAGCAAAAAGTGCACATACATCCACCCAGCACAAGAGGCTAAATGGAGGAGGAGAGAAAATATTGGGCTCTGCATACGCGGAGGTGCGCGCCAAGGGCCCAGAGGCAGGGCCAGCATTTCGACACTGTTATTGTGGTTTTGACCAAATTCCCAGCAGCTGCGTGGCTCCAGGACTGACACGTTATTGCAAAGGCCGATTACCGAATGGTGCTGTGGTTGCCTGGTGGATCCCTGGTACCCGCTTCCAGCATCGCCTCGTGCACCGGCTGCTCCACGCGCCCGTACCTATGGGCACCATAGGGCAGGGGAGGCTCGTGTGGGCGCTTTGTGGCTGGTCTGTGTGAGCCGGCTGGAGGTTACTGCAGCCCTGACAGCCCTTGTCTTGTTCCTTCTTTTCAAAAGCTTCATCGGAGCTATGCGCAGAGTAATGGAAAAGCCTTATCAGGGATTTTGGGTGAGTGATGCTCCCTTTCAGTAGGGTCTGTTTCGCTTGGCATGGTGTTTTGAAGATCTTTCCCACATTTAGTGAATGCTGGTGGTTTGGAGGGTCCATTAAAAGAAATACCGGAATTGTGTGGATGCTTCCCTCAGCTAATTGTGTTGGAAGGACTTTGATGCGCTCCTTTTCTCATGGTGTTCTGGTTGTTGCAGCGCCTGCTAGAAATGGTCCTCCAAGCTTTTTAAAATTTCAAACAAGTTTCATTTGGAGTTTCTGCGCAAAGTTTTAGATTTTCTTTTTCTTGAAACCAACAGGTTTACATATGTGCAACCTCTTCAGACTCCGTGGCCCTTCTTTCACGGCATTCACATGTGATATCTCAGCAGGGGCGGACAGGAGAGCCACCTCCACCCTTTGCAGGCACTCGGAATCAAACCCTGGTGTTGCCGGGGGCTGGTGCTTCTTTAAACCGCCCATTTTTGTATTTTTAACGCACCAGGCTAAAAGCCCAGAGCAAAACTCCCTGCATCCAGCTGCGGACCTGAGCTCTGCCAAGCAGGACAGGAGGGGCTGCAGGGCCCCGGAGAAGGGACGGGAGCGGGCGAGAAAAGGAGGAGGGGGCGAAGAGGATCGGTGCTCCAGCACAGCAGCCATTTTAAGCTGCTTCTTGCACAGCTGGAAATCATTGCGATAGCATCAGCTGCCAAGGAGAGTTACGAGATTTGGCAGGATTCAGAGGGAAAGAGGTAGCAGCTAAATCATTTGTGAATAGTAAGTGCTTCAAAGACATAGCGAGGGGCCCTGGCTCACGGGTAGGTGCCAGCGTGGGTCCCACTGCCCGGGGCTTCGCTCAGCCAGGGCTGCCCAGCCCCACGGCGGGACGGAGCGGGACTCAGCACCGACCCTGTGATGGCACCCAGGAGGACACAAGGCTCCGTGCAGGGTGAAGAGCACCTGCAGGTCTTGAATTGCTCCTGCAGTTTGTTGCCCCACCAGTGTGTCCCCAGGCACAGAGAGCTGGAATACCTTACAACTGGGATGGATTTATTATCGAGTAAGGAAATATGTTCTCTGTAACCCCACCGCAAAAAACGTCCATAAAGCAGGAACAGGAAGTGTACAATATATTCCTTTCCAAATTAATTGCTATTATTTTGATTAAAACACATTATCATATAAATATTTGATTAAGAATACGATTAAATCTTTCTTGCCCATGAACTATGACAACGTTAAAGTCTAACCTTTTATAGCTTGGCACCACATCATTATTTTGCTCATTAGCTACGTTTAATAATTTGATCTCATAATATGCTTTGCCATTTGGAACCTGCCTTTGTGTGCCAAGTTCAAATCGATGCTGTTAGTTATTTGTGCCACTGCAGATTAAACAAAAATTAAAAGCAATTTAACCTTGCAGTCTGGCTTTGGGTAGATGAGCGTTTGAGAAAGGGAGCGGATCACAGAGCACAAGTCAATGGGGGTTCTTCTGCCGTCGGCTGCATTGGCGCAAAGCTGGCCGGAGCGGTGTGGGAAAGTGGACGTGTCTTCTGGGGAGGGCAGGGAGGCTCCAGGAATTCCGAAAGTCCCTTTCCACCACGGAAAGCTGCTGGGCATCGCAAACAGAGCAGACGAGCATGCTGTGGACTCTTACAAATGACACGATAGGGTAAAATGGTGAGCGGCTGGGTCTTCAGCAGGTGGGGAGGGGAAGCAGAGCGGCTCCAGCTGAGGCTGCCGAGGGGTCACCTCCGAGGAGAGCGGTCTCCCACTCCCCCGGGACACATCTCCCCGGGGGGGTGAGGGTGCTGCCTTCCTGCCCTGGTTCCTTCTGCTGGCTCCAGGCTGTTACTTTTGGATAGCACGGTGCACCGTGGGCTGCTCCTGTCCCTCAGCAGGATCAGGCCCTCACAGGCTGTCTAGAGGCAGAAGGATGCCTCTGTCTCTCCCAGCTCACTCCAAACAGCCAGAGCCCACTTTCCTAATTTAAACCGCACACAAAAGCTTGCCTTACATGGTCACGGATGCTATTTTTAGGTTTGCCAATTAATCCAGCTCCGTTTGAGCTGGATTAGAAATCACATACCCCCTTAATTATAGGTGTATAAACTCCAGACTGGCAGCTGTTTTGACATTCTCAGCTGGGAAATTTGCCCTAAACAACCACCCCCCTCCCCGAGCTGCGGCAGGATTGCGGGCTTGGGGCTGCCTGCCTTCGTGCCCATCTGCTGCGATGGCACCGCGCCTGCTCTCGGCGCGCTTGGACGCCTGCCCTGGGACACAGGTGCCAGGCAGCAATGAGCTGAGATGGGCAGCCTCCCTCTTTCTTCTTTCTCCCTTTTTTTTTTTTTTTTTCCCCCCCTTGCAGGAAAATCTCCCGAGTCCCCCAGGCCTTTTCTTTCCGCTGAAGACATCTGCCAGGAACGAGAAGGGGTCCGTGCCGACGTTTCCGTGGCGGGGTCTACGTCAGGGGCTGTGGAAAGCGCCTGCCCCGTGCAATGGGCGACGGGGCCGGCTCCTGGCACCGCCGGGCACCGAGCCCCACGCAGGGCTGCCGGCCTGGCATGGCTTGAGGTCCCCGCACCCAGCGGTGCCAGCCCATGCGGGGCTGCCCGCGGCACCTCTCTGCGTGCCCACGGCTAACGTGGGAGGCCGTGCCGTGGGGCTGCTGTGGGCTCCCCAACCATGCGGAGGCACGCAGGCGGTGCTGGGACCATGGGTGACCCCCCCCGCTGCTGCTCTGGGTGCTGGAAGGGTGGGATGTTGCCCCTCTCCCAGCAAGCCTTCCTCTCTGGGGAAAGAGAAATCTGAGCAAGGACCTGCCTTATTTTAATGGGGGAGTGTGAGATTTTAAAGATGACTGTCTGTAGTATTGACCATTTCTAACGCTGCCAGTGCTGCTGAACGGTGGGTTTCTGGTGAGAGCCTGCTGTGACCTAAAGCAAAGAGGAAAAAAAGCAAATTTCAGAGAAAGTTCCGTGGGGATGCTCCCTGGGATGGGGCTGTATCCAGCCCAGAGGCAGGAGTTGCGCTCAGTCATCGAGGATCACCCTGTGGCACCTCCAAAGACCCCGCGTGCCGGGGCAGAGGCAGGGCCGGGCGGTCAGACCCCATTACCGAGTCCCACCCCAAGAAGACGCACCCAAAGCAGCTGCTGGAGCATCGCTGCTAATTGCGGCTCCCAGCCCGGGGAAGGTTTGTGGCTGAGCCATACCTGAGCAGTGAGCTAATTCCCCCGCCGCAGGGTCCCTGCCTGTCCTGCTCCGACTCTCCATGGGTTTAATGTTTGGTGGTCGTCTTGTTTCTTTTCTACTTTCCTAGTAGCTGGAGGTTTGACATTAGCTGACGTGAATGCTGTTTGATCTTAACAAATGTTTTTATTTTTTGTTTCGGTGTAATATTAAATGCTTTTGCGTCTAGTGAAGAAAGAGCCCTGCTCACTTGAGCTCCATGACGCTTCCTTCCCCTCATTTTAGGGCAGCGTCAGCAGCATTAGCACAGGACAGTCCTGTGTTCTTTTCCTGACAGCCTCACTCCATCTCTTGGAACCCTTTTAATTTCGTGCTCCCTGAATGAGCTCTCCAGGCTACCCCTGACTGGAATCCCCTCCCTGCTGAAAACTGCACCCCAGGACCATCTCCATCAGGAGCCTGGCATTCCGTCCCGGGCAGAGGTGGTGATTCCCATGCCGCAGGCAGCAGCTGTGCAGCGCAGGTGCCGATACCAGCCCCCCCCAATTCCCCTCCCTGCCACCCCCATCTACCCACAGACCCGCGGCCATGCGCTCTGGCTGGCAGGCAGCTAAAACATCCCCTTGCAGGGGAAAAAAAATCACCCCTTTTTACAACCGGCTTGAATCACTCCACATCCTCCTTGTTTATGTTAAAGTCTGGCATACTGCATCTCGTGGGACAGCTTGCCGACCAGGCGCAGGCACCCAAAGCAGTTTTCCATTGAAGCCGCAGCCATTTACATTTACTCGTCATATTTTCCGCTGCCCATCGGAAAAAAAAGAGCTTAGTGTTATGACTGCCGGTGCCACCCTCGGAGAGGGAGAGGTTTAATGCAGCGTCGGCGCGTCCGGCCGTTGCCTTCAAGCAAAGGTCGTCCTGGGTGCAAGCGAGATGGAGGGGGCTGCGGGGAGCCCCTCCTGCCCCGGGGCTGCCCCAAGGGATGGTTTACGAAGCCAGGGACCACGTCGAGCAATGAGGAAGGGAATGAACTCTTTTCTCAAGTCAGCTCTTCAGCTACGTAGGACAGAGAGGCCAGCTCTCCCAGTTGACGCTGACACGCCGGGGGTGCCAGAGGAGCCCTGGGCCACCCTGGGGCTGCGGGAGGAGGCGCAGCACCAGGTGCACACCTCTGCCACAGCTCCTGCTTCTCATCCTGGATTTCCCAGGCTTTGCTGCTACTGGTCAGCAATGCCCTGGCAGAGCATCAATCCCACCTGCGACTTTACAGAGCTGTTTGGAAAGAAACACGTGTGCCTGGCAGGGGTCGAGAGGGGGAAAGTGGAGGTACCTGCTTTTATGGGCTTTGGAAACTTGTAAAAGCTTTGGTGGAGTTCTGGGGGAAGGCTTTGAGGCTGTCCTGATCTGACCCGCTAGCTCCGGGGTGCAGGGGCTGCCTCCTCTCCCTGCCTCGCTGCAGCTGGTTTTGGTGGCCGCAACGCTTTACTTGCCCTTGATGTCCACCGCAGCAAACGGGAGGTGGCTACCAAGCCGGTGATACCAGTGCAGTAAACCCCGAGCCCCTGCTCCCTGCCATGTGTCACACCACCGACACAAGCCCCTGTTCCGCTGGGCGGCAGAGCAAGAAAGCACGAAGGTTTCATGTCTGACAGTGGTTATTGCAGGGTGACTCACAGGGCAGCAATTCTGCCCATCCTCACCCCGCCGCTGCCAAGCGAGGGCAGACCTGCTGTGGATTCCTGAGGCTTTGCATGCCACCCTCCCAGCATGACACTGAAACCATCACGCAGAGACGGTTGTCAGATATCGCTGTGAATCAGCCCAGGGTGTGAGGGGTTGTCACGGTGTCCCGTGCCCGCTCGCCCAGGGCTGGACCACCTCTAGAACAGCTCCGCCAGCCGCTGGGTGCAGAGAGCCCAGTGATGGGGTGACAAACCAGAGGCTCAAATCTTCCTGCCCCTGTGCCTCCCAGTAGCTGCCCTCCGACGTGCCACCGGCGTCACCTGCGGTGTGGTTACGGCACCGAGATCCTGACTGGTTTGAGCAATCACGGTGATGCCCCAAGACCGCAGCCCAAGACAAGGCAGGTCTCCTGGCCCTTGGCAAGCGCTGGCAGGTAAGGCCAGTCCTGCAAAGGGATTTAAGCAGTTACAAAGGCAACTGCTCATCGAAGCAGTGAATGTTCCTGGTCCCTGTTGAAGCCCCTGTAATATCATGAGCATTTTGGGGGCATATTGTTTCCATACATCCTATAGCACTGTCTGGAAATGAGTAGCTTTTCATGCAACTGCAGTTCCCTGGACTGCGGGGCAGAAGGGGAAAGACAAGCATAGAGGTCACCCTTGATATTTAGGCCCAAAGAAGACCATGATTTGAATGTTTCCAAATTCAGAACTAATTAGCAAAATGAAGGTGTTTTGTCCTGCCAGTAGATCCCCAGATACCCATATACCATACAACCCCATTTTTGAGCAAGAGAACCACCTCCCACCATAAGCAACCAAGGTGCTGCCACTGCGAGCCCACTGCTGCGGGTGGGGGTCCGCACCGCCGGGGAGCCCCTTCCTGCAGCGCTGCCAGCCCTGGGGCAGCTCTATCTTAGGGCCTTGACATCCCTAAATGCACCACAAAGAGATGGAGAATAAACTTTTAAAAGTCCTTTTTGCCTTCCCTCCAGGCTCTGAATTGATTAGCTGCTGCGCGGCCGTATCCAGGCGTGAAACAAGAGCTGTGAGCCTCTGCCCCTGGTCCTCCACGGTGCCTCCCCACTGGTGCTGCCTGGGAAGGGGACACGGAGGAGGGGACATGGGGACCTCCTTCCCACACACGGTCCGTGGCCGCTGTCTGCTAAGACTAATGAGAAAACCGAGCAGGAGAAGCAAATTTACAAATCTCTGCAGTGGGAACTGAACAGAGACCTGCTGACTTCATCTCAGCGTGCTGACCAGCAACGGCCAGTCCTGATCAGGGCCGGCCACTGGGAGAGCAGGGCTTGGATGCTGCTCACGGCACCCGGAGCCATCCAGACCCCTCTCGTCCACTGCCAACACAGTGAAGAAACCCCCCGTGAGATGAGAGAGGCCCTGCCAGCCCGCTCTGATGCCTTCGAGTTCTCGCAATAGCCAGCAGGAACTGCAATTAACGTCTGCTGCAATTTCTTCATTATCATAATGACAGTGCTCAGCAAAATATACGGGAGACATTGACGGTGACGCCCAGATGCTGGAACCATACGATGCCACATGGAAAATCATGGCGTGGTATAAAAACTAGGCTTTTATATGGTACAGCTGCCTCTGCATAATGCCCTTGTAATTTATCAGTGTACAGCATCTGGTTCTTTGCTGTCATTCTTCGACTTTCAGACAACCATAATCTCAAGTGTCTTAATAATAACACAGACCTGCCAGACAGGGGAGGAGGGAGGATAGGAAGGGGGTGGGGAGCAAAATTGCTCCTTTTGTGCTGTTCATCCCAAATTAGAGGGGAAAACCAGAAAAAGGGTAAGTCTGGTGGGGGAATGGGAGTGCTGGAGGGTGAGGGATGCTGGAGGAGGGGCTGGGGCTGCACAGCAGGTCCTGGAGGACCCTGCCCGAAGGGGCACGTTGCAGAAACCATCGCTTTGGTATCCAGGCCTGGAAGAGCTTCCAGGCATCTGCTCTTTCTGGGGCGAATTTCCCTTTGTAGGTTTAATGAAAACCATTTGGCCAAGCCTGCAATTTGAGCATGTGCACGGCGGTGGTGCAGGGCCCGGCCCCGCAGCCCGGTGCAGGATGGCACCATGGCAGGGGTGACCGGGGCTCAGCCGCCAACCCCGGGGCCGCACGGGCTGAAGGGACGATACTGGGTCCTGCATTGGCTGCCCGGAAAAAAAAAATGCTAAAAGAGTTTGAGGCAGGGGCTTTGCCTTCGGAGATTTGCAACCACGCTGCTGGGTGGTTGCAAAGCTGTGTCGCTGCAAAGCTGCCCACCCGCTGCCCGGGAGGTCCCCCCGTCACCGAGGGGGTCTCCCTTCCCGTTGCGGGCACTTGTGAGGGTGCCTGACCCATGACACCTACACCAGTTTTGGGGTCCCCAAGGGTGGGCGCCCCAGCCCCGGTGTGCTGGGGGTGTGAAGAGCCAAACCTTTAAAATCCATTACAAGACTGGGAGCGTGAAATCTCTGCGCGGCCGACACATCATCACCCCCGTCGTGTTAATCTCCTGGTGCATCTCCTCTTGAAGTCGGGGGGAAATTTCTGGGGTATGACTGAGCCCTGAGCGTGAGCGACTCCGCAGGGAGGGCCTGCGGGCACGGGGCCAAATCCGTGCCCTGGTTACGCAGGTGTAAACCCACTGACACTGCCGGAGGGTTTGGGTCACGCTTGCTTTGGGAACGAGTAAGGGGGGACCTCACCAGCACCCAGTGCAGATGGGTGCTGTGGGGTCCCCAGCCCCCCCGTGGCCCAGTGGAACCCCAGTCCCTGCCCCTGCCCCGTCCCCAGCGCGCTCTGGGCCCCTGGCGAGGGGAGGTGGGATGTGGGGACGTGTGGGTCATGGGGATGTGTGGGTCGTGGGATGTGGGACGTGGGATGTGGGACGTGGGACGTGGCAGGCTGCCTGCTGTCACCACGAGGTGGCGAGCGAAGGAGCCTCTTTGCGGGCTGTCCTAGGGAAAGGTGCTGGGCTCTCGGCTGCGTGGGATATCTCAGCGTGATTTTCCGTAGCAAGGGATGAGAGGAGGGTGGGGAACAAGTGGGGGGACACCCAGGACAGGCTGGGTAAGAATAAGGAGGCTTGAAGTTATCCGAGCAGGATTTGAGAGTACATGGCAGCGTGTCCCGTGGTCGTTCGTAGCCCCTGACTACTCCCGTTTTCCAACACGCCGAATTTCTAAGGGAAGGGCTGCCTCCCTGCTTCCCCTCTCCATCCCCGTTCCTGCCGGGATAACCCCTTGCTTCCCAACCCCCCCAGCAGCCGGGATGAGCGGGAGCCGAGCGGGGACAGGAGGGGGTTAACGATAGTCCCCTTAGCGCTGATGAGGGGCACCTGGGGCTGGGGAGGCCCTACAAGAAGGAGCAGAGGGGTAGGAGCCAGTGTGGAGTTGTTGGCCAGGGAGTAGCAGAAAGGCTCTTGTCTGGGTGCGGTGGAAGAGTGTGGCGGCATGAAGGCAAGTGGTGGGGAGGCTCTGGGTGAGCTCTGCTCCATGGGGATGGGGATGGGGATGGTGAGCATCGGGGCTGAAGTCTTGCTCATCTGGTTCTTTCCCCTGAAGTAATTGGATTTCTGTGGCTGCCTCCTGCCCTCTGGGTGCTCTGCTCCTGTTTGTGCACAGGAGCCCCATGCTTTGCTGGGCTCTGGATCTTCTCCTGGTGTTTGCCTGGGGGATTTGACCTGGCAGGAGGGTTTGGGCCATCCCCGAGGCAGCCTCTCCCCTGTGATGCAGGGTGGGAGTGCAGGGTTCCTCTCTGCCCCAGTTTGCAAAAGGGGCAGCCAAGCTACTTTCCGCTGGAAAAGCTTCCTGCGAAAACCAGCTCACACCTCCATTGGAAAAGATGTCTGCAGGAAGAAAAAGGGCTTTTTGTTAAATATGTGCATACATGGAAATCTGCTCGTGAGCTAAGTGCTTCCCCAGTGCTGCTGATTGGGGTGGGCATTTGCATGACTGCCATTTAGAAGTGAAACTTGGTCTGGCTGCTGTGAAAGGACCAGGAAAATGCTTAGCACTGTCATCTCCAGAATCGAATCCTGGTGGTACAGTGTGAACCCACATTGGAGGCCCCTTATCTTTCAGTATCACAGCAATTACTTTACTACCCTATTGAGACAAATGAGGGTGGTTATGACAGCTGTTTTGTAATGGGAATTAGTAATCCAATATACATGCAGCTACCACTCCTCCAGTAGTGCTTTGACATGCCAACCTGTTTGAGTACAATTTGTCAGTCCAGAGTATCCTGATTTTTTTTTTTTATTTTTAGTGCACAGAAACTTCTGGCTACTTTGTCCTTTTAAGATAGGAGGTGAGTAGAGAGACAGGGGTTATTTTTCCCTGCTCTCTCTGTTTGTATATTAAGAGATAAGCACCATATTATGTTAACAATCAGACGATATGTGATAAACTGGAGCTATTGGTCCTAGTTGGGACTGAAGTTTTATCTTGGGAGGGTGCTTGGGTGGGGGGAGATCCCTGGCTAGAATGAGCACATATGCTGCCAGCCTCACCTTGCCATCAGAGGTGAAGTTTGTTCAGGCTTGCTCTAAACCCTCTGGCAGGTATCCAGATGCGAGGTACCTCTCTGCTGGGTCATTTTAGGTTACTGGGGTTAAACATTGATTGTAGTAAAGGGCTCCAATGCATGGTCAAGGCACTGTAGCTTAGTGGTAATGTTAGCTGAGCCACAGAAACTGGCCTGTTGGTCCTCAGTATGTGCGCTGGGGTAGTTTAGCATCCTGTGAGAGAGGTTTAGGCTAATGCAGTCTGTGCTAAAAGCATGTTTGTGGCCTGGGACTGCAGTTCAGCTGAGAGGGGGCAACCTAAGTCCTGGCAGCACGCTCCCTCCTAAACCGGTGCACACTTGGGTAGTCACTGGGGGACTTTTTGCACCATTGATGTTGAACTTCCCTTCAGCAGCTACCTGAAGCACTCTCTGAAACAAGATGTACTTTTAAAACAAACAAAACATCCAGTTACAGAAACCCTAAATCCTGCTTTCTTTCATGCAGCGCTGAGATTAAGTGACCCAAGACAGCTTGCCCTCTGGTCGTGCAACAGCCTGTCCTGGCTGGGTGGGCACCCAGCCTCGTGTGAAGGGACTTTGTGCTGCTTCATGCAGGATGGGGTCTGTGTCACAGCCACCCCATGGCTGGCATTCGGGGGGGTCCTGTGTAGGAGGGAGCAGCCTGGCTCTCAAGGGCTTATTTCCTTAGGGCTGAGGAGCTGGTTTGGACAGAGAAGATGCCATATGGGCAGTGCAGTGTGGGGTAACTGGGAATCGGTCAGCGAGGCAGCTGGTGTGTTAACCTCGCTGTCCTGATCCCAGCCC
Organism: Haliaeetus albicilla; assembly: GCF_947461875.1. Classification (NCBI taxonomy): domain Eukaryota; kingdom Metazoa; phylum Chordata; class Aves; order Accipitriformes; family Accipitridae; genus Haliaeetus; species Haliaeetus albicilla. The sequence goes on from NC_091484.1 coordinate 6,929,139, forward strand.
TGAACCATTGGTCTGGAGCGTGGGGTGCTTTTGGCCTCTGCTGGAGGCATCCGTCTCCTTGTAGCCTTCCTGAAATCCTGCGTGCTCTTGTGTACCACCAAACAGACCTGTGGCAGTGGTGCAGGTATTTGGCTCAGATCTCCCTTGGTGCTGCCCTCCCCAAGGTCTGTACCACCCCTCTGCCCATAGGCAACAACCCTGGGAAGGGTACAGTGGGCTAGGAATTATTTCCCAATGTGTCTTAAGTGTACAGACTAATACATGCTTGCAGGCTCTGGTTAGATTTCCTTCTTCCCAAGAACCAAACTGTGCTTACAGCCCGGGCTGCCTGCCCCTGCTAACCATAGCCTGAGCCCCCTGGCAGCCCTGCCCTTTTCCCTCTCCAAACCCAGACCACCACAAAAAATCAACTGGTTTCTTCTGTGGGAGCCCCTGAGCCCAGTGGCCTGGGCCTCCAGCCTCCCCATAACTGCTCTGCCAGCCCCCTTCGCACAGCGAAGCCCCCCAGGCCAGCATGATCCCTGTGATTTCTGCAAAACTGACACAGTCTGCCCTGGTAATTTGCCAAAAAGGCTGAATACAAATAAAGTTGATATGTCCGTCGGTTTACTTCAGGTGGCGTGTGCGTTGCCCTCTGAAAATGCAATGTTTACCCTGGTGGCTGCAGCGCTGGGTTCATACATGCAGGTGAAATGTTCCTGGACCAAAGTACAGCCAATACAGCCAGCTGCAAGCAGGAATCCAACACATCAGAGAACAAACACGTTACGCCAGCGGGTGAGCTGGAGCTGCATTCCTGAGTGTTTTTTGCCTGGTGTGGGTGTCTCTGGGATAGAGTTGTCGATGGGGGAGCTGCCAAGTGGCCCCATCTCTTAATTAAAACAAATGTGTAGTTAGGCTTTATCAGGTTCAGTGTTAATTAACACACAGGGATAAATCCACTTATTTTAGAGCTGCCTCTTTCCTGTACCGGCTGGTCGTATTTTTGTGGTCAATTGTGCATTCATCCTGTACCTGCTGGTCGTATTTTTGTGGTCAATTGTGCATTCATCCTGTACCTACTGGTTGTATTTTTGTGGTCAATGTTGCATTCATCTCCTTTTGCACTGATTCCCTTTGTGGTTGTGGAAGTGTTGGGTGAGAGGGACCTCGGGAGGGCTTGAGTTTGGTTCCTGAGATGTTGCCAGAGCTAGTTTGGGTCAGCTGTGTCTTGGTGTGAAAACCTCCAAGGGCAGAGACTCCTTGGCCTCTTGGGCAGCCTCACTGCATTGCATCGACCCTCCAGGAGAGACTTTCCTGCTGTTCTGCCTGAACCTCCCCAGGTGCAGCCCATGGCCCCTCAGCCCATCCCCAGCATCCCAGGACCTGAGGCTCAGCTCTTCCAGCCTTGCCAGCCCCTTCTGCCTGGTTTCCACCTTTGGAATAGTTGGAGTGAGGCAGCCTGGCAGGTCTGGGGGTTGCCAGTGAAGACTTTAATCCAAAGAAATACATCTTTTTCAATAAAAACAAACACCGCATGCTCTTGTTCTTGCTGCTGGCCTGGGTCAGTCCTGAGGTCTGCTCAGTCCCTTCCTCATGGGTAGGAGACTGCAGATGTCCTACGGCTCTGAAATGAAACCTGCTCTGAGAGGAAATGCCTTCCTGGTGCCCAGCTGGGAAGCCTGAATTTTTCTGTCCCTTTTAAAACACTTATCTTTTAAATGTGACTTATCCACCATTTCAGCTGAAGCCGGAGTGGTGAACGCTGCTGGGAAATGGGGTTTGGATCTGAACGCTTTCTCTGTGAGCTCCGGAGGGGTGGTGGAGTCTTATCTCTCTTCAGTCTCCCTTGGCAACATCTATTTACATGGCTGCACAAGCTGCTGAAATGGTTACTTCATCCTAGCTTTTTGTTTTGTTTCATTGGAAACCAATATTTTGGCCATGTCAAAGCTTGAATTCTTTTGTGGCATGTTTAATCCAGGTTCGATGGCTTGCTCTGGTCCCAGAGGTAGAAAACCAAGTAGAAATAAATACAGGGAAGGAATTGCTGGGATGTAAAAGAAACTAGGGGTGAGGGGAACCCTGAAGTCTCAGGAATTTGGCAGAAAGCCTCTCTAATTTTTTTTGTAATATGGCTTATGAGACTTTATGAATCTCTGTTTAAAAAGGAGGGAGATGGTTTCAAAGCGTCTGGTGGCATGGCCATTAAGCGAGTTCTCACTGACTGAAGGATTTTGAGTTTCTAAGCATGGCTGATGGGGGAGGAGTCCATCCTGCAGGTTGGGGATGCTCCCGTCTTCTGTACTTTTCCTCCTGGCTGGTGGCAGCAGCGTGGGACAGTTTTGATGGGGTGTTAGATCCTTCCAACTTGTGGTGCTGTGGACCTTGCTGGTGGTGCTGGCCTGTGAGCTGGCTTCTGGTGCCCACGTCTCTCTCACCTCTGCGTTTTGTAAGCTAACAGCATCCTCACCCTTACACAGACCCAGCCTGGGGGCAGGCTGCTTCCCCAGGGGTGGTGGCCTTGGCTTCTGTCTAAAGATCCACCTCCTGCTGGGTCTCCCACCCGATCCTGTGCCTCCAAGGAGGACTCTGGGTGCCTCTTTTTCCTCCCAGCTGCTGTCTCCCCTGTTTTGACCGTAAGTTCTCTGGACAAGGAGCTTTTGATGGAGACAGGAGGTTATTGTCCTGTTTGTGCCTGGGGGTGCTGTTATTTCAAACAACCACAGCAGTATTTCTGCTGTAGCTGAGCAGCCTTTGCCCAAGTGTGTATTTGCATGGGAGCCTGGAGGAGAATTTCACTTGCTGCCTTATCAGCCTTATCTGCTTCTCCCCTGAAGCCAGAGCTGTGACGAGTGTGTTCTTCTCATTTATCTGTGTACCTGCCTTAGTGATTGGCCAGAAGAGATGGGGAATACTGTAGATATCTAAACAAATCACTTTCTTCCGATGTGCATATGTTACTCCAGGAACCAATTTTACCGCATTGCAGAGGGAGCAGCAGTGCCCTATCCGGGTTGATAAGCAAAGCTCAGACCCGAATCTAGGCAGAATCTCTTGGAGGGCTTTCATCTAGGTTTTGATTTCTAGCAAAGATAGCCATTATCTGCACAAAATAAACTTTTTTGCCCTGTAACCCCCGGCGATGTTACAGATGGAAGACCGTGACAGGACTGCCAAAACAGAGTCGGACAAAGGGCCAGTTTGCATTTGCTTCTTGGGGTTGGGCCGTGCTAGCAGCAGCGTTTGGCTCCACTAGCCAAACCGGTCCCTTAGGTCAGCTCAAACCCGCCTTCGAAGGCGCCTCGTTCCTCATCGCTGCTCTGCCGTCTCCTCCAAGCTCCCAACGTGCTCCCAGCCCTTGTCCCACCCCGCAGGTGGTTACCTTCTCCTTTTCCTTTCTTCCCCTGAGCCCACATGGATGCAGTCCCAGGAGGTACCACAAGCTACCATAGCACAGGACAGTTTTTTTCCGCCTCCTCCTCCCTTCCCAGTGGAGCTAAGGGACCGGGTGAGTCTAACCCTCACCCTGAAGGCACCCGCCTGTCACGCTTGGGAGCAGTGACACAGGATAACTTGGCCTAAATAATACATTGCCAGAGCTGATCTCACTGTGCCGATCATTTTGCCGGCTTTGTAAAGTTAATCAGTTTACATGTTGCCATTAGGTCAGGAAAGCTCCATTTACCTTAAATAATTAATCAAGATCAATTAAACACGGGGTAATTGTGAAGAAGAGCAAAAGGCAGAATGACCCTAATTTCTTCCACTTCTTTATCCTGCTTAGACAACCCAGTGCAATAGCCCAGCTGAGACTTGGGCAGTGGGAGAGTAACTTACATTTATGTTTTGTGATGACAGCTCTATCCCGAAGGTTTGACCTAATTACTATGCCTTGTCTCGACTTCTGTCTGGGAGTTATTGTTGCTGTCATAGTGGCAAATGCAGCTAATGAAAATATCCAGTGGTTCCATTAAAATATTAGCGTGGTGAGTCGACTCTGTTGTGCAAGTGCAAATGAATGTTTCTGTATTTCTGAATTTTTTTGGTGACTGTCTTATCAAATGTATCATCAAAACAAACATCTGTTAGAACTCCTGGAGGATATTTTCCAAACAAGAAACTTCTTGAAAATAATTCAATAATGTATTTGATAATCATTAAAATGCTGAGGGAAACTACAGAGGACTGAGTTTCTGGCAACATCAGATGAGGGAGCAACATGGCAGACCAGAAAGCGATGTAAAGCATCTCCCATAACAGGGAGTTGAAATGCCTCTTGCGTAGGAGAACTTTACAGAGGCCAAGAGCTTTGGCCATTTTAGCTGATCTTGGAGCTGCTTGGTGGTAACTTGCAGTAGTTTACACAGACTGTTTCTTGGGCTCTTTATTGCATAAATAAGTTGGTTCAACATAGTAGCAGCCAATACAGAAACTAGCAGAAAGGAGAACGGTATCTCCCAGTGACATGGCTTTAGACAAGCCCTTTGGAGGTGGGGGCTGGAAGGACGATGCAGGGTGTTCCTGGAAGGAGCCTGTTTCCTTCACTCCCACTGAGTTACAAAACTTGTTTTCCCATTCTGAGAACTGTCAGTGCAAAAGGACCATAAAGAGTTTTAAGAGGACTTTCTTTGGCTCGCTTGTTAGGAAGCTCTTCGCAGGGAACTGGCAAATGCCTGCTGCTTGCTGGCTGGCCTCCTCCCAAAGCAGGGGAAGGATTAGGTAAGGTGGCTGTGTTTGCAGTCCTCTTAGCTGGTGTAAGAATTACTTTAGTATTACAATCAATCTGGCCCTAACTTCCAGAAAGAACAGCAAGTCCCCGAGCCATGGCAGACTTTGAGAGTAACACTGACTTGCCAGATACTGTAATGTGGGCTCTTTTTTCAAAATGGGAGCCTCTTATCCGAAAGAAGCAAAGGCAAATAGTTTCTTGCTCAAAAGCGTGTGCTCAGAGAGATGAACAGACTAGACATGAATTACTGCTCTGAAACAATCTCTTCTGTTACCCTTCACTCTCGTGGAGTCTGTCTGCTTGTGGTCTGTTGTGATAGCTTTGCTTATTCTTTGTCCTCAGACATGGTATTTTTATATGGATACATCTATGGATAATACATTATAAGAAAAACATTCTGCACAGTGACAACTCGCTGATCTTTTTGCTTCTGATAGGGAAATTGAAGAGGTTTTGTTTGGCTGTAATTCCTAGAGATCAGCATGTTAATGAAGTAGTCCACGAACTTTGGGTTGGATGTCGCAATGTCCTGCGAGCTGTCGTACTTATCTGGATTACTTTTCAGAGGACCCGTGTCCTGTCTGCTCCACAGGGAGGTTCATAGAGCAGTCCATAAACCCTCAGTAATGCACACAATGGATTTTGCTTTAATTTATAATCTACCCCAAGTCACAGTACACTGCTAACTAGTTGTTGATCTGGCTGGGGTGCCTGCTGTACTGACATACTCGGTGTACATTGCACACAGGTTATCTCTCCAGGCAAAAGTGGCTCCCCTTCAGCCCAAATCCCCCTACCTGGCAGCAAAGCACAATGGTCTAATATGCCCAAGGCCTGGAAATATGTATGCTACAAGAACTTCTGGGCTAATGTGTGGCTGGTATTGTGGGTTCCTCTGTCGTGTACACTGTGCAACAGCAACTGTCAGGCACCTAATTTCAGTAGTGTGAATACCGAGAAGTACCTGGTTCTGCACGCGGGCAGGCTGCAAACCTTCTGTTAACAACATAACCTCCACCCACCGAAATCATTGACCTACTTTGTTCAGAGGGGTTGCATTCCTTCTCTTAGATGCTTTTGAGGTTTAGCGATAAGGGAGTACTTAGCACTATAAACAGAAGTTTGGGGGAGGAAAACTGGCAGCTGTGGGAGCCTTGGGTGCCTGCAAAGAGTTAACTTGCACCACTGGTTGCATGACAGCCCCCAGCTGTCTGTGCCTTCCCCTCCAGCATTTCTCTCCATTATTTCATCAAAGCAACAGGCATGGTTTTAATTTTCCATGACTTGCTTATGAAATATGATCCTTGCTGTAATAAAGAAATGATTTGGTTTGTAATGGATACATAAGAAATCAATTTCCTATTTTTAAATTAGGTGGGATTAACAATGAAGCAAACAATAAGCAGAGCGACGGGAGAGAAGAAGGATGGAAGAAACACCCAGCAGCCCCCACACAGGGCTGACTGCACTTGGACATGTTACACTGCATTTGTTAATGGCTTCACTGAGGCAGTCACAGCTGTAGTGTTTCTTCCAATGTATATTCATTTTGTGCTTGAATATCATGATGTTGGGAAGATTGCTGAAGATTCATGACTTTTCCTTCTGCCTAGCAGTGACATTTAAGGTGCAACATGGTTTCTGTTCAGCTTCATGGTTCAAAAAAAAAACGGCACCATCGTTAACTCCCCTGGGAACAGATACCCTTCCTGGCCTTCCCACTTTATCTGCTGCAGGGACAGGATCCAGCAAACACATTCACCTGGACCGGGAGGTTGGGAGCTGCTCTCCAGCAACTGGAACAGAAGAAGCTCCCAGCTTCTACTTTCTAAGGGTATAGCTATATGGGAGAGGGCTGCTTGTTTGGAGATACCGCAGCAGTGTGACATAGCCTGTGGGGAGTTTTCTAGCTGTTATTGCTAGAAACCGTCTGGTCCCCAAGTATCTGGTCCCCCTCCCTTACCTTCCTCCTACAGCACTGAACAGTGCTGCTTGGGGACCCCAGGCCAGACAGTTGTCAGCAGTCCCACAGTCCTGCACAAGACTAATCAGTACAGTCATCTTCTTGGCAGCTCTGTGTACTGTATCCCTGGAAAAAAACCCATTTTGCAGTCCCTGCTATAGTAAATATTCCCTGTGCTGGTGTCCAACATGCTCTGCCTGTGCTGGCAGAGCAGTGCCTCTGGTGAGGTCTGTTGGAGGGGTTCAAGAGGCACAGGGATTAGCCTTTAGCCTCTCGAGATGCTCTGCATGCTTTTTTTCCCCCTAGCACTCCTGGGAAATTCACCTCCGGTGTGGCACGCAGCGGGTACAGTGCTTGCTTGGCATATGTTGGGGGCTTGGTGCAGGCTGTGCGCTGCAGAGGCACCGATTTCACTCCAGGACACAGTTCCTTGATGTTGCAGGCGTCTCTGAAGGCAGATTGCCCTTTAGACCTTGGACTGCAGACAGTTGATACAGGCTCCCCTGCCAAGCTGCACCGAGCATTGCCAGCATGTTTTTGTGTAGTTAACAGATGTGCTGTTACTCCATTTTCCTATGCACGCACACGGCGCACGCTCTGCTGTACAGGGAGCTCAGGGATCACAGTGTCCCTGGAGCTATACGACTTGGAGGGTTTCGGAGGTGGGGAGCTGTGCGTTGGCGGTACTGGGGGGGTAACAAGCCTGTCCGAGTCTGTCCCCCTCAGCAAATCACCAAATTGCAGTCTGGACTTGCTAGAGCGGCTCTTCTAGTGCCAGCGTCTGCTGGCCCAGCTCCATGCTTGCACTAAGTGGCTTTGGAGCTGCCCCAGGGGTCTGTCATGGGTTGGAATTAGAGTTGCATTTGGCTGGCTGGTCTGTCTTTCCTTCCTGGATGCTATTGCTTTTTTTAGCTTATCTCAGTTCTGCATGGGTTTGTGAGTTCCTGCTGAAGTCTCTAACAAGATTTGTATGGTGGCTTCTTTTTCCTCCAAGCAATCATAATTTGGCCAGAAATAAATGTCTGCAAAAATCTTTTTAAAGTCTCTCCTTCATGTAGGTTTCAGCAGCCTTCTTGAGAGACAAGCCATAAAAACTGATGGGACTTTTGGAAATGGTTGGTGGGACTTCTAGGACTGGGCAGAAGTCCAAACAATTTCTTGTAATCTTCTCCACATAGATCTGTTATTGCTGGGGCAGGTACCAGATGCATTATCACTACTAATCTCCTTCAAGGGTGGAGGGGTGCCTGAGTGTAGATAACTATGATGAAATAGAGCCAGATTTCTGTCTTTATAGAATAAAGACCAAGAAAAGCCCGTGGAATCCAAGGCCTGCTTCTACTTACTAGTGTCAGAAGGATATTGTTTTTATACTCCAAGACCACCAGTCAACCCACAGTTCTCAAACAGCCTTCCCCTCTGTTTCGCAGTTGCTGTCCTAGTTAAATTTATAGCCTTTTTTTTTTTCTACTGGCTACCTCTGGAGCTTCAAGTAATTGTTAGTAGTATCCCAAACTGAAAGGCAAAACCATACCAAATGTACAAAACCAAACCTCAGTAAAGAACCCACAGATTCTTCTTGTCGCTGCTGAAGCCAGTGGGAGCTCTGCCGTCCAGCCCCACTGTCACTGCCGTGTGGCTCTTCATGAACTTGCTATTTAGCATTAAGGCAATCCAGTGACTGAGGTGGAACAAAAGTTCAGGCACACTTGCCTTAGCCTGGTCATACTTGAATGAGCTGTAGGAAAAGGAACGTGGGAGTCAAACTGCTCAGTGAGAGTCAGTGCAATGCACTGTCAACTCCAGAAGGTTCACTTGGGTCTCACCACCCTTCTGGCTTCTGCCAGCAGGAATAACTCCTGGGAGAGTCGTACCGCTCTAGGCTTAGTGGTGCATAAATCATGCAAAGTCATACCACTTTTGCAGCATTACTAGATACTGATGGCAATGTTGTTTGCCCTGTGGGCTGGAATTTATCTCCATGCCACTTGCAAGCATGGCTCCGTTGGCTTCTGAGCCAGCTGAACTGGCATCGTCTTGTAGCATTTAGGTTTCACTCTCTCTTTCCAACCTTGGTTAAATTTAAAGCTGCTATTCATAGCTGCTCTCAGGATGTGGAGCTCCAGTACACCATGGGAAGTTTCTCATCTGTTCAGGAAGACACAGATAAATATAGTGATGCTTTCCGGTGGGTAAAACAAGGTTTTGTTGTGCTCTTCACATTCATAGCTGAGATGGCATTTGTACGCACATGCTGTTGCTGTGCCAGCCTCCACCATGGTGGCAGGGTCTTCCTAGGATTTCACTGATGGGATGAGGAGGGGGAAGAGTTCAGACTATTGGCTTAGTTTAAAGCCCCCCAGACTGTACAAAGCAGGGTAAGATCTACTAACAGTGAGCCTAGAAGCTATTTTCCATGGAGGATGAGCTTAGTTTGTTCTGGAGAACAGCTGTTTATTGGAAACAATTTTCTGGCAAGGACCATTCCTTGGCCATCTCAACCTGGGAAATGGCGTTGTGATGATTTACAAGAAAAAGAACACAAACTAGTAACTTGTTTAAAAACAAAAAAAAAAAGGACAGCAACAACAACAAAAACCCCCAGCAGTTTTACAAAGGGGTTTTTTTAGCTGAATAAAAGGCCTTGAGGCTGCATAAAAACAGCACAAAAATTGATATGTTCCTTTGGGAGGATTAAAACAGATGTTTTCTCTTTTCCAATGGCCAGCATCTGACATTTCCAAAGAAGACACAAAGAACATTTCTGGGATGTGTGTTAGAAAAAGTACTGCTAGCAGCTTATCGGCTTGAACGAAAGCTGGAGTCAAATAATCTCAGAACCTACATCTGGTCACACTTACGCTGGAGAAAAGCCACAGCAAGTCCAGTGGAGCCAGTATAAGGAGAAGCAAAATGGATGCCGAGGTGACCAATGCCCCTGATGGTAATGAAGGCAGCATAAAGCCCTTCATGCTGGGTAGGAACAGCTCAGAGGTCTTCTGTGTGGCCTTTTACAACAGACACCATAACAATGTTTGTGTTTGCAAGGATCAGGTGTACAGCCAGAATTTTGCATATTAATGCATGTAGATGTCTGCAATTTGCTCACAAAATCCTCCCCTGTTCAAGTTTTGCAGCCAAAAGTTATATCTGTGATGGCTGCAGAATGCAGTAAAGGCATACAATAGCAATTTGATTTTTTTTTTTTTTTTTTTCTTCTCTCTTTCTTCCACCTAGCTGTTTTGTATACAGATTCACAGATGTGGCAGGATGTGTTTTGGAATGTCGGTGACTGGGGTTTGCCAGCATCCATTTGACAAATGTGCCCTTTAGTATCGGTGAGGTTAAACCACTGCCAGAAATGTCCTCCATGATTGACAATAATGATTACTGATTTGGAATTTAGAGCACTCTGCTTTGCCATTCATAAGCAGCATTTCAGTAGTCTTCCAGCCAGGTACATCTCTAGTTACGATAATTGTCTTTCAGTTAGGGAGCTAATTGACTATACTGCAGCAAGTATGGAATAAATCATGTTACTATGGTAGCCAAGGTTTTTGGAAAACAGTATTTCCCAGAGCACAAATGCCATTTCTCTGAATTTTACTTCTTTCCCTGAAAATAGCCCTATCATCACAGAATTGAGAGATTTGAAGTTGGGTTTAATTTTTTTCCAATAAGAGTTCTGCAGCAAGCTGCACGTTGCTTTTCACTTTTATTTATTTATTTGGTTTTAACCTTCATCATGTTGACAGAATACAGGTGTGTGGATATCTTATATACTCAAGCTAATTACTACTGAGACTGACACCTGAGAAAGGGATTTGAAGGAACAAGACAAAACACAGTCAAAATTTGACCTTGAAACATTAGAAATGAGTCCAAAGGACACCATAAGGCTTGGAGACTTCTCAACATGCACAAAGATTGGACCAAGGTCTGGGTCTGAGCTCTATAGGTTTATCTGTGCTAATCGGAGTACTTGGCACTGAAGCCAGACTTTTTGCCCGAGTAGATAAAGGTCATTTAGAAGGACTGCACTAACTTTAAGGGAGTCAAGAACAGCCTCCCTGGCTGTGGTGCATCCATCATTGTGTTGTCTTGTTTAGTGAATCATGGCATAAACAAGGTACCAGAGACCATATACTCAGTAGCATTAATGGTTAAACTGTGATTTTGATTTTGTCTCTCTTCTTTTCAGCCACCGGTACATCCACAAGTGTTTTAACAAAGTATTTTGTTTCTCGCTTCCCAGAATACCAAGAGCATTTCATAACACAGCTGTTGCAAATGTTATGGCTCCGTACACTTCATGTGTTAGTCTTTCCTGTGCTTCCCTTCTCTGAATCACATTTAATAGGCCAAGTTTTATATTTCTCTACTAATTTGTTGAAATTTATTGCATTTGTTGCCTTCCCCTCTTTCTTTTGAAAATCAGGGGAACTTCCAAATTTCAATTTAAAAGCATTTTGTTCTAATTCATTTTGTTTTTATGGAGCATAGTATTTGTTGGAGGGAGAGAAGTTGAGATCATAATCTGGCATGGTTGACTAAGTTTCTAAATTTTAAACCACCGCCTTCTCTCTTTTTAAACATTTTCTCTGCCAATACTAAACATTTTGATCATTCAAAATGTAAATTTTACTCCCCATAGATGCTGATGGGTTGTGGATATATTTACATACAAAGGAGCTGTTGAATGACTCACGCAAAAAGTTATTTTCTTGTTCTCAGCCTTAACAGTACGGCAGTTTTTCCCCCCATATTCTGTAGTTTCCGGAATGATTTGCGTGCTCGTCAGTCTCTGAGCAGTGTTTGAAAAGGTGCATGTGGTTAAAATGTGTGGAGTGGGAGAACCGCAAATGGTTTAAATATTTTTGCCAGAAGTGCTCGTAATAGCCGCTTTCCATGAGTTGCGTTATGTTACATGGAAAGAATACCCAGAGGAGAACCCCAAGGGCAGCAGCGGTCAAGGGAAGGAAAGTCTGCCAACCTCTTAGGGTGAGGAGGAGAAAGCGAGGGTTTAGTCAGAATATGAAATCCAGTGTTTTGGGCTGGGGTATGATGTTCTCAAGGCAGTTAGCACCAATCTTGCTAGCTGGTGTGTGCTGTAAGGCCACAGTTATGTTGGCCCGCAGTGATGGTACCTATATCTCCTCATTGAGCAGCATTTTATGGGACAAGCGTCACTCAGTTCTTCCATGTCCATATGCCTGCTGGGCTTCGGCCTTTGGCACAGATTCCTCTGGCATGAAGTACAAGTTGTTTCTTTTGCAATATTCAAAACATCGAGCCTGGTTGTGTTTGAGAAGGTAGAACAGCACACTGGAGATTCTCAGAGAGCTCTGGAAAGCCCCGAGCTTCTGTACATCTCCTGGGCAGCATTTCAGAATGTGCTTGGAACACATTTGTACTGCTCAGGACTGGGATCTTCTCACGAGGCCTGTAAGAAAATCTGAGACTGTAACCAGCCATAAGTCTCTGATATTAGCATGACAGATTTTCTTAGATCTACTTGTTCTTCTGTAGACTTATCCAAATACCAGGTCCAATACTGTCCTATCAGTTTGGGAATGGCCCAAGCCTTTCATCAACTATTTACAGAATTACTTTATAAACAACTTTATTTTATGTGTGTGATAGTACTCCTTGAATCTGAGGAGTGCATAATACCAGTCTCTCTTGGCTCACTTCCTCTGGCTTATTTCCTGTCTTCCGCCTTGAATTTTCTTTTAATTTGGAGCCCGCTCAAGGGTACACAGGCTAAAGATGACCCTACAGGAGACATGCATCCATGCAGATGTGGGTTTTGACCAGCAAGCAGGTCAAGCGATGATCGTCATCCCTACAGAGGCTGCACTGCTTTCCTCCGCTTTTGTCACAGCTTTCTATTGTCTGTTTTTTTGTGTGATCTATCTGTTGACTTATGGTGTATTATTCGCTTCAGAATTGATAATGTTTGTATTAAGTCCTAAACATGGAGTCAGGAGGTAGTAAGAACCTTTTCAGGCCATGTGACCTCTCCTAGCAAACTTTGAAGGGCATCTGTTGACCAGCCATGGCACTGTTTGTTTTGCAAGGAAGCGGGGTCTATAAAAAGGCTTATTACACTATGTAAGTGATTTTCTTTTTGCTAAGCAAATATTTGCAATATATTTTGGGAAATCAAGCATTCAAAGTGAAAAAGCAGGATACCTGCCAGGGATGTGGGAAGCATGTAAAAGACACCTTTAATTGGGAGAACATAGGATGGTTTTAGCATCTTGGATCTACAAGAAAGCCAACACAGGCTCCTACCCCTACTTTCATTGAGCTCTAAGGTTTTAGGCATCTCAACAAATCCAGAAAACTCTTCCCAAACTGTCTATTTCAACAGCTCCACTAATTATTGTTGCAAAAGCCAAGGTACTGCACAACAGAGACAAATCCTATGACTTCAGCAATGAGCAAGGTCCTAATATGGGGCTTTCCTAGAGGGTGGTTTATAACATATAAATGCCTGAAGTAACTAAATATGCCCATTTGCAGAGAGCACATCACTAGCTGGATGACTGCTCACAGCTGATATAATAATTTCTGAATCATTCCTTTGGCTTCAATAAAAGTTGCAAAGACAGTATGTGGCTTAAACTAGTTGGCTTATGAGTAGCAGATCAATGCTAGTCAACATCTAACTTCCACATGTGAATTTCTCCCTCTGCTGTGCTATTGACAGGAGGCCCAATTTATATGCATGTAGTTTATAAACAGTGAGAATACTGGAAATGAGGTCATAGTTTGTATAAACGTTTATTTCAATAGTTTAAAGAACAAGCCATTCAAAACATCTGGAAATCACGGGAACATGAGTCATATATAATAGCAATATCTTAAATATGCATTAGTAATACAAAGTCATCTTTCACTCTGATAAAAGTTACAACTTCATTTTTCTAAAAAATATTTAAGCCATGAAATTTGTTTAGGTAATACATATATACAGCATCTAATTTTCTTTCTTCTTTCCTGTAGAGTCTGAGACTCTAGAGGTTTGTGTGATAGAAACAATGTGCTCCACCTTGAAGGCTGGATTGGTTTGGATTGTATATGCAGAACTAGGCAAATAATTTACAGCCATGATGGCCGTATGTGCATGTAAGTGACAGATCAGGGTTTTGAAGACCATGTGCACATACATCCCCACAACTGCTTGCCTATTCACAACAGATATAGTTATAAATCATTAGGTCTGGAGTTACTTCTAGAATGCCCCTATCTATATTCTAACTGAACTAAGACCTGCTTTCATTACAACCCCCTGCCCGTCAGTGTGCTGTTACACTTCCAGCAGTGATTTGGTAAAATGTGTTTGTCCTGTCTTAGTATGTGTGGATTGATAAATAATTGTGGTTTTGATCAGCTACAACTGTTTTATCCTCATCTCTAAGGCAAGCATTTCCCTTTCTATTTCATAAGGAAGGTCAGCATTAACTTGCACTTCAAAGTATTGTTTGATTTCTTCTACCTCCTTTTCCCAGAACTCTTTGGAGATATCAAACAGTTCAGTCAAGTTGACATCTTCTAAACCCTTCAAGTTCAAAGCGGTGTCAGCAGGGATGTAACCTATGACAGTTGGCTTGGCAGAGGCTTTCCCTTCAATTCTGTTGAACATCCACTCCAGCACACGGGAATTCTCTCCATAGCCAGGCCACAGGAATTTCCCTTGGCTGTCTTTCCGGAACCAGTTAACATGAAAGATCCTTGGTAGTTTTGCAGCTGGACGATGTGCCATGCTGAGCCAGTGGGCCAAGTATTTGCCAAAGTTGTAGCCAAAGAAAGGTCTCATGGCAAATGGATCGTGCATAATGATTTTGCCTGTTCAAAACACAAATGGAGGATGTAAGGTAATAAATAGTGCGTTTATTCTAAAGCACAAAGATTTAGGTCCTCCCAGGATTTAGTACCCATGGTCACTTAACCACCCTTCTGTATCTGAACCAAAGAGCTTTAAGAAACAATTCAAGCATTATACTTGATGTACAAAAAAAGTACAAATTATTTTTTATAATTGGTGGAAATTAAATTTCTTAAATCTCAGGTCAAGCAGGTTAAATGAAGATCCTCAAGAGCTGGCTTTCATCATTCATGTATTTATGTTGAGCTCTAGCAGAAGAGAAAATTTAAGTTTATTTATCCTAGACTGTAACAAGAACTCCATATCAAGGCTTCTGGCACCCCCATGCCTGCACCCTGTTCTGTATGCTTGCCACCTAGAGGATTATTTTGCTTAATTTGTCTTTTACAGAGAATTTGACTTTTCATTCCAGTACAAATATTTTGTACTGTGAAAATGCACAGGTTGCAAAATCAGCTGCCAAGACTGTAATGCAAAAGAGCAGGGGAGGAGGACAGAGCAGGCAGTCCAGAGAGGATTGTTTTTAATACAGGTAGGCAGATTAAATTTTGATTTACCTTTGTGCTCAGCAGCTGCTGTTGCTTCAGATCTCATAGCTGCTCCTATAAATACTCCATGCTGCCAGTTAAAGGCCTCATATACAAGAGGCACACCTGTAAAGAACAAAATCACTTCAGTAATTAGAGGTCCAGAAATATTTTTATAACGGGTTTTGCTACCTGAGGTACTGCCGAATGCATGTTACTGTATAATGTATTCTAATTTTTCCTGTTTTTTTAAATCAGTTCATTTCCTGCCCTCTTGTAGCAAAGAAGTTTATGTGAATGTTTTCAAAACTGGCTACTGATTACTGAACACATCCATGTTTAGTTGCTCAGTGGGAGATATCTGGGACCTCGGAATCCCCAGCAGATTTTACTGAAAATAGAATCTAGTCCTGTGGTCATGATATTAGACTCAGACCTAGCATTACTTCTATTTCTTTTCCAACTTTAGGTGACCCTTAACAGATCAATTTATTTTACTTCCTTTTCTGTAAACTGTCTACAACTGGTTCATTTCTCTAACCATTTCCTATCTGAACTAGTTAAACTGCAAGCCAATTGAGACAAGTATAGCAATTTGCTATGTGTCTACGTATTACCCAGCTTAGTGGGTCCTGATCTCTCCAGCCCTTTATTCTTATTATTACCTGTTTTGTGTTAACATCTAACAATTCAGACATTGAAATACCAGTGGCTGTAAGTGTGTGTGTCAAAGGCTAACAGGCAGAAGTTAGACCTACATGGTTATTTCCTTGCTTTTGCAGCTGTGAAAGCAAAACCTGTGTCTCTGCCCAGTTGTGTTTCAACCCTTCTATGGTCAGCACTTCAGCCTTGATACGTGGCTGATGCATCTCTTACCAGCAGGTCTGCGGCCTCCAAATATTATCCCTTCAATGGGCACACCTTCGGGTGATTCCCATGCAGGGTCCATGATGGGGCACTGGCTGGCTGGAGTGCAGAATCGTGAGTTGGGATGAGCACAAGGTTCCCCTGTACAGAGTACAATGAAAAGGTCATAATGGCAGAATTAACATGAATTCAGCAGAGAAAGCCAAGACAGACTGTGGAGTGCACCAGGCTACCATTATCTGGGGTCCAATCCTTGTTCTTCCATGAAGTCAGTGTTACTCCCGTTGGTAATGTCTCATCAATGCCTTCCCAATAGACACCTCCATCACTGGTTTCTGCTACATTGGTAAAGATGGTGTTCTTGAATATGGTTTTAATAGCATTGGGGTTTGTTTTGACTGAGGTTCCAGGGGCGACACCAAAAAAGCCATTTTCTGGATTGATTGCCCTTAAGTTGCCTGGAAGTTAAATGACAAAATGTAAGTAAATCAAACTGTTTTAATTCCATCCAGAATTTTGTAGCATGTCTTGCTGCACCTAAAAGCAACCTGTACTGGACTGTAAAACAATCCAATTTCAGTTCCATACCTTGTTCATCAAATTTCATCCAGGCAATATCATCACCCACACACTCGATTTTCCATCCTGGCAGGCTTGGGTTCATCATGGCCAAGTTAGTTTTTCCACATGCACTAGGGAATGCTGCAGCAAAATACTTCTTTTCACCTTCTGGATTGGTAATGCCCAGGATCTATTGAAAAATTAATGCAACTGTTAAACACAGTCTTTTTTTCTTGCACTTTTCATTTTGAAGATTGTCTCCCAGCAAGTGGTAATGATAAAATATTTAATTATGCAAATTTTTCCTACAGAAGCACCACCACATAATATAGTTGACAAAAATTCAAACTGTAGTTTATTAATCAAAAAGTCTACTCTTCTTGCCCTTAGAATATCTTTAAGGAGTTCTTACATTGTCAGGTATGTATATAATTCAAACATTTATTTTTATTTTGCTGATTAAAGATGCACAGACTGTATATAGCTGTGTTTCTCAGCTGAGACAGAAGAAAATCAGGCAATATTCTTTTGGCTGCACGACTGGAGTGAAGTGAAAGCACTTCATGTATGGATACTTCTGCAGTTTTCAGAGTCCAAAGATATTTTTTCTGAGACTGTTCTTTTATGCACTTTGAAAATTTTTTTCAGTGGTATTTTATGGTAGTAGAATGTTTAAATGTCATCAGAAAGTAAATGCAGGAAGGGTACAAAGCAGAAGTCATTTAGAAAATCTAGTATTTACAGGTTTTGGAATGCATAGACCTCTTTATAATATGAAAGACAGTCTTCAAAACTTGCATTAATCGTTTGCTACTAGACTTGTAGGGGCAATGTGGATGCCTAGTGACGATGTTTAGACTCTGCTCAAGTAGACAGGTCTGCCTACAAGTAGCCACTGTCACAAGTTACAAATTTTTCTTCGTTTCTGATTTTACAGGTACTATTTTAAAATGTTTGGTACTTAACCTTGCAAGTAGTTTCCTATTTCTCATAAGGCTGCCATGTGATAAATTTGTATCTAATGTTACAGGACTATCCATATGAGACTAATTTCATTGCTAGCAAGTTGTGATGTATTTATGTTGAGCTAATTTAGGGTTTAATGGCTGTTCAAACACACATGATTTAATAGCTCTTACCAGCATGTGCTCAGCTAGCCAGCCCTCCTCTTTGGCGATTCTGCTGGCAATTCTGAGAGCAAAGCATTTTTTCCCCAGTAAGGAGTTTCCTCCGTAACCGCTGCCAAATGAAATGATCTCTCTGCGATCCGGGAGATGGGCAATCAGCGTTAACTCTGGGTTGCACGGCCAGTTGTTGATTAATGGTTCTGCAGAACAGAATGTTGTACTCATGAATGCAGCAATTTCCATGCTGGATCGCACTGTTTTTTGATCAGCATTGAGCCTCTGACAGCAACCCATACCAGATGCTTTAAAGGAAAGCCCCTGGTAAGTGCTAGGGATAATAATCTCCTTTCCATGAAACTCTCATTCAGCTTTAATTCCTTTAATTGAGTTCTGAACCTAGCGCAGTTGCACAAACCACCCCGGTCTTCTATGGTGTCTCCCATGTGCTGAGAACACGCAGTCAGCTCTAAAACATGCCCTGGGGAATTTCCAGGGGTGACAGGTTTTAGTGTCTCTTACCTTTTAGCGGTAGAGGACATCCAACCGAGTGAAGACATTTTACAAACTCCCCATTGCTCAGGGCTTTCAAAGCAGCTGTTCCCATCCGTGTCATGATCCTCATGCTGGCCACTACATATGGCGAATCTGTCAGCTCAATCCCAATCTTGGACAAAGGAGACCCAATAGGCCCCATGCTGAAGGGGATAACATACATTGTACGTCCTGGGAAACAGGGAGTAGCAAGATGTGGCAAAGAGAAAAGCAAGGAACTTTTGAAATAATCTTTATTAACATGGAGGTTGTTTCTCACTCTTTTAAAAGCTGTTTGTCTTGGATGTGGATGTTTCTGGTGATGTTTAAAGAGCTGTAGCTTTGTCTAATTGTATAGCAAGAAGTTTTATCTTAAATGCTGAAAGCGGCTGTTCAGACAAAATGTCTAGCCAGTTTTAAAGGTGGGTAGAGGCCAACTTCTCTGTTGGTGTATATCACTGAACCTGAAATTATTGCTGGGCGTGGGTGTCCTCCATTCTCACCTCACTTCCTATCTGCTGCTTAGTTGTTGTGTGACTTCCTGAAAAAAGTCACCCAAATTTTCATACCTTACTTTGCCTCTCTCTGTGGAGAGAAGAATGCTGGAAAGAGACTATCCTTGCACAGGCATTTGGATCTATGGTAAAGATCTGGATGAAACCAACAAAGTGACTAATATCAGGGGTGTAAACCTAAACCTTCAGCTAAAATCTTTCTTTAAAGATTACAGTAACTAGTAGTAGTAGTGTCTCTGTAATCCTAGGAGTTCAATGTCAACCGTCCTTTTCTTGCCTACCTTGCATGCAGCCTGGGAACCTGGTGTTGAAGGCTTTCTCAAAATCTTCTTCAGACATCCAGCGACCCAGCTGGCTAGTTCCAGTTTTAGGGATCGGAATAGTATCTCTCTGTTCTTGAGTGATGATGACAGTTTTGCTCTCAATTCTTGCCACATCTCTTGGATCAGTGAGAGCCAACCAGCTGCATTTCACCAAAAATCAGGAAATCGGACTTTAATTATCAATATAACACTGCTTACCCTTCTGTGGGACTGGTTTAGCAGAAAAGGGTACAATGCTTTGTAAGGCCAAAACTACAGTGACAGAGCCAGTATAACAGACAATCTCAAAAATCAGTCAGATACATTCTCTCATACAAATTTTTTCAAGACTTTCCAGTATGAATGACAAATTATATGGCCTAGGAAATTCTGGTTACACATTAATACTCCTTTGCCTCTTATGTCAGTCTCATTCTCTGTTGCTAACTTCCAGGGAAAAGTTAATCTTGTTTAATTCTCATCAGTGTGAAGTTGTTTTGCACAGGGACCACAAAATGATGCTTCAAGCAAAGTGGGTGCCAAGCAAGCACTTTAAGTGTTGGTATGAGTACCTGTGGGATCGGAATCAAGCTTAGTGATTGGCATAGTTCTTTAAGTTAGAGGCATCACAAAAGAAACACTGAGTATAAGCATGATCATAAAAAAATGAAGGAGTTTATTAAAGGGGATTATTTTTCCCCTCTAAAGAATTTTTGCCATCTAAATACAATAGATAGGATTGTTTTACATTTTCACCTCTGTGCATAGAAATTTTCCATGAGTATAAAAATGTTCTAGTTGGGCTGTCATAACCATCATCACTACAGCTAAGCATATAATTAACAATGAATAATTTATCTGGTGAATCTTGCCCTTTTCTCTCCCAAATAGTCTGCAAACAGATTGCCAAATTCCTGCACTTAGTTATTCAAATGTCTTTGCAGATTTCTTCCATGAAGATCTCTTGGTCGGCACGTAATTCCTGAGTATGTACTTGTTGTTAATATTCTCCTTTCATGTTGGGTTGGTTGGGAGAGATGATGAAATATTTGAAAAAAGTATTTGCTGAATACATTACAGTCAAAGCTCATCGGCACGATATGAATAATGCCTGTACTGAATAATATTTGAACACCCACAGAGCTATTTGAATGCCATAAAAAAAGTATTTGATGAATAAACTAATTGACTAAAATAGTAGAATTCTTCAAAAGATGTATTTGCTAAATAATATTTAGCCATTGCTAATGATTAGTTACATAAGTCTCATGACATTATTTCAGTTCCCTGATGTAACAAATCAATAGAGAAAATGTACAGTTGATAGTCCAATTGAATAATATGCTTTATGTTAAGTTTTAGAGGAAAAAGATTGCTTTCCTGTGTATTTCACCTATGTAAGCCACCGTGCCAAAATGTTCATGGAAAGCACATATTGAAGGGTTATAAGGAGTTCTAAAAGTAAACAGCATAGAAAACGCATATTGCAATTCTGAGATGATACTTGACTTCCTTCAGGCTACTTACCAGTTCTCATACTTGCTCAGCTTCTTGATCATGCCTTGTTCTACCATGATGTCCAGAATTTTTTTGTTTTCTTCTTCTGAGCCATCGCAGATATGAATGCTCTCGGGCTGGCACAGCTTGGCATTACTTTCAATGAAATCCCTTGCTTCTGGAGGCAGGCTCTGCAAATCCCCCTGGACAACCTTGGGCATGACGTTTACCTCAGCTTTCAACTGTGGGGGCATTATTGAACCTGTAGTGGATCTTGTTGATGGCTTTGAAATACTGATCACAATCTAAAATCAAATATATGGGGTGTGTTAGCATACTATGGCATTCTAACCAGTGTCAATAAGCCTTCCCAACAATGTATAATGCAAAGCTAGAATTTGCAACAGGCTCGATCATGTACTTCTGCTTTAAAATCAATATAGAGAACTTGGATCACTGATAATTTCAAGCTGGAAAAAATAGAGGCCATTCTACTTACTGTCTTTATAAGACCGAGTTGGATGTCAGAGAGGATTTTTCTGTCCCTTCCAGTTGATCCCGTTTCGTTTGCTTTGGAGTACTCTTGCAAACACTGCTTTCCAAGGAAGCATCCTCCTTCCTTAAATATTCTTCATGGTAGTGTCCATCCCACTAGGTGAGGTGAGGGAGGCTTGTCCTTTATGTCACCACTGGAAGTGTCTTGGGACAGTGCCACTGACATTGTCATCATGCAGAGTTGTCAACAAAGCAGCCCTGTCAAGGTAATCATTTAACAGGTTTGATTAATGAATGCTGAAAGCAGTGATTCTTAGCCCCTTGGTTTGTTGATTTGAAGCAGTTACAAAATTTAGCAGTTTAACTAAACTTTGATCCAATTTGGCTTTGAAACCAAAAGCGTCGTAACTTCTCGGTGTGTGAGAAAGGTTGAGTACAAAGACTACTTGGAACCAGGAACACGGGGGTCGTCCAGGCAAAGCGTAGTTGGCACATTTGGTAGGCAGACGCTCGCTAGTTGGCTGTGAAGTGGAGGCTCGTCCAAGGTGTGTTTACTCACCTTGGGAACATTGCCTGATCCGGGGATAAAGTTCAACAGTGAGCACTGACAGGCCTGAATAACCACTACATACGTCTGCCTGGAGGCCTTATTTTTGTTCATGCAGTTCTGAAAAAAACCCTAAGCAATGTAAATCTAAATGATGGGTTTCCTTCAGTGCAAGAAAGTTTTTGCTTATGGCTTGCTTTAGGCTCTTGCAAACTGAACAATCATTTCCTATTGCTACAAGCTCAGAAGAGGCAGATCAGCAATTGTCTCAGTAATTAGCCTCCTCCTTCAAATGTTGTTTTATTTTACTGGGAGTCCTATGGGGGTCATAAAACATGAACCCACCTTTAAATTACTACTCAAAAGGCACAAAACTGCTCAGGACTGTGGCTGCACGCTTTGTTATATGTGTAAAGTGCACTGTATGCATATGTACATATAGAGATGTGTACATATCTGTGTCTGTTGTGGCAGCGTATGATGCCAACAGCCACTACTACTTCTACAGTTCCGAGGGTGAGAGTGTGATCTCAGGCATTTTGAGGTCTTGCCTCTAACTGTTCCTGCCTGCCTTTCAGCTATTTACTTTTCCCTACTCCAATTTAGACCATCATGCCCATAAAGAAAGGCTGATTTTCACGTCCATTTGTCCGTGCAGTCTGGGTGTGTGAAGACTGAAGTATTTCAAACAAATAAAAATGTAGAAATAACCCTGCTGCCATTTCACCTCACTCTGCTTACATCCAGTCCTGGCAAAGCATCTGGGGCCTGGATGAGGCAATGCTTTCATGCCAACCTGTCACTTTTCATATTAACGGGGCTTCTACCATGCATGTAAAATATTGTAAACGGTAGTTTGCAGAAGAGGAAATGTGGGAATCCCAGCTAAGTTTCAGGGGGTTCTTTAAAGTAACAGAATTGATTTGTGTATCCTACATAAAGGATGTTTATCACCTGCCACCCGCTCAGGTTCGTGCAGTCAATGAGATGTTTCCAGCAAGGCTTTTGCCAAGGCAGCCAGCAGTGACTTGCAAGCCTTGAGAAGCCAGGTCTGGCAGAGCAGCACAGATCAGGATTGCAGCTTGCCTTCCTGCCCCGCAAGTCTAAAATACTGTGGAGCTGAATCTCACACTGCAGGAACACTACCCCTGGGACTGTATCCTCTATCTCTCCTGCAAAGCTTTTTATTATGTTTTGTAAACGTGAAGGGAAGAAAATAGTGAAGTAAGAGGGGCTGTCCTTGATGCGCTGCAAGGCCAAACATTCCTGAAAAGGAAAACAAAAATCTGGTAGGATAAGAGGTGCTAAAGACTGCTCCAGATGGGGCTCTGCCATTAGCAAAGGTAAAATCAAAGACAATTTAATAATGACAGCATTGGTGTTTGTCACTGGAGTCCGCATACTGTGCTGCTGGTGGAGCCAATCAGAAATATTTTGGCCAACTGTTTTCCCTTTAAAACATACCATTAAGTACTTCATTAAAAATAAAATGGGGCATAACCTTGAGTAATACTAAGCAGACCCCTTTGTCAGTGAAGTACAAAAATACTGAGCCCTTCCTGCTGGCCAGATAAGTCATTATGCATAGAACTAATAACTGAGAGTAAAACAGCAATGCTTCAGTTGTCAGGAAAAAGAGTGGACCAGAAAATGATCATATTGCGACACCAGTAAAGTCAGAATAAAAGCTTAAAATTGACAGTGTAAGACAGCAAGATTAGTCCTAGTGTCTCTTCAGTTTTGAGTGGAGGAAAAAAATCCCCAAACCCGGAGCATTAGTTTCTGCCAATTAAATTATAGTCAGGCAGGTGTTGTGCAAATTTTCTCACACTGCAATCCTAACCTCCCACAATCTTGCTATACAAACTGTGGGCTTCTCTTGAGAAGACACTAAATATGCCAAATTGGTGGCACTGTGTTATGAACATATGTCCATTAAAAATCACATTAAGGATTCCAAATGTTTTTCATTTGTGATGGCAGCAGGGCTCGAGTGCAGATGTCCACTGGGAATTCTAGACATTTAAGCATCAAATTACTTGTATTTAGGTAACACCTCCCATCAGAGGATCTCAAAGCATATCACAAACACACAGTAAGCCTCAAGCCCCTATATAAAACACACATAGTATTTGGTGCAATGAAGTAACTGGAGCATATGCAAATCAGGGCCAAGATTTTTTTTTTCCAAGAATCTTCTCATTTAGAGATTCAGCTTTTAGATACCCAACAGAAGACATTAAAAGTTTAATCTGAAGACAGTGTATTCACATAACTGCCAGTGTCTCCCACAAAAAAATCCCCAGAAGTAGCATCTCCAGTGGCTCAGTTACAGTGGTCTTGAGGTGTTCACCCAATACCAGTGTGTACTGCTGTTTGCCATGTATATATCTGCCTTCTGGATTCAGTTTGCTGGAAGATCTCACTAGCGAGAAACATGGGGCGTGGTATGGGGGCAATGTAAGGTCTTTAAAAAAAAATTGTCTTGAATGTGAAGTTTGTTTTCCATTTAAATGAGAAATCTTTTTTAGTAGTAACTGTGTTATAATACTCATCTAATAGCTGATACAATTTCTTTGGATTTAACTTTTTTTTTTTTGGCACTTTTTCTCTGTGCTTCTTGACACTTGAATGTGATGCTCATCAGGTGTCTTCTTGGAAGCTGTCAAATTATTTAAATGAGTGTGAATCCGACATTTCAAGATGATAGTGTTCAACAAGTGCCTTGAAAGGAGTGTTTTCAGGATGTTTGCTTTTATGGGCACTATTCAGGCTCCTCAAAACAGAGGTTTTGAGCACTTTGACTTTTACTGACTTACTGGTACTCAATGCAACAGATGCAAAGATTGTTAGATGCTCAGAAAAAGTGTCATAAGAAAGCTTAACTCATCACTACAAACTGAGGTGCAACAAAGCACTCTCAATGAGATCTGAAAGTTGTTAATGGCATATAATAATACTCAGAAATTCTACTCTCCTCCTATTGCTAATTATCCTACATATTGTCACCTCCAAAGAGTTTGTCACTTGGGGTTTTTTTGTTATAAAATTGTAGCTTTTTTTAAAGATTCTCTGAGCTGTTCTACTAATGGAAGAATATTGCTTGATTGTTATTCTTGCTGTGAAGTTGTTCTCAGCTGATACTGAGCAAACTGCAATTGCTGCTGGACTGGATGCCACACAAGCCCAGATCCAAGGGCAGCCCTTCCAAGCGTGCAGCTCACAGAGACCAGGGCAGGGACTGCTCCTTCAATTTCCAGAAGAAAACGTGAACTGTGAAAATTGCCTGCAGTTCCAAAAGAGTCTGTGACTGAGCCGTGTTTATCCCAGACCCTGCGCAGCCCTGTGTGATATTTCCGCCTCGCAGCCCCTTGTCTTACAGGCAGTTCTTCAGCACTGACCCAACCGCAGGAGGTCCAGGGGCTCTGGCCACACGTGCTGCGCACTCCTCTCCTTGTGCGCTGCGTGAACCGTGAGACTGAGCCTCTGGGACCAGGCAGAACAGGTAGCAGCAAACAGGGAGCACAGTGCTTCCCTTCCTACCTCTCTCCCTCCAACCCTAAATGATACAGTATTTATCTTGGGCAGATTGTAATATATAACATTTGTGGATCGCTAAGGTGTGATGTAACTTTTTTGACTGTCTTCACGTGGTTTGTTCTGATGGCGATGGAATGAGAAATGGGGAAAAAAATACTCAGATTTATTGTGATTAGACTGCACTTTCATTAGCCTGGCCAGCATTTTCATCTTGACAACAGACATTCTAAAACTTCTTAAAACAAATGGAAGTAAATTGTAGCAGAGGGGAACATGTTAGTGCGTGTTTATGGTCTCTGATGAAAGTCACTAACCTCTGATGCTTAGTTTAGTATCAGTTTGAGTGATCAATTCTGGGCTGCGTTTTAGGGAAAGTCCTGGCTGTGCCACAGTCCGTGCCAAGGCTGACATTATACCATAAGCAGACTGGTTTCTTGCTTGTTATTCTTCTGCTTTGGCAGAGAAACTACTTACTCTTTATGGTTCTCTTTTCCATTTTAACTTGTAAGGAATAAAACCTGGAGTTTTGGTTGCGGTGGTACTGTGGCACATCCACACATTGCCTATGAAGGATACCGGAGGTTTAATTCCCTCTTGTCACACTGGTGACCCTTCTTAGCAACACAAGACACCTAGTTTGGACTCTGATTTCACACCTGAATCTCAGGTGGGATGCGGCACCCCACATGCAGAGCAGCAATTGGCTCCTCATTAATGGTGTTTGCTCAGTTAGTAGCTCGGAGCAGCATGTTATTCACTATTCATCATTCTCTCTCACCAGCTCGTTAGCTCTGGAGATGGGATTGATTCATATAATCTTAACCCTGAGAAGCAGTTGCTCTTCTGGAGCTAGTTCTGGAGCTGTGACTCTAATCTGGGGACTCTTCCCCATAGGAATGCTGTCCTCTCCCTCATAAAACCCATATCAGGGATCAGTGTGAATATTTGAGTAATGGGCTCTGTAGCCACTGGTATCTGACCAGTGGCTGTGTATGTGTAACCCTGTCAAGTGTGAGCTCAGGAGCTCTCATCTGCTGTAGAAGGTCTAATAGGCATACGGAGAGTTTGGGCCCACCAAGGCTTCAACTGACTTTACCTTAGCCAGCACAAGGTTGATGAGAACATGACTATGATTTTTGTATGGTTACTGCATTTTTTTGGCTGGATGTACAGCAGAACCACAGCCAGGAGAGAAGGGGACAAACTGTACTAAACAGAGTGGAAAACAGTCAGCATAAGGTTGTGTGTTTCCCTTCACCTATGTAGCATCTGCTCTGCTCAATCATACAAAGCCCAGATGGCACGGAGATTCAGCTTTGCAAATAAAAATGGTAACCCTTGCTGGAGCAAAAGCTGTTTACCACAGAGGTGTGTGTTTGCAGCTGTCAAGGGCTCCCTGCTTCCTACCTGTGGAGGAGGTAAATGAGAAATCCTTGCAGACAGGTTCAAGCAGCAGGAGGTGTTTCAACCTCTTGTTCGAGAGCAGCCTTCTGGCTTCCTGCTGATAACTAGGGTCCTGCTAACTGTGCCCTTTTACAGAGACTTCACCTCCTCAGGCCTTAAGAAATTACATGGCAGTACCTTTTAAAATTTAAACTTGTTTATTTTTTTCTAGGATGAGATAACCCTGGCTCCTCTTGCTCCTTTTTTTTGCATGCCATTCGTTATTTCTCTGCCATCCTTTGCTTGCTAGCAGCGCTCTGTTGTCAGTTGTCACTTCAGGGCTACACAGCTCTGTCTACCTGACTGGCAATGTGTTTTCTCTCATTTATTTAAATGCTTCCATTTGTTTTTTGTCTCTCTTGTCATTTTTATCCCTCATTACATGCAGTCTGACCCACTGGATGCAGTTCTATATGTCCTTCATGAGCCAATTTCTTTAAAGAAGGATGGCTTTAACCAGTAAGTATGGGTGCAGATTCGGAAGGTTTAGGTTCTGTTTCTTTCTCTGCTATGGATTTCGCATTTGACTTTGGACATGTAACTTTACATCCCCAAGCCTTTATCCTCTCCGCGAGAAGGGGGTTGGGAGGTGATAATGCCAATTTCTCTCTCTTCTTGTGCATTCTTCCTAGTTTGGTTGATAGTTCCTGGCCGGAGGAGTTTAAAACCTAATTGGACAACATCATTATCTCTTCTCATCTTTATATCTGTGCCACAGATAGTCCTTGCTGGGTCCTCTCTAGATTGTTGTAATGCAAATAGTATGTTCTTATTTGAAATGAAAAGCATTTACTATAACCTGTTTTCTCCTTTGATAGCAACACAGAAGCACCAACTTGGGCTGAACCATATTTTCTGTTTCAAGTGAGATTTGTTCTATATTTTTTTTCCCCAGGAAAATAGCTTTGATGAATATTTCAAGCATTTTGTAACACTGGAAGCAACAACAACAGGATAGAGGAGCTGATTGTGCAGAAATAAAAGCCAGGCTACATCTAAAGGTCAGAAGGCAAATGTGCCTATGTCAAGCACTACGTACCTTTTGGTTCTTGAACCTGAAGGCTGTAGGAAAATCAACATTACAAAAAAGAATTACCTCTGTAATAGATCCTGTGTTTACTGGAAAACCCTTTTGTAAGTGTTAACAGGTCAGATGAAATCCTACGTATTGTACACTTATGCTTAGCACATTTCTAATAGGAAGAAGGCAACATGGGTAGACCACAATGGGACTTTTTGAATGTAAAATAATTTTTGTTTTGCCGGTGTAAATGGTTCCTACCAGACAAGTGCCACAAGTATGACTATTGCTACAAACAACATTCAGTAAAGAGGTCAAGGGTTCAACTGGGCCCTGAAGATCATACTTTTTCTTATGCTTTTAGAAGGACAGAATTCTGACTCTGCTGTACATGCGTCTGTTGACTGACAGTCTGTACCTGTCTCCAAATTTATTAATTCAGGATGATTCATATGCATATGAATACTGTTTATTTAAAGAGAAACCTCTTATACATGAGCTTAAACTAATATGTACAAATGAATAGTAACCAACTTGCATTCTGCAAATAAAATAAAACAAGTAACCCACTTGTTATCCTTGTATAGTTCAGGTATTTGCATTGCAATGGCACTAAGGCAGTACCTTGTTATTTTGGGTGAAGCATAAATGTGCTCTGCCCAGGAGATCTTACTGTTTAAGACAGAACAAAACAAAACAAGGGTATGAATGACAGACCAAGAGATTGTAAGTTTGTAGAGGCAGCTCTGAACAGATTAATAATCATTATTCACAAAAGAAGTCACTTAGCTATTCTCATTTGCCTTCCAGGTACTTCCTCATCTTGCTGTTTAAAAAGATTATGAGGACAATAAGGCTGACTTTGTTTATTCTTATAGGAGCAAAAAAGATGTACAACTACGCCTGCTATACTGTATTTCTGTTACCAGTTCCTGATGGAGAGGCATGGGGTTATCTGGTTTTCGTCTTTAAGTGATGATTCCTCACTTAACAGGGAGGAAGACTAAGAATTAAGGTATCTCTGCTGATGAATATTAAGGACTAAATCACCTGCTGTCAGTGAAGTCACACTAATGTACATCTTTAAATATGCCCTTAAATTTTGTAGCCCATTCTTGATTTCTTTGGGTTTTTGAATTGAGAAGCTTGACTTGGGTGCCTCAGAAACTTTAGAGCCCATGCTGATTGGTGACCTGAGCTGGAAAAAAATTGCACAGGAAGCCACTGCTCTTCTGAACCCACCAACCAACTCCTTACTGCTGATTTTGCAAGGTTTAATGTGCACTTACTGCATATCCACGTGGAAGCAGAATTTGAACTCCTTTGGGTTGTACATCTCACTCATTGATTTATTAGGACAATGATTTAATAGTCTCATTCTCTGGTGATCCTATTAACTTCCAAGCAATAGTGCCCGTTTAGCTGTGCACAAAGAGCTGTTCTCAGAACTGTTTTCCTGATTAAAGATTAACAATGTGATAAAAGCAAGGAAACATGGGCATCCTTGGAGTTTGTTTCTTACATCAGTTGGGTTAAACCTTTACTATCTTTTCTCACTGTCTATCTTCACTGCGTGTTTGGCAATCAAATTCTGCACAGCTCTAGCACGTTTCCTCCAGTTTAGTCAAAACAAGAGGAAAACTTTCTGCCTTTTAAACTTTTAACTCTTTGACCCTTGCTCAAACAGCAGCAGAAACCTTTACTAACTAACTAAGGGGAGTTGTCTTTAAAACTTTCTTTGCTATCTCTTGGATTAAAGAGTATTCTGTAAAAACAGTGGAAGTCACTGAGGTGTAGTTAACTGTATAACTGTGCTAATTAATGTCTTTTAAAATGGAAGAAGAAATATGCTTCTCAAGTAAACATCTTTCTTCCAAACAGACCCAGGCACGCAGATCTGCTGTTTGCCACAAGCAGCAAATGGAGCATTACTGGATGGCAGAATTGTTTCTAAATATATCATGATGTTAGATGAAACAGTTAATAGATAAATTGCAATTATGGTTAATATTTTTTAGACCACTTCCCTGACTTGTGTCTGAGCAATCAATCATCCTTTGTACTTTCAGCTCCAATAAGCCTATGTTAAATACTTCCCCTTTTACATATTCCACATCTGTATGCTATTATGCCCTGTTTTTTTGTCATGCTGTATAATTATAATCATTAACATTATGGAGCAGGATTGTAAAAGCATAGGCAATACTTAAAAGCATTAAGTCCTTTAACTTAATAGAACTTGCTTTGGTTCTTCTACAAGAACTACTCATATTTAAAGAGATGATTTTTCTTCTTAAAGTCAAGATTGGCACTGGAGAGTGAGCAAAGCCAGGCTTTCCCCATGCCTTAGGCACAGCCTGCATCTAGCTGCTTGTGCACGAACAGCACAGTCCAAGGAAGCACTGTGCCTCTTTGCACTGAGAGAAGTGGTAATTTATAGCCAGGCTAGACCTTTGTCAATCAATACCCTCCAGGATGACTTCCATCTGTCTTTGCTTTGCTATGGTCCCATCTTCCTTTTGCTTTGGAGAATAAGTAAGGAAACAAGTAGGACTGAATATTCTGAAGTTCCTGGGTCTGAGGTCTCTCTAGCTTTTATATGACTGTAGAGACGGGGACCAGAGAATTATGTTCTTTTGGGTAGGCAAGAAATCCAAGTTGGATCTGAATCCTAACTGATGTCTGCTAGAATAAACTGCAGCTCCCATCTCAGAACCAGATGTCTGGGGGAAAAACAAAAAAGAAAAAAAAAATGCTAAAATATTTTAATAATACTCTTCTTTCCAAATGATCAGTATCTTTTCTGAAATTCAGACTGTATAATTTCTCCTGAGACTCTTCCAGGCCAGCACTGAAGCACTAAGTTAATTCTGAATGTGCAACTTTCACTTGCTTAGAACAGCATCCGAAAGAATATAATGTTGGGTTTTTTTTCCACTTCACTCATTAACTGACATGCTTTCATTGTTTTTTAATTAAGGTTTTTGGTGGTCTCTGAAGAAATGCTTCATTTGTGTGAAAGTATGATGCTAAAAGAACAAGTTGACAACAGCACCAGAAAGTACAGCAAAAAGATTTCAACCATTTAGTGGCTCCAACTTCATAAACTGAACAATATTTAAAAGAGCCACATGAAAATTAGAAGATTATAAAAGTATACTTGCTTTCTCTGAAACAGGTGATGGTGTGAAGGAGGTTATCTACTGCTGTCATTATTAAGAGGGGTAATATCTCACTGCAAAACAGGTGATGAAGGTAGCAATTGTCCCTGGTGTAAGGGCAAAAGTAAAGGCGTATAGGTTTTCAGACTGGTGTTAAGGCGCATAGATACCACTATGACAGGTGCAGTGTGAATACGACATATACTTGGAAACAAAAGTGAGACATTGGAGGAAAGTGAAAATGGAAAACTTTCCAGATGCCAGGTGGAAAATGATATTAAAGCTGTCAAAATAAGTCACAACAAAGACTGGGTTTTCTCGTAGACTAACAGGAGTCATGTTCTAGAGAAGAATGGAGTTTTCAACTACAAGATGGAATATCATAAATGAAACAATTATGAGCATTGGAGGTTAAATTGGGGCTTATTTGTTTGGCTTTTTTGCTTTGGTCCCCCCCTCCCCCCTTCAAGTGTACTGCAACAGTCCTGATTTACTCTTGAGTTTTGTGGACAGGTCAAAAATGTGTAAATAAATCACACTGTTATTTCTTCAGATAGTTATCTATTCTGGGCCTAATTCCAAACCCATTTAAATTGATGGCAATCCTTCTGTTGGCATCAGAGGATTGTAGTTTAGGACCTATGATAGGAAGATGGAGGTGCAAAGCATACACAATAAAGGCTGGTTATACAGCCTCTGCAGCCATGCAAAGTGATTTTCTAAAACGCAGGAAGGGAATGAAGCTGAAGACTTTGAACTGCCTTCAAGGTCAAATATGCTTTATGTTATGTGGTAATGGAGCTTTTCAAAAAGTCAGCTCCATCTAACAAGCATTAAGCATCTTAAATATTATACAAGACATTATTCAGATTTAAGACTGGTAATCTGAACAGACAATCCAATATTTTACTCATCAAAAAAGTCAGCTGTGCTGTTTATACTCGGAGGAAAATGCAGATCAGAACAAAGTTTGCTGTGTTTCCTTAGTGCAGCCAAGGGTAGACTTGACTTTGCTGATTTAGGATTTTAGTTGTCCATGTATTCACTTTCATGCACTGGTAGATTCTTATCAGCAATTTGTCTGCAATTTTGTGGCTGAATTTTGTTTCTTTATGTAACATTACTTTAGCAAGAGAGAATGTGCCTACACTGAATTTGTTATGTTCCTTATAAAATAGCCCTCACAAACAATAATTCATATTGAGCATGTTTGTACCCCCCAAAATGTAATTATGACTTAAAAAATAAAAAAGGTCCTCTGTTCTTTTCATGATAGATTTTTCATGCAGACTGTTGATCTGTTAGGAAGAAATAGACCCTTTAGAGGAGTGGATAGAAGCCTGATTGCAGTTAGAGATAGATGATGCAGTAGGCAGTACTGGTAACTGGAGACTGTATACACGATAGACCATAACGGCCATTATGGAATTGTTAACCTCTATTGTGTCAAAACGTAATTAGAAAGTGGTTGAGTTTGTAGATTGCTGATCCAAGTGGTTCCTTTAAATTCAACAAAAATGAACTGCAGGGCTATTCTGCATTTGAGTTATAAATCCTTGAAAATATCAGTTTATAATGGAAATAATGACAGACCTTTAACTGTGGCTGCATGGATGGTGCTGGTATTAATAATGCAGAAGTACAAGGCAGGACAGCTCTTGGATGCTGATGACTGTTCAAGTGCAGAAAAACTCATTAAAATGACCTAAAGGAGGTTATACTGGTATAACAACTTTTTTCCTCAGTGCCCTTCAACTATCATAATTGCATGGTATACGAAACAACTTGAAAGATTCAGAAAAGTGTAAGAAGTATAATCTTTGGCTACAGTGACCAGCAGCATAATTATATGAATATATTGTGTATTCTGCATCCTGTTCTTTCGTTCTGAGAGCCCCCAGATTCTGTAGATGATGAATAATGTGGTATCTAACTAAAATATCAGCCCTAAATTGCTGGAATACCTAGTCAACCTTAAATAATTGCTTTGGATTTGTGTTGGTTCCAAGTAACATAATAGTTATGACTAATTTGCAGTTATTAAATGTAAAAAAAATTATATTACTTTAGTATTAGGATTCTGCAGATTTGTGAATAGGAGTAGTTGTTGTCAAGGGTATTTATGGGAGTTACAGGAGCTTGCTAGCTCTAAGGATAAGACCTAGTAGGGTCAATGACCTAAAATCAGGCTTGTCATGAGATTCGTTTTTCAAGATGTGAGGGGTTTAATATTTCATGCTCACAACTTGTTACAGTGGGCCCACCAATGTACTTTTCATGGCTACATCCTTTGTGGTAATCGGAATTACTGGCTCTTCCAATGGTGCTGCATGGCACCTGCTAGCTCAGGCACCCAAACCACAGAAATAGTAATGCTATCCCTGCCTAACTCAGTGGAAAAGGGGACACGTGGTTCCTGGGTAACCAGCAGTGTTAACTGTAGCCAGAAACACACCGTATAATATTGGCTTTGTGCAAAACACCACCTCGTCTGATGCAATAGTACAACTAAACAGGCCAGCAGCATTTGCTGCTATTTTGTGCTAAGGATATTTCACAAATGCCAGTTTTAATGGGTTACTTACACAGGCGAGGAAAGCCATGAATTGGTTAGGGGTTTTGTTTTGTTTTGTTTAAAGTTCAGTATGTAGTTTAGCAGGATCTGGACCACGCTGGGCTATAGTAATTTTGCAATGTACTGTATTTTGCAATGTACTGTACTTTGCAACGCACAGAACTAATATTTAGAGATAAAGCTCCAAATCAGTCCTTTGCAATAATGTATAATAGGTATTAATAGTAAGTGGGCCTTACAAAATATTTGACGGCTGGAAATTGCTAGTCTAGAAGGGTACACAGGATTAAATGTTAAGTCTCTCAAATCGCACGAATTTACCTCAAAGACATTTTTACAATGCCTTTGGAGAACTCTTAAGTCTAAACTTCTTCTCATTGAATAACCAATCCTGGCCTAAAGTATAGTGTAATGATGCTTATATATCGCTCTACTGCCTCTGCAAACGTACTTCAGCCAATTTCGTGAAATACTTCAGCTCCCAGGGTAAGAGATGCTGCGGCAGTAGCAGTCAGCCAGCTCTTCAGTAGCACTCCAGCGACACGGCACCCAGGCTGAAGTGTTTCTGTGAGAGAAACATAGGAAGTACTTCAAATATTTTGCAAGCAGGGAAACCAATTGATCTCAGCCCTGTGGTCTCCAGCCAAGTGGGAGCAGAAGGTTAAGGGCCTACAATTAAGACCGAGAGATCTTCATCTAGGACTCGAGCACGACAAAATGGCAGGCTGCTTTTGACAGGAGGCCTCGCTGCCTAGCGGCGTGGATTTGCTGCGGTTTCGCTGAGAGGACAGGGGCTCTTCGCGGAGCATCGGGCACGGGCAGGCCTTTGGAGGTTCGCCCACCTCACGCCCTTGCACCTGGTGGGGAATTAAGAGGTGAGGAACCAGCTCTCCCCCACGGCAGACTCTGCCCACGAGTGGGCTTCCCCCCGCGCTTGCCGCTGAGGGGACGACTCCCCCCTCGGGGGTGCGGGGCCACCCGTGCCGAGGTGGACAACAGGGCTGAGCCCTTTCTCCGCCTGGCCGAGGAGCAGGGGGAGTTTGAGGGAGTGAGGGCCGGCTGGGAGGCTTTGGGAGTGGGGCGCAGGGGGTGGCAGGCGTGCTCTGGTGGTCGGCGTGCGGGAGGTCTGGGGGCAAGCAGGCCGGCGAGGTGGTTCAAGGGCTGGAGTGCGAGGCAAGGCCAGGGGCTTGTCCTGAAAGCCCGTGATTTCCCCTCGTTTTTAACCTTGCCTTTTGAACAGGTTCAGTCAGCAGCGTCTGCGGCCTTAGAGCTGGTGGAACCTTGCCCCGAAATCGGGAGTGCGGAAAAAAACGGGGACAGGAGAAGAGCGTGACGGGGACAGGATAACTGGGGTGAAGGAGAGGAGCAGTGCCAGCGAGCACGGTGTGGGACTCGACATGCAGACGGTGGCAAGCGTCCCCCCAGAGTGGTCCCTGTCTCCTGAAAAGGGTGAAAAACACTTGCTGACACTACAGACGGTGTGTCTGAAGGCAGAGGAAGAGGACTTGGAGGGAGTCTGCCAGAAAACTGCCCACCTGCAGAGGGGGGTGGCGATGGCAGCCATGGCCGGCGCAGTTGTGCTGCAGCCAGCAGTGCAGCAGGGGCAGGGTGTGCTGCACAAGGTGCCGGCAGGCATGGCTGTAAGCAGGCAGGAAGGTATCTGTGTTTTTTATGACGTAGGGATGGCACAGATTAATGTTCTGCAAGAAAAAGGGCAAGCAAACAGTTCAGAAAGCGAGCCAACAGAGAAACCACCAGACATGCTACTGATTGAGGTACAAGTTCTGGATGTGGTGAAGATGGCGATATGTTAGCTGTTAGCTTGTACTATCATGCTGTACTTCAACAGTATTTTTTCTAAGCATTCAAATTTGTTGAAGTATCTAATCCTTTGTACAGCTTTTTATAATCTCATCCCATGTTTAAAAAGGCAAACTAAAAAATTTAGCCTTTCTAGATGACTAACCTGCTGAAATTCAGACAAGCTTTTAATTCAATTTGCCAGTTTCGTGCTATTTGGTTTGACGGCCTAGATCTCTTAAGTAGCATTAGACAATTTTCCTTCTTCTGCATTAGTACAATACTGCAGTCGTCCTTAAAGCTGGATGCGTACTATAGTCTCATTTGAAATGCATTTTATTAAAAGGACATGCAAACATTGGTATTTATCCTCTGCTAACTGTTGGGTTTAGAATAATTTTTTTTTTCTTTTAAAACTCATATGCTACCCTAGATAATTTCCAAGGTATGGTCATATTTAAGTTTATCTAGTGCAAAAAGTATCACAACCTTGTTGATTGCCATATGACAAAGAAAGCATTACAATTAGGCTGCAAAAGTCCTATATTGGTTTGGTAAAAAATTGCGAGCACACTTTCTTCTTTTTTTTCCTTTTAAAAGGCAAATGTACTGAAATTAAATTTAAACTATTTTTTAAAAAGTGAGGATACAAGTGATGATGCTCTGAAACTTTGTATAAGATTTTGAAGAGCTGGGGCTCAATTTTAGTGATTGTTCACTCCCCAGTTAGGCTGCTCTATGTTAAATGCAAATTTTTTGTTGCAGTTTTGTCCATCACATTTAAGGCTGAAAATCAAATTTAATTAGTAGCTTGCATCTTGTTGATGGCTTAGTTGTTTTGCCACTAGTGACTACCTTTGATTAGGGAAGTTGTAAAACGTTTTCTTTTTTAAATAGAGATAATGATGTCATTGCATTTGAAAATAAGGTCCAGCAACTGATCCCATCTGAAGAGAGGGGAGGAAAGGAACTTTTTTTCACTCTTGGGGAAACAAAGAGTCAGAGCTGCAAAGCTAGCGATGATTTGTCAGACTCATGTGATGAAGGTAAAGAGCCCAAATATGCAACTCCATCAGGACAAACAGTTGTAAGAAATCCCAAGAATGTAAAATTTCAGATTTGTGCTCCGCATCGGAAAAAAGGTAAAAACTTAATAATATTTGTAGTTCATTTTTAGATAACATATGTTAAGTTAGATTTTGAAGTGAGGTTGAAACTTAGTATTAAGTATTCACAATGTTAATTGTTAAGTTTAGGTTAGGTTAAATCTAACTTTGTGTGGAAATTTGGAAGAAGGAATAATACCCTTCAGCCTGATGTCATCTGTGATGTGTTCAGGAGAGACTTTTTGGATGGCGTTTAGAAATTAATGGTCTTTTGAACAATATGTAGTATTTGAAACCTCCAGGGAGATTTCAAAGTTAATATTGTATAAATGCCTGTGAATAAACCTAGTAACTTACTTGGTCTTTCTTAGTTCTCTCATTCAGCTTCAAAGTGTGCTTGTTTGGGGGTTTATGGATGAGCTTAGAGTGGTTCCAAGTTGCTGGCTGAGGGTGGTGGGCAATTACCAATGCCTGTCAGTAAGGTATCTCCCAGAACCTAAGTAACAGCAAACGGCTGATTTAAGATTTTAGGAGTGTAAAAGTATGTTGCAGAAGTTAAGGACTGACTTAGAAGGGAATGGATAAGCAACTATTTCCCTAGAAACTGTGTCTACTGTAAAAGTTGGATGACATCAGTAATGTTGAAGAGTCTGTAAACGTGTGTCATAATATCTTGATATTAAGGTATCTTGGCTGAGGTTTTTAAAGTATGGATATTGTACAAATTGTTAATGTCCCTTGTTTTAGTTCCTGCATTTATAGGAAGCACATTTGAGCAGCTTTAACAAAGCTAACAGTGTTCTTTTGTGTGGGCATGAATCCACAATGAACAAATAACAATAAAGCGTTTTTGTTTGCTGTTATTGAAGTGAAGTGTTAGCTGCACATCTCTGTGTGATATAAAGCATTGTATAAAATACATTTTGGTCTCAGCATGAAAATCATTACAGAGTGTGCACTTGGGAGCCGAGACAACTGTTCTGGAAAGGCTCTTCAAATATGACGTATTTGCCATTTCGCGGTTTCAAATCTTCCTCAAAACTGAAAGTGTTGCACGTTTACTCTTAACTTGTTAATCTCCAAAGAAATTCATTACTGCTGTGCCATTAACTTGGAAATGTTATGTAATCCAGAAAGCATAACTTTATTCTATGACTCCTTCAAGGAATTGATCTTTCTTTCCTCAAATTCAACTAATAATTTTAAAGAGGCTTTTATATCCTGATGTTTTTTACATACACTTTATGGATTCAGGACTACTAGAAAGCTGAGAATAGCTTAACCTGCCATTTCCAAATCTTTGAACAGGCTTACTTAGTACTAATTATACAGTTGCCATCAAGAAGTGTGCTGCACAGGTTCTGAGTGCCTTGATGAACCATGTCTGAATGGTACTATCAAGAGAGGAAGTTTCATCCTGTCTTGGAGATGAAAGCTAGGCTAGGAGTTAGGTTTCCTGGGATTAGGTTCTAAACTGTGTCACTAACACATGGCACTATTTTCTGGGCAAATTACTTAAGTCTTAAATAGATACAATAATTTCTGACAGCTTGATTTTTTGTAATGTATTTTGAAGTTCTTTTATGTAGAAGTATGAAGTAGTTTTACCCAAAGTAGAGGAACTATATTGAAATTGGTACTATTTTTTGAAAAAGTCAAGTCATTATTTTGTGGCTTGTACGATCTAAATTATGTCTTTGTTCCCATAGGAGAAAAAGCAGTTTTCAGCTGTGGCTTGTGCACGTTCACCTCACTTAGAATATCAAGTCTTAATCGTCATGTGAAAACCCATTCTGATGAGAAACGTCATGTGTGTCACCTCTGCCTTAAGGCTTTTCGTACAGCTACTCTCCTGCATAACCATGTGAATGTACATACAGGTATCTAATGTGTGAAAATGCTTAATTTTATATGTTGTCTGCAAAATTTAATTAACGTGCAAATGACTTTGTCTTAGAGCTGTATTCTGTGATAATTTTCTGCTCAGAAGTTTTTCTGATTTTGTTTGGAGTTCCACACAGAAAAGACATGGTCTGTAGTTAGTAACTCTCTGTGTGTGTATTCATTTATTTTGTTAAATACCATTCTAAAAATTTTTGTCAGCTGAATAGTGACTTCACTTGTGTCTGATTCCTATGTGCATAATAGATTTTTTTTGTGATGTTTTCATTTGCTATATAACCATATGAAGCAAATTGATAAATCGTGTTTATAATAAACTTCTGGTGTACATTTATTGTATACAAAACCTCAGAATCTCAGAAGACACTCTATTAAAAAATTGTGCATGTTGATTTAAGGCAGACAAATCATACCATTGTGTTGTTAAACAAAATTCTAAGAAACAGTATATTCTTACAGGGACCAGACCCTATAAGTGCAATGACTGTGATATGGCATTTG
Source organism: Haliaeetus albicilla (assembly GCF_947461875.1). Taxonomy (NCBI): domain Eukaryota; kingdom Metazoa; phylum Chordata; class Aves; order Accipitriformes; family Accipitridae; genus Haliaeetus; species Haliaeetus albicilla. The sequence goes on from NC_091484.1 coordinate 6,967,725, forward strand.
TGACCAGTGGTGAGCTTTCACGGCACAGGCGTTACAAGCACACTTTAGAAAAACCTTTCAAGTGTTCAGTGTGTAAATATTCTAGTGTAGAAGTAAGTACAGCCTTACTGAATCTTTTGGGAGAGTTTGTAGGCTTTCATATACTAAGATTTTAATGTACTGTCAAGTTAATAACATTTTTGCACAGATTTTTAACCTCGCAAATTTTCTGCTGAATTGGGACCTACCTGTGCGTATATCGTACTGTCTATGCCATCCTTGGTTATTGTCAGATTTCTATATGAGATCAACTCAGTATGTTACAGAGGTAGTTGCAGATGTCAAGCTACAGTATTAATACTTGGCTTGTGATGCGGACGTATATGTGCGTTCTGAATTAGGAGGAATGGCCAAACTTGTGGTTCCTGTAATACTTAAATACTGTGAAAGAGGACTGTAGAGACCCTAAAGGTAGGGAGATCTGCTGGATCCCAGGAATCAGTGGCCCACATATAATAACTTCAAAGCAAAGACCACCGGTCTCTGCTAATGGCCTTGGACCACACTGATGGGTTGAATTTGTCTGCTGTGTTACTGCAGTGTTACTGCAGTGTTACTGCAAGATAGCTGATTACTAAAACTTTATGGTGACATGCATTTCATTTGTATGCACATCTTTTCATCCCCATTGCCCCTCAAAAAAGGAATAAGTAATCTGAATTCCTTGAGTCCTTACTTTGTCCATGTAGTAGTATTTATAAATTAGTTGCTTCAAATTAGTATTTGTACCATTATTTAGCTTTTTGAAACTAGTTACGTTTTAAGGGCATTTTCTTTTTTATTATGCTAAAATTACTGCTGGACAATGTGTTTGTGTGAATTTGATCCTACAAAAGCATACTTGGTCCTCCTTTATACTTAATTCCATAAACTGTAGGACAAGACTGGCTAATGTCTAAAATAAAGCTCGTGTATTGTGTTTATATGCTTGATGATGTTTGGTTTTTTTACAGGATTGAAATTTTCTTAATCTAGAAATAAAAAAATTAGAGACTGCCTAAGGGTTCACTTGGAAAAAATAGGCTTTCAGTTATGCACCTGTGATTGAATCACTGTCACAGTCACCTATGATTGAATCACTGTCACAGTTTAATGGATATTCAATATCTAAATTTTTTATGTGCTGTGTCCAGACCTAAAGCTGTAAGCAAGCCTGAACTTTATTCCACACACCATATCTTATTAATTAGTTTTTGGATACTTTGCATCTTTAAAAACCTTGTCAGTTTATATTAAAGTATCCTATTCTTTCCTTTGTTCTTATAAGGAAGTATTTGGTAGTCATTGCTGTTGCAGAACTCTCACTAATATTGCTGTAAGTTTTACCTGAATGAGGGTTGCTGAAGGACCCCCCTACTAATACCATGCATATGATTTGACTTTTGTATAGCAAAGACTGGCAATCATGTTTAATTTTATTTAAGTGAATAGTGTTGTAGATTTGAATGGATCTAGCAGTGAATTCATTAAGTATGTTTATAAATGGAGGAATTGAACATTAGGTAACTTAGCTTACATACCTACAATATTTATGTAGAACATGTCACAAGAACAGTATAAAAAGTAGAATGAATTAAACTTTTGCAGTTTTCACTGCTTCATTGGGACTTGAAGGCGAATAAAGGCTGTGGTTAATAAGTTTGGTCTTTCATTTATTTTCCTGAGTCTTTTTAAAGAATTTTATGTTTGGCATATCCAAGTAACCTGAAGGTATTAGGTAGCCCCTTCAGCTGATTTAAAAATTCTAGCTTTTATGTTCTTACTATAAAATTACTCCTTTTGCTTATGTTGACACTAACATGAAAGTAAGATCATCTGGGGAAAAAGTACAGAAATGTTACCTAAAACCACAACAGGCTGATTGTACAGAAAAAACGGGGCATGGGGTGGGGGTGGGGGTGGGAGAGTACTAATTCGGGAATTGATGCAATACTTAAAATTGCAATAGATGTATTTTGTAAAATTGCTTATATTTTAATTGATTATGTCTCTAATGTAAATGTTACTGCAGCAAATTTCTTGGTTTTATACTAGGCAAGCAAAATGAAACGACATATTCGCTCACATACAGGAGAGCGTCCTTATGCCTGTGACCTTTGCAGTTATGCTAGCAAGGATGCATATAAACTGAAAAGGCACATGATAACTCATTCAGGTAGGACTCTAATGTAATGATCAAGTTTATGTCCTTAGGCCCTTAACATTCATAGGGTTAGAGTGATCTAATTTCAGCCTCTAAATTAGCACTTTTAAAATTTGTGATTTTGAGTAAAAATGTGCCTGAAAAACATGTTCTCTTTAAATTTTCTTGATTTGGCTATTGGAAGTCTAGCTGTACAGTGTTAGTAGTTACAGTCTTGCTGTTTTTCCTAAACTCTTTTTATCTTAGAAAAATATTTCATTTATGTGGTCTTTTTTTCTGTGGATCAAGTTGTCACTTTTATTTCTCAATTAGTTAATTTTATATGGAGATGTATCTGATGGGAAAGTTTAAAATGTCTGTTCAAAACATGGACATCGTTGTGGCCCCAAATTGCTAGTAACTAATTTGGTCAGCAAAGAATTAAATTGTTTTAACATTGAAAGCAGTGCATTCCAACCATGGCTCTGTAATGTGCATGCCTTCTGAGAAGGCAGTTAATATCTGTCATATACTTCAGGGTTTAACTTGGCTCAATTATGATATGTAATGTAGGTTATGATTACTGTTTTAGTCTGAATCGGAGTGTGAGAATGTGGTTTGAATCAAATCTTCCAAATATCCCCATTTACCATGCTTTGGTTCATATCTTGAGGCAGTTTGGTGCAATTAAACTGAATTCTTTTTTAATGAGAGTCCAACCAGAAGAGTCCAAGAGACTTAGTCCACAGAACCAGTCTGGAGTTGGTTCAAAATCTGTGTGCATGTTGGGTCCTCAATACTAGCTGTTTCTTTCTTATTAGACTGTGTCAATTGCCAATGTTGATGTAATTTTTGATGATATTCACACCTCCTGACTTTCTGGGGAAGAAAGGCAAGAAAATAATTTACTGCTTTCTCTTCCACCATTATCAATGACTGGTGTTGAATCACTTTACCATGATGTTGTTACAGCTGTTAACTTTCTCTCCTTGCACATTTGAGGATAATTCTGCATTTTTGTACATTAAATATTCAAGACAGAATAGAATATAATTAAAATAATTCCTGATTAATAGTCTAGAATTATATTAATGGCTTTATGCTTCATCAGTTTGACTCGCAGATTCTGGAAGCCGAGTTTTTGCATTGTAATCAGCTATGTAAACTTGTTTAGCCTTTTGTTCATTGTCAACTAATAGGAACATTTTGGTTGGTCTGGAGACTGTTGCTGTTAGAACATGGATGTTGAGATCTGTGGGAATTTTGCATTTGTATGTAGAGTTTCTAAGCATATGTTATTTTAATATGTTTTTAATAGGTGAAAAACCCTATGAATGTTATGTTTGCCAGGCCAAATTCACTCAAAGTGGTACCATGAAAATCCATATTTTACAGAAGCATGGAGAAAATGTGCCAAAATACCAGTGTCCACATTGTAGTACCTTTATTGCACGAAGAAGTGACTTGGGTGAGTTTAAAGGAAAAAATTGAAAATTAAATGTAGAGATAATTAGAGGTTAAATCTCTGATTTTCACTGCTTACAATGATATGAAATAGGTTATATATGACTTTATGTCATTACAGAATATTTCTATGGAAAATGTATTCATTGTTTTACAGGTAAGTTCCTCCTGCAAGGAGATGTGGTGACATCTTGTGGTTGATCTTTTAATTTGTTTAAAATGCAAAGTAGCAAACATTCAGTTGGGGTTTTTTTTGCGTAACACCTGTGGCATTGTGATCTTCTGTTTTGCAGTAAGAAGATACCTCACAAAAATATATGTCCAGGTTGTATTGAAAAGTTTTTTCTCAAAGCCACAGAGACCAGTTAGCTCTGTATAAAGCCATTTTAGTTCTTGCATTCTGTTTCTTTTTCAGCTCTATTTAAAATGTGTATATGCATCTAGCTATATGAGAAACTAAATAGATTGAATGTTTTAGTATATATGTTTTTTGCATATACCAAATCAGCTTTTACCTCTTAATCTAAAATTGTACTGCGTGTTTAGTTGCTGAGTGCATTTTCCGTGTAATTTAAAGAAATACATGTAATTGCATTAGTTAGTAAAGTGCAATTTAACTTTTCAGTCAGAGTTCATCAGTCCAGCAGACAATGGTTTTACTATGCTTCAAGCATTCAAAACTCTTAGAATTCTAAATTCTGTTACATCAATGTTAAAGATTATTTTCGGGCTATATAACATTCATGAACCATTGAAGGTGATACAATAAACTCAAATGTCTTTTTGCTAGTTGGGGTCTTTTCCCAGAATGCAAAGAACAAACCACTGCATAAGTTCGTCTTCATTCTGTATGCAGAAAGTGGAATTTTTTGCTTTGCCGTCAGTATCAAACAGTACTGATATACAGATTGATACTGAAAATATAAATTAAAATTGTAATTGTAACTGAAAATATAAATTAAAATTTTTCCTTGTACAAACCACAGTTCTTGAAATACAAGCTGTCATGATTTTCTGGGAATTTTATATACTAAATTTTTAAACTACTCTTCTTTGCAACAGTACTTGCTTCAAGTACCAGTAAAGTTGTCCCTATCCATACATTTCATATGTAAATTCATCTTCTTTTCTAGGAAGAAAATGTTTTTGTACAGATGAGAGTTTTATTAATAAATCAGTGTATTAGAAATATAGCATATTTGCTGTATTTGAGGCAAATTACCAACAAAACCTATATAAAATTTTAAGTTTCCAGAAAGATATGAAAAAGCTGTATTGAAAAAATATTTAGACATAGAAAGATACATTTAGCATCTATTTATATTTTCAAATAAAGATACCATTGAAGTCTATTAAATATTTGAAGCTAGAAGTGGAATTGTTATTTACATGCATACAATTTCTTTGTTCATTTATTTTTACACTTTTAATTTTAATATTGTAAATACTAATTTGAGTAGCATTTTCAAATTCGTTTTTGTGTATAGACAAAAGCAGGCAGTTACCATAATTTTTGAAAGGATTTGATTTGTTAAATGATTTCCACTGAAATCAGTAAGATTTAGGCTTATAACTCCTTAATTTCTCTGGAAAGTTACAACATCTTGCTGCAACTTCAGTTATCTTAAACTAATTTGAAAAATTGTCTATTTGGCGATTTTACCCCTACTGCAGAGGACACAGAAGGTTCTTTTTTGTGTTTTCCTCTATGATGTATGAATTACTGAGGGCTATGCACAGTCTAACTCCTGTTCAAAATTGTGGAAATCAAAAATTTACCACTAAAATTAGTTGCTTTTAATAACTGTTCAGGTATACACTTGCGAAATCTGCATTCCAACATGGCAGTGGCAATTAAATGCAGTTACTGTGAAGCTGTTTTTCATGAGCGCTATGCTTTTACTCAGCACAAGAAGACTCATAGAAATGAAAAAACCTTCAAATGTGATCAGTGCAGCTACGCATGTAAGCAGGTATTTAAGTTCACCGAAAAATTATTGCTTACTCAAGTGATGGTTTGGCAAGGTAGTGTTGGCTTTGGGGTTATATTTACCTTAAGAAGATAAAAACTTTTGTGACTGAAATCTAATTAAAACAGTGTAGTTATATTTATCTGCAAGATAAATGGTTCACAAATAACCAGTAAAATTGAAAAGCTGGAAACTCTGAGGGTATCTTCCTGATAAATCTTTTGCACATGAACTGCTTAGATGTATAAAGTAAAAGCAATCGCTTTCGGTGACATTGTGATGAGAACAAAATAAAATATTCGCGCCTTAAATGTGATTTTTCAGTGGTGTCACAGAATAAATTCAGTCTGAACTGAAAATTTTATTTTAAAGAATACAGTTAGGGTAGCATTGCTTTGGCCTTGGTATATTGGAATGTACCATTGCTCCGTTCTGATTATTTTCTCTGCTAACCTTAATAAGGTTAGGAGGAAAACCTCTGACCTTCTCGCAAGTCAGTGGGCAGTATCCCAATGTGTTCTTCAGCAGCTGCCTACAGTGGAGGATGATTAAGGAGTCTGTGCAACATCCTTGCCCTTTTCTGTGTGCCTGTGTGGTTTTTTGAACATGTGTCACAGAGCTGGATAGTTACATTACAGATATTTTCCTTGTTTCAGGAGCGACGCTTAACTGTACATAAACGAACCCATTCTGGTGAGAAGCCCTTCACTTGCTCCTACTGCAGCAAAAGCTTTCAACGGAAGCAGCTTCTCACTCTTCACTTTAGGAAGACCCATGACTCTAATATTAAGCCTAGAGTTTATGAATGCCCTAAATGTGGTAAGGGCTATTCACTCTGGGTAAGATACTTCCTTTTAAGGAATCTCAGTGGAGTTATCTTTAGCTAAGTATTGCAGATCATAGTGTCACAAAGGACTGAGAGTAAAAAGCAGTGTACTGGCTGGAGTGTTAACTCCTTAATGCTAAGCCAGCACAACTTGTTTGTTTTCTTTCTGAAACCTTACATTGAATGACTAATAAAGAACTTTACAGTAGTCCCCTTTAGGTAGAAAATACCTGCCACACCATATTTTCAGGGTTGGTACTGGTTTGTACAATCCAATATTGAAGGTACTAATGTTTAGTACAGTAGTCTTTTTAAAACAAATAAAAAGGCAATGTGGAGGTATGAATTTTAAGGCAAATTAAAGAACTTGGAAAGATAATTGAAGTGAAAGGGTGCTAGGACCAGTTCAGCAAGAAAAGTAAGAAATTATTATTCACTACTTCAAAACCATATGCAGTGAGAACATATATCTGGTTTTGGGTTAACTGTGCACACTTTAGTGCACACTAAAGTAAATGTAAGCTTTTTTCCACATACAGATTTTACATGTAAAACTTTATTGCTTATCCAGGAACCAGAAAATGATAAATTTGATTTTATACCCACCAAATGGCAATGTTCTGTTAAAGCAGAATTTTAATATGCATTCTGGAAAATCTTCAGGAGTTTTATGGAGGTTGTTAACTAAGTCAGCCTTTCACTTAGTGTTCCAAAATTTGTCTGTCACAACCATATTTGTTTTTTGTGTGTGTGTTAAATTGCTTACATACATTAATATTTGATTCATCTATTTATGCTTCATTATGCTAACAGAATAATATGCATAAGCATGCTGAAAATTGTGGATTGGTGAGGGCAAAAACTGCTACACCCAGAAAAAGAAGCAAAGGCAAAAATAAAACCCATGAGAACCCAAAGCGTGTTAAGCAAGAAGCTTATAATCAGCGAATAAGTTAGAATTTAATCATGTAAATTAGAATCAAGACTGAAAGGCTAAGGCAGTAAATCTCCCCTGCTGTTTAATTACTGTTTCACAATGAAGCTAATTTAAGTGCTAATAATGGACAAATACTTCAGAATAGTCTTTATTGTGTGTCAGAATTTTTTGTCATCTGCGTTGGGTCATTGCTCAGGTACTCATTCTGGGACTTTTATTCCCTTGCTCCTGCAAATGTCTTCCTAAACTCCCTGCTTAGCAATGCTTACAAATGCATTTTTCTTTTCCCTCTTACAAATTCCCTTTTCCTTTATAAAGGAAGATGAAATACATCATTACTGAGTTGAGCCACAGAAAGTTTTCTTAAGAGCTCATGATTTATAATACGCTGCTTTAATACAGACCAGATTGAAAACTTTTCAATTTCAGAACTCAGACTGCATGTTAATCACAAAAGATCTAGCACACCTTAATAAAAAAATTGTTCATCTTCTTTCTCTCGTACTTAGACCAGATAGTGATCAAATAATAATAAAAATGCTACTGATTTAAATAGCTAGCATCATTCTTCTGTCATACTGCAGAGGTGATCAGGCCAGTTTATAAAGCTCTTGGTTCAGTATGTCTGTGCAATCAGAAACTCACTTGTAATTACTTAAAGTTACTCATTGTGGATAGCTCTTGAGCACTGAGCGTTTATTCTGTAAACTTCAATACAAACCAAAAGATGGTCCATAGTTTATCTCTTTCCTTCTCTCTTCTGCTTCCTCATCTATTCTCACTACATTAAGATTCCCAGGAAGTGAGTAAGTTCAGGTTTTGGCAGACCAAAATGGTAGACTAATTAGTCAGTTATGTCTTGTCAGCAAGAATTCCACAGCAATAAGTGAAGTGCCTTTTCTATCTGGGTTATGCTAGTACATTCCTGATACAGTCATTTATGTTTTATCTTATTTGCAACTCTAAAAACGTATGGAGTATTTTTTTTATTCTCTCAAATAAACCTTAGCCTGTTACCACATAGGTAGTAATATTCTAGTAGTTTCACCTTACAGTCTAAATTTGACCCAAAGGAGGTGTCTTCCTTTATGTGCATTTCTGTTGAATTAGACAAAGCACAATGTGCAATATTCAGTTAGGTCAGGCCGTGGGCAGGAACCCTGTATCCTCATGCATCCTGCCTTCCCTTTGTCTGTTTGATCTAATGCTGAATCTCTGCATTGTTGCAGGGTGAGAGCTGGTCATTTGTTTCTGAGGTCACCTTCAGGGCCACCAGGGCCAAAAAAATAGCTTTGCCTGACCAGAATATCCTGTCATTTTTTGCCCCTCTGCTTCCTAGATGCTGTTTGAAACCCATGGTAGTCTCCTTGATAGCATTCTTCAGGTGATTTTTATGGAGTAAGGGACAAGAATGGAGATACATCTAAGGCCTAGGTGTCCTAAAACCTTGTATTTTGGTATCTACAAATTGTATCTACACTGATTTGTGGCCAGTGACACTGATAAAATTTGACATAGTGAAAAGAAGAAATGTTGGAGCTTTTCTGAATCTAATGAATATATATCAGCAGCTGAGTTTACATTAGCATTGACACTTCTGTTTTCACTGGTAAGGCTGTAATGGTATGGTTAGAGAGAAATGTTACAGCTGCAGTGTTTATGTTTTTGCAATAATTAGATTTTGCAGTTTATTAATGTTTTGCTACGTGCAAACAATTTCTTTTCAGTTTCTTGCAGATACCTTCATCTGGAAGCTTGATTTTCTAGAGCTAAGACAATGTGTCTTTAGATGTTGTTCATGGAAATAGTCAGTCCCTTAACTGACTCACACAAATATAAGAAATTTCTGTGCTGGTTCCAGAAGGCTTTTCCCCAAAGTTGACAGTTGCGAGTGTATATCGCTGTTCACTTCTTGCACAACTTGGAAGGGCCTGTGGGATCCTGTATGTGGCTTTACAAAACATTACTTGTGAGACTGGTGCTGTCAATGATTTGCTGTCCCTAATAATTAAAAAAGAAAGTGCATGTATATGAGAATTGAATTTCTAGTTAAATAATGCTTAGTTTTCCTGTGATAAGAATACCATGGGTACTACTCACTAACATGGCTCGTAATGTAATATTCAACATAAAGTATATTCATTCTCCAAATAAACTGTAAGATAAAAGATACACTGTTGTTATATATTGACAGTATTTTCTCCACTAAATTAAATTGCCTGTTTGTTAAGTTTATTGAAATATTTACTTGTCTTTCTGGTTAATCACCACAATATTTAATTTTTTTTGCAAAGTTGACCTGGAATCGTTCCAAGATGTCTCCACTGTGAAAAATGAACATTGTGCCAGTGAGATTGTTCCTGTTTTAGATGGAATAGAAACAGCAGCTCCGAGAGAACAGAAAACAGAAATGACTTGTGAAATGATTCTCAACATGATGGACAAATAATGCACAAACAGACTCTGGTCTTCCCTGTTTTCACTGGTTGTAACTGACCAGTTCAAAGTGTGTAACTACGTCCAGTTAGAAAGCTAGAAAAGACGCTGATTGAAAGCTGTTGAAGCCCTTCTGTGCTTGCTTTTCTTCTTGTTGCAATTTCTACTGTGTGACCTAAATAACATTGCTAAAGTGTGAAAGTTATAGGGAACCTTCACCTGTTTTATTACATATGTGTAATAACAGAATGAAGAAAAAATTAGCTAATTTCACAGTAATTTACGAAAAAGTAGATAGGTTTGTTTCACCTTGCATTTCATTTTTCTTCCAGATTCACTCATAGAATTGCATACTGATCTGAAGCAAATTTATTCCTCAGTAGGTCTATAGAATTGAGAGCTGCATGAACTTCAGTCTCTTTGTACTTTCCTGAGGTGAGCATATGAAAGGCAATGATTTTTTAATGCAAAGAACATTTACTAAATCTCCTTTCTGCAAACACATTCGTTTCTAATAGAATTCATGATGCTAAAATACAGTTTTGTGCTAAAAAAGCGCAGGATTTTATGCCCCATAGTTCTAGTAATTATTTAATGTTATTAGCTCCGTTCTCTTTTCCCAGTGGTTTTCAATAGGTATAATGTTATTCTCTTCAGAAGACTTCCTTTAGTTTTACATCAGCATGGAAAATAGTGGCAGAAGCAGATCCCTTACTTTTTGGCTTGTTGTTAGAATATTAAGTTCCTGCAAGTTTGGGGATGTGGTTTCACAGCTGGATCATGCTTCCTGTCCCGTCTTTTTCCCCCATGTCCTGGGCATAATTTTCTTCCCTGTTTCAGCTCTAGCAACTCTACAGGGGTAGGGTCAGTTGGATCAGCATGCAGATCTAATTAGAAACTAATCTTTTCTCTTCTCTTAGTTGTGGTCAGATGAATTAGCTGGACAGACATAGAGCTGCACAATCATTAAGAGTTGACAAAAAAGAAGCAGCAGCAGTGTGTGCTGGTGTCAGAAAAGTGTGCAGGACCACCCCTTTTCTGGGAATGCATAACTTTCTGTCACCTTAAGCTATTTTTAGAGTGCAGGTGGTAGCTGTTTCCATCCTCTCTCTTTCCCCTTCAAACAGCCTTCTTGCAAGTGTTTCCATGTAGGACTGTGATCATACATGTAGCACTAGGTCCAAAACACACCCATGACTTCAATTTTAATTAGGTCTTCAATAAAGCACACTTGTATTATTTAGGAAAGCTAGTGTTTATAGTACATTTAAGAGTCAGAGAAATTTTAACTGTCAAATACAATTCTCTGACTTCTTTTAGGTTATAAGAACTACTGATTTTACTGCTCTAATTAATAATTACTATAGTTAGAGTAATTACAGTAAGTCCTATTGATTTTTATGATTAGTTACAATGATCACAATTGCCATTTATGCACTGTTAGCTCATTTTTTTGTAATTTATAATTAATACTTGGAAACCTGTTCATAAAATCTTAAATACTTTTAAAATATTCATCTTTAATGCTGCTATTCTTATGTTACGTTTCATTATAAATAAGCACCAGCATTAACAACCAATTTTAATAATACCAGGTCATATAACAAGTAAATAATTTGAATTAAATTGCCAAACTCTTATCCTAATTTCAAGAGTAATGTCTGTGTTGAACTTCATTATAAGTATGATACAGAATTTGACCAGCATAAAATTTTTTGGGTTTGCATGTTGAGCAAGCTATGTTTGCTAGTTATGCTGATGGGGTCAGGGGTAGTAAATTCTGCTGTGTGCTGTGCTTTCCAAATGAGCTGCAGTCTGAGATCTAAATACTGGAACTTTCAACTTCTGTTACTTCAAAAAGTCTGTTAAAAATGAAAGCTTAGTTTTTGCCAGTTAGTATATTAAATTAACAGCTTTATACTATACTTGATAACATGTCTACATGCCTGTTCTACTAGGATAACTTTTTAAATTCAGCAGCTGTTCTGCTGTTAATATGGCCCAAACCAATGGCGTGCTTAGGAGCTTTAACTGTCACACAATGTCTTAGGTATCTCCATGCACGTGGCAAGGAGATAAGGATGTCAGTATTAGAAAGAGGTACTTGCTGTCTTACAAGAGTAAATGATCCCATTTTAGAAGATATAGATCACTCCGCACTAAAAGGCCTCAAGGCCTTAACCAATCAGCTCAATCAAATATATGAACAGGAATGTCTACTTTGGTAATAGAAACCTTATTCAGTTTTGTAGCGTATGCTTTTAGCAGTCACTGAGAAGGCAGTGTATTTGAATTTATCAAAATTACTCATTGGTTTTGTCCTTTCGTTATAGTGGTGTTATTTGGGTGTTTAATAAAGGTTCATAATTATTGTTTTGTGTCCGTTTTCATAATGGTAATATTTATCCAGGTTTAGTAAGGTAATAATTTGTTCTGGCTGCCTTATCAATCACAGGACTTAAGAATACTTCTGTGCATGATAATTGCTTAAATAATATTGTTGACTTTTTTCTTCTTGTGCTGTTTCCATTTGTGTCATAGATTCTAAGCAGCAGATTTCTTTGTTAAAATTCATTTCAGAAGTTGTATAAATTACTTGATCAATTTTCTGAATATGTGCTGACATCTAAAAATCAGACTACATAAAGTGGAATATGAATGTAATAATAAAAGATCTTGTTACCTCTGAACTTGCAAAATGATTATTTAAGTAATTAGAACCCAGAAATATGTACTTCTGGAAATCAAGAAAGAATGCTTTGACCTCTTCAGGAGTCATTCCTAGAGGTCTCGTGCTTTTTAACCACAACAGTGATTGTTCTTCATGATTAAGAATTTGCATCACTATGGCTTTCAGATATTTATTTCACAAAGATAATTTAATTTAATGATACTATTCATATATTTGGACCAGTATGCAGGTATTAATGTCTTTTAAAAGAGTACATATTCTGAACAGATGCAAATTTTAAAATATTTTAATTTACTAATTATGGAGGAGTTGTTAAATAGACAAGAATAATTCATATCATGTAACAGATAATACTGAAGTATTCTATAGTATTCTCTAAATAGTTAATGTGTGAGGAAAAGTACAGTTTCTGTACAGGCACATGTAACACATCATAACCAGTAGATTAAAGCAGAGAAAGAGTAAAACCAGTACTTTGGATACATTTTTACTAATTAGGCTCCATAATATAACTGAGACCTTGAAGCACAGTAACTTCAACGATGCTAATATGTGGCATATGACGCTGCAAAAGTACATTTTGATTTAATCGATGAGAATGAATTGTCTTCTGAAACTTTGAAAAAACTGTTCCCCCCAAAATCCTAGAATCTACCAAGGAAATGAAGACAAGTAGCTATTGTAAGCAAGAGCGGGGCTGTAAGTTGGAACATGTGCTTGCATGGTAGCGTGTAATTAAGCATTGTGCTGTGAGTTGATGACTGATAGAGGTAATTAGAGGACCTTCCTGTAGATGGCACCATACGTTCACATCTATTGAAGCAGGCAGAACAAATGATGCATGTCAATGATTTTTTTGTCTTGGTTTTGACTTGGTAAGGTATCTTGCTGATGATTTTATACATGTCAAGGCAATATAAAAAGAGTTCTTTGTAGCTTTTTTCCTTAGCAGGCTAATAAGTCCTACTGTCACTACAAAGTGCAGTCACCAATGCCAGGAAAGAGGATGGGGTATACATACCTGTCTGTCTCGTGCTTCATGAAGCACAGCTGTGCTGGGATGGGGCTGCCTTGTTGCTACTGAAATGGGCATCTGCGCCCAGTGCAGCTGGCGCAGCCCCAGCTGTGCAGCTGGTCCCTCCATGTTCATTGACTGCGATGCCTCTTCAACCCTGCGCGTGCCTTTGCTGCGTTTATCTTCTGCTCTGGCTTACTTGACTGAGTTGGCTCAGTGTAAAGTCAGGTGAGTGCCACCAGTGCAAGGGAGGCGTAGGGAGTATGCGCTAGGAGCATGTTAATGTATTTTCTGTTGCTGATAAATCACTTTAACGTACCGTGTAAAATTATTGTTTAATGATAATTTAAGCCGTTTATCTAAGAAATCTTTAGTTAAAGAGATTTTAGGGCTTTTAACAAGCAACGGATTTGTTAGACAAATTTAAAAAGTCCTTTGAGATGAAGTGTGCACACAGGCCATGAGGAGTCATCTGGCCCTTCATAAAAGGGTGAGCTTGTCAACTCCTGTAGATGTCTTTGAAATTTTCTCCAAGTTAAGCTTTGACACAATAGTGTAGAAAAGGTGCGCGGTCCATGTCACCACAAAGACTAGGTCTTTTCTCTGCGTGCTGTGATGTAAGATTTTACCATGAGGTGATCTTTACTCATCATCTAAGCATTATCCTGGTAGAGTAGATGAGGAAATAGTGGAATTCCAGCTGATTTCCATTTTTGTGAATGTTCCAAGAAATTTTCTTGAACCGTCATCTTTAAGTTCCTGCCATCCTCTCCTTCGTATCCAAACTAATCTTTTTGCTGTCTTTCAAATCTTTTTGCTGATTACTGAGTCTGGATTAGGGAAACATGTCTGCTGTCTGTCAGTACATCTACTGAAGATCTTTGCAATGATTACTTTTTTGTTAGTTAAAATGAATTTGTTTATTTAATAATCCAACAACTATATAGCAAAGATAACTGCCAAAAAGTTAGCAGACGGGAATTTAATTCTTGTTGTGAAGAAGCCTAGCTGTCTCTCTCAACTGTAGCTATGTTTTCTCCATTGTACAGATGAGAAAGATGATACACAGAACAAAATTAATCTCTGATTTAATCCTTTTGCCTTCAGGAGCAATGAAGCCCACTGATGATATAGTATGCTGCTGCTTATTACTAGTTTAATCTCACTGAACTAGAAATAGAAACCTGGGGTGTTGCAGCATGTCATGATTAAGTTACATTAGCAGAAGTTGGTGAGCAAATGGGTGAGGACCTAATGACATTAAGCCAGTGCTGTTAATCACTTCCAGAGACACTAAACTCAGAATATTAAAACTGAAATAACATTTATAACTTCTTAAAGGTCAGCGCTTAAGATGATACGAAGGCACTATGGCAGCATGACTTAACAGCCATGGGCATGAGTTGCGGTATAGCCCCTCATAAGGAGGAAATACAGAGAGAGTTTCATCTGGTGGTAATTGGAAGGTTCATAAAGGACGCAGACTCCATAGTTTTAAGACCTTTCTAAAGTAGGAAAAGTAAAATGAATAATGTTTTCCTTTGACACAAATAGAGGCCCCTTTTGCTGTCTTTCCCACTGAATGTAAGCTCACTCCATGCAGTCACTAATGGGTGATGAATTACGGATGACAATGTTATATGTGGCTCTAACAGTAACTTCCACTCACACACTTTAGTTTCTATTTTTTTGTTTTGTTTAAGAAACTGTGTGTTTGAAAGCAATTTACATTAATACAGTATGTCTTCAGGCAAACATCATTCCCCGTTGTACTTTTAAACAGCCCAGCTATTGTTTGAAGTTAGTCACTGAAACAGTTGGATTCTGTCTGGCATTATGGGTGTGTGATCATTACAAAATGGTAAAGAATTTTCTGACAGTTTTGGTTCAATCTGTTTTCACTTTGACAATGAAGAATTTATTTTCTTTCTTCTTTGGTAGTTGACTGAGTTACCTCTGTAAATGGTTTTGTTTATTTTTAGCTTTGGGTTTTTTTCCAGATTCGGTCTGTTATTCATTTTATCCCTGCCCTGTCCACATAACAACATTTGCAGCTAATGGGAGGAATGCAAAGGAGTGACATTGCTGTTTGCTTTGATAAGAAAGAGCCTTTCTTTTATTACCAACTAATCAAATGGTAGGTAGCAGCTAATGGTGATTATAATTAAGCCTTGGAACTGCCATCCTTTTTCTGGAAGAACTGTACGCTGAGAGAAGTAAGCTATCCTCCCTTTAAGGCAAAGGTGTTTTTTCGTTGTTCTGTTATAGTAACTCATCAGCTGTTTCACTGTGAAGTGAAAGTTGTAAAACTGTTTATAGTAGTTATTTTCCCATCCTATTTTAAATGTCTTGCTCTTTGAACTGAGTTATTTATCCCTTCATCATTTAGCATCACTGACTGTGAATTGAAATCGCTTAATTTTAAACAGGCTGTATCCTCTAGGCCATGCCCTCCAACAAAACTTTTGCGGGAGTTCTACTTCAGTAACAATTGTGTGGTAATAAATGTCATAATAGTGTTAATGTAATACTATGCTCCATCTTTGCATAGGTGTAAATTTATAGTAAAGCCATTTAGTTCAGTGAAGTCATTCTAGTTAAATGGGAGCTGAGAAAGTGGTCTCTTCCTTTCGGGGCTAACTTCCAAAAATTGATGCATAACCAACAAATCCCATTGAAGACTGAGATACTTAGCACCTTTTAAGATTAGGCAATGCTTCTGTACTTTGCATACAAAAAGATTTTTTTTTCTGCTTCCCTTGAAATTCCTAAGAGAAATGCAGAAGTGTGCGAGGGTGCCTGCTGGCTTCATCTTGACAGAAGAACAGTGTAGGAGTGAACTGCTGTTCATCCTGGGGGTTGCCACTCTGTCTGGCAGATGCAGGCTAGCTACAGGAGGTCATATGTATGGGGAGGCAGGCTGTCCTAATAGTGGAGTTTTCTTTTTCTCAGAAGCAGATGACTGAATAGAAACAATACGTTGCTTTCCCCACTTGATGATGAAGACTGACAGTTTGTAGGAGATGAGTCAAAGGTTACTGATGAGAAGATCCATCCAGATAATTGCTGTAATTGCACCCTGAGGATGCAGCTCCTATCACAAAGCATTAGGCAGTGATTCTGTTTGTAAATATATACTTGGCAGTGAACTTCATACTATGCCTTAAATCAAGAAAGTTCCTTCCTGAGATACAAATGGAGAAAGTTCTCTGGACTTTTTCTTAATCCAACCATGTTTTCTTCTGTCAGCAGGTGAATAGGATAGTCCCATTCTGAAATGGAGAAGTAGTTGTGATTTAAACATAAAAATACCATTTAGTGTTAAATCCTTTGATTGATTGAATACATTAGATGTTAATTCACAACAAATACCAATAAGCAGCATGAATTAATTAATATATATAATTCATAACATTTAATTTGAAAGTGCATCTTTTTCTTACAATGATTGGATAATTTTTCTTGAGTTTGGCAGTTTCTTTACAATTTAATACAAAAAGCTTTTCTGTTGGAGAGTGAACAGTTACAGACAGGACACAAGCAGCATCCCTGCCACAAAATTAGCTCTTTATTCCACCCCTTCAGAAGGCACAGAAATCAGCAATGCTAAAGCATTAGCATGAGAATTCATATTGGGGAATGAGATGCAATAAAAGCACATCAAATTTCTCAGCATATCAGTGGTTGCTGTTAAATAAATGCTCGACTATTATTAGCTAAAACTCAAAAATTAGTCTCATAACAGGTAGGTAGCGATTTTAGATATTGTGGCCCTAGCTTCTTGAACTTGTAAATGAGAGGAAGGTGAAACCATTTGGATTTCCTAGAAAACACACAAGTAATTTTAAAGGTATTTTTGTGTCTCAAAATGCATTAAAATAGAAATGTAACTTTTGGAAGCATCGATGGCTCAGTCTGTGGCAGGGGTGGATGGTGCTGTGGCACCTGATGGAGTTTCCAGGTGCACAAAATCTTGTGTGTTCCAGCCTGTTTGTGAGTGCACTTGATGTGAAAGCAAGCCTGAATTTGAGAACAGCCACTGTTTAGTGGGTATAGACAACGCTGCTTTGTGTAATGTCCCCTGAAATCATTGATCAAAGATTAATTTTTATTTTTCACAATTCAGGTTGTTCTGTGGTTGTTTACAAAAGCAGTAAAAGTCCCTCTAAGACTTTGAAAGGATGAGATTCATAATCAAATCCTATTTTTAGAAACAATTTTTTGTTTGTTTTTTAAGTGCTCTGACTTGAAAAATATATCTTGCCTGAATACATGCATACTCTTGCTTAATAAAGTAGTAACTTACATAAGTCCTTGTGCTGCATGATACAGAGACCATTAGCAAGGAAGTAAGGAATGAAGAAATTTGTTCTATCCTAGCCCACGCTCCCTGGGACATGCATCTAGCCTGGGAATCAGCACAAACTGGGCACTTAAGTGTATTTATTTACATTTACCATAATGCTTAGCTGTTAGGAATGTCTTTTCCTTTTGAATATGACTCATTTTTTTATGACTATGCACTTAGAAAGAAATTGTAAATAGTATTGATCACTGGCAGTGGTCTGTTCCTTGCACCATAGACTTTTTGGATTAACTGTCTGTTCTGAGCTTATATTCATGCCTTACAAAACATACAAAAATAATGACATCATTTTATGCTTCTCTGTAGTATTACAAAACAAAGCCAGTCTCATGTTTCTCACTGGGTAGGATTAAAATGTGGTTGCATTGCTGAGTGAAACTAGGGAAATAAGTAACACCATTATCTGTCAGTCCAGCCCTTGGCACTTAGCGTTTAATTATATGAAGAATAAGAAAACTTAAACAGAGGCTGTGCTCACTAAGAAGGAGTTAAAATGGCAGGAACTAACTCAAATGCAAAAATTAGGTTGTGTTTTTTACCTCGGACAGCAGTTTATATTTGAAGGTTATGTATACCACAGAATGCTTCCTATTTTAATAGACTATTTCTTTGCCCAAAGGGGAATTTTTCTTCTCTCTCTCTTTTTTTTTTTTTTTTTTTACCAGAGGTCCAAGGGATTGGAACCAAAATGTTTGTTTTTGAAAGAAGTTATAGTGTTAATTTTCTAACAAAACTACATAAAGAATCCTGATTAGCCAACCATTAGTGAGGAAGGTAAGTAAGCATCCAACATTACGTATGATCCTGTTTGTTAACAGACTTTTACATTTGCCATTCAGGCTGTGTGTTCTGTATATCAGTTTTCTATGGTTACCAGAAGCTGACAGAATAAAGAAGTGCAGGGTAACCTTGTGCTGCTTTAGACAAAGACTTGTTCCTCTCCGGTGCACTCTGGGGCTGGTTTGCATGTCGAGGCATGTTCCTTTCCTACCGACACTAATACAAAGGTGGGGGGAGAATACAATTTTCTGGAAACTGCTTTAGGTTTTTTTAATCTGCTGTTATTTCTCCCTTCATAGATTTTTCTGCTCAAACTCCAAGAAAGTGTGATAGGAAAGGCAAGTACCTCTCTCTAAAGCACATGCCAGTATAGGTATTATAATAATAAAGCTTTGCTCTCATATTGCAATTTATTCAGTCAGGTTTCCTTTTTGTTCAGTCAAATTGCTATGAGACTTTTCACACTGGTAACAGCTGCAGTATCTTCAGAGACATAGTGGTTTACATCATATAACTCTCATGCAAGTATTAATTTAAACCTGTCTTTACTATTATGAAATAAGTAGGTAGTAACGTAGTCATAAGAAAAATTGTGCTAACATAGACTAGCACATTTAGATTTAGATTAGTACAAATTGTTTATAGGCTTCAGACTCATTTAGTACAATAGAATATGCATACAATTTGTAAAATTCAGTGATTCCCTGCTTACTTTGGTAGAAATTCCTTTGAAATAATGAATGCATAGTTCAGAATAGAAATTTACTTTTTTTTATGTTATTTCAATAACAGACCAATAGGCTGATATTATGGTGGTTTAGTTTATGCCTTTTGCCACTTACTCAGCAAAATGTGTAACGGTACTTTGTGCCCACCATAGATCTTGATATTAATTATAATTCATTCAGTGTCTGTAATTCAAATATACTCTTAAAAGTGTCCCCAAAGCTCTTGCTCATGGGAAACTAACAGACTCACACCAAACATACCTGCTACTACTAAAACCTATTTGATGAGAGATCTGGAAAAAAATCTTCTTAAAATACAGTATAAGAGAACTGCAAAAATCGGAGACTGTCTTCTTGAGACAGCTGCTGCACAGGAGCTCTGGCAGCTATTTTTGCTGGGAGTACTTTGGGTAGAAGACAAACATGGTCAAATTAGCTAGAGTGCTGGAAGTTCAGTCAAGGATACTGCTTTAAATAGTTCACCCAGAAAAGGACAAAGCTTTCTTAGGGCAGCCCCTTCAGAATTCCAATTGCAGTAACAATTTTTAATAAGTAAATATAAAATATAGTGATTTTTCTGTGGTTTTGTTTTACAACAGATTATTGGAATGTTCTGAGGTCAAATTCAGCCCTCTTAACTACGAAAAACTCAGTAATGCAAAAATATGTCGCTGAGAGTAGACCTTGATTAATATCGTTGTTTTCTTATGCTAGGTTGTGTTTTTTCTATTCATGGCAATAGGTCGCATAGCCGCAAAAAAAGGATGATAAGATGCTAAAATTTAAAGGAAAATGTGTTCATTGTTGAGCTGCTTCTACTGTGTGAAGGTTTTTACTTCTTGCCAAATACCTGGTATTTCACCTTCTCTGGGCTATGGTAATACTGACCTAAAGGAGATTATCTTCCAATGTAGGAATAAAATTCAGTACTTACTCATAAATATTTTTGTATTCATTCTTGTTTAGTTGTGAAGAAAATGGGGAGGAATGAGGTTGCAGGGCAAGTTGCAGAACAAGGAAGCGTTGAAGCTGCTGTAGATATAGGCCCTCATTCATTAAGTCAGTTCAAGTTTGTTCAGAAGTCCACAGAAGTTGGTTTGAACATTTACCTGTGCTAGGGACAAAGGAGCATTTCTAGAGGATAGCAGCAACCTGGAAGTTTTCAAGATGCGATTCGACAGCCCTTTCCCAGGAGAGGTTGGACCAGATGATGGTTCGAGGTCCCTTCCAGCCTGGGCTGCTCTGTGATTCTATGGTTCGTTTTTGCTTTTCAAGGACAATCTAGTGCTTTTTGATGTGCTACTTGGAGTTACAAGCAAAGGCTTATCAGAGCTCAATTTTAGAAGCTTCTGACAGCTGGTTAGGGGTGACCGATGTGAGTGAGGTTGGGCAAACCCTTCTGTTGCCAGTGAATTCAGGTAGGTTGGGCTTGAGATAGGTATGTGCTGGTAGGCTGTAAAGGGCTGACCCCTTTGTCACCCCTCAAATGTGACACTTCATTTTGGCCTGCTTGCTGCCATTAGGCTTCAGCGTTTTGGGTCAAATTAGGAGGGGAAAATCAGTATGCCTGATGCTGGGCATCCTTATTCTTCTCTTCTGGTGCTCTCTCAGGTGAAATGATCACCTACTACCCCATCTTCTGGCTCAAATATTCCATGCGAGCTTGCCCCTGGTTCTCACATACATGTTTGCTGCTGCACCACTATTACAGCCAACATATATGTACCTGACACGGCAAGTGTTCAGCCTTTCGCTTGACCATTCCTGTTCACTCATCTCGAAATCCTTCAGCTGCCACAAAAGCTTTACAGAAGTTCTAGTCGCTCCCCAAATGCCATATGTGTGGGTGCAACCCCCCCATCTGTTAATTAACATTTGCAGGAACAGACCAGTTTCTAATCATGTGGGTAGATAGTGGCTATACTCAGCCCACTTGTATAAAAGAGTAATTTTCAAATGCCAAAAGTAGAAACAATTCTGTGGATCGTTTTTCGCAACCCCTTTGCAAATGCAGCCCCTCACTGTGGTTTTACATTGGTCTCAGCAAAGGGTTAACACAGGCTGTGCACAGCCAGTCCCCTTGCTGCCTCTGCTAAAGAAACATTAATTATAGAGAGCCCTAAGGATTCAGAGCAGCTAAAAAGGCTGAGTAGTATTTAAAGCCAAGACAGTAAAATAACCGGTTGGATTTGATCTCTAATAAATTACTATGTTCTGATGATAAAATTCAGCAAGAGTGTGACAGTCAGATGGGGAGGTTGGCAGCAAAAGTTTTAAAAATAAATAGTCTTAAATTGCAGGAAATTACAGCAAGCAGCTCCTCGGAGTTATTTTTCTCCATGCATTGTGTGTCTGAGAAGGCAGGCAGCCTGCTGGCAAGCTTTTGACCTTTTGTGTGTGAAATAAAATATGCAGGTGCAATAATGTGAATGCACAACGGGTGACAGTGACTTTCAGCTGCGGGTTTGTGCACTGAGGGCCCCACAGGGCTGCCGGGGTGCTCCACATTAGCCCCATTAAACTCAAGATAAACACAGTGAGAGGCTATGGCTGTGAAGGATTGCAGAATATGTGTGTTTCCTACATATATTCTTGTATTCAAGACCTGTAAATCAGCCAATGGAAGACTTGTTTTAAATTATCTTGCTGATAACTGATCTGATTCTCATATTGCCCTATTCATATTTCAGTCCGGAGTAACTCTTCTCAGGGCAGTTGACTTTAGCTCAGTTACATCGCTGCAACCGTGATCTAACTCCCAGTTCTTTGTGTGAAAGGAAATCCATACCTGCATGGTATGGATGATGTTGTCGTCTTCTCAGTGTAACTGTATTTGAAGAAAACCAGGACAAATTTACACCAAGACATTTTAAAGCTCCTTTTGCTGCAGTTCTGAGCAGCTCGTAATCTTTTACATGCTTTTCATCACAAAAAAATCCCCTGTGAAATTGGGGAAGCATTATTGCCTTTTTTTGTGTAGTTTTGGAGCTGACGCAGTGGAAGACTGACTTACTATCTAGAGAAGTTTGTGGGAGAAAAAGCCATGCCAAGCTGTAGGCTGACACAGCAGCATTTTTTCTCATGAAATCTTTGTCACAGCAAGCAAAATATAGGGATATTTTTTTAGGGAAAAAAAGCATTAGCTGTTATTCTGATGTTTCCTTGCTCTCCTTAAAGTTTCACATGACATTCTGTCTGCATGGAGGATAAGTTTTGTGTCATTTTTGCTTTGTAGCATCAGTGTTGTTTGGTTCATCCTAAATTGTCAGCTGTCTCTTATGTAAAGCTTATCAGGCTTTTTTTTCCCAAGACAAGTTTTAAAGATTAAACTATACCAAATTAAACAAATGCACTGCGTAGCTTGTGTTATTACACTCTGCACCTTAAAGAAACATTAGTTACTTGATTCTAAATGATTTATGTCCAAGAGGAAAAAATATTCTCAGGTAAGCTGTTGTTACAGACATGAGCATTTTAGGGCCATGTGCTAGTTACTTAAAAGAAGTAGCAATTTTATAATTTATGTAGCAGATAATAATATATCGTTAATTGGTTATGGTTTCTAAAATTCTTTGCTTGTACGTATCAATAAAGTAGCATTTAAGCCTAGGCCTTTAAAAGAAAGGGCAAATAACTATATTTTACATTGTTAGAATTAATATAATAAGGCTTTTCAGCACTTCAGCAGAATGAGCATAAAGAATGGATTTTTCATAGAGTCATAGAATGGTTTGGGTTGGAAGGGACCTCAAAGATCGTCTAGTTCCAACCCCCCTGCCGTGGGCAGGGACACCTTCCACTAGACCAGGTTGCTCAAAGCCCCATCCAACCTGGCCTTGAACAATTCCAGGGATGGGGCATCCACAACTTCTCTGGACAACCTGTTCCAGTGCCTCACCACCCTCACACTGAAGCACTTCTTCCTTACATCTAACCTAAATCTACCCTCTTTCAGTTTAAAACTGTTACCCCTTGTCCTATCACTACACTCCCTGATAAAGAGTCCCTCCCCGTCTTTCCTGTAGGCCCCCTTTAAGTACTGGCAGGCTGCTATAGGGTCTCCCCAGAGCCTTTTTAATGTATCCTTGTTTTGAAGGATTTGGGAAGCATTTTTGGAAGTTTTATTTATGACCTATTTTTACTCCTTAACAGTAAAAGAAGAACGACCAAAGGGGTTTTCATGTTCTGTCTCTTTCTACCCTTCTAGAAATTCAAGCTTCAGTCCTGGGGGGAAAAAAAACCCAACTGAGGTAGTTTCTGTCTATAGGAGACTAGACAAACTCTAATGGTAAGCATGCTTTATTAGCATACTTTTTAATTTTGTATGCCACAGTATGTTATTTTTAATTGTTCATAGTTTTAGCTTCATGAAGACATTTAATGTAACCGCTCCTGAAAGAACTCTATAAATTACATCTGTGAAGCCTTGCAAGCAGCCGCTTCCTGCAAATGTATTTGAGGAGCTTTCTTCAAATGTCTTGCTTTGCCTTATTTCCCCATTGATAGATCTTGCTGGGCCAGACTGGAAGGTTGGAGGTGAAGGAGGTGACTTATTAAGACCAATCTTCTAACAGTGAAGAAGCAGAGTGTACCATCTCTGACTGTCCTGGTTGTCAGAAGCAGATCAGACAGCAATTTAGCTGACTTCACCCAAGATGGACCAGGCAGTGCCT
This sequence comes from Haliaeetus albicilla, assembly GCF_947461875.1. NCBI lineage: Eukaryota > Metazoa > Chordata > Aves > Accipitriformes > Accipitridae > Haliaeetus > Haliaeetus albicilla. The sequence continues at coordinate 6,991,773 of NC_091484.1, forward strand.
GAGCTGGTAGATTCCAAGACGTATGGAAATTTGATCAGGGAATGAAAAAGCACTGCTGAACTCAGGCAAGGTTCTGCGTTCAAGTTTTGTTCTGGCTTTCTAACAAATTGAGGAGCAACACCTCTTAGTGTCTACTTTTCCACTTTTTCCTTGGGAGTCCTTTATGCTTGCAAACCTATCTGAGGATGTGTTGGGTTATATTCCAAATTCCTAAAACTGCTAAGTAAATATGAATGAGAAGTGACCAATTTTAAATGTAATAAATGTGTTAGAGATTGAAGGGTGACAGTAACATTAGGAATGTTGACACTGCAGTGACTGGAGAAACATGTACTTTCAATTCTGCCTCTGCAACAGAAGTGACAAGAGTCCTGGGTCTCTCTGGAGAAAAGGCGTCGCTTCACTCAAATATTCAGTGTTTATCAGATCAATATTCATATAAACAAAACTAGAAGGGTTCCAGACATTCAGTTCTCAAAGTTTAATGTTGTTGTTATTGCTCCAGTGTTTGTCATTTGTTCAGGCATGAAAAATCACCAGTTTCTACTGTGGAAAAAAACCCCACACTGTCCCAAATACTTCCCTGTCTTTATAAATCATAGAGGAACACATAAAGAACTTAAACAGAGAATTACGAATCCAAAGTTTTACCTACTGATCCCTCACATTTAGAACCAATTTTTAGCTTCCCCATTCTTTTCAAAATACTGTTTTAAAAAAATTAAAGGATATGTTTTTGGAAGTTTAAATAACCTACGTAGAGAAATTTGTATTCTTGTCTAGGTTTTCTCGAATTTGTATTCTTGTCTAGGTAGGAACTAAAACCAGTTCTAACTATTATCTGCTGGTGGCACCATTACACCAGAAGAATCTAAAATCCAAGTCTTAAAACAGAAAAAATGCCACAGATTACACCTTTCAATCTGACTTAATGGAAAAAATTGTATTTTTTAAATTTCTTCATAGTTTGATGTCAGTTAAACTATTTAGCTTGTTGTCTGTGCTTCTCAACAACAGATGTTATTAAAACAGGTGTTTGCAGCAGATTTTGGACTGAGCATGCCAACGTGGCTCAAACAGTTAATATGGACGGAAGAACAAACACTTATGGAGCTGAATATAGATACTGAGATTTTTACGTGAAATGCATGTGATATTGCTGAAATCTGATAAAAGCTAATGCCTTGACATTCTGGCTCTCCTGCCAGGACAGGGCTCACTCTTTTAGATCCAGCAGAGTTTCGGGTTTGACCACAGTCTACACTAGTGAGCTTCAGAGAGGACCAGAACAGACAAAGAACTGCAGCACTCTATCAAAAAAGGGTCCACATCCAAGGCAGCTGGAAAGACGGACACTAGCAGCTGGCAAGGCTTTGACTATCTCTACCCATATGTTAAAATTGCTCACCTTAGAGCATCGAGAGCTGTTAACTCTGAAAGCACTGCCCACTTCCATCCCCGACGTTCTGAGCTGCTCAATGCACCCTTTAGGCAGCAGCAGAGCCTGGACCCTGTCCTTGCTAACAAAGCCTCCTGTGAATACGGCATTTTGAAGCCAGGGGGCCTTTGTGGGTGACTTTTAAGGAAATTAGCTTAATAAGGAGCCTAAGGGTGATGTAACAGGGAAGGAAATTGTCTGGCAGTGTCACCTAAAGCGGGTAACCCTTTATGCAATCATACCCTATTTTTTTTTTCCTGGATCAGAAGTATTTCTACAATGAGTTTTATTTCCTTTTTTTTTTTTCTTTCAGGAATCTTGGCTAAATAAATAAAAAAACAATTTGGAACTTGGTTCATCTTTTCTATGCTGATGATTATTCTCTGACACTTGGCTTTTCTAATTGTAAGTGGGTACGAAAAAGGCACTTAATCTTATATCTCCTCTAAATTTTGACAACGGTTTGGTTTGTGGTATGATCTATTGATAAAAAGCTTCCTGATAGCTCTTTGTTTGCTACAGAATGACTGAACACAGGTACATTAACTTTTGTCTGTGGGGTAACCGCAACCATTTGTTTTGTTGGCAGCTAAAATAGAGCTGATTCTGTTTTCTTCACAAGCTTATACTTGTGTGAAGAATCTATGGATTAAAAACAAGACCTAATTTTTTAAACATCAGTTGTATTTGTATGTGCAGAGAGGTGCAAGGGGGGTCGTTTTCTTTTTCATATAATGAACACTGTACATTCACAATCTTTGAATACAGCTTATATCCATTCTATACATGGTAGTTGCATATATGTGTATTTAATGCCTGTAGCAAATCTTTCTGCTACCTTAAGTTTAATTTTTAAGGACAATATTGATTGCTGCTGTTGTCCTGTTGTTAATGTCAGTGTGGGTTTAAATCATCTTCTGGGTCAGGAAGTGCCAGCAGTGCTGACTGTAGCACAGAGAGGGTATTCCACATAGACTCACATTATGTTTACCTTGCTTGTAATACTCCTCTCTACAGATTTGCTGTTGGCCACTGCTGGAAGCAGGTTAGTGTGTTTGGTGGCTCCTCCTCCAGCTGATGAATCGCAGTAGTTGGTAGTTTAATTATTTTCCATGCACTTTTTCACAGAAACAGATTACAGAAAGTGTTTTGGATGTACATTTTGTATGTGTTTAGTAGTTGCTAAGTTTCCTGAATCTGAATCTGCATTTCCTTTGTTTCTACATTCCCTTTCCGACTCGGACAAAAAGTTTGAGGTGTGAAAATGTCTGACTTTATATTTTCTGTTTTATTTATTTCACTGAGCTTTTCCTTAACCCTTCATGTAATTTCCTAGACTTTTATTATTGATATATATTGATATGTAACTGTATGAGCCAATTGTATACCAGAGTACACAATGCAGTTTGGCTTCTCCTGTGGCTAGGAAAGGCAACCACTTCCAACACACAGAGTGGTAAGTATTTCTCCATGCAGGTTTCTTCTAACTTTAGTTTTTAGCTTAATGCAATGAAGATTGAAATCTTCTAGTAGTTAACCTAAATTAATCTTTCTCCTCCCTGGAAGACACAAACACTTCTAATTAAATACGTAATGGATTCTATTAGTTCTATTTCTTACATGGAAGTAATTACTGTAGTCTTCTTCCTTTACTCAAAAATGGGAGAATCACATAACATTTCAGTCCGTTGTGAATGTCCTTATCCATGGCATATGATACTGTATGTTAGGATTCAACAAGAGAGAAAATTATGCAGTTTACAAATTCTCTTATAAACCCTGGTAATTTTCTTTTTCTCCCAATTTTAGAAAACACAAATTCATCCCGTATTGTGCTCTCCTTCTCATGGTTAATGTTGCTTTATATCTGGGCAGAAGTAATTTGTGCAAGACGCATTGCTTATAGGACAGTGCCTAAAAATATTTCAAAAGGTCATTGCACATCAGACAGAAGGCAGCGCTTGTTCCAGCCGCTCGCACTGAGAATACAGGTCTGTTAATATTAATTGTGCATATTTTAAACAGTGCATGTTTTAAAAATACACTGTGCAAACATGCAGCAACAAGCTTTTTGTAAGCCCTCGGACTGAATAATGGAGGTCAGATCTTCACTGATGATTTTAGGCATAAATGTTTGCTGTTCTTATTAACTTCAAGATTTGTGAATTAGAGCCTTATTTGTGCATATGCTTCCAGGAAAGTGGGGTATATTTCCACGCTCGCTATTTCCAAAAATACAAGTAAAATAAAAATAGTAACAAAGATGTATAAAGTACCAAGAAGATTAAGAGCTAATCATTTGCACAAGCATTGACCGTGATTGTGCTTATAATAGTAACTATGTACACAGAACATGGGAAAAAATCTGCTGGGAGATCAAGGCCAGATTCCCCACGTGCTCAAAAGAAGTCGAGCTGCCGTGAGAAGGTAGACTTACAGCCTCGACAGCTTCCTTCTCCTCTCTGCCTGCCCTGATAGCTACTGGCCCAAGGATGCATCTGCCAAGAGGCTCAGCGCTCACAGTGCATGTTGCTGCAGCTGCTTTCCTGGCCCCCCTTACCCCCTCGGATGTTCCAAATGGCTTGCAAAAGGCAGAGGCAGCAGACTGCTCCATGGGCTGACGTTAGGATCCCGCTGGGTTGTTCCCAGGGGTTATCTTCTTTCTTACGGGGTGGTACAACTGGGAAAGGGTGAAGTGAAATTGAAAACTGGCTCCCAAAATGTAATGCATACATACATTCATCTTTTCTGACATGCCTTCTTGTGAGCCCAGACAAAACCAAAAGACGTGATTCTCTCTTCAGGTGGACGTTATCTAAGAATGATGTTTTTACTAAAAAAAACCCCTTATTCTGAGACTTTTATATGTCTCCAGAGAAAAGGCTGCAATATTTGAAAGGCTGTATCAATGCTAAACAAAGAAACCCTAACACCTGGACACCATTCCTGTCAAGGCCATCTCACTCTAGCATGCTTGGTTTGTTTTATAATTTATCCTTAATAAGAAAATGTTGAAAAGGTCTGATTCTGGCTTTGCATCAAAGGCAGTGAAGCTGTACATGTACTTCGTTGTTTATAATGAGACACAGTGCTGCACGGCAATTTACAAACCAAATTTATGTTGCTATTTAGTATGGCTTTTTTTTGAAAACTGGTGCATAAATGTGTTTACAATGGTAATTATTCATGCAGATTTTGAAGAAGAAAAAATGCTGAAAGACTGAAATGCGGTGAAAGTGACAGCACTGCAAGTCTGGAAGGTGATGCTGTGTAGGTAAAGTCATCTCAGAAATTCTTTAAATGTTAAGTTTATGAAGATAAATGTTAATTCTCTTTTGGAAGAAAGATTGAGGTAGAACAGATGGGGTGGTTGCCAAGAAAATGGTTTGAAAGGAAGTAATGTGCACATGTTGACATTTCCTGCTTTTACATCAATTTAAAAAAAAATATCTTATGAAATAGCCTTCAGTGGAATAATTGTGTTTATTAGTGTGGTATGAAGACAAGCATTTCCAGCATCTCAGAAGGGCTGTCTTGCACTGTGCCTCTCTTCTGCTGCATTTGACCACCCCATTTCATCTCTGCCCAACACATGCTTTTGTTTGGTTTTTGAGAAAGCAAGATGCCATGCCTTGAACAAAAATTGAGCAGCATCTTTTACTTGCCATGTGTGCAGCCTTTTCCGCCTAGAGAGGTTAAATGTGAGTAGGACTTTGACCACCTTCCCATGGCTGCCCACTTGAAGTGGAAAGTCATTGGCCCTGCCTGCCCAGGGCACAGGTTTCATCTCTCTCTTCCTCGAAGCATAATTATAATTCATCAGCTCATTCCCACTCTCCCTACATGAGAATCAGATTCATGAAGCAGGTTTGGGAGGGGAGGACGTTGGTAGGTTGAAGGCCAAGGAATATCTTCCTCCTTGGTCCCTCCTGGTATCCATCCGTGCAGTCCCTGCCCCATGCACTGGGTGTGTTCCACCTCTCTGCTCCCAAGAGATCCCCTGGATTTTCCCTGTGAGAATCCCAGTTTCCTCCCTGAGCATCCACCCCCAAGCATCCTGTAGCTGTGCAAATAATGTTCTGCTGTCTTTTTTTTTTCAAGTAACATTTGAACATATGTTTTATATGGAGATGCTGATGGACAGCAACATCTGCTGCTCCCAGCCAGCTCATACACTCTTATTTGGATTGTAATTACTTCGTCGGCTGCGATCTGTGTCCTGTGTTTGCCCACTATCTGTTTCTGTCAGGTCTTTGCCTTCTACAAACTACCCATTATGTAGTGATAATAATTAAATCTCCCCTCCACCAGGCAGGTCTGAGCAGTGCAAGCAGGGCCCTCCTTGTCCGTGCAGCTGCCAAAGAAGATGCAGCTTGTAATGATGCCTTAATCACCTGCCTGCTAGACAAGGGCCGGGACCACCTATTTGTTTCAAACAAGCCATTTTAGCAGCTGTCAGATGCTAATGGCTTTCAGCTGCTGACAACCTGTGCCCTATGCAAACCAGGGGACATATCATGGAAATGTGCATAAATATTCATGTGGGACTAACAAAACCAAAAGTGCAAGTATGGTTATCAGAGCTCTCGCATGAATGTATTGTAACCAGCCCTGTTGTGTTGGGTTTTGTGTGATGAATGCAGGGTGAATGTTTTGAAGTAATGTTATTGTTTTTACCTTTGTGAGGAAAAAAAACCACTGAAGGTAGTGGGGTTGCAGGGGTATGTGGGTAAGAGCAGGATTTGTGCCCCTGCACGATGTAGGCAGTTCTACATCAGCACTGCTGTCTATTGTGGGTGAGGCACTGAAACTTGTTATTAAGAGAAAGGAGTTGCTGTATTTAATCATTCTGTTTGCATTTCTTTTCTGAAGCTATGTATGAAGAATTGAAAGTTTCTCACCAGATCTGTGCTTGATGCTTAAAGAACAAAAGAACCCAGTGATTGAGTTCAGTGGTTTAGTTTTTAAATTAATTAACTAATTTCAAGAACAGGGAAGTATCTGATTTGCTCAAGCCTTGATAAGTTCCCACTGTTCTAGCACCCTGAAGCCTCAAAGCTTTGACATCAATATAGGAAAGTTGCAAGTCAATTAAATTCTGGTTTACAAATTAATTTTCTCTCTGTGTCTGCATGCAAATATTTTAAAAATATTTTGTTTGTAATGTGCTTTTACTTTCCTTGGCAGATTCTGGCTAGCTGTGCTGAGGAGGGATGTTCAGATTAAAGTACGTGATGGGGATGACAAAGATTCTGTAACAGCAGAGTCAATGGAAAAGTATGATGGTCCTCTTGAAAGTCTTCCTTGGTAGGTACCTATAAAGTACATGAGGAGCCAGTGATATGCATTTGCTCATGTTTCTCTACCGTATCAATAACTTACAGTAACATTCAAAATCTGTAAAGTGTTTTCAATCAGTCTTCTGTAAAAGTAATCAATTTTTGGGAGACTAGTAAAGTTGTCTTTATATATTTCTTACATCTTTTACCTCTACTGCCTGGAGTGAAGTTTACCATTAAAATTCACTAAAAAGTTGCTGTCTTTAGGATTGCATAAAAACGTGCAGAGCTGGACAGGGATTAAAGGATCAATCCTGCAAACTGTTGGAATGCAACCAATTTTACTTATGAGAGCTTCAGTGAGAAAAATTCACACTGTGGTTTGACTGTGCTGTGATTCTCATTTGCACTGACTCTGCTGTATACTGCTAGAAATGGGTAGGATTCAGTCTTGAGTGGGACTGACCAAATGAGAAATGTTTCTTGGGTATGTGCGAACAAGACAGACTCTATGAAGGCATCCAGTTGATTAGCTTAATCTAAATCTGAAAATAATTATAAATTGTTGCTGGTACCTTAATTCCCTTGCATAATTATCCATATAGCCTGTGCATGGATATTTTTGTGGTGAAGAGCTGTTATGAAAATGAAGTTAATTCAGTGTTTCAGATAAAGAAGGATATTTTAGTTAGAAATTGTTGTCATAATAGTTACACAAAAGGTTTAAAATATTCTGTAACTTGGTATGAATAAAATATTAAAAGATATAGGTGTTGTTCATGAACCATCAAAGAGTTTTCCACTGCCACTGTGTTTTATTAAAATGAAGGAGGGAAAAGAATAAAAACAAAGCCATGTGCTAATCCTTTCCTTTGTTGCTTAAGGGAAATTTCAGTATAAAGTAGCAATTTCCATATCATTTGAATAGCAGTTGCAACCCATTGGTGTTTAAAGCAAAATGTGCAACTACTATAATCAGCAAAACAGATGCAAACGTCTTGTCTGTCTTTAAATGTAGTTCCCTACTTGTTGTCTCAATTTGATTTAGAGTGGAAAAACTCGATCAGATAATTAAAAACATAGAAGCTGCTATTTCATTTCTTTCATAGTCATAGTTTGTTCAAAAGCAAGTTGGAGTGAGCTTGGCTAGATGCAGCAGCGGCGGGAGTGAGGATCCCTGCAGCATTGCGGCCAGCCCTCGTCCTGCGCTGCAGAAGATGCCGCAGCTTGCCCTGCTCTGGAGGTGGGAAAGGGACACGTCTCCTTCCCACCACCCTGTTCGCTATCCCTTCTCCTGCCCCTGGGGACAGGAATGGCCTTCTAGTTCTGTTTATGCCCGGTGGCATCCCAGTGCAAGTCTCTGCACATTTTTGTAAATAAGCGATAATAAAAATAAATGACATTTAGCATTTAGATCCCAGACCAGTGGTTTTGTTTGTGCAGGGTACAGTGTAGCAGGTTAGATAAAATCCCGCTGAACTCTCTGAGTTCTGCCATCCCAGGCTTTGGGTGGCTGGAACCATTCCTCAGAGGGCTTTTTAACTCTAAAAAAAACCCCGTAATGGTATGCAGAAAGAGTTTATCCTTCACATTTCCAAATTAAACAATGAACACATGTTGATGGTGCTTTTCTCTGCTTGGTGTATCTGAGCTGCTGGCGTAACAACTAGAGCCAGCTAGGGATTTCCATCAGAATGATTTCTCAGTGAAACTGCCCTTCTTGGAAAAGGGAAAAATTCTTAGGAAAAGCCTTGGGTTTTGATCAAATTAAAATTAAACTGCTGTTAGGTAAATGAAATGGATGACAGCTTGGCTATCCACCTGGGTAAAAGGATCTTATCAATTTCTGCAAGGTGCCTGCTGGTAAAACCCTCTTGTGTCTGCGTCTGGGGAGCTGCGCTTGTCCTGGGCAAGGGAGGAAAGTGGGGGGGCACAGCCCCCCACCTTCCCTTCAGCTCCTGCTGCCATGATGCCAGGCAGAACAGGCTGCAAAGGGGGAGGCTTCCCCATCTTCTTTGAAGTGCCTTCTAATTTTTTTTCCTAGATGGAGAAAGAACCTGAAATGGATGAGGCCTCCCAAACAGGGTGCTGATGGGATGAGAAACCCTGCTTTGCTGCTTTTACAAGACTTTCCTGGAAAAAGGCTGTGTTTTTTTGAATTAGTGTTTTTCCTAACCAGGAGACATCTTATGGAAAAGGATTTCCATCTTGTGGTCAGCTGTGGTAATAAAACACTCCTGCTGGGGTCTTTCTATAGCAAACCAAAATGCTTTTAGTAAGAAATAATGCAAATCCGTTGTACTTTCTTGTGAAAGTAAACGTTGAAGACGTCACAAAGTCTGTTTGCATTTGTACTTGGGCATGTCTACCTATTAGAAGGTAAAAATGTTTCAGGATCAGCTCCCTTCAGAAAGTCATCTTCGGAACAAAACAGAATTGGAAAAGGTATAATATAAACTATTCATGACAGAATATTAAATTCTGACAGATCATACAGCATGTTGGCCTCAGCAGCCGTGCACAGGAGCTCAGACCCAGAATTACTTGTAGCCTTAGCGGAAGAGAGGCAGTTACTCCTGAACTCTGGAAAAATTTCTATCCAGAGCCAAATATTGTTGTTTGGGTTGTTTTCTATTCCAGGATGACTCTTAGGCTTAGTACAACGTCATCATAACTTCATGCAGATATTTGTTCTTCAGGACAAATTTTGAAACTCATGCTCTAATCTTGAAATAGTAAAATGCTGCAGGGTTAAGTGGTGGAGTTCACTGGAAAATCTACTCACTTCAGTGGGAAAGATTTTTTAACATATTAAAAACAAAACGAATTTGGAAAGGTCATTTTAAATATTAAGAACTGTGACTGAAGGGCAGAGCTGTGTGCACTGGAGAAGTTTAGAGCTGCTGGCATTCAGGATCTGGTGTAGGTTGTATCTCCAGTGCCCTTTAAATGGCCTCTATCATACAAGCCTACAGATACAGGTGAGGCTGTTAAAAAGGAATAATTTGATTCTTATGTTTAAATATTATCTTATTTGTCCAGTGATGTCATTGCTAATTGCACTGAAGATATTCTGACTTCGGTGAGAGCAGAACCAGCCCTGAATATTTGTAAGGAGAGTTAATAAGATCTCAGATCGGATTCTTATAGATACATGTAAGAACTTTATAAATTCTTTTTACTTTGAGGGCTTGTAACTAAAGGAGATGTTCAGTGTGTTCCTTAGTGGGTGCCAAAAAGCTTATTTTCAGAAGTGTCTGAGTCTCAGGGAAAGTCAATGACTGCTATATTTAATCTGAAGCCTATGCAACTGCTGCTGAAATCAAGCCATGTTCTTTTTGTAGGAATAATAAGAAAAAAAATACAGCATTTATGTGAAGAATCAGGAACCATACATATGACTTACATGACACAGTAATGTAGATTTTTAAAAAACAGTTCAACAAAACTGTCTGAGGCTGTGCTTTAAATGTCACTGTAAGGAAAGTAGAAAATAAGAAAAAATTCTGAACTCTTTGCAGTATTTGGTAAATAGTTTCCAGAAAAACTTACTTCCAGTGTTTGCACATGGGCCTTGTTCTATTGGTAACTGCAGTCAGTGGGAGTTTTTGCCATTGTCTCTACTGAAACAGGATCCAATTTATTTTTTTTCTTCTCATGTGGAAATATAAATCTTGGACCTTAATCACAAGAACAATTAAGGAGCAAAATACTTTGTCTTTTTATTTAAAAAAAAAAAAGTCATTAGAACTACTGGTTAGTTAAAAGCATTAAAAAATACTTGAGGAAAAACTTCTTTAAATCAAACAAATCTCTCATTTTGCTTTTAGACCTTCCTGAAGAGTGCTGTGTTTATACCATTTATTTTAAGTGTGAGAACTTTATGTCAGATCAAACCATTAGCAACTCTCCGGGGAGCAAACAGCAAAGCGCCCGGCACGGCTCGGGGCCACTGTGACGAAATAGTTTCTACACTTTCACGGTTCGCCACAGGAAGCAAGCGATGAGGAGAAATCAGCCAGAGAGAGGAGAGAGGCAGATAATTTGGCAAGGAAGGGAGCAGCTGAGCCCTCCCAGGCTGGCTGTTCCACAGCCGCTGGGGAAGGCGGGCTGGGCTCTCTGGGCATCCCCGGCCAACCCTTGCGACGGAGTTTTGGCAGACGAAGTGTGATGTGAATTTTATGCACCCAGCAGGCCAGGCTGGCTTCAGTCCCTGGGGTCCCGCTCTGGTTTTGGTCTATTCTGTGAATTGCAATATGTACACGGATGGGCATTTCTTCTTTCAAAGGTTTGGGAGCTCGTGCACGCTCCTTTGCTCCACGGTAAAGCCAAACTGCAGGGCTTTGCTGAGCCTGCTGGTGAAGGTGCTGGTGGAGGGATGAACAGTATTTTTCTTCAATTTACTGGATTGCTTCCCTTCTCTGTTTTGAACTACTGAGTAATTATGTCCCTTGAAAACCTTCGCTTCATTTATCTAGTTCTTTGGACCTATAAAGTTACCCAGCGCACTGTATTTGTATTGGTGAAGAAGTGCTTTACTTGTCTGAAATTGCACTGACAATTGTCCACTTGCTTGTATGGAGGTGAGGTTTGTGCACATGCTTGTGTTTTCATTTTAAAAAGTTTGCCCTGCACAAATAACCGTAATACCTATGTAAGCTCTTGTGTATCCTGCAGTCCTGACAACAGTGGGCGGGCACCATCCTCCCTGCTTCTACCGTTTCCAGCTTTGGAGAGGACTATTTTGTGCAAGTTTTGGTTCCCATATCCTCAGCTCTTCAAACTGTGATGAGGAAAGTAAGTATGGGTGCTTTGGAGAGAGCCGGCTGACCAAATGGCCTGTTGTTTTTTTTTTTCCTCGTATTACCAGTTGCTAAGAAATGTCTGAAGGAAGCTGTCAAGCACACTCTCATGGTGTTACTTTCCATATCAATGGCTGATAGGGTCACCAAAGTGTGGCCTCATCGGAGAGAAGTAGCTGCTCCCAAGGTCAGGGACAGCAGGGAGGTGTCCCAAGCGGGTACCAGCAGCGACTTTCAAATAGACAGGGAGACACTCGTGACATGGGCTCTCCTGGGCACGGTCTGTGCCAGGACACATACGTGGAGAGTTTCTCTTGCCTTGGAAGGGGCTCTCCTGGCTACTCTGCTTCTGCTGGGACTTGGGAAGTCCCACGTTTTGCAATCCTAGCGCACAGAGTGGAAATCAGGTGCCTCGATAAGTGATGGAGCTCTCCCTGCCTCAGAGCAGGGGTTTCACCCACCCAAAACTTTGGTTGTTTCTATGGCCCAAATACAGTGCGTTTTATGCATCAGTTTTATTTTTTCTGCAGTTCCTAAGCTGTGGGCAAGCGCTGTGACACCAGGCTGCCAGCTTTCAACAGCAGCATCCCAGAAATACTGGTTAATCACTAGTTTATTAGCTTATGGCCTTAGGCAAACCTGAAATCATTAACAGCCCATTTGTTGGGCTAATGATTCTTTTTTACTACATGTATAATTTAATACATGGTAACTTTCATGCTTAATTATGCTCTTCAAAGCTTCTTTTGAAGGAATTTATTTTTCTGCATGCATGTATATAAAAGGGTTGGGAGCTGGCTGGCTTTGCTTGCATGCTACTCTGTGTTAAAACCTAGATAGTTTATTTAAGAAGATTTTAATTTAGATATGGGTATTTCCTCCTTTGCTTGTTCTTTCAATATTTTTCAGTGCTTGAAAAATAAATAATGATGAATTACCAACACGTTTAAAATGGCATCATTTTATGCCCCATTGTAGCTTGCTACATTGTTTTGGACAAGATGTAAACCCAAAGTCCTGATCAACAGGGCCATTGTGCCAGCAGTTTCCAGATGAATGCGAGTCTTGATCTCAGTGTCCTGGCCGCGTTCCAGCCTGGTTCACATTTTACTCAACGGCAAGTCCCACTTCTGTTCTCTCTAACCTCAGTGGGAACAGAGACAGACCACTGTAAAGTGCTGCTAATCCCACGTGCCATTTGCATGCAGCACTTGTAAAGCATTCTGGGATCAGTTTGGATGAAAAAGGCTACGCATGTAAGATGTTTTTCAATGGCATCTCAAATCCGGTACTGTATCAATGAAAGAAGATTATGACTTTGTCAATTGGGATAATTTTTTTGAGCTAGGCAGCTGATTGAGGAGGATAATAAAAATGATTTTGATTTTCTTTCTGCGAGCTCTAGTGTCCCCTTCATGGAGATTAAAAAATTTCCCAGTACTGTTTTCAGCTCCACAGAGCAAGCAAAAGATAATCTCCTGCTTGGATATATTCACACTATTGCGATCCACTAATAGGATCGCCATACAGTTTTGACTTAACAGGCACTGGGAGAGGATAATCCTGTTTATTCGGTCATCCAAAACACTGATGATCTGAGATAATCAGTGGGCCGGGAGCAGGGGAGGAGGAGGGATGTATGAGGTTCGCTTTGCCCGGGTGGTTCATCTGGTCAGACGCTTAGCACTGGGGAATGGCTTGATCTCATTACTGCAGCCCCGACAGAGCATGGGAGAGCACCGAAAACCTCCTCACAACACAAGCCGTGGAGAAGCCAACCTGATAAAATAATAGCCTTTGGCAGAGTCCGATCCAGATGTTGTGCTCAACAATTTTAAATTGTTCTTTTGGTGACTGATTTAATACAGAAAGACTCAGATAAACGTCCAAGTGGCCACATGAGGTACTTTGCACAAAATGCTTTGGCTACCAGGTGGCAGTGATTGCGTGGTAGATGGATCATCTCCCCATACTCACTCACACTTGGGAAGTTAAACAAAGCTAGTATTTTGTACTTGGATCCAAATTTGCTAAAAGTACAACTAGTGCCATTTTTGCTAGATGTGAGACGCTGCTTTTTCATAGGACATTGAATATTTCTATGTGGCTACTAGATCTCTGTGAATGTAGGAGCACATTCTGCAAATCTCTTTCCAAAAAATATAATCTGTAAGACACTTTACCTACTGATCTAGAGATATGCCTTGAAACTGGGGCGTACAGAATTTCTTGAGTGGGCACGTTAGTGGGATTTCAAAGGATTTTCTTTTTCTGTTCTTGTGATCATTAAAGCTTTCACACTTCGTATTATATCCTAATCATTTGCCCATTAATTTGTTGGCTTGGGTTTCTATGAAAGGCCCTATGTTGACTTGTATTTTATCTCAGTCAATGTGTGTATTAAGCAGTCAATACTTTCCTATTGTAGATATTTCTGGATTTGTAACATTAACTTTTACAGCTGACATGAGCCATGGATTAACTTCAAATAGTGATGTTGACTTGTAAGCCTTATTCTATGATATCTGAGTTGTCATAGTCCAGATGACAGGTTTATAGTTTGGGAAGCCAGTAGCAATGGCTGAGCAATTGCTCACTAGTCTTTATAACTAATGCACTGTAGCTAGGTGCAGCTCCTCACCATGGTGACACTTGCAAATATTGAACACACATAAAATGATTCATGGGACCCAGTATAATGCTTTCTTTAATTAATATTTTGCAAGATACTAGCTTTATTTAACTTTCCAAATGTGAGTGGATATGGGAAGATGACCCAGAGGACAGACTGTTGCTATGTAAGATTTATAGGCATTCATGGTTTTGTGCTTGTTTTTAAAATAAAATTAAAAAAAAAAATAATTTTTTTTTCTTCTCTCTCTGCTGGCAGGTGTTCAGGGCCCTTCAAGTGGCTCCTGTGGATATTTTTGTGTGTGTGTGTTGACTGATGATCTCCAAAAAGGGGTGTTCTTGCTCTCCTGCCTTCCTCCCTCCCTTTGCATTCAAATGCAGTCAATATTGCAGGGCTGTGTTGTTCCCGAAATCGCTTTAGGGTACCTTGTGCGGAGAGCACCATGCTGTGGCACAGTCCCGGTGGGAGGTGCACAGCGTCACTTGCTATCTGCTGTAGGCAAGCACTGAAGTACCCCGACCATCAGACCCTTCAGACTCAAGATTTAGCCATATTCCCCTGAAGAAATGACATGTTTGGGGCAAGTAACACCAGAATCTTTCCTAGAGCTGGCAGGAAACAAAGCAGTATGGCAGTTGCAGACCTTTGGGGCTCTGTGGATGTCTTCTAAAGAAGCAGCAAGTGTTAACCAAGATTAACAAGCCTCTGGCACTGGCTATAAGTGGTTTTGTAAATACATGAAAAATCTTGTAGGGTTTGCAAACTGGAAACAACTGATGTTATTCAATGGGTTGAAGTGGTTTTGCTGGGTGCTAGTACTTCTGAAGTCAGCCCCCAGGGAGCAGTAAAGCGGCACAGGCTTCGTTTGCTCTGATGAGTCCCTGCAGGGACAGAGGGTTTCCCCTCTGCTGATACCTCTGCAAATTGTGTACCCTGCCTGGCTGCAGTTCAGCCCCATCCTTGGGAGACTCTGGGCAGCCCATCTTGCTGGAGAGGACACTGTGGAGGTGGCTGTCCCTGATCTTCCTTCCACCCAGCAAGGCCATGCAGCCAGCATGCAGTGAGGACCAAGCACCCAGTGATGCCCGTTCATCAGCTGAGCAATGCCAAGCTTCGCCCCACCATGCCTACCCAAAGCTGCTGTTGACGCAGAAAGCTGCTTTTGTGGCACCAGAATCGACCTCTGGCTGGAGATGAGCTGGCTGAAGGTGATGCTGGGTAGGTGATGCTGGAGATGTCGATCCGTGAATGCTGTGCTTCCAGGAGGTCCTTTCTAATGTTCCAGTGCTTTCTTCTTCCCAAACACTATGGGAAATCCAAACAGTCATGGCAGCAAAATGTTCCCATAGGAAATTAGTCACAAGACTGTACTTCTGATGTGGACTGCTGGGATGAGTTTATTCCAGATTTCCATGCACCTTAACTGGAATTCATTGTGCCTAAAAATCAATCTACAGACCAGGAAAAAAGTTTCACCTGACAGGATGCATCAATCCATCTACTTGTATGGTGGTCACACCATCCTTAGAAGTGATCATATCCAGATGCTTTCCCTCTGGTTATGTCCTAACAATCTGCGATATCATTTCACATTCATAGCCATGACCTCTTATAGCAATGACATGATGATCAACAAGGAGGAGGCTTGTGAGTGCATAGCTTCACGATGTGGAAACCACTGAAGAAAAACTGTTTCTCAATGCTTGGCTTTATATAAAAATTTCCTTTCTACAACTAAGATTTCCTTTTGCAATTTTTCCAACCATAACTGTAAATAAGCAAACATTATGAGATTTTTTAAACTCACGAGCATTCTTCTGCAAGCAGGGAAAAAAATGGCCTATCATTACTTCTGTTTGTCACGTGGCTCAAAGAAGTGCCCATTAGTGTGTGTCCAACTCCTTTACATAAAACTGAGAGCAATTAAGACAGTGACAGCACTTTTGTCAATATTGAATCCTGCAGAGATGGCAGAGAAAAAATCCTGCATTGATAAAATAATATTCTTCAAGTTAACATAAAATACCTTTACAATGATGAAAAGATTTGGGTTCGCTCCAGTGCGGTTTTCCCTGCATAGTTAGTTTTTGCATTTCTTTCAGCTTGCTCTTTGTAATCAATTTCTAGTTGGGTTTTTTTCTTTCCAAGTCTGACATACAGCCTGATGTTACAAATTCTGGCCTGTGACAGCTTGAGGACTATGTTTATTTGTTTAGACAAAAATCTCTTTCCTTCCAAGTCTATTTTAAATACCATGCAAACGTCCTCTTAGTCCTGAGGTTTTGGTTGTCATCGTTAGTTATTAAAAACCGATGGTCAAGGTCAGCAGCGACCCAACCATCCTTTGCAGGAGGCATCTTCCACGGTCCAGGGATGGCTTCGGGAAGTCATGAGGGGATGATGGAGAGGAGAGACAGATTGAGGGATAAGAGCTTTTTCTAGATGTTTTGAAAGATTTCTTTTTCTTTGAAATGTGCACAGCCAGAAGTAACCAGGAGGCAGGAGATCAGAGCTGAAACTGCAACACTCAAGCCTGGCCCAGCCCAATGTCAGGGGACAACCTCTAGTGAGTTTTGTTTCTTCCTCTGTCCTCACGGCGGGGAATATGCCGTGATTTAAAACCGCTGTAGCATTAACTGCCCCATAAGACAAAGCAGAAAGCTGAGTGACTGACCTCATTGCTAGAACAAGTGTTTTAATGCTGTCCAAAGTTCAAATCGATCAAAAGGTCAAACTTGTTTAAGGCAGTGAGTGATAGGAAAGGGGATGGCTCAGGAAGCTCATTCCCAGCCGTTGGAATAGAGCCAGCCTGGCTGCAGGAAAAACTCCAGATAGCACAAACTCTGGAAAACAGTGACAACTCAGAAACTGAGGGCTGAGCCTCCCCTTGCTGGATTCAATGGCTGGAGGGAGTTCCCAGCAAATGCAATAGAAGAAAACTGGACCCTGATGAATAGGACTGCAGGCAATTCTCCTGGCAGAGCCTGGTCAGGAGTTAAGTCAAGCTTTCTTTAATTTGGTGAGGTTTTCAGTCAGGTAGTGGAACAGACCATTAGAGGAAAATGTGATTTTCTAGCAGAAATATTTGTCCCAAGTTACATTTGTAGTTAAGTGTGCTCATAGCATAGCAGCTCTCTGAAATGGCAGATCTCTGATGGCATCTCCATCAGCATGGGCATGGTGGTTAAAGAGAGATGTGCAAAACTTCTGGTCAGTAAGAGAAGTTTGGGGGAAGCTGAATCTGCCTGAAACAAAAAAAGGATGGTTTATCCCCTTTGGGAGGGATGGGAGGGAAGAGGAAACTTACCTTGCTGAGCTGAGACTGGAACAGACCTTTTTCCCACACTATCAAAGGCAGAGTTTTTCCCTCCCAGTGTTTTCTTCTGTGCAGGGGAGAACATGGGCTCTGTGGAAAACTTACCTTCTGGTTCTGTGTGGGGCTACTCAGCACCTCCAGCAGCAATTTGGAAAACTCTTTCCACAGTTTGTACTGGCTGCTTTTCCAAGGATCTAATGGTTTTATTTAAAACAAACAAACAAAAAAAAAAAAAAAAAAGAGAGAGAGAAGGCGGAGTGAGGACTTCTTAGAGTATGTTCCTGCCATTTGAATTATGATGGAGGACATTACTGGGGAGCTAGAAAGCCCATTAGCCTCCATGGCACATGGCCATGCTTTCATAAGCTTGCAAGGGATGGATTTTTTTATATATACTTTCTTTTTTTTTTTTTGTCAAATTAAGCATTCTCCAAGGACCAACTACAGAAAAAATCCCTGGCCTTTTTGGCAGAATTCCTTGTTACTTACACAGTCAGGATTTTCTGTGCTCCAGCTCTTGTGTGTGACCCACGCTCCCAACACATCCAGGGCCAAATGAGGATCTTTAGACTCAGGGCTGAATCTGACCATTTTTCTTGTATGAAAAAGAGGTAAATAATTCTATGGGTGGATGAAGAAAGGTGATACTCAGGATGAGGAAAGGTGGCCCAGGCTGCTGGCCTGGCATTAAGAGGAAGGATAGGTTGAGGACCAAGCCACAGAGCTGCTGTATCGCAGGACCACCATTGCTTCTTAGAGCTGATGGGAAGCTGGGGAAGGACCCCCTAGACCTGGAGGGAGGCTCCAGCAGCTTGGGGCTGCGCTGATGGACGAACAGCAACTCATTTGTGTTACCACGTGTCAATCATATCTAACTGAAAATAAGCAATAACTGCAAGCAGCGTGGCTCCCTCCACGCTCAGCTCTGCAGAAGCACTAACGCAGCGCAGGCAACAGGCACTCTGTGATATTTTGGGCCTTTTTCTGTTGATGATGGTCTTCTCAGCAGCGAGCAATACAGTGGCCCCAGGATTGCCAAGCCGGTGGTCGCTGCACAGCGCCTGCACCCCAAAACCATTGCCATGGAGGTAAGAAATACAGGGTCTCCCTTGGGAAGGCAAGAGGAATCACAGACCCGGGATGCAGGTGAAGACCAGGCAAAAGTTCCCTGCAGTCCAGCTCAGCCCAGGAGGGCGTCTGTCTGCATATCCAGTCCCTCCAGCCTCACAGGTTAGATCTGCTCTGCTTTTTACTCGCCTTCAACTTCACTGTTGGCAAAACCAGTACCAGCAGCAACATGCAACAGAGAATGGTGGGGTTGGTTTTTTTTTCTGAGCTCTGATTCATGAAACCAGATGTGCCTGTGCTTTTTTTCAAGCTCATTTGAATGTGTGCAATGGACTTCTAGCTTTGAAAAATCATCAGTTACCAGATGTCTTTTAAATTGTCTACCTTGCAAAATCATCAGTTACCAGATGTCTTTTAAATTGTAAACCTCTGTAGTCAGAGGTTAAAAACTGTGTCAAAACAGTCACTGATAAGAATTCATACTACACTTAAAACACACTGCCATTTCCTCCAGCTCTTTCCCCCGAAAGGTTCTCTCATGGAAATTTTATGGCTCACAAAAGATTTGCGACCCACCCATCGCTACAGTTTCACTCCCAGATTTACTGATAAATGCTTTTAATAATTAACAGTTGCAGGGGCTCTGTAACTCTGTCCAATAGATATCTCATCTCTCTGACAGTAGAAAAAAGGCCTATTGTAACTGGAAGGGTCATGAGGGCTGTATGCTGGTGGAAGGTACCTGCAGCTGTACGGTCCGGGTCCAAATGCCGATCTTCTACCATGACTGGAGCTGTTTGTAAGCCGAATTTTGCCCTGAGCCCAGTTTTGAGCTCAAGGTAGCCGGAGGAGCAGGGATGCTTGCAGAGCTCCTAAGGTAAAAGAGGTTTTGGGGCCATGTGAGGCTGGGAAGGAGCTGTGCAAGCCAAGAGGAGGAGCAGGCTGGGCTGTGACTTTCCTTCGTAACCCAGCTCTCCAGGGTCTCACCCAGCCCCTGTGCTGGCTGCCAAAAGCTCATTCTGAGCAGCTATTTTGGGATAAAGCAACACGGAGCGTTTACTTCAGAGATGTTTGGAGAGAGACTTAATAAAATCAACTAATAAGGTTTGACGTGCTAAAGATTAAAAAGAGCCGCTCCCAACGTCTGCCCTGACCTCGGAGGTGGGAGGCTCAACGGAGACCCGCGTGTCCCGGGGCCGGGATGTCGTCTCCTGAGACGGCTGGTGGGACATGGCCGGCTGCTGCGAAGCCATCTCTGAACTGTGAAGGCAAACCAGCAGGATAACCTAGCACTGGCTATTTGCCTTAAAAGAAAAAAGAAAAAAAAAAGAAAGAGGCAAAAAGGCAGCTCTAGGCTGTTGTGTGTTCGGGGCTGGGAGCAGCCAAGCCCTCCGTGCAGCAGGCAGCTGGGGTGGTAACTCCAGCAGTTGTCCCTGGGTAAATCATCGTGTCCCTGGATCAGAAGGCTCACGTGGTTCCCACCGGGGGTCCCTGCCGATGGAAACAGCAGAGCTGCGGCACAGCCCTCGCCGCTTGCTACGGGCACAACTGCGAATCGCTTTGGGCTCTCAGCTTCTGGTTTTGTTTTGATGGTTTGGGTTTTTTTTTTTTTTCCTTTTTTGTCACAGGACCAGCCCAGAATAGAATCACGAGATCGGTGTTTATTACTTTCCAAATAATCTATACACTGTTTTTAGTGCTGACACTGTGTATGAAAGGCTGTGTCACTGCTGCGCTCATGTTTCCATGTGACACAGAAGCTTACTGTTTTTTCCCATTTCATAACTAATAAGTGAAATGAGTTTGACAGCCTTGGTTTCAGCTTTATCCCGTTGGTTCCCATGTCACAGATAGGCTCGGTTAGCAGCAAATTCTTGTCAGGAGAAGAGAATTACAGTTCAAGCTTGAAATGTGCTAGCATCCAGTGCAAAGTTTTAAATTCTTGACCAAAGTTAGATAAAGCCGGCTGAAAGCGTGACGTTTGAAATGCACTATCTATTTATCTTTTCCTTCTGACCAAATATACCTAGAGTGGAAATATGTGCCTTATTGGCATCCAAGCAGAGAACATTTGAGCTCCCCTAAAGAAAAGAGTAAACACAGCTTTTTAAATATTCTATTTTTTTAAAATCTGTGCAACTCTCCCTCTCCCTATATGTCTCTATGTTACCTATATGAAAAAAAAGAAAAAATGGTATGCATATATACACATATCTTTAAAGAAAAAATAAATTATTCATTTTCAAGGTGTAGGAAAGCTTATTTAACTGGTAATGAGAAAAAAATGTTAGCTCTCCCACAGTAAGCATTAATAGCTCCAGCTTCCAGCCTGAGTACAGATGGAGCTTTGATATTATCACAGTTTTGCAGTGAGTATATCCTGCTGCTAATCCTGCGGTGGAAATCAGCTCCTCTTAGCACCTGGTGCCAAGACACAACCGTTTGCCCGAACCTGACACAACTGATTTCGGCTACAGCATATGCAGCCTCGTGGGCTGGATTTGGGCATATCCCGGCTCGGTAAGTCAACGCCAGGCACTTTCTCTGACTTGTGCTGTGTGCTGATGTCCTCCTGCCTCCTTGTGTAAGATCACTCCTCTGAAGCCCAGCTGACATTCTGGGCTGCCCTCCTGGGTTTGCTTTCAGCTCAGCTATTTATTCAAGCTCCATTTTCCTATGCTCGTTGGGGACCGCTCCTCCCCTCCGGGCACGCAGAAAGAGGATTTGTTTTTAGACAATGTTTTTAGTTATAGTTTCCAGCAGGATGAGCTATCTCACATCACAGCTTGGGCGAGGGAGGAACAGCATGTGAAATACAGCAGCTTCTGGGGTCAAATGAGGAGCAAGTGCCTGCAGAGCTGGGAGCCCTGGGCTCTCCGGCTGCAGCCCTGGGCTTCGTCAGGGCGATGCTGTTTACTGAGCCTTCCCAACGGGGCAGGGAGCGCGAGCCCTGTAAAAAATGAAGTCAGCTGTAGAGCCCTGGTGGGTTTGGCCTCTTTGCTAACTTTCGGCAGTGAGGTCTTGCTCTTTAAGAGTTTTCTAGGTGCTGAATGGAAGACTTTAGGGGGTTTTGGAGGGGCTTTTTTGGTAATGGTTTGCTAAATTTATGGTTTAGATCTGAAGGGACCCTTAGCCTGACCTCTGGTGTATAACATGGAGTATTGAGTTTCATGCACTTAACTAACTCCCACAATCTATCCAAGAGCTGGCTGGCCACAGTGCTTTCCCAAGAAAAAAATGCTCTTAAATGCAGCCATTTCAGCATTCTTATCCCTAATAACATGCTGATCGCTAGGAGTCACATGGATTTTCAAGAAGGCTCCCAGACAAAGATCTCCTTACCAAGGCTCGCCCTGCCTTCCCCTTGACCCTATTGCTCTCCCCAAATTGCACTCTGTCTGCTGCTTGTCTCCTCTCCTCGTCATGCTGGAAGTTAGGGAGACATTAAATAAGCTGAAGGGGCAGAGGGGGAAGAGGTATCCATTTTGGGAATAAGGAGAGAGCAGGCTGGAAGTGGGGATCATTTAACCCAGCTCAGCAGCAACGGGGTTAATCTTACCTTGCCCTACATTTGGGTGGGAAATTGTCAAGTCAAAACATGTATTTATTATTCCACACAGATGTTTGCAACGATGTATGAGCCGTCACTGCTGTTCCTTTGCCTTGCAATAGTGTGGTGACACAAACCCTGTTGGCTGGGCACTTCACCGGTGCAGAGCAAAAAGCTGTCCCTACTCCAGAGACGTCTCAGACTCACAAGATAATTACTTATCTTCATCCATTAATTCCCCCCCCCCTTTTTTTTTTTGCAGTACCCAGATAATACCGTCTCTCTCCCAGACTCTCAAAATATAATGCCAAATAAATGATTTCATGTAACCTCCTGAGATAGGGAGAGACGATAGACGTGTTGCCAGCAGGCACTGACCCGCCTCGGGTAATGGAAGATTGGGAGATTGGGGGGGATGCACAGATCTGGAAAGCGGCAGCGTGGCTTTTCTAAACTGACACAGACGAAGCTATTCTAGAGATTATCTTCCAAAACCTCAGTGGTCAAGGGCTTAATGACTTAAATAGTGGTCAAATGTCTGCTTACTATCAATCACCTATTGCCAGTTGAGCTGCATTAATGAAAGTTTCTTGATAAATGCTGCCTTATCATCCGGAACTGAGATACCTGGTCTAATGTGCTCCTGCAAGGCTTGAGGAAATGCTCCTTTCAGCAGCAAAAGAGAGGATGTGTCACTTACCCAAATTAGGCTGAGTCAAATGATCGGTCAGGCTCTCCAGAAAGAAGCAATTTCTTTCAACTTTTGGTGTTAAAGGATTGCGTTATCCATGTGCCAGAAAAGATTCTGGCTGCCTTGCAAGAGTTTAGAGTCCAAGCAAACACACCTTGCTGGCCGTTTGCCATGGCCTGGGCTGAGCCCACGGCAGCAGCGCGAGGCAGTGTCATTGCACCCTGAGGGGAGAGCACAGGGTGTTCGCTGTACGTCCGTCTGCCATAACCCACTCCTCCCTGCAGAAAATGGGTTGAAAATAGTATTTAATACTGTTGGTTAGGATTTTTCCAGATTTATTACCTGTTTTTTTTGTCCACTGTTTGGCTGCCTGCTCCCCTTTCCACCTGCCAGCCCTGTAATCCAGCTCCTCTTATCTCAGCACCGTTCACTCCACCTCTTGCTCGTTTTCATTTTATTGCCTAGCTAATCTCATCCTCCCGCTTTTCCTGACACTGCTCCCCCCTCCCCATCTGTGGAGATTAAATCACTGCTCCTTTTGTTTGATGCCACTCAAAATTCCCTCATTTCACTCAGGCTTTGGGATGCTTCCAGCCACTTTTGCTGTTGTTGCACACATTGCTTTCCTGGCACAAAAAGGCATCTGATGGAAGCGTTAGCGAGTCCTCATTTCAACCAGTTCTCAGAGATGTCCTGAATCTGAAATCGAGCCGAGCTCAGCCTGAGACATGCACGGTGCAAGAGAGGCAGCTCTATGTGTCTGGTCACTACAGAAACATCAGCAGGATGCTTAGGTCAGCTCTGCAGTGGTGTCAGAGCCTGGCACCTGAATATTAGTTGAGAAAAATCTAGATGTAAGGCATGGGCTAGAAGATCTCCAAGCTACCAAAACGTGAAGTTTTGGAAGTGGTTTCTCCTATTGTGAGGTGTTGTATCAGTGTAGTCGAACCACCATCCCTGTTTACAGCATCTAGTGGCATGCCAGTGTTCATGGCCTCAACAGTCTCTCATTCCAAGAGACTGCTGAGAGTTGCTGAGGGTTTCAGGCTCAGAGTTCAAACCAGCCTCCCTGTTCAAGGGTGCTAAGTGCGTCCTGGTTTGGGGTCACAACTGCAGCTATGGGTGGGGACACTGGATTTTCAAGCCACAGGTTTCTGGCACCTTCCTGCAACCGAGACCAGGGCCGGAGACTCTCCTACCAATATTTCCTCCACCTGTGGGACTGTGCAAGTCCACTGACTTCAGTGCTGCTAATGTCGGCTCAGAACTGGAACCAGCAGAGCCTTTAACCACCCAGCAAACCCCAAGCAATTTCAAAGGGGCTTACAGCTGAGGGACCAAGTCCATTCGCAAGACTCCTCACAGCTGCCAGTCTGCTTGCTGTTCTGCCCCTCTGTGAGCACCCGAGCCTGTTTGCTGCCAGCAGTTGGATGAGAATAAGTCCTAAAGTCTCGATTAAAAAAAAACCCTCCCTTTGAGTACATGGGAGATACTCCCCTTAGCGAGGACCGCTGCTGTTTGGCCCTAATCGTTGGGTTTAGGTATTCTTTTTTAATCTGTTTGGTTTTTATCTCTTGCCTTAATTCTCAACTTGCAATGCCAACCATGATGCATTTGCTATATCTCCCCTCACTACTTGTATCTGCCAACATGTTTTAAATAAATTTAAAGAGTACAAGAGCTAAAAAAAAAAAATCAAAAAAAAAAATCAGGCAGCTTAAGATAAAAGCCAGCAGCATGCTTTTAAAAATAGACTGGGCAGCCCTGCAAGAGGTGCCGAGTAAGTGGGTGCACAGGAGGGGAATGGAACGGGCTGAAGAGCCACTGTTTAAACAGAAGGTAAATAAGTGACAGGGGGAGCTGCAGTTCATTTTGTTCCCTTACGTGTTGCTCAGATAATGCAACATATCTTCAGGCAGGCTGGTTCTAAAAATGGATGCAGCTCTTGGGTTTCACTGGGTGACACTCAGGCTGTGGCTCTCGTACAGAGTCTCCTGTGAAGCGTCTGTGGGAGCAGCGCGAGTGCATGCCAGGGAAATGGCATTTAGTGTTTCAAAAACAGCAGCAATACTCAGGTCTCAGCGCTGGTATTTTATGAAGAAGACTTTAGCAGTGAAGAATGTGTGCCGCCTTTGTATTGCACCGAGGTGCTTGATGCAGAAGGGGCTGTGTGTAAATCCCTGAGGTCAGGCAATGTTTTGCTAGAATTCTCTTTCCTCTTGTGGTTGACCTGTGAAAACAGCAATCATCTGACAGTGACAATGGCACTTCATTAGTAATTCAGGATTGAAGTGTCCTGTCCAATGAGTAATTGCACAGAAGCAGAGTTTAGGATTGAAGCTGGTTTAATATAACAAAACAATTGTCTTGAAAGCCTCCTTGGCATTTTAATGGTGTTTTTCTTTGGTCTAAATATACATGAGAAGTTGGGAGGATGTGTAAACCTGAGCAGGGTATAAAAAGGACCAAGAAAAAGACTCAAAGATCTTGTCCAAACTCCATACTAGTGCACCATTTTGTGAGCCACTGGCTTCCCTAGGATAGGGCATCATCCCAGGGAGCTGCACTAGTCACCATTCCTCTCTCACTGCTCCAGGATGACCATTAGTGTCTTTATCTTTCTTACCCTACTCTCTCCTGTCTAGTTGAGCTCAGCTCAGCTGTGAGAAGGATGAGTATTTGTTAACCTTCAGTGGCTGCAGCAATGATCAACTGGCTCTTCCCTGCTCCCAAGGAGACAGTGTTTGAATTGGGCACATGTTGCTGACTGGCATGGAGAATTCTCCATTTCTTGGCTAAATAAGTCTTCTCAGGCTGTCCCTGTTCCATAAATGGCAAATCAAGGAGAGAAAGGGCAGCAGTGCTCCTTGGCCAAACCATGGCAAGCAGTTACGTTCTCATAAAGAAGAAAGCAAAGAGTGCAGCCTTCCTTCTGGGAATAGTGTTCCCCTGTAAAGTTGGTGCCTGTTGGGCAAATTGTTGCCTATGAGGTTAATTAGCTGTAGAAAATGAGCTAGAATACTTGGGAGTAATGAATCATAATGAATCGTTGTATTTGAGGAGTGACAAGCTAAATTCATGCGTGTTTTGGACTTGTTTGAGTCAGAATGGAAAATAGCGCTATGCATTTTTCTGTTGTTCTTCTTTCATTTCTAGGTGTCGGGAAGTAAATCAACATGGCCTGAGTTTGTAAGGTCTTGCGATGCTTGACTGCACAATGTTTAATCTCTCTCCTGAGCTCTTGAGCTCATCTAGGAGCCGCAGCTCCTCTGGAATCAATACATTTGCCCCCACCTTCAACAAATGGGATTTTGACTGAGAAAACACAAAACTTCTCCTAAGCTAAAAGAGAAAAAAATGTTGTGGTGTCCTAATACTATTAGTGGTAGTGTTATATGGCAGTTCGGACTGAGGTGTAGCACCCTCATCTAGGAAAGTATATCAAATGATAGATTCACCTCCCATACCAAGGTGAGTCAAGGGACCTATTGGTAGCGAGACTCATCAGATCCTTCAAGTTCCTGCTGTCCCCAGAAGAATCTCTGGAGTTTTTCTATGGAATTAGAGCTAGCAAAATAACAAGCTAGGGGATAGACAGACATTGTAAACCTTGAAATACCTGGGAAGTAAGGGTAAGCAAGCTACTCCTACCTGAAAGATGGCTTCTGGAATCTCAAGGTAAGGTGAAGGACACTGAAAAAGAGGATCTTGATGAGAAGGATTTGTTCTTAGGCCCCTTCAAGAATCATAACGTGTCCCTGGGTGAGCTGAAGCCTGACACAAGCTGTTGTGCTTGGTTTGGGTTTTTTTGGTGCGGTACCAAGGTTCAGCTGGTTCATGACTGGAGGAGCTGTGAGCTGCGAAGAGTAGGAGGATTTGAATTCACAGCCTTTCTTTTAAATAGACCAGTGGTTCCAGGAGAGTGAGTGGGACTGCTGCAATGTTTCTTTGCTGGATTGATGCCTCTGGAAGTGTCTGGAGAGATTTGACAAAACTTTCTGTCTCTTGAAGTTTCACACTTGCGTTAACCCGGCCATGACTGCGTGAGGCAGACTACTGTTTCTCTCACTGCTGGGAGAAAACATCTTTCTCATTCACACAACAAAGAGCACTTTGGGGTTCAAAGACAAAAGGTACCAACTGACATTTAATATTGCTACAAATTCTATGGCAAAACCTAGTATAGATTAGGACTACATTAGAGCAACTCTCCAGCTGTTTTCACAGTTGCCCTGACTGCAGCTCAATAGGTTCTGTTCTGAGCTGTTAGGTACTCATACCAGTCTTTCTCATCTCCACTGATGTGGTTGCTCCTAGCACGTTCAGGTGCAGACTCCCACTTACTAAGTGCTCTAAAAGGCATCGCTCTGACACAAAGTGGAAAATTCTCCCTGGGGTGCAGCACTCTTACAGGAGGCAGTCAGTGGGGGGGTGCTTATAGACCTGGGCCCATGCTTTGAGATGTGAATTCATATACAATATCTTCTATGAAAGCAGCTATTCTTGCTCTTGCCAAACTGCTCTGAAGACCCGTACAATGATGTTAATTGTAAGCCAAAAGCTGGCTCTTATCTTTGAATTGTTTTTCTCCAGCAATTTTAAGAAGAGCTCAGCATGTTCTCAGTAGGAGCTGATAGATGCTGAGCACTTCTGAAATCCTGCCAACTTCATTTAGGTTCCTAAATGGGAACTGAGTGCTTTTGAACATATGATCCTAAGGGTGCATTTTATAACACTACAGCTCTGTCCATATAATTTCTTTCCTCTCTCACTGTCCCCAGAAAGCTCCCAGCAGTGGCAATAACACTAGGAGCACCAGGCTAGTCAAGGCTTGAGTGATGTCTCAGTTATTATCTCAGCTCAGGCAACACTGGACAGAATTAAATGGCAGCAGTTAAAAGGCGGGTGCCTGTCTGCATCCTGTCTGCAGCAGGGTCCCCATCATCGCTGCCACCACTACAGCTACTACTGAGACGGCTGTAGTGGATTTTATATCTATGTATGTACGTATATGAAAGCAAAAATCTAGTGCAAACTCTGCCTTCTTTTTCAGACTATTTCATCCTGTGTTTCAGGCTATGTACACTGTACTTGGCGATCTTCTGACTCTCATTTTCAGGATTCAAATTTTCTCCTAAGTAGGTTCTTGGGGTAGATATAATGAATATTTTTTAGTGCTTGTGGGGCAGAGGAGGAGGGAAGGCCGGCCTTTATCTGAAGCTTTTCCAACGGAGTCAGTGCATGGACGGCATCTGTTTTGGTCCTGTGAGGCTGACATCCTCTCCCAGCAGACTTGGCAGCTAGTGGAAGAACCACATGTCAGAAAATCTGGGGGGCCCACGCACTGTGGACAAAAGTATGGCAAAGCATTTAAACATTAGCGACTAGAGTGATGTTGGAGGGCTGGCTAAAAGCGATTAGCATAGCGCTCTGGAATGTGGCGTTTCAATAGCCGCTCCAGAAGGATCTGCAGCCCCATTGACTTTTGCAGTGTCAGGGAAGAGCCCTCGCACTCCGGCTTTCGCCAGTTTGAATGGGTGAACGTGCAGGGCAATATGTGCAGCGATCGCAGAGCTCCCTGCTCTGGCTGTTCACGGGGATCTGTGTCCCCTGCCCCACACGCCTGCTGACTGGGGTTTTTTTCCTTTGCTCCAGAGAAATCTGATGCCCCAATGACTCAGGCGGCTACACGGTCCTGGTGCATTGCCAGAACCCCCCCTTGACAATCTTCATCGATGTTAGGCCATAGCCTTGCTGTTTGTTTACCCTGGGCCAAAGCACTAAAAGCCACCTTTGGCTGTGATCTGGTTGTTGTTAGCTGTGCATTCGGGTAGTGTGTCGGTTTGGGTGTTTTGTTTCCACTGCTGCCTGGGTTTTGGACTCTTTGGGAATGCACCCAGCAGGACTGAGCATGTGTCTGTGGTCACATTCACTTGTTTCATTTCCTTTTCTTTTTCTTTTTTTTTTTCCTTCTGATTTCTAGGTAGATAAATCAAAGTGTGGAATCAATTAAAAATAAAGCTGGGTAGAAGGCCTGGCTGATGTGAACACATACATTTTTATTTGAGGTGGGAAAAGAATGCACTCATTCAAGCCCTCATCTAGGGCAGGGAATTCCCTAGCTTTTGTCTAAATATGGCATGCAAGAGCAGAGCACAGGCAACGCAATACTTTACTGAGTATTGTTTAAAAGGGTGCTTGGCACTGACCAGCAAGTAGGATTCTTGTAAAAACATGGCACGAGGAGTTGTTTGACAGACTCTGACATATAGCAAAGTCTTTACAAGAGGAGGAAAAAAAAAAAAAAAAAAGGAAAAGAGAGAAACTGCAGGGTACAGAAGCCAAAAGCATACTCTCTGCCTAGGAAGAATGTAGAATAAAAGGCACTTAGCACTGAGTCATACCCTGCATGCTATGTGGGTCTGATCCTATCAGTGATCGATGGAGTTAAAAATCCACTCCTAAATGATTGCCTCTTGTCAGTCATTCAGGAGAGGTGAGGAAGAAATAATGAGAGGTGGGGAAGACACTGCTATGGCTTGAACCCACTGACCAGAGTCCCATGTCCCACTGCCTCCGCCACGTCTGGAGACATTGTGAGTCCCTCGGAACACAAAGACTTTTACGCATCGCAGCAATGGAGATTTTTGTCTCCAAGATTCCTAGCCTGCTCCTGAAATATGGCCGTTATGTGAGTGTGTTTTGAGGGAGGGAAAACTTATCTGGGATTCAGTCCACTTCTAGAGGTCTCGGATGAGGACACCTCACTTGGTGACTCCATTACGACACCAGCTACTCAACAGGCTGTGTAGCTCATACGGAGAAGGTCTCGGCTCGGCCTTCCCTGTGTAAAGTGAAGCCCTTTCCTGAATTAACCTCGAATGCAGCATCCATACTTGATCACAGCTGGAGCTTCCTCATGTCAAAGATAAGACACCGTTCCCCAGATTGGTTGATGGGATGGTGTCTTGCAATGTAAACTAGAATGGTAGGGGAGACAGTAGTCTGTAATTAGCACATAACTTCAGGCAGTTTTGTTGTTTCTGAAATGCAAGGACTAAATTGTGTTCTGCTGTGATAGTATTGGCTTAAGGCGAGTCCCTTGGCCGCTCTGCATTTGTACTAGTGTTACTGAAAGCTGTTCCCTAAGAGCTGCAAAGCTGTCTGCTATGGAATAGGAACCAGGAGGTCTCAGATCCACTCCTGTTGGCATCTTCCAGTGAAACCAAAGGGAAGCCCATCGTATATTTTAATGTGTTGCCCAGGAGATAGATACACTCAATGGCAAAGCAACAAAGTCCAAGATTTTCCAGGTCATCTTAGCGAAGCTCGGGAGAGAGCGAAGGCACAGGAGCATTCCCCCACCCTTTTTGAGCATTTCAGTTGATGTTGTTAATTGTAGCGGAGCTGCTGCAAATATTTCTGAAAGCAAATATTTGTTGTCCCCATCCACTAGAAAATAAGCGGAAGAACCAACCACCTGCCTACTCACCTGGTCATCTCAACAAAACCGAGCCAGGGCTGAGAACAAATAGCAACGACCGCTGAGCTTTTGTAGTCAGCTTCTCTACGAACGAGAGCCGTGATGGGAGAGCAAACACCACCTGCGCGGGAGTTCCCCAGTCTCTGGGGTGGAACTGTGGGTCCCGCTCGTGGCTGGGGTGTGGGTCACAGCGGAGGACAAATCGCAGGGTTGTCACAGCGGAGGAAAAGGTGGACAGTCCCTTATGTGGCAGAGGAGGCAGATCATTCACTCTAACTCTACCCAAGTAAGAATTCCACTAAGGAAACCGGCATCACTTTGCCCTAACTGGGAAGCAGGGGAGATGGTATGTTCTTTATGTGCTCTGGCTGGGCGTATGCACAGCCCAAATACCCGCTGTCCAAGTGATCTGCATTTGGGTGCTGGGTTTTTTTCTTAGGTTTATTTTTTTTGTTTGTTTTTAGCCTTCTAAAAACAAACTTAGGATTCATCAGATGGAAATGATCTCATCGCATTACAGATTCGCTTTCCTGGGAAACTAAACTTCTGGTGGAATCATGGGAAAGTCTCACCTTCCCTTTTTTATTTTTCTTTAACCAAGTTTCTACTGAAATTAGCTTGGCAGGCTAACAACTCAGACGCTAAGAGACAAAAGACAACCCCTTGTTACTATTAGGTTTTTTTAATCTCATGATTTGCTTACCAATCTCATGATTTTGGGGAGATGGCAAGTGATTTTTGAATATTTAGTGGCACATATCCAAAACCATAGAGAAGGCAGGCCCCTCATAATACATTTTACCAACGCAGTAGTCTGTTTGTCTCACTGCCAACAAAAAAAAGTAAAGCCCAATAATTAATTACTGCTCTATCTTTTGTAGTTTTCTTTGAGCTGCAACACTTTCTGTTTACTCCTACTCTTTTTCTGCCTCTTACAAATTCTTTGCACAACTGGAAAGCCGGCTCGGCAGATCCAATCCAATATCACTGTAGTCAAGCAAGGAAGGGCTTGGCTCCTCTTCAAAGGGAGCTTTTATCAAGTGTCTAGTATGATGTGACAAAGCAGGGAAGTGTGCCATGGATGCGATGCTTCCAAATCCCCCCCCTTCTACCTCGAATAAACTTGAGAGCGATTACCTTTGCCAGGGTGATGAACCCTGCCAATGTGCATCTTGTTTACAGCTGTGCTGAGTTTTTAATGTGTTTTCCTATTTTGGACTAGGACTACACGCCCACTTTATGCCCCAGATAAAACCCCATTTAAAATACCAAGTTTCAAATATTTTACCACTAGAACCATAGAAACCAGAAAGGTGCGTTTCAGGCTGGCACCCCAGATGCCCCAGGACACCATTGCTCATGTGTGCAAAGTTAGGCTTGGACCCCAGCAGACCTGCAAGGTCTCACTGTCAGCGCAGGAAAGCTTTAGATGGGGCCTGTAGAGACTGAAAAGATTTATCCTGGGACTATTTTATTGTGCTTAGGACAAGCATGTGCTGTCTGGTGTGAGCAGGCTCTAGACACTGCTCTAAATGCCAGATGAAAATTTCACAGCATTTGCTATTTCATTTTGCCCTGTTTTGTTTTGTGTGTTTCCCTCTCATTCCTAGATTCTGCTTTATTCATAATTTTGATGAATTTAGATCATTGGACTGATCTTATTTAAAAAAAAAAAAAACAAAAAACAAACAAACAAAAAAACCCACCACATTTTGGCAAAAAATACTTGGCAAAACATTTTTGTTTAACTGACTTCCCAGTTGCCTATAGCAGTCACTTTAAAAATGGTTGCATCCAACTGGCTTACTTGAAAATATGCTCTTTCTTTTCTCTCTTTTTTTTTTTCCTCTCCTTCACAAGAACCAGGCCAGTTTTCAGAGAAACTTTACAGGAAAAATGCACATCAGCACCCTGTGAAATTTCCATGTTAGGCTTTGAATCCGTCAGGTTATGTGGAGAAAAAAATATGTTGTGAATCTTCTGGTTTAGTGACTTTGTAGTTTGGTGTTCTTGCCTTGCAGTTTGAGCAGAATACACTGGAGGACAGGAGCTTTTCTCCCTGGTCTGCCCTGTGTTTTGTCCAGCTGGCCCCAGCCCATCGCTCTGTGTCCAGGCAGCCAACTGGTTTCCTCCTTGTTTCTCTGGATAACCTTCTTTTTTCCTTCTTTTGGTTGACTAAAATGACACGAAACACTCTATTTCAGTTGCAGGAAAAATGAAGATTATGCTATGGCGCTGAACCTTTCTTCGCCAAGGACCCACCGGTTGCCTCTGAAGCTGTTCGTGGACCGTGGTGGGAAACCAGACCCAACTCGTGGTTGAACTGGACTCTGTGCCAGATGAGGCACAGCGCTGCGGCCGTGCTTGCGCTCAGGACTGGCAGGGGGTCACATACGGCACGGTCCTGCATGCAAAGGCACCCTCTGTGGCGAGGGGGGCTTTCTAGTGGCCCCACGCACCGGTTCAGCTCTTTGCTGCTTTGCTCACCTCGCGTGCGGAGAAGAGACCTTGGCTTAGCCTGGGCGAGATCTACCTTTGAGCTCTTGGAAGGGGGAAGCGCCTTAATGGCAGGTTAGTACGCGCTGCTGGGAAATAGCCTTGGACCTCGGCCAGCCCGAAGCAGGGAGGTGGCAAAGCTGCCTTTGATGCTTCGGCTCCTTATTGAGTGGTAGCTCCTGGAGGGGTGGCCCCGCAGGCAGAGCCACGGCCAGTCTCTCCGACAAGCTGTTCCCATCCCCGTGGATGCGGCAGCCCACCTGCTCTCTGCTGTGCTGGAATATCAGCCGGCGCCGGCGCCTTGGCTCTGTTGTTTCAGGCCGTGATGGGTAATTTTTAATCCCTCTATTCAGAGTGTTTCGAGGAACAGGAGGAGAAACATACGGCGTACGCTCACCTCGGCTCCCAGGAGGCGTGGGCGAGTGCGTCCCAGCAGCTGCTGGGGTAATCCCTGTCCTTCTGCCCATGACTGCATCCAAAAGGTGTGCTCGGAGTGCCTGGGCATCACCCCACAAGCAGGTGGGCTCCACCGACTGAGCAGGGCTGGGGGGGCAAAATCCCTTCCTCCTCCCCTCTGCAGCCTAACAGGGTCGTGGGCAACGGCACGTGCGGTGCGGAGGGCCCGGAGGAGGGACTCCATCCTCTCCTGGGTCTCCTTCAGGCAGACCAGCTCCACAGCAGTGCTGGGGGCACCTCAAAGGAACAGGTTATCCCGCAACAGTCGCACTGGGGCAGAGGCTTTCGGGGTATGGGTGCCTTAGGCGTTTGGAATTTGGTTGGATTAAGGCCTCACGTTTGACCAAAGAGGGTCTATGGTGAGATCCGGGCTGGATGGAGCTGGGGCCTCAAAGCACATGAGATATCTGCAGCAGTAGTAGGTGGGGGCAGGCTGCAGGGCTCAGCCACTGGAGACCTGCCTCCTGGATCCCGTACCACGGGGATGACGTCTTCCCTTGTCACCAGACCTCCATCACCTCACGTCTAGATGTACTGTCATTGCTCGTTGTCCCGGCCCTCATCCTGACCCTACTACGGTCAACGTGAATGGTGTCGGTGGCGTCCGTGGAACGAGCATCTCCTCTTCTCCCTTCGCTTGTTCCCTCCTGCGTCCCCTCCTGCCTACCCTGATCTCGCTCTCTCGCTGCATCACCTGCTCTGGGCACCATCTGGTGAATTTTGGGCTGTCTCATCTCACCAACTGTCGTTTGTCCTGGCTGTGGTGTAAACGTGCTCACATTTTGCATCAAAGGACCCCTAAACCATTCGTTTTGTGGACCAGCCGGCCTGTCGGAGAGGAGCCAAGCAGTTGGCACTCAATAAGCAACAAGCATTAATAAAAGCATTACAGCGAGGTTAGTGCCTCATTAAAGTAACGCTAACGAACCGGCTGCCTTCCAGAAGTATGAAATTTTAACTAACACTTCCTCCTTTTAATTTTATGTATAATTAAATCTTCCTAGGGAGGCAATATTCAGTTTTCCAGGCTGCTCCAGCATAAGCAAAGCCCAGTTCAGAGGAGTTGCTCTGGAAATGCACCGGTGCTCCGGCCCCATCCCGCAACCTCCGACCCGTGCTCCCAGCCCTGGCCGCAGCCAGGACGCCCGGGTTAGACCAGCTGAAAGGAACCCCTAATTCAGACCCAGGCTGGCACGGGTCTGGCCCCGAGGTGCAGGCAGTGCCATTCATCGCAGCTCATCCCCGCTTGCCAGAAGCAGGGTGCAGCCGGGAGCCTGGGCCGAAGGCTGCCGTTGAGATTGCGGAGATGCTGAAAGGGAAGGCTGGGCAGCTCACGTTCGCTGCTCGCACGCTTTGCCGGGGCTGTCCGGGAGGGAGAGGTCCCACGGCTTGTGTGCGGGAGCTGCGGTGCCCCGCGGTCCACGGGCACTCGCTGCTCCCCAAGCAGAATCCCGGCTTTGCCGGATGGAGATTGCTGGGCTTGGGGGCTGGGGACTGCCGCGTCTTGGCCGAGTGTCTCAGATGGGAAGCAGCAGGGATTTATACCGGCGGGGTTTTGCTCTGAGCCCTCCTCCAGCCTCCTGGAGCACTCTTAGGGTGGCTCCAGGTGGTTCTCCTGTCTCCCCACGCAACCCCCGGGCTCAGACACCCAACTGCCCGCCGAGCCCCGTGGCTCCATTGTAAAGCAAATTAATTCTCCCCCGCGCCGAGGAATAGCCGTGCTCTCGGAAAGGTTTGGCAGCGGCAGCGAGGAAAGCAGCTGCTCCAAGACTCACAGCCCCTTTTTTATTTCATTTGCCTGGTTTTAGCGGCATGTGACAGGCACGTGAGCGACGGCGCTGCTGGACACGCAGCCAGCGGGGCATCTCGCTGGCCGGACGGCTGAAGCTGCTGTCTTTCCTGCTCATGTGGGAGCACATGGCTTCTCTCTGCTGGTCCTCCTCCCCTCACCTCCGACAGGTTTTTATTCTCGTGCTCTCTTTGAAGCAAACCCAGAGGTTTCACGGTCAAAGGACGGTGTTTGATGGATGAATCCCTCTCTTTTACTTCGCCTGATAGGGAGGGGACAGGGCAAACCCAGTGTTTTTAACAATACATACCAAAACAACCGATCCAAATGGTTTCTGCTATGTTTAGCAGCCCGCCTGGATGGTCTGCCCGAGGGAGATGGTGCCATCAGAATGAACTTGGTGTTACACCAAAGGTGTCTGGTGTTTGACTTGTGGCAGACACTGACTCAGAGCTCGACGCAGCTGCAGGTTTGCGCTAAGGATGTTCCCCTGCCGCTTCCTAAAGCTTGTGGGTTAGAGGGAGCAACACAAGAAATCACTCGGCTTTTGGGGGTTTGTGCCTGGGGCTGGCAGTGTCTCGGGGTCCACAGCCTGGGGGAGTTCACGTCTCTCTGCAAAATTTTCTCTTCATTTCAGGCATTACAGCACAGATTTTTGTCTTGCAAAGGCCCCAGCTCTGCAGACGAGCGCTATCCTCACTGCAGTGAAATTAATAGGGTGTCTAGGGGCAAAGGTAAAACTAAAGTACATAAGTAAATGTTTGCAGGATCAGGACCTTATTCAGGCATAAATCAGGTAGCTCCAGCCAACAATAGAATTACCTAAGTATAAAATCCCATGTAAGCCAGTAAGATCAGCTCCAAACCTGCTATGAATTTGCTTTTTGTTTCCATGCCAAGAATATATCACTTCTAACTGCTGCAATCATCAGGTCTGGTCCTTTTTATTTTTTTTAGAGTGCTTTTGGGCACATTTATTTCCCGTCACCAGCAGATACGCACAGAGCCTGACGCTCCTTCTTTTCTTGGGCATGCCCCAGCCTGCTTCGCCCACAATAAATTGTCGTTATCGGGCAATATTTTTTTTCTTTCCTTGCCTTTTCTGTTACTGCATTCAGTAAACAAAGGGACAGCAGTGACGATCCAAAACTGTTCTTTGTATTTGCCTGGGAACAGTGTCAACTATTTGTTGGTCTTTTGTTGTTGGGTTTTTGTTCCTTTTTAGCTGGTGACCGTTTAAACGGCTACTGGTACCTGTGGTGCAGCATATACGGGTGTTGCAGGATTTGTTACCAGGTGACAGTGGGCAATCACAGGACAGGGAACTGCGTGTGGGAGGTATCAGATCAAACCAAAGGTCCGGGGCACACTGGTCCTTACTGTCCCTCTCAGAGAACACGACGGTAGCCTGCAGGGTTTTTCTGGTTGTTGTACGTGCCTCAGTTTCCCCAAATCTCAGTGCACTGTTTTGAGGTGGTGCCCCAAGACAAGAAGTCTGGTGATCTTTGCACCCAGCTGAGCCAGGATGAGACCGGTTTCTTGGAGATGAGCTTTGGCAAAACACCTGGGAGAAGGAAGCCAGGGAGAGATGGTAGAGAGAGAAGGAAGACGGAGGCTTTTTTAGCTCGAGGACAAACTTTTATTGGCCTCTCCGTCTCTGGGGCCTGTGCGGCAGCAGAGCAGGCAGTGAAGGCAGCTCTTGGAGCGGTTTCTTCCTAGCAGACACCAGGAGAAGTATCCTGGCTCCTGTTCCCATCCCTGCCTGTCCCTCCAACTCCAGCCCATGAAAGGGCACTCCCAAAGCCCGGGCAGAGCCTCCCCTGCCCCCTTACACCGGGACACAGCAGTCCCCAGGACAGCAGCTGGGAGGAACAGGTATGGATTTTCCAAGTGACATTTAGGCTCTTCAATTATTTTTTAAAATGGCCCAGACGGTCCTAATTTATGTGCTGTAGAAAAACAGTGCCTGTGACCTGCTTTGCCATGAACACCCTGTAGAGTTTTGTTGGTTTTTTTTTTTTTTAATGGGCTTTTTGCCTTCTCAGTCTTGTGTCCACCAAAACAAGTCCCAAATCCACAGAGTCAAAAAAAAAAAAAAAAAAGATCCAGGAGAATTTCTCCTGGATTTTACCTCGCACCTCCCTGCGGTACTTCGCAATGCTTTGAGTTTGCCGTGGAAAAATAAGCAGCCCGGGTCCATTGAATCTCAAACCTTATATTAAGCATTTACTGTCTGGTCTCCAGGGCAGAGCCATCTTCCTGCTGTCGGCCAGGCTCAGCCCTCAGACTGGGTAGGACTGGGTGGCTGTGGGGAGCATCTCACCCTGCCAGGACACGGCAGGCTGGAGGAGGGATGTGTGCCCTCCTGCCTGGAGCTGGAGTAACTCACTGATTTCAGGGGACTGGCCCGAAAGGACAAGGACCTGGTGCAGAGGATGGGTGTTTAATGTTGCAAAAGTTTCTGGAGGTTTGCTCTATAATTCTCATTATGTAAAAACGCCAGATTTCAGAGTTTACTTGAAAAGAAAAAGGAGAGTAGAGGGATGATAGTTTCTGACTGATTACGGGTTCATTTTTTAATTGTGTGCCCATAATGTGATGTCATGCAAAAAAAAATCTAAGCCCTACAGAAACTCATTTCAAAATGAGTAACTGCAACATTTTTTCAGTCATTGTCTAAAAAGGATGTTGCAGTATTGCTGGGACTTCCCTTCTCCCCCCCCCCTTTTCACCAGAATACAATATTCTGATGTAATTGATGGGGCATTTGGCCTCTGATAGCATTTGCTTCTGCCCAGTTTCTCGTGAAAACCTTCCTGACACCTCGCAGAGCTACAGGAAGGTACGTAAGCTTTACTCCCCCACTTTCTCTCTCCCAGAAGGAGGACGAGAACTGGAAAATTCCGCCAGTTCCTCAGCAGAGGGGCTGAGGTGGTAAGGCTCTGCACAAAACAGCTCTGGCAAAGGGCTCTCGCAGCAGTTTTATCTGCTTGCTGGGCTGAAAACCGTGACCTCAGCCATTGCAGCAGATGCTTTCTGGAAGCACTCTGCAATGAAATCTGTTTAAATGGCAATAGCAGAACTGTTGGAATAATTTATACATCTGAGCTAGCAAAGGTGTTAATCTGTCTCAGGGGCAAAAAAAAAATCCTGTGAAAGTTCTAGGGGTTTTGCTTGGTTTTTCTGCACCTGAACAGGCTCTTAGGCCTGTGCCTTGTGCTTGTGCATCGCTGTGTGGAGGAGAACACCCGGCACAGGGAGGCCACTTCTGCTAATAACGGGAAAGTTGGTGTTTGGTCCTGCTGTCAACAGACTTTAGCTTGGAGAGAAACCTTCACTAATCAGCTTGCTTTGTAGCAGTTTTACAGCAAATAAAAGATGCCTGGAATTGTTTGTTGGTCACCAAGCAAATGTTTTACTGCTGAAATGTTCCAGAGGCTGTTTACAAAGTCTCGATTGACAAAAGTGCCGAAAACTTATAACCCTCCACATGCACTCCCCAGAGAAAACCCAGGCCCAGAGCTGGGAAGGGAGGTGGAGGTGGAGATGATGGAGATGGAGACGATGATGGAGATGGAGACGATGATGGAGATGGAGATGATGGAGCCTCCTCCTGCAGGAGCTGCAGGAGTCATCAGGGGCTGAAGAGTGGGGAGAAACTCATTTGTTATGCAAATGTCTGCTTGAGCCTGGCGTAGACAGTGGAAAGCTCTTGAATTATTTTAAGCAGAGGACAAAAGTTCTTTCCCTCCCCCTATCATCTTGGATCCTTGTAAAAACAAAACAAAACAGAAACCTCTGTGTGAAGCATCTGACAATGATCAGCACTCTGCTTTCCTGGCAAGAGCGGGGCGGCCAGGCGTACACAGGCGCATGGAAATAGAACAATTAAGAAAAAAAAAAAAAAACGCTATTGGAAGCAGCCGGGCTTTATTTTGTCTCGATGACAGCATGAACTAATCATCCCCCGGCCTTATCTCTGTGAGCGTGCTGGGGACAGGCATGCCGCAGCCGGCTGAGGGGCTGAGCGGCAGGGATGCTTCCCCGCTGCCTACCTGGGGGTGAAGGCAACCTGGGGCTCAACCCAGGCTCCTCCAGGCAAGGAGGGAAGCAGAGGTGGCTATTTTGGATGCAGGAAGCAATTGCAGGCCAAAAGTTCAAGCTGGCAGCCTGGCTCATGCAGAAAAGCCACCCGTGCGTGGCGGCAAGCTTCCTGCACCGGCTGGCGGCTGGGCTCTCCCGGTCGCTGCTCCGGCTTTGCATGAGCAGATGTGCATTTCACGGCTGCTAAGAAAATCCCGTCAGTATTTACATAGCGTCGAAAGGCGCCGAGGGGGGACCGAGCAGAGCCTTTCCACGCCTGCTGCGTGCTGCTGTTCCCAGGGGCAGAGCGGCCGAACCTCGTGCCATGCGCTGCTGGCGCAGGGGCTGTGCGAGGGAACGGCACTGCCCGTACTCTGCCCACCGGGAGCTGCAGCAAAAAACCTGTTTTCCAGACGGATTGCACCTCTCCGGGGTGGTTTTCCTCTGAGGCAAGCTCTGCCCCAGCCTCAGCATCCCTGTGCCAGAGCCCAGGCGGGCACCTGAGCTCTGGCATGCAAAGGGCTGGTTACACTGGGGATAAACCAGCTTTTAAAAAGGGGCTTTAGATGGGCCATTGCCCTGCACTGGCACTTAGGTGGTCACCGGCTGCTCCCCAGCCGGGGCACTCACAAGGCGGACACGCAGGGCTGGGCCCTCAGACAAACTCATATTTTGGGGATACCAGCACAGCAGAAGGGGCCGGGAGGATGCAGGCTTATTTAACGTGAGCCTTTTGGGGCCCGTGACTAGTCATGTTGGTCACCACCTGGGAAGCAGGGGGAATGCCTCCCCCTCGCAGTGATGTCTGTCTGTCCGTCTCTTCCCCTGGCCAGGGCTGCGGGGGGGGGGCAAGGAGAGGGTTTGGGTCCCCATGGCAGAGTTAAGCTCAAGTCGGCGTGGGCTCTGCCAGCTCCTCGTCTCAGTGCCAGCTTGCACCCCAGGATCCCGTTGGCGCACGTGGCATCCCCGCGAGCTCACGGCTCGCTTCGTCCCCGGCTCGGCGCTCCCCTACGGCATGCAGGGGAACCAGAGGCGCTCGGCCGTTACGTGCGGCACCGGCCGCACACGCGTGCCGTGCGTGGCGGGGAACAAGCCGCCGTGCCGGCACGTTGCCGGTGGCACGCCGCTGCCCTGCCTCGCTGCCGCCCCGTCTCGTGGGAGCCCGTGGGACGTGGGAGAGGAGGGAGCACGTGCCTTTACCGTGGGGAGGTCTGGACAAAGCCCCCACCGTTGCCTGCACCACAGGGTGGGAGCAAAAAGGCTCGTTCCAGGGCCATAACTGGAGTGAGCTCAGCTGCTTTTACTAGTCATATCCCGAGCACTGGCTGGAGCTGTGCAACACACTTCTGCGGTAACTGCAGGCAGAGCAAAAAGCGTGATTTTTCCTCGGCATGGCCGGGTGATGCTGGCAGGGCTTCCCCAGTAATCCCAGTGTGCCTCCGTGGGGCCGCCTGCTACCAGCCAGGTGTGAGTCGGTTGCAGGGAAGGGAGCTCGGGTTTGCAGAACGGTAGCGCGTGGACCACGTTTTTCCTCTATACATAAAATGCTTCATTTCCTTAGTGCCATGTCTGCGCTGCAAATTCTCCGCTGCAATTCTTCACTGCTTCAAAGCAGTTGCTCTCATGGGCATTTTTGAAATAGTTTGAAAAATCTGTGGGGGCATTACGATGTTTGTTTTCTCCGATGACTATTTTTAGTCTTGTTTTTCCATTTAAAAAAAAAAGATCAAGATAGATATTAATTGAAACTGCGCCTTTAAATATGGCATGGTAATAGCTGCACAAAGCTAAACACGAAATTAGGGAGAGTTGGAGTATGTGCCTAAAATCTGTGAAAGGCTAAAGCTTTCTGTGACGCTCGCTTGGCACACCGCCGCCAGCCCAGGGACCGAGGCCAGGGCACTGCACTGGCCAGCTGGCACCAGAGGGGTTAAAGAAGCAGGTTCACCCTGCAAGGAGGGAGCTGGAGCTGGAGCTGGAGCTGGAGCTGGCCTTTCCAGGGGATGATGCTGGCATCAGCTCCCTCAGTCTCCCCCATGGCACCCAGCCTCAGAAAAGCCACCAGTGCGCTCCAGCAAGGCACCCAGCCGCCCAGCCTGCAGCGTCCCCGGGTAGCGCTGGGAGCGGCGAAGGCAGCGAGGGGGATGTTTGGCTTTTATGTCCCATTGGTTTCCAGCGTTGGAGAGGAGCCGGGCAGGGAACTGCACCCTCCCCCAGCTCCCTGGCCCGTCGCTGGGGCTCTCCGCTTTTGTTCCCTTGCCAAGGACTTGGCCAAGCGACGTTCAGCCCGAGCCAAAGGAGAGATGGCCGAGAGGGTGCGGTGCTCCCCGAGCAAGCTGGGGATGGGGGGCCCTGCAGCGGGGTCCTGCGGGACTGGGGGGACCCCGAAAGCGGAGGCAGAGTCTTGCTCCACAGCGCTGGCGGTGCCACATCGTGCTCGGTGCCGTGCCGCCCGGAGAGCTCCGGGGACTGGAGCAGCTCTGCGTGTGTCCTGATTTGGTTTTTAGGAACCCGGCCTTCCCCTGGGGATGTTCATGCCCGAAGCCGGAGAGGCAGGACGGAGGATGGCGGTGTGGGAAGTGCGGTGGCACAGACCCTGGCGAATGTCACGCCAAGCTATTTTAAGATTTTTATCTTGCTGCCCTCTGACAAAAATGTGCTTTGGAGCAGAGCTTATCATCTGCAGTTTGGCACAAGGTGGGGGGGGGCTGGTGAGGGGGCGATGGAGTTCATCCCTGCGAGCCGAGGGCAGGCGATGCAGAACAAGCGAGCCGGCGCAGCGGTGGGTGCCGCGGCG
Source organism: Haliaeetus albicilla (assembly GCF_947461875.1). Lineage (NCBI taxonomy): Eukaryota > Metazoa > Chordata > Aves > Accipitriformes > Accipitridae > Haliaeetus > Haliaeetus albicilla. The sequence continues at coordinate 7,033,653 of NC_091484.1, forward strand.
GTGGGTGCCACAGCGGTGGGTGCTGCCGCCGCAGCCGCGGGTGCGTGCCGTGGGAGATGGGCACGAACGGGCACGGGCCTGACCCAGCCAGCTTGTCTGGCAGCTCTCCAAGGGGGGCAGATAAAAAATAGGTATCTGAGCCAAAAATCCCAGCTTGGGTCTGAATCGGGCGAGAGCCAAGCTTTGCTCCTGGCTTCCCAGTGTCACCCAGTCCACAGGGTGGCCGAGGTCAGACCTTGACTGGGACCTTCCCTACCTCCAGTTTCCAAACTTTGGATTATCGTAAACAGGGTGATTTATCAGACGAAAGATGCTGCCTGCTGTAGCCACCTTTCCCCGTGGTTATGCCCCAAGGAGCACAGGGCATCGAGTGCAGAGGCAAGATGAGCAAGCCAGGGTGCATGCCCTGTGGTTGCCACCATCACCACCAGTTCCCGCTGGCTCCTGGGGGTGCTGGGCTGGTGGGGGGGTGGACGCCGCAAACCAACCCCCCCGGGGTGAGGGCGACTCTGCAAACACTCAAACCGGCAGCACCAACCCCCCACTGGTGTGAGCCTGGGATTCGGGTGAGTTATCACCCTCGCCCTCTCGGCTGCTGGGGCTGGAGATTAAGGAGCTGCTCCTTATCGGCTGCCGGCCCCGCACCCGGCCCCGCACCCGCGGGGCTCCTCTTTCGGTCTTACTCACTGGAGAAATGAGTAAGCCTGTTGTAACCGTCACGCTGTGACGCTCGCAGGCAGGAGGCTTGGGCCGCGCGGGGTTGGGTTGGGGTGCGTCGTTCTTTTCTTAAGCATCTCGGCACACAAACCTGTAGTAACCAGGATGCGTCGCAGACACCCGCGGGAGCTGGGACTGTGCTGGAGTTCAGTGCCTTGCCCGTACGGAGCTCGCCGTGGCTGATGAGGATGGGAAGAGGAAATTCTGCGTGTGTATGTGTATGTGTGTGCAAGAGGGGGAGAGGGCAAAATCCAGGGGTCTCGCTGTGCCAGCAACCTGGCGGTGCCTCACTCGCACAGAGACCCCCACGCCTGCTCCCAAACCCACTGCCTGTGCACAAAGCTCTTGGCCCATTCTCTGACCCAGCTCCTGTGTGTGTCCGTCCATCCATCCATCTGTCCGGCCAGGTCTCAGCCCCCCAGTCTTCTCCGGCACCATGCTGGGATGCTCTGCACAGCGACCATTTCTGGCAGTTTAGACGGCAGCTACAAGAAAATATTCATGCACTCTTCAGCTTTACTAGGCACATGACCTGGACACTGCCAATGGTATAAACATTTGGATTCAATTTATTATTTTTTCTTCAGGCTCTGCCTCGGCTGGGCAGCTGCAGAGCAGCTCTGGGGCTGGGGCTGCTCCTCTGCCCACAGGGAGAGGGGCCAGGGCAGGCGGCTGGCAGTGCCTGTCCAGGGCAGCCTGGCAGCATTTACCCAACTTGATGGGATATTTTTATTTTTTTTTCCATTCAAGCCTGTGCAGAGCTGCTGGCAGGACTGGAGTTTCCGTCCAGATTGCAGATGCCCAAAATATCTGTATTCTGGACTGAGCAGACTGAGGCTGAAGTGCCAGCGGTTTGCTGATGGAAGAGAGCATACGGGAATGCAGAAAGACAGACAGACAGACACCCCCAGGCAAAGTGCCTGAGCATGTATGGCAGCAGTGGGGAAAAGGATGGGGAACGCCACCGGGCACTGCTCAGCCCAGGGCTCCCTCCAGCAGGAGCCAAGGACGACGCTGGACCGTATGTGCCCATCTCCCGGCCATGGCTCTCAGCGTGTGATCTTTTTACTACTTTTCCCAGCCTGTTGAAACGTGAGCTCAGTCCAGGACATGGTTTTGACCCGGACTAGCTCGTGCTCATCCCAGCGATGCCTGGGCACAGCTCAAGGGCTGGGTCCTGCCTAACCTCGTCCAGCCTCCCAGCAAACCGGCTGCATCCACGCCAGCGATGGCTGCAGCTTACTGGGCCAGAGGCGGTTTTTCTAGCCCTAGGTAAATCGGAAAAACAGTCCCAGATTTAGCCTGCAGGCCAGGGCTGGGGCAACAGTAAGTGATGGGGCTCCTGCAAAGCCTCAGTCAGCCCTTGGGGTGCTCTAGGGTGGGCTCAGCAAACGGAGAGCCTGGAAAGGGAAAACACGGTGGGCAGGAGTGGGGTCTGTGAGCGCTGAGCCCAGCGCAGTTCATCGACCTCCTGTCCTGAAATGTCTGACCGCCCATAAACTGATCCTGCCTGCCATTAGAGTTGGTTATATTGCTGTTATGTTATGCTCCTCATTTTTAAATTATCTTCTAATCTGCAGTTCATCTGGCATCTTCAGCAGCCAGGATTTATGAAATAAAATATCAGTTGAAATAAGGAATTCATATGTATTCTTTCACACACATACATATGAAGACACACAGCTATGAATAGAAAACATGTGTCTGTTCATACACACATGTTTCTAATCAGATATATATAATAGAAATATATAAATAATTTTGTACATATAAAATTCATTGGACACAGGAAACCAAACTAGTTTACCTTACTAAAGTGGCATGAAACAAAGAGTAGCATGCACTGCTGAAAATAAGGTAGGATGTGGGTTTTTGGAGGGTTTTTCTTCTCCTGAGGGCTCATTCTACCATGTCTATGTCTAAAACCTGCTAATTTTAAAGTCAGCTCACAGAACACTAATGGTACGATTATTTCACTTTCATTTTGCAAAGCTCAAGCTTTGCTTAATGTGCTAGCATGTAAGCAGCTCATGTAAACACAACCAGCTGATGCCACTGGAGAAAGCAAACGGCTCTCAGTATCTGCGTGCGCACGCTGACCCCCCGGTGTTTATCTAGAGGTAGAGATTAAATGGGAACCACTCAAGTGTGCTTAGTCTGATTTTAAAAGATCTTTTGAATGTTAAACATGTAATAAGATGCTGAGTGCTATTTTCAAACCAAGATGTGTTCCTGGCTGATTTACAAAAGGCCGCGGTCTCCAGCTTTATGTGGGTAAATGCCTTTAAAAGTCAGCTCCTGGGATTTTGAGGCTCATCGGTTCAATAGGGCTTAATGATCAGGCTGCCCAAGCTGCTTCCCAAAATGGGAGTCGAGCTCTTCTCTCAAGTCAGTCCTTTAGATTATTTCACCTTACGCTTCTTTACCTCATTTCTGCTTAAAGATGGGTATAGCGGCTCTTGAAAGAAGATGCAAAACATCCTTTAATAAGGGGCCAATAATACTAGTGGTGTCCCGATGCAATTTTTTAATCCTGCTTGTCTCTCCTCTCTGCTGTACCACACCAGTGTGGTGGCTGGGGTGTGCGACGGTGGTGCAGCCCCCACATTGTTGCCTGACACCAGGCAGACACCTCCAGGAGCCAGCTCCTTACACGGGGGGATAATGCGGATCATAACCTGGATAATGGGGCACCGTCACGCCGCCGGTAAACGTGCAGCTCGTGACATGTGAATGCAGCAAGCCCGGGGTTGCTGCAGAGGCTGCAGCTCAAAGGTGCCCACAGGGAGAAGGAAAAATACTTACTTTGTGTATATGCACATGAATTTTTATATATAAACTATATATGTGTGTTTAAACATATCTGTATATAATTATAAATTCAAATTATATACAAGTTCAAATATATATACAAATAAATAAATTTACTCCTGCACATTTAGGGATTTCTAGAGAAAAGCATGTATGCCCTGTGCTCATGGGCAGCGCTGTCCTGAGTCCCGCTGCAGGCAGACACCCGTGCTGTGGTGGCATTGCTCTCACCCCGCACCAGCCCTGGGTTTAGCAGCTGAGGCTGGGCACAGTCTGTACCCACTGCACTCTGGTTCCCCAGGGATGTGCTGTGCCTTTATCGCCCAGTTACACCCTAAAACACTGCTGCACTTTCAGAACAATCTCCAATTTCTCCATCTCTGATCTTTCCAGGACCAACTTCTCCATCTCCAACCTCTCCATCACCACCATCAGCCTCCTGACCATGGGCACACGGAGCTAATAAATCTGAGCCTTTAATTGCCCTCCCACACAGCGTGGCCTTACCTGAGCCATCGTCCCTCTTGCTGTGCCTTGTCACACCTCTGTGTTTCCAGGTTTGTGCTGCTGGTGTCAGCAAAAGGATAAAACTGCAGTTATTTGGCTTTGGTTTTAGGTACAGATTCCCCCACTAACATGTTCCTGGTTGTGTGGTCCCACACAATGTGTCTGACAGGGCAAGGGGGCTCTGCCTGGGGGGGTGAGGTTTACAAACTGTCTAGTTTTATCTCATGCAAGGGTCCACTTTTTTGATTACTTATGTAGCTAAAACTATGCAAAAATTAGCGTGTGTGTGTGGGGAACCCTATAAATCCCATTGCTAAAGACATCAATAAGGGCAGAGGGGGCTGCTGGGACCACTGGGGCTGGAGAAGCCCTGATCATCATTTACAGCTGGTTATTATTCAGGTCACAAGAAGACCTGATGTCTTTGGTACCCAAGGGAGATTTATTTATCCCCCACCCCCGTAAGTTCGGGAAGTTTTCCGCAGCTCTCTGGGAGAGCAGGGCTGGCGCAGCAGTATCAGCAGCTGCAGGTCTATCGGGCTGAGCAGAAGCTTTTCCAGGAACTATCTAGTGAAACACATGACTGTGCCCCCGGCCGAAGGGCGATACGTGACAGGCATTCACCGGGTTCCCAGCGAGTCAGTTGACTTTGTTATTCAAACTATTTTAGTGATGGTTTTTAATCCCAGGCTTAAGTTTTTCTCTTTTTTTTTCCTCTTTTTTTATTCCTTTCTTTTTTTCTCTCTGAACAAGGGAATCTCTACGCTGGCAGGATTCAGAGAGGCACAAAGGAGGGAAAAACAAGTTTCAGCCAGAAGAGAGAAAAAAAAAAAAGGATGCTGTTAGCATTCCCTGTATGTGAGGGGGGTAAAAAACATTTTGCTGTGAACTTTATTTTAAAGGGTAAGTGCCAACAGCAGCCCAGTTACTATGCAAATAAATCCTGTGCTCGGCCTTCCCCTCGTTAGCCGTGGGTGCTGGGCTGTGGGGGCTGGCAGTGCCCCCCCAGGGCAAGCCCTGGCCCTCAGTGGTAGCCCGTGGGGCTCCCCAAGTGCCTCAGCCAGATAACGCGGGATGGTGGGGGCAAGCACTGCAGAGATGTGGACTCGGTACCCCTCTGCCTCTTATCACCAGTGGGTTCGGGCGGCCGCTGGCAGCAGAGCCCTTGGCTGTGCCTTCGCGATGGGGGACATCCCAGGGCGAGATAGTGCCTCAAAATCTCACCCGGGCCGTCCTCGTCCCGCAGGTGGGGAGGGTCTGGCACCAGCCACGAAGCTCTGCAGCAGCCTGGGGTGCAGGGATATCTCTCGGCCGGGACCCCGGCACTGGTATTTATGGAGACGCTTCCCCATGACAGCAGAGGGGCTGCATGTGCTCCAGCCCACGCAAGCCAAAGCTCACCCCGATAGCCCCGGCGCGATGCTTTCCTATGAAAAAGATGCGAATTTGTCATGCAAATGACTGGGCATGTGGGCACAGCTGCTGGGAGGTGGCCCGGACTGGGTCAGCCACCAGCACGGGCACAGGGATGTGCCCAGGACAAGGTCTGTGTCCCCCGCCATGGCCGCTCCCAGCCCAGAACCTGTGCCAAGCAGATGGTGCTGCCAGCGCTGCCCTGCCAAAACCATCCAGTTCTGGCCGCTCCTCCCTGCATCCCTGTGGCTGCACCGAAACTCTTACAACAGCCCCGTGACTCCCCAGCTCATGCCCACCCCGGGCTCCCATCTGCCCAGAGCAAAGCTGAGCTGCCTGGGGTGAGCTTGCTCCCTATATATATATATGCACTATATAGATCCCTATATGTGCACTATAAGGCACACAGTGCAGGTTAAAGAGGATGCTCCATCAAGCAAGGCATGCATTAAAAAAAGAAAAAAAAAAAAATCACACACACAAAAAAAAAAAAATCACACTTTTAAGCAATTGCAAAGTGGTTTATGCACTTGTCCTGTGCTACCCTGACCAGTCACGAACCCCACAGCCACTGCGTCTCACCCACACCCCACCGTTCATATGCTGCATTTAACCCTTGTCCCTCTAACGCAGCGACTCAGAGGGCTCTCCCCGCTTTCCCAGCCTAGCACCAGGCCAAGGAAGCACTCGGACTCCTTTTCGGGGGGCTGCAGGCTTCCCTCGCCATTGCAACCCCACTTCCACCCGGGAAGCCGGACAGCAGATTTCATTCTTCTGCCCGGCCGCAATTTCACAGTTGGGTTTTCGCAAGCAGGAAGGCGGCAGGTTGGGCTGTTGTTTTGATGGGGTTGTTTTCTCCAAATGAGCCCAGAGCGAAAGGGAGCGGGATCCAGGAATGGCATTCGGCAGCAGCGGGCTGGGTGCCAGGCGAAGGAGGTGTGCTCCCTCTCTTCTGGCGGTTTTGGCCATCTTTCAGGAAATTAGTCAGCTAAATGGAAAATCATCACTCTTTTCACTTCAAAAATGCACTTTTTTGTTTCAACAGCAAATTAATTTTCAGAGGTCGCGGTCTTCCTATTGACCAAGACGCGGGTCCTCGGTGAAGACAAAAGCCGACGTTTGGCAGCGCCGGAGCCAGGCAGAAGCACTGCCCGAGGATGGGCACCCCAACGCCGTGGGGCCGGGGCCGAGCGCTCCCCGGCAGCTCCCAGCACCCCCATCTGCCCCCAAAATCCTCCCCTCCCTCCTCCTCAGAAAGACTCATGACAGGGAGAAAGAAGAATTGCCGAGCGATCTCTGGCCCCGATAGTACTTCAAAGGCAGGTTTCTCGGCCAGGCTGCGCTCAACGCCAGCGCCGTGCTGGATGTGGCGCTCAGCTCTTACTCCTTTGGCAGACCCACAGCCATATCCAGAAAGTAATTACTTAAAAAGGAAATAAATGTCACCCGCATGGTTGTAAGCAAAACCCCGGGCAGGATGAACAGAGCCCCACCAGGATCTGCATTCTCACGCAATAAGAGCAAGGGAGGAATGAGCTGCTTCCATTCATCGAGATGGGCTGTTTACTCTGAGGCCTACTGATGACATTAAACATGCCAGCTGTGTGGTGCCTTCAAGTTCCCCAGGGCAGTTGATTAGACACAGTACTGAACTGCCTCTGCTTTCATCCTATAGCATCCTCTTCCCCCAGGATGGCTTTAGGCATCATCACCTTCAACAGCAATATAGGCTGGGGCCAAAGATGCAGGGACTTCCTGGCACCAGTTCTGCCATAACCTTTACACAGATGAACTAGGTAACTGGCATGATCAAATAGAATAATTTTATTTACTTTTAAAAACCGATACTCGAAGTTTGTCAAAATCTGAAAACCAAATTTCTAAAGCAAGTAGGTTGGGGAAAAGTCAAATGCAGCCATCTCACTAACACAAAGGAGGCTCAGGGGTAAAAGCACCCTGCCAGAGCCTCGCTGCTGCCTGCAGCCTGCCTCAGAGAGGCCCTCAGCAACCCAGCCCTTAACCAGGACAAGGCTTTGGCAGACCACTCATTTTTGGATGGATTCAATTTTGGGGGGAAAAAAAAAAAAAAGAAGAAAAAAAATTATTGCAAGCAAATAACAGAAGGAAAGCCCCATCCTGAGGATCCCGGGACGAGATCTGATCTCAGCCATGCCCGATTCCACTGGAGCTGCACCAGGATGGCAGCACTTTCCACCCTCTGCTCCGCACAGGCTGAACGCGAGCAAGCGCCCGGTGCTGGGCACAAGCGCTGGGGACCACGCAGCTCTGGCGCGGTGCTCCAGGAGCTCAAAAACCCCGAGGTGACTCGGGACACGCAGAGCGAGTAACGGCACACGGGGGACACACCGCAAGGGATGGCGGCACCCGTGCAATGCCTGCGCGATGCAACGCTGGGTCAGGATCCGAGCAGATGCGATGCAACGCTGGGTCAGGCTCCACCGCACCACAGGACACACGGTCCCAAACCCACCCCGGCACGCTCGCGGGGGAAGGCCCAGCGTAGCCAGCTCAGGTCGGTTTGAAAGTACTCCCTAATGGACGTCAGCCAAGCAAACATCATACCATACAGTATCGAATAATTTTAAAAGTTAAAATAGTTTATTGCTGTTCTTTGTAGAAATGCACTTAACTTACATCATCTGTTCTCTTCCTTTATTTGGCTGTTGGATTAGAGGCATAAAAAGGTTACGTTTACCCATTTGTTCAGTGACATAACACCTTTTTCTCTTCTGCTCCGCTCATGATATTGTCCTAAGCTTCACTGGCCAACAGCCCCAAATCTCTTTTACATAAATACTGTAAATGTCTCCATAGGTTGCAGCATTGTAACAAAAGATCTACCAAAGTAGACAAAATGTTCGGTATTCTTGGTTGGTTTTTTGCATTTAAAAATATACCTAAATTTGAGATAATCTTAACAGAGTAACAATTACAATAAGAAAATATTACAGTGCGTTGACTAAAGGAATATTCTGCTCTCCTTCAAGCCCATATTCCCTTTTGCATGTTGAAGTGATTCAGCAATTACTTAAGAACTTTTACCTACATACAATAATTTAGTAAAATGAGAATTAAACAAGGCAGATACTTACTACTATTCTTCTGTCTGCAATTCACAGCTCATGCGAATAAAATCGCAATAAATATTAAAAAATAGTTTTTCTTTTTCTTTTTTTTTTTCTGTAAGGCATCTCTGAGTATTACAAAGTTTTTGTACAACCAAAAAATAAGATTGCTTTTTTCCGTGTTCTCCGAGTACCTCTGTACCTCAACAGTAAATAAGAGGATTGCAGGTTTGATGAGGAAGGAAGGGCTGACAGTGCAGATGGGGTAGGGGCAGAAAGAAGACCACAGGTGATGGAAGCAGACCGCGATGTGTGCAAGAATCTGTAGTTTTCCTGTGAAACATTTCAGTCACTTTTAGAACATCTTCAAGACAGTATCTGTCCAGATTGGAGGAAAAAAAAAAAAAAAACAACCCAACAAACACCAAAACTTACCAGAAGTCCATTTTCATAAGCACAGTCAGACTGCAAGGGTTTGGGTTCGCCCTTAACACTATAAATAGCTTAGGAATTGATATGCACCTAGGTAAAGGGAGGGGGGGAAAGGATCGGGGTGATTTTTTTTTTTCTTTTTTTTGTTTTGTTTCTTTTATTGTGGGCTTGTTGCTGTTGACGCTTTTGCTGTCCTAGCCGTCTCCTTCCACGGTAAAAGATTGTCCTAGGTGGCGAAGGCGCAGGCAGAGCCCTTACTGCATGCGGTCGGGCTGCAGCTGCTGGGGCTGGTACTGCACGAAAGCGGTGGCGGGTGCCGCGGGGTTGCTGGCGGTGATGGGAGGCTGGACTGCGCCCGTGTAGCCGTATCCCACGAAGCCAGCAGCGGGGGAGGCAGCGTAGGGGTACTGGTCGTAGGCAGCCGTGGTGTACTGGGAATAGGCTTGGCTGGCGGCGCTGTAGTCGATGTAGGGAGACGTGATGGACTGCACTGGGGTAGGGATCACCACGCTGGGCTGGATGATGGCTTGGGGGTAAACATAGTGAGGCGTGAGTCTGTGGAGGCAAAGGGAGACAGTCAGCGAGGGGCTGGGCTCCCGCCAGCCTGAGTGTCCCCCTCCTGACCCCCCAAATTCACGTGCATCAGCCACAGAAAGGGTGCTGCCCAGCAGTGCCGCCCTCAAGGGAGGGGTGCCGCTCGGGGTGGAGGGAACGAAAAGCAAAACACTTCTAGACCCCAAGGGTGGGAGTAGTGCAAGGGGAAGCATGGACTGCAAGGACGGACACACACCCTGGTCTCCAGGTCTTGTATCTCCCCCTACTCAGGCCGCTGGTCCCCAAAATAACCTCCCTGGATGGCCGCGACACAGCCCCTGCCATACCGGCTCGCCGCATCTCCCTGGTCCCCACGCGCCCTTGCCTCTCTCTGCCAGTGCCGGCAGCCTCGCCACCTCCCATATCCTCCAGGTCCCTGCTCCCCACCACCACCCAAAACACGGGTGGAAGCTCCTGGGGACCCGCAGCCCCCCAGGGCACCTCCCGGACCGGGGGACACTGGGTCGCTCCTCCGCTCGTCCCATCAGGCTAACATCCCACCAGGGATGACCGCTGTCCCCGGGCCTTCCAGTTTGCCAGCTGTTACCAGTTACTACGCGTTTAAGGCTGTGTTTCCATAACACTGGATGTTTAGGGCAATGCTACAGGGTGTTTGTCGTAAAACACGCGATACTAATTCTGGTTTTCTTCCCTTCAGTAACACTCCTCAGCAGTGACCGTGCCGGCAGCCCCTGGCCCGGCAGCGATGCTTGTGTGCCCGTGAGCTTTTACATCCCAGCTCTGCGGCCAGCCATCCCCTGGCATTTTCTCTGCCCTTTCGATGCAGGTCCTAAAGCGTTGCTTTTCACCAGCCGGTTTGCCCCTGCCCCGAGGTAGCCGTGCTGCTGCGAGGAACGTAACAACGCCACAGTCAATTAAAGTCTGTAGACTGAAAGATCCCGGAGATGATTAATGCAGGATTGCCCACTAATTTGCTAGAAACTGCTAATGAGAAGGAAAGGGGGGGGGGGGGAAAAGGCAGCAAAATGAAAGGGCTATATTTTCCAAAGAGCTCACAACAAGTCAGGCCTCAAACAAGAGCAAAAACTGCACGAACCTGGAGGTTTAGGTCCATCCACACGAACTGCCACAGGCCAGACAAAAAATGGGCAATTGCACATCAATTGCAGAGGGCAAACGGTACCCGCCTGCGCAGCCCTCGGCAGCAGCGAGCTCCATTGTGCACGGGCTTGGCAGATTTGGGGCTTGTTTAAGAAACAGGGGTGTGCAGACCGACACCAGCAAACGGCCCGTGACCACTGAGAGATCAGAGCCACATGCATCAAAAAGCACACGCTGTGGAAAAGGTCCCCTTGGCTGGCTGCTTGCTGAATTGCGTAAGGCAACAGCACGAACCAAAACCATACTTTGGAGAGCTCATTCCACCCTGCCCCCAAACTCAACTCGCTTTGGCAAACAGCAAAAAAACCAAGGTAAAACTCTGCAGGGAGCTTATGCAGATTCAAATATTTTGGGGATTTTTGTGTGGATGTGTGTGACAGCACATTTTCAAACATGACCACTTTTAAAAGCCTCCCACAGACTTTTCACAAGACGCAGCCCCGTACGTGCCTAAAACTGCTCTTTAAAGCTGAGCTCAGCTGCTCGGGGAAAGGATCTCTTGCCCACTCGTCCGAGCTGGAAACCCCAGCAGACTCCCCACGCTGCCAAGCAGCGGGACCCGGTGCTCTGGTGCTTCACGGGGACCCACAGCCAGGGACCGGACACTTCTGCTGGATGAGTCGCTGGCCACCCTCGTTCCACCCTCGTGTCCGTCCTAGTCTTGGCCACCACCTACAACGTACTGGGGTCCACCTGGGGCTGGGTCCCTCCTATCCAGCAGTTATGGGGCTGCTCCCATTTGCTTTACAACCAAGACTGGATGGTTTGACCTGCTCTTCAGGCAGGAGAAAGGCTTCTTGGAAACAAGCGCTCGTCTGAACCGAGTTTTCTCTCCTTTTCCCACTCACATATGCACTTTGGTTTTTCTTGAGGCAATCTGCACGATGAGAGAATGGTTGTTCTCCTCCCCCCACGCAGCCACGCTGCCTCCAAAATCAGGGTCCTTAGATATAACGAGGCCACCCCCGGAGGAGCAGCACTGGGGAGGGTGGATGGTGGAGAGCAGCACCTCAACTTTTGGCCGATAAAGCGTTAAGACCATCTCCAGAGGCCAGAGCCATCCCTGGCGTAGTGCAGAGAGAGGGACCTCGCAGCCCTTCAGTCTGTAAATGCAACATAGCCAATATCACCCTGTGACTAACAAGAATGAGATGAGGCAGCAGAAATTCACTGAATCACTTCTGGTTTAGCTCTGATCTAAACGGGGGCCGACACAGCTGAATCAGAGCTGGAGCACCAGTTCAGACCAAGGGCACTTAATGTCATGCCCCTGCAACCGCTGGGGGCGAGCCGAGCCGACCCCACGCACGCTTCTTGCTCTACCCCCTTGTAAATCGTCAGCTCAGACAACAGCCTGCATCCCAGATTGGGGACAGATGCTCTGGCTGCCCGTCGCTTCTCCCTACATGTGGCGTCCCACTACCAGGCTTCCTGCTACTCCGGGGCTCGATAAAGTTAAAACCCGTCCACAAAACGCAAGGAAAAACAAATGCACAATCCTCACGCTCAGGACTCACTAAAAAAACACCCACCAGCAGGAGCAGAGGAGGGACCCGTGCTTTTCCCGCACACAGGCACTCAGCCTGCGCCAGCAAAACGACGGGGAGGACGGTCCGAGAGCCCCCGAGCAATCCAGCCTGAGCATCACCCCGTTGGAGCAGCCCCGCAGGTCACCCCCCGACGTCCCTTGCTGCCACCCAACTGCTCTTCGGAGCCGGCACACCCCACGCGGGGCACGCGTCCGCACGCTCCCAACTCGTCCCCAAGGAACTCCGCACGTTGGCTTCGCTTTCACGTACACGGCTCCTCCATCACAGCTCCCACAGCGTGCTCCGGAGTGACAGCAAATCCACGACATCCTGCACTACTGGGTTGTTTGGTTTTTTTTTTCCCCCAGCAAGGAAAAATTCCAGCTCTTCAATGCTACTTTGAATAAAAAGCGCCATTAGCTAGGAAGACAATAAGTACTCCTGTACTCTGTTTCCAGAAATACATCCCGGCCCAATGCATACGCAAGCGCACATCACACACCATAGTTTACTGCACTAGAAAAATCACACTCAGCAACTCCAGAAACTGCTTCTATGTGAAAGGGAAGGTTCTTTCGGTCTGTGGGGTTTTAATAATTTAGCTAGAAATTTCCATCAAGATATTATGCAGTTTGGACTTCTGAATTAGGTGGGCAGATGGCAACTCATCGATCAAAAACAAAACACACAACCCAAGGTAAGGTCACTTTGATGACTTGCAGCTACAAACAAAACAAAACAAAACAGTGGCGTACAATGAAGTTCTTTGCTGGCTATGTTTAGCGTCCACGGAAAGTCTTAAAGTATTTCCCCCCCCTTCCATTATTTCTGAAGATCTTTCAGAGAAAAAAAAAAAAAAGCTCTTTTGGAGTTCTTTTTCTAGAAATCAGCAAACTCTAATCTGCATTTCTACAGAATGAGTCACATCTGTGTTTTAAGACGCCTTTCCCTTCCTCCCTCCCTGCAGTTTTCCTCCGTCCGCCACGACGGGCCCTGCCAGCCAGAAGAGAACTTCATCTAGAATACACACAACGCGATTATAAAACATCAACCAAGTGATCAGCCATTGCCACCGCACGTCAAAGTCACCCCGTGAACAGCAGACGTACGAGATGCTTACGGCGTGATGACTAATCGCGGGCAAAGGCCCCCAAAACGCACCGAGCGTGTTCAAACCCAAGTCTAGAGCCAGCGGTGGCCGCAGGAGGGACTCGGGGAGGAGGGCAGCCAGGACCGCCACGCTAGCCCACGTTCCTAACTATGTGGCACGACACCACGCTGCCCCGGCAGCCAAAATTGAAAGACACAGAACAAAAGAGATGGTTACGGAGCCATTGGCAGAGGAGGTGCAAGGCTCGGCTTCTGCTTTTGCTGTGAAAAACGTGAAGGGCAGAACGAAAGCAGCCCGTTTTTGGTGCAGGCCTGGGGGGAGATGGTCAAACGCGTCGGGTGAGGCTCGTGGCCGCCGGCACCCTCAGCTCCCAGGAGGTTGGGCTTTTTGAAACCTGCCGTCCCCCGGTTCTCCCTACTGCACCAGGGGCAAGCTGCAGGGCCGGGGGGGGGGGGGGGCAGCCAGGAAAAAAGGGACAAGTCGGATGGCCACGCATCCCACACCTCTTCCCAAACGGCGAGGAAGAGGAACGAGCTAACGAGGCCCTCTCCCTCGTCAGCAGCTCTATCCAGCAGAGCTCATCTTGGAGGCACTTTATGTATTCAATACCAGATTTACACCTAAAATGTGTTTTAGCAGTCTCCCATCCTGCAGGACTTCCTACGCGTGAGCCAACGAGCAGCCCCTGCGAGCTGCGTGGGGCTGGGAGAGCGGCGGGAGCTCCTGAGCCCCTCGATCTCCGCCAGCTACGCTGGGAGCTGGTCTCGCTGCTTCTGGAGAGGTGGGAGACGACTGCAGCCCCCTGTCAGGAGGGACACGGCATCGCACGAACCCTTGGGAAACAAGGGGGGGGCACAGGGCTCTTGGCAGCCTCACAGAGATCAGCACACAAACGCCACCGCCACGACCAGCCTTTTATTCCTTGAAGAATACAAGAAACAGAGCCCTTTGTGTCTGCCAGTGAAGGCACAAATTCTGGCATTTGACCCCAGGAATTTGGCCTCCATTTCCACTAGAGTTGACCCATTGGCTGCTACAGGGACACCCCCACCGCCACAACACGTGATGGCAGGCGGTGCTGGGCTCCAGCCGGTAGCTGGTGCTGCAGAACGAGCTGAGCATAAGCCACAGCTGACCACGACAGCAACCTGCAAACTACCTCTGGTGAAGCAGCACCTGGGTGACGTATTTGAAGATGTATTTTGAAGCGGACTGACGAGTTTTAAGAGCACCGGACAGAACCTGCTCTGGGAAGCAGGCTCCAGCAACACCAAGGAAAGCAGCAGCAGCCCAGGAGCTCCACGCTTGCGTTAGCAGCGCCGCAGCAGCACCTCGGAGGTGGTGACGCAGGGACACATCCTGATGTAACTCACGCCCCAAGAACATCATTCCTGAAGGACACTCCCAAGCCACCGGCAAGCACTCACCTCGTGGAGCCACGTTCCGTAAACCCGCGTGGAGCGGTGGTGGGCTTGGCAATACGTATCATACGGGCCCCAGCCCATGATCACGGGCTGTGGAAACGTGAGAAATTCAGGTCCTGTTCTCAAATCCAGACGTGATGAGGAGGGGCGACAAGCTGGAGCGCGGCCAAGGCAGTCCCTGCCTGCCAGCAAGGACTCTTGCTCCGGGAGGAGGAGATCACATAGACTTTATCCACCAACACTCCGGTGCAGATCAGGACATCCGTTGTGCCCCGACCACTCCGCAATCCATCATCCACTGACACGACAAACCTCCCAATCCTGAAACGTCCTGACTAAAGCTGATTAAAACAGGCATTGAAATGTCAATGGCTTCTGCCTCATCAGCCAGCTATCTCGGCTAGCTCAAAGCGAGACAAGGATGAACTCTGGAGCTCCGTGGTACAGTATTTATCCTCACCTACTACAGTGTGAAACAAACACAAAACAGCAAACCAACCAACACAATTTCTGCTCATCTTGTAACTAATTTGCCTGTCTTCTACTTGTTCGCCTCTAGCCCTCTGAAGAGATGTGCACAGCAGCCTGTGCGAACAGGTACATGACTGGGTCTCCTGCTTCCCTGTTGGGACCAGACGTCTCCACACGGGTGACAATCAGCAAGGAACAACCTGCCGCAACAGACTGTCCCAGGCTGGAATCGGTACAAGAGAAAAAGGGAGTATAATGCAGGATTCAGTGATAACCTCTGCTGGTTGCTGAGCCTACCAAAACCATTGCTCAAGAATTACAAATGCCAACTTAAGGGTACAAGAGCAATCCACGATTTCAATTTATTTTCGTTTTGGCAGGAGAGAGAAAATGTAAGGAACAGAAAGCACTGCAGTAGCTGAGAACCTATCATAGCCCAGCAATATTCTCATTTTACAGTGTTAGCACATCTTGACTTCACAATTCAACAGACCGATGGCCCACAGTGGAGGAAGCTAGATCCCACAAAACCAAGTAAAACGAAATGCCATCTACACTCTCCCCCATAGCTGGTGCAGAGGTGTGGGGAAAAAAACCAAAACAAACAAACAAACAAATAAAAAGGTTGCCAATCAAAGATGAGAGTACATCTTCTCACAAAGATCTAATCGTTTTTCTCAGCTTAACCAAGAGTCCGAGATCAACATGCTGAGCTCCACCACAAGTTAGCCAGGCTCAACAATTTACAGCTTTATCCTCTGCATCTTGCTTCCCCCACACCCAAAGGAAAAAGGAAAAAAAAAATATAATCCCAAACAAAGGCATGCTGGGCCAGACCAAAAATAGTTTTGGAGAAGCAGGCCGAAAAAACACTCAGGTAGCAGGAGATAACATCTGCCTGAAACAAGAGCCATCTGGCACCAAGGAAAAAGCCACATGGAAGTTTATCCGCAACTAGTCAGCTATCCAGAGAAGGAAAAAACCCTCCCCTTTCGAGTTATCAGCACAGCCAAACCAGAAATGAACCAACAGAAGAAACAGAAAAGCTTCACACCAGTGCACTACAGCAGCCTGAGCCCTTCAGCATCAGTGTGAGAAACCCAGGAGGATGCTAGATTCATCCCGTCCACACAGGAGGAAAACCAGAGGCTCTGACAGATTAACCCAGGAAGCCCCAGGAATTCTGCCTTTAGCTAAGCTTTCCAATTTTCTTCTGCAATTTGGAGAAAACCAAAGGCTGCAGAAACATCTCCAAAGTCTTCTCAAGTACCTGACAAGTTTTGGCATAATATATATTAAATTGACTACTTTCAACTGGTTCAATTTTTTAACAGACTTTCTTTCTTCACACATGATCCCTTCCACTGACTTTTCATTAAAACCATCCACACATTCGATTTATCAAAAACTCTTTCTTGAATAGATGAAGTATTTTGAAGCAGAATGCTTTAGCTATGGAAGAAGCAATGAAATATCTATTTTTAATAAAAGAAAGGATTCAGTGATAACCTCTGCTGGTTGCTGAGCCTACCAAAACCATTGCTCAAGAATTACAAGTGATAAAACACTGATAAAACAAGTAATTTCTCAGGCAAGAAAGAAATTCCATTTTAAGAGTTTCAGTGATGCCTGCTGCCAGTTGTGCCTTCGTTGTTCTAGACCGCCTACGACATCTCTCTCCACACCTTCCCACAAGCCAGAATCACGGGGGGGCTGCGAGCCTGCCCCCCGGCACGGCTTTCCCAGCCTCCGCTGCTTTGGCCAGAGCAAAGCCAGCAGCAGCTCAGCTATGACCCAGGAGAGCCAAAATGCTCAAAGCTGGTGACAGGGAAACTGCAAGGGACAGCACAATCCTGTTTACAGGATTTAGAGACGGAGAAATAGGAGACTCAGTTTTAACTCTGAGGTCCACGACTTTTCATCTTTTGTGATCATAGAGTATATTTAGCTCTGGTATGTAGCTTGCTCCCATCTGTGGGGAACAAGTTCTTCATATAAGTCATATTTAGAAGTGACCCAGTGTCCTTGCTACCAAATTATCAGCACAACTGTCTAGTTCCCTTGCTGGTGTCCTCAGCTCAGAGGCAGGCCAGTCAGAGCTGCATTTATCATTTGAATTACTGGGCATGTGTTTAATAACTACAGAGTTAGGGACCAGCATGCCAACAGCTGCGCAAAGGAAAGATGAGATCAAGTACAAGCTGGACCGCTCTGAAAATTCAGACACGCGCATGAGTCTGCCACATCGGGACGACGCGGCACCAGCCAGAGCAGAATGGGAGAATTTTGGATCTGCCGCTCCCCAGCTCCTGCAACAAGGGGAAAGGACTTGGGTCTCTGCTGCCAAGGAGGCTGCTCTCGTGCTGGTGAGGATGAAGGCAGAGAAGACAGCACAACTCGAGCCATGTGCTGGAAAAACAAAGGTAGAGCCAGCTCAGCCTGGCTCTCCATCAGACGCAGGCACGCTGTGCCCCCACTGCGCCGGAATGGCACCTGGCACCCTTCACCCCGAGCCTGTCCCCCGCAAAAGGTCTACTGCTGCCCTGAGCTCGGCACGTCGTTTGCGTAGCCAAGCGCAAGGTCAGGACGTCGGACCACGCTCTCCTTTTGTATTGTTCTACAGGCCTACGCCAGACGCGGGACACGAGCAAATTGTGCCCAAAACCAAAACAAATTGTATACCAAGCCCTCGGGTCTGACACCAGCATTTGCTACCTTGAAGCAGATGTTCAAGAAAATTTGCAAAGCCATCTGATCTGCTTATGAATACATGTCTACCCTTAAAAAAAAAAAAAGGCAAAAAAAAAAAAGAGCTCTTTCTGACTGGCAAGCATTTGGTCTGAATAGCAGTAACCATGCCCGAGAACCAGCAGCTGAAGCCATTTGGAAAATGGATTTGAATGTTTTTTAGGAAATCCCCCCCCCCCCAAAGCATTCATGTTATTGGCACACGATAAACAACAGGTGCCGGGTGCGCCCTCCCCACGGGAGCTGCTTGTGACCGGCAGAGCAGGCTGGGGTCCCGCAGCGGGCCAGCTTTTTGGTAAATGGTGCAATAGGAAGTCGGAGCACGGGGGATGCCAGCTGACAGAGGCCGAGCAGAGCAAGGCCAGCGCGCGCCGGTTTACAAGCATAACCGCAGAGAAGATGAAAGTTTGTTTCCTTTTATTTTTAACCCAATAGAGAAGTTTTAAGGATAAACAGCTGCAAAGGGAGGGTGGGCTGACACAAAGAGGGACTTTCTTCACTTCCTAACTGCAGCGGCATCAAGGCATGAAATTTCAAACTCAAAGAGATTTAACTCTTTCCGACGCTGCCCGAGACCGAACGTGGGCCAGAGTCAGGGGGCAACCAAAATAAGCAACCGCACAAGGCTGGGCAGCGATGACATCCAAGGTGCAGATGCGGAAAGAGCTAGATCCTGCTGCAAGAGACAGCTCTATGTTTCCAAGAGCTCAGCCACTTACTCAGTCGCTGGTAGATCTCCCACACAGATAGCTCCTTCGCTGAGGCACAGCCACGGGAACGCATCTGCCATACGCTGCTCGCGTCCAGAGCGGCAAGCAGGGCTGCGAAGAGGAGAACCGGGGAATCCCTGTTCCCTGCACAGGCTCGAGCCTGTCCCAAGCACCGGAGTCGAGCAAGCAGAGGAGAGGACCGAGAGAGGGGCACCGAGCAGCTTTGCCATGTCACCACGTACTCCTGGTCAAGCGGTCTACTCGGCTGCTCCTAGCAGCTTCCAAAAAGTTTCAGGTGTTTCTTAAAATTCTTAAAAGGGACACAGCTGCAGTAAGAGACAGCTCCATTTGGAGACAGAGGGTCTCCCCCTTCTCTGATCGTGTTAAGCGCAGCTCCGTGCTGGCCGGTAGCTGCAGGGACACACTGGCACTGCCAGCTGCCTCCAAGCAAAGCGCAGTCCGTAAGCTCCGAATAAAGCCCCCAGGCCTACTGCTGCTTCCCTAAACTCAGAAGCCAGATCTCGAGTCACCCCGACACAGACACGTCCTTTGCCTTGCATTACCGTTCAGATCTCCGGTTACGACAATCCAGAGACTACTTTTCAAAACAGGATTTACTATCGACTCCGCGCTGTCTGCTGTGCGAGTGCCTCCCCTGCCCGGACAGCAGGAGGAAGGAGAGAGGCTGTTCGTGGTTTCTCTTTCTGTTCCGCATACCCCAGGCAATAGTTACAGCTGCCATTTGGGTGCCTGGGGCTGGGGGGGGGGGAAGCCTTCAGTTTATAAATAATCCTCACTGATGTTTGGGTAATTTTCATAGTTTCCATTCATTTCAGGTTTCACCAAAAACTGCACTTTATGGCTTGATAGCTGGAAGATGACTGGCTGGCTTTCTCTTATTTAACTGCCTAGCAGTTAATGGGTTGTTCATTCATTTCTTCCTTGCCAAGTCCACCTTGCACACCTAGTACCCCGTGTCCCTTAACAATTGTCTTTCAGAAACTGCATGCCAACCCCCGGGCACAAACACTCTGCAGAGAGAGGAACTGCAGGAGGGAGAAGCGGGCAGCGTCGCACACCATGGGCAAAGCAGACGAGCCACTGAGCTTCATTTGGGGAAGGTCAGGATCCGCTCCACGCGGCGCAGAGCAAAGGGACAACAATTCGATGAAGTTTCCAAAGACAGACAGACTCTGATAAACTCCTCATCTATCCTCAAATCCCACTGAAGGCCAAGGAAATTGTGGGTTCAAGGGAATGCAAGAGCGGAGCCTGGCAGGCTCTTAATTTTGTTGGGTCTGCTGACAAGACAAAGAGGGAACCAGCAGCCAAGCTCCCTTGCTTGACGGACCACCTGATGCTTTGCTCAGAAGCCACAGAGCAGCCCCAGATGTGGTGCTCAGGTAAATGGCTCCACATTTTGCCAAACCCACATTTTCAGTGATTCTGCTGCAGCGATGACTGAATGCAACGAAACTCTTGTTTACTGATGCTTGCAAATAATGATATATAATCCTCTTCCTCCAACCCTCTAGTCTGCTGGTTCCTGTCTCTTGGCAACTGATAAATAATTTATAGTGGTCTCTGCTGCGTGTGCTAACTGCAGCTCTGACGGTTTAATGATGAAACCAACGCCTAAGAACTGGAACAGTAACTGTCTAGATCACAAGGAACACATAGTTAGTTGATCCCACACTCCTCTGCATGTGAAACTAAAAGCAAACCATTCAAAAAAAGAAAAACTATGTTTTCCAGAGCTGCAGGGCTGCGGCTGCTGGGTAGGAACAGCACCCACAGGAACAGCAGATTATCTGCAAGAGGAACAGGCGTGCGCCGGCACCCCTGCCAACACAAGAAGTTTAACGTGCTTCACCATTTTGCTCTTTTCTGTTAGCATGCTTGGAAAGACTCATTAAGAGGCTGGTTTTATCGTCAACTTCTCTTATGCACTCCTGTGCAATTTGGAAAGCCTCTGGAGTTCACATCTCAAAGGTACCACTGCTGCCTGACACTGGGGGCTAAGAAACCTATTGTAGCTCCCATGCAAAGAGAGCGATTACAAAGCAGCATCTTGTCCATGTAGACTACTGTGGCTCTTGCACCAAAAAAAAAAAAAAAAAAAAAGACTCTTCATTTCATGACAGATGTTCTTTAGTCTTTCCAACAGAGCCATAACTACTTATGAAAACTGGCATGTTTGAACCGTACACAACACCCATACACTGGGCGTGCACTATTGTGGCAACACAGTCTCTTACATCCATAAACTCATTGGAATGAGATTACCCAGGCAGTTGGCAACTGCAGCCATGAGGGCAGAGAAGCGAAAGTTTCTTTTGTTGTTAGCAGATCCCTTTTTTCTTAAAAAAAAAAAAAAACAAAAAACCCCAGCAAAACCAAAAAACTCCCACCCCCAAAAAACACGAGCAGAGAGCAGGAAAGGGATGAAGTCTTTCTGTTGACAAAGGCCAAAATCCCATCTATTTATATTACAGTCACACAAAAACCACAACAGAGCAGTGCTCAAAAGCTTTAAAAAATGCACCTACTTTCTTAATGCTCTTAGAAAATAATAATAAAAAACCCCTATCAATATTCACTTTCTGAAATGGTGTAAAAAAAGAACTGCATCAATCATTAAACAGTTAAATGAAGGCAGTATGACAGTCACTATTGTTCTCGTGAAGCACACTTGTCTTTTGCCGAGCAGCTGCCAGATCCTATTAGATGTATAAAAAGAGGACTTTTCTGACCGAGTAGGGATGGTATAAGCTATTGAAAACAGCAGACAAAAGCCCACTTTTGCAGACTATTCAAGCCTTGTATAACATCTGTCCAAAATCAATTTTTGACCTAATGTTACTTTCATTAAGTAACAGACTTTGTTTCCAATGCAATTTGTTTTCTAGGATAAAACTATATCCTAAGCATTATTACGTGGGAAACGGCACAGAGAAGGCAGAAGATCTTATTTGAGAAACATGAGAACAAAATTTGCTTAATTGTTTTGACACCTTAAGTACTATAATAGAGAAACTATTTTCCATTTATTTGAATTCTTGTGAATTCTTAAAGTTGGCAAAGCAGCAAGCAATGCATTGGGTTTATTATGACTAAGATTTGCTGAGGATAAAGGAGGATCTTTGGGAATTAGATTAAAGCTGACAAATGCACAAAACTTCTGAAATCTTCACCAGAAATAAAGTACTCCAAACATTAACAACAGCTGTTGAAACTGTCCACTCTTGACAGCTAAGGCTTTTTTCATGCATTTTAAATAATGAGGAAGTTGATTCATGAATTTGATTTCAAAAAGACTGTTAAGAAACACTTCCACTTACCCAAAGGGTCTCTGAATGAAGGCTGGATGTAGTTGCTGCACACCTATGGTAAAACCTAAAAAAAAACATTCAGAAAAAAAATATTAACGAATGACATCCACTATACCATTCAACTCATTCTATAGAGGCATAATTACAACTCGGACCACATGTACGTGGATTTTATCTGCTATGCACGTGAGCAAATTCAGAGCCCCATTTAGAAGCGAGTTAATTTTCATATGCGTATGTGATATGCTCGAGGACCAGATGGGAATTCAGATTAAAGAACAGTGTGAAAGTTGAACAGACAATGGGGTATAACGCCTTACTTTACACACCGGGTACTGTGGTCGTTAAACCAAAAGGCAGAATGATGAAATGGATCTTACTGTTAATACCGACGTAACGAAGAGGATAACGGGAAAACAGATTAGCCGGGGAAGCAGACAGCTTTAACTCAGTTATATGAACTTAGGTGCTTAACACTAGTGTAACAGGTATGAGTAAGAAGATACGGAGGAGAGGTAACCGGACTACGCGGTGTCCTCAGTCGACAATCAGAACCGCGAGGGCTAAGCACACATCATCAGATCAGATGAATCCAGCCCGCGTAACCTGCTTCCTCGTCTTACAAGTTATTCTAATAGATTGAGACGGGATCTCCTGGATGCCTCACCAGTTTGAATACTCCTTGGTTTTGCTCCCAAATAGGCCAGGTTCACGTTGGCTTTCCTGCCATCAATGATGGGGTTTGGGTCTTTGCACGCTCTTTCAGCTGCGGCTCTGTCCGCCATGGTCACCTGGAATTAAGCACAGCCTTGTTTGTAGCAACAGCGCTTTGTAAACGCTCCGGCAACAGGCGCTAAGTGGAATTTATTTATTGTTCTGTTTTGAATCAGGACCTAAACTCCGCTTCGTGCGGTCCCACTTGCATGGCAAGAAAAGAGGGCTCCCCCCTCGCCGAGTTACTCCGTTGGGCTCACACCGGTTGGGTTTTTTTTTTCCCTTGCCTTTCCACCTCCTCCCCCGTGCTTTTTTAAAGAAGTTGGTGGAGCCGGTCCCAAAACTCCCCAAAGCAGAGGCAGCTCGGGGCGGGGGGGGGGGGGTTGGCAGCTCGGGTCCCCGCTCCCGAGGGCACCGCAGCGCGACCGCCCGAAACCCGCAACGGGGGGAAGGAGGTGCTGAAAGGAACGGCACGACCCCGGCCGGTACCGGGGTTTTTTTTTTTCCTCCCGGGGTCCCCCACCCCGCTCCCCCGGCCGGGAGGGGGGGGGGGGTCGGCAGCCAAGTCCCCTTCGCTGGGGGCGGCGGGCGGAGCGGGGCCGGGGGGGGAGCACGGAGCGGCACTTACAAAGCCGTATCCCCGGGATTTGCCGGTCTGCCGGTCGGTGATGACCACCGCCTCCTCGATGTCCCCGAAGACCTCGAAGTACTTCCTGAGGGAGGAGTCGGTGGTGTGGTAGGGCAGCCCCCCGACGAAGATCTTGGTGAACGTGGTATCCTTCTGCACGGTGTGCATGGTGCCGGGGCGACGCCGGCCCCAGCCGGCATCCACCCCGCTCCACCGGGGGGGCGACGAAAAAAAAAAAAAAAAAAAAAAAGAAACTCCCCCCACCACCCCCCGCTCCGAGCCCCCCCCCTGCGGACGGCCGAAGAGGAGCGGAGCGGCGGCTGGATCCCCCGGTTGGGGCGGGGTGGGGGGGTGGGGGGGCCGAACCGCGGAGCCTACACCCGCTTCATGGCCGCGCTTTGTCCCGGGAGCGCGGGCGGGCACCGCCGCCGCCGCCCCCTCCCGCCGGTACCGGTGAGTAGCGGCCGCCCGCCGCCGCCGCCGCCTTTGTAGGGCCGCGCCCCGCCCCGCCCCGCCCCGCCCCGCCCCGCCCCGCCGCGCAGGGGCGCTCGGGGCGCGTAGTCCGGCCCCGCGCCCGCCCGGGCACCCGCTTCGGCCCTGCCGGTGACCGGGGGGGGGGTCAGTCCCGCTGCGGCCACGGGTCCCGCTGCCCCCCCCGGTCCAGCAGCGGAGCCGCCTGGAACCGCGGGCGCTTTGTCCCACGGGGGAGGGGGCCCCCGGGAAGGCGGAGAGGTCCCTGCCGGGCATCGGGACCTCCGCCGGGCCCTGCGGACCCCCGGGGAGACGAGGACACCCCCCCCCCCCCCAGGCTGAGCATGGCCCATGACTACAAGTCCCGGCGGCTCCCGGGGAGCAGCTCCAAACCCCACGGGGGGGGGGGGGGGGGGGCGAGGGGACTGTTCCTGCAGGAGCCCGCCAAAGAAAACCGCCTCGAAAGAGGCTCGGTATTTTTTTATTTATTTTTTTTCACCCCTCCTTCCCTCTTTTCAGTTGCACAATAAAGCTCAACTGCAAGTGTTTAATCCCTGGCAGGTTCGGACACAGGGACAAAGCCATCAAGCCGTTTGCCAGCCTTTGTGGCAAGCTGGGTGGCAAAGGCGCGTTAGGATGCCAAGGCAGGAGGAAGGGATGGTCTCCAACCAAGTCGACGAGGAGGAAGAGCCAGGGCTTTAAACGCCGAACAGAGGTCCAAAAATATCTTTCTTAAGCAAGTTCCTAAGCTGCCTGCTTCTCCACTGGAGGCACAGACAGCATCTATCTGTGCAGCCTGCCTCCGGGGGACAGGGATGCGTTATTCCCATTTCCACCCGCAGTCAGCAATGGGGTTCCCCTCCACTGTCCCCCTTTTGCATTTTGTGCCCTCTAAGGACGGGCGGCTGACAGAAGGGAGGCTGTGAAATAAACGCCACTGCCTTTGGTCTGACCTGCAGTTTTCAGCCCTGACCGGGGAAAGCTGTGATTCAAACCTCAGAGTATTGTTCCTGTAGCGCAGCCCCATATTCGATTCACGTACCCCTCCGTTCATAACTGCAGGAAAACACAAAAGCTGAAAAGCTACTCGGTGCCTCAAAATCCACCCTTGGAGAACACTCCAATGGTGGAGTGCTTGCAGTGCTTTCATTCCTCCCCTCCAACACTGGTTAGAGCCTGGGGTGTGGGAGGGGGTCCTAGAAATCACTTTTCATTCACAGTCTCCATCACTCAGATACTGATCAGCCAGAACCTCAAGAACTGCCCCTATGCCTTAGATTTATCTTGCCTCTACAGGGTTATCATTTTGCATAGAAAGAGATTTTTTGCCACGTGATAAATGCAGAGGTAATATTTTAGCAAAAAAGCCAGTGAAGTTCTAAATCACCATCTACTTTGGCTTCTATACAGCAGGTTCGGACTCTACAGACATTTTTCTTTTACAGAGCCCACAGAGAAAAGCCAATTATTTCAAGAGAAAGGAATGCGTTAATGTCTGCACTCTGTAGTTATTCATTAATATTTTTCTTGCGCCGCTTCCATAGTTCTAAACACCCTATGCTTCATAAAAGAAAGAGGGCGAAAAAAAAAGCCAAGGAAAGCCATTAAGCTTTTCATTCCTAAAGTGCCAGACTTCAAGACTAGGACACGTTTCCATTGATTACTGTGGAAGAAAGATGGAGCTGGGCCAGCAGCACCCAACATCACTGCAACGTTAACAGCCTTCTGCAAAAGGGACGGTCACGTGGGAGTCCTCGGAGCCTTTGTGTTTTACGCAGCGATGTGTGTATGTGCAGCCCCTAGCTGTCCCTGGTCCATCCCAACGGCAAGCCCGGATTATACCTTTGGGGTCGGAATAAAGCCAGAGGCCGGGGCCTCTCCACCACTGAGTCATTCCCCTTCTGTCTGCATGACTTCCACCGCAAACTGCACATCAGCTGCTTCCTGGGCCGCCCCGGCTAACGACAACCCAGTTGGCATTCAGTCGCTGTCCTTTTACAGAGCTTCATTCTGCTCCAAATGATGGCAAAGATTCAAATCATCCAAATAGAATCCGGCTCCTCGGCAAGGGAGGCAAAGCTCGCAGAGTTCTCAAAAGCTACCAGAAGTCTCTCGGTTCTCGACGCTTACGCTGGTCAGGGGGAGAAAAACATGACATAATTTTTTCCTCTTCAAACGCGAGCCCCACATCTCTCAGAGGAGGAATCCCAGTTCCTTTTCTTTCCTAGAGGCAGGAACAGAAGTTCCCTTCCAGGCAGAGCAGAGCAAAAAAGAAGTTGGGGCTAAACCTGTACGTGGCGAACACTGCCAACCCCACAGCGCTGCTGGCGTGGCTGGGGGGAGCGCGCATTTGTTTTGCCACACCCTGGAAAGCAGGACGGGAAATGAAATCTCCTGTCTCATGGTACAGCTATTACAAGCACAGGGTCTAATGAGCTGTTATCACAAACACAGCAGGAAAGAGGAGAGAAAGCGAGTAAGGGTAACTTTATGGGAGTTAATTTTTTATTCTTTTTTTTTTTTTACATTTTTTCCCTCACTTTCGTGATAAGCAGTCATCTTCCCCAAAACACCAACAGATTAAATCCAGCCATCGGATCAAAACTACAGGAGCTTGGCGGGAGCTTTGGATCAAAACACAGAGCTAGTTTGCTGACACCTTCCTGTGCTTTTACTACCATGAGAAGAGCACCTGAGAAGAGTACATTTCAAGTTTCTGTGGTCAAAGAGAGCTCCCGCAGAGATAGGCGTATCTCAAAGTACGAAGCTGCCTTGGGGAATGCTGGGCAATGCTTAGCACCAATCTGAGAGCAGGCTGCAAACAAAAAGGGGAACGCGTATCTGATACGTGCTATCGTAGGGCTGTATTTAGTTCTTTGTAGTTATTAAGAAATACAACTACACTGGTCGATCGATGAAGAGGCTGGGAGAAAAGTCATCTTTAGGAGCGGTGTGCAATCTTCCATATTCTTAATGTATAGGATTTGTATTGCAAGCCAGAGCATCCTATTCTCATACAGATTGGGAAGATTAATTTTATGGGAACTCAACATAGTTAAGAGAACTCACTGGCTTTTTACTTACATGTTAATATATTCATTGAGGCTTACACAAAACTGATACACAAAGGCTCCTTCTGGTGGACTTCAGCAGCATTATCTAAGACATGAAATGGAGCAGCTGCAGATCACCAAACCAAGTGTCCTGGATTCCACTGAAAATCTTAGAGAATGTGGCACTGCAAGACCATCCAGGTACAGAACTACGTAGAAACGGTCCCCATGTAAAAGAAGAAAACCAAATTATGGCAAAGGGAGTTGTACCTCTGGGAGCACAAGGACAGGACAGAGAGATGGGGAAAGAATAGCAAATTCATTGCAGGGGAAAAGCTAGCCCTGTTCCTTGCTCTCTGCAAAGCTGCAAAGTCTTTTCTGTTCTTGTCCCTCCCTTGGCAGGGAGCGGTGGAGTGAATGGCAGTGAAGCTCTGCGGTGCTCTCCTTGTATACTTGTCTGAGCATTTCCCTTCCTTCCCCTGGTGTCTTTGGGAGAATTGTGTTGAGACATCCCAGGTCTGATCCGAAAGCCATTGAAGAACCTCCTTCATCATTTCTCAGGAAACTGATGGGCTTTATTTTTAAAATGGAGCAGGGCTACTGTGGAGCTCTGACCTTTTTCGGTTTCTGCTGCTGCTTAGCCAAGACTTCATTGCTGTAGGGCAGTGCCCTTTGGTTTTGTCATGGATACCCGCTTACTGGTTATTGCAACAACAGTAGATGAAACATCCCTCTTAGAAGCTCCGCAGTTAAATAAGTTAGCTGGAAAGCAAGGGACTTACTGTGGGAACTGTTTGGTTTGTTAGTTTTACTAATGCTTAGTCTGGATGCTGGCCACCAGCGAGGCTGTGAACAGTAGCGTAGCTGGGAGATCTTGAGGGAAGCTGCATTCAGTGGCATTTGGTTTAGGTTATAGCAGGAAATTCTGCATCTGGGCCCTTTGTCTCAGATTTTCTGCTTTGATGCCCTGAACACACCATGACCGTTGCTTAACTCAGAGCTGCTGCTGCAACAAGAATTAAAAAATAAAAATTCTTCCTCTTCGGGCCACTTGTAACAAAATATTTGAGTAGAGGATGTTCCTAATTGGGACCGCTTTTTGAATAGGCTTTTGCTTCGATAGGAATCTTTCCATAGGACTATTTCCTCTTCTGAAATATTTTGGAACTGGGGATGCTGAGTAAGCTCTATTTCCTTTGCTGGCTACACTAGTTACATAGAAGCAGACCATCAGCTCTAGTGGTCACAGAAAGATCCCTTTCAATGCTGCAAGTAACCTGCAATAAAAGAACATAATAAGATGCCGCATGGGTATGGACATTGGTAATTCTGGGATTGAGAGAAGCAACAAATGGGACACCTGACTCAACTCTGCTGGACCACAAACACATTTTAGAGAGTGGTGAAAGGAAATGTCATTAAAAGACTAGTTCCACCTCTCCAAACCTGCCTGCCCTCTCACTTGATATCCCTTTGCAAAATGAAAGTTGTGTGTTTGTATCATGAATCATGGTTACGGCTAACAAGATTCCCTACAATTAAAACAGAGGCTAGGGAGAGACATTGCAGAGCTCATAACTGCTTGGAGGATCTGGCCACAGGAAGGCAGAGCTGCAACGCAAGCCTTGGGTAGAAGTCTAGATTAAAATATAAGCATAAGAGGAATAATGGCCAATGAAACTAAGAGGCTGTGCCATCACATTGCTCATACGCCTGGCAACTACCAGCAAGGAGAACTTCTATATTCAGGAATGTTGGGCTTTGTTCTTTATTGATGGTATGTGTCCAGAGCTTGCTATTTCTTTCACCCCTCCTCTGGTCCTGCACTTCCCAGGACCAACAGGCAATGTTAGGAATCAAAGTCCACTGGATGGTCTACCACTTCCAATTGCTACTGCTGGCTGCTGCCACTGTCAGAGCTTCCTTTGCTCCTGTCTACCAGGAGATGAGTTGTGGCAGTGCGAGCTGCAGGGAGTCTTACTGCCACCATCACCGTTTCCTACGAATTTCTCGGAGGCTACGCTCAGCTGCAACACAGTAGCTTGGCGCTTTTTCTTCCCCGTGCTCTTGTGCTGATCACGCGTGTCACCGGGGAAGAATGACCCACCTGTTTGGGACCAGGAAGGATTGGGTCAGCAAGAAAAGTTGCTTCAGTGGACTAGCGGTGAACACGTGCTGCAGCGCACCTTGAGCGGTCAAACCTACATTTGTTGGTGCTGGTATCGGCAAACGGGTGCTGGTTACTCTGCTCTTGGGGAATTTCTCCTCCGGGATCTACGATGCGCTGTTCATCACAGGTAGCCTCCTGGGAGTTGGGTGTGTCAATGTCCCAGTTAACCGGACTATACCCAGGCTTGGCAAAGCACGCTGGGGAGCTGGAATGACAATGCAGCGAGGACGCAGTACATCTGGTCGGGCCTGCCAGCTGGGGATTGTCAGTCTGACAGCAGGGAGCTGGGCTGGCTTTCTGAGCAATGAAAATACTGCCCTTGATTAGGATGGTGACTTGTTTTCTGGCATGGTTGGCATCTATACCAAATAGTTTTGTCATCATCGGTATTGTAATGTCTTGGCGTAGAGCAACGGTAACCCTTGCCTTTCCTGTGACCTTGGGGATGATCGCTCTTTGGCATATTAGCGAATAAACTAATGAAAAGTGCTGTGGTGTTCATACTGCAGCTAAATTACACAACAAATCCAGGAAACCCTTCACTAGCTGATTTCAGTTTCTTCTTTACTTTGTAGGAGAAGGCAGGAAAGGGATGATAAAGGTTAGAAACAGAAAAGGAGCAGGACAAAGCAAACAACTCGTGTTGATTCCTGGACCAGAAGTTTCTATCCAGATTTTCTACCACAACTCCTCCACTGATAGTAAGTAAGTAATGGTGAACATAAGCTGCAAGATAAAGAGAGATCCAGCAAATATATTCCTGCTATCGACAGCATTAGGTGATGTCAGAAGAACATTAAATATGTAGGCCAAAATACTGCCCGTTTCCTCAAGTTTACCTGTGGTGATACCATGGAGGAAGAGTCTCTTCAGGAACAGGCTCAGGTATCCCCAAATCTGAAGGGCAGGGCAGGGCGTGGGGAGAAGGGAGAGAAAGATAAAGAGACAAAACCACTAGTCATCATCTGCTAAACACAACCTCCAGTAAAGATACTGTTCCTTTCCTGAATTTCTGCACAGAAATTCTGGCTCTCTTTAATGGAAATATTGTCCCATCTCTCTCAGGCTGGGATTTTATTATCAAACATAAAGGGGTTTCCTCCCTGAAAAAGTTTTTTAAAAAAAACATTCCACCTGAGTCTAACTGCAAAGCTTACATCTCAAAATAGTTCAACAATTGTTTTCACTATTTTGATTTTATGTTGTACTTTGGGAAAATATTAATTGTTACTTCATACTTTTGTTAGCACTTTGAAAACCACAAACTACATTTTAAAATGAGCAAGAAATAATTTCATGTTCTCTAAAGGAAGGAAGCAGAAAATTTTGAAACAGCATTAATAATTACTTTTATTTTTCTTCAAATATTTGTTGAGCTGTTATGTTAGAACTAAGTGGTATTTTCTGATTTCAAAAAAAGAAAAGAAAACGCCAGAAGGTTCCTAACAATCTCTGCCAGGGCCACATCCCATGACCCTTCCATGGGATTGCACGTGACACTGGTAGCACAAACCGAGCAGGAACTGTCCACCCACTCCAACCAGGGAATAGTCAGGACACAGAAGAACATTAAACAAGATGTCTCAGCTCCGGGACATACAACACAGTTGTATGGGCATAACAGACATTCTTAACAGCTAAAGAAAAGTTAATTCAGAGCTGAAACACATCGATAGCGCTGGGTCAGACCTCAGGCGGGCCATTTCTATCCACCTTCCCACAGGCGAGCGTACCCAGGTCTGATCCATACATCTGGGGCGCCTCCTTAACCTGGTGGTGTCCTCTTCTCGGGGTTGCTGTATTTTGGACCTTACTAATAGAGACTCTTCTGTCTTGTCATATCCAATGAGATAAATAATCCATCTACTCTGATTATCAGCCTTCCAATTACTGATACTTTTAGAAGGTATTTAATGCCTGCAACGAACCTGGCCAAGTACAGAATACCATGCTCACACACAAAAAAAATAGATGATCGGCATGGTATGTAATTAACCTTCTTTAAAGGTTTAGTTAGAAACTCTTATAGCCTTCTAGTTACCATGTCTATGCTATTAAAACAAAAGGCAGCAAAGATTCACTGCAGTGGCTCTGAACAGGATACGAACACGAACTGTCAAGACATCAAAACAACATATCAGCCCTGGATACAAAAGCTATATCCACGACATTTAAAAAGAAAACACACAGTTACCTGGACTGAAATCTGGACAGAATGATCCCAGCTTCTACATGATCTCAAAAGGCCTAAAATGTGCCTTTTATAAAAAAACTCGGTTACCGCACTGCCACAGAAGGGCAGCACAACCACAGACTGCAAGGGTCAAAGCTCACTCAGGCGATGCCATCCAGTTCCTTACAGTACCACACTCACATCCAATCGGCTGGGGCATCGCAGTCATTGCTAACGAGGAAAAGCCATCAACAGCTCAACGGGCAATTGTCAGCTACGCCGTGTCCCCAACACTGCAGCAGGACAATGACATCAGCTGAACACGACAAGTGAAACAAAGGCAGGCCGGTTCCTGCTAAATCACACAGACCGGTTACTACACCCCGCTTTTAGTTAGTGGATAAGCACACAGAGAATAGCATAAGACAATACAGAGGGTATGTATTACATGCATTCTCAGAACGACAAAAAGGCTGCCAGATCAGTTGATCTGTATTTGTGAAGTAAAGTCACGCTCGTGAATGAAGCGTACGGATTGGTGCTAAATCAGGAAATCCATTCTGCTTACCGGAGTATGGTTTTCCTTTTGCCAGCCTGGGGGTGCCAAGGCCAGTCCTACCTCAAAGGACATTTTCATCAGCCTACAAGAACTAAAAACAACTCCTCTGTTTCCTTACCAGAAGGGCAGCTTTGACAGCACTGTCCATGAAGATAAGGAGGCCTAATAAGCGCAAGACAGTAGCAAGCAGGTTCTCAGATGACTCCGTGATAGGAAAGTTACTACTGAGGAACTTTACCCTGGGCCAAGCCATGTTCAGAATAGTTTGGAGAGTTCAATCTTCTCTTTCATTTCCCCACTGCTGCTGGCAGGACCACCAAAGAAAGGTGCTCAGATGATGAACGGGATGACCTAAGCCATTGTGAAAGACATAGGTCAGCGTTACAGAATGACTCGAACTGCATCGCACAGCCTATGGTTGAACAAAAGCTCGATAGAAGGGTTCAGTGAAAAAAGGGTTTGCTAAGCTGTTCTCTTTTAATAGACATTTCCCATCTTTCTGTGTTTTTGTGAAAAGCCATTTCAGTTCAGTGAATGTGTTTCTGAAATGCTACATATTAATATTTGAAGCCTGACAACATTCAACAGATGTAAAAGTTGGTCTTTACAAATATATAGGTACTGTTCCATTAAAATGCATAATCAACCAATTACTGTCTGCAACCCTGCTGCTTTAGACCATGAATGGACATTATGTAGAAAAAGGAGACCTCCAAGGAAAAGAGTCAGCTATCTGCAGAAAGCAATTACCTGTCAGTAAGTGATATCTGTCCTTTTGAGTCCATACAAATCCCACTGTGTTACAGCAGGAGCATGGCAGACAGCTGTCCTTCCAAAGAAAGATTGTATTTTAACTCTGGTTTTAGTCATTTGAGAATAGTTTGAGCTACTGCATTATCTCTGCACTTTACCAAGTACAATAATCATGGTCTATTCTCAACAAAATGTATCTCCCTTTGCTGTAGGTTGGTAGTTGTATTGCAGGCTAGCAGAGGAAAGTGATTGAACCAGCTGACAGTGGCTCAGAAAAAGGCATTTGAACTTACGCCTTTTCTGGGAGACAGCACAACTGTGATTAAGTACCTTGGGAGGGTCTGAAGAAAATCCCTTACTTGAGTTTTGCTTTATTGTGTTTCCAGGAACTGACCATTATCATTCTCCTTATCTGGTCCAGCAAACCAAAGAATGCAACACTAATCATTTGCATTTAAGAAACATTACTGACAGAAAGCAACCAGTATCAAACTATAAAGCATTTGTTAATACACCGTAAAGTAAGGAGACACTTAACTGACCCGGGTATTTAACATGCAGTTGCCAGCATTTTTCTATTACTACAACAAACTCATTACTGGATCTCAGCATATACATACTTCACTTGTGTAAAGCAAGTGCAAAAGATATACTGGACAGTAAAGGGTAAACTTTCCCTATTCACAGTTAAGAGCATTACCTTAATCTTTTATCTAGGCCTGCTTTTCAGTGGCACTTGATACAGGAGCTATACCAAACACTTCCTTGAATACATAAAGCCAGAGATTGAGTTACACATGATTGAAGATCTATGCTGCCAGTAAGACAAAAGCTCCTATATTACCTGGCACATGCCTGCTAAATTATTGAAGTGTCTCTTCAAACTGAATATATTCACTGGATAATTAGTCAACAGAAGAAAACGGTCTCTCTTTACAAAGCTAACGTTGACAAGTATTGTATCTTTTATGCACTATAACAAAAGGTATTTGCAGAACTGATGCAACACAAACATTTGGAATTGGCCTGTCAATGCACAAGTGTTCCCGAGGCACACGGTGCCCTTTGTGATATTGCCTCAGTCTCGTTATTACCTTACAAGCAAGTCCTAAGCGGCGTGATGTCCTAAACACCTAATGTAGCACAACCCCCATTCCAGAAGCAGGTAAACGGTACAAATAAACGGAGGCTTGCTTTGCATTTGAGGAACGAGCCCGATCAAAGTGAAACAGAGATCTGTAAGCCTGACTCCAGCCTCTGCTGCTGTGTCAAGCGGGACGTACCCGGGGCAGCGCAGACAGACAGACCGCTGCCGCTTTGAATTCGTAATGCTTGTAGTTGCGATATCCCCGTGTGCCGCTCCAGCAGCTGTATTCTGAGGAGCTTGTTTCCTGCTGCAGATTCTCGGGAACACAGCCTACTCCATGTGTACACAGAACATACCGCCCAATGGAAGTACTAGCATCTGTCTGCTGAAACCATCACGGCCAGCCAGCTGATGTTGCTTCGTTTATTCTGACCTGGCAAGGAAAAACAGTCGCCGTTTCCACACTTAAAATGGCTGTCCTATTGCTCAGCAGTGGGACGGCCTCTGTACTGCCTGTATATAAACCTAAGCTTACCTGGAAATAAGAATAAACAGCTGTCAGCTGTTGGAACATGAGCTGTAGGATGAAATACACAGTTCTATCAACCCCAACTCACAGCCTGAGATGTGCAAAGACAAGATTCTGCCAATGCAGATATTACTGGGTTGTGGTTTTTTTCTTTTAAACTACGCCTGTCACCTGCCACTAAGGGGACAGACAGGTTCTTTTAGGGATCCTTGGCAGAATGATGATGACACTAAATCACAGTTAGTTAGAGCTTTATTTTCTTAACAGGGTATTATGATTAGCGTAGCACAGAATTTATGATTACAATGGCACAGGATTTCTACAAGTAGAAGCAATTAGTACAATCTATGAATAGCATAATACAGAATTTATAATACAACACAATTTATCACCTGGCCCCTCTGAAGATCAGGATGGATCTTAATACATGGTCTGCTGTATCAATATAACTATCATAATCCAGACTCAAAAAATCATATAAAAGAATACGAGTCACTCAGTCCTCGGAGGAAGCAGACGACAGCGGAGGCATCGCTGGCCATGGGGAAGGGGGGGGTCCCGGGTCTCACTCTCCAGCAGCAGTTTGGGTCCCCGTTCCCCAGTTAAGGCTTCCAAGTGCTTGATTTTATAGACGGCGCTCTGTGTGCTGCTAGGCTTCCCCGTTCTGTGACAGGGTCATCACCACCACCTGGCTGGCCGGGCGCCTGGACCTCCAAGGCCAGCAAGGGAGTAATGGGCCTGGTGCCCAGGAATCCTGAGGCCGGCAGGGAGGTGAAGAAGAAATCTGTTTGGTTTGTCTGCTTGGTTCACAGGACCTTCAGGGCTTGACAGAGGGAAAGGGAACAAATACATGACCCGCTCGGTCACAGAGAATGGCTGCTTGCCTTATAAAATGGCGTTAGTTACGCTAACTACATTGCCAGGGGTCGGGAGCAGGGGCTACCGGTCACATACACCCCAGGGACAAAATAGCTGCATGGGGTAAATAAGCAATTTAAAACCATATTCAAATCTTATAATTCAAGACTATTTCTCACTTTCGTTTTCTTGTGCATTTCCAAGCTTTGAAAATTAAAGTAAGAAAGACATTGCATTTCAAATTTTTGGAAAAAAGTGCCCTTGTTTTTAAGTAGCATATCACTGAGCTTACCTGTTTGTTTTTTAGTGAAGTATTTTTATTGGCTCTTTTCTTTCTTCCTTCAAGAAATGCAGTTTAGAAAAAAGCCTGGAGCTGCTTACCAGTTTTAAACCTACAGTCTCCTACGATAGCAGTATGAAAACCAGCCTAAATTATTAAGATTTGTCTTAGAAAGGGAAGTTAATTAGAACGCTAGTAGCCAATAGTCCAGCTCATATGCCAACTCCCTCAGCTACACCCTGGCCTAATTCTAAACTTAAATGCCTGGTCCCCAAACATGCTACCAACACCTTTAGTACTACCCAGGTCCCCAAAACTCAGGCAGCCATACAGACATCTCCCTAAGCAGCTAAAAGAGCATCTCATAGTTTGTTCTAAAAAGGTCTTGGTTTACATTTATGGACAGGTATCATGTACACTCCTGCAGAACTGAAATCAAAAAATATTTCCATCTTGTATGTATCTTCTTCCATTCTCTGAGTATTTTGGGATAGCCTGATATTACAAGTAACTGTACCTTGTGTTACAGCACACGTGCAGGAGCTTGGCACGGCACTGCTAGCTCCACAGAGAACTTTGGCAGATCCAAAGGAGCAGCAGTCCCTGCTGCAGGGAAAGCTTTCGTTAAGAAGCCATCAATACTGCCATCTCCTGGCATAACAGGAGATTTACAGCAACAGCTTTAAATCGCACATTTAGAGCATTTTGTGCATACTGCAACTACTAGCGTAGAAAATTTTGTTAGGGAATCGTTTTTATTCCGAATTTGTTCCATTCATTATTTTGTGTTGCAGTACTAGATGATGACTCCCACCTGGGTGGTAAGCTGAACAACCTAAGGGAAATGTTTTACATAGAAGTTTTTGATGGAGATTCACTTTGAAAGAAGTTAGTCTTACCCCAGACTGCAAATGACACTTAGCTAGTGAATCTGGAGATGTAAAAATGTAACGGCATAAACCTTAACATTTCATTTTGCCCTGGTCCATCTCTACAAACAGCAACAGCAGAAAAGAAAATGAGAAATAAGTGGCTTCTATCATTTCAAAGGCCAGATAGTAAAACCTTTTGATAGTCGTTTGACACAATTCCTTATTCTGGACAGTTGCCCAGACACCTCATCTGCAAACAGAACTTAACCGCCATTAAATTGAACTAGGCGTAAGCAACAGTTTTATTGAAATTTCCCACATACACCTAACCACACCTTTATCTCAAATCCATACTTCTCCGGAGAATGATTCAAACTCACCTGTTTTCCTAGCCAAGGAGCTAGGCTGGAGTACTCACCAATTCAGCTATTACATTTCATCTGACAGATGGTAAATTAAGATACTCTGCCTGACTGCTTGCCATTGTGCAAACATGTCTTGCTTTCATTTGTAGAAAGGCTTTAGCAGACAAGCTTTTTGTCAATTGCTTCGTTTTCTGAAATACACTTCATTAAACCAACATGCAAGACCACTGACATGCAAGACCAGCAGAAGGAAGGTTAAGATTGTTTATGAACAATTTTCAGATAAGCTAAGTCCCCATTTTGGTGGGTTTAAATGAGCTGCTCTTTATGCCAAAGATTATTTTTCTGCAATAAAGCACAAACATTGACAGCAAACTTTCGAAAAATTAATGAAAATAATTTATTTTATAAATCTAGCATTCCTGTGGTTAGTGTTGTGTACGTGTTAGAATCTTACGTTCTACTCCACTCAGGTTTTTTTGACAGGTAACTGTCATAGAATAGCAAATTAATACATTTCCAGAGCATGCGCTAACGCTTATTTGCGTGTGAATAAGCTCTCGCTACATGTTTAATGCTTGAAGGAATACAGCTGTGTGTACTTCACAAGAGAATCTTGCCATAATTCCAGGGAGGAATAAATTGCCAATGCATTCTCTTAACTTGGGTAATGGAAAACAAATCAGTTCAAAGTTTGATTCTGTCCTCCCAATTGAATATATCTAATGTGCACAGCAACGTAATGGAAAATATGCCCTTCTGAAATTAGTCTGAACAATTAATGTGATGACTAAATAATTGTGAAACCTTGCTGACAGATCAGAAGAAATTGATTCCAATAGGAGAGTAAGGACTCAACATATTAATACAGAACTGTATTACCAAACAAGAGAGACTTACCAGTGCTGGCTTGATAATGAAAATGTATTTTGGCTAAACTTAGTACCCACTTAAGTAGGTGCAACTCCATTGGATCCAGTAGAAACGTACCTGCTGAACTGGAGTGACTCTATTTTCTCAACACCCATTCACATTCTTAAGTATTTAAACAAAGAAACAGATTTCTTTTAAACAAGAAACAGATGATACATTCCATTCTTCCCTGTTTATACCAGTGGGAGTTCTGCACATGAGAGATTAGAAATTTTATTTTTTTTGGTCATCAATGATCACACACACTTAACCTTCAGCCTGCAATAGCTTGGTGGCATTCATTTGACTGGGAAGACCGGAAAAAATGTACTAACAACCAAAGATTACAGCATAATAATCACAACCTTGAAAAAGAAAATTCAACAAAAACAAAAGAAATGTTTGAGCAAATGGCCAGCTATTGATTTAACTACTGAGAACTCTTCCCTATCTTAAAGAAAACAAATAGCCCATGAATGTGAAATCTAAAGCCATGTAAACCATAAAAGTAGGAGGGGGGAAAAAAAAAAACAAAACAACTTGAGGAATAAAACCCAGAAGAGAGCATCTCTAAACAACAGCAGAGTATATTTCATGGGCTTCCTTCAACTATACCAAACAAGAAATACACACCCAACAAAAACTGATGAATGCTGTAGAGAGAAGAGTCTGAAGTTACAGGACCAGTAGGCTACAGAGAGTTTGAAGGTAGTGCGATTCATTTGTACTAAAGACAAATTGTCAGGTGCTCGGCTGTTGAGATAGCAAAAGAACTTGATTCATTCTCGTAAAACAAAAGGCCTTTCATGCTAGTCCTCTTAATTCTTTGACACAAAACCACAGGAATCATTCATAATGGAATAGTGACTTGAAAAAGCATTAGATTTCCAGCTCAAGCAGCTGGGGAAAAAGTACTTTCAGAAAATGTATCTGAATTACAGTGAAAGGACAAGAAGCTGCTTTTAGAAGTGAAGCACACCACCTTGCCCATGTCATTATAAGAAAAAAGCATTTAGTAAAAATTTTATTTGAAATGTAGCACGAATCCATAACCATAAGCGTTACAACATACAGTTTTACAGAGAATTTGTACAATATGACAGGTATTTCTATACATGCACCCCCCCATTTTTATTTAGTCATTAACAAACAAACAATAGTTAAACAGGAATAATAAGCATTCACTTCTAAAAAGAAAACTTTGGCATGTATACAATTGGCTAGTTAAAAGTAAACAGTGGTAGATTCAAGTCAGAAACAGACCCACTTGTTTTGTTTCACAGCATTTTTGATCAGGATGAAACTCACCAGCACTATTTTCTAGTTAATACAAAAATGAGTACTTTTTTTTCAGTCCAGAAACCCCTGTTAAGGGACAAAAGTATGTTAAGAGATGTAGAAGAATTAACTATTAACTCTAAAAGGTGTCAGTTTTAAAGCAGTTTAGGCCACAAGTATTTTGCACACGTTGGTGTGGTCATGAACAAAACAAACCCTTTAATGGTTTGCTCTTATTACTGAACTACGTATCACTTGCCACAACTGACAATTTCTCCTTTGGACTGAAGAATGAGCATGAGTGTCGTTGGCTCAAAAATCATGTCCATTGCTGGAGCGCAAGAAAAAACTAAAGTAGAATTTGCATTGTGCCCATCGTCTGTCTTGAGCTTCTGTCACTGCTGTTGGCCACTCACATACCTACCAAATTCATCAAAAAAAATGAGGGAAAACAATTTGCAAGGCATTTCTTCCTGGCATACAGTAGACAGTATTTCCATTTTAAAAATCAGAAAACAATGAAAGAACCCCTGAACAATAAGTAATAACAAGCCTCCTTTGAGAAGAATTACTTGCAATTCTTCAAGTACTTACAAAAAATACAGTATTTATACAACTTCTCCAGAACTATTATAATTAACATATTTTAAGGTAGTACTAATAAAATAAATCCAGATATAAATGGTTGCACTTGTAAGCAGGAATATCTAACCCAGATTTAGATTTTGCTGCAATTTCATTATTGCTGTGGAACAGACAGTGGTTAAGTCATGTGAATACTAGCCTCTCTTTCTTATACACATCAGAATTTCTAATTTCAAAAAATGTTCTCCAGCAAATCAGAATACATTTAATGTAATTTTTACAGTTCCTGCTAAATGTTAGCGATCCAAAGTTGACTGAACCGTGGTGCAATAGGGCACAAATGGCAGAAGAGCAGTGGAGTAGAGGCAGGAATGGCAGAAAAACAGTAGAGTAACACAAGTCACACTCATACTCACTACTTCTTATTCCTGGGCTTTAACTCTTCCGCTGCATTTCGCAGAAAAATGTAGTTTTTCTTTTGTGGATTATAAAATTCATGACCCTAAAGAGAAAAATTATCTGTATTTACTCTCTTCAAAGAAGAAATACCATCATTACCTTAAAACGTAAGAATATGAATATACCATTAGTTTGGTTTATTAAGATTTAATCTTAAAGTCTTTAAGACCAGATATTGGACAACATTGGTGGATTAGAAACAGCTTACTATAACAAGTAATTACAAGAACTGTGCATATAAAGTAAAATTTAAGGGACATTTATCCATTTTTAAGGTATAAAAAGCTTTTAATAAAAAAATAACCATGTATTTCTAAGCTCTACTTTACAGATGCAGCATAAGAGCTCAATATGATTTTTTTTTTAATGTCATTCTAGGCAGAGAACTAAAATGTTAACAGCCACCCAGTTTCCCTTTATGTTTTCTATCTTCTAAATGAAATAAGGTCACATTTTTTCAAAGTTCTACAGACAACTGCAAAAATATCTCTGCTCCCCAACTGCAGATGCAAATATAATATTTTGCATACTGATGTTATTTGCATACACATCACTGACTCAATATGCAAATATTCAAATCAGGGAGAGTAGACACTAATAAAGTTATTAAAGTCCAACGCATAATTTGAAAATTACCAACTCCACTTGACAGAAATGGTTCTAAAAAGGAAATTTAGTACCTACTAATTTTATTACATAATATTGGTTTACAGATCTGAAAGATACCTCGGTACCTACCACTGCAGTCTACCCAAGCATCTACAACAGAAGAATTCATCTGCCCTAGCATCTAACAAACTTATCTTACTTTGGGCAGCATGCCGAAGACTAGATACAATGCAGTAAATTAAAATTTTGCGCTCTTTGTGGCATGCAATCAAGTTCATCTGTGTGATCTCTGCATTCATTTCAGTCAAAACCACAAGGAATGTTATCCTCAAATTTAAAAGCACTAGTTATAACAGGAAAGTAATGCTTTTAATGGAAGTTGCCATTCCATTAAAATCACTTACATTTCAACCTTGCTACCCCTTCTTAAACTATTAAGGAGCATTGGTCCTCCACGTACCATGGTTTGCTGCGATTCTCTTGCATCTATATAATTTATCGTTGAGTCAGGTTTGGAAGAGAAATACATAAATAAGTGCTACCAACAAGCTGCACTGAATGGTACTGGAAATTTAGTACACGGCATTCAAACACGGGTTTAAATGTTTATAACCACAGTCACAGCTTTTTTAAAAGTTAAAGAGAATCTGCAAAAGAAGCAGAGATTTGTGGGAACCTGTCAGGGTGCCACATTGCCCCATGACACTCCCCACAACAGAATGTGTGCGAGCAACCAGAATAACTCTGAATCATGTAATTTACATTTTGCTCATCCACATTTGCAAAATAGCATTATTTAGCAATCTTATCCAACTGAAGCTAAAAACCAAAGAATGCACTACTTCAGTGCTAAATTTTGTCAGATGTCTAAAATGACCATTGCAAGTTCTCTTGCATGCTTGTGAAATTAGAAAGACTCAGCTACTATTTACAAAGAACAGTGAAAGCCTCATATGAAAAGATAGTCTTAGTTGTCAGCTGTAAATACAAATATGAGTCTAAACCTTTCTTACCTTTGACCAATCGTAACTGGAAGCATATGCAAATATATTGCCATTATGGTTGAAACAACAAGCAGATATTGGCTGGTCAAGTTGTTCTGATGTTTTTAGCTTTGTTCGTGCATCTTTATCCCAAAAGCTGAATCTACCATCAGATCCTACTGTTGCAAGAGTACCATGGACAGGGTGAAATGCTATCCCGTTTACCTGCAGAATCATACAAAATACTGTGTAAAACACCACAGATGGGAACACTCGCAACACATGCGCTGAATCCTGAGAGTAAATACACAGCAAAGACTTTTTTCCAACTAGATATAGTTCTTAATTTTCTTTTACATGTTTTCAGGTATGTTTTCTGGGAAATCAAAACCAAAAAAAACCCCAAACCCCACCAAAGCAACAAGGAAAGCATCATCTTTTTTGTAGTACCTAAAAATTCAATGCATAATCCCATCACACAAATATATTACGTATTGCTTCAATATCAGCAAAATTAACAAGTGTTATCTCCACCACGATGATTTTATCAATGGTTGATCTGGTGCTTGTTTTAAGGGAAGTACAAGAGCTTGTCTTTCCTCTTAATGTACGACTGGTCTTTAAACATACATCTAAGATAACTTCAGGCAAGATAAGAAGTCAAGGAGAACAAACAATTCACAGCCAATTTTACACTGAGTGCGTATTGCCCTGTATAAATGCAACTTACAGCATAGATATCCTGAGGTGCTGAAGTGTTTGTTCCATTGGAGCGATGACACTTAAAAGTGAAATTATCTTTTGCACTGGGGAGGGGAAAAAGAAGTCTTTTAAACTTTCCTCATTGTAAACTGAGCAATAAAGAAAGGATGTTTTATTAAATGATACTTACGGATTTGGGGGGTTGATATAATGAATAGCTACTCTTCCTTCAATACTTCCAAGGGCAAATCCAGTAGGTTTGTTCACTTTGTCTTTAAAAATAGCAACACAGCGATGCTAAATTTGAGAAAGATATAGAGGATTTTAGACGGAGGACTGAGGTCCAGATTTTCTGAATGCTGTCTGTTTTCCACGAGGACACAAAACATCACATACATCAATGGAAAATAAAGCAAAAACACAAACAAGGTCAAGAGATAGGTCAAATTCTATTGAGAAATTGGGCCACAGTATTTACATTTCTAAATCCTTACAAAAATTAGCAACAGATCAACGGCAAACTGGGACATGTGCCATACCAAGATAAAGTACTTTGGTTTTGAAACACTCTTTTTACCCAAAAATGGCAAGCCCGGAATTTCAACAATCTATATAAATAAGCTTGTAATAAATATAATCATTTACCTGGTGTTTAAGAGGAGATTCTATTCTTCTAAATTCAGAAGGCTGATTCTCTAACTGATAAACTATCAAACCCCTTTCTGCAGTGGCCACAGCAGCCATAGGATGAACCTGGGTAAGGTTGTAAAATAGGTTGGAAGAGAGACATTTGTGTTAATAACATGGCAGAGAATTCCATTTATTATTTCACAGAAATCTCTGAAGTAGTTAAAGGAATTAGACTATTTTCTGGGGGGAAGAAAGGGAGGGAAAAGGGAAGACAAGAAAGAACAAAATTCATTTGTAGACATATCTTCACACAAAACAAATCAGTTCTTCCCTGCCGTTGAGAAATTAAACATACCAAAAATCTTCTAATTATTAGCTGACCCTTCCAATGTGAGTCACAATAAGGGTAGTGCAAACTCATCCAGAAACGAGGGTAGGTCAGTCCTAGTGCCGATTCGGATTTGTGATGTTAAAAGGATACTAAGCACGTTTTGTATGATGCAAACACGTATTTTTCCAGAGCCTGATCAAGAAGGTCAATTTATGTTTTATTGCTAAAATCACAGAGAGATCAAATACTATTCTATGATTCTATACTAACAGTCAGTATTTAGTGCTAACCTACAGAAGCCTCCAAAACTGCCAGTTTATTCATACTGCCAGTCATCTGGCTGACACTAGTTTACCGTATATCATGGCTTACCACATCTGCACAGTAACATCTTTCAGGGAGCTGCAATGTCATCATAGGTGTTGGTGAACGGGTATCCCAGAACTGATGGAAACAGAAAAATGAACAAACTTATGCTTGGAGTTGAGGATACACCATTTAAATTACTTTAGTAAAGAGAATGCAATTGGTACCAAGTTGTTTCATTCTTGTCTATAGTCAGAATACTGCAAACCTCTGTGAAGTGAGGCTATTTCATGAATCTGTTTTTTGTATTAGTACTTACTAAAATATTTTAACTTCACAGGTATTTTCATACACAGATTACTAGCACACTTTGTGTCAATTCGTTCAGGTAAAAATCATACCTTCAAAGTTTTATCCCAGCTTCCTGTCATCACACAGCTATAATTTGGTGCTTTAATCCAATGGATAGTCTTCACAGGAGCATCATGCTGAAGAAAAAAAAAAAAAATTACAAACACACGTACATTTACTAGGACAACAGTCCACATTTCTTATGTTCCTCATATTTTTTGTATGTATTTACACTTTTTTAATCCTTTCAAGAAAAGTGATTCAATATTTTAGTCACAGCAGTTAGGATGAAGGTTGGTCATGACCTTATTGTGTTTAATGCTGTAAAAACACCCACATAAGAAAAAAATGGATCCTGACACAAAGAACTACAATCAAGTCACCCTGTATAGGAATATGGTCACAGCAGAAATACAAATTATGAACAGCAGGACTTTCTATTTATTTACAAAGGGTATTATCCATCATGGTAAAAAAATCAACAATTTGTAATAAATAATGTACTAAACTAATTAACATATTAAACTAATGAAAAAACCAGCTTCTGCAACAGCTGCAGAAGAAAGGCCTATGTTAATTACATCAACAAAATTTTAAAATCAAGGCTGAGAATCTGCATTTTATCACCCCAAATAAGATACAAGAAGCAATCATTAAAAGGACTAACTCTCTTAAGTTATATAACTGGTAACTCACTTTAGTCACCATAACTACATATTCTACAAACAGACATTCACTTCTAAATTGAGAACGTAAATTATAATCCCTGTTACTGCTGCAGCAGAAAGCTAGTATTTGTGAAAGTGAATTCAATGATTTCTTAAATTTTTTTCCCCCTATATATAATGCAGCAGGGTGACTTAGTGAGATCACTGCAGCAATGGGAAGAGCTCTCTCGAGTACAATAGAGGAAACAGCTGTACAGGTTATTCAAATCACTTTGATTGCAGGCCTCCCTGTTCATGTGCACTTCATTATCTCAAAAATATAAAAAGGACCCTACAACCTCTTCTTCAAATAGCAGCATCTACTTCAGAAGCACTAAACATTAGCTTAATTTGCTAATAAAGGTAGCTTTTAATAAAAATAGAAAAGGAAAAAAAAAACACCTAATAGCTTGGGGCTTGCTTGCTTACTTGTGCAATCTGAATAGCTTGATTACTGTTGAGATCCCACATTTTGG
This sequence comes from Haliaeetus albicilla, assembly GCF_947461875.1. NCBI lineage: Eukaryota > Metazoa > Chordata > Aves > Accipitriformes > Accipitridae > Haliaeetus > Haliaeetus albicilla. Next base: position 7,078,501 of record NC_091484.1, read on the forward strand.
CAGTTTTATCACAGGAAGCAGTAAATACTTTACTCCCATCCTAAAAAAACAAGAATAAGGCCAAGAGATTAAATAGCCCTATCATGCAGTATCTATTAGAAAACTGTCAAGTCTTACTCTCTTCTAGTAATAGCATAACATGAATGTAACACATACAGGGACTGCAAGACAAAGAAGAAACATAAAAATGGAAATTTATTTACGACTGTATGCGTCGTAAAAGAGAAAACTGTGCTAGCTATTATCTAGCTTTAAATACATTATTACTTTTAAACTCGCTTTTACCCTTCTTAGGCCCATGCTAGTCTCTTCTATTAGGACATGCTTAGCACATATTTACAGTAACATAAGTCTATACAATAATCATGGGCTGCATCTACATGTGGCACTCGTATCTGTCTGGAAACCACATGCCAATTTATTTAGGGTTTTGGTAAAAATTGTTTGTTTATTTTTAAATAGGAACATACATCACTCCAGCAGCCATCTAGTACAGGCCCTGTGTGCATCTGCTGAGCCTTTGGAATTGTCTGTCCATTATCTTGAACTTCCCAGCAGCGAACCTGTAACAGGAGAAGCATATACAGACGTAACATATTAACACTAAGAACTTAAAACACCTCTCTTCTTGAAGATCCCAGTCTTAAGTTTATCCAACAAAAAGCACGATCACAAACACCAAGCTTTTTTCAGAACTACTGAAACCTTATTTTCTCTGATTATGTTCCTTTTAACTGTACAGCTACAACTTAACCCCACAACTTCAACCCCACCTCAAAAGTACCTTACGATCATGTAACACCTCCCAGTGCTCTCCTGGGGAGACTTTAACCCTCAGCTAGCAAGAAGCTGCCTGCTGCAGGCTACTGGCCAACAGACCAAACAGAACATTTAAAAAATGCCCTCAGGTTTGTCTTCCCCTCCCTGTTTTCCAGTTGGGATCTCACCCTTCAATCCAACCAAACTTCAATAAGGTTGTAGGAACTTAATCTTTTTGAGACTACACTGTCAAACTGGATGATTTACCATTGTGTTCATGGTTCTTTCACTGGCAAACCATAACTATGTTAGCCTAATTGTGTAAGAAAATGAAGCTAAAAACCAAACAAGTAGGAAAAAGAAAAGTCGAAGTAACAAAAATCTAAGAGGGAAAACTTTGACTGCATATTCCGAGCTGAAGCTTAAAACACACAGGCAGAGGAATGACTTATCTGAAGACCACAACTGAATTTTTCAGTTGAAGCAGCTCAGCTATGTCAAACTTAGTGCCTTGGCACCAGACACAGATTTTGCAGTTCTGCAACAAGGAAGATTTTTCAGGTGCCCTCGCACAAGTGTTTAGAGTCACACTTTGCAGTTTAGGCACCAATGCTCCCACTTTATTCATCTGTAGGTCTGACTGTGAGTACTTACATCATTTGCCCATGATCCCGCAATGAGGAAATTACCCGGCAATGTTGGCGGACTAAATGCTAAGCAAGATATGCTGTCATCAGGTGGAGATGTTACTTCAATATCCTATAAAGGGCAGAAGACAAACCAAAATTAGCCACATTTGAAAACTGTGTGCCGAGATCCTACTACTTCCCTGGGGTGAGTTAGTAGGTACTGCCGTGACACATCAAACCACAGCAGAACAACAGCGGTTCCCACGGGGGCTAATGCACATACCTTCATCGGATTATGGTTATCTGCAGTCGTACTGCCAAACATGCTGGTACCTCCAGTACCAAACCCTGATGTTGATCCAAACAGACTCATCCTTGCCCTGCAAACGAGGAAAAGCCTTACTGAGACCTGCAAGGCCCTGAAGCATCCCTAGGGTGTCAGACCGCAGCCACTACACCAGCACACCCCTCACCCCGCCTGGCAGGCACCCAGGGATAGAAGAGTACACGAAATTTAAAAAAAAAAAAAAGGAAAAAAAAATCACACTTCTCGTTGCAGCTGGATCCCTGACACCTCCCGGTCGGCCACTCCGCCACCGCTGTCAGGGATCCCTCGCCGTTCGCCCCCTGGCGAGAGCGAACCCCCCCCCCCGCCCCGGTGCCCCCCAACCCTCCCCCGGCACCGCCGGGCTGCGGCAGCAACGGCGCCTCAGGGAGCCCCGCGCCCGGCACAGCCCTCCCCGGGGGTGCTCCCCCTCCGGCACACGTCCCCGCCTCGCGTCTCTGCCTACAGCCCGCCCGGCGGGGCAGCGAGGACGCCCGGCAGGCGAGGACGCGCCATTTCGCGGAGGGGCCGCTTCGCCGCCGCCAGAACCGGCCGTTGGGGGGGGGGGGGCGCGGAGTGCGCCCGCGGGCGAGGCCGGCCCGGGCCGTCCGGGAGCACGGGGCGGACGCCGGCGCCTCCCCTCACTCACCCGTGTGGCGGGCCCGCTCCGGCCCGCTGCCTCCAGCGACGCGGCCCGGCTGCTAACGCGGCGGCGGCGGCGGGGGGCAGGCCGCGTCTCTCTGCGCAGGCGCCGCGGCCGGCGGGGCGGTGGCGGCGCCTGCGCCCTTGGCCAGGCGGGGCGGGAAGGGGCCGGGCGCGGGCAGGCACAGGGCGGCGCTGGGCCGCGGGGAGAGGCAGCTCTCCCGGCCGGGAGGAGCGCGGTTGGGAGCGGACGCGGGCCCGCTGGGGAAGCTCCGCGGCGCTGCCGCTAAGGCAAGAGGAGAAGGATTAATGCCGTGCTCTTTCCCTGGGCTGTGAGGAGCGGGGTGAGCCCAGTAGTGCCGGCCGTGGCGCTGCAGCAGGCGCTGCGAGGAGGGTGGAGTTTTTTTCCCGGTCGGGCGGGTCCCAGCTCGTTCAGCTCCCCTGGGGCGTCGGGGTGCCGCCGGGTGGGACGACTGCAGCGTGGGGAAACGGCACCTGTGGAGGCTGCGGGAGCGCTAGCCTTTGGTGGGGTACTGCCCCAAGTGTTTCGAAGCTCGCCTGTTCTCGTGGAAATAAAGCCTCGCTTAGGGCCAGCCGTAGAAGAGCTCTCTGCTCCCCAGCCGTACGTTAGGCCCGCGGTGAGGAGTACCCCCGCGCCATCGCCCCTGCTGATGGAAAAGCCCTATCCTCCTTCTGGATGTAGGTTGTTTGTGCACCTGGACGCTAGAAACTACTAGTAGGCAGTAACTCTGCTACTGTGCAGTAAAGAGAAAGGAACTTTTAATTCCTTTTGAATTTACTACTGGTGGAACAGTAGTAGAAAAACCCAACAAGATAAGCCTACTGAAAAGACTGTCTCTAAGACCCTTGCTGATGACTGTGTATGTCAGTTTTGGAAGTATTCTCCACGCAGTTAGTCTGGTTTCCTCGTGTAAAATTTATTGTGCCCTTTAATCACCACAGTTTCTTGCTCCTTTTTACTGTTTTAAAGCCAACTAAGTAAAGAGAATGAACAAGGGATTCTGTTATGATATGCATCATTAACAGGCTTGTTTATTAAACTCTTAATCAGTAACATCTGCTTGCTTACTTGTTCACTGAAGACAAATAGTAATTTGGTTGCTGGAACATTTATAGCTGCTTGAGACGTGCAGTAACGAAGAATTATCTCTGACTTTTTGGTCTGAATTTACAGCGAACACAACATGCCACAATGCTGTACTTAAAATAATTTCCAAAAGGAGGCATGTGCAATAAATTGTTAATGAAGTCTTTTACTCTCTTCAGAAATAAAAAGGTTGGTACAGCATCATCTTGTGCTTTAAGACAGAATGCAAAGCAATTCCTTGACACATTTTTTAACTTAACATTTTCTGGCCAGAAAGAACATATATCATCATTTTTTTATGTGTGTACCATCTCATTTGGCATTGTTACACTGCAGAAGCCACAGAATTGAAGCAACCGTATTCTGTAAAAGAACTGTAATTTGTCTTATGGTTTGAAAGAGGAAAAAGAGATAATGATAATCCACATACAGTACAGTGATAAAGAAACCTAACAAGAAGGTGAAGCATACTCCTCTGTCTCTGCATTTTTTCTAAGAGCAGTCAACAAAATAAATCAATATCAAGAAAAACATTTCATTTGCCAACAAGCGTTCATAGCCATCCACCAAATTGCAGTTTGTTTGGTAAATAGACTCTGGAAAGGTAATCTGATGAAAGAGAAGTTAAAACTTGAATTTCAGCCTTCAGTTTAGATGCTGCCATAATTTCCAGCTAAAAAAAGAACAAATTAATGTGTGATGCTGTAACAGCCTGATCCAGGCTTAGGTGATTATTTAAGTAAGAATTACACTTGTTGGATGTGCATGTAGAACTGTAAAGTTAGTATTACTAGAAATGGTGCTGCAAAATCCCTGTCACTGAGCTGAGATTAATTTTATTGTATGTTTATGTGTTCTCTAGTGTGTATCTCACAGTGACACAATTGGTAAGATGAGTATAAACAGGAAGGAGAAGGTACGCAATACCTTTTCTTCCTTTCTAACCATTTTACACAATATATGCCTGCATTGAAATATATGCTTTAAAAGCTACAGGCACGATTAGGTCTAGTACCGAGTAAGTAACTGCTGTAAGCATTCCCCTACTTGTAAAGATGTAATATATTCTGTAATACTTAGGAAAGCAGTAAAGTCCCATGGGATCACTGGATGACTAATGGCAGGAAAGCTTAAAATGCTGCCAGTTCTGGCCTGCGAGCCGTTGAGGCTCACTGATTCAGAGACACATCCCAGGGCATGGGCTTTCTCAATCTTGCCTTCTTGTAGGGCTGCAAAACCTTAGTGGTTCTGCCCTACTAAGAGTGTGTCATCATAATGAGGAACAGGATTGTGGACGATAGGATTTGTCCTGTGGGGAGCAAGAAATAGGAAACAACAGGTTTATACATACTTCTTTTTTCCACATTGGCTGACAAGCAATGTAAGGTCTCTTTTGTATACTTGCTAACTTATTTTGATCTTGCTTTGTAAATGGAATCAGGACATCTTTGCGTATATTTAATCTGAAAAGAAAATAAAGTTGTTAAGTTTTCTCATATACTTAAAAAATATTTATTCCAACTTCTTTCTTTATATTAAGCAAAAATAATGTATGAAAAGAATAATGGACTTAAATGTCAGTTGTGTTTTCATGCAGTAAGTCAGACTGCATTTCCTGTCTATGAAACAGAATAATTCTTCTGTTTCTTTTGGGGAAGTAACTAACCTCTCAAGATCAGATGGAAGGAGACCAAGCCACTTTATAGATGGAACGGTGAGATGATGGGCCTCAAAAGACATTGACTAAAATAAGAAAGGTCAGCTATAACATTCAGTGACTTTTAGTTTAAATTATTTGAGATATATGCCTTCCGAGGACATGGTCAGGTTTTATTACAAAGATAATTAGGTATTTTCACTATGAGAATGGTATAGGAGAACATAGTGCAACCGAAGCTTACCATATCCCCTTGCTGGAAACCGTCGCTTTGCTAAGATTTGTGCCCTTCAGCCTGTGACATTCTAGACTAGTCCAATTTAGGCTGGTCTAGTCCAAATGGTTTTATTTTTTACAGTCAGTATGAGTCTGACTGTCAAAAAAAAAAATTAAGCTGGGAGGAGCAACGACAATCAAATCTGGAAATTTCAGATATTTTCTGCTGGAAAGTACCACATCATATAAAAATAGCCCAAACAAAGGTTAATCTGGTCCAGCATCATGGCTACAGTAAATATCTTAGGGAAAAAGTGTAAAAACAAATAAGCAATTAATGATACTTTTCAGAATACTCCCCCTGCTCCCAACGGTTTGTGACTCCAGTGCTCTGAGCCAGAAGTGGTGGTAGTGTAATACTTGATTTTGTCAGGTTGCTTTTAGAATCCATGAAAACTTTTGTCATCTACAGCACCCTACAGCAAAGTATCACAGTTAAATTACATATTGTGTAAAGGAATACTTCCATTGTTTGTAATGAACTTGACATATTCTAGTTTCATTTGATATACCTGTTGCTCTAACTGAACAAAATAAACTTTCTAAGGAACCTGACAATTTAATTTAATCCTGGAAGACAGTCTTTTATCAGTTTACACACCTTTGTAGGAGAGCTGAAGGTGTGACAGATCACCTGAAAACTTGGGACTTCTGTCTCCCTGGATCTCCTTGAGGCATATGTTAGGACATATATTTGAAGTCTGACATCATCGATATCTGACAGTTTTCTGAAGTTCATTTTATTTGTTGTTGGTGGTTGGTGGGGTTTTTTTGTTTGGTTTTGTTTGTTTTTTTTTACTTTGGATGTTCTTTCTCTATTGCTCTACTGAACAACTAGTTCACCCATCTGCTTCTGCCCTCTGCCTTCACCTTAATCTGCCTGTCTTCCATATTGTCTTCCTGTACCTCATTTTTTAGCAATGTGATATAATAATGCCTTCTGGTTCCCTTTGCCTCTTCTTCCATAATGTTCCACGCTAACACATGTATCCATAAGCAAATTCTCACCCCGGAACAAAACCTTTACCAACATAACATGATTTTGCAGAGAATCAGCCATTTCACAAGTTAAGTCCTCCTCCTCCCAAGATCCCTTCCAGCCTTCATTTCTCTTCTAAGGCAGAAACAAAGCAAAACTGAGAACACTTTTCTATTTGAACTGCCTGTGCAGCAGGGAAAAACTGTGAAATATAGTAAATGAGACACCTGTCATTGTTATCCAGTTTCTTTTTGTTGCAGGAAGAAGCTGTTTCTGCAAATACACAAGGCCTAAAAACTGTGTCTTTGTGTTGAATCAAAATGATAGTAAAAAAAAAAAAAGGCAGTAACCATTCTAACAAAGGCTATAACGTTTCATACATTCCAGCTTCAAGGCTGGGCTACAAAACAATGAATCTGAAATAGAAAAATTATACTCACCACAGATCCATATTTGTAGATGCACATTATTTCTACACCTAGGTTGCAGAATACCAAATGTCAAGTGTCTGTTTATCTGCACACTGGGCATGTTTAAGAAGACTGCATTAAGAATTCAGTTTTATGGCATAACAGTTTATGGCTTTATGGTTAGTGAGGTTCTTTATAGTTTACAATTATTTTTAGAATATGTCAAAATAATCAGAATTTGAACATATGTCATCTTTATACAGTTAAATGTTTCACGCTGTCTGTGCAGTCAATTCAAAACCAAGGATAATCAGCTCTTGCACATTGTCCAACATCTATCATCTTTATCCTGTGTAGTCTGTATGTCTTAATATTACTGCTTTGAGCAGCTGCTTCTCATTTTGCAGCAATCTCCCTAATTTCAGGTGGGATCAGTGTAGGTACATAAGAGATTTTCTACATTTCGTGTACGTGAATTCAGGTTCTGAATTCAAACTAAGGCATACACACTCAAATACACAGAATCTCTCATAAAATGAGGGAAATTTCAGACCTGCCACTGATGTAATAGAATAGCACATCCAGAATGTGATGGACTTGGTTTAGGATTAACTTTATTCCTGCTGGCATCAGACTGGTAGTTTCTAGCTTTCACTACTGTAAACTATTGATGTGAGTGCTGAATTATTAATATAAATGTATGTTAACTACTTTAAAACCAATAAAAGACTCCCTTTGCTCAAACATAGTATTTTCTTCATGTTTGTCTGGCCTAAGGATCATAATGTAGTTAAAATTTTTGCTTTATACAAGACTGAGCAACGTTTACAAAAGTTCCTGTTATTTCCTTTTATTTCACAAAAGGAATAGCATAGCCAACAGCTGGAATTCTTGACAGAGCAACATTTTCAATGGTATTTAACTCTGTAAAGATACAGCTAGGACCTCCTGAAGTGGTCAAGTGCCTAACTCCCGTTAAAATCAGTGGAATCAGGCAATGGATCATAAAATGCCATTATCCTTATCCTAATTTTTAGGCAGACAGGTACTTTCAAAATCTAGCTCCATGCTGAGTTAAGAGTTCGATAATTTTTTTTTTTTTTTTTTAGGTGCAAGGTAAGAGTCTTACTAATACCTCAAAGCACAAAAAATCATCACAGAGGGTAAGGGTATATTCAGTGGGGATGTAAAGCCAGTACTGATGTTTCAGTTAAACTCATTCTGTACTCCTAGATATATTCTGCATAAATCAAGAACCTCCCGATGGTGTTGGATCTCTGTGCTCTGCATACCTTCCCATAAAAGTGAGAAAGACATTCTAAATAAATTTTGCTTTCCTTTTATGTCATTGAACTTCTACAGATTTACCATGTGGATCTGCATCCATAAGGGTGAAAATAGGAATTTGAAAAGAATCCCACAGCTTTCTGACCAAAAGTCGTGTATTAAGATCTGGTACGCCTCTTCCCTAAGGAAATAAAATAAAAGCAGACAGTTTTAAATTCATTAAAACAACATCTGGCTACATATGTGTTTACATTTGTCATTTAAAAGCAAGCAAACAAACAAAATGTTGGCAGAAATATTTCTCCAGCAGCTATTTCGCAGGGAAAGTTCTATGCTCCTCTTTTGGCTCTGTGAGGAGCGAAGGAGGACTGGGCTGGGGAGCAGCGCAGCAGATGTTCTGGATTACAGGCACTATAGAAGTATCATACAGTCCTCTATTTAAGGAGTTAGTTTGTAAGGTCTGGGAGTTGATGTATAGATGTACCCTGGTATCTGTATAAGCTGGTGTAAGAAGGCCACTTTTTTCTTGTCAAAAATATTTATGGCACTAATGAAACAATGTAAACCAAGTTCTTGCTATGACTGACTACAACTGGACAATATGCGGCATAGTATAAATGCTTATCTCTCTTTGGTATAGGGATATGGTTTTTCCTCGTCGTGGGCCAAATTTGTCCCAGAACAAGTAGGTATGCATCTACCATTTACACATTCTTATTAATTTTCCAGGCTTCATAGCTTTTTCAGTACATTCCAAAATCAACCAATTCTGTTTCATTTGGGTTTCCTAAACCTAGGATCCTGAAGGACAAAAGGTTACTCAACAGTTAAGCCTTTCTGAGACTGAGTGGGGCAGCTACTTTGCAGCAGCACACGAAGTTGGTAAGCTACCAAGCTCTGAGGAGATGTTTGGAGGAAATAAGACTTTTGAATGTGTATTTTGTTTTTCTATGAGGATAATAAAATTTAAAAAAATATTGTTAGACATGTTTCATATTAATTTTATTATGGTCTTTTGACCAAGTTTGAGCACCACTACAATGCTGAAGTATTATATAAATTCTTATGTCTAGCTAGATGATATGAAATGTAAGATGCATACCGTAATCATTATACATGGGGACAATTTATTGCAGAAGTCGTCATCCAGGAGTCTCTGAAAAGTTGCATCTTTTTCTACAATTAACATAAATTTGGCATGTGAGATTAAATCTTTTCTGTTAAGGCTAGCCGCATGTAAAATGATCCATCACACCAATCAATTAAAATGAAATGCTCTAAAATACCTGTTCTGGAGCCAAAAGCAGTGTTCATGACTCAACTTCAGAGCCAACAAGCAAAGAAAAAATTACCAGAACATTGTTTAACTTGGAATATTCTTTGTTTTTACTTTATTTTTTCAGTCTGCAATGAGAGTTCTTGCGCAAAGGATACTTTTAATTCCTTGAACATTAGATGGCACAGTGACTGCCTAAAACAACAAAAATGAGATTAATCATTTTAAATAGAGAAAATGATATATTTTAAAATAACAACATTAGGTAATGAAGGACACAATTACATCCTGAAACAACCATTCATCTTCTATGTACAAGATCAATCTTGACATTTTCACCTCTTTATAAGCGTATTCAACCATTCATATCCTGCTCTATTGTATGGTTGTGTAGGAGTCCTCCTGTAATAACAAGATGCTTTTCAAAAGTGTTTGTGCCACTGTCGCAGAAGATTGTTCATCATATGGGCATTACAGAGATAATAATGTCCTGATTAATTTTTTATCTGTCTTAGCCAGAAAAAAAGTCAGCTGGGTGTGAAGACTGCAAATTTAATACAGGCTTAATTTATGTATTCTTTTTAGAAGACCATTAAATCCTTTCTGTTATTAACCTATAACTTGATTATATAAGTATTTTGGAGCAACAATTTGAAGACTAGTAATGTTTACTTTACATCTTATATTAGGATTGGCTCAATCTGGCAAGCACATGGATGAGAAAACAGGAACTGGAGAAAGAACTTGGCAAAAGAGTATGTATATATTGAAGTGTGTGGTCTGTTTTTACTTCTGACTGCTAAATCACCTCTGGTGCCAGGGTGGAACAACTCAACAAATAAAAACATGAAGAGCTGTAGAAGAGCATTAATAACAGGGGACTTTACGCTCTGCTTAAAATACAAAGTATAATAGGCAGCTAAGGTTATCTTTCCATTTTGAAATTACTGACTTCGGCTTACAGTGAACAGATTTTCCAGGAAATCATGACAACAGTCAGCAAGTCTGAGTTCTGTTCCTGCTTTCATATTCTGTGTGGCTATAGGAAATCTTTTAGGACTAGATTAGTTGAATCTCATCTCCTCAAACCACTTTTGACTCTTGACTCTTATGAAGGTTCGCTTTAGCTCAGCACCACCTTTGATAAAATTAGTTGACAATACAAGCCTTCTAATGTCTGTAATATCACTGTATAAGTGATAATCCTGAGACCAGACAGCCTGGTATTATACACCTTTGGTTGTACAGTGCTGGGCACATGAAGAGAATATCAACTCTTATGCTGATGGATTATCATCATTAAACTTCTGTAAATGAGAACGTAATTTCGGTCCAGAAAGAGGTTTCCTTCTCTAATTATAGAGGCTCAGTTCAGGCTTTCATCTGTGCTGCTGCTACTAGAGGAGTCTCCCCAGTGTGGCAGAAGCTCATTGAGGACCATATGAGTATGTTAGCTCAGGCTGTAAGACTTGTTTTCTTACTCTGCCAGAAATCAATCTATTGTGACAGAAACAAAGTATGTTCAGAGTGCCCGGAATTCTTTGATTCAGAGCACTTATTTGACAGAACATTGTAATATAAAGCCTCAGATACCCAGTATAAATGCCTTCCTCTGCAAGGCTCCCATGGTAGAAGGTAGTGCTAAAAACCATATCCAAAGGTTATATTCCTGGTGAGTACATAGCTGAGCTTCAGAATTGCAATACAGTTGAGCAACACTTTTTATCTCCCTTTTTTCACCCAGGTTGTAATGTCTATTTGCCACTAGCACAGGTCTGTATAATAATAAGTAACCTGGACTACAAGAAGCACAGGATATCATGCAAAGTTAGATGCTATGAATTACTGTTACTGTTTTAGAATACGTACTGTTGCACTGCAGGTACAATTCACTTTTGTACCATCTTCCTCAGTGTAACTTAAATTACCAGCAACAAAACCTTTAGTTGTAGACAGCTGAAAAAAATAGTAAGTTGTATACATAAACTGGAAGTTACATGCTGTTATGTTACTATACTGCACAGGCAAAACAAGAAGCTTCTGAAAAGAATTCTGACTGGTAATAAGCAGTTACTGACTGCCATCAACCTTTTGAACACTAAGCAATGTTGTTGTCATCATGGACGTAAAGGCATACAATAAATTATGTTAACAACTGCATTTTTAGATACAAAGGAATTCTTGTAAGGCATGAGATACAAGTAAATTTGAAAGGTTGTTACATCTCTGACATACTTTAAATCTTCATTTAACCCCCAAGTTAGCAAATCATTTGAGTACAAATTGCTAAACAGATGTCTTGCGCTCTGAATTTTAAGCACTGCCTTCATGAAATAATAGCAAAAGGCCCTGTGATTTTAGCTGGCAGTTTGTCCCAAACTCTTTGGATCAAGGAAACTCTGTGAATTTTCTCTGAAGAAAGAAACCTTTCGAGTGCTATGATAAAGCCATAATTAGGTTTCATTTGCACAAATTACACTTTTTATTTACCCATGTATTTCCTACTGATAACTTTTCTTGATATTTCACCTTTCAGTTCAATTTATATGATTTGGAAATAATAATAAAAACATTCACAACAAGCCACTTACTATATGCAGACTTCTCCGAGGTATCTTAAGCATGCAAGAAATGTCATTGATTATATTGTCCACAACACTTTGGCTACCAAACAGTAGTGTATCTGAATAATATATATCTCTATCAAGACAAAATATTGTATTTTTAATTATAATACTGAAATAGCTGTAGGCTCATAAGAATTTTATAGAGGGCATGGATAATCAGATCAACCTAAAGCATTTTACGTACAGGAATCCATTATCCCGCAGGTTTGCTTCCTACAGGCATTTTTTCACAATAACATTCTTAAAATACAACTTTATTTGAAATGACAGAAATGCAGTATGTTACCTTTTAGTTGCATAAGTATTGCTCTGCACCATCTTATAGATCATAGATAATATTTTGAGCATCAGAGCTGAAAAAATACATTTTACAAAATATTTTATCCATTTTCAGAAATGCATATACAATAATTTGTCTTGATATTGACCCATATTTGTGTGTCATAAAATAAAACTTTGAAACATATATTTTAATGTGCTGTGAAAAATACAGAGAGACTGTACTGATCAATAGACTAAATAATTTCTAGCACAATTAGAAAAAATATGATGGAGTTAAGTGAGGGAATGTATGCCCTGCTGTCCGGGCCAAGAAATTAAATGGCTGAGTTAGAAAAAGAAATTAGCTTATTGTCTGTATTCCAAGATTCCTTTACTAGCTAGCTTTTTGAAGAAGGGTGATATTTTTACATTAAGACCTTTTGAATACGCCTTCAGCTGATATTCATTCAGGGAGGGTAGAAACTGTAAGAATGCTGTATTAATTTCACTGTCACTCACTATAATTCAATAGAGAAGAGAAAAGCTGGAGGGCTGGTCATAATATCAGGTTATGTAAGGCATACACTTCTAAATCACAGTGCATAATACTTTTTTATGGTTTGGTCAGGTTTTTTTGTTTGGTTGGTTGGGTTGGGGTTTTTTACGAAGTTTTGAACTAAAATACAAGAAAAAACAAGAATTCTGCTTTTGGACATTTTTAACTTACCAAATTTTGATGCTGATCTAGGGCAGTCACTTCTTATTTGTTTTGTAGTACAATGTGGTATCATCTGTAGACCTACAGAATCTTTAAATCTGATACATTGCAAACAAATACAATAAAACTGTAAAAGTATTGAGTTGTTCTCTGCAAGCTAATTCAGACTCACATCCCTTTCCTCTCATCAAATATGCTAGTGCTATTTTCAGACTCAGTATAGAAACCATCAGCTTGGGTGTAGTTGGAATGGCTGAAGAAGAAAGGCAAGCAGCAGTCATCATCTGCCAAAATGACCCATTCAAAAACACTACTGAACTGCCCCTCGTCTGATCATTGCCTTCAAAACATAAGTTTCTGAAGACGATGCTTCAAGACTGAATTTAAGCCTAAAATACATGTTTCCAGACAAAAGTAGAGACCAGAAAAATATTTCATACATGTTCATAACAGTTAATATATCAGCATCAATTATTATTTAGCATGAATACAAAGGAATAAATGACAGGAAAAAATGTGAATCATTAGTAGAATACAAATCAAGTCTGACACAGTGACCTTCTGATGTAGAATGTATGAAAAAGTGTTATTATTTCATAGTACAATAATACTATCTAATTTATGCCTTTAAATTATTATTGGAATAACTCAGTTATATTCCATCATTAACTTTTGGAAATAAAAATGTGGTCCATCTTATTCTCTAAACAGTTGTTTAATCTAAACGAGCTCCACCATTTCATGCTTCACCATTTCATGTCTGAAGGTGCACGTATCACCAAAAGAATCAGTTATTTTCTTAAGGACACTTCATTATTTTACTTAAAATTTTTTTAATACCTCATGAAATGACAGTTCTGTCTTTAAAGAATGATTTTTCATTTCAGAGTTGTATGTACTTTTAAAAAGTATTGGTGGTAAAATGGCTATAATTTTATCTAAAACCACATAACGTTTCTAAATTTCTTTGTCAAAGGTTTTGCTCTGTGCATCCTTTGGGTGGCAGAACACACCGTGGTGCATACATGTAAAGTGACAACAATGACAAACAGCAGTGGAGCATCTGCCTGCCAGCTTTAAAGTAACTTTCTTGCCTTTGTCTTGCAACGTGTAAAAGTTATTTGTGCTTTTCTGTTGCAGGCTCCCTACATTGTAACTGCACGGGACGAAAACAGTAATCAACACTTTGCTGGATTGCTCTCTCAGGTTAAATAAGGAACACTCCTTTCAGAAATGAGTGTGCTGAAGAACCTGATCAATGCAGCTTCCACAGATATTTCACAAAGGCAACTGCAAACTGGCACTAGATCGGACATCCAGCAATTCTTCCTAGGATTGCGTTTACCCCAGCAGAGTAGTTTTCTATAAAATCTTCTTTCCACTACTGGGAAATCCCTTTTTTTTTTTTTTTTTTTAATTTATTTTTTCTGGAAAGATACAGCTGGACAATGGAAACTGACTGTACTACTTCAGGCCTGGCATTCTCACTGATTGACATCATTCTCAGGTAAATATCTCTCTGGGCACCTACAAATGTTTACAAGGAACATTTCAAACATGAAATCATTCTCTTGTTCTACTAGTTCCTGCCCAGCAGATTCCAGCTATGTAGATTAGGTATTAAAAGGCTGCCTAAAAAAGAAAAAAAAAAAGTCCCACTGACTATATTTTCTTCCATTCATTTTATGTTTTGGCATTCTGTTTTTACTTTTATTTGTCTACTTTTATTTTAATCTTCTTAAACTGGGATATAGGTCACTATTCAATGAAAATGCATATCATAGATTACATTTGTCCACCATAAATAATGGTTTAGCTTTTTTTTATGTGATTGATGAGTCTTATTTTTAACATACTGTGATGTTAACTTGTTTTAATTTGAACATTTTTCCCCCTATGTGTTCTGGTGGCAAATAACATCTCACATTTGTTTTTCTAGCCTGGAATGCCATTTCCCTGAAGATTGCCAAAAACTGCAAAACTTTGTTACAGTATTTTAATTTTACAGACAACTGAGTGAAACATTTTTGTCAAACTATCAAGACACAAACCACTGAATTCCCTGGGACGTACAAGCCTTTCAGTTAACTGGTTACCTTCAGTCCCCTCAAGTTTTCTGATTGACAGAAATTTAATGTTCTCATTAAATGAGTATTCCACCAAAGCGTTACGTGTGGAAGGTTTGCTATGCTTCCTCAAATGTTTGTAACGTGTCCACTTATGAGCATCTCTGCAATCTTATCAATCTAAATATCCTTTAACCCACTGATGTCCAAAGCTATTACAAGGCAAGAAATAGATTTGTGTCTTCCTTTATACTTCTGCTTCTGTATTATAGAAAGCAATTAATCTCTCAGTTTCAGGTGTTTTCAGTTTAAATGAGCTCCTTGGAAAATACTGTTGCACAAGGAACTTCTACAAATTACAAAAATGTGTTATGAAGGAGGACAGGTTGCTTTTTCTCTGATCCTGTCTAGATAAGCTGGCATAAGACCTGAAATTTAGATAACATATTAGAAACTTGGTTTGCTTTATTTGGCTGGTAATGAACTCAGAACACAGCACAGAGTTAAGATCTACATCAGGAAGAGGTGAGATGCATCTTCTCTGAAGAACAAAAAGATAAATTTATCACTATCATTTTAAGAAGTGATACCACAAGGAAAAGAAGAGAAAAAGAAAAGAGGAAGCACAGAAAGGGCATTGGAAGATGAAATTGCTAGTAATTGTTTCCAGCCTAAACCAGATTTTTTCACTCTAACACAACTTACAATTTCTGGCTTCTACTGCTTCCAGAAAACGATTGTTTATAGGACCTCCCTTTCCTTTCTAACCTCTATTACGGTAGTTTTACATTCCCCTTTATGCTATGGTCTGCTATTACTTAATACATGATGCCTGTTCATGCAGAGTGGTTACTAAGCATTACTTTTTATTTGTCCATTACTTTTTAAGAAGTCAAATTATTTATTGATTCTAGTACTTATAAAACTATGTATAATTAACTTTTCTGGAAATTACATAATCATATTTATATTCATGGCATTTCTATTAATATAAGGCAGGACTTTAAAATATGTAATACTTACTCTATGTTCCTCCAATCTGATCTGTTAGCCAGTGTGAGAACAGGTGCTTTCTTTTGGGCCAAGCTTTTAAGTACATCTTGAATAACATTTTCTATTGCTTCAAGAACTTCAGAACTGAAACAAAGAAAATTAATGATAGAGATCATATGATAAGATCTAGTTCTGCTTTGAGTTTTGATCATCTATCCCTGCTCCTACAAAAATTATGTAATCCAAAATTGCTTCAAGGATGCATTTGTTTCAAAACTGTGGAGGAACTCATTTGGTTTTTAATTTTGTTTTGGTCAGTTTCCCTAAAATCTTTGACTTTCCATTCCAGATGCATGACTGAGGACACAATTAAAAGTACATTTCTATTCAATCCTGAAACCAGCAAATTTTTCACCAGCTCAACTTTTAGACCAACTGGCTGGTTTGTGACTAATGATTAATGTTTTACTATAAATGATGTAATATTGGCTTTGGCTATGATTTGGGCTAAGTTGTTTTTAAATGCTGTAAATTTAAAAAATGTTCAAGACTACAAATACTTCCTGTTGTACCATTGCACATTAACCTCTTGATCTGCTGCCCTAAACAAACTGTTAAGTATTTTAATTATATGAAGGCTTAATCTCAACAGATGCGCTGTGAAAAGAAAAAAATCTGTATCTTTCACCTAAAAACACAAAGTAACCTTGCAGCACATCCCTTACACCAAAACTGTAGGCTGGTTTGAGTGTTATGACAGATGCTTTTTATTTTCATAAGCAATCTGACTCCAATGTTTCAGCTGTCCTTAAAATTACAAGTGTACTATATACCATCATAAGTTTAGGTAGGAATTAAAAGAACAGGCAAAACTTATTTTATCTCAAAGTTTTATGAGCAAAGTCCAATTCTGTCATTAAGTAATATACTAAGAAAAGATGAGTCAATACCACTGCACACCACACAAGATGAATTACCCCACTGTCCACAAAATCAGCAAGAATGATTTTTTAAAACCTAGCTATGAGTCTTCTTAATAATGAAGTGTCATTAAAGCTCTTTTCTATCAGCTGAATGTGTTTCTTCCATTTTGTAGCTCAGCTTCCACTTACTCCTCGTTCTGCTGAAACTAGATTATAATTTTTTGAAAGCAATTTCTGGAAAGTATTAACCTTTTATTTTAAAATGTTATGTGTAATAGTATCGGTATAAAAAAACCCTACTAGTATTACTAACATTTTTGTCCTATAATATTGAACCATTCAACAACACAATGTAAGATTTTTTTCTGGTTTTCAGATGAATAAACTTGGACACAGAGAGGCTAATGGCTTTCCAAAGGTAAAACAGTGAAGCATTGGCAGTGCTGATAATACAAGAAGGCCTGGTCATGCAGCCAATATGTAAATTCATTTTCTACTGTATAATAGCTTCATAATCAAGTCCAAGATTCCCTAACTTTCAGACTCATAGTCTCTTCCTCCAAATTAAAATCATACATCTCACTGCCATATCCAAAATAGAAATTCTATTAAGCACAGAGGAAATGGTTGGCTGGTGAGCTAAAGGTATAATGCAGCAAATGGTAAGAGTAAAATAAGTAAGCAAGGCTGACTGTGGTGCAGACCTCCAACATAACAAAAATTAGATTGTTGAAGACAGTAAAAATATGTATCGGCAGATGGATAAAAGAACAGAAAGGTAGATAGGAAATCTAAACCATGTCATTGCTTTGATACTCATAAATATTTTATGTATTCATTTGGTTCTGTCCACTGTAACTGTCTTAATATTCCAGATGTACTTCAAAGTTTGCTGCAGAATTTGAAAGTCCAGGTTTCTGTTTCAATCCCAGTTTCCCAATTTATTGGCCAACAGGAGTTGTAAATGTGGCAAAATAGGAGGCAGAGGACAGCAATTCTCTGTGCACCCCCTGCTGATATTCTGTCTCCTTTTGCAGAGATTAACTGAATTTTAATAAGCAAACATACAATACTGGCCAAGTATGCCTACTTAAAATTCACTCTGGTTTACTTAACAGTGAAATCTGAGCAGAGAAGGGGTAGGCACTGTATATCTCACAGGGTTTGCCTGCTCATTTCTAACAGGTTGCAGCATGAGTAGATACTTGTTTCTGTATAGCACAAGAAATGGTTTTCAACATGAATAGCATAAAAGATTAATATTATAGCACCTTTAGCAAGCAAACAATATAAATACACAAAAGAAACAGTTACAAATAAAAATCTGCAATGTAATAAACCAACACACTCCAAAACCCAGGACTGTACATCGCTAAAGCCATGCTGTTCTTGTAGCCTGCCACAAAGACCAAGAACTCTCCAAGTAATTGTTGTTGTTGTTGTTGTTGTTATTATTATTATTATTACTATCCTTTTCTTTTCAAAATACTTTTAAGATGCTCCCAGTCTGTTCTAGCTTCTGAGGCTGATATAGTGTGTACAGGAACAGTCTTTAAAAAAGTAATGAAAGTTTTTTGTGAGTGAAATTCAGTATGTTTGTTTTGTCGTGGTTTTCTGTATTTCTGTCTGTACCTACAGACTTTTTGGAGAGGTCTGAGGGAATGGAAATGCTGTTTGTAGTGTGAGAGCCCCTTTGTTTTTGTAGGGAAGTATGTTTTTCAATTTTGCACAAGCCCATCAGGTGCAGTGGTGGACTACCTACTTAAGTATTACCACAGAAAGAGAGTATGGGTGCTATTTTTCACATCTTTTACCTAGGGACATGGCTCTCATGACCAGACAGACTTGCTTCCCTGAAGCTGGCCTTGTTCCCAGCTGGCACTTCAGTGGAACACACAATGTGGTCCTCCATTACAGTCGGTGCAGACCAATCCAACTTCTCTGGAAGGGATGAAGCCATGTTAAAAAGAGGCAAAAGAGATTACCAAAGAAATTAGAAAAGGCTGTTCTGTATGCTGGATTTGAATCTCATGATCTGAGGTCAAACCACAGGGCCAGAAAGAAAAAGCAGAACATTTCTGTAGAAACCAAAGTCAAGGTTTTCCTGCCCTTCCTGCCTGCCTGACTGACAAAGAGCTTTTCCCGCCCTTTCTAACTGACAGGAGCTCGCCCTGCCCTTCCTGACTGACCAAGGGCTTTTTTCCCGCTCTTCCTGACTGACCAATGGCTTTTCCGGCTCTTGCTAACAGACAGGAGATGGCCCCGCCCACCCTAACTGCCAGGGTCCTTCTCCCGCCCTTCCTGACTGACCACGTCCTCTGCTGGGAACTGAACCTCAAAACTGCTGCTGGAGCTGCTGTGCGTGAGCAGACATTTAATCACCAGCTCTGTAGCACCCATATCTCGGGGTCACTGGAATAAATCTGACCAGACGGGCTAAAAAGCGGCCAAAAATACTTTTTTCATCCTTTCTGAATGACTAGCAATTTTTTTCCCCCTCAACATCAAATGTCTTTTCCTGACTGTACTTAGTGGCTGGAAGAAAGCTGAAAGCTCCAGTGCAACTCCAGGTGTTGAAAAATCAGCTTCCTTCCCCCAAATGGAATTCAACTTCTATTGAGGTTAAAGACTTAACACTATTTTTATCATCTGCCTTCAGCATTCTGAAGTTTTAGAATAGACCTCGGATATGTTTTCAAATCTTTCTCAATACATTGTTAAAAACTCGTGTTCTGAACAAACAATAAACCCCCAATTCTAGGAGTCATGAATCACCAGCTTCCAAGGAAGGCAAGATTTAAGAAAAAAAATGCTAAATTTTGTAAGCTCATGGGTGAACCAGGACTTTTATGATTGACATGGCGTCCTCAGCCAGAGGGCATCACTTCAAAATGGACGATACACAGCCAGAGACAGACTGCGAATTTGAAAAGAAGCCCCACGTGCAATCATCGATTTGGTGCATTGCGTACCTTTTGTCTTCAGGTGTTCAGCTTTTCCTACAAAATTCCTGTCTTCTCTTTCACTTCAGAAAGTTTAAGCTCATCATGATTTTAAAGAGTAAATGCAGTACTTCTGGGAGACCTTGTGAAGGCCAGAAGACTGCACCAGCGCATGGCCAGTTCCTGTTCATTGCCGAAACAGCCCCCCTGCAGCCCCAGGTACTACCGGAGCAGAACCGCGTGCTCGGTTCCTTCAGTTTGAGTTTTGAGTGCAGAGGTGAGGGCTCCTTCACTGGCAGCTCGATGGTGAAAAAAAGCAAATCCTAGGAATTTAAACTGCTCTTACCTTTGCAGTTATGATAAGCCAAAGCGTATTTTCAAATCCTAACCATATCAACGTAATTGACTGCATTAAAGTGATCATTCTGAAAGTGTTAGCAGTTACTTAGGAGATAAGTATCTTAAGGCTTGTCCTTTCTAGAGAAATTTTTTTAAAGCCCACTGTTGATAACATCATCTTTTATACACAACAGTCAGTAATATTGGAAGCTGTGCTGTATCTAGCTCGCTGCCAACAGCGTTTCAAATGTTGCAATGCTTAGACTTGTTGTTAGCAAATTAGATGACATAGTGCTTAAAATGTTGGAGGCAGCTGGTTTCTCCTGCTGTTCCATTAGCTACTACCCCTGAACCTTTCTTCTTTGGTACTTGTAAGAGTAAGCAGTGCAAATCCAGCTTGGGTAGGTAATTAAAAAAATCGTACATTGATTTATTCATGGAAGACCGCAGGCTATGATGATATGAACACAAGGTGCTTCAATTAACAGAGGCAAGCAAAAGAAAAGGGAATTAATAAATTGAAATTTTCAGATCTTTCATCTTAAGTCTTTGGCCTTTAGGTACCTTGAGATCACTCCGGAAATATTTATGTAAAATCTCTGTAGCTCTTTCCAAGAATTCAACATCAAAATCAACAGATTTTTGTTTGATATAGAACTGACAAAATTATATCATGCCCCTAGCAACATATTGCAAACAAAACTATATATAACAACTTGTGAGAAACTAATTTAATGACTTGTCTCTTCTTCATAGCAGCAAACAGCAACTATAAAAAAGCACAACCAAAATACTCAATGCTTACACCTGAGTTAACAAAACAGAGACTGAAAAACAAGAAATGATAACAAAAATTTCCATGCTTCAACCTTCATATTGCACACGTATATGTAAATATATATACACATACATATAACCACATAAACTAGTATCCAGAATATGACCAATAAATGAACTACAATCAATAAATGAACTAGCAGGTTAATTTCCTAAAGCCCTTTTTATTTATTTTTTCCCCTTTTTAAACTATGCTTGAAAAAGAAAATTAAGAAAAAAATTGAATTGCAAATACTGACTGCTTTTTATATATATATAAGAAGGAAAATTATTAGGAAAACAAATAATGAACCATTATTAAATGGTAAAATGGAAAGAAAAATGTGAAAAAAGCCATGCAACCGATGCAGTTATCTCAATGTTTGTCTTGCTTCTACAAAGATGTGCAGTAGAGGGCACCACAGATGGCACAGAAAAGATGACTACTTCGAAGCGGTTAAATTTAACACTATGGTTTCAATAATCCTTGATAAAACAAGTATGATAGGTAATAAAACACTTTCAGATTTGTTCACTTTAAAAGATAGCCTGTTACCAAAAAGTTCCCTTAAGATCGTCTCCTGTTATAAACATACGCTTTTATCAGGATACTTTTGCAGGAAGCTATACTATGAAATTGTATGAGCTGTCTGATGCCAATTTCAAAGTCTGTCTGTAACTGCTGAAGAAGAACCTGTCTGGATCAAAACCTGTTGCTATATACTACACAACAAAAGAACTATACAGAACAAAAATGTGCATTTATCTTGGTGCCAAGATTTTAAATTGCTGGTTACTGATTTCTCATACATAAATGACTGCATCAGTAGAATAAATAGTATATAAAATATGTAAAAGCATATATATGCTTTTCCCTTTTCTTCACTGCACACCTTATGAAAAGATCTTTCCTCTTTTAGTATGTAGTTAGTCTCTTACATAAAGTTCACATGATTGCTATGGTAAGTATTTCTCTCCAAATGGTCTGTCCTTAATTCTTTTAATAGAATGGTGGGCACACCAGTGGACCTGATATGCCTATTTTCAATTAATGTCAAATGGCATGTGAAATCCAGTCTTTCACTTAAACCTAAATAAAAAAAGGGAGACCTCTGTAAAAGGTAGTGATTCTGTGCAAGCAGAAGTATTTGGGCCAGTTAGGAGTGTTAAGGAGATAGATGGAGGCTCAAAAACTACAGTAAGAACAGCAAAAAGAAAAAATTCCTACTTATGAGCTTGTTGGGAATATGGCTACTGTGTTCCAGCAAGCTTCAATTTCTTTCCAGCTTCCTTGGTTGTGATCTAGACAATCTTTGGGAGGACACGTTTTGTGAGCCAACAGATTTTACTGTGACTAAGTTAGGACGAAACAGGAGCCAGATGTATCACCTGCCAGTTACATGAAAAGTTACAGATCTTTTTCTAATAAGCAAAGCCCAGAGAAACAGGAGATGAAAAGTCATTCACTGCTAACACCTAACAACTTCAAATGGGATATCTCCTTCCAGCTAGCATGGCTGGTTAAAAAAAACCCCCAAACTAATACATGTTTTCAGTTTACCTAGCTCTGGAGTGACAAACACCTGTAAAATATTTATTCTGCAGTGAGCCAAATCACTGTAAGAGGAAGTGGTTTTTTGTTACCATCCCTTCTTTTTATGTCTTATCTTTCAGCCAGAAATAAACTCTAACAGGCCTTTCTTAAAAGGAAAAGCAACTTTCATCTAACCTCTGTTACAGTGATTTTTCAGGTCCAACATTTCCTAATGCTTTTAGGGGCAGTAATGTATATTTGGGTGGCAGGGCAAGACAAGTATTTGAGACAAAGAAACACAAAGTAAATTAAATAAAAAGAATACCTTTTCCCAATTTAGCATAAATGCCACATGCACTCTGGTTCATTGACAATAATTAAGCTTCAAACAGGCAGCGTTATGTGACTGAACATTCGAAGACATAATTTTTATATGCTGAGAAGTTTCAGCTTGCCAAGTACTATCATAGCCACTATTTCTAATTCCTAAACTGGTCTCACACTAAGACAGAACACTCTTTCAGCCTGATTCTCCCTCTGTAGTCCCAGTTACTGTTTCAACTTCAAATACTTGCCACAGTTTTAAAATACGAACTGCAGGCTGTAGGCATATAACTTGCTTGAAATCAGTCAATCAATCAATCAATCAATCAGTTGTAGCAGCTCTAAGGCTTGGAAAAGTTAGAAGAAAATGAGCATAGGATTTTATATGGGGAAGCTGGGCATTCTACTACTTTTATTATTCTTTTGAAGACCATGTTGTGGAAGAACATAGAGAAAATATTTTGAAACATCCAAGTCTCCATGTATCATAGAATCATAGAATGTTTTGGGTTGGAAGGGACCTTCAAAGGTCATCTAGTTCCAACCCCCTGCAATGTGCAGGGACATCTTTCACTAGATCAGGTTGCTCAGAGCCCTGTCCGACCCGACCTTGAGTGTTTCCAGGGATGGGGCATCTACCACGTCTCTGGGAAACCTGTACCACTGTGTCACCACCCTCATCATAAAAAATTTCTTCCTTAGATCTAGTCTGAATCTACCCTCTTTTAATTTAAAACCACTACCCCTTGTCCTATCGCAACGTGCCCTACTAAAAAGCGTGTCCCCATCTTATAAGCCTCCTTTAGGCACTGGAAGGCTGCTAGAAGGTCTCCCTGGAGCCTTCTCTTCTCCAGGCTGAACAACCCCAACTCTCTCAGCCTTTCCTCATAGGAGAGGTGCTCCAGCCCTCTGATCATTTCTGTGGCCCTCCTCCGGACCCACTCCAACAGGTCTGTGTCTTTCCTGTACTGAGTGTGACTGCTGAAAATAAAATTAAGTGATTGTCTGGCTGTTGAAGAACCTACATGCCTCTCACATACAAATAATAAGTATAATTGTCTATATTATGGACAAAATGTTAAACTCTTTGTCTGCTGTCTTCTGTATCAAAATCCCCATGACAGCTGAATAATAAAAGAGATCAGGCAAATACGTGGTGCCACTCTCTGCACCTAAAGCCCATCTATTTCTAAGAGGGATAAACACCTGTCATTTACCTATTACCCTGTTTTTCATAGCTAGGAATGGGTATCAAAATCTGGGCTGAAGTGCTTATATAGCAGCTAAATAAATAATAAGGCTAGGGGACTATGGGTGAGTTGCAACCAATTCTCTCCACTCTCTCTGGCAGCTCCCAGAAATCAGCTGCTCTTCTTGTCTGTACAGTAAAAACCTGACCAAAACCACTTGTCAACAGTGGTAAATTCTCATATGTCTCTTATGTCATACCATAGAAGCAGTAATAATATCTAATGAATTGATTTGTAAACATCTATATACTTGTAAAAATCCAAATCTGGTTTTAACTGTACATTGAATAAACATGTTATTAGGAAAAATTCTAGTTAAAAAAAATGTGTTAAAGGGAAAACATGTTGAAACAAACAAATGGAAGACCTTTGTGCTAAAACAAAACTGGAAAGCATGAATGTCTTCTATTCCATGTTCATGTGACAGCTTGAACATAGAGGTCTTGGAAACAGCTGCACCATTACTTCTGGCTTTCAAAAGGTAAAATGTCTTGTTTATTTTCTGTTTTCCTTTTGTTGGCAAAATCCTAGAAAGCATGAAAACTCAGGTGTGATTTTGCTCTTTAAACCCAAAAATGCCAGCTGCTGTACATTAAAAATACTTGAGCCAAAATCTGTTCTTTCATTTATATGAATGCTACACCAGTGCTGTCATGGCCCCAGATTTATGCCAACAGGTAAAACTCGGGATGGACTTTAGACCTTTGTTATTAACTATTTAATAATGCCTGGGGAAAATGAAGTAAGAGGATGACGTAGGAGTCTATTCTGACACTGAGTACTGTGGGTCATGTAAATAACAAAAAGGGTGGGGCAGTTGATTAACAGACTTCTACTTCATTTTTGGAAGCCTAGATTAAAATCAACTTTATGTCATCCTTTAAAATGCATTTGGTGATTTTAATTAAGCTACAAATGTTAATTGGTCCACACCTCAAAAACGCCAGGGGCACTGTGATGTAATTTTGGATAAATGGCAACCTTTGCTTTTGAGGGTCCTAAGGCTCAATAAAATGTATATCAAATAAAAAAAAATAGCGTAGATGTCTTATCTTGGTTTGCTGGGTTTTTTACTGGAGGAGAAGAGAAAAAACATGATTCAAATACAAATATGAATCCAGCCCAAAACATGTCTTACTGAGTTGTATAAGTAGTTCTGGATCCAGTGAGATTGTTAACTGGCCTTCAGTGAAGACTTCTCTGCACTGCCTTTCCAGGATATATTTTTAGTTCATGCAAACATTTTATAAAGTCTTTCTATATATTTATAGACCACTCTTTTCTCTGTACTTAGAGCAAACTCAAGTGTGTCAGCTGGATGTCACTGCTGAAACCATCTTCTCTATTTGGCCATGGAGGAAGGTATGACATTTTGCTCTGTTTTGCCTTGTTTCACTGCTGTTGGCAATGAAAGCTACCAACTGTCTTGAGTCTGGCTTGATGGATCTTCTTCCAGGCTACTTTCTGTCTGCTGGTTTAGGACTGGCCTCTAGAAGGTACAGGACCAGAAGAATCACAAGGATGTCCCACAGCCAAAAATGTGTACAGCTCACAGCTACAAGGTGTTAATTAAATGTTTGGTTAATAAAACTATGGAGTCTGTGCACATAAATACAAACTTCTACAATATAAAGCTCTCCCTGGCTGATCTCATGTATTGATCCCAAAGGGAGTTCAGTGCTGAATTTGGGCCTTAAAGAATTGAATAGAACAAATTTATACTATTCTCTAAAGACAAAATCTTCTGGCACAAACTGGACTTTGGAGCTGTGGACTAACAGCTTTTCTACACTGGAAAATTGACTGGAATTGCTATTGCAGAATAAGCTATTCTGCAACGACTTACTGTCTGACCCATGACTTTTCCAGACTAGAATATCCACACAGGGAGCTATTATGGATAGTTTATTCAGAAATTGCAGTCACTTTTCCCACACAGATAAATGCACAGTGTCCATGCATATCTGTAGTAAGAAAAAACCTTGGTTTTTTTTAACAGGAGAACACTTCTTTTCTGATATATAACATGTGGCAAAATGGTAAAGTAGACAGGGAACTTTCAATCAGATCCTGATGCAATTGATTAAGACCCTTTATCGAATTTACTAATATAAGATAAATTATAATAATTTACTGTGATTACTTACATGCTAAGAACGTCTCTACATCTGCAAGGCTATGGCCACTACAGGATGTTGCATCAGCCTAACTAAATCATTTAAAAAAAGAAAAAAACCCCCCATATCTAATTAAGTCAGTGCAAAAATATTAATGAAATTATTTGCTGTAGTCTCTGATTGACGGATCTCACATCTCAGTCATCAGCCTTCTGATAACATCATACACATTGCTAGAAAGAAATATACAACAGTTCCATGCCTCTGCAAAAGCCAAGCTTTTTTGGTGTTAGCTAATTAATTTTGATAAACAATAAATACACAATAAGTAGCCACTTGCTGTCAGCAGTACCTCTTCCAGGTTAAGAATTCCCGTTTCTCTGTTAGGCACAGGTGGATGACTGGTGGGTCTAGCACTTGTTACCAGAGAGAGAGTTCCTTTCTAAAAATCTGATGTAGTGTTGATTTATTATTTCAATATTTTCTGCATGTCCTCTACTTTGTAATGTTAAAGGATCTCTCATGCATTGTGCTGGAATGCTTCCATGTTTGGATCTGCTCACGAGGAGTTTTGAGTGCCAGGAATGCAAGATCGGGACCCTAACATGTCAAGGAGAAGAAATAAAAAATAACTGGTTTAGAAATGGCATTGCTGAAGATACTATCATCCATCCATTAGTTCTAAGAAAACAATATTTAAAGCTTTCTTTATAAATTAAGCTGAAGGTTTTCTTTCAGCCATTTAATAAAGTTTGATACTTCATCAGAAGGAAAACTAACATGCTCATCAACCAATCCAGATTCTTATTTGGTGTGGAGAGCTGGATGAGATCATATCCTCAGCAAAATTATAGAATGCTAAGAAGCAAATCAGGAGAGCCAATTCCTAACTCTCATTTTAACGACAGGGTGCCTCATATTAGTGATGTAATGTAAGCAAATAATAGGTGTTGCTGAACAGCTGCTATTACACTATATTGGCTCTTCTCTCTTAAAGATTCAAGCAGGAGAGAACTGTTCCTTTAAGTTTTAAGTAAATTGATTTTCTAGATATTTGAGCCACATTATGATGGCAAATACATCAAAGTCTTCATTTTGACTTAAAATAATTTAAAAAATTATTCCATTAAAATGTAGTACATGCTTATTCTATAGAGATGACATTTGCTGAAATGTAGATTTACTTCTAGAAAATTGGATTCACCAAACAAATTATATTGTGACATGTAAGGAGAGTAGTAAGAAAAACAAAATATTGCCTCTTGGATACTTCTAAAATATTTTTTATTTTCCATAGTTTTTCAAGGACTTTTGATTATAAAGATTTGCAATCTAAAATAAATATTCATATATATATATAAATATATATTATGTATTCTAACAGAGAAAGGCAAAACTTTATATAAAGGCATTTTTGTCAACAACAAAAAAAAGAAAGTTGCCTCAGGAAAGTAAATACTCAGATTCACACAAACATATAAGTGATAAAATGATAATTTGAATAATTAATAGGAGGAAGACAATTACACCACATCAGTTGTCTGGAAGGATCCAAATCTCTACAGATTTGTGTATGTATTGGGATTGCTGACACTACTGAAATATAGGCACTTCTGGCCTGGCATTTGGAAGTAATTCTAACGGTTCTAAGAAGTGCTGTGCTAACAGTATGTTTTCTGGGAATCATGGCTTTACCCATGGGAACTGATGGGAATCAGATTGTCCACTCATACTGACAGAATGAATGGCCACAAGAACAATTTTGTATAATCTCCTTGGGGAGAAAAAGGCTGTGGCAAAAGGATTCCCAGGGAGTCCTGGGAAAAAAGAAATGAGGTTTTATTCTGGTACAGCAATCCATTACAAGATTATTACCTAAACCCTTTCATGTCACTGTTACACTGGAAAGAACCAAAAGAGTGGCTAGTAGGAAGAAAATGATAAATAGAAGTTGGAAAGCCAAACTAGACATCTCTCAGGCTAGAAGTGGAAGAAACAGGACAAAGAAAGGCCAAAATAGGATAATTCAGTTAAGCAAACAGGTGGAATTATGGAAGAAAACATTATATTTTTTCTATTGGAATATATTTTGAAAAACTAGGGCATAGCCTTCAAACTGAGAGACTGGAGGTCTGAAAGATGACTGAATGAAAGGTTTTCGCAACACCCTATGCCCATCTTTTGATTTCAGCAGTGTGCATCTCTTGGGAACTTATTTTGCATTTATATTGTACTTACTCTCCTTGTGTGGAGAGAAAAACAAACCAAAGAGGTCACTGTACTTGTATCAGATGGATTTAGTCACTGATAATGTAGAATTAAAAAAAACAACCCACCAAACAAACAATCATTTACATTATGCAAAAGCCAAAATTAAATAGCACCTGTTTTACAAGATAAGTTCTTGCAGAATATATAGTCATCATCCCCATTCTTACTAATTTTCTACTATTATGGGGTAACAATAACGGAGTCTCGATTTTTTTTCTGTGTTACAGATCACTCTGTCTTCTGATGGAGAGTTAAACTGAAAGTAAACTTTTACTTTGAAATGATATGTTTCAGTGTTTTATGTGACACACTCGTAATAAATAAATTATATACTGAGGTCAGTCATGCTAAAACACTGTAATAAAAATATTTTCTGCTGAGTGTTTGAGAAATGATTATCCATAACTGTTTTCAAGTTTTCATAATTGTAAAATCCCAAGATGGACTTGATATTTGAGAAACATTTCTGTGCAGCACAAATGCATCTTTTAATCATAATTTAAAAAAAAAACCCTGTAAGTTTTGCCAACTGACTTCCTTGGTAAGAGCCTTGCCTATAAATGCAGTGAGGCAGATTGGTGCTAATGATATGTAAAGTTCATCTTTGTACTCCATTCATTCTCACATCATTACTGGCAAGATTAGTACTAGCGTGTTTGCATTGATTTATACTAGCTATTTACAGTCCCCAGGGCACAGATGCAGAAGTTATTCATCCACGGAAAAACCTGTCGTACTCTCCTTTTTCCTAGTCATGCCCCTATCCATGTGGTAATAGAGAGATGGAGTTTCTGTCACTGGAGTATCCTGCACAGAAGTCAACTTCTCTAAAGCCAAGTATAATGGAAAAATAGGGCTTTGCTAATAGTTGGGGAAGGTGACCTAAAGATGACAGTGAGGAAAAGGCTGAAGATCTTAAACCCTTTCTTGCACTGACTTGCACAGGCACAACACGATCTCAGACATCTGTGTGTACCAGCACAATTTGGCAAGGAAAAGGGCAGTCAGCAGTGGTGGAGCAACGCCATAGTAAAGTCGGATGTATTTGAATAGATAGGGCTGGTTATCCTGTGCCCAGTTTTGGCTGCCCCAATTCAAGAGCAGTGTGGAGAATCTACAGGAGGTGCAGTAGAGGGTTACCAAGATGCTCAGGGCCAAGAACACATGACCCAACTGGAGAGACTGAAGGTGCTGGACTTGCTTATCCTGGCGAAAAAGAGGCCAAGGACTGATCTCTGCCTGAATGGTAGCTACAGAGATGATAGCCAAGTTCTTCTTGGTAGGTAGTGTCATATGACAGAACAAGGAGCAATGGCTATAAATTACAGTGTGGGAGGTTCAGCTGAAAATTAGGGAAAAATGTTACTCATTTTTCAGGCACTCTTTGAAAAACAAAACCATCCCCTCCCCCCCAACTACAAAACCAACATCCCAGTTTGACTACAATTGAAAAAACCTAATATAAAACAAAAAATTGCCATCCTCTGGTTTCTCACTATTCCAGATATCCCCTACCTTCAATACTACACATATTTCACTATTACACATGTATGTTACATATGTTACCTGTATGCTACATTTTTGGTTAAAATTCTTTGTATGCAATTAGTAGTTGACAGAATGCCATTTTTTGGTGAGGAACGAGTTCTTTTTGTACAAGTGAAATCCAGAAGTGCTTAATTTGCAATGTAATATTGACTATCATCTCCCTGAATCAAAAATTAGCTTTTTGTAATGAATTCATTTAATTGTTTGGTCACCATTGCATCACTTTGTCCAATGGAATAAAGAAAAAAGTTGGAAAGAAAAGAAAAACTATTGAAGGGAAACTGCAAAAATCTATTGGCCTAAACAATGTGAGCAGGCTAATTAACTAGCAGCAATTACTTGAATAATCAAGACAGGTTATTTCTTGTATTTATTACCGGTGCTTTCAGGTATTTATTACATCAGCTGTGATGTTTATCTATCATCTGTTTAGAACACCACATTGGGAGATATGTGCTAGAGTAAAGGGGTTAATTTTGATCATTTAAACTGCAGATATTCTATTCAAGGCACTTTGTGACACCAACAAGTTTTCACCCTTCCATTAGGATTTTAAATTTACTAGCACTTTTCAGATGGCTTATACTAATTTTAGTGCTTCCCAAACCCAGTTCCAACCGTTCAGCTTTTCAGTACCCAGTGAGAAAAATTGGTTTCCTTTCCTTTGCGTCTTTCCAGTTTCCACACACCAGTGGTTAATATTTTCAATACAGACTCTCTATTCAAGAAACATGGAATGTTTACAACATGGGTGACATAATTATCTCTACAATGTTAAAACCTGAGGCATGGACCTGTCTACAGGCAAACCAAGGCTTTCTGACAATTTGATTCCTGTCTCTACAGAAAATTTGCAATGGTAAAGATAATGACTGGAGGGATATAAATATTGATTTATGCTTTATCAGATCAACTGGTGTTTGAAACTATTTTTTTTAAAGTTATCCCTGAGAGTTCACATCCATTAAATTGAATTAATCAGTTCGAATCTGATTTAATAATGTCTCTGTGCTTCAACATACTGCTGAAAGGACTCATGAATCGCCACATAAATTGTGATCTCTCAATGAGATGAGCTTTTGTAGGACCTTTTTAGAGCAGGTGGCAACAACGTATAAGAAACATCCACCATGCTTCCCTGGATTGGTTTAAAGGATGGAAAAGTAGGAGGAGAGCAAACACCACAACAGTTTGTAGTCCTGTTTGACAACTAAGGGCTAAATTGTCTCCTACTTTCTATTCTTAATAAAAAGCATAAGACATATTATCCTTGCTAATACAAAGTCCACCTAGCCTAATATTCTGCTTCTGACAGCAAGCAATACTGGACATCATGAGAAGAGTATAAGAAAAGCATCTAGGGATGCTTTCCCAGCATACTCTCCCAGTCTCCTTCTGTTTATGACTCAAGGACTTCTGGAACCAGAGGTGGTGTCTTCATACTCATTGAATTTCTCTTCTATGGATTTGCACATGAACATTTTTAACATACAAAATGTCCTGTGATAGGGAGTTCCACAGATTAACTACTCACTCTCACAGATGCATCTCCCTGAACCTGCTGTTAGTTATGATGCCCCTTACTGTGTTGAACAAGACAGTGAACAATCAGCCTATGTCCACCTTTCCCATGCCACTCAGTTGGGGTTATTTTTTAGATTTTTAACATATCCCCACAATCCTTCCCCTGACTCCTATTGTCAAGGACTAGGGAAGGGGGAAAAAAAAAAAAAAAAAAGAAAAAGGTGCAGAGGAAAGTGGGAAAAAGCAAAGACAGAACCACTTAGAACCCTGAACCAAGGAGAAGGGAACACAGTGCTCAGGATGTTTGCAGGATGATACCTGGGGCAGAGAGTCAGAGCAGGAAAAGAGGCTGGGAACAAACACACAGGAAGGAGAGTGGAAATCCCTAAATGACAAAAGAGGTGACAATTCCAGGCAAGACTCTGTCTGGTTTTGGATGATACAGGTATCGAGATTCAGAAGGAATTTTGGCCATCTGGACTTGGCTGGAAGCTACACACTCCTTCTATTCCTTCCTTCCCCCATACACATCAGGTCTGCAATCAAATGAAAAAAACAGATTTTGAATTCCTTAACATTTGGGCATACGTAGCCAGGTTTTACCTCCGTTATACTCACTGCAGTCCCACTGATATTTCAGCCCATGGGAATCTGAGATCATAGTTTGGCTCCAAGGAAATTCAATGTACAGAAGTACATTAAGGAGATATACCATCTTTTCTCACCACTGGAGGGAACTTTTTTGCCCTAGCTTGAAAAAGAACTTGGGTGTGATTAAGATAAAATAGATTATGAAGAATTTGATATACGTGTAAATGCCTCCAGATATTTAATCAATGGGGAAGCAGTGGAACAGGTTTGGGCAGCTTACAGGTTGATGATCTGTTCTGATAAAACCTGGCTGGACTATAGAAGTCATTCAATATCCATCCTTGCTGCAGTTTCTCATGGCCAGCTAGCTACATGGAACTCAGATTCCTGACTTTATTAGACTTTAACTTGCCACCCTCATACAGGTTATTGCATCAGGATATAAGAAAGTAATCTGAAAGGAACGTTGAAGTTTTACCTATCAAAAAAGAAAAAAAACCACCAAAAACCATTATATATCCAGACTGGGATGGAGAGGAGGAAACTGTAAGAAATATTGGCTAGGACTCCTACTATATGCATAGACATGAAATCTTGGCTGCCCAACGTATGAGCTAAAATGTTGGATACTAACAGTGCTCTAGAAAAGATTGAACCCTGGGGCTTACTGCTAGGCAATGATGGATTTAATTAGCAGGGTGTGTCTAGAGGGAATGGAGATTCTTCTCAGGACATGCCTACACTTGAAACTGTGTGGGTTTTGTGCATCTCTGTTAAATGATTTGAAAAAAACTATTGTATGATCAATGCACACATACCTCCTCACAATACTGTCCTGCACATAAGATATTCTTATTTTCTGTCACTGCAGTTCTTCATGCAATAACAACATACTCTTTAGGAGCTTAGTTTAATTTCTCATCTTGTTAAACTCCTTTAGTGTTTTGTGCTATTTCCCACATGTTCAGTAGTGAATCATTTCACACCTTTTCAGTTACAAATAGAATAAAAACTGGCAGATTAGTGTGCAACTGAAACAAAAATACCCAGTGAAAATGCTAATGCTATGGTTTTGCCTCTGATCAGCAGCCTACATTAAATTACACATTTCCACTTATGCAACAGAAGATTTTGTTAGTCAATAAATCCATGCAATCTTAGAGGAAAGAATTAATCCTACATAATTGGAGTTTTGTTCCAGGAAATGAATTTATACTAAGAGATTCAGTCTCTTAATTGAAAAGGCTTAGTGTGTTTGTGTTCCACTTAGCAGTTTTATTTGTTCTTTAATTTGCAGAAGTCCATACTAGGAAATAATTTAACAAAAATGCCAAGAGGAAAGGGATGCGCATACCAGGTTTGTGCACAGATGAGAAACCAGGGTCTCTTGTGCTGTGCTACTAGTTGTTACTCTTAAGTCCTCAGAAAACCTCTGAACATTTACCTGTTAGTTGCTTTGTGTGTAAAAAGGAAACTGAGTACTTGGGTATCTCACATAACTGCTGTTAGTGTTGGTATCCATAGAATATTCGGTTGGTAAGTGCACTACTAGTGTTACAAGTGTAACAAAATCAAAGAAAGCAGGGTAAGATTTCATGGATGGGAAACCCTGTCTTAACAAGAGCCTTTTTCAACTGTCTTTCTCTCCCAACGGAAGATGAGGAAATTATTAGTAAATGCATTAAATTGTATCACAGGAGGAAAAAATACTGCCATCTTTATATTCTGCCAAGAGGAGAAAACCAGCACTGAGCTGTACTACATACAAAAATGTTTGTATATTGAGAGTGATCCTGTATCAAGCTTGTGTCCCAGTGTGGGAATTCCATTTGCAAAAGAACTGCAGGGATTGTTCTGCAAAGAGCATCTAAGCCTACGGACTCCCCTGCCTTTCCCAGGAACTCTTGCTGCTTAGCTTACTCTTTCTGGCTGTGAAGTCTGAAAAGAGTTCACAGAGGAGCAACAGGATCAGACTTCCCTTCTCACCTTTTGTTGCAGAGAAAGAAAAGGGTTTGATCCAGTCCTCTAAAACCACTTCAGACTGAATTAGACCACAAACAAACCCATATTACACTCAAAATGTACACTCACAAAAACCATCACCTTCCTAACTCCTGGGATTAAAATCTTTAAAGCTGCTATATACAACCAAATATAGCCAAATATCTTTAAGACCCAATACAACAGATACTGAAACTATCATTCGCTATGACTTACAGAAGTATTCCATGGGTCTAATTTTAGCATCCATTGAAAACTGCTGTAAGGAACCACCACCCATGGACGCGCAGGCATATACACATGCACATATTTCATCCAACCCGCCTCTACCAGTTCCAGGTCACACTGATTAACACTTTTCACATAAACACACTTTTTCTTATTTCAAATGTTAATGCCTGCTTAGTGCAAGGTGAAAGTCTACCCAACGATAGAATCCCTTAAGAGTGTTAATTAAACAGGACAATAATAATCCACTGGTGATTTATAGTGAGGTGGATTACTAGACCATAGTGGTTGGTCTGATAGGCATTTATTGCCTACTTAACCATTTAAGTATAACAAAAAAAATCATTGTAGTACAAAAGGTGATGAATGTTTCTGCTAAAACAGTCCATTAAGATGATTCATTAACATTACAAAGAGGTCTGCAGCCTGTGTGCCACTTGGAGCCTTTAAAAGTCTGGGAAAGTGAGAGGCATTACCATAGGAAATGCTTTATGCTAAATGTGCGCTGATAGAATCTAAAGTCCACTTTCTGCAGATAACATCACTTTTTACATTTTGCACTACAAGGTCTAAGGATGCTTTGTACTTCTCAGTTCTCCAGCTAGAGAATGTATCTTCCTAACAGAGGAGTGCGGGAGGAGAGGAGTAATAAAAGTCACAATGCTCTGGCATACATTTGAGTCCCTCATACTTCCCTTTGAACTGATGTTACTGGAATGCTGAATCGCTGGTTACACCACTGCAGAATGACATGGGAATCATGAGTTACAGTCACAACAGCTACAACTTTATTAAATGCACACCAAATAAAGCTAGTATAATGATCTTTCCAGGTCAAATAACAGCAGATTCCTGCTGTGTAACAGCAAGGCAGTATACCAGCTACAACTGATAGACGGAATTGCAGAAGGGTTAAATCAGCATGTAAATGTATCCGAAATACCAAAATTAAGACCTCAATATTTTCCTAACAAATTATTCCCTGAAAAGTGGAACTAATGAAGCCTGATTCTTTATGGGTTTATGTTGCACCTCTTATACCTCCCTATTGGAATAACCCCAGCTGTCCTCCTGTCCTCTGCCATATCACAGTGCAATGCCTCCAGTCCCCTTCATCCTTGAAGAGTCTCGCCCCCCCTCTGAACATGCAGTATCTCTTATTCTCTGGGGAGTACCCTAGCATGCCTAGGCATCTTTCCCCTAGCCATCCCTTGACTTTTTTTGATTTGGCAGCTGAATAAAGCAGTGCTTTTGCCAAGGAACATCAGAGCAATGTACAAATCAGTCGAATGGCTTGCTGTTGTCGAACGCAATGAATAATTGCTGAATTCTCCCTTCTTCCTCAATGGCAGCATTAATAAGGATTCCTTCGTCTACTTAGGTGCTAATTCTTGCAAAAGCGGCAAGGACATCATAGTATCTCTGAAACATCTATGTAACCTGTGACAAATGTGTCAGCATATTGGAAACTGGGTCAGACAAATAATAAGATTGTGTAAGTAGTTTCCCTAGGGAACCAGACTAAGAGGCGTGATAGGATCTCCACTGACCAGAACTGAGTAGAATCTTGTTTATGTATTTCGTCTAAAGTAGAGCATCACCCAGTGCTTCCTAAATTACAGGAAGTGTGTACAGCACCTGTTCAGACTACCTGCGTTAGCTCAAAACAAGCTAGACCAGGTTCTAGGAGTAGAACAAGAAACTTGCACCAGAGCTAATAAATTCTGTTTCTCAGTAGGTAATTCGCCTATTTTATTTCGCAGTAGGTGAATTAGCACACCTATACCAAATCCCGGGCTGGAGATGACTTAGATAGCTTTGCTGTCGCTGCATGGCACTCATTTTCACTTCTAGATGCTTCAGTTGTTCAGAAATGAATGTTGAAAGTGAAACATTACAGATACTGAATCTGTACAAGGGAATGGAGCTGAGACACGTGTGACATCAAAAAGAGCTACCCCCAGTACTGTTCAACTTTTAACTGCTTGGGGAATTGGGCAAGCCACATTTAATGTCTGATGCAAAATGTATTTCCATTTATTCTCCTAGGAAAACAAGGCCTTGACTGCATACATAATCTGTAACAACGCTTTATTACAAGGCATGCTGAACTGGATTGACTTCATCTGCAGTAATGGGATAACTGTTTTCAAGTAGGGCCATTAACCCAGTAATCAGCTTTCCAATAACCAGTTGCAGAAATGGTAAACGTCTTTAAAATTAACTATGCTGATTAATGAATTAAGAGAGCTGAGGCACGGAGACAGTGTGCTGTTGAAGTGCACGCTCTCCACCTCATGTAGATAGATCTTTACATGATCTACACCTTTAGATTCCCCTGGGACACATGCAAGTCTCAGTTCTTAGTCAATAATGCCCAAGGGTGCACAGAGCTAGGGAAGTGCATTTGTGATAGGATCAGGTCTGGGTGTAAGACAGACAGCAGGGAGGAAGGAATACAAATTAATGGAAGGTTGGCAGGAGCACAGGCTAAACCAGAAAAAGAAGCTGAACATGTGTGTCCAGTGGAGCCTGATGAGATTCAGAGTGGGACTGGGAACAAGGATGAAAGGAGTGGATTGAAAGATCCATGTTTACAAAGCAAAGGATAAGAGTTGAAACTTCAACCCAATACATTTTCTGATTTTTTCCCCCCTATGTACTGAATTTAACACACTTCCCTTGTGATCTCTTCTTAAACCTACAAAAATACTGAAGGTAAATGCCTCACATTTGTACAATACGGAGGTAGGTCTCAGCTCAGAAAAGCTGGTTGGGAATTTTTGGACAAAGTGCTTTTTACCATCATAAAATGCCAACTTGCCAAAAATAAAATTTTTAAAAGTAATATACTGATTTGATTTCCGTGGAAATATAGTTAGGCAGGTTCAAATATTTCCATGAGAAAAATCTGTTCTGAATGAGAATAGAGTAGAAATGAGAATGTTACTTTACTCACTCCCAAAGTCAGAAAAATACCCAAATGTATGATAGCACCCTACCAAATGCAACAGAATATTTATCTGTCTATTCTCTACACAGCTACTTTGTTTAAAAAAATAAAATTCCCTAAGCCAAAGAGAGACTGAGTGATGAAACAGCCTGGTGACTAAGTCTCACCTATGAAGTACAGGACTCCAGGCGAGCTCTTTTTCAACCCACTTCAGAGCCCAAACTTGAGTCTGACAAAAATAATGTTGAAAACATTATGTCAAATGTCTGCTCCAAATCCCATAAAGCACTACTTGGATCTGGCCCAAGTAAATACCCTAGCCACTGGATGTTGGCTATTCTGGGATGTCTCATTCTTTCTATTCATGTTTTGTTTTTTAAATCATTCTGTGACAAATCTAAAACAAATGTCAAAACTGTTAATTTTTTTATATACTAGATTTTTTTTTGTTTCTGGACAACTCTAATTCTCAGTACACCACCCTTAACTCTTCAATTCATTTTTTCTCTTAAAACTTGATCCAAGTTGCTGGCCTTTAGAAGAGTGAGAGCCTTTTAGCTCTTGCACAGGGAAAATGAATTTGATTTGTGCATTCTGTATTGTCCTTTTATCACTGATTTTTAAAGTGTGCTTCACAAGCATTTGAGGCACATGAGCTGCGTTTACAGGGATCCAAAAATGTAAATAAGACAGATTGCTTTGATATGACATAAAGAATTGGCTGCCGCCAAAGTCTGCAAATTGGAAAATTTTAAAGATCGCTGCTTTATACCAATATACTTGTGTCCTACTGTTGTTAGTATAGTTTGAAAGCTTGCAATAAGCTTTTATTTGCACTAGGATAAATAACTAGTAATATTATTAAAATCTAGGAGAATCACAAGATTGTTTGAAAGATGGCAAGAAGAATACTTTGGCTCAGGAGATTCATGTATAACCAGATTCATCACTTTCAAGAGAAAGCAATTTTACATCAGTCAAAGTTAATATAAAGTTCATGTTGTTACTTTTTCCTCATCTTTATCCTAACTTAACCAAATGAAAACTAGAAAAAAATGATCCCCTTTGACACTGTTGTTCTTCATGATTAACAGTTATCACATCTGTAATATGACCCCTAAATATGAGTGTTTCTAGTCAAAACATTAAATAAAATCTGGTTTACGTGGCATTGAACACAGTTAGAAGTCCATTTGTTCATTTATTCTGATAAATTAATTCCCATAAACTTCTGTAGATAGATTCTGAAAACAAGGTGTTTTTTCAGCCTATCTATCCGGACTTCTCAACCAGAAAGTCTCTGAGGCAGCAAATTTTAGTCAGGTACTGCTAGTCTTTTTTCAAAAATTTTCAGTAAAAACAATCCTGAAATGTGGATTTTTGAGGAAAGATGTGACAAATTTAATACTGTATCTTTGTGCTATCACATTAGACAGTTACAATATTGAATCCTGAAAACTAGATCTACAGCACTCTGTACAATACTTACGATGCATACAAATAAGAAAAATAAAATTGCATTCGTGGAAAACCTTGGTGCGTGCTTATGGACCTCGGCTACACTGCTGTGAAAACGGTCATTTTCACAAAAGGCCAGGTCAAGTCTCAGCTGCTCTTCCTCAGACCTGTCCTTTAACAGAAGCATTTTCTCTATCCCTAGCGCAACAACACAGCTTGCAGTAAAGAGACGAATTAGGCTCTGCATTTTATTAGCTCCCTTGATGTCCAAACTGCTCTTCCATACATACCAAATATAGTAAACAGTAAATGCTCCGCTTTTTGTTCTTGCCTCAAGGCTTAGAAACAACTTGCAAATCCTCGCAATTCATTTTTCATCCCCATCCCTTCCATTAGACTTGCTAACAGTATCTTTTACAAAGATTCTTTTGTTTCTACCGGAAATCTCTTAAAGATTTCTTTGACATTTCTCTTTCTCTCAGTATCCTGTCACAGGGAACTAGACCTTCATCCTGCACTTACCCAAATCCTTCCTTTTTCCAAGACACACTGAAACCTTCCATCCCACTCTCCTATGAAGGAGGAGTGTGGACGCTATCCATAATCAAAAAACAAAAGCCCAAAGCTGCGAACTGCTAAGCACTTCCCACAAGTCGCAGAGTGCCCTCAGACCCCTGTCACATCGTGGAGACTTGAAGGTGTTCTGAATCTTGTAGGAGTTACTTTTCTCCATGGTTTAGCCTTTACTTAGAATATGTGTCTCCTGTCTGAAGGGATGTTCTTCTCTCTTCTCCTTCCATGATCCCTCCTTATCTGTTTCCAACTGAAGCAGTAGCCCATGCTTTAAGTCAGAAATACCCCCACTAAATCAGATGCTAGAACACAAACTCCAAGCTTCTTTCAGAAGAAACTGGCATTTCTATTTGCAAATGTAGCCAGTCTAATTCCAAAATCATCCAAATTACGGACTTTTGCTGCCTGACCTATCGTTGCTTCCCAATTACATACAATGAAGATGCTCTGTAAATAGGCTTTTGTCTAAGTGGAAGGTCTTCTGTGCTATTCTTCTGATGTATTCAGGACACAGAAATAGGGACAGAAATAATCAGGAAGTGATTCATCATCTCCATAGCCCTCAACCGCGTGAAGACACACTGTCTATGCTACACGTATCTGCCTGTACAGAGCGTCCTACAGTTACTCATCTGGAAGAACAAGAGTTTGGTCCTTAGTGGTTTCAGTTTGTCACCATATCTCCAATTTCTCTAGAAACTAAACAACTGAAACCTTTCCCCTGCTCATGAGAAACACATGCTATTCACAAAGATAAATTTTACCCCCCAAACAAACATGAGGATCTTACTGGAATGTAAAAATCTTAACTTCTTTGGACTTTAGATTTTTATTTTCATATGAGCTTAACAGATAACAACTAATATCCTAAAAAAAAAAAAAAAATTAAGCTTTTATATGGAGCTCATAAGAGTCTATTTTATAGCCCCTTGATTTAAGTAAACAAACAAACAAACAAACAAACTGCTTCCTTCTGCTCTTTTCCCAACAATCCAAATATTTAGAACTCTTTATAGAATGCTAATTGTGGAAATTCATGCTTTTAAATTATTCTTTTTGGGTGCCTTGAACAACAAAAACAACAGATTCTCTCTTGTGGTCAGACCACCAAAGCGGAGTAAAGTGCAGTAACTCTGAGAGTTTCTGCCCCATGTTCTGCTCTGCTTGTCCTTTTGAAAGGGGTCTCAATGAAGAGCCTTGTTGAGACCTCCGCTGGTGCCACTGTTTATAGAGGGGGTCATTAGGAACAGTTTAGTCAGAACAAAAGGGGTTTTGTTTCTATTGTCCCGCTTGCAGTTTGACGATGTCTTAACTGAAAAATTATCTTAATAGTCTAACAGTATATATTTGCCTATGGGGCTCAGACAACTGCAGAAAAGGCTTTCGATGAATGCTGAAAAGATGCACTTTACAAAGCAAACTCAGTGCACGCTAAGCACTATTTAGGAAGCAGAAATTTTCCGACTGAAAACTTAGAAGTCCCAGTCTCAGAAAGATAAACTCTTACAGCATTGCACTTAGAACTAAAGTATCCTTCACAAAGAGCAGCAGTAATACCAACCACTCCATATCCAGCCACAGGAGAGCCCCAGGTTAGTTCCTTGGCTGGTGTAAATAAGCGTACCTCCGTCTACTCACATGGTGCTATGCCAATTTGCACCAGCAGAGGAAACAGTCCCTTCATATTATTTTAAAATTCTCCAGCATAAACTTCTGATTAATGATTTTCTGCTGCTAAAGCTCTGGGAGATTTCTTCATGCAGCCACTTGTAATGTGGCAAACCTCCTCCCTCGGTCAGACCGGGAGCTGGAACGTTCCTCAAACCACGGAGAACTGAGGCCAAACCGTGCTACTCTGTGCAACTTGGGAAGGGATTTTTGTGGCCAGGGCTTTAGAGAATCAAATGAATCTCTAACTTCCATCTTGTTTCAGTCCAGTTCTGAAACACCGCTATAAATCATCGCAGATATAAAGTTATTTTAGAGGCAGAACCAGGCACAAAAAATGCACATTGTATCTCTGCAGCCCCATGCAGCTCGAAATTGGCAGCTCAGAACTTCCAATTTGAGTGGCTCTAACATGTATTCAAAATAAACTGTTAAAATAATTGTTCCTATGGAAATGAAATATAAATAAAAGTAGAAGCTGAGACCGTATAAGATAATGTTGGACCAAATTCTGTTTCCTGCTTATTTAAATGCACAAGATAAGCCTCAACAGGAGAGAAACTGGGGTGCAGCTGTTGTATATAATCCTGCTTCCTACAGACCTGTAAAATCCACAGTCTCCAAAGATCTCTCTGCTCCAGCAACAGAAGTTTTATGATTCAGGGGCATGGTACATATGGTTTAGCATACACACCCCAATTTTCCATGCAACCTCCCCTGTTAGGATTACTAATACTTGTGGCATGAGTAGTTTGTACAGCAGCTGTGCAAGGCTTATGCAAGCATTTATGTACACATTGGAATAAAGGCACAAAATAATGGTTCTTTTGAGGTATTACTCTGCACCTGCCTGGAGAGAAAAAGTAAAGGCATCCAAATTTGTCCCATCACATTTTACAGGTCAGAATCAGTTATTGTTGTTCCCTTTGAAAACAATGAATAGGTTTTATACGCTTTTTGTACATAGCTGAGTGCAAAAATACCAAATATCTCTAGTTTTAGTGAATACAAACAGCAGAAAACCAAAAAATACTCTAGAAGACATAAATACACGTTAATAAGAAGAATTCTGAATGTCTGATGATGGACTGTAGAAGCAAAGATCACCATTTACTATAAGAAAACATCACAACTAAGCAGACTTTCAGAGGCACGTTTCCAAGGTGCTGCAGCATGGCTTAAGTCCGCCCCTAACAGTGACGTACCAGTGTGTTCTCAGCGTAGTTCTTCACAAATATAAGCCTAAGATTTCAGATGTTCAGATTACAGTGTTACCAATGAAGGAAATGCCTGGGTTTATGCCAAAAGCTTCAACCAAATCAAGTGTGCACAGAATAATTTAATAGTACAAAACTAAATTCAGTTTTGTTTGGGCTGCTTTGGCAATATATGGACCAAAAAGTGGTCTTACGTTAAACAATATTCATATGTATGTATCTGTGCTACAGAAGTATATTACTTACATAAAGTTTAAAGACTGGTGTATGTACACATACTCATGCTCATACCAACATACAAGCAATTACATACAAATATATATATATATAAAAAATATAACACAGGCCTATATTCAAGCTGTATATAGATGTATGATAAATATACTACTACAAATGTTTCAATGACATGAACTCATTTCTAAAGTTCTCTGGAGTAAATAATAATAAAAGAATCCCCACAGAGATCCCATTTTATAAAGTGAGGTCCTCTGAAGTGCTGAACTGTGGAGAACTGAACTTTGTCTACCTTACTCGGTTGAGGAACGTTAGATTCGGCACTATTGTCCCATTTCATAAATCCAAAGATCTTTTTCTATTTTAGTTACCACTAGCATCTCCAGAAGTAATAATGCCCTTTCAGACCCCAAAACACAGATTTCATTTCTGACTCTCCTCTGATCAGTAGCAATGAGAATCAATACTTAATTTTTATAGCATAATCAGGATAGTCCAACCCAGCACAGTTCAACCCAGATCTGTTCAAATTCCTGGATTAGAGCTAATATAATGGCTTACCCATAATGCAATTACTTTCGTGTTGGTGAGTATGTTCTCAGTAATAATGCTGAAGAGATGAATAGAAACTTTTGATAAGAATGATCCGATATAGTGTAATTAAATATGCAAGCTAATTACACATTCTTACACAAATAATAACACTATTATTTTTGTTATTTAAGTGTTTTGCATGCACAGGGCCCAGAGGAACAGTTCAAAATTCCCCAAACGCATGCTATTTTAGTGGGAATATTTGGAAGAAGAAAAAAGTTTGCTACAATTTAGGACTTGC
Organism: Haliaeetus albicilla; assembly: GCF_947461875.1. Lineage (NCBI taxonomy): Eukaryota > Metazoa > Chordata > Aves > Accipitriformes > Accipitridae > Haliaeetus > Haliaeetus albicilla. The sequence goes on from NC_091484.1 coordinate 7,121,860, forward strand.
ACTTTGTTCAAGACAAATGAGAGAAGATGCAAAACAGAAAGGAAAAGAAACATGGTTAAAGTTAAAAAGAGGACATCAAAGTAGGAAGGCAAGGAGCTTGAAACTGATTCAGCAGAAAAGAGGAAAAAAATGCTTTGTGTCTGATTTTTAAAAAGTCATGAAACGAGCTTTTGGGCAGAACCCACACTTTTTACTGCCCATTTGGTAAAACTGAATGCAAATGGCCAAATTCTGCCCGTGGCATATGCCTAATATGGGTCCACGATGATGACAGCAGCACATACAAATTCATCAAGCAAAAACCTGCATATTTTTGTCCATTTCGTGTTTTAAAATCAGACCCTTTATCTCCTAAATACATGCTTCCAACTATACTGACTTCCACACAAACAAAAACAATGGCAGTAGTTGGTACAAAAATCAGATAAGAGCTTACACACAAAGCTCAAAGAGATCAAAAGTTACACAATTGGTAATGTGGCTTGCGCAGAACCTCAGAAACATTGGGAGTTTGTTTTTATAGAAATTATCTGAAGCGGCAAGTGCCAACAAACAGGGATTACTTCATCATAAGCATTTAGTTTTCCTTCTCAAGGAGAGGAGGACAGACAAGAGAAGCAGAGAAGAGTAAGAGGAAAAACTGGTTTCTTAATTGATCCAGGAAGGAGGAGGAAAAAGACAATGACATGAGGGTGCCAATATTTCAGCAACCTGTGTGGAACTGATCCTACAGGAAGCAGGATGGGGTTTATGCAGCAGGCGAGAAAGGAGGGAAGAGAAAGACGTTGTCCATGAGAAAGGCAATCCAGTTTGTACCTTTTCTGTTTGAAAGGTATTTGAAATTCAAGCTCGGTTCTGAGGACTGAACCGTTGCAGTTTGAGCTGCATCATCCTTTATTGTATGCAGCAGAATAAATGCTGCTCTTTGTTATGTCCCAAAGCAAGCTGAAGTCAAGAGCCGAGGACCTCACACTCAAAAAAATTATTCTTTAACAGATTCCCTTTCTCATCGCATACGCCTGGAGTGTTTTTGTTATGCTGTTTTAAGAATACATGCAAGCAGTACCCCCATTGCAAACTATCATGCATTTATTTAATGCTGTACCTGGTGCAATAGGATCATAGAAAATACTGCTATAAAAGATTCAACTCTTGCAACTATTCCTATGAAAGCATAGGATACAGTTGCAGCATTGCCCCCTCTTTAAAGAACACATCCTGCATTAAATCAGGATGTATCTAAACTTGGCCAAACCCAGACCACTTTGGCAAAACAAGAAGGAAATTGATTCAAACACAACTTTTTCAAGAGATTTGTCAAATCAAGAGGTTTCAAGGTTTACTTTTCTTCCTCTGCTGTTTCTTCAGTGACACATACAGCTTCCATAGTAGTTACCTGAGGTGTCAACGAGTCAGGATCCAAACCTCCCACACTATCTTTTTTTTTCTTTCTTTCTCTCAAAGAGTAATGTCATTCCAAAGCACAACACTGACCTGAAATTTAGTCAGTTTTTAAACATGAGGTACAAGCAATTCAGGTGGAAGTAATTCAGGCAGCAGAGACACCTGCTCTCCAGTCCACTGTTCCACCCTTACAGATTTTTCAATCTCGTTGTCCACGACACAGGCAAGTCTCCTTGCCCTGCTGCTGCTTGATGAAAGGCCAACACTCAAAACTCGGGAAAAACAAACTGCCTACAAGGAACAAAAAAGAAAGTGAAATCAAGTTATCTGCAGCTAAAAGGGAGAGCAGAGGGATACTGAATCATCTGTCTGCCCTTCCACCACCAGTTTAAGCCAACCTAAGGCAGCCCAGCCCAGACACCCTCTCCTTGCCCCCCAGCTGCACATTCCTGTGGCCTCCCTAATTCCAGCACAATATGTAGTCAGTCCGAACAAGGAGCTGATCCAGCAGAAAATTAATTCAGCAAAAACAAATATATAAATGGTTAAAAAGAGATTACTTTTCAAACCAGAATCTGACCTGTGTGTGGATGTAAGTGTTAGTACCAGCATTGGAGAGGGGTGGGGTTGCACATCTGAGGATCCAGGCTGGGGTGGGATGAGAAAAAAAACATCTTTCTCAGGAGGAGCCTGGCTTTAGAACAGCTTAAATTGATCTAGAAACCACACCCTCAGCAAGAGAGAAATTTAGGCAAATACCTGCCTGGTTAAGAGCAGGTTAGAGCTGCTCCTCAGGAAGTACAAAAGATGGTAGAGAGTTTGATCTTAACTGGGCATCCAAAATGCAACTGCTTAGGTATTGGTGCTTTCATTAGTGGGGAGCAATGGAAAGGCAGCTACAGGGGTGGCAGTTGAGCACCCCCATCAGCAGCAGTGAGTTTAGCAAGTGCTCTCATGATACCTAAGGTGGATGTGGCTTCACAGCTTCTCCCCCCCCCCGCCCCCATCCTCCCAGAGCTTGAGCCATTCCCAAACATGTGTTAGGACTGAGCTAGGAGTTTAATGCTGGTTCCACCACTGCTTCAATGCCTCTGTGATTCATTTCAATGTCATGCCTCAGTTTCCCTGTTATTAAGAGGTGCACATGCATGCATACAGACACTCTAAATCACTCAACATGTTTCCCATGCAGCTTTTCTGACTAGTTACCTGCCATTCACGCAAGGATCTTAAATGTAAAGAGCTAAGAGAAGTGCTCAATATTAGTTTCCAGAACATATGCAGGATCTGGTGCTGGATACTACTAGATGTTGCTCCTCTGAAAACATCAGATGAACAATCTATCAAAAAGCCAGCGCTGACCTCCTTTATCCCCTGCCCCTCTTCTTCCTCCTTTGCCTAAGGAATGAATCTTAATGTCAGTGTAAACTTACTGTGTATATATATATGGTGTCTGAAATTACCTCGGGCTGAATTCAGTGACTCAGATAAACTCTTCCATCCTGCCTTCCCCTTGCTTTCCAAGTAAAATTTGGGAAGCAGTAGCCTACATTTGTTATCCGAGGTTATTATTTACTGTTGCAGTAGACATCTACCCGGACTAATCAGGACTGGGGCTCCATTACTGTAGATGGTAGACCCACCGAGTTAAAAAAAAAAAAAAAAGTCACTGCTTTAAAAAGTTGACAATCCATCCCACGACAGTATTCCACAAAGGCATGTACCAGAGAGCAGGAGGAGAGGGGAAGGCGAGGGAGCGGGATAATGTAATGGCATAAACCACCCGTGTGCACAGGTTGATGGGTCCAGTCCAAGTAAAGGCTGCTGGTTTTATGACTCTCGTATGATAACCCCCCCCTCGGATTTCTAATGCTTCTCCATTAACTCTCCCCGCTGCCAGCTGGAAAAGGTGACCTGGGGCTCTATGCACACGGCCGTACATGCCTACGTGCGTGAATATACAATCATCGCATTTTAAGTAATTTAGTGCTGTCGGTTTTGTCGCGGACAGTCTCTCCCTATCATCTGTACTTCTTTAAAAAAAAAAAGGGGGTGGAAGGGAGGCAAAAAGCATGCCCGCGTACGCGTGTTTGTGCAGACAGACGGTACACTTGCGTCTTTAAACTCTGTGGGAGTTTGGGCCCCTTCCTTATACATAAGCCACCGTCCCTCCTGCGGTGTCTTCTCCTTAATTACGTTCACGTTAATTTAGGCGCTTGGGACCGGCTCACCCTCTCCCCCGAGCCAGCAAGCCTCCACAAACATCCTGAAAAGCAACCTGATCAGATGTTCCTCCTCTAGGCAGTTACAGGGATTTTTCTCTCCCAAGCGGTTTGGAGCGGGCGAGCGAGAGCGCTTGGGTTTTCCAGCCTGCTCCTCCCACCAGAGACAACCTCCCGCTGCCTCTCTCCGCCGAGCACCACTGCACACACGGCTCCGCCGCGGCGTGCGGGACCGCGGGCAGACCGCGCCGCTCCCGCTCCCGCCGCCGCCGCCGGGGGAAGCGCCTCGGGCCGCCGCCGCCGCCGCCGCCGCTGCCACCGCTGCCGCTCCGTCCATGGGCCGGGGCCGCTAGGCAGCCCCCGGCGGGCCATGAGCGGGCTGCGGCGCCTCCGCGGGGGCTGCCGGCCGCCGCAGTGAGCGCGGGGCCGCGCCGTCCCTCCGCGCCGCTCCGCGCCGCGCATGCTGCTGGGGCGCGTCCCGCGGCGGGGCAGCCCCGCGCCGCCCCTCCGCAGCAGCAGGAGCAGCACCAGCAGCAGCAGCAGCACCAGCAGCAGCAGCAGCAGCAGCACCAGCAGCAGCGGCAGCCGCCGCCGCCGCCGCGCCGCGATGCCGGCGGCGGGGCGCGGGCAGCCCGCCTCCTGGCTCCTGGTGCTGGGCGCCGCCGCCCCCGCCCTCTGGTTGCGCTGCGTCCTCGCCGACTTCACGGTGGACAACGAGGTGCACTCCAGCTTCATCCACCGGCGGCTGCGCGGCCCCGAGCGCCGCGAGATGCAGCGGGAGATCCTCTCCATCCTCGGCCTGCCGCACCGCCCGCGGCCCCACCTCCACGGCAAGCACAACTCGGCCCCCATGTTCATGCTGGACCTCTACAATGCCATGTCCGTGGAGGAGGGGGCGGCGGGGGCCGCCGCCGAGGAGGGCGAGGGCTTCTCCTACCCCTACAAGCCCATCTTCAGCACCCAGGGGCCGCCCCTGGCCAGCCTGCAGGACAGCAACTTCCTCACCGAGGCAGACATGGTCATGAGCTTCGTCAACTTGGGTGAGTGCCTGCCCTCGCCGAGGCCCCGGGATGACCGGGCGAGGGAACCGTGCCGGGGTGGCGGAGGTTGGGGGGAGGGGGGGAGGCCGGAGCGGGGCCCCGGCCACCGACGGGAGGGCCGGGGGCTCGGTGGTGCAGGTGGCCCCGGCGGGGACCTCCGTCCGCGGCGGGTCGGATGGGCGGCAGCCCGCTGGGGCGAGGAAGGGCAGGTAGCGGCCCTCGGGAAGGCGGCCGCTCTGCGAGGCGGTGGTTAAATGGCAGCAACGTGGAGAAGGGCTCCCGCTTCCCGTCACGGCGTTTGGACAGCCACGAGCTCTCGCCACGCTCCACCCCGCGCGCCGACACGCTAAGTTCTTTGTCGTCTTCTCCCTTTGATAGTCGCTTGCCGCGCTTCGGAAATTGGATTTGCAGGTAGGAGCCGGACAGGACGATTAGCAAGGTCCGTTCCGCATCCCGCACCGCCAAGGAAGACGCGAAACCGGGGCAGGACCGCGGGTCCCGGCACGGCTCCTGGCAGCGGGCTGGCGCTCGTGCGGGATGCGGAGCCACCAGGGCTGCCTAGAGGGATAGTTCCCTGCGGCATCCCAGCGCCGCGCTCCCTCGGCCAAAGGGGCCGAGCTGCTCGCACATGTTTTCCTAATGGCTTGAGAGGGATTCCACAGTAAAGCCTTATTTACTCCCGCAGCTTTTTCTGTTGACCCCGGTTCATGCAGCTAACTCGCCTCTTTTCACAAGCACATGTGGATGGGTTTATGCAAATGATAGAAAGTTGGCATGCTTTGTATGCGGCTCGCTAGGCCTCTCTAATTGGATGCCACGGCCCAGTCTGATTTCTATTTGCTTGCTGTAGATTGCACACCCGTGTGGACTGACTTGGCCGGATTTGAGTAAAATGTTGTCGGGATGAGCATTCTATTTTAAATATATAATTATAGACCTGGTTCACTCTATCCATTTTTAGACCTCGTCATGTGCAGCTCGGAAACCACCACACGTACAGATTGGGTGCCTGCAAGTTCGAGACAGAATCTGAATGGTATTTCCAAAACAAGATCAACTCAAACTTTGTCCCAAACAAAGGGACGCTCAAAGAGCAAGAGGAGCCCACCTCTGGCACGTAACCCGCTAGGGATTTACAGACACCCCCATCGCCAATAAATCCATTAACACCTTTACGGATGTCACTGTTCTGGACACTTCCACTGTCTGGAACTTCAGAGGCAACAAAGATTAAATCACCACCTAAATCACCACCTCTCTAATCCCAGCGCGTTAACTAACTGAAAAAGATCAGTAGCTGTGAAGGCTCTGTGACACACGTTAATAATTATTAGACACGGTAGCCATCCCGGCACGATTCTTGCGTGATAGGGAGACATGGGACGCTGTGGGAGATCTCTAGTTTGCATGAGCTGCACCTCCTTATTAACTACCATAAGCTTCACAGCGGGAAGCTCTGAATTACATCTGGCCTGGGGGCTGCGCTCTTTCAGAGCACTGGTGCTTTCCATTTGGAATTACAGTGTTTGTCTAATTGCTGCTAGATGCTTAAGCCGATCAGCAATGATACGTTTAAAATCAAATATTTGAGCAGCCAGAAAAACCAATGGCGGTCAAATACTTGACTTTAGAGATAAGAGTGATCTTGCTAACATTGTTCTCTGTGGTTCTTGGGTCATACACCATGTACAACCACAGCGCAGGGAGAGTCCCGAACAGAAGACAAAGGATGTTGAAATAACCATAGCGAAATTCACACTTCTGTTTCCGTTTCGGTAGAGAGGCGAGAACCTTTATGAAACATGCAAGTACCTAATGGAAGGGAGTTGAGCTCTGGGGAAGCAGCTCTGCTCCTCGGGTGTAGTTATTTACTGCATAACTTTCAGCAGTGAAACTGCGGCGCTCCCGCCCTGTGCTTCCTACGTAAGGAAAAGTCACCTTTGCGGCCCATGGCAGTTTTACATGAAAAGAATTAATATCCCTGGTAATCAGGTCCCTGATTATTTTGAATACAAAGGAGTGGCATGGATCCATAAACTGTGAAATAAAAATTACGTTTTGGATATGTCTGTTTCTATGTGAGAACTTTTTATAGAGCAGGTTTTACCTGTATGAACTGTACATAATCAATAATTGACATCGCGATGTGATGTGATGACTACAGTGAATGTATTCATTCATTTCAACCTGCTGGGTTCTGTAGTAGGCTTAGAAATCCGAAAGTGTTCTTTGTGCAAAATACTAATTACCATTTTATTTAATTGCTGTCAGGATGGTCAGCGAGTAGTAAGAGCGCAGGCAAAATCCAATAGGTTTTAAGAAGGACAGGTGGAATTATTACCAGCAAGGCACATTTCGGAGGTTTATCTGTACTGTTTTGTTCCCTTGTCAACAGTGCATGCCAGGACGAGTTTAAAAAGGACATAGATCTATAATAGCTTTCTTCATCACTGTGCACACCTTTCATCCCATTATAGTCATTGGTCTTTCATCTTTATAGGACAAAGACAGGCTTGTTTATGGACGTTTTAATGAATTAGACCAGCCACTCGCTCCCGTATATAGTCAAGTACAACACCTGCTTTGATATGAAGGTGAAATTAGAAGATCTATTGTAGAACTGATGTTTTTTTGGAGACTTTCTACAATGATCCCTTTTAAAGCAGAGCTGAATTGCTAAATGCAGACTGTAGTAAACTGTGTCCTAGTTTTGTAAGAGATACTCTGTGAGCATTGCGTTTCACAGGTAGGCTTTTATTACTATACTAGAGCCATCACAATGTGGAAGTGTCACAGCATAATAAAGTTTCACCTTAGAATGGAGGAAGTAAAAGTGAGTAACGAAATAATACTTTTAAATTTCAAGAAGTAAAACATGTTATTCCAGGCTTCCAAATGCTAATCTACAAAACCACTTTTTTGCTTTATTCAAAAAATTACGTTGCTAGATTTACTGGGCTACATAGTAAAAAAACCCAACAACAAAACTCCCACACATTGATTTCTATGGAGATACTGTGTATATTTATTCTAGAGAATTTATACTGGGTATTGGTAGGGAGGAACCAGAATACAGGTGCTCCATTTCAGAGTTATGTTGCAGGGAGCTTTGTACTAAGCATGTAATGTTACTGTAAAATCTTGACAATTAATTAGATTTAGATTTATAACCAGTTAATTCACAGGCTACATTTTGTCTTAGCTTACACCTGTGCTAAGATGGATGGGGAATGGATTTGTGTCAAGAATGAAGTTACATGTAAATTAAAAGAGAATTTAGCCACAGTGGTCTGACTAAGTTAGTCAGTTAATTACTGGCTAATTTTATAAAATTTATTACTGTAATTTCAGTATTTGGAATTTCATTTCAGATCCTGTCCAAGTACAGTTTACAAACTGATCCATTTTAGGAACTGAAAAAATGCAAAGCATTTTTTGCACAAGTTTAATTTCAAGTTTATAAACAGCAACTAAGGAGTAAACATCCTCTAGATTACTTAGACCCTCTCTTCTAAAAATAATTGAGTTGTCCTTAGGTGGGTAATCTTGCCTTGGTAAACAGACTTGCTTAGAATATTTTTCAAAAAAGTCGGCACAAGTGATATGCAACTTGTTAATTTGTCTCGTGGTTGATTATAAAATGAACAACATTGTTTAATCCTGGCAAAAAGGGGGGGGGGGGGGGGTGGAATTAGTCATTCTTGGAAGGAGCACATGAAAGTGGCTTTTGTTAATGTAAATCAAGAAGCTGAAGAGCCCCCAAGTTTCCTTTTATTTCATACCATCTGGCTATCCTTTTTGTTGACAAGTGTTTGGCATAGAGAACCATCTCTTTGCCCTTTAATAACAGGCTTTAACACTGTAGGGTATTAGAAAAAGATTCTATAACAGTTAAAAAATTTCCTTCGGGGAATACTTTATAAAGTGAGCACGGGCTGCAGGCATTTGCAGCTGTAACCTGGCTTGTGTTAAAATTTGGAAGGGGCTGCCTTGCATTCCAGCTCACTACAGGCCTTCATTGGTGTACAGCCAAAGGTTAATATAGATGTCACACAGTTTTTCTTTGGAGAGCCTCAGATATAAGAGTACGCGTACAGCTGTGTTTTTAGTAACCCTTTCATAATCACTTCTTTTAAACCTCATTTTCCTGCTTATATAAATCAAAGATTTTCAAGGATATTTGACCTGGATTTGAACTTATTTGATCTTCACATATTTCTCACTTGAAACAAAGCAGATTAAATGCTAGCCCTGGATGCCTGGTCATGATCACATGGTTTGTCCATACATTAGGCCAAGCCCTCAGCTTTTTTTTTTTTTTTTTTTCTCCTCCACCTAGCGCTGCTATAAGCTCTCAAGCCTGAACAGGTACATCCTGTAATTGTTTTGGACAGTATGGATATATGCAACACTTGGTGGTATAAGATTAGCTAAGGTAGAAAGCTTGCAGCCTACTAAAGGTAGGAAGTACAGTGACCGTGCAGCAAGTCACCGGCCGGTATTCATTGAACGTACAGACCTGCTCTAGAGAAAAATCAATTCATTTTCTAATTTTCAGGTGCAAACGGGCAGAGCAGAACAGGAACTATTTACCTCCACCATAGGGGTGCGGTGGTAGCAGAGAATGGAGCAGCCGAGGACAGATGTCCTCATGTGGGGCAAAAACACCTGGAAATTGTCCCCAGCCGCTCACACGCTTCTGCGGCGGATTTATCCCAGAAGCAGGGTCTTTCCTCCACTCCCACACAGGCTGTCCTGGGGAGGTGAAGTCCCCTCCGGGAACTGTAGTAAAAGCCAAAACCCAGCGGCATGTAAAGTGCTTTGAAGGAGCCAAGCCTTGATGGCCAGATCTTGTGATGCTTGTAAGAGGAGTTAGGCACAAGTGAAGCGTACAGGACCTGCTCCCACCCGAGCTCTGCTTGCCGTCGGTTTTGCTTGGGTGCGTGTGTGTGTGTGCGCATCCCCCCGTTGCTCCTTTTGCAAAGGAGTTTTAATGGCCTCTGGGCAGGCAGCATGAAACCAGGCATTACGTTTTCGGCTGTAAATAAGCTTGAAACAGATTTTCGGGGGGCGGGGGAGAGATGTGCGAGAGAAGGTTACACAAGTGGTTGGAAACATTAATTAAAAAAAAGATTATAACTATTAAAGCCTAGTCAGGGCTGTTGACAGGCTCCTTTTAAATAGGACACTGCAATGTTTTAGTTTAATACATTCTGGCAGTGTCACCGGGGTTAAGGCTAATACTGGGATGTGTGGATCCTGTCATGTTATTGTCAGGAGGAATGCAGGGATTAGGTTTAAAAGTGGCGGTGGGTGAGCGGTGCAGCTGTGTACACTTATTATAAAAGATTTAAGTCCCACTGGTAAAATCAATATATTAAATTGCAAGAGCCTCTGTTTTTAATTAGTTTAAATCAAATATACTGTTAGTGCCATTACGGCTTCTATCCTTGGACCAAGTGAGGAAATGCTAATATTTATACGGAAACTGTTAATTTGTGGTTAAAATGATAACACATTTAGTTTTACGCATCTAAATTGTTCTAACTCAGTGAATACCAGCGAGAAGTCGCAAGGATGGATGACATTATCTGAGCAAGAACACAAGTAAGAAAATTTTGATAGCATGCCCCATAAAGAGACTACCTGTTGATACACAGCATTAAGACACCACGGCATTTTAAGCCCTTTCTGGTGGTACGGTCCTCCTCTCTGGGGCCTGCATCAAAATATTCATGTGAATTAACTATAAATATATTATATATATAAAAATAAAATATGCTATTATATGTATAAATTTTTTCTCTAAAGGGAAGGAACTTCTAAAGAAATGAGCGAGCTGTTTAAATTAGTTTCAGGATGAAGATTTTCATTCTACAACTGTTTGAAGTAAATGGGACTAATCACATGGATAAAGTTCTGCACACACATGTGTTTGGAAAATGGAAACCCAAGAGAAAGTTCTTGGCTAGGTCTTCATTGGTGTAAATTGTCAAATTTCTACTGAAGCTGGCCCTGTGGTCTCATTTATACAACTGTACGTCCAGATTAATTCCCATAAACTCCCTCTTGATTTGCACTATCACAGTTGAGAACAGAATTGGGCCAAAGAAATGCCCCTGTGTTGAAATAATGAGCATGCAGTAGTTTCTGCTAGAGCTTCAAACAGTTTTCTCTCCTAGTCTTGAAATTGTTTTTGAGGGAGGTTTACTTTACTGCAAATAATCAAAACATGAACTAGCTCCTATTAGTCACTGCCTATCATTATTAGCCCAATCCATGTTGTTGAACTACAGCTGAATTCCCATCTTTGCAACAAACAGCATTTAACAAATAATGTTTGACAAAAATGTGAAACTGATATTTCTTAATAGAGGACATATTTCATATGGAGAAACTTCAGTGATGAAAGATTCCTGGTATCAAAATATCTGAATCACAGTACAAATAAACAGTGTGTTGTAAAGACTGCGGGGCCAAATTCCGTGCTGGAGTAATTCCACTGAAGTCAGTGGAGTTGTGCCAGGAGATGAACTGCCATCTAGATTTTTTTGGTGTACACGTGAAAAAAACAGAAGCATTTAAGATTTTGTCGGTAAACATCTTTGCTAAGAAATACGTTGCAGGTAGCAAAGCTTGAATCGATTCAAATTCAAATACCTCTTTCAGAAATCCTTATTTTGTTGATGAAGAGTACAAAGTTCACCAAGAGCCCCTTTATTTGGGTATACGTTGTACAATTCCATTATTTATACATAAATTTATCTGATCCGTTACAACAGGTAACGTAAGAGGATCTTGGGTGTGAGCTCATATGTGCAAGCCCCACGATACTGTGCCATGCACACTCTTTTAAACAGTTGTGTTGACTACATCTTGAAGTCAGTGAAAATCCTTTAGTGATCCAGATTGAGTGGATTGAATTAATGGCAACTTTGAGACTACAAGTTTTAGTGTAATTGCTTTATTGTTTTGGAACCAAGATGCTTACAATCCAGTTCCTGTGCAAACATGTTTAACGTGTGTTAATGTGTTTCAAAACCAGACCCTCTCCGCAAAATTCTGCTTTTCATTAATTGACATCAGTAGCATGGTACAGTATTTCAAAGCGCTGGCCAAATATAAACTGTGTTTCTAATTTCCTTACTTTCCTGTGTTTGGAATGCCAATGTTAATTTGTTCCCATGGAAGAGTGAGAGCTGCCAACCACAGTTTTATATAAATGGCTTTACAGTGCAGGGCTGCCAACATTAAACGATACTTAGGAATTTTCATGACATTTTGTATTTAATGCTTGTGTGTGTATGTGTGAGAGAAATAGAGAGAGATATATGGGATGTTGAACAGCACAGCCACTGATGATCAAGGCAGATGTTGGAAGAAATTTATCCTTTGAGTAGCTGTTACTTAATGTTTCTTCTCATTTAAGACTTTTTAATAATCTATCAGATATTACACAGCATATGCCTTCTGCCTAGAAGAAACTATTTTGCAGTGAATTTTGTTGCTAACTATCCAAACAGTTCTGTGGTTCCCCCCACCTCCCACAATTTTAGTTATTTATTAATAGATGAGCAGGACTTTTGTTTGTGTTGCTATTCTGATCATTATGAACTAGATTTTAAGAATGTGATATTACTCAGCATGAGAAAATGTGAAAGGAGAAAAGCTGCCACAACTCAGGAATAGGGGGATTAACCGATTTTCATTAAAACTGCCAACAGATAATTTTTCTTTAAAAGAATAGGTAGCTAGATAAAATCATTTGCTTTCTTAAAGAAATTCAAGCATAAACATAGTTTCTTTAGTGGTATGTACTGTCTTTGTACATAAAACAAATATGAAGTTCCCTTTAAACAGATTTATTTTAAAGTGATGGTGAAAACAAGGTCTGTTTATGTATTACTCCTTTTATTCCTGGAGGACATTCAGAATACAAATTGTTCGTGTTTTAGTAGATTCCTCTTAATGAGTGCTATGGTTTATCTCTCAATTTTCCCATTTTATTGGAACAGGTGCAACGTCTACCATCTGTGCCAGCCCTGCGCTATACCAACAAACAAAGTGTTGTTTTGGTTCACTGGATTTAAAAGTCTCCTGAGAGTAAAGAAATGAAAGAGGAAGAATTTAGAAAGTGCCTAGTGAAGGAAAGGCACTTCAAGTAATGTGCTTTGTCACTCAAGTCTTCCTGTAAATTACCTTAAACTATTTCTAAACAGTTTGAAAAATTTTATCCATAGAGTATTAAGTTTCTGTTGCATCTCAGAGGTCCCGTGCTATTCTTTATCATCTTTATCCTACTGCAGTAGATTCCAAGTTAGACTTTTTTGTTGTCAGGTTGAATTAAATTTTACAGGAGTAAGAATTCCTTTTTCCTTGCCTTAAAGTAGAAGACTTGTAAATTTTCAGTTTTTCACTGTTTCTGATTCCAACTCATTTAAAAGATACTGCAAATAGCCATCCAAGTTTAAACAAGATTATGTTGTAATTAGACAGACAAACTCATAATTATTTAAGGGCTAAACCAACAACAACCCTTTCAGGTTCATTTTGACAGTGTTTATCCAGTGTATCTGGAAAGGCTTACAATTAAAGTGCCTGAAGGGTGGGGATGAGATTTTTCAGCATGCAGTCAGTGCTATCGGGTCCACCTGGCCTGGGAAACTATGCAGGCTTTGTAGTAGAGAAAATCCTTTAACTTAGATCTTCATGGCAAGCTCTTAAAAGCTACCTTCCTTTAAAAAAAAAAAAAAAGAAAAAAAGAAGGGAGGGGGAGAGGGAAGGCACTGCTTCCCTCTAAATAATAATTAAAACGAGCAAGTGCCTTCTTAGGCTCTTCAGGATGAGGGAACACTATCAGGCTGATCGGGCCGATAATCTTGCAGCGCATCCCTTTTTAGAGTTTTGCCTGTTGTGCGCAACTGCCTTTCAAATGAGCAAAAAGTTTCCTCTCGTTAGGCTGCAACCTCCCAACGCGCGATGCTGATCCGAATTACACTTCCACGCGAACCCACTGATGTCACCGGGCAATATCCTCAGCTGGAGCAACCTGGCCCAAGGCCAGCCCAGCAGTGAAGTCACCACAGTTGACACCATCTGAGGAGCTGGCACAGTGTCTGTACCAAGTTTGGGGGGGGCTGTAAATCAGGTCGAGCTTTGACTGTTCCTGGAGCCGCCGGGCCAAATCCTGCCTTCGCTGGCACCGGTGGGAGTGCCTCGGTCCGCTGATTTTACCAATTGTTCTTCCCACAGCACAGTGGCAGTAAAACTTTTTAAGAGAGACCAGAAGAACCCTGGGAGAACTACTAAAAAATGCTCATAAAATAATACAGCATCAGTAGTTGGGAGTTATAATTCTGATGGAGAGACAGGTTTCTTGCTGAGCAAGGATTAGGAACAGGGCTGGTAGTATTTCACTGCTTGTGTACCTGAAACGCCCATTGATTTTCATGAGTCCTTCAGCACCCCAAGGGAAAGCAAGTTCAGCTTTATCATTGAAATGGAAGATTAAAAATTTCTGTAATTTAGAAACTCTGAATTCTGGTGCTTACAATTTAGTAGTGTTCAGATACTTTTGTATCGATATTTTAACAGCAATTTATTTACATCAGCCAAGTATCTATAATGCCACAAATGGTAATCATTCACCACTAACAGGAATCAATTCCTAATTGTATCTGTTCTACCCACATGCCCGATGCTGCTCCTCCCTTGGTTCTCAAGGTTAAAAATTAATTGCTTCTATCACTAAAAGTATTCTGACCATTTTAATCTTGCTACTTTTGTTTATTACTGTGAAGTAATTATAATCCCACAGGGACTTTTTAGATGTTAATAAAGAGTACTGCACATCACTTTTGCTGAAGCTTGTGTGGCACTATAGACATCATGCTGAGTTTAAGTTCCCCTTTCTGACCATATCCTTAAAACATCCAGCATTTGTTTAAGAGAAAGGAGGGGATTTTTTTTTTCTTTTTAACAAAAAGAAATAGAAAGAGAAAAAAAAAGAAGTAACTTTAGCCTCACAATCTGCTAGCTACATAAAGCAGTAAATGTTCAGTTGAGACAGGGAAAAACCAGAACTGCTGGAGATTGGTTGTTTCCTTTTGGAGGAAACAATAAATGTGCCCACTTGTATTTTAACAACATTACTACTGGGCCCCCTAATTACACAAATATACTTGTAATAAAGTGCAGAAGAGAAGAGCTGAAAAAGAATCATTCAGCACAGATCTTTCTCTTCAGCTCGAAAAGAAGGGTTTGAGTAACCACTCTTTTAAATCTTGGCCCAAATCAGAAGATGAAGATATTTCAGCACTATGTGATGAATCATTTGTCTCCCGAGACAGGTGAAAAGGAGAAGCAAATCAGACATGTGGTCTAAAACTTCTCTCATTGGTGTGAACAGAACTTTCACCTCTGAATACAATAGTTCCTGCAACTCAGTGGCATGCATTATAATCAAATTACAAGAATATTAGACTCCATATCCACAGAAATTTCTGACCGTTACGCTACATTAAAACCTGACACAGGGAATACAGAAATACATAAAAGAATCCAGAATGATGCAGAAAAACGTTCAAGCAAATGCCAAATGTTTTTTTAGAAAACAGTAACTGTCATTTTGCTCATTAGTCCACAACTGTGAGATGAGGACTGTTGCACTGAAAAATCTCAGTCAGTGTGTCTAATATGCTGAGAGTCTTTCCTCCCCACATTGGCAGCTGTAGCCCAACAAGAGAGTAGCGACTGGTAGGCAGAGACCGAGCTGGAGAAGGATGATCTGTGTTCCAGCTCCTTGAGCGACACTTTTGTAAACGCCATACTCCCATTTCTGTGCTATTTTTAACAGTTGCACGCAACAGGACGTGAACTGCGTTCCCTTCATTCATACCAAACCGATGTGAGGACGCGAGGGTGTATTACAACAGCTGATCTTTTACCCCAGAACTGCAATTGCAAAATTGTGTTTGAAGACACACAAACCCAAAACAAAACAGAAAATGCTGTTGTTAGGGGCTGACTCAGGAGGCCTGGATGGCCCAACCCTAGTGAGAGGCTCAGTGTCAGGAATCCAGCCCTGCGATCCGCAGTGTGGTATGCAGGGCTAGGTGCTGCTGATGTCACCGATGGGCTTATCTTCTACCAAAAAAAAAAAATAAATTCCTCTTGTATAATAGGGATCGTGGGTGGGAATTAAACTGAAAATAAATCTTCTCCTAACCTTCAGATGCTGTTATGCCTGGGGCGTTAGCCACCAACGTTTCAAGTGTAAACGGGACAGACACATCCTCGCACTCTACACATGCACATATATATATATATATATGTATATAAAAGTTTCCTGAGGACATTTCTGAAATAATAGTTTAAACTTGCCATCACTCTAAGACACTAGCATTTTACATCTACCAGTGGAAATATATGTGGATGTCATCGACTTCCAGATCTTTAATATTCATAGATCTCAGGCCCACATACCAAGTTATTACAGGAATAAACAGTCCCCTGCCTGTTTCTCAATAAAAAAATAAATGTGTTGCACAGCAAACATTCCTAGAAAGCAAAAAGATTGTACCCAGAAGCTACGAGTCCCGTCACAGGCAAAAGGACAGCGAGTGGAAGTGCAGCGGTTGGCAGCGAGGATCATTCTCGGGCAATGAGCATCTCTCCCGTTCCCGCATCTCAAACCCCAGAGGCTGTGCTCAGTGCCCCACCTGATCTCAACTATCTTGGCAGCACAGAGGAAACACGATGATCTCAAAGAAAAATGTGGAATAGGTCACAAAGTCCTACTATCTTGAGGAAGGGCACTGCTGAGTATCTTTTTAAGCAGTAATTGAAGTCTCTAATCATTATTTTCCAAAATGTTTCCTCCCACCCCTCCAAACACTGTATTTCTATCTAATAATCCTGGTTTATAAACTGTGTTAATATCCCTGGACCTCCCACGAACAGAACACCTGAAAAATATGCAATAGATGTAACAGCATGGCTGCAAGAGGAGCTCTGCTCTTGCAGGGATTTCCCCTCCAGGGCAGACGGACCTTTCCCCTGAATAGTTTGTTGCCCCCTAATCTCCCAGCACTTGCCTGACCGAGAAAGGCACAGATGTTTGTTATTGCATAGACAAGCTCAAAAGGTCCAGCCGATTGCAGTCTTACTGCACAGCTTGGAGTGTATACATTCCAAGTTGAAATTTTGCTGATTACAATCGAAGGCTGAGATTCTTATCTGATGGCCGCATGTCTGATATCGACTGGTTATTTTGTAATATCCCACAAAATACTTTCTCAACAAAACCAGAATCTGGGATTTCAGCTGAGAAATCCAGCAAGTCATATGGTCTCCAACCTGGAAAACTGGTTTTTGAATTATTTTCCTTTTATCACAGTAAACCACAAAAAAGGCTTGATTCCCTGTGCCTGTGACTCCTGCTGTGTTCCTCCCAGAGAGCCTGTGCAGGTGTAGACCCACACTCTGGAATATCTGGGGAATGCTGGTATTGTTGTGGCAATACAATATTAAAGGACGATTAATTAGATATATGTTATTTATTTGGGCAGCTGTTCAGTAGATGAAAGGAAGTCTAATGCAAATGAAATGAGTAAGTCTTAAGAGGCCAATGTGCAGTCACTTCTCCACTCATGTCCCTTAGCGCGGCCAGGACAGAAACGGGCACATTCCTTTGACAAAAATGAGGCATCTGAAGATTCCATCAGCTGAACTTTCTCTTTCAAGTGTTGCCAGTAGATGCACAATATATACATGTGCTTTTAAAAGACTTTTATTTTGAACTCAAGATGTGAATCTATGGTATTAAGGAAAGCAGAACAATCCTTTATTTAGCTGCACCTGCACCTTAATGCCTAATGAGTTTAGTCTGATGGAATCCAGACCTCAGGAAGGATTATAAATTCTCATTTGATTTCATTTACTTCTAAAATACCTTAAACCAGCTGTACCAGTCCAGAATCCAGTCCTTCTTTCTATATCAGTTTTGCAAATGTTGTTGAATCTTTTGCTGTATTAAGTGACTTTATGCTATATAGTAATATACCAATAGTAATAAGGAACAGAAGGCAACTTGAAAAATCATGTAGTGGAAGATAATTAGCAGCATATAAGCTTGAAAAGCATCAGTTTATGAGCACAACTTTCATAAAGTTCTTCATGCTCTGGAAGTAAGATTTGGAAAAAATTGAAACTAAGTTGGTAGGCAATATCCTCTCTCACTGGCCCAGTGTAAGGCAGAGGAGTCTGACCTTGCAATTGTGGATGAACATGCTCTCCAGGGCATTAGTGGTACGTTTAGCCATTTCTGTCTGTTTTTTATAAACACATCAGAGACGCTTGGGCAGTGACTTTCCCAAGATTACTGACTCAGGCTCTTTATTATGAACAGTATCTAATTTATTGAATACATTTGAAGCTGCCTTAGTTTGCCCCAGTGTAGTAACTGGAATGCAAGAGCACAAGTTGATGCTGCCGCATCTCTGCATCATGAAATCCTTGCATCAAAGAGTTACTATAACATGATTTGTTTTTTCTCTGCATGTCCTCTGCACATGCCTTCTTGCAGATTAGGGTGCCTGCGCTGCAGGCTCATAGCTTCCTGCAGAGATGCTTAGTCCTTCCCTTGGACAGACTTCGGGGTGTGAGCAGACACCCTCAGAAGAGCAGGGAAGCTTGCAGTGCTGCTGCCCTCACCCTCCGAGGATGAGCACCCTTCCAGACTACCAGTCACGAGTGGGCTGTCTTCCTTTACCTGAGGTTAGGTTAGAGCTGCCTAAAACCACTATGGGTAAACTTTCTTGCCTTCCCCCGATCTGAAGTTTGGTCCAAGCTGAAGAAGAACTGTTTCACACTTGGAAGCTTTCGAGAATGACCTGGATCTTTTTATTCTAAAATTTGCATTTCATCCCAAATAGCCCATTTTAGGTTTCCCTGTAGTAGTCTCTCTCGCTGCCTCTTACCTTCCCTGGCTGAATACACGTTATTTCTGACCAGATCTGTTCAGCCACTTGTCTCTCCTTCCTTGGGCCTGGGGATGTGTTTCCATTTGCTCAGCGCCGTGTGTACTAGCAGACAGGGCAGACTGCTGGTTTTTGCATCAGTGATCTTTTGAGAGGCCTCCAGCCTCAGAGCAGGTTGCAGGAAGCTCCTTGGGCCCCATTTGTCTGCTGGTTGGACTGGGGGATTATTTTTCTCAATGAACCATATTGTAACTAACTTTTCTCCCTCTGTGCTCTGCAAACTCCTCCCCGTTAAGACACCCATCACCCTGCTTTCTCCTCTAGACCCATATTACCCTTTTCAGTGCTGCGGCTCTCACCTCGGTCTCCACCGTCCTGACCCTCATCCATGATTCCTCCCCCTCCTCCCCGGGCTGCCACTATCTCCTTGACCCTTGGATGCACTGGCAAAACGCGTGACTTGGAGTTCACACCTAACGCTGGCACAGCTTCCCCGGCAAGTTGGCCTCACCAGATACAACTCACTGATTTCACAGCACCAGGAAAGCAGCCTCGCTGTCCCCTGAATTACAAAAAGAGAGAGCGAGCCGTGTAATGTAGCAGTCATCTCTGTTCAAAGAGGGAAAAGAAAAATGTATTCCTGCATCTTCACATACCTCCCACAGCTGCATGCAGAGGCTTTAGGGGATGTATTAGAGAGCAGCACGCCTCTGCTCTTAGGCTGTGTTATTCCACGCTATACATTACGGTGCAGACAGAGAAAAGAAAGCAGGAGTAATGATGACCTTCTGCCTGTCATTCTGCTCACTGCTCAGTTTGACTACAGGGACATTTCTAGACGAGGGTGTAGAGAAGAGCTAAGATTGCCTTTGGTGGGCAGGAAGCTTTGCAGCTGCCTTAGCCTGCCCTGGGCAGCCCACGGTCCCTGCAGCGAGCTGCAGGAGTCCTTGGCTCGGAGCTGCTCTCCAGGTGCATCCCCATCTTTCACATACCCAGAGACGCAACAGCCCGAATCTGTTGGTGGTGCACTCTGTCGAGGGTAAATACCAGCCTCAGTTAACCTGCTCCCGGTGACAGCATGAGAGCTGGAGACATTTCGTGATGGCCACAACGCTGGCCAGTTGGGAGGACATAGAAGGAGCCCCATTTTGCAGCATCACCACAGTCCCCGGCTTGCCTCTGTCTCTCCGGAAAAATGCCATCCCCGAGGTGCTGGGAAAGGGAGAGCTGCCGGGGGCAAATCCCCAGGTCAGCACTGTCCTGGGTCCCCCCTTCCCAGTGAAGCGGGGAAGAGAAACAAGGTTTGAGAGGCAGATGAGGGAGGCCCTGCAGGAGATTTCCTTATACTGGATTCCTGGAAGATGAAGGTAGAAATAGAGGGAGTCTGTCTAAAGAAAGAACTTCATGAACTCCCATTTATTTCTTTCCCCTGTCATCCCCCCGTTTCTCCATTCCCTCACACACCCCAAATCCCGCAGCGATCCTAAGTGCGTTACAGCAGCTGCAGATGGATGGCAGCGCTATGTGCTGCCGTGTTTCACGTGCTAAGGCTGTGAATAAGGTATTCTGAAGAAACACGACTCTTCCCTGCTTATTTAACTTTGCTTTCCCCAGATACACACACAGACACTGCAAACTCAGCATCAGGATTCGCACCATGATCAGTCTGTTTACTATTAGGAGAGTTTCGCGTTCACAGAGCAGTCCCACGTGTAAATTTTTCACAATACCTTTCATCTAGTCTGGCTCTGATTTCAGCAGAGAAACCACAGCGTAAATGGGTACCAATCAGGGCACACGCGGAAAAGAAAATGGATTATCTGTGCATAACCTGCCCAGATAGTTAATGGATGTTCTTTAAGGGGAAATAGTTTTACCATCCAGCATTGCCTTAAAGTGCCTGCAGAGAAATTCCAGCAGGGGAATGTCTCCAAACGCAGAAGGCAGCATGTGCGCTTCTCTCTGTCCTTTCCCTCCCAGTTACTATGTTTTCCCTTTGCCGTCTACTGTCCTAAGGAATTTTAACTTAAAAGTCGCCTGGGTGACACATGGGGTGAGAGGATGTGGTGACTCGCAGCATCCTCTCATCCCCAAACCGCGTTCCTTGGCAGCGTGGCTCCCAGGGAAGCAGGTGGCTCCGCGTCGCGCTCCGAAGCCCTGCCCGAAGCGGGTACGGCACTAACCCTAACCCTGGAAGAACATCGGAAAGGGCCCAGGCGTTTTGTTAGAGAAATACCAATTTCGGTCCTGAGCAGTCCTTGCTAGCTGAAGTTTAACTTGGTCAGGAAGAACTTGCTGCTGCTTCGGAGATAATTAAACCCATCTTCCTTCAACCCGCTGTTTGTACACGCACAATGATACCATTGTTCAGAGTCATGCAACACATATGCTGACATTAAAGTGTTTAATCTTGTACTACAGTATTCCATTATTTTTTGGACATCTGTACATGATAGAAAGGGTACGTATTAAGGGATTTGTTGACAAAGAAATGGCTAATGCTGATACATGTGTGGACTGAAAGGATCTTTCCAAGTTGTGTTGAGCAGTAGGGAGAGCGCTCCTTCCCAGGCCCGAAGCCTGGCACAGATGTGATATGCACTGTTGCTATTACCACTGTTCAATTTATAACAAGGAGTCAGTGTTTAGAAGAATTTTGGAAGCTCCCTGCTGGGTTTGTGGCTAGGTGGTCTTGCTGGCAACACCACCTTCATGCTGAAAGCTGAAAAAATGAACTGATGGCTAAAGGAAGAATATTAACTCCAGAGGGCTTCCCCCCCCCTCCCCCTTTCGAAGCAAAAATGCTTACCCTAGATCACTTTGCAGAGTGAGCACTAAAGAATTTCGACCCCCTCCGTTTCTAACCTCTGGGGTTGGGAATCGAGATTTATGGAGCCTGGTTTTCATCTCGTTTGAAATTAATGCATTAGTCCTGCTTTCCACCCGTGGACGGGGCAGGACTTTGCCCTGCCACACACTGAATTTACCATCCAAGAAATAGCTTATCACCTTAACCTCCCTTTACCGGGCTGTGAAATGGGTACATGAGCACTGAGCGTCTGGGTGCAGGTTCCCTTCTGCTGTGCGCTGCCTTGGCTCAGAGCAGCCCCTTCTGCAAAGGGCAGACAGGGGCAAGACCATCAGGCCAGGGCTTTGGCAGATGAGCCCAGACCCCTCCCCAGATGCCTGGGGGTCCTGGGCCTGTGGCTGAAGGACAGACTGTGTTTTTAGAAGTGGCAGGATGATGACAGTTCCTGGTGATGTGATGCATTAATGAGTTATAGAAAAACCCCCGACTATTTTTCTAGTAAGCTTATCTCATAGACCAAAATCAAGGGTGCATTTGTTTTCCTTAGGCTTTTCCAAAAACCTGCAGTAGCTTTTAGATGAGTTTGAGAGCTGCAACTATCCAATGTAAAAAAGACCTCCAAATACTCTTTTTATCACTCTTAAAAAAAAAATAAATCCCATCACACAACCCAGGATATTTGCTCTACTCCATTTATAGGACTCCCAATTTATATTCTTTAACTATTTCTTCAAATATTTCTTTAACTGCTGTGTTAGCTGCCTAATGTCAGCATGTAAATCTTGTAGCCGAGAGGATGAAGCAAATGAAAACCAATCACAGAACTTTGCATTCCCAGATTCTTACCACTATAAATTTACTGCCACTGCTCCTGTAACTCTTGCTGTCAAGCACAATGAGGAGGGAAACATGTGCCTTAGCAGACTGTGGCCTGGCATGACATTATTGCAATCTTTATTATACTCCCCCTTTTCCTCAGAAAAACATAAGGACTGACCTTGCACTTCTTGCTCAATCGGGAATCCCGCTGAGCCCAGTAGGCTGTTTCAGCTGCAGAGACCACTGGATCCTTCCCCTAATTGGTTTCGTCCTTCTTGAACCTCACTAACATAAGGAGAAAAGGCCTATATTTCATAAGTGACATGGGTTTATCCACCAATTTAGAGACAAAGAAGTGCAATTTATAGAGGGAACATTTAATGCCAGTTAATTAGAATCCCATCAAGAGGTCTCGAATTTGGCATCCCGAAGATTTACAGCGCAGTTTCACAACCGCTGCGAGCCCAGAGTCCAAGGGGTGGCCCTGCCGTCCCCCCCGACGCGCGGGGAGGTCCCCGGTCCTCCTCCTGCCACCGCTGCTCTTGGGGCACCGCGGCGAGCTGGGCGAGGACGGGGTCCACCTGAAAACTCATCTGGGGAAGGGAAAATTGTCTTCCAGTTGAATCCATTCCCCAAGGGAGGCAGCAGGGTGAAGCGGTAGATAGGAGTCGGACCTTCCCTTCGGAAGCGGTAACGTACGTAGGCTGAAAACGCTCGTGGACCCCAGGCAGAGCTGGTGGTCCCAGGGCAGCTGGTTTCTAGGAATGTCGTGCTCTACGCTGAAATGATCCAAGAGAGTTTGTGAAGTTTTGGCTTCTATTTCAAGGGGTTGTGATAGAGGGAATTAAAGGTAAATTTTCTTGGAAAATCCAAAGAAGATTTTGCACTGCTGGATGAAAACAGTGTAACTCAAAGCATAGGTTTTTGCCCTTTCATGAAAACACTAAGGCTAAAATCAATCCGCTGGCTCACGGGACAAGCCAGCCAGCCCTCAGCCATCTCTGAAGAAATAGCACTCATTTTCTGTAGCTCTGCAGCTATCAGAGGGAAAGCAGGTGAAGATTTTCCTACCCGCTAAACTCACCTACACAACTTCTTCAGTCCCTGGGGCCAGGCAGACACAGGTAGACTCTGAAAACCTGTTAGACCTTGATGCCAGAGTGTGGCAGATTTCTTTTGGCATCCAAATCTCTGAGGGCTTTCTTAGGCAACTGCTGATGGCTGAGAGGCTGAGGTGAGGGGGTGTTGTCTTTTGGAATCTATTTTCCTTCGACTTATCTTTCAGTCTCAGGAATTCAGGACCTTTAATCTATTTGAGATTAAAGTCCTTTACAAATCCCTTCTGGCCTTTTTTGGGAGTAAAGAAGTTACAGACACCCTACTGCACATTCCTTTTGGTGCTTTTTTTCATTGTAAATGAGAAACAAGTAGCACTCTAATTGTTGTGAGTGCTACAACAAATTAGACAACTACTCTTAAAGTGCCTTATAAAAACAATTAACATATTATCAGGTGAAAGTGTTAATAGGAAAACTTAAGTTTTTACTTGTTTAAATATTCAAAATATATTCCAAGTGCATCACCCAAATGTGCCAGGGAGGACAAGGTACGGAATTACCGAAGCTTTTCCAGTTTGGCAGCCTGAGCACAGAATCTATTCATCTAGTGTTTGCTTGTGAAAAAGAGATTTTTTATGTCTTCAGAAAACAAGAGCATAAGAATACTTAGGTAGGTAGATTAGCAAGAGTAAGGCTTCCCATGAAATCCATTGAAATTAGTGGAAATATTTCTATTGACTTCCCTGGGGTTTGGATTAGCTCTTTAATGCTCCAGTATTAATTATTTTTTAACACAGTCATTCTTGGAAAGTTATTGCTGTGATTCACTGGTTCTTTGCTTGGCACATGGAGTTACTGATTGACATTGTGCTACTGCACTTGGTACTAAGGTTAAAACAGTATGGTTTCTTTGGTATGTGTAGAGAGAAATAATAACTACTGCAAGCTATGCCTCAACATAATCTTTGCTGTCATGTGACATGCCTTGCCCACCATCAGTCCATATTTACAAAACCAGTGGTCCAACCAATGTTTACAGAATTAGCTCAGGCCAGCTTTTCACTTACCCGTAGGAATTTACAAAGTAGCTGAAAATAGTTGGGACTCTTATTTCTAGTCTCAATGTATTTTGTTGTGAAAACAACCAAATGTGGGATCAGTTCAAGTTTCCCAGCTTTATGCTGATGTGTCATTTGCTTTAGAAGTTTGGGTACCCTGGGGTGTTAAACCAGGATCACAAGACTTTCTGTCCAACGTTACTTTTTTGGTACTGGTTTCAACTGTTATTGCTACGAGTTCTAGCTGTAACTACACTTTTTCATCCCTGCATCTTAATGTTTTCAAGTTTTGTAGCTGAAAAGAGTACACTTTAGGACATGTCACAAGTACCAGGGATTTGTTGACATTTTATCTCCAACTTTCCCATATTTTTGCATCTGATACCTGGCTACTTCACACCTGAGCACATGTATCTATCATGTTTTCTTTTAACCATCCCTGCTGTTGCACAACTATGCTGTCCTGCCTCCTCTTGCATCACCATAATGCCACAACAGAGTCGGTTTTGAGAGACAAAAGACTTCAGAGAGATCAAAGCCCTATCTGTATCAGATAGATGAGCGCAGTCTGTGCAGCATTCAGATTGCAGACAGATAGTCAAGGCCAGGCTTTCAAAGATGCTGAGTTTACTTGCATATTTGCAACAGAGGTGTGGCAAATTTACTGATAACCACTAACCTAAGTACTTGTTTTGTTTGGATCACCTTAATAGTCCTGCACACTTTTTGGTGTCTTGCTTATTTTCTCATGAATCTGTTGTCTGCCTCCACCCTACAGCTCTCAAGTCCCATCGTCTTGACCTTTCCTTTCCCAAAGGACTCTGCAAAGGGAGTGCCTGGTGATCCCCACCTACTGTAGCTATGATTTACTGCCACACTCACCATGCCCAAGAGTTATTTTGCACCAGCAGATTTTGAGCCATGTGTTAAACTAGGTCATAATTTCTCTACAGTGGTCATGCCTCCAAAATGGGAGACCGCTTCTAGAAATGAGAAGAGAGGTGCATTTACACATGCATCACCTGTAAGTGACTTTGTTTCTTTAGGAGAGGAAATCCACTGTTTTCACACAGCTAAGGCACACAGTCTGTTTCATAGCAGAATTATTTTTCAAGGGTGTTCTTCCTTCTCATATTTTACAACCTTTGATTGCACATCCAGAGCTTTGGCTTCCTCTCCAAGCAGCTGCCTTGCCAAGGCATTTGAATTGTGACAGTTTCTGAGCTGGAATTTCCAATGTTTGAAATAAGGAACTGGGCTACAACCATTCACCAAAAGCCTTTGTGTAGTCGTGATTTGTAAGAACCACGAACGTGGGACAAACATGAGTTCAAGTTCTGGGGGCAGAAGGGCTATTCAGTATACCCAACAAATATTCATATTGCTTGATGATTTTTAAGGGAGCATTTAACACATAATGGCTGACAAATAGCTGAGATCAAGTCCTTCAAGAATGACCAAAAGATTCTCACTGCTGTATGTTGTGTCAACAGGGATCATGGATTTTATAGATCTAACGGAGTAACTACAGTCACATTCAAAGAGCTGTAGCAATTCGCTTGACTGTTTCAGCGAACACTTAAAATACCACCCACTCCTCCACCCCCCCCGCCCCGTTCAAACTCCTCAGGTGATTAATTGGAAACAACCCAGTTGCAGTATTGTCAAAGGTCTGACTAACACCCATCAAACCCAGGAAACTGGGACTTCTTGAGCACTCCCCTGCTTACCTCGTGCTGTTGTGCTTAAGGTATTACTGGGGTCTACAAAAAGTGCACGGTCATATATACTGTACCATATGTTCACAAATACCAACACACAGCAGCATGAATTAAGGATAGGATTTCAGCCTTCATAATGAAGAGTCTTGCTTTTATGAGTTCAAGTCAGACCCTTAACGTTATTTTAACATAGATTTTGGTGTTTAATTATGTAATAAGATTTACTGCAGTCATCTAACAGATGTTGATTCAGGGTCAGTGTTTCTCATAAATTAGTTCTGAAAGGATTTGTTACTTCTGGGTCAGCAGATAGGTCCAGAGTGCAAAGAAAAAGGGGAAAAACAATAAACACAGAGTTGAAGGGTTTCTTGGGATTCTTTCTTGAGTTACATATCCACATATTTTCATGATCTTAATGACTATAGCCACAGGAATGTTTGCTTTAACACTAAAGATGGCTCAGCCCAAAACCCTATATCCAAACATCTGCAAAGTATGGGAAAGTTCAAACTTTGGGGCTCTTTATTTTATGACCCTGGCCGTTAATTTTTCATACTAATATGACACATTTTTTCTAGGGCTCTGCAGTGGGAATCACTGTGAACTCTAGCAGCACCTGAAAAAGTTTCATCTTCATGTGTTTGTTGTCAGACTTTGTGTATAAAGTGCAGCTAAAGACCGGTGTTGGCCGGTGTAGTTGTCATCACATGTGTACACTGAAAAGGTGCACCCACCTTCCTTTGAAAACTCAGCCTTCCCGTGTCTTTGGGAGCAAATCATACTGGGACACCCAACTGCTAGACCTCTCTATAATACACCCTGCTGGTGATGTTATCCATAATATAACTAAAACCACACAACATTATGTTCATTCTTCTATAGTTGTGGTTAAAGGAGCTATTCCATATTAAAATATTTTTTCCTTCCCTCTATAATTTAGGTGCAGACAAATTCCTTTGAGACTGAAATCATACTCTTTATATCTTATCCTGCTGAGAATACTTTGGCGGAAGGGGATTGAGGCACATTTAATAGAGTTGCTAGCATTTATAGGGCAGTTTTAGCCTGCCAATTGTTTTGCAAACACTGGTGAATATTCGCAATATTCCCCCACTTCAGGGTACGAGAGATTGAGTGATCTTCCTGCGGCCGTATGAAATGTTATAGCTAGAGGTGCAAAAATAACTTTGTTCATTCAGTGCACGCTAAGACCGCTCAACGTGCAAAACCATTTGCTGAACTTAATCGCCTTTGTCTTGGAAAGTTTAGGGGTTTCATACCTCAACAACTCCTCTAAGATGAATCCCAGCTATTCGGAGGAGCTCTGAAGTATTTCCCTGAACAGCAATCACACAGTGGCAAACTGCGAGCCCTGGACTCCTTGCAGAAGTAATGTGCGAGAGGAGGAAGAGCCCGTGGCCAGCTGCTGAATCTCGGCCAGCAAAGCAGCGCTGAACCTGCTCTGTGTAAGCGCTTGGACACAGCCCGGTTGCCGGAGGCTCCCCACGCTCCGTCCCTGCCACAGGGGAGGCCCTTGTGAGTGCTGATATACATTTGTACAGTGCAGTACTATAAATTTAAATAGCACTTTCCAAACTCGGGCTTGAAACTCCTCTTTTTCAGGAGTAATTCCATTTAAGTCAATGGATTTACACAATGGATTTACCGCTGCCAGAAGAGAATCAGGCCTGTAGAAAGACACACATTCTTTGCCAAGAAAATCTCAGAGCTAACTACTTGAATTGTGCAGTTGAGCTGCAGGGAGGTCAAGTGGACAGATGACGGGACTGGGACATACGGGAAGTCCCTGGTTCAAACCTCAGCTCTTAAAATGTCACGCGGTGTGACCTCTGTCGAGTCAGTTCATCCCCTTATACCTCTGTTTCCCCATTTTCCTTTGTCTAACTTGTCTATTTAATTTGGAATTTGTTCCAAGAAGGGTGCTTCACTTCATGTGTTGGGATGGAGCACGGACACCTCGCCTTCCCCTTGCTGGAGGACAGTCTCGAAGTCTTTGTTTCCCCACAACACTGACCCTCAGCTTCAATATCCACAAGCAGTGTCACGCGAGACCATCAGTTGTCCATCAGAAGACAGGCAGACCTGTCACTTGGTGGGATAACGTGTTGTCCTAACACTGTCTTGGGAGGACTCTGGCACTTGTTATTTCACAGTCAGGGTTGGGAGGTGGAAGAAGGTCATTGCTTTGAGCATTTGCTTCACAGCCCTGATCACTAAAGATGCTTTAAAATGAAAGCTTTGACCCTTCGGAGTGGGTCTGTGAGCTTGTGATGTATTCAGCTGGCACCAAATGTGGGTCACTGGCATGAAAAGCCTCAAGGACTGGAATTTGTGTATATATGTGTGCGGGTATGCGTGTGCGTGCATAATTTTCAGAAGCAGAGTCAGGCCAAGAACCAGCACTCCTGAAAAGCCCCATCTGTTTCTTTCAGCTCCTTCCCACAGCAGCTCGGTCGTTATCAGTGGCAAATGTCCAGAGTCGCTTGTCAAGCATGAAGCTGCCAAAAATCATTAAAACACAACGGTCACCCACACCCTGTACCAGCCAGCTGTAAAACTGTTTCAAAGAGAGTCTGATAAACACGTATATGCTTATAATAGCCCAGATAGAGTCATGTATTTCCTACGTGCTTTAATGAACCGAACAACAGCATGAGATGCTGCAATCAGATATTCTTGCCCTTTTCTGTTGTGGCAACTCAAAAGCTTGTTTGACGGTGAGGCGAAAGGGAACAAAGCAGGTGGCTAATGGGCTGTTTTTCTGTTTCAGTGGAGCATGACAGAGAGTTTCACCATCAGCGCTGCCACTACCGAGAGTTCAGGTTTGATCTCTCCAGAATCCCAGAGGGGGAAGCGGTGACGGCTGCCGAGTTCAGGATATATAAGGATTACATCCGCGAACGCTTCGATAATGAAACGTTCCAGATTAGTGTCTACCAGGTACTCCAGGAGCACCCGGGAAGGTGAGTGACCCACAGGGAAATCCCAATGAAAGCACAAGCAGAGTACGTTCCTTCAGAGAACTATGTCTAATACTTTTAGGAATATTGGTGCCGTCAGCAAAAGTGTCTGAAGAGGTGGCTTTGGGCATCAGGGTTGTACACTGAAATCTCAGTCGACGCCAATGCAGTGGGCACGTAGCTGCCACGTGTGGTCAGCCACCGAGGGCATGGGGAGAAGGTGCCCTGTGAGCCTCCGCACACTCAGTAGCTGAGGAGCCAACAAGCCTAGCCATGTGCTAGTGCGGGGAAAGATCATAAACTGAGAGTATTTCCAGGTTTCTGGGAGACCTACTCTCTTCCTCCTGCCGCTTATGGATCCTGAGGTGGCAAAACCACATCCGAATGCTTCCTTCCTAATTGTAGCTTAATTACTAGCCTTTATTACCAAAGGCATTCGAGATCCCTAATTAACAGAGACAGATGACACCATGCTTTTTATATTGACTGATTGTTTTGCATGTGCAAAACTACAAGATGAGCTATTAAATCCATTCCAAGCAATTATTAATGTATGCAAAGCTCCCTGACAAATCCTCCAGGGAACTTGAATAAGAACATATGTTCAATTTTCTCATCTGTTTTTAGTTCCAATTAATCAGCAATCCCAAACCATTTATCAAAGGCACTTAGTTTCATTTGCGCATATTTCTTTTACATACAAATCCTACCAAAAGTGAGATTGCATTTATTTATATGAAAAATATTTACAGTCATATGCAAGTCAGACTACTAAATGTGGGGTAATAATACTACAGCCCTAATTTAGGTTTATGAAAAGAGAAATGCTAGGGATTTAAAAAGGGGAAAGTCCAAAAAGGTAAGAAAAAAAAAATAGTGTAATCAGGACTCTGGCTTTATATTTTTATAAGAGCTAATAAAAATGCAGAAAAAAAAATTGAAATATGACAGGAAACCTTATCAACATTTTTAAATGGTGACAATTTCTACCGGCTTTGCTGTATGGTGAAAGTATTTAACCACTGGTGTGTTTTCTTTCACATCTGAAATTCTGAGTTTATGGCTTAAAACTCATGGTTCTCTTGGCATTTCTAATGACAGAATAATTTGCAGAATTTGGGGACTATGCTAATATTAATCTATTTTCAAAGAGTGATAAGTCAAACTATACATTTTAACCAGGCTTTCTTAAAGGAGAAGGCAACAAACCACAAATGTGCACAGGACCCATTAGATGTCCTGGTTGCCATAAGCATTTATTAGATCTTAGGCCCTTCCACAGATAGAAGCCTCCCTTTGCTGTATTTCTTGAGTAGGTTATTTAGGTACAAGCCTGCAGGGATGACTTTTCATTCTTGGGAAGAGCAGAAACAAGACGTGTTGGCAGATGAAGGGCCCCTAACCCGTGTGCCAGGGCATTAGGGAATTGCCAGAAACCTGTTCTTGAAGTAAATGTCCTTCCTCACCTGATGCCAGGGAAGTTCTTCTTCAGATCCTGATGAGTGAGGTAGGTGCCCACTAGGAATCTTACTGACAAAGTTAGGATGACATTTATTACCTTAATTTTATGATGATACATCCACAGGTTTGTTAAAACTATGTTGAGAGAGGGCTGTAAGGTACCTACTGAGAATAGTTATGTGTGGAGCAGCAAGTGTTTCTGCAAAGCGTCTCCTTCACAAAGTCTTATTCCTAAAGGAAAAAATGTACGCAAAGGGCAGGCATATACATGAACCACTGGCTGGAAGAGGTGAGGAATCTTGCTAATTATACAGATGTTCCAGCTACAAGATTAGATGCAGTTTTACTGCATCACAGTCACCACAGGAACACTATTTTTAACGAGTGTTCCTGCATATTCACCCTTTGCATACATTTTGGCACAGGCAATGGTGAATTATGAACAGTTTGTCCTGAAAAAAATATTCCTGTTGGTTTGGATTGACCAAAGGTAAAAATATTGTCACTAACATTTGTAAAAATATTTGCTCTTTTTCTGCATTTTTCCACTGACATTTTCCAACCGGCTCTGTCACAGACCAGTCATCCAAGTCGGTGTGTCATTGGGCAAGTGGAGAAAGAAAACAAACTCTCTCCAATGTTGATCAAAAAACACCCATTCACTTTGATGCTTCCTTGGCTGTTTGTCTCACCCTGAGCAGGCTGGAAAGTCAGACCCATCTGACGTTGTTAGCAACAAGAGCAAAACAAAGCCAAACCCTCCCCCCCACGCAGGCAAGAAAACCTTTGCTCGCGTTTGACTTTGTAGATTCCTCTCCCTAGAGCCCGGCAGGTACAATGGCCAACAAAAACCCAAATGGTTTTCCTGCTCCCTGCGCTCTTGCGATGACAATACAAGAGCAGCGGGATCTCCCAGGAGATCGCTGGAATTGCCTTTCAGGTTCTGAAAGAGCAGGTATTCTCCAGGTCCGTGCCCCCCCCGCTACGTGCGCGCCGTTTAAGCGCGCCAATGCGCAGAAGCTCAGCGCCAGGCTCCCCAGAGGCAGCTGCAGCATCGTCTCTCCTTTGTAACACGGCTACACGCAGCAGAGATCAGGACAGCTTCTAGGGCCGCAAAACCAGCACGGGATGCAGCTGGAAAGCCCAAGCTGAGGCTGACTGGAGATTTTTTTCCTTTGAGGGTGAAGAGATCGTCAGATACGCTGAAGGCTTGGGTTTCAGTTAAACCTCAGATGAGCCTCCAGTTTGGAGGGTGTGATGGTGTGCCCTCAGTTCAAATAAACCATAAGTATGAGCAGTTCAACAATTAATGACTTGCTTTACGAGTTCAGACAGGCTGGCAGGTATCTAACCAGCAACATCTCTTGTCTGCAATTTATTGTCGGTGAAAAATACAGGCATAGGTCTTTCCAGACAAACAGCAGCACCCACAGCAGGCTATTTCTGAAATCCTGCCCCTGAATAGTACCAACATTTGAACACAGGGTGGAAGCTCTCTGCCATCTACCTGCTCAGTCATGGACAGATAGACACCTAACAACCCTGGCAGTAAAGATGAGAGCCCAGCCCTGACCTTTGTAGCAGACGGGGTGCCACTCTGGCCTTTGACTTATAGAAATTATATCTCTGTCAGACTGAAGATATTATTACAGGTGTTTATAAGAAACCAGACTGAATGATCAAATATTCTTTCTGGCCTTTCCAAATCTATGAATTAATTGCAAGGCAAGCTTTTCAAACTGGCAACATCTCCTTTATAAAAAGGCACGTACAGCATTCTTTAGGCACAAAGCATCAGTTATTCACTTTAAGCAAACAAGTACATTCATGAAAAAAAATGTTCCTAGTATCATAAACACTGCAAAAACAGTTGATGTTTTGACTAATATAACGTGTCTCAAAGCTTTGGCATACATAACTTTAAGTCCAGTGACTCATGTCCAACTTCTGTTTGGTCTTCATGGTTCACTCACCCAAAAGCCTGGGAAAGAGTTTTATAAAGCCAGTGACTGGCTTGAGAAGGGTGCCGAGCAGCAGGACATCAAGTCCCTGTTTGTGGTCACAAACCCTGCTAGTGGGAACTAAAGGTTGCCATCAGGGAGCCGGGTGCTGCTCAAGCCTCTGTCTCCCCTCTCCTGGGTGCTGCGGAAAAGCGAAGCAGATTCCAGTGCTAGGGAGCACACATCACAGGGCACAAGGCTTGCTACAAGGTGTTGAAGGTCGTTTATCTGGGGCATCTACACAGGGAACATGTCAAAATAAAGCTTATGGACATGAGCCTGAGAAAAATGAACTTCGATACTTTTACAGTGGAGTCATGAAATAGTTTGTGAATTACTTTGCAAAAGAAATATCCATTACCCTTAGACTCTCCACTATTGTTGTAAGCAATGGCCAAAGCAAGAATGTCAAAGGGACTTAAGTGCTGAAGAGACACACAGGTATGTAGTGGGATTTCTAACAACGGCCAAGCAGGTTGGATACCTAACTCCTATTGCAATTGATAGCAACTTGTGTATTTTCAAAAAGTGCCCATGCAGTTCTGGGGCAGATTATCAGTCGGGGCATCATCCTCAGCTTATTAACCTGAAGCTGCAGAAAAAACGCAGACTGTATAGCTCCCGTCAACATCAGAGCTCAATCCTGCCCATCTGTCTGCACCTTCAGAAGCTAAAATACCTTGTCCCAGAGTTACATCTCCAATTTCATTGAACCCAGCGCTTGCACTGTGGAGTAAATCCCAACCCCTTTGAAGTCGATGGGAGTTTTGTTACTGGAAAGAATAAAGCCAGGTACTTGACCAGCCTTTGGTAATTGAAATGTAGTTGCTACATGTTCACTTTGTGGCCATTATGGATTTCACAGGCTTCAAAGGCAGTGAATGATTTGAATGCTCATGTTACTAGCCCTACAGAAAAATAAGATCTCGCACGATGCATTCCTGGGTTTGACTTGCAGCTGGAACGCTTTAGTTTGTGCTTCAAACTACACCACTTCTGCACCCAGATCAAACCTGAGCCCCTCTCCAGACCCCTTTCTCCCATTCATTGGAGTCTGTTTCCATGTTGTGGGTTGAAACATGTAATTCTAGTAACTAAGAAAGGCTTAGGCCCACCCAACCCATGAAGCAGATGTGCCTTCTTTTTGGAGCTTTTTTAAGTACCAGTGTGATCGTTCTAGAGATGGTGCAGCAAAGGGCATAGTTTGTTTTAACATTGTGCCCCAGGTATCTGCAAGTACTAACAGCATCTAGAAAGATACTGACAATAGCTTTGATTTTTTTTTTTGGTGACTTATCTGCAAGTCAGTTGATAACTGTACTCATCTCTTAGCAAGTAGCAAGGGAACTTCAGCATGGAAACCCTGTAGCTCTCCAAGAACAGAGCTGTATCTAGTTATCTTTTTCAGACCATTCCTAAAAGCCACTGCAGCCTGCAAAACCTCTGAAAAATCTTGAACTCACTTAGCAAGGCACAACTCTTCACAGGCACTTGAGTAGCCGCAGGAGGCATTTTGCATACCCCAGTGGGCTCTTGCTCAGCTAAGTGATGCACTAATAAACAGCGATTCAATGCTGAATAGAAACAGCTGTATATAAAGTGTCAGAGATATGTATATAACCTCATTTCTCTCAGCACTGCTTTTACAAGAGGCTTCATATTTGGGAAACGTTGCATCTCTCTGTAACAGACTCCCATTGCCACTTTTAATCAGTGTTTGAAACCCAGCTCTTACCCTTCTCAAACACTACATAGGAAAGGGAGCACGACTACTAGAAACACACAAACCAGAATCAAGAATCTGCTGAAATTTTAAAGTGAATTTAATTTCTCCCAAGATTCAACAAAAATTTACACCGATCCGTTTCACTACCAGTACAGCCAGTTTTCAGACCAGTCCTTGGAAACCACCTCCAGCAAACTGTATTCCTGCTGTGGCCATCCCTTCACCTGGAGGAGACCCCCAACCTTGTTTGGCTGGCGGCTGCTCCCCAGGGGCACGGGGAGGGAAAGGGAAGGATAACCAGGGGATCCCAGGCACGCAGGGAAGGGAAGGTGTGGGAGGAGGGCTGCATCAGGTCTGTGTACAGAGGGTGTTGCAAACGTGCCAGGGAGAGGCCCAGGGAGATCCTGGGGCCCTCTCAAAGTAGGAAAGTCTGAAAAATATTTTCCTAAGCTTGTCTTTGGACAGCTGCAGCCGACTTTAAGCAATGACACCAAGCAAACTGGAATCTGGATACTGCAGTTTTTAATCCAAACAGATGTCTTCTAACCCCAGATCTCCTCTCACCCTCCCAGGATGCCCTTTATGCCTTCTCCTCCCTCCACCCGCTCAAACCTGGATGTGAATTGCCCCTATCTCCCCATGCCAGCTCTGTCCTTGGGCTGCCTGTTGGCAAACTTGCTATCTTGCGCTATGCCTGTGACCCAAACAGCCCCTCTAGGGTTAGAATACCGGTCAAGAGGACAGGATTACGCTCCTGGCTCAGTGGCTGTGGTTTACATACCGAGTCAACAGGACATTTAACATATCCATACCTCAAGTGTTTCCCACTTTAAAACGGAAGCAGGAGGGTTGACCCGTATTTGTAAAACTATTCGAAGTCTGCTGCTAGGTGTCACAGTATGGTTATTGTTTAAAACACTGTTAGATCTGTAATTCCTCAAACTAGCAGGTAGGGGTTAGAGCAGTGCGGCCGTCGGGCAGCCTCAGTGTGCTCTTTGGGCTGGCAGATGACCTGAACGCAGGCAGGGGACCGCAGGACCTGGTGACAGTGGCCCTGGGCTGGCGGCTGCCAGGACACGGCCAGGTGAGCCAGGGCTCCCAGTCTGCTCCCAACCCAGAGCGCCAGCACGTCACAGAAATCAGCTTGTCTTGCAATGTGATGAAAGTTGCCAAGAGTCACCTTTGCTGCTGCTGCCTGTCCTTCCCATTTATTTTTATCCCACTTGGAAGTGCTCATTAGTGTTTACTACCACTTGTCAACCAGCAGCTTGAAATAACAGAGCCGATGAGGGGGATGGGGAAAGCGAGTGAAGAAAACACGCAAAAGCAGGGGCTGTTTGGTGAGAGGGCTACCCTCAAGAAGTGTAGACCTTGTAGCATTATAGTTTATAAATACAGAGTTTCATCTCCTGTTCTCTCTTGCTATTGCAGAATTGCTAACTCTCCTATTTTCACTGAGTCTCTCTCGCTAGTCCACGTTCGTCCTTGTGCCCTGACTTGCCAAGGCAGGTGGTTAGGGGAGATGCTGCACTTCTGATTTTTGGCTATGTTTCTAATGTTTATGGCTTCAAATCAAAGTGCATCCTAGAGGCTGAAAAAATACCCCAGCAAAAGGCAAAGAGCCCATACATACTATTTTCATGAAGCTTCATGGTTGTTAATCCTTTCTCTTCTCTTAGAATTACCGCATTGGAACTTGGTAACTCTCTTCCTCGCTGCTTCCTTTCAGGATACTCTTACTTGCCTTTTCTGTATTTTGTCTCCCCTTATTTCTCCACTCATCCCCACATGCCTCACTTCTTCCAGTCCTTTTGTCTCCCCAAAATCACCTGTGATTCCTTTTCTTACCCCACTCATGCCACCAGCCCTCCACAGCCCTTTGGCAGCTTCAGCCCTTCCACCTCCATAACTCCAGCTGCTTTCCAGACACGATCTCACATGCGTCCTCCCCAGCCACCCTCACTTTGCAATACTTGTTACTCACCCTTAAGTCCAGAAAACACCTTCACTAAGGAAATTTCATAGACCACACAGCAGTTATATGACCTGTAGATAAATTTTTGGGAGTGCTTTCTAACGGGAGGTGACTCTCCTTTCTGTCATCCAGTGCCAGACACTACCAAAGTGATCAGTAGACAAGTGCCAACCTCCTGTCCTCATCTTAGGCTCCCCTGACAGCCTGATGCTTGAGAAAACTGAGCTGAAAGCCCTGAGTTTTATCATTGCTAAAAGCTTTGACACTCCTGCTGATGTCAGTACTTTGAACGCTGAACCATTTTGATGTGGTCTCAACAAAACATACTTGTGGTCTGGATCCAGCCTTCATAATTTATGTAACTCTAATCTAGACATTAACATTTCCACATCCCAGCTTAATTTTCTGTAAAATGAGGATCATGTGCCTTTTCCTATCTCTTGGTCTGGTAAGAGGTTCCGTATAGTTTCTCACATGCTCTGAAGTTCTCAAATGAAGGGATTGAATGCAGGGCCATAGAACCAAAGTGATTTTCTGCCTCCTGGTTGCAGAGCCATTATTCACATTGTTCCAAGAACGCTCTAAATATGCGTACTGTTGGTAGGTAAGGTAGCAGAGCGCAAGATGTGCACTAGAAACCTTTTCCCTTTGTGCTTAGATCTTTATCTCAAAGCTAAAACTCAAACCAGCCACATCAGTTAGACTTAACTAGCACTATCTCATGACAAGTCATTAGATGGGAGCCCTCAGAGCAAATTTTGTTTAAGTCTAAGCAGAATAACATTTCTTTGCCATGTTTATTATGTGTTGTCCAACAATGATGTCTAAAGGGCCTGCTGTCTATTAGCTAGTGATTTAACGTTGTTTGCTATAAGCCTTTGGAGAGCAGGGCATTTCACTTAAAGAGAGGTTGTTCTTTTAAAAAGAACAAGAGGTTGCTTTACATCGGAGCAGGCGCCACAATCTCAGGAGCCTCTGCTTGCAACACCAGTCAGGTTTTGCATCCCATCCCTGGCAGCTGCTGGTGGGCCAGAGTGGAAAGTGCTAATCCAGGAGTGCTTGAACTTCACCAGAGAGCATCTGAAACAGGTCCTTTTTGGGTCCAAATGTTCCAAGTGTGTGTGGGAAGGACATTTCCCTTTAGTGGGTCCCTTTGATCTCTCTCACTTCGGGCTTCCCCTCCAGGCCTATTGTTTGCACATTGCTGTAACTACAGGAAAACAAACGCATTATACAATTTCCCAGACTGACTCACCCTGGTACTTGATGCCTCATGTTGTCTGGTTACCCTGATTGCATCATGTCAGCATGGGAAGCTTAAAGGCTGGTTTTTCTGAGTAATAATACTTCAGTTGAGCAGTAGCTAAAACCAAAAAAAGTTATCATTATTGCTATTATCTTCAACCTGCAAACTACAAGGGAGAAAAACCAAGCAAGCCAAGTCCCTGTTAACTAAACCTTGTGTGAATCATGAGTTCCAGTCAGGGGCCATGCTTAAATGATGCAGTATGTGAATATAAAAACCCTTTACTTCTGGAAACTTGGACTCAGCCATTGGAACGGGCCAATCTGTACTACTCCCTCGTCCCTGGCTCTTCTGGGATGTGTTTTGTTCAGTGTGTTGTAAACAGGGAAGGGCGGGAGGTGTCCACGCGGCTGTGTCATGCACTGTGGGAACAGGGCCATTGCTTCTGGGTGGGGACGAAACCCCAGGAAATTTGTCCCCCGGTTAGAGTTCAAGCATCTTACATTCCTGTAACTAATGCGTATGTGGAGGGAGGGGGTTATCCGTGCTGTTTATCTTCAGCTGTCCTAGGTGCACTCAGCAAAGCTGACTGAGCTCCAGAGAGCAGCTCCTAACACCTGGGTTGAGCCTCTCCAACGCTGCACCGCGGCTCCTTCCTGAGCCACTCGCTTTGGCTGCCCAAACACCAGCCGAGATACTCCCCATAGGATCCCCAGGGCCGAGGAAGTGTTGCGGCAAGTTCAGTTCTGATGTAAGGCTCACTTCCACAACCCAAAACTTTGTTTACAAGAAAGCAAACTCCCTCTTGGTGCCTTCCTCCATGGCAGGGACGTGCCGGGCGAGGGGAGGAATTACAATCGTTATAATCCCACACCTGCAAAACATCTCTTGCAAGCACCAGACCTTGCCTCCTCTTTCTGAATTGAGCTGACACAGAAAGC
The DNA here is from genome assembly GCF_947461875.1 of Haliaeetus albicilla. Taxonomy (NCBI): domain Eukaryota; kingdom Metazoa; phylum Chordata; class Aves; order Accipitriformes; family Accipitridae; genus Haliaeetus; species Haliaeetus albicilla. Next base: position 7,160,300 of record NC_091484.1, read on the forward strand.
CACTGCTTTCCCTCAGGGTGCCACATGCAGCACTAATTGCACCCTCAGCAGCATTGGCTGCATCTACATATTCAGCCAGGTATCGTGCATTGGTGAGGAAAGGGCAGGTTCCTCCTCTTATGCGTGCCGGGCGATGTGCTCACATGCTCTGCAGGAACTAATTTCAGAAATTTAATTTCGTGTAAGCCAGCACAGAGCCAGAGGCAGTGACATCTCTTAGCTCATGGAGGAAAGCCATTCTCTCTTACACACTCTGGCCCACAAGGGTTGAAAGGAAAGCTAGATAGTAAAAACATTGCAATAAAACTCCATTTCTGAGTCAGCTGTGTGGGACAAAAGCCTCTCATTTCTTGGTATCTCACAGGGACAAGAATCACTAAAAGCTACGAGACAAAAGCCTCTATGCCGACAGCACTTCTCAGATTCATTTTTGATCACTTGATAATTCGTGCAAACAAGAGGCCCTGTTTAAACTATATTAAATATCTATATTTGCACTGACAAATCAATAGTGACAAAATTAATAAGGCCTTCTTTAAGCTTTGAGGACATGATTAAAGGGTTTTCTAAGGATATTTCTGCATTCAAAAGGATATAATTACACTTAAACAAGTTATCATGTTTGTGCACTGCAAGTACAAAAGCAGCTCTTACGGGACTTGTCTAGACACTTCCACCGTGTTTCTTTGTTCTTCTCGTAAAGTCGTTTTTTATAAAGGCACTGCACCACTATCCAATTTTTTCATCCAAGTTTTATCTCTTTCTTGATTTCTGATAAGAGAAGATTCCTTCCTTTACAGAATCTGTGTTTTCTCAAATTTTCATTTTACAGAAATTTGCCAGGAAATGTTTTGTAAATCCAGAATGATTTCACCCTTTTCACATGCACAAAATCCTCTCTATTTTGGATCTTTATCATTTTCTGATATTAGTTCTTCAACTAGAATAACTCAGCAGTAGCCTTTAAAAAAATTAAGCAATGAATTGGAAGAAAATTGCCACCCAAAGTAATGCAGACCTGTGACTGTGCAGAGGGTTATTGCCTCAATCAATCATCTGTAACCTCAGACGAACAAATTTAGAAAACCATTACATATGTTAATGTATGCACACCCGTGTTCCAGCTGGCTTGCACCAATGGTACAATTATGCATAAACGTCAGGAAATTATGTGTGGAAAGGATAATGAGCAGCATTGTCTGCCCAATTACCAACTTTGCATATGCAAACAATAATTTTGCAAATCTGTGCCTGGCAAGTGTTTTTTCTGAAGTTGCATCAGCAGCTCTAAGGTTAACTGTAACACCAAAGTAACCCCAAACCACCTCAACTCTCCTTCAACCCATCCTCCCTTTTTTGAAGGGAAGAAAAGCGCTCCATCTGAAGGTGATTAGGTGGGAAAGCATGCCAGCCCAGCTCCGGCATAATCTGCCTATTGCTTGAAAGGCTGACCAAGTGGTGTTGCTTAAAGCATGTACGTGGATGCCTATAGAGAATGCAGTGGAAAGCCTGGGTAACTGGGAATTATGCTGCTTTATTTCAGGGATTCAGATTTGTTCCTGCTTGACTCTCGAACAATCTGGGCTGCAGAAGAAGGGTGGCTGGTGTTTGACATTACCGCAACCAGTAATCACTGGGTGGTGAATCCCCAACACAATCTTGGCCTGCAGCTATCCGTGGAAGGCATCGACGGTGAGTGTCAGACACCAACATCAATCAGTGAGTCTGTTCCAGGTACACGACTGCCAGCCAGGGGAAGCCTTTAGCATTCAGTACTCTTTCCTTTGAACAGGATTTCTTAAGCATGTTTTTCCTGGATTTGCCTAAGATGGAAATAACAATAATAAAAAAATAATCTGTAGATGTATTTCAAGTTAAGGATGTACTCAAATGCTTTAACAGATTGGGAACCTGTCTGCAGTCATTTCAGTATTAGCTATGTACACATTGTCATCAAGGTATGTATACGCTGCTGGCTAATTTGCAGGTAGTATAATCCAGTCGAGGAGAGAGGAAGAAACTTTGCTATGTGCGAAAAGACACAACTGAGTGATGTAGAAGACTGGTGTTAATTGGCACAAAAGTCTTTTCAAATTCAGAAGACAGCTAGGAACCATTTTAATTGCCTTTGTGGCAGCAGAAATTACTAGTAAAGTCATGCCTGGTCTGGAGTCCAAGGTCTGCAGTGTGCTTATGGTACAGACCTGTGAGGTTTGGGAATGGGTGGGAAGACCTGGCTCTGAAATATCTCCAGAAAGGATGTGTTTAGAATCAGGCAGGGAATTTTCCTAACCTGGTCTTAACTAAAAAGTCATGCTGCTTTATCTTAAAGTTAAGATTCCTGATGCTCACTTGGAGACTTGGGCAAGGAAACCAAAGTATTCTGGATCTTCTGGAGGGTTCCCAGGACCTGGGACCATCTGAAACAGCCTGGCTGCCCCACAAGAGAGGTTAAGAAAAACCCAGCTCAAAACTACTATAAGTACTCAGAATATAGTTATCTAAGGACATACTTTCATTCTCCAGATATGCATCTATGATATCACTTGCTATTGGTTTTTATGCAACACTCTGAACATTTCCAGTAAGTAGTATTTTGCATAAAGACTGTGCAAAGCAGTTTTGAAACAGGCAACCTACAGAGAATCATTTGCATGAAAGAGTGATTTTATTCATGTGACACCTGCGCACAGAGAGGTGCACAGGGTTTGTTTTAACCTGCCCTGAGTGATCAGTGAATACAGAAACCCAAACACAGATACAAAGCTGGAGCTTCACCATGGAAGTTACTAGTCTCCACCCCAATGATAGATGCCTTTTGCCATCTTTGTATAAAGATTCAAATTCAACCTGATTTACAAGTTAATCTTAACTCTTAAAGTTAAAACAGTAAGGTGAATTAACAGCTAAGACAAGCTTAACCTGTTTTCAAACACTTGTCCTTGGTTTTAATTTCCAGTTCGCCTCCTAAATGAAATAACTGGAAGTACAGAAGTTGTGTCCACGATCATGGCACATTTGTTCAATTGTGGTTCACGTATAGGAAAACCATCAAGACCCAGCCCAGAGTCCACAGAAAAGTGATAGCTAGAAGTAGGCTTAATATATCTAAATGCTATGGATACCACAGTGTTACACTCACACTCTTCTGCCAATAAAGTCTTCTTATCGCTCTGTCCTCCCCCATCCTCACCTAGTGATTTTACAGCAAATCCCATTTTTCAGCATTAAGGAGGAAGGCAGCAGATTTATGAATGTTACAGATTTCAGTGGAGACTTGTCAGGGTCCTGCATCCAAGGAAACGCTGCAACTTTGCACACACAGTAACCCCGTCTGCTCTGCTGGAGCAATTAGAAGTGGACCCTTAAAAGCATACAGCCAGATCTATCACAGAGAGAGCTTTCAAAGACAGAAACTCCCAGGTTCAGTGATAAGTGCATTCTCATCTGTTATTCGACTCAATGAAAACTAGGAATCCGATTTCTTTTTGCACTCCTGAGAAATCTAACTGAGTTTATATATGATTTCCACCCTTTGCTAAGTAACTTACTGCTTTCTCAAAATAGATTAACAAAATACTTTAATCATCCTGTCATTAAAGCTAGAAAAGCCAACTGCAATGTTTAAGAAGTAAATATAGAGATACAGGAACCAGTTGTCTGCTTGTCTTCTGTAACCAAGTCCCCTGGCAGTGCACCTTTGCACTCGCATTTCTCCACCACACACGTGAATTTTTGTTTCTATTTTGAATGGCGAGGACATGTCCTTCCTTGCTCCCCAAGTTTCACTTTGGATTTAGACCAACTGTGTGGACTAACAAGAAAGCTGCTTTTACACCTGGACTTATGAAAATCATGTGCTGCAAACAGCAGAATTTTGATGCAACACTATATGCTTGGGCAACCCCCAGAGCTTTAAGTGAATTAGAAGAAAAACCCTTTCCTTTGTATCTGTTGTTACATAGAGATCTGTAATCATGAAGTCTATTTAAAAAAATTCTGATGTCACAAGCACCGTTCAGATGAAATTATACAAAAGAAATTAATTAACTGATCTTTGTATTTCTTTATAATCTTGCCAGATAAGTCTATCAACATGTATAACTAGGGTGGAATCAAAGGGTATTTGCTTACTCTTAGAAAATGGAGATCAACTCAAGCAGCAAGCAAAAGAAATGTTTGAGTGACTCAGTAGCCTTCAGCGAGCTCTCAGCCCAGCACCCGATACGCCTTGCTTGGCAGCAGCACATGGGAACAGCAGCTGCCCACTTAAGTTTACTTAGTTTATTACTTAAGATCCCATTTTTGACAGATTTAAAAAAGTAGCTTCATAAAAGCAGATAAAGCCATGCCCTCTGGTTCAAGAGCACAGTTCTAGTTCTTTTGGGAGAAGTTTATCATTGTCTAGTGGCGACTACACATGCGTCCTTGTGTTTAACCTTGCTTTCCAGATGTATAGGAAAGTTAGAAAGGGATTTTTTCTCATCTTTATTAAAAAGAAATATGCTACTTTGCATACAGAGTGTTACATGCCTTTCCCCCCCTGCCAAGGGGACACTGCCACCACGCTGGTCTTGAACGTGACATCTTGGTGTTAGATGAGGAATTCATTGGGCAAATGCTACTTATTGCTGCACTAATGCAAATCCATTAAACATATCAGTGTGAAGTTGGGTCCCCTCACTGCATACTGCCGACCTACTCTAGAGAGACATGGTAAAGGTAAAATAATTTACACTGGAAAAACCACAGCTGTAGAGGTACTTGCTAGTTTAAACAGCTTTGGGAAGCAGAAAGACTTCTTTAAAGGGGCAGGAAAAGCCATAGGAGCAGTATTCAGTGAGCTCTAACTCCTGCAGCTGAGCTTGTTTTCAGGAAATAAGGCTTCAATCCAGCAGAGCCTGGGCACAAGTGGAACTACTTATATATTTAGCATTAGCTACTTGCTTAAGCACTTTGTGGGCTCAGCCTCAAATGTTTAAAATGAAAACTGTTTGGACAAGTTTCCGGAAAGTAGCTTAAGCAGAAGATGAAGAAGTTGTTGATGTGTGTCCACGTATAAATCTACGTACATGAGTTTTTACATTTGCTATTTTTACCCAAGCTTTCCTGGTGCCCTGTCCCAAAATTCGTTTTGCTTTATCTAGTTTGCAAGGCCTGGCCATGCTGGGCAGTTGTCCTGCTGCCAAGCTTCCATTAAAACACCTCTTGAGCCAGTCCTCTCCACAAATCCCATGTATTACAGCTTGGGACTTACTCACTGGGCTGCACACTTTTAGAAAAACAGAAAATGGACTCCAGCCTGAGGCTGGTCCATTTCTTGGCCTCAAGCTTTGACCACAGCCCCCTTTTTCTGCGTCTGTCACATTTACCTATCTTTTGGCCACACGCAAGAGCAAAGATGGAAACAATTCCATAAAGTCAATAGTTTATAAGCGTTAGCATTTACTTTACTCATCTTAAAAACAGCAGTTATAGAATATTACCTAGAAATGTTTCAGGTTACCAGCTGCTTTTGACACAGTAGTCAGAAACGAGTAAGATAAGGACATTTTTGTCAGTAGACTGTAGAGCCCCTCACCTGCTCTCCCTGGCCAGGCTGCCTTTCAGGGCTTCTCTAGGAAAGTGTCAGCTGTCCTTTGGCATATTTGATTTGTGGCTGACAAGGCCAGCTCTGTCCTTAGCAAAAGGATCACAAAAGCCATTAACATAGCTTTGACTTAGCAGCAGTACTCGGTAGCTTGGAACAGGATAATTCTGGATATCACCTCTGCATTTCACAACAGCACCCAGACATCCTTTGGAGACAACAGGGAAAAATATTAAATTTCCCACTGCCACCCCTTCCTTGTGTTTTTTGTAAATAATTGGTCTAGTTCTACAGAGAAACCACCTAATCATCTTTTACCAAAAATCAAATTATTTTAAAAGCCCAGGATGAAGAAAGCATGAACGGTAATCAACAGTTTTGCAAGAAAGTTATCAGGTACAGTAGTGCTGGGATGCAGCAATAAGCAAAATGTCTCTAAAGATCTGAACTATTTGTTTCTCTCAGCTACAGTGTATCTGGAACTCTGTCAACATTTCATACAAGGCATTTTTATTTTAAGTTAATAACCTTCCAGTGGGAATTTAGTGTTCCTATGGGCTGAGTTTTATGGTTCCTTTTATAGGATCGCTTCAAATTATAGGTTGGTGAACTTAAAGAAACCCCTCTAAAGAATGCAGGAAAAGTTAATGCTAAGCGGATTTAGGGTAAAATAATTATATGTAGGACTATTTTATGTAACTTTTACACGCAGATATAAAATGAAGTTAGCTGTGCTGAGCTGCTCTTGTCAGAAGCAGCTTTGCCGATTAAGTCCAGGCCCTTGGTGGATCGACGCATACAGACGTGCCTAGGAATCGCCCTTACCAGCCAGACAGCAGCTCTCCTCCTTGTTATCCTTACTACATCTGCCGAAAATGAAAAGTTACTGCAGGCTCTCTTATCAGTCCATTCTGTTATTAAGGGCAAAGCATCAATCCCAAACTGGCGGGTCTTATTGGAAGGCACGGCCCGCAGAACAAGCAGCCGTTCACAGTAGCCTTCTTCAAAGCCACCGAGGTCCACCTCCGCAGTATTCGCTCCACGGGAGGGAAGCAAAGGAGCCAGAATCGATCAAAAACGCCAAAGAACCAGGAAGCTTTCCGGGTGTCCAACATCGCAGGTACAGCGCGGGCTGCCGGGGTCCATGTTTCTGGGCTTGGGATAACGTGGGAATGGTTTCTCCCACATTCAGTCTGTTTGTTGTCTCTTTGGTCTACCACTAGTGTTCAGCTGCTGGTTTGAAACTACTTGGGATTAGGGATTATTCAAAAGAAGCTGGAAAAATAGTGTTTCTTCGAAACAATGCTAAGCTGAGGAATTTCTTAATCCAATTTAAAAAAAAAGCGGCACCTAACCAGAATATCTCCTTTTCTCCCACATAAAATAAACTCACATTTTGAAATGCAAGATAATTACATTACAGCAATGAATGATCAAAATGACAGTACATTTCAGTGGATCTGAATCAAAATGCTGTAGATTTTCAGAGTTTGTGATTTTAAGTCTAGCCCCCCAAAAGTAGTCCCAAAAATTTTGCACAGTAGAAGAAAACCCATTCATTGCTCAGGATAACCACAGCTATTCTGGGGGGAGCTGTGCTTCCTAATATGGAAGAAAACTCCGTCAGGCATTTGAAATAGAAACGTGGCTTTCTTATGAGATACCTCAGAATAACGGGCCCTTGGTGACCTTCCCAGCAGGAACCACAGCACAGGGCCATCTCTGCTGAGGGCAGGGGCAAATTCCAGCTCTATTTCTACCAGCACTTCACTGAATGGAAGGCAGGCTTACAAGAGGTGGAAGGAAAATGACAACACAGGGCACAATATCATCTTATGCGACTCACCTTTGCCTTGGATCGCTTGGGGTTACCTGCGAGGTTATGGGAGAACTCTCTCCCATCAGTCTTGTTGCAGCTTCCCTATATTTAATCAGGTCATTCCTGTCCTAGAACTAGTGATGTTTTTCTGCAGCCCTGGTGATCGGTGTGGCTTCTCTGACCTGCCCACGTGTATGTATTTCTGTACCTCTCACCTGAAATCCAAGAGTCTCTTAAAAAGGTTTTCCATAGCTTATGTTTCTGAGCTCTGGGTTTTGCAGTTCCACAGGCATAGATGGTCTGCAGTTTTAAGTGTGCATTTTTATCATCTATTTGCTATATCAATTCAATTTTTAAAGGATGGGTAGCGGACAAAAGAATTTCTTACTTCTGTGAGTAGGTTAGAAAAGTCCCTGTAACCAGCATCCTGATTCCAGCTTGGGAACCCTGTAGTGAGTTAGCTTCCAACAACAAGTGTTGAAAAAATATTTTTCTGGTACTTCTACTTGGGTCTCCAGCTCAGGCTATATGTCCAGGATGGACACAACTTTAAAACTACACTGATAGTCATGGTTGTTCAGATCCACAATTCAGGTCCATGCTTTATTCTTTGGCTTCAGCATTGTCACCCGTTGCAAGAAGTCTGTATTCTGGATCCAGCCGCACTGGACAGAACAACAGATTCCACATTATCTTAATGTTGTGTGTTGCTTTTGTAGGCCTGAAGTTGCAACTATCACTAGTAATGCAACTGTCACTAGTAATGCAGGTGATTCAAAGACAGGAATTTAGAAAATAGGTAAAGGGTGCCTTTCCCTGTCACTCGTTTCATAGGTTCTCCTTTTATATAGTAGGCAATAATCAGAGAAATCCGCTTTTTGCTAATATGAGGTCAGAGGAGGCCCAGGGAAAAAAGAAAAAAAAATAATCTATTTTCTCAGGCCTTTTTTGGCGCTGCACAAAGCGCCAGAGGGGCATTTCATACGTATTGAACCCAGCCATTATTTTATGACTAAAACTGAAAGTGTTTAAAAAAAAAAAGCAAGCCTTAAGTGCGACAGCTGAGCAGTGATGCCTCACTCCCTGTTGGGGCATTGCTGTGGGTACTGGGGCATGCAGCAAGCGCAGGGGCAGCCCAGCCTTATGGCCACCCATTCTCCCCGTGCAGAGAACAGCAGCAGCGACCAGCGACAAGCCTGCAAGAAGCACGAGCTCTACGTCAGCTTCAGGGACCTAGGGTGGCAGGTAAGGCTGTGCGTGACTGGGGTGTGAGCTGGGGTGCCTTTGCAGATCGCTTATCGAGCTGCAATAGTGAGATCAACCCAATAAGTTGATTATTTTTTTTTTTTTTATCCCCAAGGGGAAAAAAATTTGTATATTGCCTTTAGCATGCTTGAGAAGTGCTTCTGCAAAGTTAGGGTATATAAATATTTAGTGTGAGACTGTCTAGAAACTCAAAACACTTAGGTCCTTTTGAGAAACTGTGGCCCTGAATTTCCTCCGGCAGTGCTGAACGCACATATGGCTCTCTCCATTTTCATCTATCAATTCTTTTAAATCTCGTTAAAGACATTTTCATTTCTGAAAGCTTGTACCTGCATTTCAGTGATGGGTGAAGTGATCCTTTTGGACAGCCAGGAGGACACTGCTGAATGGATAAACTAAACCCTGAAGTTCACCTACTCTATGGGCACATTTGCAAAGTGGGATGTGTCCCTCCAGGAAAAGCAGCTGCTTTAGAGGTGTACAAGATAGCATTAGAAAGGCCAGCGTACCAGATTTTATTTTGCAGGCCACTGTAATTGCATGTGAATGTATGATTGATAGTTCTATGTGTTGTTTTACTCTTTGTTTCACTGCACAATATTTCTGTCTTTCTCCACATTCTAACGTACTCAATTTAATCAAGGACTGGATCATTGCTCCGGAGGGCTACGCTGCGTATTACTGTGAAGGAGAATGTGCTTTCCCGTTGAATTCATACATGAATGCTACAAATCATGCCATTGTACAGACACTGGTAGGTGCACTATAGCTCCTACTACAGTATTATATCTGATAGGTGCTACTCAGAAAGAAGTTTGTATGCAAAAAAAATCTCTAAGCTAACAAGAGAAGGAAGGTCTGCATTAGCTCATTAAGATGCCTGCAGCATCTGGCTCAACATGTCTAGCCAAGTGGCCTGAATTAACAGTTGGCTAGGAATTACCCTGTCTTTGCTGCAAGCATTAACATGCTCTCTCTAGTTTAAAAGGGCCCAACGATAGGCATCTCAATGGTGGTATAGTCCCACTGCATGGGAAGGAAAGAGCAGGACGCGAGACCCACTGTCAGCACCTCTTGGAAAAACTCTGTAAGGATAAACTGTACGCTGCCGCCAAAAGCGGATTTGGAGGCAGACTGAGAAAGGGGTCAGCGAATCCCCAAATTACACAGCCCAGCTGCTCTGTGGGTGTATTTGTTTTATGAAATTGTGCAAAGATGTCCAGATGGGAGCCCCGAGCTGGCGTGTCCTCATGCCACAGCGCCTGTGCTCAGGGGGACCGTTGGCTGGGGGCCACCCAGCTCCAGCTGTGTCACCAAAGCCAATGCACCACAGCTCTTGGCACGGGCCAGAAGACACATTGGTTCTGAGTACCCCGGCCAGGCAGGGCCCCCAGCTGACCTGCCTGGATGCCCATCCCTACCCAGTTCGGGTCCAGCTTAACAGCCCAGGCATCTACATCCCATGCACATCTAAGGACAACGTTGCAAAAAGCATTAAGAAAACTAGAAGCATCTACATTCCCAAGGGAAGAAGTATCTGTGTGTTTTTCTCCTGGTAGATTGCTTTTTATTTGCTTTTTTCCCCCCTCTCCTCGGAGGTCCCACAGCAGGGAGCACAGGGGATGCGGAGCCCTTGGCCCCAGCTGGGTCTCAGTGCTGCCAGCCACAGGGACAGGGGCCCCCCCGCCCAGGGCTGATGGGATTTCTCACAAAACCTCGCCCGCACGTCCCACAGAGTTTATCGTAACTGGTACACTTCTGCAGAATGCTGACTGCTCTGACAAATGGGAATTTTCTAATGAAAACCTGCCTCACTGAAAGATTTCCAACTAGATCTGACTTGGGTGCTTGCGTCAGCCTCTGTACAGGCAGGGGACATCTCAAAACGTTTGTACACAAAGCCAGGTGTTCAAAACATGTCAGAGTGAGTGTATGGGACAGACAGAAGAAGGTTGCCTGGGAAAGAAAAATATGGGGGAGGAGAGGGGAAAAGTAAATCTTAACACGCCTCTACTTTCATTCCCCAGGTTCACTTTATAAACCCAGAGACTGTGCCGAAACCCTGCTGCGCTCCTACACAACTCAATGCCATCTCAGTGCTCTATTTTGATGACAGCTCCAATGTTATCTTAAAAAAATACAGGAACATGGTGGTACGAGCATGTGGCTGTCATTAGATTTGTAGGAAAGAAAAAAAAAGTTATTTGTAAAGAGTGGTTTTGTATGGCTATATGGGGGAAGGGAAAAGGTTAGCACTCCAGCAATGGGTTTAAAAAAATCCCAAACAGTTTTTAGGACCGGGCTTCTGAAAGTTCAGACAATGGAACAGTTTCTGGATCTAAGTGGTATTTGAACACATTTTGTTTTAGTTTATTACAGACAATGAGCTTGTAAACTGAAACAAGCCAGAGAAACCATTTAAAACCAAATCTGCCTACAAAATTGGCTCCTACAATACATACTTTTGCAAATGAGTCTTTCTGAAGATTGCAAACTCAGTGTTGATTGCGAGTTAAAAAATAATAATCTATCCAAGGTGAGAATGTGCTGTGACTAATAAGCATGTGTAGTTCCTGTAACACAGTTTGCAATAAAATAAGTGAACAAAATATACCTGGAGTGAACAGGTATTTTGTTAGAGAATTATTACTTCCATCCCTCTGTTTGCTTGAATTTCATAAGCAAAACCAAAGATTAATTACGTGCAACTTTTAGTTTTAAACTATAGTAGCAAAACCTATATCTGGATCGATGCAAATTCAAAGGACAGATCAGTCTAAGAAAAAAAAAAAATTCTAATTGGCAAGCAAAAGAACTGAAGAAAATAATTCCAAAGAGCAAGACTTTTTGGGTATACTTTTTTCAACAGGGAAGGAAATTTCCTCTAGCAACCAGAAAGAATTTGAATTTGCTATGAACTTGAAACAGGAAAGCAGCAAAATGTTAAGAAACAGGGATTAAACCTAATGTTTAGCTGGGGTATCCTAAGCAGTTACAGAGTTGTGAAAGCCAGCTAAAGATCCTGCTTCTGTTTGGAAAATGTCCATTGACTTCACTGACAGAACAAGTTCCAATGCTTTTTTGACAATGTGGAGGCTCAAGTGCAGAAGGTGCTGTCAGCTGGGACATACACCCAGCACCACACAGACCCAGCTAGAAACAAGCTAGGAAACGTTACTGCCCAGGGTCAGTGTTTACGATAAAACCCCTGCTCTACTATTGGCTTCACCTTTTAAAAATAAAAAATAATAATTAAAAAAATGTCCTTTTCAAGAGCCACACCAACAAACTGGAACCAGGAGCAAGAAAATGTCCCCTCAAGGCTTTTCTTTTTCCTTTTTTTAAAGTCACAGGTTACACAAACATCACACTTATGTAATTAAAACTCAGTTAAAGTTGTTGTGAAGAAGAATACAAAGTAGCACTAACCAATCACAAACCAATTCAACGCTTTGGCATACGCTGTGGTTACAAAAGTAGGATTGGCATAAATTTCACCAGGGAGATAAAAAAGAAAATTCTGTCCAATAAAACACCAGGTCCACAGCACATCCAGCTCTAAATCTCCAAACTTCAAAAACCTAAACCTCCAACAGATGGGTCCAGAACATAATAAATCCATGGAGATGGTTCCCTCTGCTCAGTGAGTGGACAGGGCGATGCAGCCGCAGTGGGAACTTGGCTCCGTATCTTGCCTTAGAGAAGAGCTAGAGAAAGAAGATAAATGAACGCAACCGCCCGATTCTGGAAATCACTCACTGCTCTTCTTCCTTTAAGTCACAGATCAAATCCAGACCAGATGCCTCACTTTACAAAGAATAAGCAAAGGAAGAAAAAAATTACTGTCTATGAAATAAATTGGAAACTTGTTTCTGATGGTCTAATACTAATCTCATTTAAGTCAATTGGTGTTTTCCCAGCAGTTTTCTAAGTAGCAGGATTAGGCTCATGGGAAAGTGGAATTCTCTCCATGACATTGGTAGGTTTTGGACCGGGGCCTCGGTGAGCAGTTGCCACATTGCCAGATGTGACCAGCTTCCAGCCCAGGCAACTCAAACTTCTGCAGGACCAGCCTGGCCGCAGCACACAGGCTCTGCAAGTGCAACTCCAGCAAACTTCCCAGCTGCCCCAAGGTGAGACTTGGACCACACGCAGCCAAACGGCAGGACAACAGCTGCGGCCCAAAGCCCATCTCTCCCTGGAGCCTGCAGACAAGACCATCTATGATAAACAGCCAAAACCGCCCTCGGTGCGTCTCTTATTTAGAGCGAGGTACTGAAATCACACAGATTGGAAGTGTCTTTTGACATTGTATACGTATATACACCAGTGCTTCTGTAAACCTCCTGAAGGAGGTTAAGGTGCTGCCTAGAAAGTTAAAAGCTAATCATGCCTAAACTTCCACTATTTAGTAGTCAAGGATTAGTTTTTCTTGCGGGTGTTTCAGTGTTGGTGGTCACTGCGTTGGTGTATTGCATTTTTAACTCGGACCACGGTATCTTGCTGTATAGGATTCATATATTAAATATTATGTGGGGATTGTTTCTGTTTTGTTTTGGTTTTGTTTTTTTTGAAACATAATAACAGGATTTCTGTTGCTAGGCTCAACATCAGCTTCACTGTTTGTACATTTTTATGTAAATAGTTGTCACAAGCAGAAGAAGAATTATTTATTTCCACCTCGGAATTCCTTTTCAGTCACATCCAGGAAAAATGATTCTCGGTTCCTAAACACATTTGTTTCCTTATTTAAGAAGATATTTATTAACAGTTGGCAAAAATGCATACACGTTTCTGGTTCTTTTCATACAGGAGTTGTCAGAAGCCTTTTGTACAAACTAGTAAAATAAATCATTGCAACTTTGCAAAAGATATCCCAACAACATTGTGTATCTGCGTGGTTATTCTCCCTATATTCAAAGAACCTTTTTGGCTGGGCAGTATTTCATCCTGAGCCTCTGTTTTCACGTAGATCAATCTCTACGTACAGGCAAAACCGGCACATGTCGCTATTTGGTGCGACTCCCTCAGTCCAAATACAACAGAGAGGGAAGAATACAAAAAATATGAATATGTTTTGCAGTCTGCACTGCAAAGATCCATGATTGAATTATAGTGCAGCTGTCAGCAGCTGTTTCAAAGAAGCAGGGGGTAAATTAGTTCTGTTTACTGCTAACATAGTTCAGAGATTTAGTCATCCCAATAAAATTATAGAGGCACAAGAAAGGAAGAAAGAAACTCCAAAGGAACATCAGCCAAGAAGCTGACATTTTCTAATTTAGATTGTTTTAGCATATTTCAGAGATGCTGCTGGCATGAGGTTTCCTACTGTGGATACCACACCGCATTGCTATGGAGGCAGCTGAAAAAAAAATAACAGTCTAAATCCCTGTATTAACTAAACATTATATCTTCAGGGCATACCAGCAATTTTTGGTTCTTGTTTACTTTGAACTGTGAGCAGAGTTGTGCCAGTTTATGTAGATGTATTTGCTGATCCAGAGGCTTAAATCATCAGCAATTTGGAGTCAAACTACCATCTTTCACAAGCGATTACAAATTCATAAGTATATTTGCTTCATGCACTGATCTGAAGTCCAGCAAAGCATCAGTGGAAAGACCTTTATTGACCTAAACTGATGCCTACTACGCTTCCGTATGCCTAGACTAATTTTAGAAGGAGGATCCTCTGGTATTTCTCAGTATGGTCCCAGTTCTCTGCATTTAGACCCAGTGTAAGTCAGAGGTGCTTCCAGCAAGGGGAAGGGAAGAGACACATAAAAAAAGAAAAACGATCCTGCTTTACAGTGCCAGTCTTGCAGCCAACAGAAGCTTTACCACTAACTTCAACACATCCAGCCTTATATCATGAAATATCGGTTGGTTTCCAGCTCTGCCACAAACACACTCAACTTGCTGGATGTGCTTCGGAGCAGCTTTCCCAGCCTGGGAGCCAAAACTCCATTCCCGAGCTGGTTGCAGCCTCCCCTCAGTCCGCAGCGCTACTGTGGCTTTGTCTCCTCATCTACTGTTCTGGAAGAGGCATTCTTCACATCAATATGTATACTGCCATAAACTGGCAGGGCCATAAAACTGTAGTGAACCAGCTTCGAAACAGCTAGATTTATCTGAGTAATGACATTTTAAAGCACATTTAAAACATTTTATAGATCAGTTATTTTAACTTCCTTTCAGGCCAAACTTTGAGGATGTTATGTTTGCTTAATTGAGCTGGTTTAGATCTGTTCCAGTACTGACAATAGGATCCTTTTGTCCCTGCGCAGGAAACTGCCTCCGTTGCTGCCAACGTTCATATAATAAAAGATAATGATTTAAGTAAGTCTTAGTGTAATTTTAAGATTTCTGATTTTTGTGGAAGCGTCAGCTGTAAAGCCTAAAACCAGAGAGGCAGAGCAGAGCTCGCACAAGCGCAGCTCAGTGGCATTGCCAAGGATCGCGGGATTTCCTCCGCTGCTCTATTCAATCCTTTCAGCTCTGCCTGCAATGGGAACAGACACTTTCTGGATGAGTAAAACCAAAATACTCATCTTTTGAGTTCAGAATTTGCATCCTCTGTACGTTTCCACCCAAATACCCTGCTTGCTGACTTCCATTGCTGCCACAAACACATTATTCTCTCTATTCAGCCGTTCCTTTGGAGAGAAACTCTGCCCAATTAAGCTAAAAGGAGCCCGTTTGAAGTTTTTATTTATCAGGTAATGATTGACAAGACCTTGAGGCAAAAAATAGGAGCACTTTATACTACAGTCATTCATTACCCAAGTACGAAAGCAACACAAATGGGTTATTATGGCCACTTTGGGTTACTCTGTTTTAAATAAAAATATCTATTCCCTTTTTCTGCTTAATGCAGTAGAATTTGTGTTCCTAAACCAGCAGCTAAGAAAGATCAGAAGTTTTGGATAACACACGTTTAATGCACTGATTTGTTTCCTAGCATGCACGCTGGTTTTCCTAGAGTCTGTTTGCTGACCAGGCAGTAAGAGCAGACTTTTTAATTTTAATGTTTTGAGAGTTATTTTGATATTGTGAGGTTTGCCACTTTGGGACAAATCTGCTGTTTTCTCCAATTAATAGAATCCTGATGTTTGAAATAATTCCATAAATGAAGACAGCACAATCTTTAGAAGCTTCACTTTTTTTCCCCATCAGAGAAAAGTACTGGGGAAACTAGGGGAGAAAAGGGGGCTACAGCCTCAGTCCCACGAACCCTTAGAGAGGTTGCTTTGCACTTGACTAATTTCTGCAGGCATGGTTAAGCATTTAACCATTTGCAGAATAAAGCTCTACATGGGGCTGCTTGAATTAACCTCACCCTCAAAAGAATTGGCTTGCTTGTCTGCAATAAAACCCAATCCCAGGCCAGTCAGCAGTAATTTGGGGAATGGAGCATTTGTGTCTGGAATTGGGAGGGGGCGAGTGGCTGTATTCACTGCAATGTCCATGGGCTTGCCTGTAATTAAAACCATGCACTTACCCTTTCTGAATGGGAAGCTGAAGTGACTCCTGAGTTAGCAGCTCTGTGCTGCTGATAACTTTGGCCTAATGGTCTTATTTTAAGCAGCTCTTAAGAAAAAGGGGGGGATGCCAGGATCTCAGCAGATCTGTTGTGCTTTAGCATGTCAGCACCTGTAGCTCAAGCCCAGGACTTCAGGTTTATGCTAAATTTCCAACGCGGCACATACAGGTTTGGGATGTCACTGTGGTTGTGGGGTGCAAAAAGCCCCACAGAGGCATTGGGAGCCTTTTGGCTCCCCACCTTCCCCTCCAATGCATGATCTCTCTGCTAAGGTCTAGAGCAGGCAATGGCCCTGGTAGTGGCCAGACACTAATGGTGACACCAGCAAGGTGACCTTTGGCTTGGCTAATGAAGGCAAACTGTTGCAGGCTGCTGGATTTATTCCTGTGTTATTTGTTGCTGCTGTGTCAGGTGCTTCATATAAAATATGTGGAAGCAGAGACATTCAATGTCTGGATTCAGTTATGAAGGGTCAGAGCTCAAAGATATCATTTCTCAGGTCCCAACAATTTAAGCCATTTTGTTCAGCATTTATAACAAGCTGTAGGCAAGAGCAGAGAGGTCGATGGTTCTACATCTGTCTGCCTTGGACAGAAGTACTAGTCAGCCTCTTTAAAAAAAAAAAAGATATTTGGGCAATTGCTTAATGAGAACAAATTCCTCATTTTAGCTTCTATCTTTGACTATATACTAGGTGTACAGGAAAGGAGTACAAACCAACACACTCAGCTGATCCCAAACTGACCTATGAAGAGTTTTGCTTCTGATTTGTTTATTCATTTCTCGGTGATCTACTGCCACTACTGACCTATATTTGGCTTCTGAAGCTAGAATCCAGCTCTTAAATCCACTGAATTGAGTTGTTGTTAACAGGGAATGACTTGGCTGGACAGCAGTTTTAGGACTTGGTTAATTATTCCAAGGATGTATTTCATGAAACCTCAGGGCTAAGTTTTGGAGTAGACAGCAAATAGAGATAGGGCCAGATATTTGTGAGAAGAAAGTGTGCAGGTACTCACTTTGCAACTGTACAACCAGGTGTTAAAATCCATCTTACAGGCTTCCCCTAGAAACCTGTCCAGTGGTTTGGGGGAGAAGGAACAAACTCACAGAAGTTTGGCCACCATTGACTTGGAGCAACTTTAATCAAGAGATCTTTTTCCTAACAGTAAGGCACACCTTTTTTTTTTTCCTTTTTTAAATTAGAGAAATGCACAAGTGATTCTAAGTTCAGCCCATCAGTTGTTTTGGTTTCACATGACTACCAAGGAATCAACTGTAAAAGCTGGTGCAGTTATATACACACACACACCATGCACAGAACCTGAACTATAAATACTGGCAGGGAGTCTGGTTTAAGAAGCTGTAGTGAACAGTGTGTCAGAACAGCTCTTGGAACCCCCATTTCTAGAGATTTATATTGCAGGGGGTGGGGAGGGAATAAATCCGATTTTGTTGGAACATTGCCTACAACTTCTCAGCCATAAAGCCTTTATTTATGGCTGTTACACAGCATGAAGGATTCAATTTGTCCTTTGTTATCAATTTCAGTGGATCATGTAACTGTTTATTTCCAGATATTTTAAAAAGTTGGTATTTTTGGTTTGCAGGAAAAAACAAAGCTCTTAATAGTCCATACTAGTGGGGATGTGCTTAGAGCACACCTGATAGAGACAGTACAGTGGGGGCCCAATGTCCCGCAGTTTCTTCCAGTAGGTCCACAGAAAAGAACGAGACAAGGTAGGAAAGGACTTTCATGAGGTTGGTGTGCTTGGGAACAAAGTCTAGGCTCTAGGCTGAGGTATCCCCCCACCCCAACCTCCACCACCTCAGTCATGATCTTGCAACCATTTCAGTCTTTAGTCAGGAACGGCAGCCAGCTCCCTCCAAGAGCTGCTGGAGGGATTTCTGCTCAGAAGAATAGCTCCAGCTTCACCAGAGTAGGTGGAAAAGCATAACCAATTCAAGGCACAAAGTGTATCAGCTCTTCCCAGCTTTGAGTGATTTCCTGCTTCTAGTAGCAGCTGAGAACAAGATGCTCAATAAAAAAATATCACCACCAGAGAGACGCGTCTTCAGTGACACATTGCACTTTGCAGCCTGATTCCTCTGCAGTGGCAATGCAGAGTCGCAGTGACAATCCTATTAATTAGCACTTGCAGAGCACTCTCTCTTCAAAGTATTATCTTATTGGTATTATTTAAAAAGGAAGAAGATTGTGTTTTGCATTCATTTATTTCATGTTTCTCATCCGTCTCAAGAACAAGCCTTGGGAAACCTGTTGTTTGGGCAAGAGGTAACAGCCTCAAGTTAAAAGAGATGGAGACTCCTTCCTGGGAGATGTGGGAGACTGACAGCAAATTAAGCCTGCAGGTCAAATATTATGTTCTCCAGATGGGAGTGACAGTCCTTTGAGGAAGCAGATCTGGTTTTCTGCTGCAGCACCTCTCAGAAAATGAAAAGAAAAACATCTCTGCCAACACTGCAGGATACTGAAGTTGCCTTTGCTTCATTTCCAGACCGTGTGTCAGACACACTCTGATGTCCCCTCAGATGTGTCCTCCTTCCCTTTATGAAAAGGGGTGGAAGACCAGGAAAATATCAAGTCCATGATTCACCTGCTTCCTCTTGAAAGATTCCCAGCAAATGGAGAACTGGAAGAGATCATCTAGGTCAGTCCCTGGCCAATCAATCAAACACTGGATCGATACTCAGTTTGTAAGAGCATGGCATAGATATTCTGTGGCCCTTTACCACACTGCAAGCAAGACAACATCCCTCTTCTGCAGCTACACTGGGACAAATTAAAAACCTTCAGTTAGCAAACTACTAAAGAACCATGTAAGCTACAGGCTTTCAAGAAGAGACCTGGGACAATGATGTCCCTACAGCAGAAGCACTTACTAGACAAAGACACAAGCATAGCACCCTGCATCTGGTGGCAGAGCGGCCCCCCTTTATTATGAGGGCAACTGTTTTTCAAGTAGGGCTCTGAGGCTGAAGGTAATACTTCCTATTTCTCATTAACAAAGCAAGCATTAGTGAGCTTTGCTGTTTCCACTGCTTCTTGATGGCAGCAGGGTATAGTTCTGTCATTGGTGGGGAAAGCTGTAAACTTGACCACAGGCTACCAAGTCTCTAAGGCCTGTAATAAAACTGTGACGGCATCAAGGATCACACTGTTAGAGAATGAGTCTTGCAATGTTGTTTAGAAGAGAAGGGATTTCAGATGGCATGGAGGTCCACTGGACACAAGCAAGGAAGAAGACATCCAAGACAGGTTGATGGGGAGCCACTGATTGTACTGGATGGTTGCAGAGAGGAGGACCAAACACTGGAGAGGCAGGCACAGACAATTCCTTTAGCACTTGAAATGAGCTAGCTCCAACCCTTCTTCTGATGTTTATTTTCCAGCACTAATTTCAAGCCATCTTCCTGAACTGCCCAATTTTTTTTTCCAGCTCTTAGCCTGCTTTGGCAAGTCCTCACTACTGCTATGCTTTGGATACCTTTGCAACCATAGATGTATATGTGTTTACATATTTCTCATACATGTGTGTATACATACAATTAAGAAAAGGAAGGTAACTTGACTGCTGCCCTAAGACCTGGGGAGTTGAACACCCATCTAGGTTTGGAAGACGGCTTCAAAACCAACAGTAGCTTCAAGCAAAGCCTAGAAAGAAGCAGAGGGAAGGGGGAGAGGGGAGGGAAAAAAAACCCCAAAAAACACACCAACAAAAAAGGAAAAAGCACACTGTCCTTTTGCCAGACAACAGATTTCTGTGGATCAAATTGAGTATTTCTGCTGATGGGGCTAGCTTCAAGTTACACTCTTATGGAGAAAGGTGGAACATACCCAACATCTCTTTTGTTACGTCTCCAAAACACCTTCCACAGCACTTCCTTGCATACATGTACAGGTGCCACAAACAGAAGCAATTTGGCCCTCACTGGTCTTGCTGCCACCTGGGCATCTGTTAAGACCCCCTGGTTCTAGAGCCAGGTGACAACGCTATTTCATTTGATTTAGCTTTAGCTTGCAGATCTCTGGAAAGTGGCAGAAGCAACCTTATACATAGGTTACCACAAAGAAAACTGTTGATACCAGAATCTCTAGTTACATACAGATTCCAAATTTAACTAGATTCCGGTGAGGTTTTATTGCTTTACAGGAACCACATGACTTCCCATACGCACTATGGACACAAACGCGTCCTGGACGTGACATGCTGTGTGTTCAACAGCTCTTTCCTGCAATCTTCAATGTGCTACATGGTCACAGAATATCAGAGAGACTGCATTTACTGCTCCTACTGCTAAAGACTTCCAAAAAAAAGTGATTTTGGTTGATTTATTGTTGGTATGACAGTAGTGACCTCAAGAGCTTGTTCTAGGCTTGGGATCCCCCAGTTTTGTCAGCCTCTAGTTGAAAAATATACAGATTAATTGGACAGAGGTATGGCAAACCATTCCACCTCTGTTCCTTGCCTCTGAAGGGAGGGTAAGAATGAGCAGCTTGCCAGAGGTCACACACACATTTGCAGAAGAGCTTACATTTAATCAACATCTGCCCCTCCCACCCTTCTCTACATATGAGAACCTCCTGGGAAAAACAACAGTTACTCAATCAATACACAAAAATATTGAGCTACAGCTCTTCCCTCTCCAGCCAAATTAAGAAGAGACCTTTTCTGTGCAGTGACAACTGATAAACACCGTGCCCTATACTTTAGGTCTTCATTGCTGGTGCCTACCTTAATTGCTGCTTCCCGTTTGCTTTGGCCTCTTCTCAAAGCAAGCAGCACATATAATTGCACGCTGAGGGAGATGTCTGCCTCTGATCTGTCTGACCAGTTTCTCCCAGAAGTAATTTAGGAGCGTCTCCGTTGGTAGTAGACTTAACCAGTGTCACGGTTTAACCCCAGCCAGCAACTAAGCACCACGCAGCCGCTCGCTCACTCCTCCCCGCTCCCAGTGGGATGGGGAGGAGAATCGGAAAAAAAAAAAAAGTAAAGACTCATGGGTTGAGATAAAAACAGTTTAATAACCAAAATAAAATCCCAGCTGAAACCAGGACAACCAGCAAATGAGAGCAGCTTTGGGATTCGGCCATCTTCCCGAAACCAAAAGGATTTTCCTGGTTCAATAGGCTGTTGTCACATTTGGCTGCCAAAACGGTTTATTGTGCTTTGAGTTGTTGGCCAAAATGAAGCTCAGCTGAGGCCACCTCATCTTTGAGAGGAAACTGCCATATCCCACCTCAACTGTTAACTTGCAGGGAGCAGACACAAACAACCCAGAGCTTGGTCAGGCATCACCACCACATTCCTCTGGGGACAGGACAGCCCACCCCACACACCCAGGGCTGCACACCTTGATGCCAACACCATGGGTTTCTCACTGTGCCCTGGCCTCTTTCACCTCTATCCAGTCTGCTTAGCTCAGGGGAAAAGTCCAGCATATTCACAATCGCTCAACAATTCGAGGAGGACAGGCTGCTGGCACACAACCAAACCCCCAAAGCTGCCTGGCAATGTAAGCAACCAGTGCCCACCACAGTCTGCCAAGCTCGTCCCTCTGCCCCCTCCGTTTTTCTTCCCCCATTGATTGCATTAGCATGAACAGCAACATCAGAAAGTTTGTGGCAATTGGACTGGAATTTCTCAGTTGAGTTTATTTTAACACATCTAGAATACTAGATATTCACCAAGCTATATATAGAGATAGGCCTACATCTCTAAAAAAGGAAAAAAAAAAAAGCCCTATACTTCTGAAAGCCACAAGGCCACAAAGATAGATTATCTGAATTACTGTCATTACCAAAATTGCTAGCTAAAGAAGAAACTTCTAAGCACCATGCATTGCTTTAGCAGTTTGACTATAGGAACCACTGTAATTACAAAGTATTTTAAATCACGCCAGTACAAACAAGATCTGGAAATGGAAAATACCGTGCTAGTCATTGCATCTGGAAATTAATGGTTGGCATGGAAATGCATGGAACTGGTTACTCATGCCGAGCAGTGGGCACGGTGAAGTCATGTCCACCACCACTCCTGACTACCTTTGACTACAGGCAAAGGTTATTTCCGCAGTCTCACCCACACTTCTGGCAGCCTCCAAATCCAAGCCCTGCTCCTCACAGGGAAAGCTGGCATCGCCGTCAGGGGAATCTCAGCTCACAACATCCTCAAGTGCCAAGAAAGGTGTGACATACAAAGGCCAAGGGGTGACACAAGCCACATCATCCCCGCTCCAGACATTAAGTAGGTGCCCTTTGCTCTGTTAGACAGCTTGCCTGGAGATGTAGTGGATTCCTGGTAAGGACCAATGCTTGGACTGATAGTGACCCACACTCAACAGAGATCATCCATACAGAATATTTTTCATCCCCTGCAAAATCTTTGAGGGGAATACGGAGCTTTTTTCCTACTGAAAATACATACATCCAACAGGTTTTTGTGATCACTGCAGGAAGCCCAAAATCAACGTTGCCAAACACACCCATCTCAAGTGAATGCTGTCATTCTTTCTTGCAAGACCAAAGCAACATTTAAGTCAAGTAATGCACGAAGAGGCATTTTAGTGAATCTATTTGGAATAACAGATTTTAAGAACTTCTTACTAAAAACTTTAAGGGAAGACTTCATAACCAAGTAATTTCCATTAAAAAGGGAAAAATAAAAAAATCTTTACAGCAACTTCCAGATTCAGCATACATGCCCCAGGTTTGACAGGCAAGAATAGCATTTCTCCCCGGTTTCCATAAGAGAAAACAGTTGTGGGCATACAGCAGAGAGAGACAAAGCAGAAGTTCATCCATTTACATCACACCTAGCACACTAGAGCCATGATACGCAAGCAGACAGCTTTCTTCCCTGACACCACTGTCCCATTTACAGGTGCGCACACCAGCAGGACTATCTCGCCTTTACGGGCTGCGTTCCTTCATTGCGCAACATCCTGAGGACTAAACTCCAAACACCATCAGCCTGGAGAGTGACTGTCCTTATCTATTGCAGAGCAGCTGTTGTGGACTTCTGTCTACAAGATCAAAGGAAAGCTTATTCCAATAAGCCTGCATTACTCAGAAAGCTGGAATCGGCTCACTCTGGGATAAAGCTCACCACGTCCCGCCCAGGGTTGGGGCACAGACCAGCAGTATCACTCCAGCCAGTGCTGCAGGCTGAACTCTGCTGTCCCAAGGACAAGAGCAAACCAGCTTTCAAAAGCAGAACATCACTTCCTACTCTTGTTTCTGCACCGCTTGTTCCAAGCAACGCTTTTGGTCCCCTACACGGATAAAGCAACACCCGCTCTTCCTTAGAGGACAAGCTCACACTACAGAAGCAAAATTCAGAAGTTCAGGATTATCTTGTCTGCAGGGTGGGAAGAGGTTGCAGGAACCTTCCCCCTACTCTGTGTTGTACTCAACCCCAGCAGTAAGTAGAGCAGAGAGTGTAGCAGCAGAACAAGGCACAAAGCACACAGCCAGCAGACAGATTTTGCTAGCCACAGCAAGCGAGGCAACTGCCTAACTTGCCTCTGTACATAACCAGCCCCAAACCCAGTCATGACCAAGAAGGTGAAGCCAGAGCAAATTAAGCACTTGAATAATAGTTATAATAAAATTACTCTAAAAACACTGCACAGAAACTCCTCTCACAGGATTCACATAGTATTTTTAAGTTGCCGTCTGTCCAGCATTCAACCCCAACATCCCAATGCCTCTGCTTCCATACTCATAACCAGGCCAGCTGAAGACCAACAGATAAAGGCTCTTCATCTGCTGTGTCCCACACCACGTGGCAGCTCTGCCTGAGAGTGGGCTCCTCCAGACCCTGCTTCTGGCCTTCCAGCTATACTCCCACAACAACCATACTACCCTATTTCTCAGTCATTCCAAATTACTATATCATTTTATTTAGGACTACAAAAGATAAAGCTTACCTCTCCGCTACCAGAGGTCACCTTCTTCCTTTCCCCCACACAGAGTCATCTGAAGAGAAGCAGGCAGCAACGTCAAGGTAGCACCAGCACTTTGTCCTTCCAGGGAAAGGAGAGTTCACACCTCCCCGAAGTCACTGAAGCACCAGAGGCCATAAGACTTTTCACCTCCTCAGGCCAAACTCTACCCTCTCTAACCAGGCCTCCAGCACCAAGGTCTGGCTCAGCTTCTCAGTGACTGGTTCAAAGTCCTGTAACTCAATCCCTTCTGGGAGCTTCTGATTTTCACCTCATTTGGTGATAATTTACCCATCAGGTTTTCTCAATCACAAGGCATCATTTCCTCTCCCCCAGGTGGTATAGCTTAAGTACAGAGGAGCCTATATCTGCCCTTCTCTCAGGCTCCAGCCCCAAAGAGCTCACTAACGAAGCAATCATCCATTTACTAAGTGATGCTGGTGTTCACCTTCACCTAATTGCATTGTGTTGCTACATGGCCTTTCACAGACTCCTTTACCAGCCACAAGAAGCCACCCACATGCCTGGCCCCACTGTGGAGGGACCTTCTGTCCTGTCACCAGTAAGGAGAGGCAGGAGGGCTGAGCATGCAGGGGCTTGGGCTTCTTTCACAGGGCTGGTTGGGCAGCTGGGGTGTTTCTAGGGAAATCGCCACTTCCCTGGAAAGCCTGGTGTAAAAAAGGTAGATTTGCCACATCCCGTGGCTGGTTTGTAATAAGGATCGCTCCCAAGGTAGTCCTCTCCCAAGGTTGTCTGGAAGGTTGGGGGTCCCACATCTGCAGAGGGGTTGGGAACCCTGCCCGCGCGTGTGGGCGTGTGTGCACGGTCTCAGATGCCCAAGGCTGCACGCAAGGAGGT
Organism: Haliaeetus albicilla; assembly: GCF_947461875.1. Classification (NCBI taxonomy): domain Eukaryota; kingdom Metazoa; phylum Chordata; class Aves; order Accipitriformes; family Accipitridae; genus Haliaeetus; species Haliaeetus albicilla. The sequence goes on from NC_091484.1 coordinate 7,185,341, forward strand.
TTGGTAGAGGCACAGAAACCTTTTTCCCTTCACACGTTATTTGAAAAAGCAATTGTAGGCTGCGTTATCTTTCCCCCAGTCCTGTATCAGCCTCCCAAGCACTTCCGCATCTTCCTCTAGAGCCATAGCTTGTATGATTAACATCACTTTAATGTGGTCTTTGTTATTTTTGCATCTGGGTTCCACATTTAGGAATTCAGCACTTTGCGATGCAGTGGGGATAGAGTGACAGCGGGCTGAACCATTTAACTGGTTGTTTACCAATTCCCCTGTTTTCTGCGTATAGATTTTCCTCCAGTGTAAATTGATAGGCAGTGCTCCCCACGCTCTCACAAGGCTGTGTTTTAACAGTGAATTTGTGAGTCTAAGGATTACGTTAAACCACACAATGTCTTAACGCAGCCCTTACTATAGCTTAAACGATTAACACAACAGTATTTCAGAGCCTACTACAGAAAAAGTTCCTATATTGAATTTTGATAATTGCTACACTCACTTCTGTACTTTAACAAGACGTAACTCAGTATGATATGGAAGGAATTGGATCTGGAGTCTCAATCTCTGTTTCTCATCATCCACTGCATAACTTTGGGCAGGAGGCATCACCCATCAGTGCCTCAGTTTCCCTGTCTGTAAAATTTTTATTATGCAGATGTGGCAGGATTTTTGAAGGAACTGATATGATGAGGTGGGCTGTAAAGCACGCAAAGCCCTGGCACTGCATGCAAGAGGACAGAGTTTATGCCAAGGAGCCTGGTGAGGAGTAATCACACCCAGTGAGCAGACAGGCACGAGGGCAAGTACTGAGTGGCCACAGGTCCTGCCCAGTCCAGCTCTCCCAGACCAGTAACCGGACTGCCCGGGATGGGTCACTTCCAAAGCAATAACAACTGGGAGAACACATAGCAAGTCAGAAACTAGAAAGTGTTTGGCCACCATCCACCTGTCGTCACATAGGCAATGAAATTGTTCTCTCTCTGCTACTTCACTGAATGGAAAATTTACCCTCTCCAGATATTTGTGATGTGTCATATCTCACAGCACGGCGTACAGGCAGATTTGCCAGCTGAAGATTTTATAGTCCCGTTAGGGAGCAGAAAGGAGTGAGCTGATCCCATGGCTATGGATAAATAATTAGGAGGTTTTGTTGAGTAAGATTCAGAAATCAAAAAACTGGAAATGGCTGAGTGGCTTAATTGAAATAGATTTCTAAGTTTCATTTTTATCAAGATTTTTCTTTTACTCCACTGAAAAACACCTCTGAAATGAAAAAAAATTCTATGAAAAAAGGTGTTGCATAAAGTACAGATGTCAGACATGGGGGGAGGATTATTTTAGCTTTAAACCATCAAAATTTGAAGGAAAGCTGTGTGAAGAATTTTTAAAAACATAGTCATTTTTATCAGAATTTTGTGTTAAAATGTAGTTGCCATTCTTCAGTCTGTTCTCCATAAAAAGGCAAATTTGAGCTTCCCCAGACCTGCAGTTTCCAGAAACCGGGTTTAAGCAGGCATTAGACAGCTCCTCCAAGCCAACGGCAAGGTGGCTGTTTGCACGAGGGAGCGTTGAGAGATGGCAGGAGCTGGATCTGTTGATGGGAAAGGCTAACACAGCAGCGATTTTAAACTTGTGTGGGTTTAAAAACAAAGCATGTGTTCCGCTGCCTTTGGGACTGGAAGAAGATTTTTGGCTCACTCAACTGTTTAAGGGATTCATTCAGTCATAGAAAACAGGGGGTCTGCATGGGTCAGCGAGTTAGGAAATAGGGGTAACCCTGCCGGCTGTGGGCAGCAAGGCTGGCTGCAAGCACACTTGAAGCAGCGCACAGAAAAGGCAGAGTATTCGGCAGAATTAAGAACAAAGAAGGCTAAAGAGACCGTCGAGTGGTGCTGGCGAGATCTGAGGAGCCAGTGGGACTTCTCTGTCACTCCTTTTCGTGTTTGCACGACAGCGATCTGGGACAGACCTAAATCATCCGCACGGTTTGCCACTGCCTCGACATGCTCCTGAGTTCACATTTCTCAAAGAAAGTTGACGCTACTTTGAAAGCTTGTCTTGTTTTCTCTAATTCAATCCGGAAAACATTCATATTAATACCAACAGATACCGCCCACACGCAAATCAGAAAAATTAAAGGGCATTGCAAAAGTGACTGTTTCCAGTGGTCAGATTAGCTGCAGACGGAAGCAATTCGAGATGCATTAAAACTAACAGGCTGTAATTGTCCAGAGGCATTGTCTCGCAGTGCAACACTTCTCTTTGGCTCTTCAGAGTGATTTCTTGGAATTTTTTCAATTGCTCTTCTGCTTGAAATATATGCTACATTTCAGATCTTTCCTTTCCATGTCACAAAAGAATGAGCTAAAAGTTCATCAACAGCCTATGGCAACATCTCAGCAGAGAAAGTTGAAGTCATTTCTTAATGCCATTTCTTATTAGCTATCATTATTGTGTAAATGTTGCGAGTACAAGAGCGCAGGAGGTCTGCTGTTAATCATTATGAACCTTGGTTTCTCCCTGCCTAGCAGTTAAACCTTCAGAATCGTTTCATTTCTTTAAAATATACAGAAAAGTGGCTTCTCCCAGACCCTTGGGTGTTCTAGTGAATAATACTGTGAACTTAGTTCTCAACCAGCTTGCTTTAGTTAGTTAGTTAGTTAGATCTTCTACTTAAAGATAAGTTCCATCCCACCCTTCTGCAATCTGGTTATGATTACTGGTTACTGCCACCCGCAGACTGATAAACTTATAACAGCTGCATTGCAGGAAATCACCTCCAATTCAACCCTGATGTTGTATGGATGTCTTTAGTTAGCTTAAATAGGCTTTTAACATTCATTTTTTTGTGTGCAAAACACCTATCATTAATTTTGACTCGAGAGATCAAACAGTTAACAATGTGTTGATCCTAGCTTACTTTCAAGTGATGTATTGTATCATTTCTGAGAGTTATGAGGGGTTGATATTTTCTTTTACTAATGCATCAAAGTCGATAAGTGAATGGGGCAAACCCGCGTCCTGGGAAAGGAAGCTATTAACAGCTCCGCTCGGAAGGTTCTGAGGGCCACATTGCGTCATAGCTCTTGAGTTTATTGAATGTTAACTCTTTTTTTTTCCTTAACCAAAGGAAATGAGTTTCTATAATCCTCTGCTTTGAGCTGCATCCTCAGTGGGGTAATGAAAAATGACCTACGCCATTTGATAGCACACTACTTTGCACACAATAGATCTTCACAAGAGCAAGCACAATGCAACTCCGGCTTTTTCTTTTTCTTCTTGTTGAAACGCACAATGAATTTATTTATTGCTGATCTAAAAGGCATTAGAACAGAACAGGCACAGCAGGAGAATAGCCCGAGTTTAACTTGGCATAGAAAGAAAGCAGTCTCAGAGAAAATGACCAATGTTCAGACCTGGGAGAGCAGAACATTTTTATAAGGAGGATCTTGAAATGGTGGTTTCACGCACACGCAGAGAGCAAGGCAAATTGGTTCCAAGAACAAGGCATCTGCTTCCTTGAAAACTTTTTTTTTGGCAGAATTTGTATGTGAGTTGGGCATGTTGAGTGATTTATGGGGCCATTAAACATACACTAAATCAATCTCTATTAGAAAAAAAAAAGCGCCATGTGCTTAAAAAAGGCCCTCGAGCTAGATTTCTGAACCCAAGGTCTGATGTTGCAAGGCAGAATGGTCATTGGTAATTTAGAGATGTAACATGAACTCAGTCAGTCAATTCAGATATGATAGTTTCTAATGTATCATGAATCTAGCAAAATGTGTATCCAATTAACTACTACTAAAGGACCTTATTTATAAAATAATACTTTTGTGGTCAGGTTGCACTTTTTCCATTCGTTTCTGTACACAGTTCAGGCTGCAGATTGTGTGTGTATGATTAATAAAGACAAACATCCGTTTTGTGCCAGCCGCTATTGGCACCGCGGTGCAGGGCTGGGCAGCAGGACTGCGAAAAGCAGTTTTGTCCACATTTTCACAGTATTAGGCTGGGAACGGAGGTAGCAGAAGGGTTTCCTGCTGGAACTAAGCAGCGAGAATTAAAGAAAGAGGTTGTCCTTTAGAGAGGGATCTCTCTAAGGGGAAGATACAAGTTCTGGAAACACTGAGCTGGCAAAAACCTCAACTATTTACTTAGTGCTGTTTTGGAGCTGAAGAAACAGTAGGTGGTACAAACGTGTCCTTCAGTCCATAGGAAAAATATCCTCCTTTGAAAACATATCTGAGTTATTTAAAGAATATGTGCAAAATGTATGCGTCCCAAAACAGTCCCTTTTCCAACGTAATTTCATTTTAAGCCCATGCAGTGGGCAGGCATTCACAAATTCAGGCAAAAAGAGGTTTTATGAACTCCCCTATGAATTGCCTATGCAAACAAGCATAACATTCAAATGGAAACAGGCCAAAAGTATTTTGTGAATAGAGCATTAAGATATTTTCTTCCTGACGTGGTTAGGGATGGAAAATTTGTAGCAAAGCCCTACAGCTTGTCAGAGAAAATTCTCATATGTATATGTATGCACACACACACGTAAGTGCATGAGAGTGACATGTAAAGTTTCTGACACACTACAAGATGAGATGGCAGAAACTGAGGAATGCTTTGTGAATCCAAGAGCATTTCTCACCCAAGTTCAGCTTTTTATTTCCAGCTTTTCTCCGGTATTGTTTTCAGTTACATTTTTTTCTGATTTCAAAACAAAAATATGTTTGAAATAGTATGAAATGTCTGAGTTTCAAAAATGGAAAAACAACTTAAAAAAAAAAAAAGAGAAAAACAAAGTGCTTGGCAAAAACAGAGAAAGAAAGGGCAAAGGAGTGAGATTGTAACAGAGGCTGATGTAGATACAAGAGAGGACATGTAAGTGATGAGGCTGTCTTTGACTTGCACCAGAGTCCCATCCCTCCATAAGAAACCCTTCAGCTCCACCACAGCCCATGACCTCCTGGAGCACAGGGATCATCTGGGGCAGGTGTCTGGAGCAGAGAATTCATTTTGTGCAGAATAGAGGCAGTGGGAATTAAGTTTTGGATCCCAGTCTCACGGCTATAGGATTCAAGAGTAGTGACAGCTGAAGACACAATTAATATAACAAGTCTAAACCAGGTAATTACTTGGCAATAAAGCCTAATTACAAGGAAAACAGGTCAACACTGGATTTTTCCTGAGTACAGGCAGATAATATAGACTGTTTTCTAGTATTTTGGCAATCAAGTGCACGCTCATGAGACTCACATTTTGAGAGAATACTTTCTGGGAGAAGTAGATCTTCTCCAGTGGTTTCTCTCTAGAGACCACTAAAACTGCAACAGCATCAAGATTTGATAAAAAAAGACACCGGAGAGACACTACTGGATTATAGGGATGTGCATGAGGGTGCTCCTAAAACTGTAGCTGACAAATTTGCAGCAGCAGATAGCTTGGTGGAAACAGAAATGGGGCAAACCACAGGAGCAAATTTGAGGTTGAGAGGTGTCTTGAGGAAATCTAGAGAAAACACTAAATGTAGGCACTTCGCAGAGCTGAATTAGAAATCAGATTAGATTGGGCCTTCTCAAAAATGCAAATGATCTTCTCGGGATGCCAACCCTCACCTCCCATCGTTTCAGCTCGATACTGATCTGCACCCTTCCCTGCTCTCTAGCCAGTCTCCCTCGGACCAGGGTGATCGTTGCTGGAGTGAGGGTGGCCACTGTGTGAACGGGGCTGCCAGGATTTGCCTCTCCATCCCGAGCAGTCACACACAGACAACGGGAAGGACAGTGCTGCTCACCCTTGGCTCGCCACCAGCAGGACCTACTCCTGCGTGAGCTAATACTCATTAGAGCGAGCAGAGGCTGCACACATTACCCCAGGAGCCTTTGCTATTTAAAGGGAACTGGAAATAATTGAAAAGAAGACACTTGTCTGGAAAGTGTTCCTTGTCAGCTTCCCTTCCTATGTGAATGAGGCTCTGGGGAATATGTCACGCACGTATGCCTGTCTTCCCAAGACCTCTTAACTTTTCAACTCGCCGGTTATGTTTAACCACATTCGACAGCAGGGATTTTCAAGGGCTGAATGAGAGAGGTGCTGTTGGTGAAACACCCTGGGGTGCTCCTTGCTCACTGGCCCCCAGGATCCCTTGTGGGAGAGCGCCCTTAAGGACACTTCGTGCCAGGCAGGCGTTGCTCAGTGCCCACGTTTGCTGGGGGACAGAAGGCCAGGAGAGATGAAGTGCCCTCAGCCCAGGGACTTGCAGCCTCTGCCCTACATGGGGGCCACATCTACAGCTGCAGCTACAGCTTGGCACCCAAACTTTGCTGCCACTGCAGTTCAGGCATGAACTATCCCGGGATTTTGACCAAGCTACGATTTCTTTCCTCTTTTGCTTGCACAGCTGGTGAAATATCCAGAACCTGCCTTGCACATCCTCCTTGGCGTTTCTCCTCTTTTTCATTTGCATTAAAAACCAAAACAAAGCCAAAAAAACCCAAAACAAAACCCCTTTCCTCCTTTCATAGCAAATGGAAAACCAAAATAAACAGAGAAGAAACTGCCTTCCCTCCTCCCTCCTCAAACCCTCCAGGCAGCTTGGAGGTAGAATGCCCTTTCTAATTTCATTGACAGTGCTGTTGATATATAGGGTAATTTTATCTTAACAACCTGTAACAAAGGATAAGACAGTAGTCGTCTTACATTCCAGACAGTAGGAGATGTTTACTCATTCTCCCAGCAGACTCTCTCATCATTCATCTAGACTTTATTAGGATGCCAGGAAATGGGAAACCTATAATTTAAGAAATGTATCACACAGGGAAACTTCTTCTGTTTGGTAAATAAAAGGTAGCTGGGGATCTGAGGTTAATTTGCTTTTTAAAAAATGTTCTCACCAGTTTTCCCATTCCTTCCCCAAATTTCACCTTGAGTTAAACTTTTTACCAAGTGTGATATTGAGGAAAAACATCACTGGACACTTCAATAAGGACCTCGATGTGTCCTCCTCACCCCAGGACTGGGCACGCACCTCTGCTCTGGGATCCTACGCTAGCCAGTTTGCAGGCTGTGCTCCCAGCAGTGGCTGCAGCACACAGCAGCCTTCTGAGCGTGATTGCATGTCTATTGGCAGGGATTTTTTTTGTCTTTATCTTTAGAGTTATCACATTGTCCAGGATAGCAACATGTTCCGAGCAATCTCCTTTCTTGGGGCCGAAAGAAGGAGAAGGGAGAAGAAAGCACATATTTTGTGGCAAACATTCTTATGGGTTTTTGCTTCTTAAGTGAGTTTCACATGAGCGTTTATTCCTGTTTACGTAGCTCGACATGAATGCCTGGCTTTGATTTGAGGACAAACTGCCCCATAAACTCATGAATGTCTGAATTTAACCTTCACCTTTCCCCCCTAACCTCCACTCTTGCTTTTCCCGTCATAATTGGTGACATTGTCACAGCCAAATTTAATAAAATACGTGCTACTGAGAGTGAACTTGATTGTGAGCACAGACTGAGGCAGCGAGGGATGATGTGTGATGCTGCTGGTCAGTGCAGGGGAGAAAATTCCATCTAAAAATCAGGTGCTAGGACACAATCTCTGCTGTTTAAGAGCAAGCTCCTCAGTGGCCAGAAAACCATTAGTGAATGGATAAATATGGTCCCGGCTCTACTCATCAACCACAGCTTGGCTTCTTCCTCTGACAAGTTAAACAAACACCCGAATTCATCAAAACCAAGGGCTCTAAGTGCCATTGCTTATGGATCACTGTTTCTGTCACACCATCAATCCATGCTGATTGCAGCGTTCTATCAGGAGACGATCAGCATCTCCCTGGGCACAGCATGCTCATCCTGAAAGGAAGCAGTCACCAATTTTGGATATCCATCAAAGGAACATTTTTGCTTTAAGTTGTGCTTCAGAGTCTCTACCCTCCAGTTGTCAGCCAGGAGGAGCATGGCTTTCTCTGGCATACTTCTGACAGCTGCCACTGCAGTTGTGTGGGCTGTATAGACTTCACTTATCCTTAGATTTGGCCATGTGGTTTTGAGGCTTCTCACCCTACGGCAGTCTCCCAAAGAGTGTGGTCTTTGTCATCTTCCAAGTAGCCATTAAAACTGGAGTTGAAGTCAAGGTTATGTTGTACCACAAATCTTTGAAGAGCTTCTTTGCGTGCTATGTAAAGCAACCCCAAAAGACCACTGATGTACTTACTAGGTCAAATTCATCTCTGCTGTGAACTCCACCTAATCCAGTGGAGTCACTGGAGAGGTGAATGTGGTCAGCACTGTGATTATTACAGGATGGATAAAGACCTCTCACATTTGGACATATCTGATCATAGCTGTTAAATTGTTTGGCACAGGAGAAGAGACTATTTTTTCTCTTTGCATTTATACATAAGGTCTACTTAGATATGGACTGCACCAGTGGGAGCTTGCTGGAAGCAGTAATAGATGGAGGTAATTTATCCTGTGTATTTGTTCCCTGAAAGGAAATTTAGTTTTTAAATGTAGTCATTGTGGGGTAGGAAGAGAAGGAGGAGGTAACTGAGAGGATAAGAAGCATGACTTTAAAGACAGGAAAAGAAGAATTTGTGAGCTCAAACTAATGCAACTTGCAAACTCAAATAGATGTCATCTTGGTGACAAAGCCTCAGATTTCATAAATTTTTTTCCTCCTTCCATTTGTGGTGAGCACTGGTACCCTCTTAAACACATCCAAAGCCTTTTAAAGAATCATTGGATGCATCTGATCAAGTAGAAGATTTCCTCATAATAAAACTCATTAGATATGGGGAGAAACCACATCTCAAGCTGCCTTCCTGTCTCTGAACACTAAAGACATGAATTTTGGAGTTAAAATTAATTGCCTGTATGAGCCTCACTTGCATAAGCATGATTTCTAGCACAAGAATTCCAGCAGGGAAGCCTTTAAGTTAGGTTAATAATCCCCAAGATCCCATTTGTCTCAAGGTCTGTGAATCCAAACTCGGTGACTTAGACATGTGTCTGTAACTAGTGGTTGATTAATACCATTCCAGTGATGAACTGGAACTTGAATAAGGCTTCTTGGGTTTGCATAGTCTCAAGTGTTTCTCAATCTTTTCAGACAGAGTTAACTGATGTACATACACCTCCATGCACATGCACATGTACTTACACCTCAGTCGAAGCACATCCCAGTACTCCACAGCTATCACCAGCTCAGGACTGTTTGGAGACCAGTGCAGGAGAACAAACTATAAGTTATTTATCCCTCCAAGCAGTCCTCTGTGTAGATGCCTCTACAGAAAAGCCTTGACATTGAAGCCCTAGAAGTAAATGTTCAGAAACCTGCAGGTAGAAGCACCCTGCACTCCAGCCCCGCTTTCCGGGTAACAGACCTTCTGCCCAAAAGCACCTTTACTCATGCCAACTTCAGCTGTACAGCTCTGGGAAAACCATGAGCTTCCGTGCAACCATAGCTGGTTTCCCTTGATAACCACTACACGCTGCACACTACGTAGCTTAACATTTCCATTCCCTCTCTAAATAGTAGTAGTGTTCACTGCATCGTAAAAGAGAGCACTGTCAACCTAAATTAAATGTGTCTTTGTACACGTATGCCGACAGTTACATCCAGACACTGGAGACTGGGTTTTGCACCAGAGGAAAGCTGCATTTATACCTCTGCACTCCTCAGAGGGGAGCGCTTGGGGCAGACCAGAGCAGAAAGTGCATCGGCTTATTCCCACACAATGCAAATTCCTTGCACTGAGCCATGGATCCACTGCAGAGCATCAGATGACCTAGGCAAACACTTCCCCATCCTCAACGGGGGTAAGAGAGGGCTATCCTTTACCTTCCTCCAGAACAGAGGGCAGAACAGGTGGGAGCATCCTCTTCCCACTCCCTCACAGTGAATTCAAAAAGTCTACAAACGTGTGATAAGCGGGTCCTGATGCCACGACGGCGCAATGTTTGTCCCTCTGGCATTTATCGGCATGACGCTCCCTCCCGCGTTTCCTCCACCGTTTGGCTGCTCTCCAGCCTGCGAGGTTTAAGAACAGAGGCATTTTCATCAAACAGCATTTTCACTGCAACAGCAGCAAATGAAAATGTATATGATGCCACCCAAACCTGAAACTCACAGCAGGTTCTTCTGTGAAAGCTAACCAGGTTTGGACCTCAGTGTTGACCAGATATGTCTCCTCACTCAGCATTTGCCAGCTACACAAATGTCATGGGCCTGAATATTTCAGGATTTACTGCTGCAGAAACTCCCCAGTGTCACCTTTCTCCCCTACTATGGCTCAGCCATAATCTTAAATTCAGCTGAATACAAAGAGCTGCCTGTAGACAGCTAATCCTAAAGACGGAGCTTTGTGTGAAACTTGGAGGCAAAAAAAGAAGGAAAAAGAAAGAAATCACTGAGAGGGATTGGCAGGAAACACAAATATTTTTGGCTAATTTTTGCTAGTATTCTTCAACCCTGGTTAAGGGCTGAACTAAAAGACTCCTCCTTTGCCCTGGCCCATTCTCACACCATGTATTCACCAAAGCAGATAATTCAGCAAACAACAGATATTGCAAACACAAGCTGGGGTGGAAAGTCCTGTGCTTTACCCGCTGCAGGCGCAGGTGTGGAAGGCGGATGGCTGAGGTGAGGGTGGAACAGCAGGGCTTTCCTTTCACACATGTAAGGATTATCCACCAGATCAGCAGTGAAATCCAGGTTTGATAATGCTGCAGTAATGCTAATAATTACACAGCCAACCCAGCCTGTAACCCAAGTTCTAATTGCATTTAAAGAGTTCTTGTTGCTCCCAGGGAGGTGCTAGGTTTGGATATGCCTTGGTAAGCCGAGCAGTCCCAACTGTCCCAGATCTCCCCGTGGACTGGGGACCTGCTCCTGCCAAGCATTGTCTCAGAGCTGGAGCCATGTAAACCCAAGCTGCTCCACGTTTTGCAGAATTACCAGCTGTGTTGACCTTAATTTATACAGGCTCTTATCCAACTCTTTCTCAGACTGATGTGCCCCAAGCTACATCAGGTCTTTCCACCCTTTGACCCTGGTCTTTCCACCAGGGTCAGCTGAGTGACTCTGAGTACTGGAACATCTTGAAAGACACTTGCTATTTTCCCCCTGTGCTTTTGCTACACAGAGAAATGCTGCCCTTGGGCGCCAGTGTATTCCCACAGGTATTGGGAGACAGGAGGTAGGGGGATAATTTTAACCTTATAAAAGAATTCTGTAACCACCTCTGCATTTCATATAGTAACAAAAGTCATGCCTTCCCTAAACAGAGACCATCCTGCACACAAGAAGGCAGGATGACCTTTGTTTCAGTTTGGGAAACCCATCAAACAAGGAGTATCTCCATAAAAGTGTACATTGCATGTTCCTCCTGGCTGAATGAAATTGCCTCCCAGCATTGCTGCCCACCTGCTCCAGGAAATTAAAATGTGAAAGATCCCCAAACCAAGTCAAAACAGTTGGAAGTTAGATAAATGCATAAATAATAAATAATACTTTTCTCTCCTATTATATTACTACAGCGTGTGTGCATACGCAAAAATGGGGTTTATAGTTTTTCCTGAGGTTTTAATCAGTTAGTAATTGGCTTATTTTTTAGTATTATTTAGTATTTTTTAGTGGGAAGTAGGAATGTCACCCATATTACAGATGCTGAGAGGAAAGCTGAATTGCCCTTACGCTATCTGGGTTTACCTCATAGCGCGTATATGAGCTCTATATATGAAGCAAAGAGAGACTTTCCAACAGAGCAGGCATCTCGCATTTGCTAAGCACTCAATACCCTCAGCCTCCTGGATCCCAGAGAAACTTACAGACATGGTTTAGGATGACTTCAGTCTCCTTTTGATGCTTATGACTCAAATTTGCAATCACTATCCAGGACGGCTTGTGAAACCAAAGAAGAGGGACGATCAAGCTTTTATTGGGAGCCTTTCTACTCGCTGCAAGCTGCAGGACGCTGTTTTACAGTCTGTGCCTCTTTGATATATGACACATGCTGCTGTGTGGGTGCTTACCTGCTAAAACTGTTTTGATTTGTCCTGTTTCTTTCTTGTCTGCATATGGTTTGTGTCTATGTATACTTTGCTAATCTCTCATGGCATTTTTTAAGTAGCCAAACTGTTTTTGTCTGTGCTATTTTTGGCATGCTGTGCCTTATTGGTAACTTGCAATGAAAAGAATCCAAATTATGAATGAAAAATATATTCCTTGCTTTTAGTTACAATCAACTGGTTTAGCACAGAAGAATTAAAAAGATTAATACACAACATAGACCCCTCGACAGTCATTATACAAAGCACTTCCAATTGACCTAGTGATGAGAGAGGAAATGAGTGCTCTGTTACAATATTTAGATAAATGTATCAAAGTAATAGGCAAACCTGAGATTAAAACCTCTGAGGCAGAATCTGCAAATTGTATAATATTAAATCAATAATTACAATGGCACATCTGAACATCCTTCAACAAAAAAAGATTAACAACCCTGCACTGAAGACAAGGAGTTAAGACACAGTACCAGATTCCCAGGAAACAAATACCTTACCCAGGAGTCAGCTGAGCTGTGCTTATTTATATCCCCTGAGAATATGCATTGATTAAAACATTTGGCCAATGCTGTATAACATAGAGGAAACAGGAAAAGATGCTAAATGCTGGTTTTGTCATTTATCCATCACCCTATGTTTCCTCAAAGGGACTTTGCCTAGAGATGGGCAACACTGCCTGCTGCCCCGGGGCCAGGAGAGATGCAGCAGCAGCATATGTGACTTGAGAAGAGAAAAATCATTAATTTTTAAGTGTGGCTTTAACTTCTCTGAAGGGATCAACCTTACCTCTGTACAAGTGCCAACATACACGGTTTTATGCACGTCCCTGTCCAGGTAGGACCTGCAAGGACCACAGATCATCTCTAACACCATGGGATGGCCTCTCATAGCTCTGAGCAGCTCACAGCACAGGCTGTCTCTGATGAGGACCAGATCACAGCTAATTAAACCCTAATAAAGCCCCACCCTCAGCTGTGGAGACTGCAGCTGCTGTGGGCTAATGCAGGAGCAGGGAAGTGGGGAAGGAGGCTGATGAATGGGACAGTCCCAAGTAGTAAATGCTGGAGCACCTTGATGGGAATTAGGGTCCCCTCTGGCTGCTGGTGGGTCACATGTATGATGGGAACCAAATCAGGGAGACTGTGGGGACACCAGGCCTTAGTGATAATTGTGGGTATCTCTGCAGAATTTCCTCCTTCCCAAATGAGTAGTCGGTGTCAGATGCCTTTTCATGGGAGAAGAAAAGAGAAGAGTCTCTGGTGGAAAAATTGTGCCGAGGAAGGTTTTTGCGGTGTTTAGAAGCAAAGCAGGAAAGGAGCTCACCGAGACCAGGGAGCCTGCTACATGCAGGTGTCCAGAGCAGCCTCTCCTCTCCCCATCTCCGTCTGCACTAACACTGGGGCATGGAGGTGCTGGGGGCAGCTGGGAAAGCCCTGCAGAAATGCACATAGCGGTGTCGCAAACCCTGCAAAGCCCTGGCCGGAGGCCCCAGCAACACCACAGGCAGGAGAAGCAAAATGCATTGCCTGGTCCTGGTTTTTTTTCTGCAGCTTTATTCACCTGAGCAGGCTGGTGCAAAGCCCCGGCGCTGCATATTAGGGAAGGACTCACGTGGACATCCACCGTGACTGGGAATGGGGAGCACCACCGTGGGGTGCCCTCGTGGCCCCACGCACGTGGTGATGGCCCAGCAGAGCCTGCGTGCTGCACTGCGAGCCCCTGCGCTGGGGGTGCAAGGTGGGGATAGTTTACACCAGTGCCACTGGAAGAGCTCTGCTAAGCCCTGGCCTCAGGAAATCCCAATTTCCAGGAATAAAAGTCTCTTTCATCTTATGGGCTGCTCCTTCCCAATGGTTTAAACTGAGAAGACCACATAATCCTGTTTTTCTGTGGGGATGTTTGTAACCCAGGGACAATGTCTAATCCCACTGCAATCACTTTGAAATTCTTGGAGGAGAATCAAGCGATGCTGTTATTTGTTATTACCAACAGAGTAACTGGTAAGCAGCGTCCCAGAGGGCTGAGTAAGAAGGGGAGGATCACACTGCCTCACACAGCTCCTACTCCCGTTCCTCCTTATGTTGCCTTTTATTTCAGAAAGTCAAGCAGGAATAAACGTTTAGATCTCCTGTTGTTGTGATCTAAATATCTTCCCCAGGGTGCAAGTCTTTAGCTCCTTTGAACTACTCAAAACTAAAACTGCTTCTTCTGATTGCCGGAGCTCGACCTAAATATTAGAGACAGCACTTCTGGGGCATCAGAATGAACATTTCACTATTCACTAAGGAATAGAAAGAAGTAAATGATGGAAGTAAAAAGCTGCCATTTCTGCAACTCACAGGTACCCTCTCATTGTCAGTAATATCAATGGATATTGTTCTGCTTAGGTAAAATCATTTCATCCATTAGGCTGAAGTATTTTTTTACTAACTGTCTTAACGAATTGATCCAAACAGTTCTTACCTCCTGGAGACATTTCACCCCATTCACAAGGTAAGCTTGCAAGAGTTTTGGTTATTTTACTCGCTGCCATCAAAAGTGTAGCTGCAATAGAAACAGTCCCTTAAGGCTCTGAATTCAGTCAGCCTTGTCCTGGGGGATGCTACCTGCCTGTCCCTGTGCCACCCCACACATGGTCCCTCTGGCCAGCAGTTGTCACTTGTCACCAAGCTCTCAGGCACCTGCGAGAAGACGGCAGGTGAATTAGCTCCTGTGCCAGAGCAGGAGTGTTCCCAACCCTGAAGGAAAACCCCGACACCCTCCTCCTTCCCTGAGAAAAGCAGAAAACCTGGGGAGATTTGCCCTCAACCCCCCATCCTCAGCGATGCTCCAGACACACTGATTTCGTTACCGATCTTCCTCCTCGGATGTACTTTGAACATTTTTTTTATTTTATTTTTTTTTCCAAACCAAACCCAGTTTCACAGGGCCCCTCCTTATCTCCCCAAGGCAGCTCAGCCCCTGCCGAGGTTACCGGGGAGGGCTGGGGGGGGTCCGGCCGTTCGGCCCCGGCTCTGCGCTGCCTTCAGCCGCGTTGGAGATGAGCCTGCTGACCTCTGCCGGCAGAGAGGGCTCTGCCGGGGAAAAAAAAAACCAAGCGCAGCACCCCCGGCATCCCTGGGGCAAAAAATACAACCCCCCGACATACGGTCTGATGGGGAGTGGGCCATGGGTCCCAAAGAGACCAGGACCAAGAGGGGTTTGCTTGGTGTTCTCGCTCGGCAGGAGAGGGTGGAAAGGCAAGAGCTCTTGGGGAAACAGAGAGAAAACGAGAAAAGCAGCAAGAAGAGGTCTTAGCAGGAGGAGGGAGAAAAGGAGAGTGGCAGAGCTTAGAAATACCAACAAATCAAGGCACCTCTCCATTCCCCCCTGCGACAGCAACCTCTCCTGCTGCACAGTCCGCCTGCTCTGTCCTCCCAGCTTACACGCGCTGCTCTCAGCAACGCTTCTTAAAAACCAAACACGGTCTGGATTCTTTTTAAAAGTGCTCTCTAAGCTCCCCAGCTGGCATCAGAGCTGGGTCTGTTTGCGCTAGCAGGTTTCTATAAGTT
This sequence comes from Haliaeetus albicilla, assembly GCF_947461875.1. Classification (NCBI taxonomy): domain Eukaryota; kingdom Metazoa; phylum Chordata; class Aves; order Accipitriformes; family Accipitridae; genus Haliaeetus; species Haliaeetus albicilla. The sequence continues at coordinate 7,200,949 of NC_091484.1, forward strand.
ACCCTACAAGTATAAAGCCGCCCCAAACCATGTGCTGTCTGGTGTGGAGTGAGGCCACTCATAGGAGGCGAGGGACAGGTGGGTGTCGATGGCAGCGCTGTGTGGGTGAGCGTGAACAAGCTGTCCAGGGTCGGCCCTGCTCTTGGAAAGCAAAACTCCACGAAGGTACAGGGTACAGACACTGCCAACGGCCTTTGCACGCCCTCTGCATCAGGCCCGAGCGTGGGATAGCTGCTCTCTGGTTTGATGCACACGAGGTCAAAGCGACAATTTCTCTCATAATGTACCCAGACTGCCAGGGAAGAACCTGTATAAGCACTGCCAGACTGGCAGTTTTTAGCCAAGTGTGTTTGTTACTTTCCTTATAAGAACGTTTCCTGACTACTCTACTTTGGCAGCCTGAGTTAACTTCTATACTGCACACAACACTGGAGTGGAAACTATTACTGTGCTACTAAACTGGACGGGAGCTGCACGTGCCAATTATATCACATAGAAATGCTGCATTGAATTTGGCATATGGCAGGTCTCCTGCATTAACAGAGGATAGCCAGAACCAATTATGGAACCAGTAACTTAGCTAGCTACACCATAAATGGTCCAGCTTTAATTAAAAAATATATATATTTAACTAATCACATTTTATATGGATCCTTTTCCTTTGCCATCCAACTCGCACAATATCTTACATCATTCAGGGCACCAATCTGGTCCGCAGGTCCTCTCCTTTGTGCTGCTTGTCACTCCAGCTACCTTATGTTTTCATTTATATCGATACGATTTTTCTGTTGAGAATATGCTGTCAGCCCTCTTCCCTCCTCCCAGCTGAGAGGATCACTGAGCCACTCCTGATCTGTGGCTTTGGCCCCTCTGGCATCACTCGCCTTCAAACGGGAACCCGCAAACCTTTCACCTCGTTGAAATGCAGTACTGAGGTAAATATTTTGCTATGCTTATTATGCAAGATACTCCAGATGCCAATTTTACTTTCTGATTGCCTTGTTGTTGGTAAGGGAGAGAGAGCGGGAGGGCAAGGAGGACTCGTTTTGGGACTTCACTGCTGGACCCCGGGGCTGGAGCATCGATCGGGGTGGGCTGGGGACGTAACAAAACCACGACCCCGAGCGCTTTGCAAGGACAGCGCTCACCCACTTGACATTTCCCTTGAGTGACCCGCGCTTATTGGACTTTAAAAAGGCTTAAGTAACCGATGAGCATTTTTTTCCACAGGCTCTAGGTAGCGTGTGACACGAAGAGATGGGAGAAGAGGGCAGAGCAGGGAGGGCTGGAGACAGGGCGGACTTGCCGGTGGCTGCGTGCAGGGGGAGCTCACGCTGCACTGGTAGCGCCTGCTGCCCTCCCACCGCAGCTTTTTGCATGTTTTTTGCAATAAACCTAGTGCAATCTATTGTGTAGCGCTGCCCAGCTACTCGCAGAAAACTACAAAAGCCTGAGTAAATACGACAAGCAAGCGCAGATCAGCCTAAGCCAGGTACGTGCCAGGCCATCTCAAGCCCCGTATTGTTCATTACTGTTATTTTGGGAAGAGCGACCGGCCTCGCTGAGCCCGAGGCCCATTTTGGTGTGCCCACAGAAACTCGTGCCCCGTGACAGGGACCCTGCGTGAATGTGTTGGCAGTGCAACGTGGGCTTTTGGCCGCAGGACTCGCCAGCTCGCTTTGCTACGACTGTCTTTCTCACAGAGGGAGGCAAGGACTTCCAAGGAGTTGAAAGTCCACCAGATGATCTGCTTTTATACTTTGCTTTTAGCTTCGAGTTTCAGAATAAAATGAAAATTCAAAGCCAAGCAACTCAAACCTTTGCTCTTAGCTTCAAGTTTCAGAATAAAATGAAAATTCAAAGACAAGCAACTCAAACCTTTCTTTGAGCACAGAACAGTATCTTCACACTGACATGCCTCCATGCCATCCCAGCATGATTATGAAAGGATTCTTTGCTAGGTTTTCTCTTCACCTATTTTAACAAGAGTGACTAGTTAGCACTTTCCCTGGGAGAAACATGGCCCTGTTCACGCAGAAATAGTTCCTTGGGTTTGGCAGATATATCAGATAAATACTCAAGAGGACTCTTACAAGCTACTCCTGAGTTAATAAAATAGCAACAAGGATCAGTTATCTCTCTCAATACCTTTCCAAATGCATCCTTTAGAAGAATAGCTGCTACGGTGCTGATTTAGCATTTCCAAATTATTAACATTCCTATTTTAGCATCACAGAAGCTTAATTGCTGAGCAAGTATAAACAAGGAGTTCCAGTTACAAAATTCTCCCATACACACAGGATTCTTCTTCATTTTTTTAATTACATTTTATTGCCTTCATTTTGCAAATGGCAAAAACACAATGGCTCCCATTATAAAGTTATGCACTGTAGTTTACCACATGGAACAGTCTGCGATAGTCTTTATGAGATCTCTAGCAGATCTCTGATCTGCTGCATGACAACACTTTATAAATGTTTGCTCTGTTTTGAACATTTGCAGTATCTCACCACAACACAACGGGCTAACCCACATTCAGGTTTGCTGCACAAAAATGTCTTCACTTGCTCATTTCTCGAGATTATCTCAGTTTCCCAGCCTGAGCTGATCCAAACCCACTCCACCCAGTCCCAGCACACAGAAAGATTGTTCCAAGCTTGGGGCAGACGAAAGAGCTGAATATGCTCAGCGTGAGCCATGCTGACCGTGCTCCATGCCCGCAGGACTGCAACACCAGCTTCGTGGTGGGGACAAGTGCACAGGAACGAGTCCCTGCGCCCAATTCTGCCCCACTGAAGCCATATCTCATCTCTGCTATCAGAAGCTTTTAGTTTCCTGCTGTGCTGAATGGCAGGGGCTGAAAGGGGATCTTGTTTTCAAACCCAGCATGAGCAAGGCAGTTCCCCTGGTCCACTAATTTACTGCTCTCCAGAGGTGTGAAGGACGTGAAGCCCGGGCTGTGTCAGCCTGCCGCTGTTGGGTGTGACAACCCCAGCTACCCCTGCCACCACTCAGCACCGTGCCCTGGGCAAGGGGGACCATCCTGGCTGCTTTTCCGTGTAACCACATGCCTGGCAGGGGAGAGAAAGGGGGTAAATCTCAGCAGCAGCCATGGTGCAGCCTTCTGCACCGAGAAGGACACCGCCCTGTCCCCACTGCACCCACTCGGGGACCATCTTGTTCCCTCCAGCCCTGGCAAAACCCACCACAAAGCCTTTTGCTCGCAAACATGTTGAGTTCCCCCTCCACTTCTTTCACATATTTAGCTGAGCTTTTCCTTCTCATTTCCAAAACTCTGCATAACTTTGTGTCAGGCTTCCCCTCTCCCTTGTACCCCAGTCTCACCCATGCCTGCTTCTGCTGCCTCTGCTGCCCGTGCTGTAGTTGTCCCTGTTTTCACACTATTCCAGTTGCCTGGAATAACCTTCGTATCAAAATGCAACAAGCTGTCTCCAGCTCCTTTACAAACCATATGAATATCCACCTGTTCCCTTGACAGTAACCATATGCCTCTCTGTATTTGTTCTGGAGCGTGGGAGGCTGCTTTGCGCTATTTGGGCAAGATCCAGCTCCTACTGAAATCAAGGAAAAACTTCCCATTGATTCCATGGCACTTGTACCAAAGCCTCAGACTGTAAATTTAATGGGATACTTTCCACATGTTTCAATTACTGCAGCATATCACACACATTTAGGACTCTATTGAATAGCCAATAATGATTATCACTTAATTGCAACGATATAACACCAGCCAAAGAGATAATGCTAGGATTACCATCTCAGAAGGGCAACACAAAATCACCGTCTGTATAAAGCCCCTTTATATGGCAGTGTTTAAAACACAGCATGCAAGGAATTATAGGCACCTAACCATATAGACTTCAGCTGGGGATGAATCCTCTCAAGTCTAGCTCTCCTCGGTGATTTTAGTGCAGAAGCTATCTCTGTATCAAAAGAAATCTGTCAACACCATTTGTGCAGAATCATAAACATAATAAATCTTGCCAACTCCTCTGTGAACTGGCTATTTATTGCACTCATCTCTGAGGCTTTTTGATACTGGAGCTGGAGGCTGCAAACATAAATACTGAAATGATGTGTTGCATATGCTGTAGCTTAATTTACTGTGTTTGATTTGAGGCTTAGTTTTGGAAGACCCTCAGCATCTAGCCTACAGGCCTCCCTGTACAGCCTGTGAGATAAGGCAGTGATCCCAACAAACCACATGTCAGCCTCCCTTACACCCGCGCAAGTCAAAATGACGGGGGGGGGGGGGTGCGTGAGTACAGCTAGACTATGTACTTCCCCAGCCAGCACTGGACCAGCACAAAGGGCAAAGACAAAAAACCCAACCCAGAACCACGTCCTGGCAATTCATCTGAACTGCCTGAGCAGGGAAGGTGGGCAAAACACGTCCCACCCTCATCAGCTGTCACTGGTGGTAGCAGGAGACTTTACAACATGGGAATCTGTCTGCAATGCAAGAGTCATGATCAGGACCTCACTTCAACCCCGACATCAAGCCTGGCAGCCGATTTGATGTCTTAAGAACTAGATCCAGGCAAGCCAATTTTATTCACTAAAAATGCCATTTCTGCAATTTCAAACAAAAGAAATCTTTCCAAGGTGAGTGTCCCACATCCAGGGAGATGATTCCCCTTCCCTGTAGGTCAGGGGTTAGAGCAGGTACGTGGCATGGAAGAGATCCAGCCTCAGAGTGCTGGAGGGGATGTTGAAATCCATCTTTTATCATCTCTTTCAGATTCAGTGACCATTTAAAGAAGGGATTTAGTGGAACAGTTCCAACAGGAGCTGCTGGGACTTCTGGAAAAGGCACAAACAGTCTTGTGAGAGAGGTGATTTCTAAGGTCCAGAGATTGTTTTTATTTGTTCATTTGTTTTCAATACAGAATAGCAAAGATAGGAACTGAAAGCAGCTTTCCTGCATCTCTCTTACCTTGAACCTAAGGAGCGGACAAGGACACATCGGCACCTCCACCTGTGGGTTACTGGTTCCCAGTGCCAGGCCTATATCTTTGTTATTTCTTTTCTCGTAGAAGATTCTGCATGAAAAATCTTGTCTCAAACAGCTAACAAATTTCAGCAAGAACAGAAATACTAACTTTCTGGTTCCAGTGAGAAAATAAACGTATTCACTCTGGTTTTATCTGAAGAGTCCTTCTTTCTCCCTCCTTTCCCCACAGTTTTTTCATTGCTGCTCATAACCTGAATAAAATGAGTTACAAAGCCTAGCTGATGTATCACAGAAGCAACCTTTCTGCATGTGCTTCATGCAACGTACTGCCTCTGCCCTCGTCTGCAGTGACCTTTGCCTCAAATGCACCAATTTTTGTAGCAAATTCAGAAGTGAGATCCATGTTATAGGAGGGTAGGGCTCCTGCTGCAGCCTGGGCTGCCATGCAAACACAAGGCAATGTTACCCTATATATTATAATGCCCACAGGAACTCATAGGAAAGACTTTGTATGAAGTCCCTTGTAAGGTATTGTGTCTATTTACATGATGCATCCAACTGTAAGTTACATGTCAGCTAAGGAAATTGAGAAGGCCATCGCAAGTTGAACTTGTCCTTATATCCCTTGAGATTCAGAAAAGCAACGGTCTGTTTGATAAACCTGAAAGAAGAACAGATAATTTCGTCCAACATCTTTGGGGGAATCAGTCTGCATACTTTTTGAAGTGGTATTTTTTTCATGTGAAATGCTTCCCTGCTTTTTGCTACTGCTGCCTGGCATCCTCCTTGCTTGAAATATAGGGAGAGATTTCAGCAAAGGAGAAGGAGGTTACCTGAACAAGGCATGGGGCGTTCATGCTGCCCAGTTTTTTTCAAAAGTCACTCGTGAGCTCGGGTACTCAATCTGACATATCTGAAAGAGGCTGTGTGTGCATAAGGTAAAGATAGGATGCACTGTTTTGGATAAGACAAGAAGTGACTTGAACTTTCATTGCAACTGAAATCAAATCTGACAGCACATTTAAACATTTAGTTAATTTATAAGAAAAAAAAAGCAAAACAAAAGCCCACATTATTGTAATCTTTTCTGTAGGCATGAGGGAGAATCAAAATCTCCAACCAAAGCAGGGAGTGCTGAAGTTTAGCTGTATGACAGTTAAACCTTCACCTCTAGTAGTCAGGGATCTTTGCACTTTTATGCCTGAAAAGCACAGACCAGTCAGGAGGAATGCCAGCTGGCTGTACACGGTGCACAACTGGCTTGTGCATCTAGGCTGAACAAATATCAACTCGGCTTCTGCAGCGCATTCAAGGGAAATTATTAACCGCACTAGAAAAATCAGTGAGGCAGATTCATATGCAGGACTGAGTTTTCCTCTGAATCTGTCCTGCTCCCCATCCCATTCAGCACATCAGTTCATTCAGCACATCAAAAATTGCCAATCTTTGCCAATTGTTCATTTTATATACATATATGTGTATCAACATACACATATAAACCTTTCCTCTAGCTGTAATAAAGTGGTTAAGCAGAATGTAAACCATCATTAACATAACATGAGATTCACTATAAAAACCTGGAAAAGGATGTATACTACCTCAAATATGGTTTTTATTACTTTTTTTGAGTGAAATATGGCATCCCTGTTGTTTCTAAAACAGAACAAATTAAGAGATTTATCTTAAGTAATTGGTGCAATTGGTAACTTAAAATACAGTGTAGCGCAGAATGATTTACTTGTTTTCTCTGGCAATTTCCAAGTTACAAGAGCCTGGTCTCTATTTTACCTTTTTATAGAGCTATTCATTATTTCCTGATCTACATTAGATCTTCCTGAAAGTTCAAGATACTAGATCTAAAATAATGAGCCTCCTAAAGATTTTCTGTAATCAGTTCAATCCTGCCTGTGGTCGCAGCAGAGGACTGGGAGCCAGGAATTTGTAAAGTAAGTCTTCATCAGAGCTCTGCCAGTAATTTGCTGAGTTACAGTTAGTTCAAATCTTTCAAGTTGTGCTTAATTTTGAGTCCCAACAGTATTGAGCAGCCTTATGGAAAACAGTAGGGCTGAGACTGAGCCCCATAGGAACAAGCACAGGTTTTGCTACTGACCTGACTGGGGTCAGGATTTGACCCACAGGTCTAATTTGGAGGTGTTCTGCTTTGTGAACAACACGGACGTTCCCTGCCAGCTCCTGCAATGACTTCAGCAGCACTGAGGTACCCTGGGATGCTGAGCTTCATCTTCCTGTCTCAAAAATGAACTGCTAGTTGCCTGCACCTTTGTAAAGCCTCTGAATTTATAAAATACTGGAGGAGTTTGTCATTTCCTAAGATGCAAAATGTCCACAAACTGTTGGTGTTTTCACCATTTTTTTAAATAAAAATTTTTAAGCACAGAAGCAGAAGGTTTCACAGACTAATTGTCCTTTTGGTCCCAGATTTTCACTTTAAATGAAGTCTCTGTTGTTCAGTCACACAGGGCACATCTTGGTTCCTCTCCCTTTTAAAACTCTCACTAACCTCCTTCCCATTGCTGTCTCCCTTTTTTTTTTTTTCCTCCCTGAAAGTGCTCCTGACAGCCAAAGGGCTGTTCCTGGACTCAGACCACATGAACAAACATCAGCTCCAAAGAAGATTTTCAAAGACAGAGGAATTTTCTTCCTCTGTCCAATGACAGACCTGTGAGGACGGTCCAGGCACACTTTAACATTCACAATCAGATACTGTGCCCAGGGAGCACAGAAGAGATGCATCCTCCGTCTCCTGGCCCAGAGAACATGCACAGCGTCTAAATCTCACACCCTGAACTGGGGTTTAGGATTCATTCAGTGCCTCCAAATAAGACGTTGATGTCACTGTCAACAGATTTAAAACCAAGGTCCCCCCCAGACCTGTATGTAACACCAAACAAGCAGATGAACACTTGAGATGGTTTATGCATGAATACACTGACAACTCCGCAGCCTTTGCATTATACAATTCCATCCATTCCCAGTGGCTAAGGACGGGTGGCAGAGAGAATGCATTTAACAAAAAGAAAAAGACATTAAACATCAAACATCCCTTTGCTTCTGACAATTAATTGAGAAGAAAACCTCATAATCAGTTGCAGATTTGTCTCTCTGTAGCTAGCGTGACTCCACTCAATTATCACACTGTAGTCCAGAGCAAGGAGTTTTGTTCTCATCTTTGTGTTACTTGAGGATGGGGAAGCAGCAGACAGAGCTGAAAGGTTAAAGGTGGCAGGAGGAGGTCGCCAAGGATGTCACCGTCTCTGTGTTAGCCATAAATAAGAGAAACCAGTGTGGTCTTTGGTTTATAGTCCAGCTTTAAACCCATGCTGTATTGGGGGCTGTCAGTGAGGTGCTGGGAATAGGTGCACAGAAAGCTTACCTGCATCAAGGCAGGTCTGCGCCTGCGCCAAACCGCGCAGGGGCTGTTGGTAGGAGAAGATCTCTCAGGAATGTTCCTGTATGAAGCAGCTGCCCCTGCTTTCAAGTCCCTGAGCAGTCCCAGTGCCTTTTGGTTTCTAATGGAGGAAAAAAGCCTTGTGTGAAAAATCACAGCCATTTATCGACTGTCTTGCAATTGCAGTGTCCTCTTCTGAGTCGGGAGGTTACTGCCCCAGCCCTCTGCCAGGCACATATCGCTCCTTCCCTGCCCAGCTGAGTTTGCAAAGATTTATTTCCAAGGTAACTTGGCTGATTTTGGATGGCACGGTTGCGGCAGTCATAACATCCTTAGAAGGATGTGCTCTCTGAGAGGGAGTAAGCTCTTCTCCCTCGAGCATGGCCAGAGTCAATCTCGTGGGGCGTTTCGCCATTGCCCTCAGTTCAATCGTGCCTTACAAAACCCAACAGAGACATTAAGGAAACTATGAAATGTTGCTGAAGTTAAAGCTTTTTACTTCCCCCGTCTTAACAGCAAAACCAATTCCTACAGCTGCAGTCTCAGCCACACCCCTGTTAATATTTCACAGCACAGACTGACCAAGCACAGCCCTGCAGCAGTCAGCCCTTTAACACCCTGATGTGGAATGGATAAAACAAATCAGCTGATCAGAGATACTTAGACCTAATCTTGCCCCCAGAGTGAAATAAGTGGCGGTACTCCTCACCTTCCTCCCACATGAATTTGTTCCTTTACATTCCAGAATTAACTGTGCTGAAAAAGGGGTCCCTGGTGCACACAAAAATTAATGGCATTGGAAATGGTTCGGGAGAGCTCTGGACCGGGACTGAGGAGCAGTGGGAACCAGCGGTGCTGAGGACTTCTAGGGCAGATTCTGAAGACACCTGGCTGGATCCCAAGGAACAGAAGAAAGGCAGATGTGCCCTGCCCTCCCTGACACCTTGGCACTTCCCTCAGTCTATAGGTTACATTTGCTGTCACCTGAAAGCAAAAACAACATTAAAAGTAAGCATGCAAATGTGCTAATCTCTTACGACAGCACATACATAAAAGCAAGTGTTTATATAAATGATACCACTCACTTCAAGGCTGAGTTTAATCATCAAAGGAGAAAAAGGACATTTTGTTTGGTCTTTTACTAGTCAAAAATGGCTGGTATTTAATAAGCCCCGGAGCCAGATCTCAGTAGGACAGGCTTTTTATAGGCCAGAGGCACCTACCATACCATCCCTTTCTACATACAGCCACTGACCTATGTCCAGCTGATTTGAATTTACTTCCTAAATCTGATGCTTCACCCAGTTAGCTCAAAAAAAAAAGAGAGAAACATGGCATTTCTAGACCACAGTTCTTGGTGTCACTACACATTACTGATAATTTAGGAATGCTACAGAACATCTCAAGTTTAAAGTACTTTCATGGTTCCAATGGAGAGCTAAAACAGATGGGGTTTCAGTGTGACCTTTCAACCTACCAGGCACTGTTGACCCAGATTATAGTTCAACAAAGCTGCTCCTGGATTCATATTACATTTGGGGAGAAGCAATAGGGTAACAGTGAGAATGGATACGCTGCTCAGAGGCAGCTCGGATGGCTGGCTCAGAGAGCCACAGGATGGGAATGGCATGTCAGTCCTACTCCCGGTGCAGATATCTTTATGCCAAAGTAGGTGCTCAGTGCTTGGAGAGAGCCTCTGCTATCTGTCACAAAATGCTGGAAAAGGAACTCAGGAATGGGAGAAATAACGGCCAAAAGATTTCACATGGAAGGCAAGGAGAGGGTGAAAAATCCGTAAAAGGGAGAAGCACTCCAGTTGAAAACCCCCATTTTCCAAGTTCAGGCTTCCCACTAGAAAGCTGGAGCTGAAGACTTTCTGGTGGTCAAAAAAGGCCAGGTTTTGTCACAGAGGTGGCTGCATTTCAGCAGTGGGCAAAGAGATTGCTACGGCCTGCCCAGCTTGGCGGCAGGGGCTGGTCAGCCCAAACAATGTGCCCACCCAGGCTCCATCCCAGTGAGCCGGGCTTGTCTGTCTGAGCTGAGCCAGTTGGGAACCGGAGGGGGACCGTAAACCACCAAGCACTGTGGCATCCTGTTGAAATTGTTGAAGTTCCTGTCAATGTGCTATTATTTTAGACATTATAGCCCTAAAAATAGTGCTTGTATTTTTTTTAGCAAGCTTGTTGTTTTCAGGAGCTCTGAAAATATAAAGAGTTCCATAAGTGCTAAGAACAAGCTTGTGAAATAGTCTCGCTGGAATACAAAACCACTTGAAAATACTGTTTGTTACATTCCCCTATGAACTCAACAATAGATTATGCAGACCATTTTGCTAAAACACTGGACTTATTTTACTTCAAATTTATTTACTATAAGAAAATCTAGGAAAACATCCCCATGACACCTAGCTAGTTTTTCTCTATTCCAGACGGCAGCAAGAAATCTGGATTCTCACAAAGTGTTTTCAAAATGCTACCACCATGCCAAAAGCCTCTTCAATCTCTTTGCCCCCCACGATAAAATGTTCATGATCCAAACCTTAATTACCTCTGCTTGTAACAACAAAAACAGAAAAACAGCCCTTATGTCCTTCCAGTGGAGATCAGCTGCATGAGAACGATCAGGCTCGTCTTAATCCTCAAAAGACTGACATGTGTCCTAATTGTGAAATCTGTACAGCGTTTTTCAAAGCAGCTTTCTGTAACTGCTGCCCACGTCTGTTGCTGTTTGTTGGAGCACTGCTGGAGCCTTTGCCCCACGAGCCGACGGCAGCCAGAGACACTGGTGGGGGCAGCTCCTCGTCTCTCCGGTCCAGCACAAAGCCGTCGGGACAGAAGTAAAATATTAGGTACCCGGTGGGGAATTTCCCAATACATCATCCCAGGAGCGCTTGATGCTGAACAAGTAGGAGCTTATCACCAGGTCACTGTTCTGTAACTGAAATAGGATGATGATGTGCTGGTAACTTGCCAACATTTTGTGTTGCAACATTTTACAGATTATACCATATGATAAAGGTACTGCATTTAATGAGTTTTGTCAACTCAGTTATCATTTTCACATCGCACGAAGCAAGTTTTGGGCTAGACTTAGCAGTTATGCAGCCCCTTTCATCCAAAAATTTCAAAGTGATTTGTCCACATTAATCAAGTTTCAAAGCTACCTTGTGAAATATCTGTTTAGGCTCCTTAAAAGCATTAGGAATGGCTGCAGCGCTCCGGACCGAAGGTCTGTCTGAAGCAGTCACCGGCAGCGGGCAGTAACGGCTGCCCTGCCTGGTGGGGAGCGCAGGGGTGCAGCCGGCGTGGTGCAACGCTTCCCTGGAGGACACCCAGCCACCCGTGACGTGTGCTGCAAGGGCACTCACAGCTGCTATTACCGGGTGTAATAAGGCTGGATGGATTTTTCTCTGCTGAATTTTGAACCCACCTGAACTTCCAGCATTCACAATGTCTCCTAGCAGAGAGTTCCACAGATTAAACATAGACCGTGTTAAGAATCTCCTTTTCCTTACTCTGGATCTGCCATCTGCTCATTTCATTTTGATACACCCTTCCTGCCTTCTTGGAAGAGACATTCGCTGCTTGCCTTCTCTATGCCACCTGGGCTTTCAAGACATCTATCCTTTTCCCATCCTGTCTTCTCAAAACAGAAAGACCAGACACATGACAGTGTTTAAATACCTGATTGCTATATAGGTGCCAAACTGCCACTGAAACCAAAGTTAGGAACCTAAAAAAATTGGCGCGACTGACTCAAAAGGGTCTGCCATCCAACACCCACAATGCTGCAATGCATTTGTCCCAGCTCCCCCTTCTTGTCTCGACCAACAGATACCTGCACAGAAATAAGATACTGTATGGAAAAGCAACAAGCTATTCGGGTTGTGTGACGTGGATTAATGAGATTGACACTAACTGCTAGATGTGTTGCTTCTCCAAGTTTACACTGCCCTGTTGGCAGGGGACATGGAAGGATGGGGAGAGGCAGAGATTAGCATTCAAAAATAGAAGAGGTTTATACTTAGGTGACTATGAATATACACAGGTACTCTTTGGTCATCTTCTCACACCACTTACTTTCTGGATTTAATTACTTTAAAAACTCTAATTTTAAAAGATCATTATTTCTTTAATCAATCTTTTTCTTGCACCCCAAATGCAGGTTTAATGTTACAGCAATGACTGCAAGTCCAAAGGAGACAGATTTTCTGTCCCCACCCATGAAGAACAGTTGATTTACTTAAAACCTTGCCAAGGCCATATGCAAATCATCCTAATAGGAGCAGCTGCTGGCCTCACAGCCCAGGGGATAAACACAAGTTGTGTTCATGCTGCTGCCCCAGCTCACATCCCCAGAATCACATTCAGGTGAATGAAAATCACAGTCTCTATGAGCTTGCTGCAGCCGTGGCAGGTAATTTTAAAGGAGATGTATGCTGTGGATGCAGCTCAGGCAGCAGGAGCAAGGCCTGCGTAGGAAAATGTGTAGGAAAATGTGTCTGGGCTCTCCTACAGCAAACTGGCATTGTCTTCGGGCAGCCGTGCCAGTCTGCAGCACATTAGGGTTTGGCCCATGTTTTCTGTTGAGAAAACAACCTTCCATCTGGATTTCATCCTCTTAAACCCCCTGAGTGTATGTTATTTGTATATATTCTGTAACTGACAGGATGTTTTATACAGTTTTTGGATAAGCACAAAGATGATACCTGGTAAAACAGTTCTTCTGTATTAAACAGAAACAACAGACTTTCTGCTTTGCTCTTTTAAAGCTCGTCTGACATAAACATCTGGATGAAGCTAAGTCAGGGAAAGACTGAGCCAAGACTGGTGAAGAGTGGGAGAGCCTGGAGGAGCTGAAGGTCCACCTCACGTTGTCCCCTCCAGCAGCCCAGCCTCCCTGCTGCTGCCCCACAAAATGCCAGGGCATGAGTCCAACTTCTCACTTTTAAACGGCAACTGAAATCCTCTTAACACTTCTGAGCTCCTTTGGTGGAAATCAGATGTCCCCGCTTTGGTGGTAGGATGTCAGGCAGCAAAGACTGACTCCACTTTGTCCTTTAGAAAGTGTATAGTGTTAAGATGGCCTTTATCATCCAAGGGATATCACTATACTGCCTTCTGCTCCTCTCCCATCCCCAGTCTTGAACTAGTTATCCATGCTTTTCATTACTTAAAGTCTAGATTTCTGTAATGTGTTTTGCTGTAGTCAGTTTATCCTTTGATTTATTTATTTATTTTAAATAGAAATTGGAGCCAGATCCCATGCCCTCTAATCTTTTGTTTGTTTAGATAGCCCATGAAGCATGGACAGTGCAGCAGAAGAACAGGTTTGAGAGCATTGTATGTCATACCTGTGTCACATCCCCAGAACATCACACTATTCTCTAGGGAGTCTACACCTCGAGGAGATAGGGTTGCCAATCTCACCTGTGGTCTGCAGCTTCCCAGTTTGGGTCAACGTTGTGGGAAAACCACAGTGACCCAGCCTGCATCAATCCTGGGGGAGCTTTGGAAAGAGTCTCCCCCTCTAGTAATAAAAAATCCAAGTGAGAGAGAGATTTCCCTGCAGTTTATAAGACTTCAGAGGTCTTTCAAGGAACAGCATTTCAAACCAATGACTATGTGGCATACAGTTCTAGTAAGCGTAAGGGTAAGGTTGAATTTCCTGGAAGAGCAACAAACTCCTTTTCAGCTCTGGAGAACCCAAAACCTAAAGAGAAGCATCCTTCCTTTTCCCTTCTCCCTGGATCATGTAAATTTTGGGGAAGAATACTATCAAAGTGAGACACAGTGTGTAAAGTCATGATATGTACACCATTCAGAATGGACAATTTATTTGGGGTTAATCTGTCCTGTCCAAACCCCATCACTGTCTGACAGACAGATGCTGTTGCCTGTGTAATGGTTTGCGATCATATGTCCAACACGTCAAATATCCCTCTTTTGCAGCATGTACTTCTCCCTGTCCAGCTCTCTCGTGTCTTAAAGAGGTAAAGATGGCAGAATGTTAACAACCCAAAAAGCTCTGGTAAGAAATCTGAATATATCCGGTGAAAATACGGTTTTCAATTAATTGAATTAATGATTGCGGGAGTGCTACATGTCTGAAATAAGTAAATATGTTGGAGAGGAGTAGACTGGCTGTCTGTAGGCTATTTTTCACAAAAAGATAATTGATAGAGGAAAGAAAACTTGTTTTGAAGCTGTTCTACATCTGATCAGTGTTTAATCTGGAAAAATTGGTGAGAAAGGGGTGGGAGCATAGAGGAAGTATTCTTACTCCGTGATCTTCAGAGCTAGCTGTAGCCAGGACAACTGCTCGGATTTGCAGCTCCAGCGTTGCTTTGCAGCTGCCCTGGGCTTCACAGCAGTGGAGCTGCACACAAACCTACCCCAGTGGGGGATCTGCTCCCACAGGGGCCAGCTGCAGCACTTCTCCACGCTCTTTCCACCACTGAAATACTACAAAGGGATTACAAATTCTGGCCTGAAGTCTCCATAGTTGAGGTTGAATTTAACATTTCACTTCGGGTGGCAATTTTCAATCCCCAAAAATGCTTGAGAGGAGAACAAACATTCGCGTATGGTTTTTTTATCCTTAAAATTCCTGCCCTCCGCTCATTTTAGGACACTTCTGACCACTACTCCAGACTTCATCTGAGCCTCAGGGCTCCAAAGAGTTTTGCCCAATTTCAGACTTTGCAATAAATGTTTTGCCAGATTTACACTCAACTTCAGAAGATGCAAACCATTTCTACTCCCAATTTAATGAACGAATATCAGTCAAAGAAATCCTCTTCCCACCTCAAGAAATTACATTGTTTAAATGGAAGAAAACTGGTTTTAATTAATAATGTAGTATGAAACATATATAATTTACAACAAGGGCACTGGGGCAAAACACGGCTGCTGTCAAATTGTTTCAGCAAAATGATCAATGACACCAAAATATCAGTCACAGCAACTCGAGTTGTTCTAGATGTAATCAGGAAAAATAAAACGGCTCCACCTACTCATCAGTGAAAAAAAAATATGTCCTGAAAGAAATTCTTCAACTTTCAGTCCTTCTGGACTTTATGCAATACTTTGTGGCTTTTCCTAGCACTGTTTTTATGATGTTGACAATCAGATCTCCAAGTGACATCGATACTAGTGGGACAAAAAAAGAAACAAAATGAAATGGTTACAGCATAGGCATTCGGGAAAATCAAAGCAAATAATAAATAAAAAATGCACTGGAAAAACCATAGTGGATCTTAATTAAGAGCCTGCCTCTATTATAGCAAAGGCAAATCATTAACAGCTTGTGTTCAAACTTCTATCAGTATTTCCTTTTCAAAGAGTCAAGGAGTGTAGCTACCAAAACATGCTGTGTGGCCATGCACAAGATAATCGCCAGCTTAATTGGACCAAAGTGCTTTAACTTCTTCTACCTCGATACCAACAAAAGTCCACCAAAAAATAGCCACATAATTCAACATCTAAACGTCAGCTTTTCCCTTAGCATGAATCAGAGGATCCTATAATTGCTCCCAAGTGGCAAACCCACAAGCATGGAAGCAAATGAACCATGATAAGAGTCTCTCATATTAAAAGCACCATAAAAGCCTGAACACAAAGCCTAGCAAGAAATGCCCTTCTCCACATGGCACAGCTTTGAGCAGGCTGCATTCACCCCCCGGGTGCCGCCTGTGCTCTTCTACATGCTGGAATTCAGCCGCTTCGTGACAATATTCCAGACATGGAATTAACACTTCTGAAAGCTTTTAGGGATCAAAGGTTGCCCCCTTCGCAAGTTTTTTCATACCGAGGACATGATGAAGTAGTCTGGCTCTAGTTGGAAAAATACTTCAGATGACACTCAAAGGGGTTGTGGTAAGAGGAGGCGGCTGGGGAACTGGGACCAAGGTTGGCATCAGCCTCGCAGATTGGTCTCCTCTGCCTTGCCCTGGGCAGGCTTTGCCCTCGCGCCCATGCAGCCGCTGCAGAACATGCCCTTTCATCGCCAGGGTACGGGGTCTGCTGCTAACACTTCTTAGGGATCTTGTGGATGGAGCCCCCAGTACAGGAAGAACTACTATTTGTTCTGGAGTTAACTCAGACTGCAAACATTACGCGGGGTAATGAGAAAGTTGTTAACTAGCACATAGTCCTCCACCGGAGAGTCCCAGCTCAGAGGCAACCAGCCTTTCTCTGGGTGAACCGACAGGCAGCATCCTCGCTGGGAGGGACAGAAAGTCAGCCTTTAAGCTGTGCAGACAGACAATGATTTTTTTATAGGTGACACATCCAGAGCTAATGGTAGTTTCTCAGCTCCTGCAACAAAATGGGATTGTTGCTGTTCTGTCTCTGCTGGTGATGGTGAAGATAGCTGTGCTGCTGCTGGCTCCAGCTGTTGGGAGTGTTGCATTTCCAGTCTCTTTGCAATGGGAATTAGGTACTCAGCACAGAATTTACAAGACCCTAGATGACTTAGCCATCAAAGTTGGGTTTTCAGTGATTTTTCAGGTGCTTCCAAGACCCTTTTGACAACATGTTTCTAATTTCTTTAGGCGCTATCAAAAAATGCTGTCTTCCCTGGGGATGGCTGACTAAACAGAAGTCTGAACATTCATGTCATAAATATCTCAAGACAAGCCTGTTGATTCAGTGAAATGTGTGGTTGGCTCCTATTGTAAATGCATTCACAAAAAACCTCACAGTGCGCTGCCGCTTGGGATTACTTGTGAGCAAAATAAATGACAAACATTTTGGGGTTTTTTTAAATAACATTTTGATACATTACAAAGTGGCTTTTCTTTTAATTTTACACCACATCGTTTAAGATGACATGAAGCAACATAATTTGCTAAGACGAGATATATAAAAATAAATAAATAAAAAGGGATTAAAAGGAACGCCAGTTCTGAAAGTTTGTTAGCTGGAAAAGGCTATAATTTAAATCAGAAATGTCTGGATTAGATTATTCTGACAAGCTAAAAGGAGGCAAAATTTTGCTACACATTTACGAAGCAGAAATGAAATGGAGGGAAAGCAATGTCTTCAAACTGAAGGGGTAGCTCTCAAAACCATCTACTTCTAGATTTGAATCCAGATCTGATAGTGGCTTCGTAACTCTGAGCAAGCCACAGTCCTTCACAGTTTCGCATTCACTGCTGAACCAGGCTATGAACCAGCAGGACAACCATATCTCTCTGCAGGAGATTCAAATCATTAACCATCAGAGGGCAGGGGACATGATGTTCATATTTAAGATGATCTTTCCACTGAATAAAATCTTAGACATTGGAAGGCAAACCCAGTCACTGACCGCTTCTAGGAAATGCAAAAATCTTCAAAATCCATATATCTCTCCACGGTAACATGCAAAGCCACAGCAGTGATGGGGCAGATATGCTTCATGGAAAATACAAACCAGCATCTCTGCAGCCAACCAGTCAACCAGAAATCAAACTAACTCAAGTTAGAGCTTTTAATTCTAGCAAAGAACGAAGTTGAACGTTTCCAACCAGAGAAGGGGAGATCCAGCTTATCTGATAGCTCAGGGGGCAACTTATTTAACAGAGTGCCAAGTCCCAGTTCCTCATCTGAAGGCTGTGGTGCAGAGACTGAACCAGAGACCTCCACCCCTCAGCTGCACTGGCTGAGATCTGTTTGGCAGAGTTGTAGGCTGGTCTCCCAAACTTTTTTTCTGAAATTTCCTAAATTTCACCATGATAGGTAGAAGTATCACTGGAACAGGTATTTTACAAGCAAAACTACACATTTCTAAGGGTCAGCATTTCCCACTGAAAACCTTTTTTAAAATAAAATTAATTATAATATGGAGTTTGTGGAGTACTTTGAAGAAAAATACTATTATTAAAACAATACTCATCTAATACAAATAATTACTATAATAAAACTTAAGGGATTATACGATTATATCTACATTATTGTATTATTTTGTCTCAAAGGATCCTACACGAATTATAAAAAGAAAATGCTACAGAAGTACAATCATTTCTGGATCTTAGCAGCTTTGCTAACCCCTTTGGGCTGGGTGTCAGAGAAAAAAAAAAATCTTTAAATTTCCAAAGCCCTAAAAGCTTAAAGACCCAGTCTGTCAGGATGACACCCTCCTTACACTTGTATAATCTGTGCTTAGGGATAAATGGCAGCAGAATCCTGGCACTGGCATTTGAACTAGGTGAATATAAATACAATCATGCCAAAAACCAGCCCTGTGCTGTGAACAATCACAAATCTAACCTCTCAAGCAGCACTTCAGAAAATTCAGTCCTAACTGTTCTCCTAGTCAGGAGATAAAGTCCCTGGTTGTTTATTCTTATACAAAAAGAAGAATAAGTCTCACTTGCTGAGATTTTAATGTCATGTTCTTGAAAGTCTAGATATGTTGAGCATGAGATTCAGCCTACTGCTCCATGCCCTTCAGCTCTTGTAATACCTCACTTTACAGCTTGCTTACAGATATATTTCAATTGGTAATATTCAAAATTTCCAAATGGAAAATAGCTTCTGGTATGTGAATATGGCCAAATCACAGGACAATTTTATTCCCACCAGTTGCTGCCACGCAGTGTGAAATTATAGCTTGTATTACTCCATACCATGGCTTGCAGAAATTTGGACCAAAACTTTAAAAATATTAATGTGTATGCAAATACAGTCTTGCACATAAATCAAGCACACACACTTAATAATCTGGTGCTTTGGCTTTATGAAATGATAGATCAAAGCAGAACAAATGAGAAGATGGAACCCAAATTAACACATTAACTGAAACAGAGCACTCTCAGATCCTGGAAACCACTCTCTGTCTGGGTGTCACATATCCAATTACATTCCTCATAACTCAAATGACAGAACAGACTGAGAGAAGCTAGGATGCCTATTCCTACTCATCACCAGCTACTCATAGTAATTTTTTTCAGAGTACTAGTAATTATTCTTAAAGGAGAACAATTAAAATCCAGTGTAATTGGAAGTCTGGTTATGATTACGGATGAGTCAAACTGCTTTGGAAAATGAACACAGAACTGTTTGGAGCTCCATTGGTATTTTATTAATCATGTCATTAAAATGGCTACATAAAGTGGGTGCAGCTATACAGTGGGATTTTCAAAAGCTCTCAGCACTAGCCACACTCTGCTCCTGGTATGGCTGGTAGGAATTTTTTTCCTTGAGTTTAATGGGAGGGGAGTTATGCCAGAACTGAGCATTTTTATAGCATCTAAACCTTATTGTTCATAAGCAGCCAATTCTCTTGACATTTCTTTAATTCTTTCTGGTGAGCCCATAATCCTGACATTATTTTTCTGTCCCAGTGGCAGCCCCAGGACTGGAGGTGCTGCAAGGTCTTGAGCCCGGGGGGATACGGGCTAGAAGAGCTCTTCCCATCTTCCTACCCGCGGGGATGAGACCCGACAGCAGCCGAGGCTCTCCGGGGCGGAGGGAGGACTTGGCCTGAGCCTGGGTGCTGAGCTTGCTGCTGGGGGTACAGCGCACGAGACTTCGACTTACGGAGCTCAAGAGTAATGTAGCAATTTGGAGCAGATGGTTAGCATCAGAGAGCTGTTTAAAGAAACAGTGTTGGGAGTAGAGAGCTGAAAAATAACATAACGGGAGATTTATTTGTGGTCTCTGGTTCAGGGCTGTCTAAGAAACATAAGCAGTGGTTAGTACTTTCAGTTCGTCACAGATAACGTGGAACCTTGAACCAAACAGATTTGGGCTTTTTGCTTTGCAAAACCAAAGCCTGATCTGACAAGAGCAGGTCTGAACAAAGCATGACCACCTTACACCAGTCCTCTGATGCGGCTCCATCAGGCACCAAAACTCCAAAGCAGGTTCTTAAGAAAAAGGGGGAACGTACCTCAAAACACAAAACTTCAGAGATAAACACTTTCCAGTACTTTGCTTCTGAATCAATTTGCTAACATTGGAAACTTGGGCTGAACCATGCTGGAAAGGCAGGCAATCATTCATATAAATCAAAGGTAAAGAACAAGCAGTGGGAATACGGGCTTAGCCGTCTACTCTGCCCACTGCTTTGGCCAGCTCTGGAGAAACCTCTCTGGACGCATGGACAATCTGCTGTAGCTAAGCAAGTGATGCCAGTAGGCTAGGAAAGATATATTATTAGCAAGACCTCCTAACAACCCAGATAACTTGAAAACTATGACTTTAAAGTAAATTCTGTCATTTGTTTTTACGCAAAAAAATCTTCGTTCTAAGAACCCACCTACTCAGATGTGAATTATACCTGCCGTACAAACGGTCTTAAAAAGGTATCAAAAGTTCTCAACAAACTCCAAAGAATACACTGAAAAGCTATGCTAAAAATTGAAAGGATTCCCTGAATAAGATGCTAAGATCTTAATTCTCATTTTGTAATTAAAAAAAAAAAAATCTACTTATAATCCTCTTGAAAAGTGATCCCCTTGGAATGAACTGTCTTAATGCTTTACATCTGAAGGAAGCAAGGTAAGACAGTACTATACTGCATTTTCTTCTATCTGAGGGAAGCTGGAAATAATCTGGAGAAAAGATTATTTCCAACTTTCCAGCTCTTTTTCTATAATTAACAGGATGTAAGACATAACAAACAGAGGCTGAAGAAAACCACAAACTCTCCATATGGGGTTCAGTTCCTGTTTACTAGTATCCTGTTTACAGCATAGGCTTTGATGGTCAGATAATCGGGCCTCTCATGTTCCCAGAATGACCACACTTATTCTGTACTTATTTAAGGCTGGGAAGACTTTTTAATAAAAAAATATGTCGAGGAAACAAAGCAGAGAGAGATTATAACAATATGCATCACTACGGAAATACCAGACTCATTGTTATAGAATACTAAATTACCAAATACCCTTTTGTGTGAAAATAGAAGGACGACGTGAATTGCCGGTTCAAAGGGAGGCGAGGAACAAAGCCCTTTCCCTCCTGCCGCTGCCCTCCTCCACGTCTGGGTCATGTAACTCCTCAGGTGGAGGAAGGAGAAATACCCATTTCCCAGGGCATCCCTGCCTGCTGCCTCCCATTTCGTTGTTGGCCAAGGGCTCCCCTCGGGCCAGGAGGCAGGTGTTGCTTTTCAACCTGCCGTCCTCGGCTCCAGGCTGGGCACGGGGAAGGAGGACGAGGGGGTTCAGCTGCAGGTTTGGCTGCTGCTTTGCTCACGCCTTTCCTGTTTAACCCAGAGGGCCAGTTCAGATCATGTCCTGGTCTAGCACAGACTGGAGATAAACCTGAATGGCACTAGAATAAGCAAAATCAAACCATTCTTCTACTTGGCAGAACCGATTCCTGCCTTGTCACGCCCAATTCTGGTTTGGCTGAAATCTGTCTGAAGCACATCCAGGACCCTCCTGTTTCTGCTATTCCTGCATGTAGCACTGCTTCCCGGGCAGCAATTGTTTCCTAATTGCCAAGAATTTGATAGCAGTTTGGGGTGACGGTGCTGAAAATTCTGAACTGCACATCGGCAGGGACAAACCCGTACTGTGCTGCCTCAGGAGGGCTCAGTCCTGCCAGGCGGGAGCAGGAGCACGTGCAGCTCTGGTCTGGGCAGGGGAACTGCATCCCACGGCACGGGACACATCACCCCTAACACTTTCCCTTCCCCACGAGGTCTTTGCCTGGCATGGCCACATACTTGGGTCCAAAGGAGACTTAGGAAATGACTTCCAAACTACCTCGGTGCATCAGTCTGATACCCTGACTCAACAACATGATTCATGTCATCTTCTTAGCTAGCCCTGGGAGACAAGAAAAGGATTCAAAACAGCAGTCTCTTGGGATAAGGAGCAATAAGGTAATTCTCCAGGGAGTTGGAGAATAAGTATTTATTAAAAAATATTTTAATGACTAAAAAGTTGCTGCCCGTATCTCTGAGACAGTGAGGGCTTTGTACCTCGAGGCTGCATCAAAACGCTACCAGTGGAGTTTGCAGCAGGTATGGCAAAATCCCATGAGCTGCTTTTGGGGTTTTTCATAGTCCCAAATAATAAACATTTTGCAACATCACCTACTCTTGTGATATTCCTGTGCCCTCAGGCACAAAGTTTGGCTTTGGAGACAGTTCCTTTCCAGTTTTGACCTGAGCTGGAACCACAGCTGTACGGACAAGTTCTGAACTTGGGAAAACCACAGAAACTTGGAGTCCGTATAGCAGTTTTGATATCTCTTGCTGTGATGTCATCTTCTATTGCCTCCTTCACAAAAGAGTATACTCTCTTCCTTACAAACAGCTTCTTCCCCTTTCTTTGTAATAGACAACTTTTAGAAACTTCATTCTATTTGGCACAGACCCATTTTTCATCATTGTGTTTTTGTTATGAATTTAACACCACTAACTTCACTGTTAACTTTGTGCAACATTGCTGGTCATGTACAAAGCGTACGGGATGTATAAAAGTGGGAATTTATTATATTTTTTTAGTTGAGAGGGGAGTTTAGGAGTGGAGAGGCCTGCTGTAGGAGAGCTTCCTATTTTCATTTCTGCTTTAGAAGTCCTGTTATGAGAGCAATGATTTAAAGAAATTACACTTAGCAATCAAGATTTTCTCATCACTTTGTATGTGCTAAGAAAAGTTGCAAGTGCTTAAGTAAATAAAATTAAGAATGATTGCGAGATAGTCACTGAGATAACATTGTATAACAGCTTTTATGTCTAAGAGAACTAAGGTTTTGTTATAAATAAAACTGCTGAAATTATGCATTGCAAATAAATAAGGTTTTGTTTATTTAGATTTTTTCTGGTAATTTTTTCATAAATAGCTTTTCATTTTGCTTTTGAATCTGTTCAGTGTTTGAAATGGTTTATATCCAAAGCCACATTGCTATACCAGATTTACTGATGTCATATAGTTGCTTTATACATTGAATGTATAAGGACAGCTCATCAGCAAGTCAGTGTAGTTAAGCTATTTACATCATCTGACAGTCTAGCCCTTATATGGTTCTGTCTGTATCAGCTAAAATCAGGTGAATTTATAGGCTATCATGCTTCCCGCCCATTAGTAACACTGTTTGGATTTATTTTTTTTTTTTCCCCCAAAGAGCATCACTCATATCTTATGAAAGAAGAGGAAAGTCCCCGTGACTCATATAGAAACACCTTAATTAGTGTAGTTTGAAAGGCATGCTGGTCAGGATATGCTTCCTTGGGGATATGGTCTCCCGGGAAAAAGGCCAATGTCTAAAAATTTATTGGAAAAGATGAAAAACAGATGGAAACTTTTTCAACACTATTGTTTTGGTATGTAAATTATTTCAGTGCTCCTGAAGAGGATGAGATTAAAAACTTCAGAACATAGTTAATTAATGGCAATAATCTTAATATGGTTTGCACCATAAATATACCTGGCCTTTAACAGAAATACAAAAGAGATGTTTGGAGGGGTATCATGGGTGTGGAAGATTTCAATCTTGTTTAGCCTGAGGTTTATCTGAAGAACTGTCTTTGGCCAAGATCTCCTCTCACAGTCTCCTGATTCATACCAGTGTAAATGAGAAGCGAATCTGGCCCAAAAATTTTATCAGGTTTAATATC
The DNA here is from genome assembly GCF_947461875.1 of Haliaeetus albicilla. Taxonomy (NCBI): domain Eukaryota; kingdom Metazoa; phylum Chordata; class Aves; order Accipitriformes; family Accipitridae; genus Haliaeetus; species Haliaeetus albicilla. Next base: position 7,224,891 of record NC_091484.1, read on the forward strand.
ATCATAATTACAAACAGCCCATTTCACTCAGTAATTATACCATGGAGACGGAAGTTTAACTGCATCCTTACTCTGACATGTTCTGCTTCTAGGTGATGCCTGTGGCACATTCATATTCATTCCTGGTTCTTTATGGCAGCGCTCAATACTCCTTACAAGAAAGATGAGTTTAAGTCATGTTATGGACATCCCGTTTGGAGCAGAGTCCCGTCAGTAGGGACAAGGTATAACTCAGAGAAGTAATTTTTCAGTAAGAGTTAATAAGGCTGGATTTGAATCCATAACTGAGAGGTAGCAAGCTCCATAATCAAATAACATTCCCAAGAGCCTTTCAGCCTGCAGGAAAACCATTTAAGTCCGTGCAATTCCTTCCTAACCATGAGAAAGTCTTCACGATGTGTTGGTCAAACGCTGTCATCAGTTCAGCACAAGGTTTGTCTGATAGGTCAGATGCTCACAGATATAATTTCATAAACTTCTTGGCTCAAGGGTACTTGTTACCTTGCAGAAGGAGCTCAGTGTCATGTTCATTAGTCAGTTGCTGCTCACAGCACCTTAATGAGGTCACTATTGTTCATCAAGGTAAAATGACTCACTTGACACTTCTGCAAGACAACAAGAGATCTAACAATAGACCTGAGTCCCGACTCCCTTGTCCCAACCAGATAAAGATACTTTCTGCAGGACACACTACAGCTGAGAAACCTATTATCAGCCATTAGGAGAATACTATGAGCTGTTGTGAAAATGTAATTCATTTTGGATTATTTTATTCTGGAGGACTAGAAGTATGCTAAAGATCTCATTATTTTTAAAGGACAAATATTTCGACTTTGTTGAGCTGAAGTCTGTAGAATTCATCTTACAAGTTCAGTCATCTGCCTGCCACAGGACATGGGCTGCTGTCTTTTAGCAGAAAGTGAGGATTCAACATTGTTTTATTATTATTGAACATCCTTTATGTTGATAATAAATCAGTTTAACGACATCTGTCACTGGAAGGCTCCAACAATCATGCTATTGCACAAACACATATACCACCGTCTCAGCAGCCTACTGCAATCTAAGCGTTTGGGGGAAACAACTGCCTCCCTTTCAGCTTAGTGTGCTATCTACAGCCTCGAACAATAAAATCCCCTTACCATGAGCTTCCAGGAAGTGCATAAAAGTCCTCGATGTTCATTTACTGAGGGGCCAAAAGGCCAGGTCTTCAGCTGAGAAAGTCGTAACGGAGCCATGATTTTCTCAGTAAAACTGCTCTCCAAGAAAATCCTTCTCATGGCGCCTTGCTGAGAAGATTTTCCTATTCTCTTCAGTTATCAAAGAGCAATAAATACTAAGTAGACTTGGTCAATACTTTTTAATGTGGTTTCTTTTTATTGCTGGAATATGCTGCTTTGCCCAAACAGATATAGTTAGGAGGGGTGGGACGGCTTCAGTAGATTTTTTTCATTTCAATTATTCTTCTAAAAACAATGGTTTTGAAATGGTCAAAGAAGCTTTCTTTGACATTTTCAGGACTGAAAAAAAATGTTCTTTATTTGAAGCAGCTTTTCATTTTCAAATATAAGTTGACTTATCACAGAAAAATTCTAAACACAAAGATGAGTGGTTTTCTGATGTGGTATGGGAAAAATATTTGAAATCTTAAAAGTTCTCAAGGTACAATTAACCCCTTTTCTGGTGCATTCTAAGACTAGCTGTATATTGTATATACTCACAGTTTAGTTGACAGGACTATGTTTTATAGAGTATACCACCAGAATAAAATCTAATCTACTAACTATGAGCTATATTGAAAGTAATTACATAAAAGTGAAACTCCCTTGATTGAAATTAGTGCCAAAACGTCCACCGAGTTGAACAGAGTAGCTCTGGACATATCACACCCAGCATTTGCTCAGGAGCAGATCTTGCAGAAAGATCCACTGTGATGAATCTAATCTGATTCTACTCTTACTGTCATTCATGGGTAACTTGTCCCAGTCTTTGCCTCTGAAAAGCCCAAAGAGAAAATCTGTAATTGTGCTAGGATGATTTCCAGAGCATTGGAGTTAGAAAATGGGCCCTTTTAGCTTGAGAATGTGGCCAAGAACAGACGCTAGGAAAAAGAAAAAAACCTCCACACCTCTCTCCAAAGCAAGTGGTGTTTAAATCTCATATGCCAGCCTCTGCTCATCAATGGTGTATAAACAGCTCATTCAAGGAGTGCAAACATATCTTTCTAGTAAAGTATTAACCCTACTAGAAAATGGTTTACAAAAGAGAAGTGGTCAATCTTAAACTCTCTTTGCTTAAATAACAGGTCTCTAACACATGCAATCCTGCTCCATTTGTAGAAGCTTTTAAACAATACATAATATCTCCTAGGTAACTGTAGTACTATATAAGAGCTGTTTTATTAGTTTCCTAATTAAATTTCACAAACTTCATAGCAGTGACAGATTCTTGGTTATCTCCGCTGCAGAAATTCAGATGGGATGCCAGAGGGAAAGGATGGGGCTGTTCGTCTTATTGCATGCCAAGATTTTGTGCTACCGGTTACACTCGTCAATCTCTATCTGAAGCAGTTAAGAGCTATAAAGAATTCATTAAAAGGGCTGAGATTTATTAGAGGCACCTCAAGCTCATTAAGGATGCTGATGAAATGTGAAGCCCTTGAATCCACATGCCATCTAAGAAATGCTCAAGTAGAGCCTATTAAGTTTTGGAAGAGAGGGGAAACAAAATTTTTTTTAAAAGTGTTAAAAAAAAAATCAATATAATGTTTCTAATTTCTATTATTATTGCTAAAAATGATAATTTTTAGCTGTGTGTCTCCTTCCCCCCCCCCCCCCCCGTCCTTTCATGAATAGCAAAATGACAGCAAGACTTGGGTGTTTTAGAGCTGAGAAAGAGGGGAGGAAGATAAGAAGTATTAGAAGCTGGTTTAAACTGTGGGAAAAGTAATAAAAAGAGAAAAAGAGCGAATGAGAGGACTCGAATAGCAACTGCTGAGGAAAAAACAACTTCGATAAACCCAACTTCCCCCTTGAGGTGAAATACTGGAATTACTAGAAATAGTGAAAATACGTTTGTTTCTTCCCTCCATCGTCTGCAGGAATTTCAACCATTCAAGCATTTTCAGTTACACTGAAAGCTCAGAGGCTTTTGAACTAAATCTTATTTTTATTTTCTACTGAATTGTTTTGATTTTCACTTTTCCCATGAAAAACAATACTTTCTGAAAAAAGCAGGCACTTTCTGCAAAATTATTTTTCTTGCTGAAAAAACATTGCTCTCTCAAAATTCGAGATATAATTACCTGTCTGAAGGGAAAGAGAGGAGAGGAAGAGGGAGAAGAAAGGAAGGAAAGAGTAAAAAAATATGGGAAATGTGGAAAATTTTCGTCCCATTTGAGCTATAAAGTATGAGGCAGAGGAGATGCCACGTGTAGACTTGTCTTTAGTTCATCTCCACTCAGACAATAAAGGCAGATCAAGCCTCAAATAGCTTTTCAAAGGGGGGGAAGCACGGTTTTCTTCTAAAACAAGTATTGACTGAGTTTAGCTCAATAATGACCTCCAGTCAAGCTTGGTGTGAGATTTTCTACTGGGTCTTATAAATGAAGTAGCTTTGCCTTAGATGGTTTTTCCTCTATGTATAAAGACTCATATGCCAAAGGCACAGGGAGTTTCTGTGGCCAAATGAAATTAATTTTGTGCACAAGGCATCCCCCCCCAGGGAAGGATTATAGCCCAGGTAATAAGAGAAATTCCCTGACGAGTATGCATGTGAGAAAAGGCAGAGTCGCTCCACAGGATATTTGATTTGGGAGCACTGTCACCCTAACAATGTGGGCAGCCGAGCCGGTGTGTGCAACGTCGGCTGCACACCGGCAGACGGTACGTGCGCTCGCTGGAGATGCGAATGCAAATAACATACACTTCTCTGAATACCAAATGGTTGTGTTTTCTGTATTCTGTATATCTCAGGATGCAAATACAGTTGAGAAAATTAAACTTCACATCTAGATGGAGATTGAAATCTGAAGTTCCCACAGATTTAGAGGCGTTCTCGTGCAGACCATTCCAGAGATACACACAAGCCGTACTGAAATACACCATAAACTTATGCTGTAACAGGAGAAATTTCAACAGAAACCTTACCAAACAGGTCAAGAGAATATGAGAATACATTATCTTCTTTTCTCAGCCCCTCCTCCTTTTATGTTGAAATAAACGCCTATTCCTCTAGTTTTATGTAAATTCTGCTTTTTTTCTCATAAAGATTTCACAGTGAATAGCAAGCACAACTAAAATATCCAAACCACTGTCAGCAGAACAAATTTCCTCCCTGACCAAAACCTAACACGTCAAGACTTAATTTAGGAGGTATTTCTTCACACCATCAGCAACAAACACAGCGGGGCTGTTTGTGTGTTGCACACACAGATGCTGCATCATTGTTTGAGAGAGGGATTCCCATGCACATAATCTACAGAGCAAAAGCAGGGCTGACACGATGAAGATCAGCATCAGAATGAACCCAGAAAATGTTTGTAGACAAAGATAAAGTCATATTATGAAGCAGAAAGTGTTCCTGCCTGAGATCTCCCTCTGCAAGGCAAACACATGCCACTGCAACCACATGGCACCAGTGAGACAGTATACATACAGAAACGCATGAAGAGACAGTGCCAAATAAAACCATAACGAATTTTTCGATGCTAGTGAATAAGACTTTCCTAAACTAGATGAGGCAGGAAAGCCTCATTTTGAACTTAAAACCCACCTACAAAAGGGACAGATTTGTACTGAGTGTTTTGATTATTGTTTTTAGGTGCAGAGATTTATGTCCTGTCCCTCCTCATGCTTTCAGGACAACTCAGGTGACGTGCCCTGTTTCCCAGGCAGTGCAGAGAATCTCTGGTGCCCATCAGTAATGCTGTTTAAAGGGGAGATTGAGGAGGAGCCGATCAATACCCAGCATAGTAAACAGTGTGAATCACTGGTGAGCTGGTACAAACAACCCGCTGTCCAACTGGTATCAGAAACAGTACGTGGCCCTACAGACACATAACACACAGGTGCAGACGCAGAGGCAAATCACCTGTAATTGTGGTGCTGCTCTATATTGGCCTGGCTCACAGGATCCAGCAGTCTGTGAAGTGCAGATGCTAATAAATTCCTAAAATCCTTGCTGTTCCTGGAGCAAGGATTTATGTAACAATTCACTGCAAAGATACGGCCCTTTCCAACCATCCTACAGAAAGTCAGTGACTAAAGTCAGCCCAAAGAATACTAATTTTCTAATTCTGTGCTTAAACTGCAGAAGAACCTTGAGTCCTCACCCTGCAGACTGGGTAGTTCAGATGCACTGATATTTATGCATTTTCTTATGCCTTTTTACGTGTGTATGCCTTTCTTACAAAGAACGTGATAGAAAAGGTACTGGTTCATCTCCCCATGTCTCACTGCTGAAGAAAAACAGTGGCAGTATATTAAGGACTAAGATGAGTTACACTGGGGACCCAGAAGCCCTTGAGCAATCAGGAAAACTGTGGTTTTGTGCCTCCAAGTAATACTAGAACCCAAACTTTTATAGACTTCTCTAAAAAGAAGTGGAACTTCTAACCTCCGTACTCACTTCTCTTTGAGGTTCAAGACATTTTTCCTATAGAACCACCTGGAAAAAATTGCCTATGAGTTACAGCTGTGCTTTATTCACAAAAATAGAATCTGCCTTTGTCCTGCATTTATGTTTAGCAATATTAGTAATCTAGGTGAAGACCATGCTGCTATGCCAGCATGGATTAGTTACACAATCACCTCTTGCGGAGGGTGTGGGAAGCTCATTACATTCCTACGAGAGAGAGCAAAAAGAATAAAGAGTAGCTTTTTTAATACAAAAGACTCCCAAACAGTAATGAATACAGCCAACTATGGAGCCCACCAAGCAAGCAGGTGAAAATATATTAATGTGAACATTTACTGTAACAAGTCTCTTTCTTCCCCTCCAGACATTTCTGCTCATTCAAAATGTGCAGCTATAAATCAAATTAGATCAAATACAACTGTCTGAAAGGAAGCCACACAATAATCAGTTTTGAATTTTCCCACCCCTCTCCCATAAAAAGCTAGTACAGTATTACAGAAAGTTAATATGTGCATCTAACCCATTATATCTGGCTTGAAACTGTGTAAAATGACATCTGATAGCAGCTTGTATGGACAAGCTTTTATTAAACGTAATTACTCAACAAGGTCTATCCTAAATCAGTTAATGATCAGCAACAGACAGATAGAAATTTACTAGTATTCCCTGACTTTGCAAATTATGGGAATAGTTTTTAATATTAAAAAGTTCATATCATTCCTACTTATGCTTTGATTTACTACTCATGAAGTGAATGTGAAATCTGATTACATTAATTGAGCACGTTGTCAGATTGTCACTTTTCTCCTTTTTAATTGCCTCCTGTCTCTTTCATTATCCCTGACAAGCCACATTTTCAGCCCAACATCCAGTTTTGCATGCCTGGTTTTCCCATATGCAGTGCTACAAAACTGGTTACTCTCTGAGTTTCCACAAACTGCATGATCTTGTTGGGGTAGCTGGGATGCCAGATGAAGACATGCGCTCACTGTGAGCCTATACAATTGTTTGTATTTCCTGCTACAGTGAGGCAAAACCAGCAAAATTAGAAAATTGTTTGAAGACATAAAGGGCAGTATTTCTGAGCCTGTGCATGATTATCTGTGCTATTACAGGCATTATAGATATCTACTGTATTGACTACTTGGAGGAACTAATAATTCCTGTAGTGCCTCAGCTGTTCTAATTCAAAACAGTATAAAAGTCTGTCTCAAAACCCTGTGCAGCAATTCAATGGGTGGTTTTACATTCTCAGCAGATACTCAGAACTACTCTTTCCAAACTGCAGAGCAGCCTTTCCCTGCTCTGAGGAACACGGTGCGTGTTTTAGCGTGAACTTGCTCCTGCAACGTGGGAATCCATGCAGAGCTGAGCAGCAACAGGCACTAGAACACCCAATGAAGCATTTCACCTCATGGTCACCTCATCCCTTCCTCCTAACAGCCTGAACTGAATCCTCAAACTACACAGAAAGAAGTCTTCCAGTAATTGAACTTGAGTCTAACTTACCCAACACCATCTTAAGTTTCTTGAGACCTCCTTGATTTCTGCAGAACACTGTAATCTGCCTGGGAGTTAATGAAGGGGTTAATTAGTTAGGTAGTCCCCTCACACCCCCGCTGTATTCATTTGTTTTAGGTGAAGTTACACCTAGTTTTAAACTGCCACTGTAGGAGAGTCCAAACTTGTTTTGCTATCAGTTGGCTTTGATAATTTGCCAAGGAGCTAATCCTGCCTGACATGCAACTTGCAAGATACACCTCACCTGTGCTTTATCAAAGCAGTTAACCTCCGCTTTAAAAGCGGTAAGTGTAATCCTGCCAATGGTTGTTGCAGTTGCCTGGAAAACACATTTTGTAAATGATTCTGCATGTGGGGTTTTTTTTTTTCCTTCAGGAGTTTTGTCTCTCACATTACAGCTCTTGCTGTGTTTATGGAGTCACCTTCTGTCCTAGAAATTTGCCGTGTTGCCATGCAGGCTCCCGGCAGCTGTGGGACTTGGAAGGGAATAGTTCATTGCTAACGCAAACACATTTGCTGACAGTGTAATTACTCCCTTCCCCAGAATTTTTCCTTGTTTTTTTTAAATGCAGGACACCTACAGTCACAATAGCAATATATCATTTGCCTGTAGCACAGCTTTCTTTCCCCTGTAAAGTGTTAATGAAGTTCCTGTCCTTGTTTCTGCAGTAATTGTAAAAGCATGTTGGGTAATATACTAGCCACACTTTATTAAAACCTAACAATCTGATCCTATGCTCCCTGCTAAGGAGAGGGCTAACTCTAATTTCATTTGGAGTTCATTTCAGCATGCTCAGATCACACACTTGGTTTTAATTCTTCCAGGGTCTGATCTGAAGACAATGTGCCCAGCTGCAGCACATTCAGCTGTTTCGTATTTGGCTGTGGCCACGTCCGCATGACTTTCTAACTCGAGGTCTGATCCTGGAAGGTGCTGAGAGCGCGGAGGGCTTGCTGCAAGCCTTTCGGTTCCCGCCGACGGCGAAGGGGAAACCGAGGCAGCTTTGTGCCGCTCGGGATGGGTGTACCCGCGCGGGTGGCTCCGGGGTGGGTCGGGGAGGTCCACGCGGAGCCGCTCTGAGGCCGCCTCGCAGAGAGCTTTGGGACGTCGGGGACACCCGGAGCTTGCAAGGCCCTCGCCGCAGCGTGACTCAGCATGGCGGTGATTTGAAGGGGACAATGGAGGGGGTGGTGGCAGCTAATTATTTGACAATTATTATTGTTGAATAATTATTCCAAGGGATAAGGAGGGGGGATGAGTCTCAAGTGTCTGCCTTTTCGTTTTTCTTTTTTTTTGTTTTTTTTCCTTCTTTTTTGATGAACTTAACATGTGAGTCTTGCACAGGCAGAGGTGGGATGAGGTGGTGAAATCCAAGGGCCACTTGCGGTTGGTTTTGCTCCCATTGCAACTGCCATGGTAGGAGACTGCGCCAGCGTTAGGAGCAGATGTACATAGCCCTGTTCATCCAGGGGCCTTGAGTGAGGCCGGTTCAATCGCCATCATTTTACCTGCAGGGAAACTGAGGCATGCAATGCCCTCTCTGGTGTTACAGACCTGGGGGTGGCAGTTCCCTAAGCAATTGTCCTTGAGACTTTTTGTGTGGGGGTCTCTACCCAGAATAATGACAAATCTAGCGTTCCCAGTATCTCTGTTATCCATATAATTTCCTCTCCGTGAAAAGTATGACTTCTTCATTTTCTCATATGTATTTCTACCCGTAAGCTCATCACAAGCTGAGTGTGGAAGCATGTACGTCTGTGTACAGGGAGTATCTTGCTATGTATGAGAAGATACACAGCAAAGCACATTGCTGTATTATTCCTGAGGCGGGATATTGCTAGAGGTAACCAAGCCATCAAACTCTTAGGTGTCATGGCACAAAAAGGAGCCTCTTGTTTGAAATCTTAGTAGAAGAGAGCATTAGTGCAGGTTAAAGATACAAAGTGCAGAATGGAATAGCGTGAACTTGGACAGGAGAAGAAAAGGTCCATACAAAGCATGTGAGGCAGAACCCCTTGGCCTCTCATCTTGAGGCGTCACCTCTACAAATAATACACAACATTTTCTTATGTCTTCTCTGATGACAACACTCTTTGATTTTCTGAAGGAAACATCATTGAAAAATGTGTGGCTCTTTCTGCGTGTGATTAAACCATTAAAAGAATGGCCACAGTGTACAGAATCACTCAAAAATGTCATGGCAGACGAGCGCCCAAATACTTCTTTGGCAGAAAGTGATTAGCTCAGCTGGATTTCCTGGTTAAATACAAGGTTAGATAAATACTTGAATAAACTTCTTTCAGCAAGGACAGGATTAAGGAGAATGTCTTATTCTTGTGCTGACAAAGTTTTGCTAGTTGCAGACAGATTATGTCTTTAATTTAAGACGATTATTTTCCATTTTCGGTGATTCACAAGGGGCGAGATTCCCCCACTTTGTACTGCTCAAGTCATCAGGAAGAGCGATTCCAGCTGCCCCTTGAGACCACCGGGAGGTGGTGGGTCAGGAGTGGAAGTGTTCAGGTGACCTCTGGGGCTGTTTTAGGGGGGGATGCCCCCCTGGAGAGCTGCGAGGATTGCCTGAAGCCCTCCCACTGGGCAGCCCTGGGTACTGCTAGACCTTTTCTGGCATTACACAGCCCTGTTGCAGGGATGACCTGCTGTGGAACGGGGAGCCAAACTTCCCTCCAATGGTGCTCCACATTGTCCAGGCCACGAGCAAACTCACTATTAAAGTGACTTTCTTATTTTAGCTCATCCCAAGGTAATGTTTTGGCCCACCGGCAACGCAAAAAGGCTTTGGAGTCCACTGCAGCAGTACCTTGCCTTCAGCTGACAGTGGACTTGAGCTCTATCATGTGTTAGTTACAGAATACGGCTAGGATCTAATTTTAAATTAGGAGTCCTATCATGGCTAAGAAAAGGGGGAAAGTTTTTTGTTCTTGCTTAGTGGAATGAGAAAGATTCACCCAATACTTGTGCTTTCCTGCACACCCACTGCAAATACAAATGTAAGTATTGTGGTACTTGTGTAAATACTTGTGCACAATTGTTTGGGGCCAGAGCTAACTCCAGCTTGTGAGGGAGGAAATGTTACTGTCAGGTAGGAATGGATTCTGGGTCTTGTGCTCTGTCCTTAGATGTAACAGGGAGAGTCTGCTACAATTATGATGGGGAAAGCCCAGAGGAAGTATTCCTTGGATTTGCATATAGTTCAGCTATATAACTAGGTGTAAAGAAGGTAGAATGTCATTCACCTTTTTGTTCGTCTGGGAAAGTTTGTGTGGTTAATGATTATTCGCAAATGAACAACACTGTAAAAGAGCTCAATGCTGTTTATCGCTGCTCTCTAATTCCAGCAGTTCAATCATTTATGCTGTGTAACACAGATCAGCTGACGCTGATGGTCTGGGACATGAAATAGCTCTATGTTTCTATTTCTGTTCTTTTAATTAAAAGGTTAGGAACCTATAGTCTGACCCTCAAATGAAAGGTACCATGAAACGAGAATGCTGGTAAGGTGGCAGGTCAGTTTAGATTTGTTCATAGAAAATCCTAGACTGGCATATTGCCCTGGTTTATAGGACTACGATTAGGAGGTATTATAGCTTCAGCGTGTAAAGAGTTATTCAGTATTCAAGGCAAGGAAATGGCACAGAATGAAGCCTAGAATCTGAGTGTGAAATAAAGCAAAAACACTGCCATAAAAATAGAAGGCGCAATAGTGTTCCACGTTGCATCTTTGGAAAAGATTAATTTGTTTGGCTGTTATTGTGAAAGCTCAGATACAGCACATGGCTCCAGCGCCAACTTCTGAACTCAATGGAGCCACAAAAGGGCTGGGTGGTGAATAACTTTGAAGAGCGAAACATCAAACCAGCCTCAACTTGAATTTGAGAAACATCCTAAACCAAACCCAAATAATGCTGCTGAGTGAATGATTCAGGGGATTGGTACGACCCTCCACATTTTATGTGGAGCAGCGGGAAGGCTGATAATAAAGCCCAGTGGAATACCTCTTTCCAGGCCAGAGCAGAATGACAAATAACAAACAAAGGAGACATATTTGTCCCTGGTTAGGCATAATTAAAATCACCCTCTTTGAAGCAGGTATGCATTGCTGTCCGTATTTCCTGAAGAAAAGTCTTCACCGGGATATTTAAACTTCTGGCACACACTGTTATAATTGATGATATTTATCCATGGCATTTACTGTGTGGGAGGCCCGTTTGATGGCCTCTGTTCTCATAGTTCCTCAGCAATTTATGCACTGACGGTGGTGCTGCATGGCCTTTTCCTTGTGCATCAAAGCCGTGCCAGCCAGTGTGCATCATTGAGGGGGGGCCTGATAGATGAAAATCTTCCAGAAGGCAGAATCCTTGAAAAGTCCCTATTTCTATCTCCCATCCCACTGTGTGAGTAAATCCGTAACAACTAGACACACAGGTATGATTCTGTTGTTTCCATTTAAAATGAGCTAGGTCCCTGATCCTGACCTCCCACCTAGAGTGCATGTCTGTATTTCCTTTATTTGGATGCATGGACGTTCAGGTCAAGGTCTGGTGTGGAGCTGGGATCCAGCCAGCCATGCTGTCCCAGTTAGACCAGAGAGAACAGGAATTCACCGACCTTTGCCTGGCCATGACTCATGGGGCTTCAGCAATTCTACTGACAGCTTTGGGCTGCCTGATAACCAACAGTTGCACTGCTGGTGCTCTGTATCCAGCAGTGAGTTCAAAAAGCTCTTCTGTTCCACCTGATTCTGGCTTGAATCACTCACAGGCAGACAATGTGGGGGGAAGCTTATGGAAGGCACGAAGCATCTTCCTTATATAAAAAAGATTCAGAAAGGTAAAGAACCTGGGAGTTGACTCCTTTGCTTCACCATCTCTCTCTTCTCCCAAAGGTTTTAACCCTTGGACAACCTTTCTTGCAACACAGAAAGCCTTTACAAAAACTAAAAATGGGATCCAGATCTGCTGAATTCTGGGCCCATGCAGTAGCCAGCCTGGCTGGAAGAATATTTACTTACATCTGGCACTACTGATACGGAATAACTTTTTTTCATAAAGTGCCTTGGGATGTTAGATTAAATGAAGTGTTGCAACAAAGCACAAACAGCATTCATAACAGTGCTAATAATAGCATTATTATGGGAGTCATTGCTCCCATAAATAGAGACCAGCATGAGATAACTCCATGCATGTAAATCAGATCACCAGAATATTTTTGCCTGAAGCAAAAATGATATAATGAATATTTTATCATTATAAATGCTTGCAAGCATAGGCCATGCATAAGAGCATTTAGAAAGATGTGCAGCTTTTCCCCACTGTCAGGTACAAGACATTGGATTACCGCGTCACGTGGAGGAAGGCAGAGATAAACACTTACCTCCTCCCTGTTTTCTTAACTGGAAAAGATTGAATCTAGTCCTCCTGATTATTATCATATTGTGAAGTTACCAAAGGTAATGAAATGGCTCACTTGGGAAATAACCTTGTACATTAGCCTTTTTTTTTTTTATTTTAATCCTAGGTCAAAGAGAAGTCTGCCCTGGCTAGTTATGAGATTCAGACCCAGAAGATCACTAGTTACACCCTTGCTATTCTTACTTTTCCCTCTAGCCCTTCATCTCTTATCCTTTCTGGTCTGTCAGCTCCTTAGTGAAGGGAGGTGATTATGGTGGGTACCTATACTTCTTTCACTTGCAATGGTGTAGTACACCCTTTTATGTGTGAACACTATATATTGTTCTCTGTGGTTCATTCAGAAATGAAAATTACAAGCTGCTGAAAGACGACAACAGCAAACAGGATTTGATGTAAAGGATGGACCTGGAAAGAGCAAAGATGAGTGAGATGCAGGTACTTTTGGATGCACCATTGGATCCCAAATTTTACTGACCATAGAAAAGAAATAGGGCTTGGCAATTAATAGTACGAAAAGGACTCAGATGCTTTTGGGCATTGATAGATATGTTTGTTCTCCCAGAGTCCCTAATTTCCAGGTAAGCCACCCTGCCATCACACCACAGGGTTTCCTTGGAGCTACCAACGCTGTAGGTAACATGCCAGCTGAGGAGGCATTCTCCTTATGGAAATTCTAGCAGGGTTTTCCCAGCTCTAGTGATGGTGCACTCAGCAGCCAAGTGATGGAAAGGGCTATTTTGGCCTTAAAACTTCCCTGAGTTCTGCACTACTTGATAGTATTGACATCATCAGGCCTTAAGCCCTTCTTACTTTAAGGCTGACTGCCGTAGCACAATGGAGGAAGAAAGAAAGAAAATTTATTTGACCTGAGGCTGAAGTTCTTTTGTATTAAGAAGTCCCAATCCATGTTGATACCATGGGTTTTCTGACTTCTCCACTACCTTACTTTTCCTCCTCATAAGCAGTTTTTCCTTTCCTCACTTTCACCTCTTCAACTTCCCATCCCTCTTGCCCCCTTTCTCCTTCCTTTTCATATTTCTCTTTGGGCTTTTCTTTCCATTGCCTATGTCTCCCCATTGCACTTCTGCCCTCCAACCCCACAACCACCCAAACTCTCAAAGAAGTCCTTAATCCTTTCTAATCCGAGGCATACAATAATTATCTGGAAATAATATTTTTGCTGCTCTCTGTTGGCACAGTAACAGGTAAGCCTCCATCTCTGCCCTGATGGGAGTGCAGCCACTAGCAGTACAGTCACTTTGGGGAAGCGCCAGATTTATGGATTAGCTGCTGCACACCAGAGATGGATGAAAAACTCTGCTGGGAAGTGAGGAAACAAGAAGAAATCTACAGTCTCAGCTGAGTCCCAGATTCCTCTTTGCTTTTTAAGATCTCAGATTGTCAGGCCAGAAGTGCTCAATATAATTCTTAGTCCAGCAACTGCCTCCCCGCTCCAGGCAGGTAGTTAAGACAAGCAAGGCCATTACTCACCACAGAGGACAGCCAAAAGAGGTTGCTTTGCTTATTTCACATACTTTATCACTTGAAAGCTGTGTGGTGGAAGGGCTCAGAGATGGCTCAAGGGATCCCAGCTGGGAGAGGAGCTGTGTGGGGCGATCACTGCTCCCAGCCAGGCACAGGTATTACAGAAGCCCCATATTCCTGCAGAAAGAGCTTGAGATGAAACCACACCATCTGAAAGGCTCAGTGACGCACTTCTTGGCCTTTTGGCTAAGATCAAGTGTGGAAGAGGCCAATTCACTCAGTTCAAAACCACTTTCTCAGGAAGGGATGGGGAACTTTCACAGGAACCAAAGCTTTGACTTGACTTAAACAGTACATTTGCTTAAAAATAGAAATGCAGTCTTTATGTTTGTATTCCCTTGTTAGAGTCTTTTCCTTACTGCTACATACTGACTCATTAACAAATTAACATGTTTTGATTCCACTGTGAAAGTCTTGAGATAATTATTACAGCTATGGTCCTGGGGCTGAAGAACTGTAGTTCTAAAACACTTTTATAGACTACAAATTGGATGCTTTTCATACAAGTTATCTAATTTTAATTACAATTTCCCCTCTGGCAATTCTTTCTTTGCTTTGATGTTGCGGAGTTTTGTCATCCTTGGGGAGTGAGCAGTTTCAGATTATCATCGTGTCAGATTTTATGTCCATAGAAACACTTTTTCAACAGTTCTTTTACATGAGACAAGCTTTCATCTGTGGGAGTTTTATTGGTCTGAAAAGTAAGACAAGCAACTTAAGTGTAAGTGATGTCCTACTTGTAATGTGAAAAAAAAAAATCATTCTAAACATATACATTAGCCACTAAAATAAACAGCAATTACTGTCCCTACAGAGACAATTGCAGAATGTAAAAATATGACATTATTTTGAATTAACTATTTTTTTCAGTTAAGCATTTGCCCTTTTCAACCAATATTTTATCTGCCTGAGTCATGAACGGCTGGGAACAAGGGAAGGGGGAGCAAAGGAGTACTGAAATAAGCAGATCATCTCTTAGAAGGTGGCCTAGTCAAGGTATGACATCTGCCCACCAATTTATGCTCCCACTGAGGTTTGAGCTTTCCAAGCCCTGACAAGACACCCCTGAGCATCAGCATTAGTTTTGACGATTAGGCTGGTGCTGGGTGCATTTCACAGGACTAATGGTGCACTTAGCATTCTGCTTTTGTCAGGAACAGACATGGTCCCTCCCTCCTCTGCATTAGATGCTTGCCGCCCATATATAACATGTAATCTCTTGTACTTTATTGCCAAGATGTTTGTTGATGTTTGTCAAAGCCAAGGAAAAGAAGGATTTAGCACATAAGCATCTCCTTATGAAGGGCTGATTTGTTTGTGTTTTAAGCCTCAGGCACTATGTCCAAGGGACAAGATGTTAAATTCGAAGTATATCAACTATGTTTGTGTCAGTGACTTTTCTTGTCAGAAATGTTATTGAAGAAGCCATTTGGGTTTGCACAGCCAATAGCTGTGCTGACATTACAAGTACTGCCTCACAAGTTCGATGGGCTGCCAACACGTTTATTCCTCTAATGCTCTCATAACTGAAGCTGCATTAAAAGAACCAGCAAATTAAGGATGCTTAACCCATTCTGGGTGTTTAGACCTTTCGCCTGCATAGTTTTAAGGCACTAAGGGATACAAGAGCAAATAGCTAATAAAAACAAACAAATTAACACAAAGCTTGAGAGGTTTGCGAACAAGAAAACAACGTGTATGGGAGAGTGGAAGACATACACAGGTTTCTTCTCTCATCTTTGGCTTTCCTGAGCTAACAAACAAGAATCAGCCCGAGCACAGTCAAGAAGGAACTATGAGAAAAGTACTGTAGGATCATTGCTTACATGCAAATGTCATTACTACTGGAATAATTGCCTTCATGGGGATTTCTAGTGATATAAGACTATATAAAAATTTCAGATTTTACTTCCCTTTCATCCCCCCTAAGACCCTTTCTTCATACAAGAGATCTTGGATCCTGTTCACAGGAACTAAACCAGGCACTTTCAATTGAAGAAGATCAGAGGAATTAGCCTGAGTTGATTGAAATCCCTTTTAAATTTCCATAGTCTTTTAAAATCACTTGAATTCAGGTTGCAGCTTCAACCATCTAAGTTTTTCAGGCAGAAAAATTGTGCTTTTTGCCCTCATAAACAGGATCTATGTTTTCCTAAAACGCTGCTCCATTGCACCCATTGTTCCCAGCTCTGTCACCGACAGCTGGCAGAGAAACAATGCGAGAGTTACTGCAAAGGAGCCTGGTTTCAGAGACCAGATGTGGCTGCAGAAGCAGCTCTTTGTCCTTACAAAAGTGCGTGGAGTCTCACAGCCCAGGAACCACCAGTTAAAGAAAAGTCACAGATTTTTTAAAGGGAGTGGGAGAAAGAAGACTGGGCTGGCCGCAGTGACTCCAAGCACATGGACACAGCTTCAGGTATTGGGCAGAGGACTGCTGGTCAAGAAACAGCAGAAAACAACCAGCTCTGAGAGGCAACCAAAGGCCCAGCCCGGCTGCTCGCTTTGCCCGCTCCGAGGCACTGCTGGCTTCAAGAGGCGCCTGTCGGCAGGGAACTCCCCATGCGATCCGCGCTTCAGTTTGTATTACCCCAGCTATTAGGCAGCATTTAGCAATACAAATTTTGCGTTACTGACACATCAGGTCAGCAGATTCCCATTTTTTCGCACCATTGCTAAAACATTGTGAACACACCGAGCGTGACCCACGCACCCATAGCCACCCCGGCGCATGGTGCACAGCCTCCCGGCTCCATCCTTTGCCATGATAACCACCACACTGATGGGTTTGTTGCTTGCAGCAGTGGTTGGGATGGTGGATCCCCAGCCAGGTCCCCCTGCAGCAAGGAAACCTCCAAAACCTTGGCCAAATACAGATTTCTTACTATGTCTGCTCAGTGTCACCCCAGCCACTGGTGTCCGAAAAAGGAAAAAACTAGGGTTTTCCTTCTAGTTCCCCATAAAGTGTCCCGGCAATCAAGCTACCAGCACTGCATGACCCTCTGGCACTTGGGTTGGCCAAAGGGGTCTATAATTAACAAGATCTCCTATCAACAAAAAAAAAGGTTACAAAAAAAAAGAAAAAGATGGAGGTGGCCTTTTTTTTGGTCCTTCTCATTCTGACACAATTTTAGGTAACTACTGAAATCAAAAGAGCTATTCTGGATTTATTCCTGTACCTCAATTTACAGTTGGCTTGGGATTTTTAATGGGTCATATGGAAGACATAGTCTTCATGACCACCAATGATTCAAGGGATTCCTTAATTTTCAGAAAGGTAAATTGGAAGAAGAGGTCTTGGGGCCACAAAAGGAGTCTCTAGAAAAGCAGGTTCAGTTACTTTGGCCTAGATCAGCCTAAAAAGGTGTCAAATCTGTGAGAATTTGAGGTGGCCAACATGCCTCAACTCTTTCAAATAAATGTTACTTCTCTTTCCCCAACCAGTGTGAGTGTCATAAGAGCTCGTTTTCCTCTAAAAAGTGTCCAAGAGAAGGTCTGACAGTGCCTGATGTGCACTTCTAAAGGAGGTTAGCGCTTTCAGACGTCGAAGTAGAGCTCACTGTTAAACTATGCAAGGATATCACACTTTTCATGACAAGGATTTAAATGGCACTGTCCTCCTTTTAACCCTTTCCTCTGACCAGGCTATTCCAACCAGGTAGAAATCCATCTGATTTTGAGCTGCAGGCAGCTCAAAAACCTATTGGTTTTTTGCGTCCCTCCCAGGGCAGATCTGCAGCCCTCTGGGGACACTCCTAGTCCTGTGGCCTCCAAAGAGAGGGCTGTGACAGACCCCCAGCCCTCCGTTTACAGCCTTCTGGAGCTAGTCCCATCATCTTGCTTCTCCCTGAAATAGGGACATGATAGTTTTCTAAGGAAAGTCCTCAGCCCTCAGCATAAGCTTCCTCACAGAGGCTCCCGACATATATGCTGGTACTAAACATTCCTCATTATGAACCCCAATTAACTGTACACATGCCATGACCCACAGCTATGTCAAAATCACACAGCAGCATAAAAACACCCCGACCATCCTTCGACATCTACACTGAGACTCGTATTCTCCACTTTCTGTCCCATATGCACTTACCGCCACTGAAGTAAAGAGGGGAAAAAAATCCTGTAAAGTCAATCTTCACTGTGTTTGTTCATTAAAATACGGTCAGCCTACATGAGAATTTTATTTGGAACGAAAGGACTGTTAGAGAATTAGTCACAGCCTGGGAGGCAGGAGAGGGCATTGTTTTATGGAGACAAGAAAGGCTTTGGAAAGCAGATGATTTTAATTTACCTTCTTGACTTTATTCAGCCACTTTCAAATAGATTTCTCTTCGTGTGGACTGCAATGTTTATAGCTGTAGGAGCAGAAAGGTTCACTTTTAACCCCCAGAAAAGAGCAAGGCTAAGAAATAAATCCTAGAGAATTCTGCTTCTTTGATTAGCAAAGATTTCAGCTCAGGTGACCATCTCCAGGAAACACCAACTAACCTTAAAAATCCACTGTGAAGTCATAAGTGGGGAGTTCTTGCACTTAGTGTAAAATGAAAAAAAAAAATCTGTTTCAAATTTGAAATTAAATTCTTCTTATTTAGGTATTTAATTGAACTTTACTATTAAAAATTACTCAATTTAAAACATTTATGTATGAAGATATTTCAATTTACTTCCATTTTATAGGTTTATGTTCTGCTCTCAGATACATAACTTTGGGGGACAGAGCTTGAATTTTTCAAGCTATTTGGAGTGGGATTTTTTTTTACATATCTCAGAAAGGTTTCAGGGTAGGGAAATGAGTTTTTGACCAGTCCTAGTTAAAAAAGCACTTCTGAGACATCTGCAGGATCGGACTTATATCTTAAAATTGAACTCTGAAGGGGACAGTGGGAAAGAAAAAAATAATCTATTTTATTCTTTTTCATTTATTAAAATTGTGATACAAAACATTTCTGTATTTACATATGTACATATTTATTTAATGTACATTTTCCTTAGTGTCTTTTATTAGATTTTTTGATCCTGCCCAGCTTGAAAGACAATGGTAACTGAGAAACTCACGGAACGGTTACCTCTCATAATCTCACTTCTTAAAAGAGGAAAGCTGAGCAAGCAGAGGGAAAGGTGTTTTACTCTGGGTTTTCAAAGCTTTGTATTGGCAACCTCCTATGTATCTCAAATGCCTGAAGAAATGTTTGAATAAGAGAGATCTTTGCTAAAATGCAACAGTTACAATATAAGTTATTCTTTGCCTACCAAAACATTTTATGCAGACATGTAAGACCTTCCCAGAGATAAATCCCACATCTTTCATTTTCATAAGTTTACAAATAAATGAATTAAGTAAATCTTTCTACTTTAAAAGTTCACAGAAGGAAGAAAAGGCAAAAACAATTTGTGAGGCATGTTCCCCTTAATACACATGTAAATAGGTTTCTCTCTCCCCCACAAAAAATACATCCCTCATGCAAACACATATTTGGATTGGCTCCGTTCTTCATCCATTTCCAATCACAAAAGCCACCACTCCTCCCAATAACGATCAAAGACATGAACACAGCAACTATAACAATTGCCACCATGGAGAAACAATTTAATGAAAACATGTGAATATATTTTTAGAGTCTCATAATACAACTTCTCAACTGGAAATGAGGGAAAACAGCATCTCATGACCATGGGTTCGATCAAGCCCACCAAAAAATGCTCTGCAGAGCATAATTTGAGAACCATTGTGTCATACTTCAATCCACTAGAAACCAGCTAACCAAATGTAACAAATTAAGGCAAGTCAATTTAAAAGGGCAAAAATATCACTGCTTGTTAGTGTACTACTGATAGACTACTCAGTGATGAGCTAAATAAGCATATACACAATCACTTTAGTTTCCAGTAATGTCATTCAAATTAGATTTTTCAGGGGACGTTCTAAACCAGTGCTGAAATATTGCCTTGTGCTGCTTCTTTTGAAATGACTGAAGAAGCAGATAAAACTAATTCATAATATTTTTTCTAAAAATCTAGGGAAGAGACTGGGCAACCCCCTTTTTTTTGTCACCTGGAAACGAAGAACAATTACGCATTTGGCTGAGTTTTTGCCTTTATATCTGTGACCCACCTCAGTTATGTTTGAACCCTTCTTAATCAAATCTGACAGAAGGTCAGATAAATAGTCATTTAAATTCCTTCACTTTTTGTGAAAACAGTTGGGTAGGTACAGGAGAGAGGTCCCTGCAAACGGCTGAACCTAACAACAGGAAAGCTTCATCTGTAGCTTCCCCTTTTCAAATACAAAATCAAATTAACCATGAAATATGAACCCAGAAAAAAAAAAATCTCTGTTAGTGCTGGTGCTCATGCAACATCTTGTATTTTTCTTCAGTTTTCCTCCAGCCACAGCAGCTGGTATTTCTGCGTTGGCTACAGAGCTAATTACCTGGCCCCAGTGCCTTCGTTAGGCATTTGCAAGACACACAGCCGTGAAAGGCTGAAACAGAGAACTGCTCGGTGGCGTTTGCTGGCTGGGAACGGTCTAGCTTTTGAGGGTTGTGATAAGGGTGCTCAAAAATGCACCTTAAAGTAGTAAAAAAGCAGAAGCCGGAAACTATGAACTTGATGGCAAAAGTCAGCAGTGTCAATATTAACTACATCAGGTTTGTTCCTGCTATGAGCTACCGACGGGCCAAATCCTGTGGTGGTTCTCACAGATGAGCTCACTGGGCTCGCACAGTTGTAAACTCAGCAATTAGATTTGGTCTGAGAATTATTTGAAACCGGTGTAATTGCTACTTCTGCGGTGTGATCCTGAACCCAAGCATTTCATCTGCACATTCTTCCCCAAAGAAATCATTGCTGGAATTTTTATACTACATCACTTCAGCCATTTAAAAATCACAAAGCCCTACATTTAAAAGGGTTTAAAATATGTATATATATCATTGCAGACTGCTTTTTGACCAATATTTAACAGGTAGTGGCTTGCCCTTTCCGTACTGTACGCGCTTGGTGACCTCCGATCTGCACATGCCGAGGAAGGCCCTTCTGACATCAAAACATTACTCAAGAAAATTCCTTTCAACAGCAGGTACTTTACTGACCTAGATTAAGTTGCTTGAGACGTCAAAGCCCTGAAAAAAAAAGAAGCAAAAATTGGCCTAAATGACTTCAGGCATAAAACCTGACCAAGGGAATTATGTCAGATGCTATAAACAGAGAGGAAAGCATGTAGGAAATATGAGGGATCAAAGGGAATATCAAGTTAGTGTGATTTTTTGTTTTCTCCCAACCAAAATAGATGCCCCTACATGTTCTGATGTGGAAGGAAGCAACGGCTGTTGGCTGCCGCACAGCTGACTGCAGAATGTTTTCAAGAATGTTTTAAAAAGGAAAAAACAAAAATGCGTTGACTGGAACACTCCATGTGATTCTGGGCTTTATTTAAACTCCTGAGTCTCTCAATAACAGGAATTACAAATTTACTCAGGCTTTTCAGGGCTTTTTGGAAGCAAGGCTTTGCCCAGCAGACTCTGGGCGGAGGAGGCGCGTGAGCGAGTCCCAGTGAGGTGCCAGGGAAGGGGCTGACGTGCCCCACGGCCCCAGCCCACGTGCTGTCATGGGGCGGTCAGTGCCACGCTTCCAAAATCCCTGCTGGTACACCTCTTGCCTTCACATGGTGGGCTGGACTGGCAGAAGGATCATTAAAGGGCAAATATCTGTCAAAAGAGAAACTGGTCCGATGCCTTGAACTTCCAGTCTTTGAGTTTTGAATTAAATCATACGTTCACAGCTATATAGTTTTTAAGGAAGGTCTTCCTTACTGAAATCCATGCTGGTTTTTGACCTTAAAAACCTACATCTATTCAAGCACCAAAATAAATGGCCTGACTTTTATAGGCGTTGAACAGCTGAAGTACATTAGCCTCTTCAAAGCAAACTGGAAATGCTCTCCGCCGGTTCACAAAAGCCTGTACTTCAGTGGGCAGTTGTCGAATCCAATCCCTTCACTTCTACAGGGAGGGACTTTCCTGTCCCGCAGATTCACATCGAAGCACTTGAGAAAGGTCACATTTGCTCCGTCCTCACGTGGTCACAAGGCTGCAGCAGTGCGGACAGATCTGGGGCCCCAGACCCAACTCCAGACAGCTTTATTTTGAGACAGCCAGGACAAACGTGAAATAGCATTTGCACTGGCACCGCTGCTAGGAATTTGGAGTCAAATCAAACCTTGAAACAGGTCCAGATAATAAATGATATAACTTTTAGAATGTGTAAAAATATATGACTTTCTGAAACGTATTGTAAAGTTCATTTTTGGGGTGTATTTTGCCAGCAGCTTCATTACAGTGCTAGTGCCTGCAGTTTCCCCAAATGGGCATTTTAACACAGCTTTGCAAGATGAGTTTTTTAATTGGTTACTCATGATGAAAATGTTACACTGAGCTAAGAGTGCCCCACAAGATGGATACTTAGAAACCCAGTTATTTTTGTAATGGACATAAATAATCCACTCGACAGTACTCTGGAAAACTCTCCCAGCTTGGTTAGCTGGCTCTCCAAGTTTTGCCACCACAGGATACAGAGACTGAACAGGAAAACAATGAAACTGTATATGTCTTAGAATAAAAGGAGCATCACTTTTTCTAAAATGTGAAACTCCAGAAATTTGTAGAGAGGAAAAGAGAAAAATCTAATAGCATATAAACTATCATGTGAAACCAGGGCTCCTTGAATTACTCCAGATTAAACCTGGAGCTTTGGAGATCCCTTTGTCAGTGGAGACCTCTTTGTCCATGAGGTCTAGTTGTAAAGTTTCTAGGTGGAAGTGAGTAGCTGTTAAAGCTCTGGTTGGTACCAAGCCTGTAAACGCCTGCCAGGAGAGGTGAAAGAGCTACGAAGCAGCAGAGCTTTGGCTGGCTGCAGAGGCAATGACAGGAGCACTAAAAATAAAGATGTGGCTCCTTCCAGCTCTCTCGGCACTTGCCTCTCAGCAAACTTCACATTGCCACCTTTAGGAAGTTTATTGTAGAAAGTATGTAGCTTAGAAGTGTCTCTACATTGCCTTCTGGCTAACAATACACGTAGATCTTTATATGCCGATTTTTTTCAGGAAATCTCAAATGTGAAGGCAAGCAGTATCATACCCTTTTTTAGGGATGGGCAATCTATGGATGGTGGATTTAATGTGACCTGCACAGGTACAGTGACGGCAAGGCAGGGCTAATCGGAGCCATCCCTTGGATCACCAAAATAACCATTACAACAGCGACGCACAAACTTCAGCCCGAGGAGCAATAGGATTTCTGCTTTTCAGTTTCCAGTTGCTGAGCTCATTTCTAACTCTTGCAGAGTCACAGTGCTGTTCCCATTAAAAAGAAAACAAATGGATTCACTTAAATTGAAACATAAAATCCTTCCCTTGACATTGTTGCTTGTGCTGCCCTCTTTGACTGAATTATATCCCAGTCTCCTGACAGTCCTTAAGGAAGTGCTTAAAGCCTGAGTCTGCGTAACACCCACTGTGAGGAAGGGGTCACCCAAACTCCTATCTCCTACTGCTCAATTTAGTTAAGAAGAAAAAATGTACTCGTATTCCAACACATGTTTCTGCTTTTAGATCTCTGGGAACTTTCTGTGTCATTTTTTTCATCTGTTCTCAGAGCAAATGTCAGTGCATTCAAAGTCCAGCGGGGTCTTTATCTTATCGCCAAAAAGAAAGCCCGGACCCGCACGTTAGTGGAAGAGAGCCCGCAGTGCAGGGCTGCCCAGAGCCACCGTGCCGGCTCCTGCTCCTGCAGGGCCAGGGTTAATTGCATCTGAAGTGTTGCTGGCTTTGTTCCTAGCTTTACTAGCACAATAGAAATTTTAGGAAAAGGTAATAACTACCCAGGCAATGATGGGAGGACTGTGCCAAGTAGTTGCCTCTGTGAGCATGAAAAGGGATACCTGCAGCCTTGGCATGTGCCAGCAAACCAGCAGCGAAATCTCTACCCCAAACTTCATTGCAGGCATTCCCCATCCTGAAACCCTGTTTAGCAGTGCTGTAATCACACCTTCATTTGCTACACTAGCACACTCAGCATCTAGACAAGACTTGAGTTGAGAGCAGGAGGTTTTCCCCTACCTAGTTTTAATACTTAGATGTGCAAATGTGTGTGAAATAGCAATTTATTGCCCTACCCTTACAGAAAACATAATAGAAAAGAAGAAATTGCTACTTGTTGATGCTGCAGACCAATACGGTCTCAACTTTTCCTAGAACTTTTCTCTCTTTATTCACCTGCTGTCTGGGACCTGCCTCTGGGATAGGACAGCCTTTTGGTTGTATGTGTCATCCAGCCCTCTCAAAGTAGGATTTCTAAGGGTTACAATAAATAAATGATCCGGATTCATTCATTTGGAATCTAGATCCTTTCATGAGCAGAGCATCCCCGAGCTGGGCTGATTTTCTGTTGCTGATGAATGATACAGATGGGCAAGTTGCTTCAGATGCTGTTATAGTCTGCTGGCACTGAAGCAGCCTTGGTATAATTTAGGGCTGCCTAAAGCCTCTATACTCAGTTTCCATCCACTTCTGCCCCAAGCATGGACACAATGCTTTTTTAAATGGACATGCAAGCAAGCAGCTGCAGCTGCTTCATCTGAAGCAATAGCCGGTCCTTTTTGTGTTACTGAAAAGGCATAAAGACAATACAAACCGGCGCAGGAAAATACTCTCTAGTACTCTGCATTTTAAAGCTTCCATTAAAATAAAGAAAATGAGATCTAAAAGTTCCAGAAGCAAATCAGGAGTAGAGTGCTTAGAAATGACACCTTAAAAAATTAATATACTCAAAGCACAGGAGAAAATATTTTTTTCAAAGGAGATTTAATGATCCCTGACAGTTATTTGTATAATGTTTGTTATGTGGCATCACTAAGATTTTTCTACTGGTGAAGGTTAGATGAAAGTGTTTTGACAGCTTTCACTAGAGGGATGATATTTAATATAGAACAGTTTGCAAAACAGTATCAGGACCTGGGAATACCTTTTTGGTTAGTCATGGTGACCTCCACCCCTGTGAAGAGAAAAAAAAAAACCAACAAAAAAAAATCCTAAAATCCGTAATTTCTGTCTTTAGCAACTCATGTCACAAAGGAAAAATTACCTGAGATTTTTTAAATACCCTTTTAGGGCAAAATGGTGCCTAAGCACTAACTTTCATGGCTTACATGAACTGAGGTCTTGAAACTGAAAAAGCCCAGAATGGAATCTGAGCAGGCTGGCTTTTCAGAGGAAAATAATTAGCAAAATTCAAAGAGTTCTGAAATTTGGGTAGGCTCAAATCTGAAGTTTGCAACCCACCTAGTCTCACCCTCACCCCTGCACAGCAAAACCATGCAGAGCACAAGTAGTGTCATCCAAACTCCCTGCTACTGAGGTTGGGGCTCTCCAAGCTCATTTGTTCTCCTCTCCCGGTGAGCTTCACCCTCAATTCCCAAAATAAAGAAACCCTAGCGGTAATTGCATTGAAAGAAAGCAAAGTGTTCTCTCATCAAAAACTCATTCAGATAAGGTTTTCCACTTACAAAGATTAATACTACAACATTCATGTTGCTTTCTACCAAGTCAGTGATTTTGCCTTCACGCTCAGAGGCAGCTTCTGTGGGTTTCTCAAGAGTCCAAGTATTATTTTCCTTCGAGGAAGTTTATCCCTATACAGAAAAAGAAAGGCCTAGCAACACAGAAGTTTTAGACATAGAGCTCCTATTAATCCAAGTGGGAACTGTTTGTCCACATTTTGTCACACAGGGAACACAAGGGTGTGTTTGTGTTCATGGGTGTTTTGAGGAATCCCATGGAACATAGTAGCAGTTTCAAAACTGTTCCCCTCTGGATTTTTTCAACCCAAAACATCTACTTCATAAAATTGCTTTTTAACAAAGTCAACATTTTTCACCCAAGTATGCAGCTAAACCTTTATAAGAATTCTACATTTCTCCATGGAAAAAAAATTAAATCATATTTCCTTAAGAAAAATTGTGAAAGAAAATTCTTAGAAGAATTCATTGTTAGCTGAAAGTACAGATTTCTGCCAACAAGAAATTTCTATAATAACCTGAATGCGCTAGCTAGCTCCAGTCTTCCATACACTTAGTTTTTGGTGCTTTCCAAGAGCCAACCAACTTTCTGGTTTCACCTGGAATAGGCTTTCTTCCACAGAGTGTACAGCCTTTGTGTGTAAAATGTTTCCACCTCAGCTCTTACTACTGCAAACTTTCTGGGAACAGAAGCGTAGGAGGGAGCCGAGCTCCTCATCTGGTCCTGATTGCCTGGCAGTGCGCTGGCACCCAGCGCTGCTCAGCAGCCTCTATGTGTTCTCCCCAAATTTCATTTTTCACACACTCCAACAACATTAAAGATGACAAGACATAAGAAAAACAAAGTAAGAATAACAATAGCAATCAAACTTGTGAAAGATCAGGAGGCGACAGTTTCAAAAATATTAATAACTCCAGGCTTGTTTTATTATAGTTAAGCTGTATCTTACGGAATCTGGGAGAGGAGATTTGTTGGAAGAAGAAAAGGACTAACAACATTTAGAGAAAATATATATTTGTCATTAGGAGCTACTCTTCAACTTCAAAGCGTCTTTAGTCTCTTAAAAGGATTTACATTTGAGCTGAAGGGAATTTAGGTAATGGGCAGCTCTGAGAGATGTAGCCTCTAGCACAGTTTTCACATATCACACAGCTAAAGAAACAATTCCTATTGAGTTTCACATGATGATTTACCACCTCTGCAGTATCCAAGCTTCTCACTGGCTCTTTAGCATTCACTACACACTTTGTGAAACTATCTAGAAAATGATATAATTGACAAACGGTCCCCCTGGTCCTGCCTGGAAATTACACTATGCCTGTTGCCTCTTCCAAACCAAAATGCAAATGAAGTAATTCCCAGTTTCCCATGAAGTTACATCAATGATTTTGGTGCGATTTTCCAAGCACAGCAGCACAGACATGGGGTATATAGGAACTGGACTAAATCACACAGGGATTTTAGGACAAAGCCTATGTTCCAAGGAAGGAAGGAAACCACTGAAAGTACTTTTTTAAAAATAGAAATGCAGGCATTTTCCTAAATGGGATGCCTGAGTCAGAGCCCAGACTTCTACCAGCTAAACTACATTTTAACAACAGCTAAACTACTTAGCATAAGGCTATGGTATTAGAGGGCATCTCAGACTAAAACATACAGTCAAACTTATCTATACGTTGGAGAAAATCTGTATCGTGACACAGCTCCCCAACCTCACATCCAGACTCTTCATCTTGGCTTGCAGCATACAAAGTATCGACCAGAATTAAACTCCTCACAAGTACTACAAAACCAAGTGGTACTATGTACTAAAACCAAGAATCTGCTTTTAGAAACACCATCATAAGGATATTTTACTTTTGAATGAAGAATATTTATCTGAATAGGGAAGGAGGGCCCAAGTTTCATTTTAGGCTAGTGGCCAAATGCTGACCTGGTGTAAATTCAGCATGTCTTCACTACTTCAAAGACCATACTCCGGATTTACAATCCTGAATACAAAATTAGAATCAATGTGATTTGTGGCTAATCATTTCACCTCTGAGTGCTTTTGTGGAATGATGTCGTTCTTCTGCCTCACAGAGTTTACGTATCAGATAAAAGGTGCTACAAAAATACATTTTAGAAGATTTACTGCTGTGATACATAATTTTCCGCCAACTCTTTCTTCTCAGCTGACAGAACTTTCCTTTCGATCTAAGCAAAAGATCATCCTGAAAGAAGACTCTTTCCTTGAAAATATTCACTATTTTAGTTAAAACTTGAAGATATGTGTATAAAGTTAGTTTTATCCCAATCTTGAAGCCATTTTACCCATCACTGGGATTTTCCTGCTGGAGCACAAGGGGACCCATCAGCACCCATCAGCTGCTCTGTAGTAGTGCCTGTGTGCCTGCTCCTGCCCCATGGTAAAAGCTGGGCAACTTGGGGTGGTTGTATCTCCCACCCTTACTGTTGCCTCCCTTTCACACGGGAACAGCCTAACTTAGTTTGGCTTTCTTTAGCATCTCGTGTGCCCAGGCACAAAGGTTTTAAATGCTTTACAACCTCAAAGGAAGGCTCATTGTGAAAGCAAGAATAAAATAAACATTAAACTCACGTTTTTTCCTGCTTTTTTCACAACTACTGATTCCTTGTCATACAGTCTTCCCATCCTGACTAAATTCAGAGCTTTTCAGGGGTTCTGGGGAGAGGCAGAAACATACTTTTCAGGGAATTTAAAATTTGATGAATTCTTAATAGCTGAACCAAACTGCAGCAGAAGTTATCAGCCCCCTGATTTCTCCTGAAGGAAGACCAAAAGAGGGCTTTTTCCCAGCTACTGTTTTCACTAGCACCCATTATTTTTTTGTGTGAGGCACTCTGAAAAAAAGTGAGTTTAATTTGACTTAAATGCTTAAGTGTTTGAATATTGTGGATTTGTGGTTTAATACCAGATTAAAAATAAATGTGCTCTTTGTGGCGCTCCTTGTGTGTGACAAAGGCTGGTTTGAGTCTTTCTCCACTCTTTTGTTGCTTGTAGATAGCACTTAGGAAAACACATTCTCAGTGGCCCCATAGACTAAAATATCCTTTGAAAAGGAGGATTCCCTCCTCCTTTTTACCCTGGGGCAAATCTAAGTGATAATGTGAAATACCTGCGCAGAAACTGGCACCTTTGCTCTCACACAACTGCGTATTGCACCTGAGGGCAAAACAGAGGTGTGTGCGTAATGCAGAGCACTTTGGCATGGATTTGAGGTTTCAGACTCTCCACATCATGTGATGATAGCTATTGATTCACGCAAAGGGCAAATTAACTCTCTAAACTCCAGAATTACATCTCCCTGAGCATCGTGACTCTAATCCCGGGTTTAGGAACAGAAACAGATGGAGGGGGTGGACAAACAGCCTCCCGAGCTCGTCTCCTGGCCACCGGCAGTCTGGAAAGTGAGAGAGGGCCTCTTTTGCACACCTTTGGAGATAGTGCTTAACTCTCATCTGGGAGAGAGCCTAACACACTGTTGAATTTGCATCTGGACCTTGTCCTACATTTAGGTAGGCTCTGTCTGTGTCAGGGTGCAAGCGGGCTCAGCGCTCGGCCAGCGGTTAGAGACCAAGGAATGCATAGCCTTTGGGAGGCATTGCTGTGGTGGCAAAACTGCTGGTGTGAATGCAGCTATTCCGAGAAAAAAGCGCAGTTGGGAGGTTTTTCCCAGCCCTGTGCCCTCCGCTGCACCAGGAGAAAGTCCCCCCTCACTGCAGAGGCTCCTGACACAGGTTTGGTTTAGCTCTGGAAAAAAAAAAAAATCTGCGTGGATTGAAAATTGAAAAAGGATAATAATGAGAGTTGTGGGCAAAACCTACACTCTAAACCAGTGCTTCTGCTCCAGTTCCCTTGCTGCAACTCTGGAAGCACCTGATGGAGATAATCTTTGGGAGCTGTGTAAGACTACTGCAATACAAGAGAGATTTCTGCTGGCTTTTAGCCTCCTTTTGTTTCAACTACCAAAATGTACCCCACTGGCTATAATGAAAATGGGACCAGCAGTTAATTCAGAGATGGGGCTGCGTGTGTTACAGGGCACCCTTTTGCACAGAATCACTCCCTTTTTTAGGGACACTGATGTGCTAGGATTTCCAAGATCTTCCAGCAACCATCTGAACATGATCTGAATGAGAAAGACCATTTGAAGTAAGAATTAAATGTCTGTGAAAGATAAGATCTCAATCCAAAACTCATTGAAGTTAGTTAAAGTCTGTTAACTCCATCTGGCCTTGAATCACCTCCTTGTGAAAAGAGCTCTGAAGCCAGGGACCCCATGAAAATACCAAATCCAGCAGTTGGCTTCCTTAAGATATTTCTCCATTTTCCCCGGTGGCCTAATTCAAACAGACATTAAGAACAGTGCAATATCATGGCAAGTGAAAGACAGGCTTAATTTCACACACCAGTGAAGGGGTTGAGAACAACATGAGAGAAAAGTTGGCTGGAGTGGGAAGCCCAACCAGGCTGACATGGCAGAAAGGTAGACCTTGAATCCAAATTTAACTTAGAATTGTTCCCTCTCCTGCTTGCTTTCACACACTTTGTTTCCTGCTTAACCCTGACTGTAGAGAGCAATTTG
Source organism: Haliaeetus albicilla (assembly GCF_947461875.1). Classification (NCBI taxonomy): domain Eukaryota; kingdom Metazoa; phylum Chordata; class Aves; order Accipitriformes; family Accipitridae; genus Haliaeetus; species Haliaeetus albicilla. The sequence goes on from NC_091484.1 coordinate 7,255,203, forward strand.
GAGTAGAATTTCTCTTTCCCTTGATTTAACCCCAAGGATTTAGGAAAGGTAGATGCCAGTCCTGGATGCCTATGCTAAAAATGGGGGGTGCGAACATTGCCCACAACGATGTAGTGTTTTCTGTGAACAAAACGCTAAGACACATTTCCTTTTCTATTGCAACATAAGACCGCTTCAAATGCTGCTTAGACTCTAGACTCTTCATAACCCAAGTCAACTGGTCTTTTCTTTCTTTTCTTTAAGAAAGAAGTGATAATTATGACAATATGCAGTATTGTGTCTCTGTGACTTTCATATCCAACTTCAGTGTCTCTAATGTAGCTTCAGATTCATTTTTTCCCCCCACCCACCCAAGAAGCAAAGGCAAAGATAATTTAGAAATCTTTAGCACTGTTTACATTTGGAATGTTCATGGGAAAATGGCTTTGAAATGAAAATACATTTTAACAAGAATGTTATTGTTTAGTTCTGTTCTGCTAAACATGACTTAAATACACTCAGAGTTTGTGTCTTTATTTATGGATTTGATTGGCAATTTAGGAAACTGCCATTGGTTATTTGAAGAGGGTGTTTATTTAGTGTTACAGTTTTGGGTCAGTTCCTCTCAAAGGAAACTTCAAACATATAGAATGGCAAACTTGACAAATCATGTCAACACTTGGAATTGGACACTGCTTTCCATTAACTCTTAGGTAAACTAAATATATCTGCCAGGGACATTTTTTGTTAAGTGGTTATCAACAGTTGTGCTCTACCAAGTAATTTTGATTGCTGCTCTTTCTGCCATTTTCAGTTTTTAAAAACCATAAAAATAAGTTAGAAAAAAAGATGGAAGAAATGCACTAATTTGGATGTCAGAAGATGTGAGGTCAGGTTTGAAAAGGTATTTGCACACGTAAATCCAATGCAGTGAGAGTGAGGAGGGTAACTCTCTCCTGAATTTGAGTTCAGAGGGATTAAAGGACAGTTTCACCTAGTTTGTTGTAATCAGCCAGAATCTGGCATACACACCACTTACATACTTCTGCAAAATCTGCTGGCTGACTCGGTTTAGCTTTCAAAATCTGTCCTTAACCTATCTGCCTGGCCTCACCCCGCTGTTACATCAACACTGACTCCTCCGCTTGTGCTGGAAAAGAAAATTATGGCTGCATTTTGTAGTCAGAGTGTATTTTGTGCTCTGAGAATGCTCCTGAATGCCTCTCTGGGAACAGAGGGAGGAAAACAATTTCTGAACCCTGAATGTAGGTTTCACACCTGTGGTGCAAAAAAGATGCTGAGCTGCTGAGCCCCGAGACAGACATTTTCACACACCCTGGCAGGATACCTAAAACACCTGGGCAACCCAGAGCAAAGCAAGGCTACTCAGGACTCTAGGAGCTTTCAGGGCTAAGCACTAGCTGAAATGGAAGTATAATCTTGGTTATGTACATATACATACACGCCCCTATACAGCCAATGAAGTCTAGCAAGTCATTCAGCTGACCAAGTGCAAATGTTGGTCTTGGGCAAGCTGAATAGCTCCCTACATTGCACTGAAAACATCTCTGGTGATTGCAGTAGAGCTTAAAGCCCATCTGCAGGTATCAACACCAAATGCGTTTTCTAGATTTGGTTCCCAGTTATTCCATCTGCAGGAAAAGGCTGGCTGGCAAGTCTCTCAAAACTGATAGGAAGTATCTAAGTACTAAGTCAAAGAGAGTCACTCCATTAATATAAATGGGCTCTGAACCAAGCCTTAAGTGATTTGACAGAACAACACTGATCTTCAAAGCGGACATGCTTGTTGAACTCAAAAGCTACAAAGCATTGTATTATACAATTTATTTGACAATCACAATTCCTCTTCCCCCACACTTAACCTTGGGAGAACTTCTGAGAGCTTTGGACATTTTGTTGGAGACTTTACTAATCCAAGTGCCCGACTTTTGGGTCACACCATCTCTAAGTTAATCCCAGTTTATCTGGGAATCTCAGCTGGAGGTTTCCCAAGGGTCTCTCTGAGATCTCTGTGGTTTTCAAGCTCCATCTGACTCAGGCAATCTTTCAAACTGCTTTTTACAGCGTTTAGGTACTTTCCACATCTGGCCCTGAAGCTGGAAGTGTGTGAGGCTCAGACCCAGTAAAACATAAACTGAACTTTTATGAACCCCATAAACAAAGAATAAAATAAAACAAAATCTCTGTTGGTTTGCAGATTGGCCTGGTTCTTTTATTTATTTATTCATTCATTTATTACCCTTGCATTAAAACAACAAAAATGATTTTAAGTTCAGTAACTTCCTGAGAAATATGGAAACCACTGGTTTGGTTTTGAACCTGCCATTTAATTCTTGATATCCAGGACACATCATTGCAGACTTTATCAATATTGCTCAGTTAAGCCATATTCCTGTATTTTTCAAAAATCTGGTTTTCCTCTGCCTTTAGCAGGGTTCCTGTAAATTATTAGAATTATAACGCAGGCAAATTCTCTGTCGGAACTCAGTACCATGGAGAAAACAATGGATTTTTAGGTTCTCATAGTGGTCTCTAGACAACTGCAAATATCTATCATATATGTAAATGGTACATACGTACTTTGACAAGCTGTACATATGGCTTCCACTTCAGCTCACCCACTAGTAGGCATATATGAACAATTGTCCACATACAAATATTTTAAGCCTTTCTACAATAAAGTCTTTGAAAGCGCAGCAGATATTGTACTTTCTTCTCTTAAAATCTATCTCTGCTGATATAACTGTTGTCTCCAGATCCTGAGGTTTCGTACAGCTCTGTTAATACCCATTGGTTCTGGAAGATACTCAGCCCTGAATCACCCAGCGTTGCCAGCTGCTCAGAACCAACACACGGAGCCAAAGCTCCTGAATTTACAATGTACAGATTTGGTGTTAACCACTCTGCTACAATTTCAATGCGTTCTGGATTAGGCGTCCCCCAGATGTTTTGTCCTTTTTTTCTAAACTCCCCATCCCTCACCTTACCATTAACCTTTTAAAGTCTGACTTTTACACGCGCAGTTTCTTCTGGTATATAGTTTTCATTCATTCATGTTGTTTGTTTTTGCACAGAAACCCACTCTACCTCTCTACAGATAATTCGTTTTTCCTTCTCTGTCTATACAAAGTGGAATGTAAAACTGCAAGGCAATGGCTCTGCACTTCCCACACTTTCTTCCCATGGGCAGGCCCAAAAGGGCTCTCAATCCAAACAGCAGTTTGGCATTCACTCTCAGTACAAGGACATGCACATTCACAACGAACTTGCAGGAAACGCAGAGCTTGATGCCCTGGTAAAAATCCCCCGCTGCCTGTTGAAGTTTAGCTGGAAGTCTCCAGCACTTTCTAAGGATGAAATATAATTTAAAATAGCGAGTGCTTTTCACAAGGATGTAAAGATACCTATTATGCAAATTTTTAAAGTCCCAAAAGGAATTGCCTGAAGTATTTAGAGAAGCTGATGAAGCGTAATAACCGTGGAGGTTTTTCCTTGCTCCCCAGCGGCTGGCTGAGCTCCTTACAATGCCGGGGATTTCAGCAAGGAGCAGAATTGCACTAGAAATCACCTGCTCTATCACTGGGAACAGAGACTTGGTGTGCCCAAAAGGAGAAAGCAGTCCCAAGAGTGCTGCAGCACGCCTGTGCCCGCAGAGCTGTGTATTGCTCAGTTTTGTAGCCAAGGCCTTAGGGATCCATCTGAAAAGCCTCCTTGATATTTAAAGCAGCAGCAAACTAGCCCTGAAATGTTGGTACGACTAGCTCTAATACATCAGAAACATTTCTCATACACAGGTTATAAGGAGCAGGAACTTTTTGCAAACGAACTAATCTTAGCGCATACAAAGCGTGTTTCATTATAAAAACTGGGGAGCACCAAACTCTGTCGCCACTAAATTCCATTTTGACACAGAATGACATCTCCTAAACAAAGATCACAACTGACCATAACAAACACAAGATAGTAAAATAAATAATGCCATTTCTAGGAGGGAATTTATAGTCCTGAAGTCATTTAAGAACAGAAAGGAGGTCAGGAAGAAGGATCACATTATAAAATGAAAGCTATTCTGACCTAATGAATAGCAAGGAGACATTTTGGCCACCTCCTAGGGAGCACTGATTATGGCCACTCAGCAACCTCTCTAGGTGGTGGTTAAAACATCTTGTTTCTATTCATTAGTTCAGCGGTGTATTCATTCCACAACAGAAGAGTTGACAAACCCCTCCCTCCTCCCCTGCAGCACCCCTGGTTTGCAAATATGTCATCCACAAGCAAAAAAATCTGGAATTGCACATCAACACGCCTAAATCTTCATTTTTGCTCCCCCCTCCCCCTCCCGTGATATCCTGTATTTATACAGAACATGTGCTCTTCAGTAATTGCAGTGAAGTCACTGTGTCTCAGAGAAGTGAGGTGATGCTGGAAAAGGTGGGTTAGAGACTGTTCCTCCGACTGCAGGAGCAGAGAAGGAATGTGAGTGAAGAGCAGAGACAACCAGCGTGCTTCTGATTTGCGCTGCTGTAACGCGTCGGTCAGGGCCTGTATGCAGGTCGCTAGCAAAGGACTAAAGCTGAATCAGCCTGCTGTAAGATCAGTGTGTGCTCTCGGGGTGCCTGAGAGGCATTGCAGCGCTGAATGATGTATTCCTTGGAAAGAGATACTTTTCTCTATCTGTTAAAGCCATTATATGTGCATAGCAGCGAATGTATTGTACACATTCCTACTAAGACTTTGTCCTGTGATATAAATGACATCCTGACCCACTGGTCTGCCCCTCCCTGTCTCAATGTCCTAACACATCCCACAAATTCATCCAGCGCATCCTAACAGTGCCCTGGGGTAGGTGTTGCTCCCGCTCCAATCAATTCTCTTGGAAGTAAACTTCCCTGCCTTGATGGCTATAAATCTCTTCATTTCCAGCCCAGAAGTGTCCTGACTAGTTCCTGCTCAGTAGCTCTTGCACCAACATTTGTCATTTAGCTTAAATATGTTCCCTCCCCCTTTTATCTTCCCCCTCAAGAGAGAGAACAAACCAATCTCCCTTTTGCATTCATATTGCTAAGACAAACACGCCAAGCTTCTCAGTTCTGTCCTGCTAATAAAGGTTCTCATGTCCTACGAGTAGCCCTGATCCAATGTGAATTAATCTTCCTTAAATCCAGGACATCAGAAAGGTACGCAGCACTCACAACTGACACGAATAGGTGACAACCTCCACCTCTCCATCATGCGCACCCCAGGACTCAGAGCTCAGCCTCTGCCTCTGCTCCTCAACTCACGACGCCACCGGCTACAGGATTTCCCCTGGAAGAATGCAGACAGGCGCCAGGCAGCAGGGCACTGCTGAAAATTTCCCCAATCCCTCAGCTGCATCTTTAGAGATGTTAAACATGGCCTTTGAAAATCTGTGCTGCACAGAATTATCTCCGATTTCACAGAGATTCTGGGAACAGGATCATTGCACCTTATTCTAGTCAAACTGGTGTGTGCTGCACTGGGATAATAGCTGGTGTTGTAGATTTAGTGCAAACACAGGCAGATGTAGTTTTTCTGATAAAAAGAAAAGTATGTTTTAAACAACATGTATAACACCTCAAGTTCATAGCTTCAAGTGGATGCAAAGAAGCAAATATGTTATAAAGTCTACATGCCTGAGACATACCACCATTTAAAAAATATTTTTCCCTGACTGAAACCAGAAGATTTCTCTCAAGCCGGCAGAAAGAAAAAAAATCAGCCTTTGTGAGACCATTGCAACCATATTTCCACAAGGTCAAGAGCCATTTCTGTCTGCAGTACCACCTGCCTGTCACAATAAATAATTTTTGTTCTGATTTGTGAAGTTTGCTGCCACGGGAATGAGCCCATTTGCTCCTTAATGTATGTAAGATGTGCAGCATAACACAGAATTTGCAACAAACAGACAAGGTCCGATAGCTTATACATCTGTCCTCAATATTTCACTCCCTAGAGATGTCAGCTTTTCAAGTGCAATGTTACCAACAGGACTGATCCCTGACCAATATATTACCTTAAGGTCTAAGCACTAAAGAAACCTTAGTACTTACACCGAGGACTTCTCTCTAGCAGTTGAGACTATGTCTGTCACTGAGAAAAATGAAATCAATGCTCTTGCTTTTAAAACAGATGTTCCAAAAACATGCAAATATTGTAAAGTCTTGGTATCTCACACATCTGTATAGTCATGCAGATTCCTCATATCAACGATGCTTGACTTAATGAGTAATATGTGCCAGAATCCTTTTGTAAAGAAAATATTTCTAGGTATGAGGCTATGGAGTCATGCGTGAGAGGAGCCAGGCTGCCCAGTTATGCATCTGCCTGTGTGCACCCAACAGAGGGCATCCAGGGACATCTCTGATGAGATTTTGGTGAGTCCCAGTGCCAGCTCAGACTTTTCCCCTGATGTTGGTCAGTGCTCAAATTGCCAGTAGAGACACTGCTAGGCAAGGGCTGAATGTCTGTGAAAACATCAATATTAATGTGCAAAAGCATTGTGTGTAAAACTACTTAAAAAAAAAAAAAAAGGCAAACACAAAGAAGCCCCAATGAAAAATGTTATGACTTTATACCATTAAAAAATATGTGGGCAACATTAAGAAATTATATAGTCACTCTTATGGCTGTATAAGTGTTTTGTGAGTGGGTTTTAAGACATGTTACCACACTGCTACAGAGAAGAAATAAGAAATGCCACAGCTGTTCTCTGCCTTACAGCATCTATTCTGCACATGGAAATCTGGCTATTGCCTTGCTGGATGCCACAATGCCTAAAAAGACCCCAGTATCAGAAATCCCTGAGACTCACCCAAAGTTATGTACAAGTTCCATCTGCTCCCATCTTAAGCAATGTTACTTACCACGAGGATGTTGGAGAAGGAAGGTTTGGAAAACCTAAGCAGAAATATCCCAAGTATTGCATCTGCTTGTGTAACCTGGCAAAGTTTTCCAAATGCAAATCCTCTTAACAACAGCCTCAGATTTTTTTTGAGGTTTGGGAACTGTCTGTGTTTTCCTCCATTCCCTGAAGATCAGCAACACATTCAAACAGGTGAAGCAATCCTAGTTGTCCTGAGCCACCAAAACACACGGCTCAGCGTGTTGTTATTCAAACTGTAACTTTCCCTAAAGTGGGTTTATACAGACAGGTGTGGCAGTGTCCGACTTGCCTCCGAACTAGCAGTGTGCTACTTGCCTGCCGTACCCCGATGCCCAGCACTAGGACCCTCTAGTGCAGACAGATAAGCACATGCTTGGGTGAGATGCTGCAGATGCTGGATGAAGCTTATTAAACGCCTCCCAATCACTGATATCCTGATTCTCTCCATCCCAAAGACTTTCCTATCATTCTTACTGAAAACTTGAGTTCTGGGAGCATGATTTTCACTGTGGTAGCATGCTTGAGTCTGTGCATTAATAGGATTTGCATGATTTTATCAACCCAATAATATTTTTGACACATGTAGCAATTTTCTATTTGTGCCAACCTTTGTCCCAGCCAGATCCCGTAGGGGCTGTGCCTCCCTGCAGATAGCACGAGCTGTCGCACAAGCCATCCCGTAAGCCATCCCGTTTGAACGCCCTACTACTTGCTCACGTCCTCCTTTTCCTTTCCCTCCCCCAGACATTCTTTGACATGATTAGTGGCTAAATCAGATTCTTTAATTGAAAGAAATATAACTGAACTTTCTTCTGTTGGGAATGTGCCAGAGGCCACATCATAAGCAATGTCAAAGAATATTGGAAATAATATAGAACTCTGACATTTGTGTTTAGCGATTCAGCATGCCCCAGGTGGTTTGTTTGGGATTGGAATTTGTCACTGCTGTGAGGACATAGTCTTTGGTGGTTGGGGCTTAAGGATTGCTGCAAAGAAATATAATAAGATATGTTTAAACAAGTCACTGGAATGCTACACTTTAATCTCCTACAATGTTTTGCACAGCCATGTCCAGAAGGATTTTTTTAGGAGAAACATCCAAGCATTGTCTTATTTGCTCTGAGATGGCAGCAATTGAAAAAATATCCATTTTATAGAGTGCCTTGCAGCTCAGGTAGGAAATATTGAAATGTAACCACCTCATTTTGCATTCACACCATTCCTTTGTCTTTCCAACCCATCTTCTAAATACCAGAACAATTGGCAGTTATTCACCGAACTTTCTTCCACAACTGTACAAAACCCAAATTATTTATGGGATGCCACAAGTGGGCTTCATGTTACACTTTTCAGGTAAGATTTGCATCTTCCAGTGTATTTGTCTTCTCAGAGAATCACTGGGCTGGAATGACTCTTCAGAGGTCACCTAATCCATTCCCGTGCCCTGAGGATTATCATGTACAGTACAGCCTTCTTGTACCATCCGAACCCTGCAGTGTGTATTTCAAACTGGAACGTTTGAAGTTTAGACCGAGCTTGTTTCATTTTCACTTACATTTACTTCTCTAATGTTTTCAAATTTATCAGAAACATCCAATTCACACTCTCCAGACTTTGCAAACAGCTCACCCCTGATCCTCCTATGTACATCCACAGGGAGAACACCCCACCGCCCAGAGACCATGCGTGCGTGAGAACCGCTGCGCGCACCCAATGCTTCAGGATTTGTAGGTCACTGCAGATTTAAACCGTGGTGTTTGTTACACTTAGGACTAATGTAAAGCCAAGCACTTACCAAATTTAAAAATATTAAGATTCTTCCATGTTTCATGAAACTCATTTCACAAATGCATGCACATTTTGGACAGAAAATGTATTTCCCAGGAGTCACGGTCTTGAGAGGAACAGTTCGCTATTCTTGTGCTTCTGTCTTTTGGGGCCTCTACTGTCAACTTCAAAAGAAACATTGTTAATTGTTAAAATTGATTTCCAACTATGTTTGATTTATTGCTGTATGTTGAACTGATTTATCGAGTTACTGCTCTCCCTTTGCATCTCAGGTGCTAGCTGACAGGCAGGGAGCTGCCCTGCATTTGCACTCGCCACTCCCAGGGAGAAATAGAGCTGCACCATGGATACAAAGAGGCTTTTTCTGCACAGCAACTAGGGCCTGCCGACCTCCTGGTAGGGGAAACCCTCCGACACCTCCTTATTCCCTCCAACGGGTTAAAGAGGTATCTTTCACAAATAAATTTTGGAAATGGAAATGTGAATACCTGTGGTGGAAGACACGCAGATGCATACCCTCACCCAATGCAACACAGACAAAGAACGCAAAAAAACCAAAAAGGGATCAAATATTTTGAAAGTTTTGCTAAAGTATTTGTAGTACTAACTTTTCTAGCATTGATTTGTAAAATGGAGCAACAGCTGAAAGCATGTCCCAAGCACAAGGTTTATACCTCCCCTTACAACAGGCAGGTCTTGCTGCCAGCAAGGCAGTGCTGTTTGTTTCTAGCATCCTTGAGTTAGTCACCTCTGTGCAAGTCCCCAGCATCGTGTCCCCAGCTGTACTGACCACATGTCTACTTGCAGCTTTGCTGGGAGGTCACCTACCACAAGTACCCAGGTTTTGTCAATCCTTAGGATTGTCACTGGATAAAGGTTTCACGTTCTAATCATCTGGGGTTGTAGCTTGTTACAGTTGGGATTGTTCTGCCTTGTGAATGCACTCTAGCCTAATTTGGCAGCAGCCACTTAAACTGCCCTAAAAACATGCTAGAAATCCTTGGAAAGATGTATTTTGGGGAGTCTTTTATGACCACTTTGATGACTTTGTATTTATATTATCTGTTCTTGTATAAATCTATATTTTTCTCTTAGTTTTTTTTTTTTTTACCCCACAGTCAAACCACTTGTGACTGAAGTACAAAATAGAGCTATTACCATTTTTCTTGCAGGCAACATCCCATAAAATTTCAAAGACAGATTTAAACAGTTACAGATTTAAACACTGCAGATTACCCATGTAGTTGACACCCTTCACTTTCTACCAAACGAATATTTATTAAAGTACAAACAGGGGCAAAAAAGAGCACACATTTCTTCTGTCCTGATCAGGTGGAGAGAGGATGGAATAAAAATGAGCTGCTCTAGGAAAACATCTGCAGAGAGAAATTTCTTGCTGATGAACAGAGAGAGATTGTGGGGAGAGGGTAGGAGACCACGCTGCAAAGCCAACACAAGATGGAGAACAGACTCCAGAAAAGAGGGTCACCCCTTTTTGCATCCATTGCGCTAATGGAATTATGCACGGCTGGTGTGAGGAGCAATGGCAAATCTGGATGGGGACCGTTCTCATCAGGACCTGGGGAGCTCATGATACCAGATAAGGCCATACTTGAAATCAGGAGTGAGGAATGAAGAACTAAGTGTAATCTGCCTGGGTATGCTTACAGGTCAAAACCTTGGTAGGGGCACGCTATGAATGCTCAGGTCTGGAGCACCGGCATTTGGGAGCTCCCCAGAGCGGCAAGCTAGCATGGTCAGGAACAGGGCCCTAGAAATGGTTTGTGGCTTGCAGTGCCACGCGGTATCCCAGCCTCCCTCTGTTAGCTTTAGACTCCTTTGTTGTCTTGTCTTATTACCCCCTAATTCTGGAAATATCTAAAGATGAATGTCTGCAATCGCAAGCAATGAATGCAAATAAAAGCATACAGCGGCCTTGAGCCCTAGCTGTTTTTTGATCGTGGTCTCGCCCTTCTGAAGGATGACTACACATGCCGAGATGCCAGTCCCTTAAAACCACAATGTCCCGAGGACCCCAGACCTCGATCTCTGCCCTTGTCCGCTGTTATACTCCTCACGCAGCAAACACGGCCTTATGGTGTGAGCCTTGCAGCGCCAAGCGCGGAGGACAGATGGGTGACAAGGATAGCTGTGGACAGGGGCAGTGGCTGTGCCCAAGGGACGTCTCCATTTAAAAGATAAAAATCTACAGCTTATACTTGAGATCACTACAGTGGCATCTGGCAACTGCAGAGCCATGTTGCTGTTTGTTGGGTTGGGTTTTTTTTAGCCTCCGTACCTTGTTTTGATAATTAACAAATGTGGGTTGGACACAAATACATCCAGGTGGGGACAGCTGACGGTGGCAGCATGTGCCAGTTCACAAAATAACAGCTGGGCTGGATCCTCTGCCAAAATTCAGATTATTTTTAAGAAAAGGAAAACATTTTACAATTCTTCTGCAGCCTGGATTGAAACACCCCCGACACCATATAAAGCTGTTGAAATGCTTGTCCCGACTCTTCTGTTTAAATGGAAAATTGATCATGGACTTGGAAGCAGAAGTGACAGCATGGCAGTGAAAGCTGTCCCAGGGCAGGCCAGAGCTGACCACAACTAGACAGGGGAAACATCCCACAGCGTGGCCCTGACGCCACTGCCAGCTCCATTCCCCGATCCCAGTAAGGAGCTGGGTGCCTGTAAAGACCTCCTGGAAGCACTCAGGCCACGGCTTTTCTCCTCCAGTATGGCACCCATTGAAGTAGCTTTGGGCTGTGCTTGGATACCTTTAAAGAAAAATTTACAGGGAGCGCTCACAGTGATTCTCCTCTGTTTTTTGCAAAAAGGTGGCTTCATCATAGATAAAGGCTTTACAGAAGCCTACGTGGGCAGCAAGTGGATTTATTCATCCCTTAATGTGACCACAAATCTGGAATTAGACTTGCAGCGAGCTCGTGAGAAACAAACTCAACCATATTTATCTCGGTATCCCTGTCAGGCAGCGCTTGATTAGGAACACCTCAAAGAGGTGGGAAGTCCCCGTCGGGTTTCAGTCTCAGGTGGTGTTTAGGGAAGCAGCAGTCTGGACATCCCATTCTGGCCACTCCAGCCTGGTTTCCCTTTCTTTTGTTCTTCATGTGACAAAAACAGGATAGGTTGGGAGCTTGTTCGTTTTGCGCATATCCACACCATAACACACGGATCAGGAACACAGATTCAGGTGCAGGTTAAAGCTAGTCAAAATGAAGACGCTCCTGTGCTATCTTTCATAGTGGTTCTTCTGTGGTTACTTATTTAACCAATTATTTAGGCATAAATGCTGCTGCAGATACCTATAAAAGACTGCATGCCGGAAAACCCTGCTGGACCAAATCATGTTTGTTGAACAGTCAAATGCTTTACTGTGAAGAAGAAGAGTCAGACCTAGTCTTATCATAAGTAAATACATGAAAGGCACCAGTAATGCAGCTTTAATTGTGTCCTGCCTCAGCACTAGAGGAAATGCAGCCTTTTAAAATAACAAGATAAATGTCAAGCCTCGGCTGCATGAACACGCACTGTAGCTGCAAGTTCTGAGCACTGAAAATACTAAAAGTGTATCTCTCTGCAGCTCTAAATAGAGAAGCAGAGAAGAACCTAGCTTTTGTCTTCACTTCTGCCTTGGGAACAGATTTTGTTTGCCACAAGGCTACATTTTGTTTCAAAATCACCCGACAAACAGGATTGCTACTGTATGCTATCAAAACGGGATGCAAAAGCAAGATCTTCAAAGCACAACTTAAATAACTTTAGTCTTAAAAGAGGAGTGGAAGGAAACTAATTTAAGCATTTTGCTATGCATGAAGTTTTAGTTTCTGAAATACAGTGCTTGCCATTAATATGCCTTGTTAGAGGCCATAGCTCTCAGCTCTCCACACGTCCATTGAAGGGCACACTCTTCTCAGATTGCTGGTACTAACTTTTTGGAAAATGGCATTTGTTGCTCTGAATGCTTTGTGAAGCTATTGTAGCTGGAGGGGCAAGAGGAATTTTTTCCTTTGTTTGTAATGCTTCCACAATCCTAAATAAGCATTGTCTATAGCACTGTCTGTATTGCCATGTCTTGTTCCCACCCACTTGCATGGCATAAGATCCTTCAGTTCAGAGTAGTATCTCCAGCAGCCAAGAAACTTTAAACTTCATGTAAAATGAGAGCCACAAATCACAGTCTAAATTCAGACTAATCGCAGCAAGTATATGCTCCAGACCTACTTTATATGTAGACAATAGATAGTCTTTTCTGAATTATAGCAGTGGGGCCTGATTCTGCAAGGTGCTGAAAGCCACAAAAGGCAGAGGGGGCTGAGGACTCTGAGGGGTCTCAGCGATTCGTGCTACTCAGTCCCATCTCAGCAGAAAGAGGATAGTAATGGACAAATTTAACTTTGCCCTCAGGAGTTTTATCTCGCCTCCTCCACTCCCTGACCCCCTAAAAGGCATCTCACCGGGCTGGCTATTTCTCCAGATCTTGTTTTAATTATTTAAGTTGAGCTAGAAGAGTTTTTGTCATTCCTTTTTGTGGAACACTCTGTACTTGGGGGGCCTCAGCTGGATATCCTGGGTTATGCAACCAATGGTTAAAGCTATTGTTTTCAGAAAGAAATTGCATGAATCTCATTAAATGCACTCTGATCAGGGGAGGCGGGACACGTCTTTAAAACTCCATTTGGATCCAATCCTATTGTCCTAGATAGGGCTGCCTGCCCTCGTTTCTGATTTAGTCTTAAAGAAACTATTGTTTAGCCTTAATTAATTTCATATTGGGTCTTATTATCACATTGAAACTGGCATTTGCTTGGAGATGCCTTCAGATGGTCGAGAATTGCTTTAAACCAGAAGAGGGCAGCAATTTCCCTGACAAGACTAAAAATGCGGTACAATGGTTTATTTAAAACAGGTTTGACAAGGTATAAACAATCCAAAGAGCACTAGACTCTCTGCAGTGCAAGCTAGAAATGGAAAAAGAAAAACATGTATGCAAGAAGAAGGTTTGTCATTCATTACCCAGCTATTCAAACTACAGGTGTATAAATACTTCAGGATTTATTGGCCTTTTCACTCAGGTAGTGTTGAGCATTTGTTATCAGTCTTAGGACACTTTATAGCCACTACGATGGACTACAGCCTACATTCACAAAGGAAGAGAACCTGTATGTCACTTCTCTTTCTCTCCAACCCCCACAATTTATGTACATAAGCAGAATTGGTACTGGAAGTTCTTGTTCTTCAACACATCAAAGTGGACCAAAAACTAGCCTTCAGTCAGGAGCCATCCTACAAGCCAAACTAATTCCTGATGCAATTTTATTTCATTTTTGCCTACTGTGAAACTCTTGCAGAAAGGCCTGGTGATGACAAAAGTTTCTGCCTTTGCTCCTAATCTCTGCCCCGGTGATATTCACCATCTCCCTTCATGGACACAGGCCATTAACTAGCACTACTCTGAACAGATTGTTTAACGGTTTAATACAGAAAAAAAGCAGAATATTCCCAAAATTTCCTTGGAGTCATGTTGCTTTCCCATTGCTAAGTAAGAAAAGATAACCAAGTTACCCACACTCTGTGTGACAGGTAACACACAGCTGGTTGACAGCAGGCCAGGGCTCACAAAGTGGCAGTCTGACCCATGGAGATGTTTTATAGCAAATCTTGGTGGCACCATGTAACCTATTGCCTTTGGTTGTGCAGAGCCGGGACCAATAGCTTGGGGGTCCCATCCAGGCTTCTCCATCCCCAGATCCCTCCCCAAAGGCACTGGGGGAAAGAGGAGATCCCTCAGCTCCTTCCAAGGACATCTCATGAAGTAAAGGAAATGAAGGAAATCAGTGTTAGGTGTGTGATGGTCACAACACATCATAAGGTTGTAACAGCTACAAGGTGGGTGATAATGTTTTGGGTTTTCTCCCAAAGAGTTAGTTTTCCTGATTTTCTTTTGTTTTATTTCTTTAAGCCTAATTTTCCCCTCCGAGGAGCTGTTCAAGGACTCTGTTTTCTGCAAAGAGCAGACAGCAAGTCCTCCTTTACCCAAGAAAAAAACAAAACCAAGCCCAGTGATACTTGGACTGATGAAGAAACATGCTAGAGTTGTCTTTGGAGAAAATAGGGATTTGGGGAATCCTGGCAGCTCTTCCTCACCCTACATTTTCCCTTCCAAAAAGCAAGCAAAAGGCAACTGCCAGAGCTAAACAGGCTAAGTGCTGCTAACCCAGCATTTCCAGGGAGGCCAAGAAATCTTGAGGGTTTTTAACTGAAATGTGAGGGAGCTACAGTTCAGCATACAGGTCGTGAGTGGCTTGTTCACTGCTCTGCCTATACCTGCTTAAATAGAGGACACAGATCCTTCTCTGGTGTAAACTGCTGATAAAATCGATCCCCTGATTCCAGTGACAATCTTATGCATTTTTGTTAAAATACATTAAAGGTTTGGACACGGATTTTCCTTGTGCAAACACAGAAATCAAAAAAGGGGTGATAAGTCCAAATAGCTCCAGGAAAAAAAATCAAAATACATAGGTGTTATGGAAAGACATTAACACATCTTAATTCTCTACCCCTTCTAGAGACTGACCGTCCAACCATTTTTAGTACATGTTTATCTTCTTTTGTGGGGTTCAGCAAATAGTTTGAGAAACTGCCTTGGTGTATATTGCATCTCAGTTCTACCTATTTAGTATTTGCCATTTGCAATATACTCTAGACATGCTAATATCTCATTAGAAACTGAATTTTTAAACAAGAATCCATAAAAATTAAAATCTGGAAGAAAAATGTTGAGTATAGAATCTGAAATATATGTTTTTCTAATGTTTATAAACACTCCTCTAAATAATTGAAAATCCTTGTAACCTGCAAATTGTGGAATTATAAACCCATACAAAGTGGCATTGCTTTTCACAATACTATTCACCATTATTTTTATTTTTTAAATGCCACCTCTAATCATCTTTCTCCCGTCATAACATTGCCCTGTCATCACTTTCCTTCCCTTCCTCCAGGCAAATGTTGATGTAGGAAATGCAGGAAAAGTTTTGTTCTGAAAAACAGCTGGGCAATTTTCAAGGGTTGTTTTTTTTAATGATATCTTTTCTCTCCTGATCATTTATTCTACCTTTGACCTTTGTGATATCCTTTTCTATATTTTTACTTCAGAGGAGTATTTAAGAAATAGAAGTTTTAAAAACAAATAATTCTTAAGGGTATATATCACAGGTTACCACTGCAACTGAGGTTCTTTCCTTGCAAATTTCTAATGAAAATAGGTGACCAAATTTCCATAATTTTTTCCTGCTTTTCAATCAACCCTGAGAACAGCTGAAATGCTGCGCGTTTTAACATCACATTAAAATTCAGCATTTGATATTACACAGGAAAAAAAAAAAAGACGAAGAAAACCAGCATCATTACTTCCTTCACATATTTTTATCATTTGCAAGAGTAAAAAGTAATTTTCAGATAGATGCCTAACATGAACGCTGGCTTCCAGGATATTGGGTCACTGTAATTTGCTGATTCTGATAGCAAGCCTATCCGTGAAAGTCTTCAAAGAAAAGCAAGTTAACATTTCACCTCGGGAACAATAGGGGAAGAGCCATCTCTAGGTGAGACAATCGGTTCAATGACTCGTTTCTAAAGTTTGCTGCTTTGGAGCTTTTATGATCTCTGTAACAATAACCCAAGTAGCACAAGAATGATGTTTATCAGCTGAAATCAGCTGCAAAGGTAGTAGTAAAGAAGAGAGAGAAAAGGGCAAATGAAGAGACCGGCCCATTTCTGGAATCGTTTCTCATGTCTATGATTAGAGCCACCCACAGCCACTTCCAGAACTACTGCTATCTAAGAGATAAAAAAAAAAAAAACAAAAGAAAAGAAAAAAAAGAACAAAAAACCTCCCGTAACATCTTTTCCCAGAAGCTCCCGTAACGGCGGTACAGATTGGGAATAACCTTCTATGTTTTAGCTGTTACTACGGAGGAGCAAATTAGTGGTTACCCCCCCCCCAAAAAAAATCCCTATCCCCGCTTTTCTTCTGAACTGGCAGCCAGCCAGCAGGTTTGGAAGGAGCTCGGTTAGATCCCAGTTTTCGGCTGGTGCTGGCGTGAGGCTCCCAGGTGCCCGCCGGCCGTTCGCCCGTGGGTGCGGTGGGACCCGCGGGGTGCGGTGGGAGCCCTGGGGTGCGGTGGGACCCGCGGGGTGCGGTGGGACCCGCGGGGTGCCCGGGGACACTCCTGGTCCCGTCCCCCCATCACCTGCCCGGGGCAGAGAGCAAGGGATAGCTCTCGCTTTGAACCCATCAGACGCTACCTTTTAATTAACTGCAGCCGTCGCGTTGGGTTTTCTTAAACAAATGAGGCAGGGGAAGGAGGGATGATACCGTATTGTTTTCCCTTGGGGGAAGAGAGGTGAAGGAGACTGCCAGGTAGCGGAGAGGGGAGGGCCGGCTGGCCCCCGGCGGCTCAACAAGCCCCCCTGTCCCCGGGGTGTAAATCAGAGGTGGTCGGGTTTGCAGAAATGTTCGGTTTCAGCATACAGCCTGGGTGACAGGGGGAAGGACCCTTTTCCCCAGAGCGCCGGGTGTTCAGCCCGTGAGCCCCTTTCCGATTGTTTTCACACCTATTAAATTTACAAGCCCTTTTGGCTGCAAGATTTGTTTGCAGAGCCCGGCTTAATTCAGAAACGGTGCTCACTTAGACACCACGGTAATAGGCAGCCAAATAATCTTTACAAACTTCATAGGTGTGAGAGAGGAAAGCAGACAAAAACCCCAACCCTGCAGCACCAAGCAGCACAAAACCTGGGCTGTGCAGTTGCTGTGGAGCTTTTCTCCTCCCTCTCTCCCTGCCCTGAAAAGAAGGGGAGAGCGCATACATGGTGACATGAAACACTTCAGAGAAAAGCAAACAAATATTGGCTTCTCTGGAGAATCAGAAACATAATGATACTATAATGCTAGCAGTTTATTTTTCACTGCCTCAGGCTGCTTGGCAGAATGTCACAGTAAAATCATCTAGGCATGAGAGATTAACTGATGTCTATTTTGCTATAAGGCTCCACGCTCTCCTATTGAAGGACTCTTACACCTGCCGAGGAATGCTGCTTCCCAATCACCGTCAAGCCGCAGGTCCAGGAGGGAACCCCACAGCCTTTGATCAAGTCGGAGCACGCGGGTTCCTCCGCCAGCTCCCAAAAACCAGCCCAGCGCCGAGCAACGAACTGAGCTCTAGCTGCAAAGATCTTCATCCAAACCATCGGATCGGCGCAACCGAAACTCATGGCGGAGGGGCACACAAGACACAAGGGCTTAAATCACATTAGGCTCCACGCACAGGCTCATTGCATCCTTGGGCCTGAGAAAATCTGGTGCGGTGGTACAAATCCTGAGCTTGGCTGAAGAGAGGGAAAATTCCCCTTCTGAGCTGGAGTCTCACTTAATATACTTCAGAGCAATTAAACGGGTCGGTTTGGGTATTGAATGCTTTTCAGAACAAGCGGATCTGCTGTCAACATAGTGCCGTGTCTTTACACAGCCTAAAATAACTGCTTAAATACGGTACTTTTGTCCCCAAGTACAAACAGGCAGCAGTGGCATCCCCTATAAATGATCTTTTGCCTCTGATTGGTTTCCCTATCAGGCAAGCAAATGTGAATTTAGTATTGGTGAAATGCATCAATACCGGGAAGAACAAGGGAGACAAATGGTATCAATAGATCTGTCAATCAGAGCTCCTGTCCCATCCCCCAAAACTTTTAACTTTAAAAGCAGTAGGACAGCCTGCATCTGAAGCTCACTCCATGCTTATTTCAAGGCCAAGCATTGGAATTTTATTAGCCTATACCAAGAACTGTTTCTGTAAACTTTTCCCCGAAAGAACATTGAAACCATTTGCATCATTTTAACTAGCTGGCTGCAGAATAGCTTTTTAAAATCTACACTAAATTAAAAAAAAAAAAAAAAAAGACAAAAACCCACTACAAAATTGACTCACTAAAATAAGATTACTTTCCCCTAGGCAAAACAGCACTTGCACCCATTTTGGTGGCATCATTGCTGCCGCATCCTGAGATTTCAGTTTCTAAGATCACTAAAGCACCCTGGCATCACAGCACAAAGCCCACAGCTGGCAGAGCCACATATTTAAATATTCACATGGAAATCTGGAAGAAATCATGCCCCAATTAAACAAGAAAGATACTATTTATATCAGCCATTATTTAACAACAGAAAAAGCACTTTTACAAACTGGAGAAAAAACATGTTTCTAAAAGTCCCTGAGACTCATCAAGTCCCACTGGCTTTAGACGGAATCAGAAGGATCTGTCCTAACTGGTGTTCAAGACCTGGCAGGAATCAGTGGCATGACTGAGCCGTAGTCTGAAAAGCACATTAAGAGTAATATTTATGGACCAGATTTTTCACAGGTTTTAAAATATTTCTGTTCTTGACGGGAGCTTCTGGGTGCATTAAATATCCGTAAGAAGCATACATCTCAGCAATACTAATTGGCACTAATCCCCGCCATGCAGTCCCACATACCACATGGTCTGCGTCGCACGGTGTGGGAGCTGCTGTGCCACCCCGCAGCCCTCCTGCCGCAGCCACAGCTGCCCCCAGCTCTATGCGGGCTGGAAACCATCTCGAGTACAGCTTAGGCACCTGGAATTAATATTACAACACATCCTCACGTAAACTAGGTTTGCACGCAGAAATCGAGTGGAAAAGCTATGATTTTGTTCAGATATGAAGTTGGAAGCACAATTCTGTCTCAGCCCATCTGACTACCAGTGCCGCCTGCTCCTTCAACCCTCTCATGTATTACACGCGCTTCTTATATCTTGCCTTCTTCTTGACTTCAGATGCCTCTGGGGCATAAACAGTGCTTTGCTCTTGCTTCACACAGCACCTAACACAGTGGTATAAATAACTGAAATGAATGAATCAGTGCCACAAACAGCCCTTGTCTGCAGGAATCTGCTGAATCAGCAATGCTTCCCAGGGGAGGTGCGTTTTGCAAGGGCTCCAAAAAATGTGGAAAGGCCGAATGCAAGGATGCCCTTACAGATACTGCCACGCAGATGTTTCGAGCTACATTATACAAGAACTGATCTTGGGAAGCAGTATTTTCCTGCCTCGGTGGATTTTCAAGGCCATGAACAATCTGCCCCCAACCTGCCTTCAGAGCGGGGTCTGCGCAGACCCTCAAAAGTCCACTGCGTTAGCACGGGCAGCTGCTCTTGGATGCACCCGGCAGAGATGTGGCTGGCACCAACCCAGCAGGTTTTGATTTCTCAGCCTGAGGCCGTACCCTTTTGCAGCTGGGAGAGGCCTTCAGCTGAGATGTGGAGCAAGGTTTGAATTTACTTCTCTGGCCCCCAGCAAAGAGCTCTGTGCGTCCCCTCTGCCACGTCTCCTGCCAGAGGCGAGCAAGTGCACAGGCAGGACTGGTGTGCGCTGCTCCCTTGAAAGTTAACGCGAACTGAGAGCCCAACTGCCCTTGGTGCCTTGGGAAATCTTCTCTGGGTCATCTAATACCTTGGTTCCAGATCAGTTGGGGGAAAAAAAAAGTTAAAAGGAAGTAAAAGGAAATAACCTGAAATTGGCCCAAGGTTTCCTTAAGTATCCCGTTTCCTAGCTGTTCTTTATTTTACCTTGTGCATAGACAAACCTCTTCTCAAAGCCAGGCAGACGGCGTTGTGAAAGCTTATTCTGCGGGGATCCTGGGGCTGCCCTTCCGCAGCAGGTGCACGCAGGGCCAGGGGAACCACTGCTGTGCTCCAGCCTGCTCTGGTGATTCAGGGAAGCTGAGGATCGGGCCCGGGAGAGCTTTATTTCTGCCAGAAGAGAATGTTTTAACACAGGTTGTCCTGGGAGACTAAGCATTTCTAATGTATGCAAAAAAAAAAGAAGAAAAAAAAAACAGAAAAAAGCCTAGACACAGAACAGAACTCAACGACAAGCTTATTTGTCTCTCTCTGAAATGTAAGCGTTCTTTAGGACAGGATCCTTAAGCCGTAGCTTGTAAAAAGCTGTTTGTTTTGTACTGACCTTCTCCTTTTATGTAACATGATAGGCATGCTTCAGCGAGTACTGAATGCAGCTAAACATATGTCGTCAGCTGTGCATTGCTGCCCCTTCTATTAAAATGGATTTTGGTAGCATATGTGGGAATAGGCTTGCCACAGACACTCAAGGGAAATGAAGGAATACAGGGCAATTAGCAAGAGCAATCCCCAGACCTCTCCTCTAAGCCTCCGTAGGAAGTACAAAGACTTATCTCATGGGCATGGAAACAATTAAGGTCAACAAGTAATCGTGGAAAAGGAAACTTTAAAAACAAGAACATGGTAAATGACCTAGTAAACACCCCTTTTGCCCCCCTCACAGACTTAGGACGCATTTCATCTGGGGTTCATATGCACAATTTAGCTGGCTTTTGCCTCCCCAGCCCCCCTCACATAATGACTTCCCTTTGCAATTTCCTGGAGGAAGTTGCTGGAGTGATCTTTTAGTGATAAAAATAAGCCATAGTGATTCTTAATTTTCAGTCAAAGAATTCTCCTAATCTCCTAATTAAGGAGCGAATGGCAGCAGTGTCCCTTAGAAAGCATCAATGGGACAAACAGCCTTTGGAGGAGAATGCAGTAATTCTGGAAGAGAGAAGTATCTTATGGATCATTTGGCCAGATAGGTAATATCCTGCATCTGATGCCTTCTCAGAGGTACATGCAGAAGCACTACTTTTGATAAGAGAGTTTCTTCACAATTATTTTCTTTTGTACAGGTCATTAGAGTTAGGGAATAGACATTGTTGCATCCTTTCTCACAACTCTAAAAGCATTAATTGAATACTGAAGTGTCAGCCATAATTGGTAATCCATGCTCTGTCACTCATTTTCTCACTTCCCTCTCTAGCAGGCAGGAAAGAATTTCTGAGGGTTATGATGACACCAGTGAGTTCTCCAGGCTTTCGAGTATTTGTTTTCATCAGTCATACTTAACATATGGTATTTACATGTCTTCTTCACGAACACTTGATAGCTGACCTGGAACACAGCACTGGAGTGACTGCTGCCAGCTTGTAACTCCTGACTTACATATGTAACAAGAAGTATCATGTCAATTTAAACCACAGTTCTTCACCCAGTCAATAAAGCCGCAATTTGATGTGGGAGCTCCCTCCAGCATGGACAGGGAAGGGAAAAGGGAGGTTTCTGGTTTGGGAAGGCCATCAGTTGCCCCCAAAATGAGGCATGTCTAGTGACACACAAAACCTGTTTGAGTTCAAGTACATGTAATAAGACCGGATCCTGTCTTTATAGTTAGCCAGACACAGATCTTTCAGTTTATTGCCTATATTTATATACTGGCCAGACCAATAGGGTGGTCTGTGTCTAGTTATATATTTTGTAGTTGAAGACCAAAACCAATTCATAATGGAGTTCACACCCTGTGTTCCTGTGTGACAGCAGCAAGCCATGCTTATTTGCTCCTTTCTTTCTTTCATCATCGTCAAAATTTACCGCAACACTTAATATAGCAGGTTGAGCTGTGAGGAAAATACAGATAAGATCATATTAAACAAGTGTAATAGTTTTGCAACATGAGGCAAAAAAGCCTTTAATCCCAGATGTGCAGGACTTGACTACTATTAGTGCATCATCTGAATGAAAGGACGTAGTTAAGAAAAGGTAGGAGACTGGCTTTGTGCAAGTATCTTCTGCTTCTTTGTTTGCCCGCTTGCCACATCATAATCTCATCCTAAAAATGCATCCATTCAATGTCACAAATATATCTGAAGTCCTTGTCGTTTGTTTCTACTGCAGGGTACTCACAAGATGCTTTTAGAGAAAGTACTCAAGCAGTACATAACCGGAGGCTAAATCCAGCATACAGTGACTGTAACAAACTGTGGCATCTGTCACAGCTCTTCTTGGATAAACCTATAATGATTGCTCTGACCAGAGAAGAAGACATCTGAAGTCAGTAACTGAATAATGCTAATGATACTTCATAAACAGCACAGTTCAAATATAATGATGCATTTCTCTGCAGAAAGATGCTGAGAGGGGTCTGACTGGCAGATGTTTACCCCCATCCATTTTTCTGTCCATAAACATCCTTGTGAAGTGCTGCAGGCAGGGACCTCTCATTTTATGCATCTAGAACTGCAGCAGAGACCACAGCATCTAGCAGAGGGAATACATGTGTCAAACGTGTCAATAGAGATGATATAATTTCATCTATGTATTTTTGGCATCAGTCTGTATCTATTAAATACATGGATATCATCTGGTTGCATATGCAGTACCACTTTAACCTCAGCAGCAATAATTCTCGTTATTGTCAGTTTGTAAGTTCTTTGGGGCAAGGAATGTGCCTTCCTCCCCACTGGTATTAGCAATTAGTTGTATTTTTGTGATGTTGCAGATTACAGCAGAGAAAATCAGGTGTGCCAGGTGTGTAGCTCCGCAGACGGGTCAGGCGATGCACCAGTGAGCTAACAGCCTAAGTAGGCAAGACAGACAACAGAAATATCATCCCGTACTCAGAGCTGATGTGGAGAGAGGTGACACATTTTGCCCAGGGTCACAGAGAGGGCTGTGTCAGAATGAAACCCAGATCTTCCTAGTCACAGTCCAGTATCTCTATTAGAAATCGTTTCTTAACCACTGCACTGAATATACTTGCAGTATTTTATATGTGGCTTTGACTAATACTGCTGTATCAGATGTGTCTGCAGCTGTTTAAGAAGCAAATGTTTGTACCATAAATTATTTTTTTGAAGATGTGCCTGTTCATAACAGTTCCTACGCGTTTCTAGTAAGCATTCCCCATTAGCCACAGCAGAACCTCAAAACTGGCCGATGACTGACAATTGTTACACAGGGCAGTATCCCCGTGTCAACTTATTCACAACACCTGTCATCACTTCTTGTCAGTAATCTTGATCTAGTTATGATTTAATTTATGCCTTGTGTGTCATAAGCCAGCACTTAATTTTTTTCAAAGCAATCAAATGAACTCTTCTGTTGATCAGCCTCATTTCTTTGACAGATGCTGAAATTAGACTATTTTGTGAGCAGCTCTTACCATTCTGGCAAATAAGTAGCGTACCAGTGCCACTGCTAGCAGCTTTCAACTTCAGGACTCTCGATATAATAGGAGCAACAATACCAAATTCCCTACAGTAAGGAAAGGAAGTCTGACAGCATACACAATTCACGCTAACACTAAGCTAATGACAGAGAATTTGTGACAACACAAGATTGGATTTTGAACTGTTGCCGAGTATGCCAAGCTTTGCTTTAATTTAAGCGGATTCCTAACGCGAACTTTGCTCATGTGCTTTGGGCAAGATTCTCGCAACACATTGTCTTCCTGCAGTGACAGTCACTAATATGCACTAACGTGTGCCCCGAAACGCAGGTACGGAGCTTGTCTCCTTGTTGTCAGCATCAAGACAAGGAAAGTGTGCTTCCCAAATGAAAAGGTCATTGCAAAATTAAAAGATGGGATGTAGTAATAAAAAAGTCGTTTTGTTGGAACTTGGCATCGGCTGCTCTTCTGTCTGCAAGGCATCACGGGCACAAGGCGTATCTCAAGGCCTAGAACACTTCCAAATTTTAAGCATTTCGCTTAAAAGGGCCACTTGGGGAGTAAAGGACATTCACATAACTTAGTTTTACTTGTTGGTATCAATTAATGACAACAAGAGCCCTATTTTAATAGTATTCTCCCATTATTATTGAGTACTACAGCAGTACCAGGAGCTTCCAACTGAGCAGGAAAACGCACTGTCCAAGGAGTGAAAACCCCCAATCAATGAAGGAAGACTGAGCAAAATATAAATTTTAAAGGAAAAAGAGCAAAGGCAGAGATTTTAAGAAGCTACCTGAGCTGTCCATTATCGTACAGGAAAATACCAGCGCTGGCAGTGCAGTCTTCAGGAATCTCCCCCGGATTGCCACGATCTTTCGGAGAGGAACCAACCGACCTCCAGAGGTCCCTTCAAACCTCAAAAGTTTTATGATTCTGAGATAGTTGAGAGCGACATCAGAAGGACATCAGCTGGTTCCCTCAGCTCTCAGGATCCCATTCCATCAGGTCCCATGGACTTCTGTATGCACAGTTTGTTCAAATGTTCCCTAACCTCATCCACCTCCATCAAGGGAAAGCCCTCCTTGCCCAGGATTTGTTCTCTGGTCCCAGGACCTGGGATTGCTGAAAGCAGATCTTACCAGTAAATACTGAGCCAAAAAATTCATTGAGTTCCTTGACCTTTTTCATATTCTTTGTCACCAGGTCCCTTTCCCATCCCTCTCCACATTCAACTCCAGAAGAGCTTTGGCTTTCCTAACTCCATCCCTGAATGCTGGGACAGTGTCTTGGTAACCCGCCTGGATCACCTGTCCCTGCTCTCACCTCTTGTACTCTTCTGAAACTCAACAGAAGATTGCTACGCTATAAATACAGAAATAATCCATATTCATTCATCTGAATAAACTGCTCTTGGCTTAGAATACACCTCTCTGGTTGTATGTATTCACAAACTGGATTTATTTTTCAAATACCTGACCTAGTGCCAAAAGAGACAACCTGTAAAAGATGCCATTTAAGGACTGTACCAGTTACAGCTGGGAGTGCCATAAAGGCATCACAGCAACAGCTGATTAGATCCCAGGTGAAATTCAGTTACAAATCCCTCAAAAATTGCCCTCACTGAATTTGTAGCACCACACACTTCAAGTCAAACTGGGAAGGAACAAATATATGAACTGAGTCATCTTTCCGCTGATAATTTCCTGTAATGTGTCATTTGAAAAGCAGCTCCAAACTAAATTTAAGCTGATATCTCAGCACTGATTCTTATGATCCATGAACTACAGAAATTCAACTCTGGACTTGGATCTGAACAACCCAGCTGGGCAGCTTCTCTAGAACAGGACAAGTGCCCCGAGCTTTCAAATGTAGGTGCGTCAAATGTTTTGTACAGACAACCAAGGCATACTATTTTCAAATCATCGTAGGCTCAAACAGTAGCAAGAAGCAACAATGCAATTAATCAATCCTTTTCATATAACACACAAATCAACGAGCGCTTCCTCCCCACAAGACCCAGGACAGGCAAAATAGTAGGCATATGCTTGGGACAGAAAGTGAAAGATCAGGCCCTCTGCTAGGTAAGAGAGATCTAAAAGCCATCTCCCTTCTCAGCTGTCGTTCTCCCTTCGTGTTAGCATTGCAGATCTGTATTTTATTTCAGCATCGTTCTGTGCAAACTTATATTCATTTTATAACCACAAGCAAAGATTTAGATTTCTGTAATGACCAGTAAATAGATGTATTTAAAATACAAGAATGAATTCAGAAGTAATGGCAAAGACTGTTTTGTGTGGTTTAATTTGTTCTAATAAGACTTCAAAAAAAAAAACCTAAAATTTTCTTGCGATTTTGCATTCATCAAAATATTTTGTAAGGGGAGAAAAATGCATAATTTCAAACACTCGTGGTAAACTTCAGCACAGATAAAAGCATGCATAAATGTTTGTAATCAGAACTTCTCCATGCTGAACATAAACCAATAAAAAGATGATGATTACATACATAAGCACACGTGCACACATATACACACACATATATACTGTGACCACATTTATCCCTTTTGCTAAACTACTTCCTTATAGGGTGAAAGGTCAGACTAATCAGACATAAATTAACTACAGCTGGAAAAAAACTTTAGAAAGAAAATGCTTAAAATAATTGCATTGCTTTTTTTAACCACATTATTGCTTCTTTCAAAGCTAACCAGTTGGCATGTGTGCAAATGCAGCAGAGCTAACAGTTAACGAAAGGGAGAATTAGAGAGGAAGCATTCCCTCAATTAATCTAAATACATATATGTACATACATGGAGACAGCAAATATTCTGAGTTTGTTTAGCAAATAATCATATATAGATAGCCATGTTACCCCTTCACACATGTTGAAAACAAAGCAACAGGCTGCTTTTTGTGCACAAATAAATGAAAGGTTTTAAGTAAAACAATTTCCAGCACCACCCACTCGAACAACAATATTGTCATGGTTTCATTTTACCACTCCGAATGGCAATGCAAGTTTTTGCCTGTTTGGAAATGTAATGTCGAAGCAACTTCTTGTTTTAATTTAAGCAAGCAGAAGCTGCCAACCATTTTTGCATTCCAGCCAAGAAGAATTTATCTTACACATTTATTAAGTCATCATCTAGTTAATTACAATCATTTTGTAAATAGTGTAATAGAATGAAGACAGCCATCCAGCACTGTTAAGCTAAAGCTGATATGAGACACAAGTGGGCCAGGCCTCAAAGCAGAGCAAAGCCACTGTCACTCCAATGGTATCAGTGGAAATACTTGAGTTTACATCAGCTAAAGAAACAGCCCACCTACACTTCCCCCAAACAGAGACTCTGTTACAAATATTAGGTGTGTTTTCTCCAGCCAGGACTGTCTCAGCAAAACTCCTATCCATCTTCAAAACTGGTGTTTTCACTTAAAGTAGTTGCTTTTGGTGGTGTCTTTCTTGCCCATGGTTATTTGGGTAGAGAAGGGGGAAATAAAGCACAGGGTAAATAAAGCACAGAGGATGGTACTTCATTCACGGAGCACAAGTGTAAAAAGAAAGGCTTGATAGACTAACACTTCTATCATGCTTGGGTGAAACCCTCCTTGCCCCAAGCTTTTCATCTTAAAATAGTATGGAAGTTAGTATGTGGTTTTCTGGGGGTTTGTTGTTTGCTTGCTTGCTTGCTTGGTTTTTTTAAGCAGGCTGATAAGAAAAAGCTAAGACGTGTTTCTTTGGAGGATGATATCTGATTTTATTGACTAGATAATAACCTACTTCTCATTCTTCACATGACACTGCAATCATACTAAATTGATGAGATCAAGAGTTATTCCTTCCATATTCTAGTAGAAGAGAAGAGAGAGGCTGAATTCTGGTCTTAAATGTAACTGTAAAGAAAGTTACTCCAAACCTTCAGCAAAGCAAAAAACTGACAGAGCAGAACTTGGCGCTCCGTCAATTTTCTGAAGGCTACTTTACATATAAAAAGTTACACTGGATTAACAAAATTATGTGGTTTTAAAATAGATAATTAAAGCAATACAGCTTTATGTGAAAATACCCTTGAAATAAACTTAACCTAGTTTATAGGAGTTTAGCTGCACTGGTTAATTTACAACGCAGCTGTAAATTGCAGTGAAAATGGTTGGCAGTCTTCAACATACTTACTTATATCAGCACAATGGTTTACATGAGCTTAGTTTAAACAGAGCCTTAAACCACATCAATATCCATGCTGAGTCAAGCTCTTGCATCCTCCTCTCCTCATTTTGTTAGTTTTTCTAGCCCAATTGTAAAAACATAAAGTATAATTTGATAAATACAGGTATGTCCTAACAGAACAGCCAAAGCTAGGACGCTTGGACACTGGCTGAAATCAAAAAATTCTTTCCCTTATCTGCTCTGACATTCAAATACAAATAAAAGGGGATGTTAGCGCAGAATCTTTGCTCCCTGTATCCTCTGAATGAGAAAGAAACTACAGCTCCGCTTTCCTCTGCTGCTTTCAGACAAAACTCTTTTAATGAATTAAAGGGATTTGGCTCTGTGCAAGGGTCAGTCAGGGACGTAGGTTTTATTTTCATGCCAAACGGTTACACAAAGGTAATGTGCTATAGATACCTATAAAGTAGTATAGAAATGCCTCATTCCAGTGACAGACGACCCCTCACAGGAGCTGACGGGACACGTGCATCTCCTCGGGAGGACAGGACCACTGGAGCCATCCTCCCACACCCACTGCCCCACGGACTCCAGGCATAGAGCACACTGCGTATCAGCAAAACACTTAAGCAGGTGCTTAACTTTAATTACCTGCTTACAATCTGCAGGCCTGAGAGGTTTATGAGCCCTTTATAATGGCCTCTGTTGTAAATCCTAATCTTTGACTTTTCCAAAATAAGAGAAACTGGAAAGGCAGAGACAAGTCTTTGCTCTCAGATAGAAATCAGCAGCTTGTCATGGATGGAGAGCAGCTGCTGTGAGATTCGGAAGAGCCAAAGGATCAATTTTCAGCCGTTGCTTGCCATACTTGGAGCTGCTTTTGGCTGAGGCGTAGCTCGCTGCCATCGCCTGCTGCGTTGCCACAGGTCAGCCCATCCCCACGCGCTGCCTGCGCTGAAGCGCTTTGGCACACGCGTTGCTGTATGGCAGCTTGCTCGGCTGAGGTGACTCAGTCATGTGTCCTCTATCGTTTTGCCCTGCTCTCCCAAGATGAATATATGGACGTAATATATGAAAAAGAGCAGAATTCACAGACATGACATGTTATTTTAAATTTTTTTTTTTTTCCCTCCCCCTTTTCATTCAAGGAAGCGTACAGATGCCTAAGCTCCTGTTTACACCAATGTTAGAATGCTGCCTATTGTAAATTGGAAATTAGGTCGCAAAGACATTTCAACAACTAGTAAAACTACTCACAGTTCATCTGAAATTACATTTTCAGGATTCAGAACAAGTTACCTCATCATCATAAATGACCCCATTGTCCAAAACACAATAAGGATATGTCTTAGAAAGAGACAAAGATGACATTATTTTCCTTGGTCTCTATTAATAGAGATTCCCCCAAACAGAAGAATCATTTGAGTGGAGATATATTTGGAGGCAAATAATGAATAGGTCCTTCTAGTTATTCACAAGACTATACTGTTGAGAGTGTAACAGTTATTTAGGTTCCTTTTTTTTTTAATTGCACACTCTTGAATGATCGCACATGCAATTGGTTGTTTGCTTTCAGAAAATAAACTGCATTGTATGAAGCATTTCTTTCCTTTTTTTTTTTTTTTTTTTTCCAAGTGCCCAGTCATTAGAAAAATGTCTAGGTGTCTCAGATATGAGCAGGAACCTTTGTGAAATAAAGCAGACATTTTATCCTCTGGCACCATCACATAATCTGAATATTCAGCTGGGTCTGATCTTCACCTCATCTAGAAGTAGCCTTCCTGTAGAGGGAATTTCTGCAGACAGACTTGGGCAACATAGAGCCAATATTGTTTCTGCAGAAAACAAACTGATTAAAAGCTACTCACAAACTTGAACAAGAGGGTTGGACAGCATTGCTGTCGCTGCTGGCGGCAGCCACCTGGCTGCCGGGTACACAGAGGGGCAGGGCAGAGCAGGCAAGGGAAAGATAGAGGCAAAAGTGCTTTGAAAATATACAGCAGGTCAACCAGAAGGGCTGTGGGGATACTGCACTTAAGAAGGAAAAAACATTTTGTAGCAGTGAGGACATAAACACCTCTGGATTTTTTCCGTGCCTCCAACAGGGATTAAGAAATTTTCTTTTTTTGCTGCTCAGCATTATTTGAAACTTCCTGTAATGAATCCACAGAGCAGAGATTTCAGAAAGCAAGGGATTTAAAATCCATGTGTTCTCTGTTTGCTCCGAAGATGCCATACTGGCAATAGATGGAGAAGTAATATAGTCACAAAAGAGGAGTCAAAGCTTCCTTTGGTCCCCAGTGGTTATTAACAGTTATTAAGTTGGGTAGCTTTTAAGTGTGTTGAGGATGGGCCAGAATAAGTGGAAGCAATGCAGTCTCGTGGCTTAGAGCTGCATGTGGCCAAATTTTCTGTTTTTGCAAAAGGCAAATGAACCCACTAGGAGCGCCCTGATGCCATGTGATGAACGCTTCAAACATCCAGTTTAACTTGTTTATGGCTGGCGTGGATATTCTCAAGCTGCCCAGCTGCGCTGAGCTACCAACCTGCTCGCTCTGGAGCAACTCTCGGCTGTCAGCGATCGCTGGTGGTCAGCGGCAGAGCCCGGAGGTTCATGGGTTCCAAGTGCAGACACAATTTTTCTTGACCTGTAGCGAATTCCCTGCGCAAGTGTTTCAAAGCCCGAGATGTCACTGAGGCCACTATGTCCTGACTTTCAAGCCCTCCTTCTAGAGCATGGCTGGGACAGTCCAGTGTTTGCAGCTCAGCCCAACCCCGTTCGCTCAGCACAGACTCTTGTTTCTCTCAAAACAGAAAAGAAGAAAGTTGCCAAAGTTTCGGGGAGAACCAGTCAAGACCCATCTTACTAGCTCGCAGCTAATGGGTACTGTAAAGTACCTGTGCTAAATGTGCTTCACCTTTACTATCTTACCTTTTTACACAGCATTTTTCTTTTTATAATGATGTTCCCATTATCTCAACCCTATCTTCCCATCCCATAGCTATAGGCCATTAGCCTTGTTTAAAAAAAAAATTAATTAGAATTGAAAAGGTAGAATAATAAAGGAGAAAATTGTTTTTTGGCAGCCCTGCTTACCTTATTTATATTGGCATTTCAAGACACCATTGTAATATAAGATGCACCCTCAACTTGCATAATGTATCCTGCCTTCCGCCAGCAGTAACTGTGATACAGCTTGTCCATTTTGACCTATAATCCTACCATTTTCTGCATCTTCAACCTACTCTGGGTCAGAGGCACATGCAATATCCCGGCTTTCCATCGTCACAGAAAAAAAAAAAAAAACCAATTCAGAAGAACACAAGAACAACTTTGTGGACCAAATTGCTCTCAAATATAAGAGCTGCAGTAAAGGTGTCTGTGAATTTTGGATTGACATAATTACTGGCAGCTCTGAGATGTGTATGAAATGGGTTTGTAAAGTAATTGCTGCCAGTGCCCAGTTTTGCTCTTCTGCTTGTTGAAAACTCACAGGCTGTCAGGTGGCAATGCTTGCACTGCTTCTTTATCCTGTAGTGCTATGGACTTTTCTTGGGAAAGGGCTTGTTCCAAAGCATTCTACTAGTAGGTATGGAGAGTAACCCCACTTCTCTTCTAGCAATTACAGAAGATTTCTCCAATCTTATTCTTAAATTGATCTTTCTCATGCTTAGAAAATATATAAATAAAACAGTCCTGGAATTAAGAATAGGCAGAAATATTGTGAGAGAGGGATAAGCTGTTTCAAAGCTCTATTTTCAAATGAGGTTTCCAGAAAATTATCTACAAAGTCCATGGCTCCACCCAATTGCCAGTTACCTGGGTCATCTTTTTGCAGAAAGGAAAAAAAAAACAGTAACCATGAACTTATGACATGTAGAGGAGGAATGAGTCATTGAAAAGAGTGCTGAGGCTGACACTGCTGTTGACATTATAACATGGGCATACACGCATTCACACTTTACCTATAATATATCTGGACATGCTTATGTTCTTCCCACCTGCAAACACTGTCATCAGACAATGCAGGACATTAATTTAAAACATGACATCACCGCCTGATGTGTTCAGTAGGCACTGTGATTAAAAGTATCTGTATACACAGACTGGCTTTTCAATTTGCTCATGAACTACTTGATAAACCACAGTACTGAAAATAAGACAAATAAGATGGTTTGCAAATACTTCCATCTGCCTATTAAGGCTCGATTAGCATTCCCACAGATGCAGTTAGAAAAAAAATAAATCCAGTTTTAAAAGCAAATAGGTCAAACAAATTACGTATGGAATCTGGCACTCTTAAAGCAAGACAAGTACATACCTAGATTAGTAAGTAGTTACCTGTACAGCAGCAATGTCTTCATTTCTGGCCACTAGATTTTTGTAAGTAATTTAAATTACATCTGTAAAATGTGGAGGGGTTAAAATCATGATCTTTGTCAGTATCCCAGTGCCTAGTTATGGATGTGTCTCAAGGCACGTTTTCTTAGACAAAACAGAATTGTATGAATCGCATGCTATGAAGTGCAGATACATTTTGCGACTTTAATCTCAGTAATGAAATTGTTACAAAGGGTGCCACTCTTCTACACCCAAGACTTCACACAGCTCTTGCTACACTCTGATAATCTTGTGAGCATTTTTTTACCCTATAATAATGAAACAAAGTAGAAAAAGTTGATTCAAATTCCCAACATCCAAGACAAGACACTGAGTTTGGATTTTTCCAAGTAGCGGCACGTGCAAGTAATCCAGTGGGCTAATCCGTGGGATGGGTAGAGCTGGCATGGCATGCAGTATTACAGTATTTCATCAGATAACACTAGTCTCAGCACACGTCTTCAAGAGAGTAGCTCAGATTATGAGCTCTGGTTAGCAATCCCAGCCAGTTTAACACTGCTCTATTTCAGGACGTAGGTGATCCCTTAGGCTCAGAGAAAGAGGGACATACCCTTGGTTAGTCTGGTCTTCCACAGAGTCCTAGGTTTTGGTAACTCCTGCCTCGGTTCCTCATTGCCCCCATGCGCTGTGTTGGGATTTGTGCAACTAAATCACAGCTGGAGGTTCATAAAGATAGATGTGCTAGAAATCAGGCACCACAGCATGCTTTTTTGCAGATTAAAGCTCCATGGCTTCCCACCGTCCTGTAATACAGTCATCCTGTGCTGCATTAACCTCACCAAATAAGGTTCATATCAGAGACCCTGGGATTTTAAGTGTCCAGAGTTGACACTTTGGCACAGATCTGTCAAGTCTCGACACCCGACGTCCTGCTGCCTTCCTGTAAGGTATCTGTGACAGACACAGAAGCAGTAGAGCTCTCATCAGCGGGCTTAACATCACAGCACAGAGCCCACATCTTCCCTGAAAAACACAGGAGGAATCAGGCTAAAACCTCCCAGTACAGACCATTTTCTATTTTCCTTATCCCACCTGATGTCTGGCAAAGGAAATACTTTCGAGCCTTCAAATCACACATGCAGTAACTTTCTTAAAGCGTAATTAGCTTTTTCTGAAGGAGTTTGGGGCTGCTGGGCACTGCGGCTGCTCCGCTCTGTGCTGCAGCGTCAAAGCCTCCTCCAGGGCAGAGGAGAAGCCTTACACTGGCAACACTTTCAGAGTAGAAAGTGTGTTTAAAAGTAGGGCTTCAGAAGTAAATAAAACTCTTTTGACAATAATGAAAGTAATAATGAACTTTCTTTTCGTGTCAGTTTTGCTCTGTTAGTTACTTGATAATGCGATGCACTATAAATGGCTTGAAAGAAGATTCCTTGTCAGTCTGCGGTGCCTGGGGGTAATGCGAGCTGCTCAGCCCTCACAAGTAATTAAAGATAATCAGTGAAAAATGTGAGGGTCTGTTGTACTCCGCATTCCAAACCCCACCTACAACAGGAACAGCGCACAAAATTATTATTTAAATTTAACCTTTTTCTAGAGGATCGGTGGAGGACAGGACTCGCAATTGTTTGTTTGCTGGTGCTGCTGTACTCCCCAAAAAACAAGAAACAGTTGAAAACTAGTTTCAGGAGGATCGATACTGACCAAAACGTGCTTGAAACTCTGAACTGGCTTTTGTGTTTTACTTCCTCTGACAGATTTCTATCAGCAATGTTTACCTTCAGGTGTATTAAATGACAGCGCTTCACCTCCCGAAGTGGGATTAATTTACCACAGAATATTTATAGGAACAAATAACAGCTTTAACAAATAAAGGAATAATAATTCTAATAACAGTATCTATACCAGGGAAGGTTTCCCAGGTACTTAATGGACAACAACTCCCACTGAAACCTTATTTATCATGAGGAACAGCAAGAGTTACAGGCTAGCGAATAACTTTGAAAAATCAAGCCACTTATTCAGGTGCAGACTCAGCAAGGGAACTGCTGAGTGTTGAGCAATTTGGGAAATCTTGTCGAGACTGTCTTTCATTTCTAGTGCTCTTTGAACTCACTGGCATAAGTCCTGCTCGCTGTACTCAGGGAAACTCAGAGCCGCCAGCTCTGGCCACACGAAGGACTGCCTCGGATCCAGGTGCGCCATGCCTTGCCTTACGCCGGCTGGAAGGGTGATGGATAGCAATAAGCGTGAGGGACCATAAGCAGGGGGCGATTTCGGATGGGCTTGGTGTGCAGCTCACCCACTTGCGGATGCACTGGACCATGGAGTGAGAGAAAGCAAAGGCGGACCGACGGAGCAGGAGTCTGGCAGCGGGAGGCTGCGGCAAGGCACAACCCCAAACAGGCAAAGGAAGGGTCCTGTAAACCTGCGCTCGCCAGTGCCTTACACTGAGCATCCTCTGTTCCCCTTGCACTTACTGGGTGCCAGAAAATCCTAATTGACCTGCTCAGGGGTCTGTTTCCCAAGGACAAAACCCCCATTGACTCTGCGGGGGCAGGGGAGGCCAAAGGAAGAGCAACGAGGTCTGTGAAGCAGAAGTTAAATCTGGGGGATTCAGTGACTCCTGAGCACTGCGAACATGCAAGCGGACAGTGCGAACGGCTGAGAAAGCTCATCACTGCTGGCTTCATTTGCAGCTGGAAAATGTGCTTGTGAAACCAAACAATTTAAGACACTTGGCACTGTTAAGAAAAGCACATAGTTACTGTCTTTCAGCGCAGTGACCAAGCCCTGGGCAGATTTGGATGCTTGCTGCCAGGTTTATCAGATTTAGCCAAAGAAGCAAAAGAGAGGAACCAAGGAATTATGGCAAGTAACCCATAACACATTGAAAGACACTTCATCAGGGGTTTCCAGCCTTCTTCAATTTCTGGAGCTCAAACAATTTTCTGAACTGTTAGAAACACCTAGCAGATAGACCCAGGTGTAGAGAATTTACAGTTCCTGACAATAGGTTTTGCTTTTAGTAGGTGCTTTTTTGTGGATTCCTTTGAAGTAGCCAAGAAAACCACATCACTGCATCCATGATTCCACAGGCAACAGCAGATCATCAACTTCCAATCTATTTTGTCTAGTAATTGTACATGTTTGTTTCTCCCACACTCCGCTGATGTGAAGTTTAACACTCAAATATTACCAGTTAAATACAAAACAAAACAAAACTGTTGATGCCTTATTTCACAATAAGTAATATAAAACCATGAATAATGGGTTCCAAATGATGTAAACATGTGTTTAGAGTACTGCTTAGAGCACTGATGCTGACCTAGATTTGACCTTCCCAAGTATCCACAATCTATTCCTTCTTTAAAAATAAAAAATGTTGCCTAAAGGAAAGATCATGTTGTCTTCACAAATGATGAGTGCGGATTCCATGTGACCGCAAACAACAAAACACTGTACAGGTCGTAATTAAAATGACCTTATAAAATATCCCATGGAAAAATATTTTCCAACAGACTGGATTCCATTGAATTTCGTGTAGACCACACACTTTAATCCTGGTCCTACTGAAGTCATTGAGAGTTTTTCCATTGACTCCTATGTGTCCATGGTTTGGCCTTCATTAGCCATGCATGGAGCATATCATAAAAGCAAACATCAAAAATAAAAGTTGTTCTATAGTTCCCTAAAAAGCATGCCCACAGGGAGCACTGGGGAAAAATGCACAAAATATTTTTGGAGCGAGTGAGTTTCTAAAGAATATTATCCCACTTTAAAAAAAAAATTAAGTCTGAGAAATTTAATTTAAGCCATATGGATGCACAAAGCATGTAATTAATAAGGAAATGATGCTGATTGTTACTATAGACATCTGAAATCAGCCACAGCGAAATCTCGTTATGTCAGGATTGTGTCAGCCTGGATTCAAATGAGGAACATATAGCATTACATGATCAATATAGTGTTATTAATGGGACATTCCTAACAAATTTTTTGTAGAGACAATGTCACATCTTTTCAGCCTGAAAAAGTAGTACGTCTACACGAGAGGCAATTATTTTAATTCAGACTTTTAATGATCTATATAAAGACAACAATGGGCCATTTGTTATCATCTGAATTGGGGTTCAATCCGGCCCGGCGAGCCCTCGAGAGCCGCCACCACCGCAGCACCCTACGCAGAGCTGGGTGCGCGCAGACGCACGAAAGGCCGATGAAAAACGGAGTGCGTTAAAGGCGGACGGTTAAAATCCACGTCGTCCGCGTTCTTAAAAGTGAAATACCTTGCGCCACATCGTATACCGGGAGTGTGCACGCCGGCGCGGCGCGCGGGGCAATTAAACGGCCCGTCCTTGAAAGTCCTGCAAATAGACGTCGCATCTGTCTAACTCCGCGTCAGCACAGAGAGCGACTCAAGTCCTGCCAAATCGAGTGTGACCTTCAATCTGCCACTCTCATGGTGAAAGGCAGGGAAGTAAATTACTTGGCCTTCTCTTTCTATTCAGGGTGAATACAAACGGGTCGGCGCGGACCTGCCGCCGGCCTCGCGGGCTCCCATCCCCAGTGGCACCCCACAGTTTACACAACCCGGGCTGAATGCCATAAAAGAGGGGCTCCATTCACCGGGGGCCCGCATGCAAAAGAGACGCCCATTAGATCATAGTAATTATTCCATTTACATCACACAGTGCCACAGTGGGACGTGAAGGACTCATCAAACACTTCTCTTCACCCGGGCCCCGGCTGCTAATGAGGCCCACTGGCGGCATTGTGCCTCCCATTTACTCATGGCCGTGCCTGCCTGCCAACAACAGCTCAGCCCTCCAGACAGGCTGCCCCTTTCAGAGCCATTTATTCCGCGCCCAACCTCTGACCTCAAGGGTTATGACATCAGCAGCCCTGATTTGTGATCATTTTTATTGGCGGACATTCAACTCTTGTTTCCTGTGTTTAACTCTGCCTCCCTTTTTTTAGCTAAACTTATTGGTTCTAATAGGCATCTGCCAAAAGACTATAAAGTAAGCCAGAGCTTTCACAAAGAGGCTTCTGATCTTGCTATAAAAAGCCCCACAGCTACTATTTATGCCAATAATAACGAGTAATTCATTATCTAGGTGCACAAAATCTGTTAACCACTAAAATGTTGAACAATTTGGAGCAGATGTCCAACAATTTTATGAGTTTTAATTAAAATGTTCTATGTATTTTCATCGATACACCTGGGTTTTTAAATTTACAAAGATGTTACACGGGCGCACAACAGTATTTTGCGACGTGCATTTTTCTGGAGGGGGATTAGGAGGGGATGATTTGGGCTAATCAGATGCTGATTTGTGGCGAATTTTTTCCCCATTAAGGTGTTGATGCAAAATCAAAGAGGAATTAGAGCTGAGATTTAAAAAGACAGCGCTTTCTTGGGACAAAGCAGCGATATTTCAGGAGTCAATGAACTTCAGTTTGTCTACTTGAAATAGAGAAGGGGAATTTACATTTTGAAGCAGAGTCATTAATTTTAAAGCTAGTGTTCTAAATGGAAATTAAATATCTTTAGAGAACAGGTTCTCAAAACACATGTTTTTCATAATGCAGTTTGTTTAAGCACCGTGATTTCCATATAGCAGAAACGGAGGTATAATAACAGACAGCATTTACTTTATCATGAATGCAAATAATCATTTTCCAAAAATTTGACATTACAAATCACTACGCAAGCACATAATCACAAGTTTGCATGATTTATGTTTTTAAACATTTGTTAAAAAAAATTTAAATACTTAGGAAGCTGATACTGAATAAAATATATAATATTTTATCTGTGCTCTTTCATTTGGGTAATGGGAAGCTTTTGGCCTGAAGTTAAAAGCTAACTAATTTTTAAAAAGGATGGTTTTACCTCAATTATAATCATAAGCAAATTAACAAAAAAGAGGATCCTGTTCAACTAATTTCAAACTGTTACAGTCGCAGATGATGATTGCAGGAAGTGGTTAAGTAATAGGAGAATTTTTATTGTAACAGTGAAGACTTAGTATAACCAGCCATACATAGATAATCTTTGTAATGCTGCCCTTTCAGGGCTAATATGGGTATATAATAAATCAGATTCGGAGCTGTCGCTAATCAGTGTATCTCTAATGGAATCTGAGGATTTACATTTGTTTCCCAGATAAGAGTCTCATCCAGTTTCTCTTTGTAGTCAAGTAAATCATTTTACTCATTCCTTGCTAATCTTAATTTCATCATCTTTGCCAGCATTAGCTTTATTTATATAGCTCATTTTTTGACAAAAGCTGAGCTACTATACTTTGTGTAGTAACACTTTATGATCATGCTAGCTTCCCTAAATTGTATGCAATTCACACAGTTTTGTACAGAAAATGGGGAAATGCATGAGCACTCCTAAATGACCGCGCATAGATATTCATGCGAGCAACAACCTGTTTTACATGCAGATGGCCAGAAGTTTCCCTCCTTAAAAAGCAGGAACCCCACCAACTCCTCAAAAAAGAGGGGAAGGGGGGGGGGGCGGGGGCTGAAAACAAAGAGAACACACTGGATTGGACGCACAGAAGGGCTCCTGCAGCACCAGTGCTCTATGCTGATTTGTACAATTTTGTGAATCTGGATCTATTTAGATCCCGGATTATGGAAGATTAAAAGAAATTAAAAACTCCGCATTGCAAGTCAGCCAGGCACTCTCCTCTCCATGCAGAATGGCTTCCTTAAAAAAATACCTTCGTACAAGGGCACTACGTTTGTGATTGGTGGACCCTAAGGGAGTAAGGGAGGTGAGTCCATGGATTAAGTGGTCTTTGAAAGTTAACTAGAGAAAACAAGTTGCTTGGCTTACTTTGTTAGTTGCGATGTGCACTTGTGCTTGGGGTTTCAGCTCAAACTGAAAAGGCTGCGATCAACTACCTGTATATTATTGTTGAGAGGAATTTGGGAGGGTGAGGGGGGTGAAGAATAGCCCTCCACCACATCCTTTAGCAAAAGATTGCACTCATGTATTTCACAGCCAGGACATTTTCCCCAGATATTAAACCATTGCTTTTGTTTTTCTTAAACATATGGATTTTTTACCTAGATCAAGGAGTCACTTCCCACAGTACTTTTGTTTCCATAAGACAAAATTCTTGCTAATACAGCAAGTGATATCCAATCAGTTATATATTAAAAGCATCAACATCAGAAATCTCTGCTCTTTCTTCCTTGGCAGACAGAAAACCTTTCTGTGTACCTATCCACATGCAGGTGTATGGATGCCATCCCCAATCACCATACATACAATTACATATTTCCTCCCATGACCAAACTGCAAAGACACCAATACGTTGCTTTCAGGAGACAGAAAAACTCAAACACAGTTTGGTGGACTGCTCTTAGCTCTAAGCACACTAAAAACTAGAATTATACAGGAAAAGTAACACCCCCACCACCCATGAGATTCAACAGGACCACAGAAGAGCTGAGTTTGGAAGCGATCTCTGCATTTCATCTGGTCCAACCTTCTGCTCAAAGCAGACCAACCTCTGCGTCTCGTTGCCAAGGGCCTTTTCCAGTGGAGCTCTGAGTATCTCTAGGGACAGGGATCCCACCACCTCTCTGGTCCTTAGCTTGACCCCCCTCCACCGAAGAATTTTTTCCTTTAACCTAGCTGGAGTTTCCCTTGCTGCTTCTGGCCCCCCATTACCTCCCCTCCTTTCTCTGCCCCCTCTAGGAGGGCTTTGCTCCATCTTCTCTCTAACCACCCACGAGGAATCTGAAGACAGCAATTATGCCTTTCTCCCTGCCTTTAGCCTTCTCTTATCGAGGCTGAGCTGACCCAGTCGTCCCACGGTCTCCCTGAATGTCCTGTGCCCGACCACCCTGGGGCCGCTGGCTTGTCTTGCTCTGGTTTGCCAATGCCTCCATTGCACTGGGGAGCCCTGAACAGGACACAGCACGCCAGATGTGGCCTCACCACTGCTGAATAGAGGGGGAAATGTCACCTGCCTCTGCCTGGTGTATTCATCAAGCCTATGACCCGGCTTTCCAATAGTACTGTCCAATTATGCGTAACCCCTCCATCAGGTAACGTGTTAGTCATACTCGTGCAGCTCTCCTGAGAACAAGGAAAGGATAGGAGTCGGCAGTATAGTTTATCTTGCAGAACCTGATGTTGGAGTATACTTGGGAATGTATCCAGGCTGTCTTTTTTAGATCTCTCCATGAGATCATGAGATGTTGGCTGCAGAAAAGCTCCTTATACCTGGCTTAGTCTACAATGAAAGACAGGCTCAAAGATCGCTGTACATGCAGACAGAACATTTGGGAGCAGGAATCACCAAGACACAAATATAGGACCTCACTTCACCCAGTTTCAAACTAAATCCATACTTCAAAGCCTAGCATTGAGCACAGCACATGGTCACAGTCTGCAAATAAGTTGTACACTCCTCTGCTGAAGGATGTTAATGCTCATCACCATTCAGAGCACTCAGACTGGGGAAAGCTTAATTAAAAACATCTGACAGGCCATGATTATGTTCATACATAATCACCAGGATGCCTATACCTGTTATGCCAGATCTTCATACTGTAAATAATTAGTTATAGGAAACCTCAAGAGGTTTCTTCAGAACACATACTTCACCATATTTTTATAGCATTTGCAATTTTAAAATCAGAAATTGAAGTCTATTTTAAATAGGAAATACTAATAACAGGCCTGCTTGTTTTTTCCCTACATTAAGAGTAGGATTAATTTTCAAGCACTACCACACATTTTTCCAGAGCAGCGACTAATCTGCTAATCTGTCTTTTGTAGAAGTGTTTAAATCGTTATGATTGGCTTCCTCATGCAACTATTGGGTTGAGTATTACAGTGGAATAATTAGGAAAACATCAGGCATAACTCCAAGAGAAAACAATGCAACTGGGGAGAAAAGAGACTGGTTTTGCAGTTAGGGCATAACCTGAAGACTTGGGGCCTTTGGGCTCTCTGGTGGGAGCCAGGGTGAACATGGTCAAGTCTGCTCAGCTGTTACCTCTCTGTTTGCCTGCATGAGTGTGCCTTCTTCCCTCCAGCTGGCCCTGCCTGCACCTCTCAGCTCGTCAGTGTCTGTATTTGTAGTGATTAGTACAGGACTGTCAGTCCTGAACTACAAATCCCATCTAATGGCTCAATCCTAAGAAACTTGCCCAGCAGAAGGTGCGATGCTCCTGCAAGTTTATGGCAAAACAACTGCTTCCAGATGGGAATCTGGTTAACACTAAGCCTACTCCTCGGCTCCAAGCTCCTGGATGCCCAGTCACTTACTCATAGAAGCACTAAGTAAAAGAAAGGATGGAGTCTGGACAAGGACAAACCGCAGTCAAACGCTGAAGCTTGCTCTGGTTACGAGGTGTGTCACACACTCCCCGGGCTCGCAAAAACTGCTGCAAAAGGAAGATCCCTGAACAGTCCCTGAAAGGTCTGTGGAAGCACTGGGAGCTTTAAAGCCAGCATCTGTTGGGTTAAAAAAAAACCCAACAAAACCACACATTATATCCACAGGCCCTTCACACAAATGCAGTGAGTAACCAAGCGTGCATGACCCATGCTCACTGTCTGCATGTTAACACATTACCTGATGGAGGGGTTACTGCATGACACAGGTGACTCCACTCAGTTTGGTTTATTTTATTTTATTAGGCTTGGTGACCTAATAAAAAGCAGAACAATAGTTGTAACTTGTAACTCTCCCTTCCCAGACTGGTCTTTTTTAAATGGGTACTTGCTACGATACCTGACACTAGACTTGGCTTTTGATTTCAGCTGATTACAATGAAGTTTTGCTGGTTACAAAACTAAAAAAAAAATTCGTGATATCGCAGTGGTGTGGAAAAGAAAATATTGATATTCATACCAATGAATCAAGCTTTTGTTTTGTTATTTCTAGAGACTGGCAAATTTGTAATGCCCCATCTTTGTAAGGAACACCATGAAGTAAATGCTGTTTCCCCATATTACCAGAGCCGGTTTCAGTAGCATCTCTCCGTGGTTAAGTTCACGCTGCCTCCGACTAGGTGTTTCCGTCAGAGTTAGTCTGAAATATTTCTCCTTGCTTCATATAACCCTGGCCTAACAGCAAGAGCACTAAACTAAATCTCAGAAACACTGGCATTTATTCACGTTTGACTCTAATCTTCCAAGCAACTTTGGACAAGCTATTACATTGAACTATGTAAACCTTTAAATTTTATTTTACTTTTTTTTTTGTTAAGCTGATGCTACAATGCTCACAGCTGCACCCTTTCACATCCAAGACAGATGAGCAGAGGTAGTTTAAAAGCAGTATGATACTGGTTTTACAGGACACCAGCTGTAGCAAAGCTCATGCAATGGCTCTATATAGATAAGATCTTGTGTTCACACTGTAGGGAGTTTGAGAACTAAATGCAGTATGTGAAGCAGCACTAAAGAACAGTTAAGTTATACGCCATAATAGACTTTTGATATTCATATTTCATTTCTTTTCCTTGGTCTATCATTTCATCCAGCTATCCTTGCAAGCCATATTTTAATCACCAGCATGATAAAAATGTATTACAGGGAAGCATGAGAAATATTTTAGAATTTACTTAAAAAGCACACACAGAAGGGTTCTCATCTACTCTCACAGACACTACAAAATGAAAGAAAATCTTGAGTTAATGACCCAATGTCTTGAGCAATGAATGATTATAGGAGTGAATACTTTCAGTCCAGTGCTGTCAGTACTGCCTGACCAAGAAGCTTTGGAAAACATACTTTACAGTACTATTATCTGATGAGAATTTGTCAAAATCTCTCATGGAAATATTATCAGTACAAAAAGTAGCTTTTCAAATGACATTTCTTTTCTCCACAAAAATCACAGAAACTGCATTATGATTTAAAGTTGTGTGAAAACCTCAAACACTGAAGTTCGAAAAACAAAAGTGTGGAGTGCGATTTGTCCTCCCCCATCCCTTTGCTGAAACACTCTTAGAGACAGAGTTTTGCCTTGGAGTTACAAAACATGCAAACACAGTTTTGACTCTGTTCCATTAGGGAAA
This sequence comes from Haliaeetus albicilla, assembly GCF_947461875.1. NCBI lineage: Eukaryota > Metazoa > Chordata > Aves > Accipitriformes > Accipitridae > Haliaeetus > Haliaeetus albicilla. The sequence continues at coordinate 7,298,601 of NC_091484.1, forward strand.
AAATATTCAAACAAAGCATTATTTTTTTCTTTTCCTTTGACATATTCAAACAGAAGATATGGCTGATTTCAAACAGCTCTATTGCAGGCAAATGATCGTTCTCTAATCTCAGAAATGATATATGCAAAAAGTGTACCTCTATCATACAGCAGCACTTGGTTGATGCTGTAATTTTTGGAAGTTGCAGATCGAAAACAAACCAGCTATTTCCTGGAGTTGACATTTTACAAACGTTGCAGTCCCAGTTTTGTAACTCTCCACAATCTTTGCTAGTAAGAATTAATGAAATACCTGGGCATAGTAGTCAGAAGGGGAATTAAGTTCCCAACGCATACCAGCAGTGACTATCGCCACACCCTTTCTTGACGATTACTAACCCTCAAAAGTCAACCACAGAAAATGTGTCATTCGCATTTCTTAACATGCAACAAAACAAAGGAAACAATCAAAACAGAAAAAAAGTCATAAGATTCAGTCAATAAGTTGCATATGTTCAGAGGGGAAAGCTATAATGGAGCAATCTAACTCCATAGAAAATTCTATCGATTGCATAACAATTATTCTTCCTGGCAAGAGCTGAAATTCTAGTCCATGGAGGGAAAGTCAACTTACTGAAGGAGAAGCCAGGCAGTTTGGTGTTTGAGGTGCCATAAACTGTCCTTCCAGGCTAAAAATCAAGGATCAAGCAAATGGTACAGTCTCTCTTCTTCTAACACAGTCACAGATTTTGTTAGCCAACTTTTTAAATCTTTCTATTGTAGTCATCCTCTCCCCCCCCTCCCCAAATGTGGGGAGTTCAAATACATTTAGGAGGAAATACTGAAAAAAATAACACTCAATCAAAAACATCCATGACAAGTTAGTGTGACACAATGTACTACTATGTTGTTTTGTGAAAGTGTCATTTAGACTGAAGAATAACAAGCACTTTACACTGTTTCTCCTATTGGTGAAACTGTAAGTCAGGTATATTGTTTGGAGAAGATTGCTGAGATAGTGCATGCAGATGTGCGGCACTGAAGGAGGGTGAAATGCACAGTTTCAGAGAAATGATTGAGCATGGGAACTGCGAGCCTCAGAGAACATTTTAATTGTTTTATTAGGAGGGAGAACTTCTTAAACAGAGAGGAAAGATAAGGTCTGAGATGGGATTTGAAGGAATCAATACAGTACAAAGGAAAAGGTTAAACCTGGCATTATCTGCCACACAGAGGAGCTTGTCTTACAAAGCACCTTCACGACCATTCGTTCTAGCTGATCATTTATGGCAATGGATGACCTGTAAGCCCTCTGTCGTGCCCTCTGCCAGTCTACTCTCTATCCTGAGGCACAAGGCTGTGTGTGAGGCTCAGAGCAGATAACCACCTCCAAGCAGTATAGTCCCAGACCCTCTACATGAGTTTTTCTGCTCCTGGAGAGAGTTTCATAGGGAGGGAATTACCACCCATTTAATGAGATAACAGGAAAGAATAGCTGAGCTTCCAGGTACAGACTCCTGGACTGGGCTTTGAAGCTTTCCATTTATACCAATACTTTCAATTTGGGAAAACACTGTCAGGTGCCAAAAGCAAAGATTTTACCCGCAAGAACCATTTTTAAATATTCAAAGGTTTTGTGATGAAGTCAACACAACATTTCACAAGAATGTTACTTTGGTTTGTCATTTTTAAAAAGTCATTCTGTAAACCTAAATGAATTCCTCATCGTGACCTACCATCATCTGTCAAAAAGGTACTTATAAATATGTATACAATCTTTCTTTCTCTTTTTTTTTTTTACGTGAAGAAGGTATCAATGCTACAATTAATTGGGCTAATTTGCATCAAAGACTATACATAATGAATTTGTTTGTTAAAAGCTTTGAGCATTTCTTACAGGAAGTGCAAGAGATTGTTGATGAAGTTTGAAGAAGTAATTAGTGATAACAGATGTCAATGCACATAACTGTAAAATGAGACCAGAAAAGGTACTGGCAGAGTCTAATTTCACAACAGTTAGGTTTCTATCAAATCTTCTGCTTAATAGTATTTATAGACAACTACGAGCATTTACCCTTTCCTCATTCCAAGGAGAAAGCTCATTTTTACCACTAAACAAGAGCCTGTACTTCTACTGCTGTTTAATATAATTATGAGAATAAATCAGTCTACGCTCAAAAATGACCTAGTCATAGATGTCAGCCACTCATTCTTAGAATTAAAAAATGCAGAGCCACAGCAATTCATATGGTCACTAGATCTTCTGACGGACAGACACGAGCAATACATACGTCCCAGAAAAGCACAGATAGGACCATAATATTACTGTGTTTTTTTCCAAAACAGAACAAACCATGAGTCTTAAGGCTGGTTGAGGCCACAGTGATGATGGGGAGTGGGGTGACCTCTGTCCCACCATACAACTGCGATCACATGCTACATTGAGCTTTGCTGGTGGGGAGTTGAGTCCCTTCAGCTCCCCACTCAGTTCACACACTCTGGTGCTGTAGATACTGGGTGTGAACAGCTCTCAGGATTGTGTCAAGGAAATAACAGAAAGCGTAGCTATGCAAACTCAGTGTGCTCTTTCAGTTGGGTGTATGCAAGCACAATGCTGGATATTCATGCACAGGGCACCCTCCTCCACGTACCACTTCAAGCTGTGGTATTTGCCCTGACTCAGTCTTTGAATAAAACTCAAGGAAGAAGAGCAGATCTCCCAGTTTTTCTGAGCACTGTTGTGCTACTACTTGGCCCAAATTCACCATCCTAATCAAACCTTTTACTGAAACTACCCTAGCTTTCAGCACATCTCAGTCCAGCTATTTTTGTGTGGCTTTTGAGCATTTCTATAAACAGTTTATGGCCCTTGAAGGAATGTGGTGCAGCTCTGGAGATACATGTCTCCATACATACCTTTTACATTTGGGACTGAGGGTTCCCTACAGGGGACTTTTTTCAATGTGCTATGGCATATAGTTGCACAGCTTCTGCTAATGTCTTCAAATTACGCGGTCTCCTCGATTGCACTCTAACACATACAGACAAAATGCCAAGAGCATATCTTATTTTAGCTATCATTTTATTGCTATCTATGAGTTTCCACAACATCTATCAATGTTCTAAAAATGATTTTTGAAAGGTAGAAATTGCTAACTGAACTTGCCTCAAAGAAATCCCTCCCCTTCAAAGAACAAATAGTAGTTACAGAACATGCAAATGAAGTGACCAAGATGCCTATTCAGGAACTGCTGGCATGGAGGATAATTATGACCTGCGAAAAGCTCTTTTGGAATCCTATACATTAGGATTATCCTACATGAAAGAAGAGTTTTCCAGTATGAAAAAGGACAGGTGTGTCCACACCACAACGGAGGTGCCACCTCCATTGTCTGAGCGACAGTTTCAGCACAACCCACTTATTACCATTTCCTCTTGTATACAGTCTTAACAAGATTAAAGTTTTCTGTTCAATAAGCACTGACTCTTCTTCACTGGCCAGATTGTATTAGCATGGTTGGCATTCCACCAAGGTTTAGCAACTCTTTCTAAATAGGTTTTAATAAAGGACTTTGCAAGGATCATATAACTAGACAGAAAGAGTGTAGATAATCAAATTACTGGTTTTCAGCACATACTTAGCCTTCCTTGCATCTAGCCAAACAAGATTTCACATCAAATGCAGGAAAAAATCCATGCAAATAAGCTGCTAATGATTATTAGAAGATTCTCACTCTTACAACAGGATATCTTATGACAGGTAACCAACATTTGCTCAAGTGATTTGTCACCTTATTTCACAATAAATCTGAGGTGATGCTTTTCATGTTTAAAGTGTTCCTGGAGGTATTTCAGATTAATTACTCCTGACAGCACCTCTGAGCTTATAGACAAGTAAGTACTTGGAGATTGAGGTAATGGTGCTTGCCTATGGTCACCCATCAGTCCATGTACACCAATACGTACACTATAAGAACAAGTCCATAGCTGTCCTCTAAGACCAAGCCAATGCACCACCTGTTCTGCACATCCCCAGATGCCCACTGGGCTGAGTTACCCATTGTACATAGTCAGCCCCTTCGTGTGAGCCTCCACATTCCTTCATTGTCTTGGGTGGACCAGACACAGCCAGGGATCCCCACATTTGCTAGCAGATAGCCTGAGCTCAGGTCTCCTAGGCAGGGTGCATGATTTGAGCAGAGGTTATCTGGCTACCAGCTGAGAGCATGGACAGACAACATCTATCATCTCCAATTTACTGTATGGCCAAGACCATTCTCCCCCCATTGCATTGTAGACTTAATGCAGAAAAGCCAGTACCAAAATGAGATTAAAAGCAAGGCTTCCCAGTCCCACTCTTCTTTCTTAACCCCTGTAACATATTTCATCTTTCTCATTGTTCATCCTTGACTGTACATGTTTGTGGGATCCCATTTATGGCTGAGGCAGCTGGCAGGGCAGCTCCAGAGGAGATGATGCCAGGTCTGCCTGGGCTATGCATCAGTAAGCATTTGTCTTGTGCCTAGACCTGCCAAAAACCCAACATCAGGGTTTCACTGTACTCTCCCAGCATAGCAATGGTTAGATTCCTTTTATCTCTGATGTTAATTTTCATGGATCCCTGCCAGTTTCTTTATGTACTTCAGAGTTCCCCACTTCATTCAGAGAGAACTGTGTTATTCTCTTCCCTATTCCCTCAAATATATTTCCAAAAAATTGGCTCTAAAAGGAACAGGTTTTCTTGAACCTGGTGCTGGGAGCCATGGCTTCTGATAGCCCCTTAGCTGCATGGACATCACAAAGTTCTTTACAATCAGAAGTTTTAACAAAGAGCTGGGCCAGGAGCTTGAATCAGACCATTGTTCGCTCTTGGTGTTTACAGACTCTGAATTAATGTATAGAATTACATTGGCTATCTATCTGACTCCAGGTCTGAATGCAACCCCAGTTTTATCAGTGAAGAAATTGGCTATTAGTTGGTGTCACCAAGAGGTTTATATGTAAGTGGATGTCACCATTCACAAAGAAAATAGAGAAGACCAGAATACACTACCCACTTTCACAGCAAGATCACCAGCAGCACTGGCATAATAAGTAGAGGTGGATCCATCTCAAGCTGAAGCAGATCTTCAACAGAGGAGAGCAGGGCTGGAGAAAGACATACCTTCCACTCCAAAGCCTCACAGTATTTCTGTAGGGCAGCTCACTTGTATCAAATCAATTTACCAAGTTTCCCCTCTGGAAGGAAACCCACCTTTTGGGGATAAGGTTTACAATCATGATCCCAGAGATCTGTGCAGGCAAGGAGGGAGAGATGGGGTCTGCCAGGTAGTCCCTATGCACAGATTTAGGTTTTTGTGAAGAAGGCAGAATTCCATTGCAAAACTTGTACCTGTATTACCCTTTGTGTAAAATCAAACCCACTGGGCTTTGATGCACCAAACCTGTCCATGCTTTCCAGGTAACTCTAACTCTGACCTTATATCCCAAGTGATAGGCTGGGTTTTACATCTCAGCGCTTTTCCAGAGCTCCAGTTACAGTCCAGGACCCTGCTGCATGAGGCACTGTTCACCCGGCAGTACAGCTCCCTCCCCAGAGCATTTCCAACACTCAAAACTTACTTAAATACACCTAAGCAGCCTATTAAATTCTGGAATCCTACACGTACTCTGCTATTCAAATAAAACAACCAGAGCATTTTTCATATACAACTTGCCTCCTGGCAACTACACTTTATGACAAGACCTTGTATGTAAGCATAATAAAAAACATAAATGAAAGACAAGACAGCACGGTTCAGTGGATTTCAATAAAGAGTCTGAAAACAGAAATCCTTGAAGCCACACCTTATACAATAAGTATAACCACCTTCTCCATTAAACTCAAAGGGAGCAAAGGCTGCAGCTACCAGAGGCCGCACTCTGCAGAGGGGAGATGCTCGTGCCGCAGCTGCCCACTTCCACCCGCAGGCAGCACCCTCCTGTGCCCAGCCCTGCTTTGGTGCGTGCCCACCCACCCGCGGGGAAATAAAAGTGTTGGCCATCGCCATCATTAGGGGGATACTGTTAATAAGATGTTCAATTCCCTGGGAGAGGAAAAGAACACCTTAGATAAGCAGAAGCAAAAAGTCATCTCCTTTTAATCTCTTTTCCCCACACTTTTAGGTCTCTTCTAGTCTAACGAGAAAAGCAGCTCTTTGCTTTTATTGGAGTCCTTTTTTCTCCTTTCCAGTTCTCATGCAGCAGCTGTGCTGATGCATTATTTGGTTACTACAGGTGAAGGTTTATATACTTGAAATCACCATGGCTGCTGCCCGTCTTCTGTTCAGTGCCTAGAAATCTTTCTAGAGATTTTTAAGTTTGCCGAGGGAGGGAACAGTTTGAGGTCTTCAAATTGCTTCAGTGTAATCCTCTTCATTTGTCTTCACCAGCAAACTCCAGCCCCCGCTGAGCCTGGTTTGAGACAATTAAGATTTAATCCAGACATCTTTTTACCTGCCAGGCTTGGAGACACAATTCCTGATTGACTGAGCAATGCTGTGGTGCCTTTGATATTCAATGACCATTTTACAATGACTGGACTCCTCTGGTTATCGGAGAAATCAGTGACAGCGGAGGGTACTAACATCTTGCAGGATGTAATTTTATATAAACTTAAGACTGGCAGGGCACAAAAATTCATAAAGACTGTAAGTGGTTTGTGAGTTTGCAGTGGTCCTGGCCCTTGCTGGCGGTGCCTGGGGTACCGGCACTGGCGGTATTGCAGGTCGGCAATGGTAAACGGTTCTGCTTTTCCACCATCTCTTCAGACGCCAAGTCTGTTCTGCACATTCGATCTTACAAGGGCCAGAGGCAGAGCAATCCGGGCTATTCTTTGTGGGAGGAGTCTATGAAAATCCATCTCCAGGGTTTCTCTGGCCTGAGCAACTCCAGTGTCCCGTAGCAGGGCTGTTTCTGACACTACTGCTTTTCTTACCATGTTTTGTGTGAGGAAATCACTTTAATGCTTGATCATTTGCTTCAAATTAGCTGCAATTTAGCTAATAAATATTTTTATTTAACTGATATTCATTTCATCAAAGAGTATTCAGCAGATTCCTAAAACTGGTTTATTGGTATACTGCATCCAATCAAACAAACATTGTAGGGCCCTTAATTTACTGCAGATTAAATCTCCACCTGACATAAAGCATCTCTGACACAGTGTCTTCGATCATCTTTCTCCATTAATCTGATTTTACCTATTCTATTTTCACAACTGTCTTTATGGTAGAATTTAATATTTGCTTTCAGACCTAAACTACGTTTTCGGAAGGAGAGCTTATTCCCTGAAAAACACAGCTACTAGTTGTCAAGGAAAAAATACAATATTTTCTATTCACGAGAAACATTTCATTTTGACTTTTCCAAATGATGTTTCATTTTATAATTAAGCCAAATTTAAAGATTATAATTAAGATTGAAAACAATAATGCAACAATGCCTTTCATTTAGGTTAAACAAAGTTTTTCATCCATTGCAACATACCATTTTTTCTTTCCTTTTTTTTTCTTTTCTAGTTTGTTTTTCGGGCTTTTTGGTTTTGTTGGAATGGGAAAAGCACTGCAAAGTAAAACATTTGGGAAGGGAACACAGAGAAAAATGGAAAGCAATTTCAGACCAACCCATTTTCTTCCCAGTTTTCTCTCCACTTCAGAAAAGTACTTATATACACAGCTGTAACTGGAATTTGTGATTGTTTTACCTAAGCATTGCAGATTTCTTTAAGTGCAATCAAATTCAGCAAGACTTTCCTTTTTGCAGTACAGAAAAAGTCTAAGAAATAACAAAGGAACCAAATCACCTTGAGCTGTAGGTTCTCCAACAAGTGTAAAAAGGTGTTACACCATTTTAAACTAGCAAATACGTAAACCACTTAGGAGAAATAGGATCCAGGCCCAGTGTTCTCATTTCTTGCTTTCAATTCCTGCTGTTATCGTTACAATAATAAAATATTTTAATCTTGGGGTTTTCACTTAATAGGATCCAATTAAGGACCTTTTAAATTAAATAGAAGTTAAAGACTTTTCTTTCAGTTGCTCCCCCCCCTCCCCTTCCCCTTTTTGCTTGCACCCTTTCACAATTGCTTTGCAGGACTCATTTTATTAAAAAATGGGAAATTGCACAGTCCATCTAATTAGTCAAATCAGAATTGTATGCAACTTGCATGGACCAATGGTTGAATTTCACACACCATTTGGAAAGTATGGCAGTGTCATTGCTGATTTTCTTCAATACCTCAAGAGCAATATTCTATTATGAAAGGGAATATTACTGTCTTGGTTATAGATATTTTTCTACTACTTTATCAATCTTAATTGAATTCTGTTTATAATATGTATAGGCAGTGGTATATTTAGAGTAGAAGGGTTGATATTTAAACAATACTAGAAGATTATTTTTTTTTAATGGAGTTTAGAAGACAAATAGACATCAGATTTAAGATTAAGCTTTGTTTTAGATGCTTCTTTGCCAGAGACAGAGACAACCAGGAATTGCTACATCAGAGTGAATCAATTGCCTATCTTGTCTAGCACCCTAACTTCAAGAGCACTTAGTACTAGATGACTTAGAGGGACATGTGAGATGTCCTGAACCAGGAAATTAAGAATGAATTTGCCCCCAGGAAATCTCCCAATTTCCAAGAGCCAAAGGATGACACAGGGATTTACATCTCTCTTAATTCTCTTTAGTTTTGCAGCGTTTACTGCTGTAACTCTAGGGGGCTTGTGCTGCATCCAAACGTCCTGGGTTGATCTTTTTTTTCTTTCTTTCATTTTTCTTTTTTAATGTAGTTCATCTCCTTTCCATGAACTTTTCTGGCCCAGGCTGTTTCGAAGAAAATTGTAACATTTTCTTTTCCGCCTTTTATGTCATCAAATGTCTTTTTCTCAAAAAAGCTCAGCCTACTTTTTTTGGTAGATGGGCACTGGAAAACAGCTGGTTTAAAGACTGAGTCTCCTTGCTCGACTCTTGTTTGAAAAAGTTATAGGTCCTTAAAACTTGGTGGAGTTAAGGCTTCTTTTTGTATTATCTTTTGGCTTCCTAACAGTGACAAAATGTGTCTTGACAGCATCATTTTCTGCTCCCCACACATTGTAAACACTTTCACACTAATCCTAAGCACCAGAGGAATATAAAAATATTCCTTGTCAAAGGTACTCCTCTCCTTTTATCTGGTTTCAGCCTCTTTACAGCTGCCTAAAAGAAGTCCTTCAATAGGACAGGCATAAAGTGATACTTCTCCCAGCATCTCCTCTCAACCAAAAAAATATAATGTTGTAATTACACAAGGAAAAGCAGAATAAAATATCAGATATATTTATAAATCTTCCATTTCACCAGTTTTACTAGTGTCTAGACCTCACAAAGCCTGTGCACATGTGACACAAATGATTTTTGGTATTCACTGAAATGTAAGTACGACTTAATCCAAAATTACAGTATCCCATATAAGATATTTCTTGCCTTTCTTCCAAACATTGTGTTTGGTGGTAATTCTCTGTGGACTTGTGCAGCTTTTTCCTTTTGAATTTTTGGAAGCAAAGGAATGAGATCTGCTGGATGTCAGCACACGTCAGGCTTGTTAGTAGAGATCTCCTAGTGCTGAGAGAATAGCATCTGGATGCCTGACTCCAAACGTAGGAAAGCGACAGTTAATTTTTCTAATCATACACAAAACTACCAGGAATGTTTCTGACATTCTCCTTTTAATTCCCTTCCCTTCTCCATTCCCTTGTAACCTTCCCCAAAAATCTATAAATCAAAACAATGAAGAGCTGAAGTACTGACGAGCTCTGGGTTCTCTCTTCCTTGGAAATATTTTTAATTTGCACTAGGAAGAAGTTGTTTCTTACTGCAAATGTTGCTAGACTCGATTCTTCATCTATCAAACCTAACAACCAAGTCCCTTGGAACAAAAGACTATTAAGTACCATTAAAAACAAATATTAAAGATTTTTTTTTTTTTTTTTAGAAATTACCATAAGGGTTGTATAGCTAGCTGAAAAAACATATATGAATATTTTTCTAATGGATGGTTGATTGAAATAAGCCTAGTTCAAAATAACTTTTGTCGTGACCATTCATTTATGATTGCTGCTATTAAAATTATTCACTCATCTTTCGTACAAAACAAGATATACTTTATCCACAAACTTGGCATCATTTGTTACACATGACACACCCACAGACTGCACAATTCTCAAAAGATTCTGTTGAGATCTATACATCGCCAACCCAAACCCAATTTAAACAAATAGAAACCTTTCCATGATGTCAATACACGTTGGATCAGATCCTATTAGAGTTATTTCTACACGCTTGCTCATTGCTTTTCTACTTTGAACAAATTACCTGAAGACTTGGCTGCATTGCAATGTTGTTGTTAGGCACAAGTTTCTACTACTAATGCTAAACCGAAAAAAAAAGATCAAAGAAACTTTCAACAGTGAAATTAAGGCAGGTAAAGTTGAAGTACGCATTTCTTGCAACATTTAACTCTTTTGACTGCAAGCTTTCACTCTCTAAAAGGAAGCGCCAGAGGAGACAGAAACACAGTCAAAAAATTCATGCCAATTTTTTTGTTATTCAGCACCCTCAAAGCACAACCCCTTGCAGTTCCCAAGGTCCGTTTTGTAGCATCTTTCTGAAACAGGTAAGTTGCTACTTTCTTTTAAACAATAGGAAGGAAAGTCAAGCCACAAACCCTAAACCTAAACAGTGAATGAATGAGCAAAACCTGGTTTAATGGTTGTTTTAAGAACAGCTAGTGCAAAAGGTATAGGCAGAATGTACTCTAATCGCTAGTCTTTGTGACAAGTCTACCTTTCAGTCCCATGTCATCTATAGATATACAGGCTTATGGATTTTATTTTTTCAATCCCAAAACATACTATTTTCTTTTCCTAGAAAACCATGGTCTCATCTATGGCCCATCAAGAGTCCTGAACCAATCTCCTGGGCTCTTTGCACAAAAAATGCTTGTCTGAACAATCATCCAACTGCCTCCCGCAGAGCAACTGCGAGTCCAATCTGTAAAAAAGTTGTGTTTTCCTTTTAGCTGCCCAGAGCAAAAGAACTTTCCCCTCTCTCCATACTTGTCTAGCATCATCATGGCAATATACTAAATTCAGCTGTCTGGGCCTCTTTGTGCCTAAAAGGCATGAAGGACATGGAGGAACTGTGGGCTCTATCACATGCAAAATTTCTTCTGCAGCACATCAGAATCAGACATGATCTCTTGTGACATGACATCAAGAAACAGTTTTGTTTCTTTCTTTACCCCGAGCTAAATGAAGGGTTTATATTCCGCTTGTGGTTAATGCCTATGTTCATAACCACGTATCTTTTTAAGCATTTCTACTGGATCACGCTTCACTGCCTCAACAGTAGTGCAGTCCGTAACTCATTGATAACTTGGTTTTCAGAGGTGCTTATTTTGTACCTGATAGGATTCTTTTCCTTGCTATTAATATCATTATTATTCTCTTTGTTTGTCACTTGATTTTGGCAGCTTCCTGGTTCATCTGCTCAGGCTGAAACAGCAGAGCAGCAGCTTCAGCAGAGCCACGTGCGTAGTGCCGTGCTGTGGTGAGCCCACAGGTGACGGACGGACTGCCACTTCCACGGCCCTGCACACGATGCACCTCAGCAACACTCATCATCGGGACCGCTGAGCTGCCCTGAACTCCCCCAACAAAATTGCTCTTCGCTTCCCTCCTCCGTCCGTCAGATAGTCTCCTTGTTGGAGGAGCAGCTTTGGAAAAGATGAAAAAATAAATGGGAGAAGGCAGCAATACTTTGTTTCTGTGGTTTCACCATTCCAGTGTGGTCTTTTCCTTGCCACACTGGGGTTTTTCACACCTCGATGTTTGTGCTGCTGGGCATTTGTGTAATGGTGGGAAAGACTGTGCCATTCCCATCACAGCAGGAAATGTCCACTACACACATTTCCCACCAGAGATACAGAGTGCATGAATCTTAATTCTTTTGTAAAGATAAACTTGCAGGTAGGTGTTCGTTGTTTTGGATTTTTTTTTAATTGTGTGTGCAGTATGTGGGTTAGTTCATTTGTCAGCAGATGACAATTACAAGAGCACAAGCGAAAGGAAAACTAGTAGGACATTTAAAAATATATATATTTCTTGCAGAATTTGTTCATTAGCACTCAAAAACACCATTCAAAAAAAAGAGAAAATTTTACAGACAAGTAGACCTTTTCAGTCAAAAGTTCCACTTTTGCAAACAAACAGCCCCAGACATGAGTAAAACCTGGAGTGCTCTCAGGGCAGGGAGCAACCAGACAGAAGAGCCAACTGGAGGCTGTCGTTTGGAAAAGTGGCCAAAAAGAGAAGAAACTTTTGAATAAAGTGCAAAGTTACCTTTAGCACATATGAAGAGATTTTAAAAGAATACATAAAAATATAGTTACTCTAAGGTGATACTTATGAGTCCTGGTTCTCATCAGCAGATGGGAATATGCTCTTTACATCCAAATCCTTGTGTGACTAATTGAGGATGCCCACTTCGAAACTACTGCAAAAGGACCTAGCAAACGCACACAAAAAATAAAACCTTCCTAGCCAGGAACACTATTAGTACTGTCCATTAGTTTTGTCCATATTAGTCCATTCCTCTAAACTGAGGTTTTCCCACCTCCTGAAAACAAGCGGCTGTTTTTATTTTCCACTGTCATTCCTGATAACACACTGTTGTTGTTTGCAGTACGCTATCAAGTATAGTTCACCTTTCCTGTCCTCTTTCTGAATACCCCAAAAGACAAAAACATGCGTACAGATGCTGCATAAATATTCTCTAGCCTCAGCATTGTTGTCATTTTCCTATTTTCTTAATATGGAAGCCCTTTTTTTTTTCTCATGAACTAAGTAGATTTATACAGTATTCATAGGCACAGAAATTCATACCAAGAGCTGCGTGTTTGTATTAATCAAAAACATGTGGCAACACGCTATATGTGTAGATAAACAGCATGGTTAATGGAGAGAAATGTTCTGCTCAGCGTTTTGCTTGTTCTGGTGTGTCTCTTGTGTTGGTTTGCATTTAGTAAGAAAAATTAAACAGAAAAATAAAAATCATGTTTCTTATAATTCCCCACTGAAAAGTTACAAATTTTTTAAATTAATTTTCTCATCCCTACCCCTGAGCAATAACTATAATACATGAAGTTATTTACTCTAGACAGACACCAGAATTCCTTCCTTATGCCAAATTCTTTAAGCTATATTACTCTGAAATTGAAATTGATGGAGGACATCTGATCTAAAAGATTCTTTTCTTTAAGTTTAATATGCTGTATCACATGATCTTGTCAGGTGGAATCATGTCAATGATACTTATGCCATAATGTGAATCAGCCACGTATAAGTTGGCTGTACTAATACAGAAAAAGGAGATAGATTTTTCTGGCAGTATCTTAGCTGACTTTTCCCCTTTCTTACCTTCTTTTTAAAGAAGAAAAAAAATCTGAGTTACAAGCAGCAGCTAAATCCCAGAGAACCTTCCACCAAGCCCAAATTCCTGATCCTGCGTTTTGTGTGGGTGGATCAGAGCACCAATAATAGGAAAGCCATTAGATGAAAACGAGAGCTTTCCTACCATTTTCTTTGGGCTCGGCTGTTGTTATAGCATTTTTCTTCTATAAAATTCAGACCTCAGTTTGTAGGGATCTCCTTTCCCTGATTAATTTTCCCTCTTTATTACATCATTGAAACACAACAAGAGGCACAGTAGCTGAGATCATCTTTCACCTGAAGACTAGGGAAAATAAATAAATAAATAAATTGAAAATACACGGGCTCTTTCACAGACCTCCTGACATGCGATAAGCCTCCTGGCAACCCAAATCACCACGGTGGGTGGCAGAGGAAACCTGCCTGGGTGGCAGAAATGTCTGCTGTGCACTGGGGAAGGCTATGGGGTCAGATTCTGCTTCCACTTGCATCGCTCTTGCTCTGCTGAATGGCTCAGTGATCAATTTTGCCACATGCAGCCAATTCTATACCCAGGCTGTTGCCATTGATTCAGAGATACAAGCGTGTGGCACTAGTGACACCCAAAACCTGTAATCCCACGTGGCTTTTCAGTGTTATTCTCTAAGAGGGGTGGCACTGTAAGAGGGAAAAGGGCCACCAAGAGTTGAATGTGCTACAAAACATTAATCCTTGTTTATCATGCAAATATATTTTTTTGTTGTTCTTCAGGAAAGAAAGTGTATCTCGTGATGCAAGTCTGGTAACCTGGTGCTGGTAACCAGGAAATACAACTGGGCAGAGGTTTCTGCCAAGAAAGTATTCTAGCATAGCTTCAAATAATCTTTTTAAAGTCTCTTTCCTATGCCCCTTCCATCACACTACAGTTTTCACTTGTTCTGGTGGGACTGTCCCCAGCTATCCCTTTGGCCCATGATGCTTTTCACAAGACCCACCTTTTCACGATGAACTCCAACAAACTCCAGCAATAATTTGCTGAGAAAAAACAAATACATACACATGGCTTCAAAATTCAGCTTGATCATACGAGCCCATAACTCAAAGACCAAGCTCACTTACCCGGTACAAAGCGTGCAAAAAACAGATGCCTCTATTGTTTGTGGTTCTAGATTAGCATAATTTATCCTTAACTGTGAAGCTTATTTAAAATACATAAAAGCAGCTTTGCCAGTCCTCATTTTATCCCACACAGAAAGTTGTCTTAATTTGCAGTCAGTGGGAAGTCAGCTGTTACACCTGTGCCATGACAGGCTGTGTGTTACTTGTACGTCTGCTATCCCAGTGTGTCTGCGGGAATGTTTCTGTGGGAATAAAGCTGTGTACTAAAAATAGAAGTGGGGAAAAAAATCAAGTTGCTTCTAAATCTTGCAACCAGTTTTCATGCATGCAAACTGAGAGCAGCCCAGAAACGTAATCTCAGAAGGCCATGCAGCTAATCCCTGCTGCGAACAGAGCCAGCACACAAATATTGCCTTGCTGGCCCCAAAACAGTGAAGGCTCTCCAGCTCCAGCCCAGCACTATCTCTGCACACAGGATGAGAGAAAACTTAGGAGCCAAGTCCAAGTTGGACATATTTAGACTGCCCATTAAGTATCAGCTCATGAATGGTTAAATTAATACTGTCAGAAGTATTAACTCCTTGTTAAGAATAATTAATGCATTATCTCATTTTGGTTTTCAACAGCTACAGAAGAATGATGATGTTCTTCAGATGTTACGAGGCTTTCAGCTTCGCAAGAAAACACCTCCATCTGGGAAAAGGAACTACCTGCAGGTAACTAACATAGCCCCAAAAGGAGAGTAAACCAGAAATAGATAATGTTGTGCTATGATTCATTTAGCCTTCAGAGTTGCAGCAGACGTGCTGTAATAAATAGAGGTCCGCTATTATCTATTCATTCGTGCCTTCACGGAACTGTTCAATAAAAACCTGATTTCCAGATCCTTAATGGTGTTATGTGGAAAAAAAAATCTGTTGCACTCCATGATAAGAAATAGGTATTACAAACAGAAGACATAGCATCTCTTTCCTTCTCTATGTAAGGAAGATGCTTTTACAGCTGCATAAGTGGACAAAATCTGCAACAAACTTCTCCATAGGTTCATGAAACAAGGTGCCACTGAATACAACCTATTCCAACTGACAGAGAAAGATGTGTTACTTTAGTTTATATTTCTGGAGATGATCTAAGCCCTTAGTTATCTGTTACATCAAATGTCTCAGTTTTCCTTCTGTAATCTAATATCCACCTTCAAACTTGCCCTACATTTAAAATTTATACAAGTTTTTTCAGATGCTGCCATTTTGCCTCAGGCTTTTTAGGTGTTAAGCTCCAGTAATAATCTACACTGTTTCTTTAAGAAAGTTCATCCATTCACTTTAATTACATTTTCAGCCCTGGTTATTGTCCCTGTGCCTGCAAAGAATGTTTCCAGCCATAAAAAACCATTATCTGCCACAATTATGGATAACCAGAGCGTGGCCAGAGGGCAAAAATGCCATGGTGAAAGATTGTACCGCAATTCAGCGCAGAATTTATAACTTTCCTCAGGGCTAACTGTCAGCCTGATCACAATGCCTGACAAAAAGATCCAGTAAAGCAAATGCAGATGCTGCTTCTTGCCTGCATGGTTGCTCTTTTTAATTTTTTTTTTTTTTTTTAAGGTGCAGTTTGTTATGATACATTAAGTTGCAGCAAGTACAGATGCAACACTAGAGAAAAGATGCCACGCCTGATTCAGTTTGCAGGAGCACAGATTTAGACCTTAAAAATCCAGCACCATGGTTTTAAACATGCATTGTTCTCTGTGCAACCAGGGCATTTCAAAGGTATACAGAAAACACTATTGTTTATTTGGTCTGATCGCAGAAGCTGCAGGCTCAGTTTCTGCTATGTTGCGTCCTCTTTGCTTGTTACTGATGCCAGATGGAGACAGAGAGGATTTTCCATAGCTACCCATGTTACAGCTCTTGCAACATTAGATCTTTCCATCTCTAATTCTTGTGGTTATTAACATGCAGAGGAATGCCAAACTGGAAGAAATATTAACTTCTTGACACAGTATTTGAGTATATCTAATTATTTCTCTTGTTCCATCTGGACATCTTTGTCCTAATGGAACAGAGGCTTGTATTATGCTTCCTGATGTGCAGGATTTCAACAGAAGAGGGCAAGAAGATCATGAGTCCCATCAAGATATTTGTTCATGAAAATAATAATATAAATCCTTCTATAATTTTTTTTCCAGCCAGAAGTCTCGAAGCACAATACAAACATGACTCAGAATTATCCTTTTTGGTTTTGTGGTAAAAGAAAACTGAGCAGATATAAGAGGGGCTTGGGTGATGTTCCTGGCATCCCTGATGCCTATGCAACCCCCAAGCACAGCAGCAGGAGCGCATATGAGCCAAGTTTTTGGACCCTTGCGAAAGGATAAAGCAGGTTGAAATTCCTCCCCTCGACATGCTCCGGATTTGCTTTAGCCTGTGCCTGGGTGCTAGTCTGCATTCCCACAGAACAGACAATCCCCAAAGCTGGACTTCGCGCCTAATCTCAAACAGACCTTCACAGAGAGGTGATAACAGAGGCAAAACTAGGATCTGTCATCCTTTGCTTTCAGCAGAGTATGCTGCCTTCCTCGGCAAGGAGGCAGCGGCTCAAAAGTAAATGCAGAATAAAGACCTTGAAAACATATTTGATTTCAACTCCAATCTGTCCCTGGGATTTCCAAAAATACTGTGCTTCTAACGGGACAATAATGCCTGTGGGCATCTATTTGCACCGTTAGGCATTCAAGGGCCTTTACAAGTTTGGCCCTAAGTGTCCACAGATCAGACTGAGAGGATTCATAGTACTTTCAGTGTTGATCAGCCCAGTTTCTCCTCCCTGAAGTTTCAGTTACAGGAATCCAAACTATGGAAAAGATAAAGTCTTAAAATTTCAGATAAGATGACAGAGCTGTTTTTTGCTTGGTTCTAGGCAAGGCAGTGGGATAGCTTAGTAGGTAGGTTTTGCTTAGCAAAACCCCTTCAAATTTTGTTCTAAACTGACTGAGCTTCTTTCTCTGAGTCTAACTCGGATGCAGCAGAGCTCTTTGCAAAAGGAGTATTTCTCACAATCTTTGAGATGGCAAATCTTGCACAATTCCCACCCCCTTAACCCCACTCTGGCACGAACAGGTCATAAGATTTGGCAGCTCTGATTCAGCTTCAAACTCAGCTTCTATCCTAAACATAATCCGAGGCAGAACTCCACCTCTTGGCGTATCTTCAATAAAACATCATTCTACCTGAACCTCAGAAAAGATAAACTATTAAAGTAATAAGAGGATAATTTAACCTCTTTAATCAGATAATCCTCCAGCACATTGGACATTTATTTGCACGGTATATTCTACAGTAATGAGTTTGCAGCTCAGATTTAAACAATTCCCCACCCTCAGAAAAAAGCTGAAGGAAGTGGTTGAGACATTCCATATCTCAGGTGCCATTATGTGAATGTGAAAACAAATGAGTTTAATTGGGGAGAAATTCATCCCAGACAGAGGGCTTGCCCAAGGCCCTTGTCTGAGAAACCCCACTTAACTCCGCTCAAGTACAGAATAAGCTACACAGGCACTAGATGCCAATTAAGCCCTACTTATCTTTTTAATGAAGGGCTGAATCTGAAAATGAATTATTGTTTTGATGTGTAAATGATGTTGGTTTGGTAAGGTAGTGAAAGTATTCTATCTGGGGGGACAAGCAAAAATAAAGTGATAAAGTGTTTGCATGAACATACATGAAAATGTTACTGAGCTTTCTATAGCTCTCCAACAGCGAGAAAAATTCTCCACAGTATTCAGACTAAAACTGCAAATGCAGCAAACTTGAATCCCTCTCTGTCTCTGTGCCAGTTTCAGCCAAGCGTTCCTTTCAGAGACCAAAACAAACAGAAATACTTCCCTGAAAACTAGAAACTTCTCATTTCACCTTTTGCTAAAATAATTGATTTCTTTTCTAAGCAGTTGTTCATTCTCATATTTCCCTCAATTTCATATATGTAAGTGTTAAATATTCAAAAAAACTGTTTTACTTTGGGTCAAAGCAAACTTTTCTTTTAACTTTTCCATAACTTTTCAATTGATGAAAATACTTTAGAATTTGTATTTATTTATTCTTTTTATATACAGGGCCTAATTGTTTTCCTAAATTTAAAATTGTCCAAGAGAAACAAAACCACCAATTAATACACGTCAATATATGGTTCAAGACCCTGCAATGAATTAAAAAAAAAAAAAGTTAATCTCCTTTAAAATTCAATTTAGAGAATAATTGTCATGATTTCTTTCATTTTGCTGAGCTGTGGCTTTACCTCAAATGGTGTACATCTTCTGGGTGGCTGCAGTAATGAACAGTGCTTTTTGGAAGACAAGTTCCCTGATATAGATCTTTGGAAATGAAAACAGTTCTCTTGCTATGAAACAAAAGTGAAATATGGTGCTTCCTCCTAACTCAGGTGCCAAAGACTGGTGAGCTAGCTTGGATCCCACTAATAAAGTCACTAAAGTTCATCAAGTTTTCAAACCTCTGGCATCCATGAATGGGTGAATGGTGAAAATACAGTGTGTAAGACTATAAATCTCTACAGATAAGCTGTCCCAACAGTGCTTTTCAGCTTGTGGTCTACAGACCTGAAGGAGTGCAGGGACTTGGATTCTTAACTTTAAAAAAGCAAGCCTATAATGAGAAAGCTTAAATATCTTATAAAGAAGTACACCCAGCCCATTGGAAGAGGTTGAAAATTACCAATCTAGAGGAAAACTCATTCAAAACTGTGGGAGATTTTTATGGTTTTTCCAGTGGGGTTTTGAACTTCTCAACAATCATAAATAGTAGGACATATCTATTTGAAGACAATAACACAGAAATTGTTTCAATGTGCTAGTAGTCAGACCTTCATTTTAGGAAGTGGAATTGTGATAATTAATTGTCAGACACATGGATAGCTCACTTGCAAGACTGTCACCTTCCTAGGACAGATTGTGTCACACAGTTAGACTTCAGAGAATAGCTAAAATGGTTTAAAGTAACCAGTTTTTAAAGGACAGAGAAGTCACAGTCACTGGCAATGAAGGGTGGTCCTCTGAGACATAAACAAGTGCCATGATTAAGGTGTGAATAACGTAAATTAATCTATACCAACAGACCTCTGATTTTTGAGAAATCACTGGGATGTCATTGGAAACCCACACTCATGCACTGCCCCAGTCATATATCCATTTACAGGTTTGGGGTCTATGGTTAGATATGTTAAATTCCAGTTTATAGTTTAAAAAAGACAAAATGCCATCCTACTGGCATTTAACTTAACTTAACCTAACTTAAGTCATCCTCATTTCTGCTCCACCTTCATTACACACACACAAAATTCCCTTTGCATGACTGCAAGATCAAATCCCTCATCCCAGATTGTAATTACAGAGTAGTCAGGGAGTAGGTGCCATCTTCCCTTTGCAGGGTCATACAACTCATTAGTCAATCATATTATTAAGACATTTTCAGTTTTAATAAATTAAGGTGGTGTTCATCTCATGGCTGAGAATGGGTATTTTTATGGAAATAAATACTTGATGCATATCTTCACAGCATCTTTTTAAGAAAACCATTATCACTTCAAAATAGTTCCTCCTAGCAAAAAGTGCAATTATGTAATTCTTGTCCGAGCCAAGTAATGATGAGACAGTAGGTTGTGTTTAAGTTTTTGCCATGTTTCAGATGCAAAAAATCAGCCATGGAATAAGCTGGTGAAACTTCGATATAGTTGCACGCCAGGGAGAGACTTGGTGCCTCAGCCACCTGCAGTAGTGCAAATGCCTCTCACAAGCTCCATTCAAGTTGACTTACAAATTAAAACAAGGTTTTGAACCTGCATTTAGTAAGAGCTTGTTCCACAAGTCCACTGAACAACGGGTTAACAGAATCCAATTCTTTGCTTAGATGCTAAAAATCATCCACTTAATGGGCAGAAGTACCACTGACCCATCATGCTAACTTCTTAACATTTAATATCTTACTCCTTGAGATACAAAAATAAGTTATTTTAAACTCCTAAAGTAGATTTGAAGAGTCTCCTAAAAATTCTCAGGACCAGTCTCATTTAAAAGTGAGTGTGTTTATGTTCAGAAGTTACTAAGATGCTTTTAAAAATTCCTATTTGATATTTAAAATACATAGCCCTGAAGTAATATTCCATTCAGTATTTCTTGAAATCAAGCTTAAAAAATGGACTTTGGAGCCAACACACATCTTTGTATCTGCATTTTCTGTTGGCTGGGTTTTCTGCTGTAACATAATGCTGCAGCACTTCACTCACAATCATATCCAAAATATTAACACAAGACCCAAACTGCTATTCTGATCTGGAGCTGAGAGCTTTGAAAAGAGCCTGTGTTGTAACAGGCACACATCAATCACATCAGATCAACTGTGCTTGAAAATATTGTCTTTGGTAAATAAAATTGTTTAAAAACTTGCCTATTTGCAATAGATTTTTCTTTGGAAGCATTAAACTGCCAAAACTTACCTTCTTTACCACATCCTGCTGAGATTAAGACTGATGGCAAAATGAACTCCATAGATGTCTTTAGAAATAATGTCTCCTAATACTCCAGCTAAGCATAATTTGTTAACTTAGAAGTATAATGTTTGGAATGCATATTTCATATTTAGTCCTTGCAGTGCACAGGAATGCAGATTTTACAGTGTTTTATTAGTGTAAACATTTAGAAACCAAACAGAAGACTAATTTATTATTACTGTTATTACTAATAAATATTTATATTATGGAAGAACACAAAACTCCCAGTCAGGATAGTGACCCTGTAACATTTACTTTTAAATAATGCATATGTTGGTAGATTTCAATTTATGGTAATTGCATCTCACAAAATAAGGAAATTAAATGCTGCTTCTGCAGTTGCACATACAAAACTGTAGGGCAGATCTTCCTCCTGTGGCATTGCATTTGCAGTCATTCAGCTCCCTAAGAGTGAGCTGAAGTGCAAAGATTAAACTATTGTCAGGATTCAGGATCATGTTTGTGAAATGCAATTACCATAAATGGAATTTTTAGATTATTTTAGTATTTGATTACACTTGACACCGTGGTACTTGGGAAAATCCTACTCATTGCAAAAAATAACAGTAAGCTTTTCTATTGTTACCTGCACTACTCTAATTTTCCCAAAGCATGTCCTTTAATGGAATTGCTCCTGATTTGCACTAGCAGGAGAAGCAACGTAGGCCTACAAGTTTCTGAGGATCCCTGACTCATCAATTAATAGGTAGTCTCAGGGACATACCCATCGGCCACACCAACTTTCACCAGCTCAGTACAAGGCTGGTAAACCCCTTAAGCATGATGTCACTACCTGGTTTCCCTTCCTCCTCCTAAAAAAATCCCTGCCTTACCAAAAGGCACTGACACTTAAGTCCTATCGTTTCCAGTGAAAATAAAAAGACTTAGTGCTATGGAAAATTCCCCTAGCAGGCTTGGCGGGGGGGGGGGGAGAAAAAAAAAACTTCTAATAACCAAATACATGAGCATTTTCAGAATTTAATTACAAGCCCTCCTGTGCCCCTCGGCTGGCTCCGCTGGCCGCCAACATTGGTGTAGAAGGCTCAGCCCGGTGCATTCGCTGCCGCGCTGCTCCGGCCGTTGGGTGCTGGGGAGGGAACATTTGCTTTTGCAAAACTCGTCTGCCAGCAGCTGGAGCTGGGGCTGCTCACACCCTGTTGTTGCAGACAGCGAGGAAACCATCCAGTGCCCCAAATAAATTAATGAATTATTCTCCTCCTCCCAACAGACTCAACGTTTGAGCCAGGAGCCGTAATCGCACTCTTGTTGCCTCTGAGTCACTGTCAGACGGAGCCCAGCACAGAACAGTCTGCAGAGTCAGCAGAGGCGGTATGCTGCATTGTGTCTGTAATTCAGTCAAACCAGTTTAAAAATAAACTCATCTTCCCTTGGCCCCTCCATAGGCCCCTCTCTGCGCACACAAACACTGCAGCTTCCCGCCATACGCGCGCGGCTTTTTGGAAGAGAGCACCTGACTTGCATGAAAGAGCTTTTGCCCCTTGGGTTAAACCTTGTTAGTCGAGCCCCTAAGCAGGCAGATGAACCAAAGCTGAGGTTTTCAGAGAAGCCTGAAGGAGTCGAGCATTCAAAACCCATTAAAATTCAATGGGAGTGGAGCACTTGTGCTCTCAGGTGCCTTTGAAAATCCCAGCCTCTGTGTTGGGGTTAAAGCAAGGAGATGAGGACAGGAGCTTTCACCTTGTTCCTGTGTTTTCTAAGGACAAAGGAGGGTCTATAACTGCAAAGACGGGTATCACAAGACCCTTCTGCTCACCACCACAACCACAGAAAACTTTCATACTCCCCCAAAGCTCCCTCTGCGATTTTCCCCCATATGCCCACCATTGCAGAGCTGGAGTAGATAAACGGTCACTGTCACAAAGTAGTGATACTGTGGAAAGTAAATACCTTCTTCATTTCTTCTTCAAACTTTCATTTCATATCTAGCTGCACAGAAATGGGAATTTTTCATAAAGAACCTTTTTACCTCTGTCTCTGACAAAAGAATTACTGGCAAAACATATTAATTCCCCTCTCCCCTTGATATGGCATTTGAAATTAATTGTCAGATAAGTTCTGGGAGGTATTAAAGGTCTGCAAGTAAATTTTGAATATTTTAATATTCAAAATTCAAACCATGTTGATTACACACAAAGAACTGCATAGCTTGCTTCTGCTGCCTGGTTATAGTGAAATGTTGTGAGTGGTTATCTGGTAAAAACGTATATGTATTCAATGTTTTTATGGACATTTACCGATATTTGCTTAATATCAGTATTTTAGGTGAATGTTTCTGCCACAAGGTTCAGCTGTATGTTTGATCAAAAAAGTAAAACACACCAACAAACAAGCATCATGATTAAAAATGTGGGGAGCACCTTGGGGGAACTCACTTAAATTTGTGTGAATTTTAACTCACCTAAAATTGTTCTTAATCCCTGTATTTTCCTTCATTCTTCTATTATCCCAGTGGAAAGAAAATGCATAATTTTTTTTATCAGTAAGAAGAAGAGAGGTTATTCTCATTAAGGCTAGTAAAACATTTCAAAGCTTGATTTTTCAGAATAACCATGTCTAATTTTTCTAACAGAAAGAACTAAACTGCAAAAATTATTTGCATTTAATCAATAAGTGATTTTTCAAATGTATTTAACATTAAAAAAAAAAAGTAATGTTTCATCAAATCATGCAGGCATATGTCTGTATCATTCACCTAGTTTCAGTAGCACGAGATAGCGTTGTTGAAGAGACAGGCTGGCACTTACACACAGGTTATGCAACCTAATAATCTTCAATGTCCATATAAAACAGCACCAGATTCTGAGACCAACTAAGAGCAAATCTGATTCTACACCTAATTCCCACTTTCCAAGTTGTAAACAGCAACAACCCTTGAAAGTTTTTAGAAGACAGCATCCTGAACAGGGTGAAGAAAAACGTACACCACTTCCCTTCATGCTCTAGTAGGAACATTCCTAGACTAGGATGTCCTAAATTAATTATTCTACTCCAGGATAACTCAACAGCACTATAAACTGCTAGACCTGAAGGCTCTTGTTTTCATCATAAATGCAAAGCAAAAGTTTCATTTTCCCCGGAAATAATTAACAGCCACTGAATAGAAGTTGCAGATGTGCAATGCTTGGTCATGTTTTTGTGCGTGCTGTAGCTAAGGAGTATGATTGGGAAAAGAGGTCCTAATATCCAGGTCCCCAGACCTATTGCCCCTTATTCAAATTACCAGAAGTTATATGCTGAAATATCACTGTTGATCTGACCCCAAGGCAATTGCCTTTCCAACGGATCCCAGGGCAGTTATTGCAGCCAGTCAAGCAGTATCTATAAATTTTCAGTGCGTGCCTCTTTCCGGAAAATCTTTCCATGCTGTGTGATGAACACCAGCACTGCAATGTTGATGTTTACAAATACAGATCCATCTTGGGTCATGCTGCAATAGACCTACAAGTTGGTGCTTTGAGGGATGGAGGAGAAAAAGGAACCTTGCCCGAATAAGAGCCAGCCTTATCAGGAGCCCTGCAGGAAATCCTCCTCTGTAACCCATGAAGCACAAGACATCAAAGACAAGAAAAGACAGCCAGTATTAGGATGGCAAGTGAGAACCCAGCTTCAGGAATGCTACAGGATATGAGTCAGTGCCATGGCCAACCGCCGTAACTTGGCCCACCAGAATCAATAGGACTTGAGGTGTTGAGGATCTAGGCCACAGGACGTGTGCCCTGCACACTTCAAATTAACAGAGAGATACATAAGAGCTAGTTTAGGTATCCAAAGCAACCTTGCCACACTAGCATGAGTTCTGGGACTATTTTTCCAGTTATGAACCCCAGCATTTAGTGCTAATGCAGGTATGTCTGCTGGACTACATACACTACAGCCATTTCTAGTCTCTCTGTGCACTAGGTTCCATAGGTATAAACGGAGATAAATGATAATTTCCTGGGGTTTATTGTGGTTGTGAGAACAGGAATCGTGATACACAGTGGGGACACCTATGCTGAACCAAAAGCCAGGAAAGCAATGGAGTTAGGACCCCAGACCAAACACCCTTTTTGCTCCGGCTCCCAGCATTGCATCAGTCTGTTGATAGGTAACCTGTGCACCTCCAGAGCATGTCAGGGAGATCCAGGAGGGACTGTGCCTACTTGCACAGGGAATTCAAACAGCTTATTACCAAAGCCATTTTCTTTTTTTATTATTACTTTCTTCAAACAAAGCTAATAAATCAAATCACCCAAGATGCACATTATGCAAAGCTTAATTAGGTTTGGCACACATCTCACTAGGAGTAGCACCCATCTGACTTCAGATCAGAGAACTCAGGTTTGATGGGTGGAACCAAATCGCCCACTTTGGAGTTGCTAAATCTACTTTTAAATGCAGTGTGTTTGCATTTTTTCACTCTGGGACCTGGAGGAGGTTAGCTTTGTTTGGCTTTTGGGCAATGGGAGCAGTAGAAGAGAATTCAGAAATAGAAGGATACGCATTTATGAAGAACATAAATCTCTTATTCTGCAGGCATGGAAGAATCACAGAGAGTTGGCAGCAACCATTTCATGGGGCTACATTTCACAGAGCTACTGCAAGCTTGTGGAGCTTCCTCCTTGACTATCTACTCTTCTAAGACATTCTGGGGTATTTTTAATAAATGTATATAAAACTAATGCAAAAATACTATTTTAACAGCATATTATTTGCCAGAGCAACCTTCACTGCTGATACCTCTCTTGATTTTATTGTCAATCTCTTGCTTTTCTTAAGCCCACAACTCCTTGAGAAACAAGATCTGGTGAAAAATTTCAGCTATTTTTTTTTTTAATAATATATATTTATAACCTTAACAGAGAAAGAAACATTAAAAGAAAAAAGAAGTTTTCCTACCTCTGTTCAAGAAAAGGTGGATAAAAAGATTTTTAAAAAGTAAAAATGCTGCTCCCCCACTTTATCCCTTTTCTCCTGAGAGGGAACAGCAAGGACCAGAAGGGTATAAGAAAAACTTGCACAGAGGAGTAACATCTCTGCAGCGTGCTCCTGAAGCCCCACAGCAACCTCCTGGTTCCCTAATCCCCCTTTCACGGAATAAAACGTGTGAAGGAGGCAAAGGAGAGGGGAAGAGGCTGATCATCTCCAGTGGTTTTAGACACGCGCATGTAAGTACAGCACTCAGAGTTGCATTGGGAGTCCTGTGCTCCACATAACACAACAAACCAAAGCCTGGGCAAAAAAGCAGAGAATGTGATGTTTTCTGCACTATGGATGGCTTGTGACCAGGCTGTATCTCAGCTGTCCACAGTACTTGCAAAGGAGGAAACCGGTGTCAACCCATCGGTGTTGTGACACACCAGAAAGAGCAACGCTCCCTGTTAAACAGCACAGCTGGTTGGACCAAGCGGGGTTTGATTTCACAGCGATCCCCATGCGCTGCACGTGCTGGTTGAAACGAGCACAGGCTGAAGCCTGCCTTCGTACCCTGCCTGTCTGCCAGGTGACAGCTCCCACACCCTGTGGTTTCCATCACTATACCCTCACCACCACCACGGCTGCTTTAGCTTAGTGCAGGAGTGCCAGCATGGACCACACTCAGACCTCCGTTGTACTGGAGGGACATCCTCTGAGCTTCACACTCGTCCAGACCCAGGCACAGAGTGGACCACAAAGTTTGCATGCCCAAGCACCGCCAACCAATACCAAGGCAAATTTTAAATAGCAAGTGCCTGCAATGGGCAGCTCACATAGAGTCTTCCAATTACAACTTAATCAAGAAAAAATTAAAGATATTCAGCAAGTTATTTAACGCAACAATTATTTAATCAAGTCACTTCTAGACAACAGACACACGCACACAAAATGATAGTTTCAAATTCATTCTTTGGAGTGACACAACTTTCAAATTCATTCTTCAGAGTGACACACACATTCAGGATCTGCCTTTTAAAAGGATGCCGGACATCACTGTTGAAGCCTGAGTTTTGTATTCTAAACACCTGACATTTTTCTATCTACTAGATGGGAGCCTCACATTTTCCTTATTCACAAATAGAGAAATGGGCAGAAATAATTAAATAAAGGGAGCCCGGTTCATGCTCCACTGCACCATGTATGAGAAGTTGCGGCTGACAATGACATTGAAAACCAGTTGTCAGTCTAACGTAATCAAAGAGACAATTGGCTCTGCTGGCAAGAACTGAATTAGTGTTTTCTGTCTGAATCAGTGTCATCTTCTAGGGAGCAGTGAAGCTTATGCAATGATAACAAAACTCCCCAGAAGCTGCGTTTGTTACTGAAATATGGTGGTGCTTTGGTGCTGTGTAACCTCATTCTGTAATACAATATACCTCATGGTCATGCTGCTGTTCTCGTGTTTCTTGCAATGATACAATTCAATGACCTGATACTAGATCAAACTAGACAACCATAATATTAAAACTTTAAAATCTCTCTTTGAGAGCTAATGCGGTTTATTCTCAAATGCGTTCTCTGCTCTCTCGCACACTGTACACATATGCAGAACATGAAATCAGGGCAGAGGGTCCAGGCCTAGATGCAGCTTCAAATGCTTGTGCTTTGGGGAAGACAGAAGGGTGAATGGTGCTGGGCTTCATTTTCCTAATCAGGACAGTGGGTAGAATTCAAACCAAGGTCAGCTATGAATGACTCACTTTTCAAGTAGGACCCATTGCTGATGTACATACGTATTTCGCCATGAGAAACTAAGGGTCAGTCTTAAAATAGACATATGCATTGTTGGTATTGTGACAGCACCTCGTAGCTTCACCTTCATTTTTGTTTCAGTTCATAGCATGAGCTGTTGTTCAGTAATGGAACATGCTACACATTGGGGTTTTTTTCATTTTTTTCATTTTCACTGTGGTAGAACCTTGCGGTGCATTTGCTGCCTCTTATCTGCAGAGCCACCCCATTGGCCGCTCAAGGGAGGTGTGAAGAGTTTGCAGGGGACTCCTTTCACATGGTCCAAGACAGTGGAAGGACGTACAGGTACAGAGCAGAAAGGCTACCTCAGGAAGGCCACTTATTTTCAAAGAAATACTACTTCGGCGCAAGGAACTTCAAGGATTTTTACATTTACACATAGTGATATTATCTTAATAATTGTGTTTATATAATGAAAAAAATGGCACTCAGAAATTTCTGTTCCCTACTCTATTTAACAACTATCTTTTCTTGTGTTCAGCAATATTTATCAATAGAAATCCAAGTATTAATCAAAGCAATAAAGGTAGATGGTTCTTATATAATTTCAGTTTCAAACATATTTTCTCTTTTTCATCTATAACACCTGTTTCTTTAAACAGGTATTGGTATAACGGAAGATACTCTTACTGGATTTATATACATCTGTAATTAGCAAGCTGATGGTCCTCCTCAGGCCAAGGAGACACTAGATGATCTGTCACTTAGAGGCAGGACATCAGAATGTATACCCTCTTTTTTATAATTAACATTCCACATTAAATATTCATTAAGACTTATATAAGTTATTTCCTTCTTCAAGGCTCAACTTTTCTGTCCTTGTTCAGACAAAGCTCTCATTGAATCAGAGTGTGTTTACCCAACTAAGACAGGATATGACCACACTTTAGATCTATTGTCCTGCCGTTAGTCTTTGTAAGCCTCTGGTCCTGCCCAGAGAGAACAAGGGACAAGTCAAATCCTGAAGACCTTCATATGTGATTCCCTCTTCATTTCTACCAAAGCCACCTCAAAACAAAACAAAAACCAAAAACCCCAAACAAAACCCAAAACACAAAAACCCCCACCTCTGCTGAAACAAAACCATTCAAGCACAGGAATTTTGCAAAAAAACCAGGAGACTCACAGGAGCAGGAAGCATTGGTACATCACATCTGCCAGATGAGTGCTTCGGACCAGGCCTTGACGGAGCTCCCTGCTGAAAGACAGAGCAAGTGAGATGAAGAGAGAAGAGGAATGGTTTATGCCTTACATCTACTGTTTGTCAAGCCAAAGCCCCAAACAGGAAATGTTTCACTAGAAAAGTTTTGTAACAACGTGTGTTTTTCACACGTACAGGGTGAATTTTGTAGGTCACTTCAATAACCATTTTGATTTACTGAAACAAGGCAAAAAAGAAAAAAGCCCAGTAAGGGCAAGGCAGATGACCACATCCTTTGGCACACACCTTCTAGTCCAGCTCTGCCCTCTGAAGGCATGTACACTCTCCAGTAGTGCTTATTTATATGTCACATCGCAGTGATGAATGTTACTGTTGCTCTCAAAAACATATGCTCAGAAGTTTATTATGGCACTAAATATGGGCTGGGTAAGAATCTGGATTGTTTAAGTGTCAAACAGTGACAACATGTGTACAATACAACACAGACATCAAGGGAGAACCAGCTTAGCTAATATGTGGTATTCATACAAGCCTTTAGGAACAAAGACCACCCATAAAGCAAACCCAAAGCTGCCACAAGAATAGGTGGTACTGCTTCCGTCATTGCATACTATGTGCCAATTGGTTTCCTAATTAGATTTGCAAGCTAATAAAAGGCATAAAACACAACAAAAGGACAATATGTTATAACTTTTCCTATGACAGACATTGCTGTAAATTCAGCAGATTTCTGATCATGGTAGGTACCCAGTGCATGTTTGCTTTTCTTCTAGTTGGGTTTGTTTTCTTTGTATTTTGCATGGTTTGTACCTTTTTTCATGCGAATGAATACTTCCTTAATAAGGATGGTCCTGAGCATGACAGTTTTCAAGTATTCACTAAAAAACAATCAGCATAAATAACTCTGATACTTCTCAGCGTCTTCCTTCAAGTAATGGTGTTTTGTTCTATTTCATATTGTATTTTGTTAAAACACATGGGAAATTGGCTAGTACAAAAAAGAACTGTTACAAAAAATTAATTAAACCCCAAGGAAAACATTCTAAAGTACATGTCCTTAAACACTTGAGTTAGAAGTTAGGCATCTTGGATACAGCAGCACCACATGAGAACTGCTGGAGCTCTATTCTTGTACTACAGGACCGAAGAGTTCAACGAGAACCGGAGCATTGCTTGACAACACTTCAGAAGGATTGAACAGAAAAGGAGTAAAAACAAAAAGTGACACACAAAAAAACTAGAATAGGAGGGAAGAATAGATTGAAGAGGGAAAGCAATAGAAAAAAAAAAGATTTATGGGAAATTCAGACTGAAATCTAATGCATCTTCATCATGTGCACATATCAGTGAGTCATAAAAGAATTTTTTCCCTTGATATATCAAACCCTTAATATACGACATTCCTTTCTCAGAGACAGTTACTAACAGAATGACCAAAGGAAAAAATGAGCCTAATAAGAGAAAACTGCAGTGCCATACTGACAACTCTTGCTCATGTGAAGTAATATTTAAACCTGAAAAAAACACTGTCCAGACTCTGTGGTCTGCAGTGGAAGGGTGTCAGAACGTAAAAACAATTCTGAGAAGTCCTTAGACTCTCAAACTATGTAGTAAATGTCCCAAAAGATGCCACTACACCTTAATATGCAATCTCCAGTACGAACTGCGGAAAGCTACTCTAAGAACATGAGTGGTACCACCTACACCACAAATTCAACAGCAACAGTCCCAATCTCCACATGCTTACACCAACTACAAGCTTCATGGCAGACAGGACCCTGCTAATAAGCC
Organism: Haliaeetus albicilla; assembly: GCF_947461875.1. Lineage (NCBI taxonomy): Eukaryota > Metazoa > Chordata > Aves > Accipitriformes > Accipitridae > Haliaeetus > Haliaeetus albicilla. Next base: position 7,329,431 of record NC_091484.1, read on the forward strand.
AACAGCTGGAACCTCTGCTTTGATTATAATTGCAACAGGTTTCATTGCTGGGACCAATTCATATTCAGATGGTCCCTTTGTCCAACACAGCCTTACTCCTCATTCTTTTGGAGCATGGTATAAAGTCTTTTCCCCAGGCTTTCTCAGAGGAGGTGGGTTAAGTGAGGTGTGGGTGCTGGAAAGAAAGATATATTGGCTCAAAGTTAAATAGCTTTTTGTATGCACAACCTGAGGCATAAACAAGTCAGGATTTGCGTACTGGACCTTTGCATACGCAATCTGTGTGCTTTGGAAAAATCGTTCATTAGTCCTATTTCATGGGTGTGAAAACACTGGGTCAGCTTCTTTATATTTTAAACAGCATAGAAACGAGTGTGAAACAAGGAAATCCACAAACATCTTTCTACAGCCCTTGGACTATCTGAACAGGCAGTTCTGGCCCTGACCAAGGAACGGAGAGACAAAACTACATGGCTTGTGCCATGGAGAAAACCAGGCTGGATGATCAAAATGCTCCATACAACCCATGGGTGTCTGGGGTAGACCCCAAACAGGCGGTACCTCATATCTGGCCCAAGCAGACTTCAGTGACACTGAGGCTAGAGCAAAGATTTAAGCAAAGAGCAATAATTGTATAGGGACAACATGTCACATGGGTCTTGATGTGCTGTTTACATTTTTGTTCATTTCCATTGTTTGGAAAGATTTCTTCAAAGGGGAGGACCCCAGCTAGCAGGCCTCTTGGAAGAAAAGCATTTTCAGAAGCAACTTGAAAGAAAAGAGGGTGGGGGAAATCTGATTTAATAAATGATATATAGGAGTATAATTATATGGTTTTAAACACAGTTCCAGTTCACTTGTCTCAGCAAGAAATGCTGGTGTGTGAGAGAAATCATTTATATTGCTTACTACGGTTTTTCAATCTTGGCAAGCACTTTTTTCCATTCTAAGATGTGGGAACACCCACATCAGTAATTACATACGTTAGCAAAAGCACAAGATAACTTGTATTCTGGATAGGGGGGTTTCCCCCATTTCTCAGTGAACTCTTAGAGCAGTAAGGGGGAAGACTTCTACGAGCTTCAGAACTGTAAAAAATTTTATTACTGAAAATCTGAGGTTGTCTCTACGTATTGAAACATAGATCCATTATCCAAAACATTTATCATACATTACACCTCTATGACAAAACTTAACGATTTAGTATTTTTCAGTTCTGGACACCTTATTCAGTGTGAAGAAAATTAATAGCCCACACAGTCTGGTGCAAATCAGCAGAGCTGGTGGTGAGATTTTACATGTATGTAAGTGCAGGTTAATTGGTAGGGCACATTCATGTATGCATACCAGTAAAACCCAGTGTTAAAATATAAAAGCCGGTCTTTCTGAGCCTGAATCACTTACTGAGATTTTCATAGGGGCAGTAGTTATGGTGGAGAGCTAGAGGGAGATGGAGCTGTGGACTCCCACGGCTCCCACTGGTGCCCGTGGGATGAGGCTGTTCACGTGCTCCAGCCGCAACCTGAACCACTTGTGAACTGCACGAGCCTCCCGAACCACAGCTTGGCTATCCTCAAAATAAATCATTAAGAAATAAGCTAGAAAGCTCATCCAACTGGAACCAGGTAATGCCCACTGAAAATGCCCTGAAAAAGTCCCAGGTTATCCACACAAAATTTAGCTCCATTAATTTTCTCTTCTCATTCTCACAGTGGCTAAAGGAGACTTGGAATACCCAGGCTTTAATTTTACAGGTGTGTATGTCTAAGCTACATGGCAGAGAAATCTGATCATGCATAAGGCAACTATTCACTTCCATAATCCTACCACACGCGTTAATATTTGCAGGACAGGCCTGTGGGATAGTCAGAAACTTTTACCTGACTTTACACATGGCAGATTGTACATTTTCTTTCTATGCACAGTTTTTTCCCCAATATGTGCCTAGATCTAAAGATACGATTACTCCTCTTGTGTTGTTTTTTTTTTTTCTTTTGTGGTTGCACAGGTCTCAAATCTCAATGAAGATTTAATTACATAATGCATTAAAAGAGAATTGGGTTAGCTTTCTTTATGGTTTCTTAAATATTTTTTTTATTAAAGCAGATGCAGATCATCGAGAAGAGCAGTAACGGTCCACAGGCAAAATTATAATCTGTCTTTTGTATATTTTCGCCTTAAAGAGCCACTAGACCCGGAGACATCACACTAACTGGGCAATACAAGAATGGGAAAATCACGTTTTTGCGATGCTGGGCATCCCCAGCTTGCTGCTTACCACTAAGTGCCCAAAGCTAATTTGCATTTTAGTTAAAAACTGTATCTATTTTTCAGGCTGAAATAAAGTAATGTTCTTGTGGGGTTTCTTTTATGTCAGTGTAAGCAAACGTGTGCTAGGACCCATGTTTTGAAATCCTAGCTTTCCAGAGCTCACTTCAAAGCTACAGGAGAGATTCCCACCACCTCCTGCGATCACTTAGCTGGATGAGAGCTAAAGAGAAAGCTGACAAGAAGAGACTCTGTCCAAACTGAGTGACACGTAAGAAGGATGGAAGTGAAGAAAAGGATCTATAGGGCTAAAAAAAATTATAAATTAGGAACACCATGAGTTTCCATGGGCTATATACCAAAGTTGTAGGCTTTTAAAATTTCCAGAAAAATCAAGCCATGCAAATCCTCAATTTTAGTATTCTAAGATGAAAAAAAAACCCCAAACCCAAAACCTTGCATATTTCTTTGACTTTAAAATGTTCTTTTCCTCAGTCCCAATCCCTATCCTCCATATCATCCGTACCTAACATTGGTGTAAAGTGTCTGAAAGCTTTCTTTAAATCATCATCTTTAACTGGAGCTGAATTATTATGTCAGGTGATTAAGAGCACTGCGTGTTTCACAATAGTGTTGCATTTGTTTAAACAGTATAGGGCACAACAAGCACAGAAAAAACAGCCTTCTGGTTTGCATGCCAGCTTTTTTAATATCTTAAATGACATAGCTAGATAGATAACTTAAAAATCAGATTATCATAATGCAATATTCTTAAGTAGCTCTTAAAAAAAAAAACAAACCAAAACACAGTCCCCCCTTGCTGCCCCCTCAAGAATACCCAGATGCACACAGAAAAAGCTGTCAAGCTCAGTCTTGTCCAAAGCAGATCTGCCAATGTTCTGACAATGTTTGCACTTGCTTGTCAAAATGGTCACTTCAGCTGAGCATCATTTACACTTTGGCTTACAAATTAGTTATGTAAATTACCTTTAAATTTAACATGAAAAAAAATCCACCTACCTTTAAAGTGATATATAAAAATATACACACTTTCTATATGTATATTATAAAATGTGGCATCGTAGGACCAATATTTCCTGGCTGAAGCGAAATGTTGCAGATGGACTACACAGAAGAGACTGGAGGCTGGAGCATATGGCTCCCGGCCCGTGCACCTGGGTTTCACTCCCTCCTCTGCCACCAGTTCACTGTCAGAGCTTGAAAAAAGTCACCTCTTTTGTGCCTCACTTTCTCAGTCTGCAAAGTGGACAGGACTGGCTGAATTAGTCCTTGTTTTATCTAGCAAATGTAGAGATTTTCTTCTATTTGAAAGCCATTTCACGAGCCGTTTTAGCAAATGGTCTGCTCTCTGAAATTGCTTAGAAAGCCATTTTCAGCAAGAAATAGAATCTGTAGGATTTTTACCAACTGGTCTATTGAGCCATGTAGCCCATTTTTGGGAGCAGTGTTGGTTACGTAACATGCTGCGTGATGCTGCTAATGTACGGGGGCTGGATGAATGCCTTTGCTGTTTATGTGAATGTCTTTAATTGTTCAGCAGATTTTAAAGATAACTAACCATATTGTTATTAAAAAAAAAAAAGAGTGCTGAGAGAGCTTTGTCATGGATTTCTTTCCCTCATTTACAGGAAGAGTTCAGCTGAATATGTACACAAAGACAAGTAGGACCAGTTACAATAGGAAGAGAAGAAAATCTTCCACAGGGGAGAGGAACCTGCACCTGGGATTACTCCGTTTGAAACTGAGACATGCATCACAACAGTAAGAGCTTGTGCAGGAGGGAGTTTTAAAGCTTCCTGAGCTCACTCAGTGCATCTGTATATGGAATAAATAAATATTATTAGGGTGCTGCAAGGACAGAGATTACTGGAGATGGGCTCTAATCTAATAATATCCTGGGTCCTTCAGAAACTAGCACTGAGGAGCACCTCTTATTGGGATAGATAGAGATATTCTACACCTAGGATGTGAAACCCCTATTAGTGGCTTTGTTCTCCTCACCTCTTCCTTTCCTCTCCAGCATCTTGGATACCAAGACAAAAATAGCAATGATTGTTCTAACATGTCAAGGAAACACCCTCTTGAACATTTATTCTAAATTACTTTAACTTATTCTTTTTATCCTCTGATGATTTTTCTAAGCAAAACTTGCTTGGTTAACATCTGTTAATAAAAGAGTTTTGACCGCTAATGAAAATGGTCAGTGGCTGACCCCGCATGAAATGCATGCACAAAAGCTTTGCTCTATTTAGTCATCACTATAACTGGGCATAGGGTTATTACCTACCTCACGGGACATGCTGACATTCCACTAATTACTAATGGGGTAGGAGATCCCGGAATTAATGTGAATGGGTAATGCCCAGAGCATTAATATTGTGCTTCACAGCATCACTGACAATCACAAGCATCTTCAGAGCCTCAACCTATTCTTCTCTGGTTAAGAATTTCCTAAAGTATCATGACCCTGAAAGGACGGTGAGACACCAGATGTGTGAACTTGCTTCCTCAGTCAAATGGACACTGTTACTAGTTGGAGTCAGAAATACACAAAGGAGCTGCAGCAACAGCTTTTTGCCCCTTCACTGAAGGCTTTCTGGAAATCTTCCTGCAACTATTACACATGACGCAAATGGAAAGATACTATTATAGCAGCAAATACTACTGGGTTTATGGCTCTGAATATCAAAACTCTCAATCTATTTTGCCTGCCAATTACATATACATGGCAGAAAAATATTACCAGCTTTTTAACTCTATTAAGGGTTCATTGTATTTCTCAATTTCCACGCAAGAATCACAAAGAGCTAGATAAAGGTTTATGCATCCTATTTCACAAAACACCGCTCGCATATTATTCCTGACCCACAAATGAAGAAATTAAAGACTGTATTGATTTACCCAGAAGTGTTTCAAATGGCAAGTTCTCTACAGGCATCAATACGTGGACTTAGCAGCAGATCAGCCCTTGAAGGACAGGAGTAAGAAAGTTAAGTCGAGCCATAGCTTGCGTCTCAGGATGCTGATGTATGTACCAAAGAGTCAAAAAGATCAACTTCTTCCATTTCACATTCTTATGATATGTCCTATGCCCTAAAAAGTCTACCTATGCATAAATCTACACAGTAAACAGAACAGAAACCTGAGCCAAAGAGAATATCCTAGAAACACCTAGCACATTGTCAGCCCACATAACCATGCTGCTTGAAGGAAGGCAAAATTCCAGAGGGTCAAATAACTGGTGCGTGGGTTACAGCTAGTCTCTTGAGTCACAACTTAATTACACGATAAGAGATCAACGCTGTATATGTGCAAGGCGAATTTAGTCTAATAGTGTCCTGTTTTCCAGTATGCAGCCCTACAGAAAAAGAAATAAATCCCTGAAGAATTTGCAGAGACGTGGAAAGAGAGTGAGATAGCTCAAGTGATCCACACTTACACTTATTATTAGAACTGAGAGAAAGCTGTAAATAAGTCTGTGAATATTCTGTTTCACTGTGTTCAAGTTCCTTTCCAACCTGATTCTTCAAGTGAGTTCCTACACATCAATCTCTGTGCAAATACCAGAGCAAAAACCTGTGTGTCACTCAAAACTTTGGTACATTGCTTGATCAGGACATGGGAAGGGAACAGGTTTTGAGATTGTTGCACTGAGGTGAATTTTACGTAGAAATAATGTATTTTAAAAGTGTTTTAAAGTTTGAAAAAAAGTTAATTTTAAATTCATGTACTTTTTTAGTATTTTCACCAACCCTTCCCCCAACCCATTTTTCCAATCAGGAAAAAGAAGCACATCATGTGACTTGCATACCAATTACAAAGACCTTAAATTTTAAACGTTGGAAACCCACAATGAACTGCTGGCAACCGATCTACTGACAAAGAATGAATCAGGAAATCAGTTCAAATAACGAATACATTGAGAACATCATAATAAAGTCAATTATGATTCATACACAGAAAATAGACACCATTCATTCACTATCATCCGGTGAATAAATCATTGAATTCCTCCTTATCTGAATATGTTTCTCTAACAAAGCTGGATCTTATAAGAGCTTTCTAATTTAGCATTTTCTGACAGTAAGGAAGAGGGACAACCTATGTGAAACATGCAAAGAGTCAGTCTTTTTAAGGCCCAGATTTAGCAGTGCCTCTTGGCCATCCTACTGATGGAAATCAACCCACAACATAATCTAGGTTATGGATGCATCCCACCAAGCAGCCCAGCAATCTATGCGGGACACCCCTACAACCAATAGAGGAGTCGGACCTTTGTCAAATATATATTTTCACCTGAGGTGAAATCCTGGCCACACAGAGTTTTGCATTTGGCTTCAACAGACCCAGATTCTAGTTTGTCTTGTTGGCAATCAAGGGACAGGAGGTAAAAGCATGTTTTCCCTGTAGGTGCTCCTTTGTATTCCTCAACCACTTTCATCCACTCCCGTGTGCTTCAAAATCTTTAGCCAGACAGCTAGTTTGCATATGTTTTTGAGATACTAATTAAACACGTACAAACAAAGAAAAACCTTGAAGCAAAAGAGAAAACACAAAGAAATTAAGGAACAAGTCTTCAGAAGTCTCGGGTAAGCCAGTCAATTGGGTTTTCCCCGCAGATTCCCCTACTGCCTTGACTTCCCCAATCCACACACTCCACTAATTCCAACAGTGAATCTATATATTCACAATCAAGTGAAATAACTTATAGACATTAACCGCAAAGCTACATGAGCATAACTGCACACAAGCACATGCTTGTTTTAAAGAGGGAATCTGATCCACCTTGAGAAATGCATACAACACACTCCGTTAATCTTCTGGTTGCTTGAATTATTCTGTCCACAGCAATGCAGTAGTTACAAAAAAAAAAAAACAAAACTAAAAAAACCCCAAAACAAAAAAAAAAAAAAAGGGAAAAAACAAACAAACAAAAAACCCCACCCCAACATTTAAAGTATTGCACCAGTAAAATCCATCTGGAAATCCTATATGACCTCTAGAACAGAGATAACAGTAAGGGAAATGGTAAAGGTCTGGAAAAACAAGATGCTTTCAGTCAAAATTTGAAATCACAGCAGTGAAAATGGAATTTTAGATGATCAGTTCAGATGTATTCCTTCTCTAGGCTCCACATCTCAGCATGATAGGAGTGTCATGTTTGTTCTAATATCTTTTCTCCACCAAGAAGGCTGGCCAGCCAGAAAATCTCAAACTGCACCTTCCAAATAATAATACAGCTAAGAACATTTTTTTACACTTTGCCACAAAAGCACAAGGTTTCCTTAGGTCTAGCCAGGGAACAGATTATTTGGGGTTCAAATAACACCTGACAAGTAATAACGGCTTATCTCATTAATTTTGCTCTTGGGAAAACGGCAAGAGGTGATCAACTTCTGCTCCCATTTTGTGTGTTTGTTTCCTATCAAAGATTTTTTTCTTTCACAATGAAATGCAGATAAGAAGTTCACCTCAACAAGATAAAGAGTGAGATGGGTGCAATTAACTCTATGGGGTAATTTGTTTTCTACAAGACCCATGACTTCAATAACATAACATCTAAAATGCTTGAGGTATCAAAAAACTGGAAACAAAACCAATAAGAATAAGATGAAATGTCAGCAGATGGATTAACATCATCGAGAATGTGCCAGATTCTTAAGGCTATATTAAGCAACAATTTTTTTCCAAAGCAAATTCTATGATAATTTTAATAACTTTACTGTGCAACTTGATTTCCTTTTTAACATTAATTTCCTATTTTCCTGCTACTCCTGCAGGGAAGGGGGATGTTCCCAAACTGCTGTCAGTGCTCCAGTGTCTCAGCTGGGCTATGGATTCCTCACCTCAAAGGCTTAGGTGCAAAGTTCTCCATTGTTGTTACAAATGCTGATAATGTCACATAATCATCATTCCAACATGATGTCCTATTGAATTTATTTATTTTTTAATTTGCACATTTTTTCCCCAAAAAAGCATGGTTCCCTTCTAACTGATTTGCTATGCTTGTCAGCCATCACCTATGTGTTAGCTGTCCAAGGGTCTGGATACAACACACCCTCAGGGGATGACTATATATAAAATATGTGAGACTCAATAGACAGCTGATTTAATATGACCTTATCAGCTTATGGCACAGTGTCTCCTACCATTTTTCTCTGACATAATTGAGGTGCTTTTGGCAGAAGGCAATAGATACACACCATATCATATTTAGCTCCATTCCCAGAAATTTAACAAGACTGACGCATCAGCCTTTCCTGTCATTTTTCCCCTTAAAACTGGATTTTCAAGAACACTGAAAAAATGGCACATCACTGCCTAAATGCTTAGCTTTACTGTCGAGAAAACAAAGGCTCTACGGGGCGGTTTGTTTGTTTACTTAGAAACTCTCTCATTTGTTTTGGGGGGGTTTATTTTCCAATGACCTTTGATAAGACCAACACAAGCCAGTAGAAAGAACAGAAATTCCTGCACATGGGAGGACTCAGCAAATTGAACTGATGATGCAAATTGCAGTCATGTAGAGCATAAATGCACAAGGAAACAACCTGCAAAGCTTACTATATAGGGTATCTGGCCAGTTGCTCTCACTTTGCAAACACAGTATTTCTAGACATAGCAGCAGAGTAGATACATAACCTGTTACCTTTCACATCTCTGCTTTATCTCTTCCAAGGCAAAAGAAAGTTGGAAAATGTAACCCCGACACAGCTGTCCTGCTCGTTTCTGGCACCAGCCCAGCCATCAGTGGCCTACAGTCTTCTCACCCCCTGCGCTTTCACAGTGTGGATGTAGTCATAACAACTCCACTTGCAATAAGCATAAAACAGATTGGTAAGTGAATCTAAACGTGTGCCATTGCTCCCCGTGGCCACCTTCACCACTGTGGTCTGGATTTTCAATTAATTCCTATTAAAACAATCAGCTGCCTTTAGAAACTGCTTTTGCTTCTGTGTAAGTTTGTTCTAATTAGCACCGAATAACGAAAGTATAACAGCAGCACCTATTCTACCAACATTTTTAACAAGCTGTCAGAGAAGGAACAGTGCGAATAACAGCTGAGTTTAATATACTACTTTGCCTTTTTTTTTTTTTTTTCGCATTGAGTTGCTTTTAATATTTCTGGGTGACCAAAGCAATCAATTTTGAAGTCAACCAAATACACACAAATTCTTATAGTTCCTTGACACAAAGAGTTCAATCTCAATAAAAAATAAGCCCATGAAGAAATCTCCTCAAATGACTCAGGATGTGTCATCTGGCACATTTATTGCTCAGGGTCCCTGCCAAAGCCCTTCAATATATAATTATCTCAGCTGTGCAACAACCCTTATTTCTATGCATTTAAATTCTTCAGATTTCTCCAGGAGAATTTTAATGGAAATCTTTTCCAACTTCTAAATAATGGTATGTTATTGGATGTCTGAAGTGTTTTTCCTTTATCAGAGATCTGATCTAGAGATGATAAAAATGGCAACTTATTCTCAGCACTGATGAAAAGTACCTGTCTGAGAACTTTGGGGATGTGTGATCTCATCCTGCCACGTTCCTGCAAGACCTGAAAGCTCCTGTAGACTCCAACAGGAGCAGAGAGCACTCCAAGGGGTGAAAGAGGCATCTACAATAAATCTTCCATGTTATCCATTTAACTAAAGAAGAGATGTAGTATGGAGATGGGGAAAAATCATTGCTTCTTGGTATAAATGACATCGATCCTGATTCAAGAAATCGATCCTGATTCAAGAAGTCCCCGATCCTCAAATCATTGCAGACTGGGGAAGTACCATTAAGTGTTTGCCCCATTTATATAATACTTCCTGTGCATCCATTTGCCCATACTTATTGAGAATGGCAAGTCACTCTTCAGCTTGAAAAGTTGCCTCACCCTACTTCTACACAACGGTGCTCTCTTCTTCCTTGAAAAGCACCAGAATGTGTCCAACTTTGAACATCTTCAGATGACTAGGTAAGCACACTGCAGATGTTTCCTCAGACTGGGCCAAATCTTCAGATGTTAAAAACGGGAGTAATTCCCTTGAAGTCATAGGAGTTCTTCCAATTTCTGCCACCTGAGAATGCTGCCTACTGTTCAAACCCGATTCACCTACCTACTGCAAACATTTACATAGAAAACAGGTTTAGGGAAGGAGAGATTGACAACATCGTTCCTGATACTCTGTTTGTGGGCTGGACAGCAATTTATCTTGTCTCTGATCAAACCTACCAGCTATGAACAAAGTTTCACAACTGCAGGAGGCTTTGTGTTGCAACTTGCAACAAAAAAATGTGGCATCGTGCATTATGGCTTAAGTGTTCAATGCATACAGATCTGTTCTTGTAGGCTAACAGAACTTTTATTATAGGATTTTGTTGTTGTTGTTGTTGTTGTTGAATTGAAGAGATGTAGCTCTAGTCTTTGAAGTTTAACACTAGTTGTAAATTCCTTGAAGTCAGCCCTATTTCCTTTTATATTAGCATGTTAACAAGCTTTGGAAGACTGACAGACCTTACAGGAAGACACAGCTGGGTGCTCCTCTAGTCTGGGCTTAATGAAAACCAGAACATGAAGGCTGAACTCTGTGGCTTGTCTGCTGTTTACAGACTCGGCAGGAAGAATCCACTGCCCCAATGATGAAGGCATAATGTCCTCATCAAATACTGATACTTTCTGTACTACCAAGGAAAACAGTTGGGATTAATTAAGAAAGGAAATGCCACAATATTTTAAATTACTTCTGTAGTTTAAACCTTTGTACCAGATGAAGTCCAACAATAAATAAAAAAACACAACCCACCCTGTGAAATACTGTGAAAGATGGGATTTTGCAAACAGGGACTGATTAAAGGGTGAGGGCCTAACCATGAATGTGATCCAGATTTGGACCGAGAGAGAGAGAGACTACCTTTCAACTCCCCTGTGCGTGGAGCACCATGTTACTCTGGGCTAAGTGAAAATGTGAAGGATCAGGAAGAACAAAACATTATGCCCCCAAAATTCTAAGACAGTAACAGAGTATAAAGCAATCCCCAAAATACATTGGGAATCACTGTTTATCAGGATGACTGTGATTTCAAAGGATGCTCGAGCGATGCCTATCCCACAGACAACATCCATGTAGAACACCCCCCAAAGAAGAGATTCTGTACCCCATCTCCAGAGAACTGAGCCCACAATAAAGGAGGGCAAGCAAAGGCAGATTTGATTAGCACTTTCATCCTGTGGTCTCAGGCAGTTTTAGAGTCACCTTTCGCAGTACTTGGGTTGGAAGCGTCCTCCCCTTCCTGGGAATCCCTTATGCTACTCTGGCCCTTTTGCACTGCATGAGCTGAGAAGTAGGTCTTTCCTCCCATTTCTGCTTGTCCAAGCCCTGATGGTTGGAAAACAAGTTTTAGAGAGATGAAAGATCAAGCTCCAATGCTGCATTCCAGAGCTCTCATATCTCTAGAGATCATCTAGGAATATTGTCTCAACCCTGAAGTTTAACAGCGGATTTTACTATGGCATCTATTTACATACACTTCTTTGATTTAGTGAAATATATGCTCCAACACACTTGTAGTACATGTCTAATTTCCACATGTATAAAAGACAAATATGCATATAAATCAAATAACTGCAGGCACAACTGGCCAATTCTAGTCAATGACATACACAGTTTCTATGACAGCTACGTTTTTCCCACCTATCTATAATGCTTATGAAGGTCTATATTCAAGTGCTTGGAAAGAAAGAACATTCACAGGTTGAATAAAAACCACTTTTGCGTTACTATTTTACATCCTTTTTAAAAAAACATGGTTATCAAAGGCCGAGACAAAGCTAGTTTCTTGGAGTACAGTTTTCAAGTCAATCAGGCAGAGTTTTTCTGTTGCTGTTATTACAGCAACATCATTAAAAAAATCTTAAATGTTGACAGCAAAGATAACCTTTAAATACTGTCCAATCTCAACAACCATATGTTGCATTTTCACACATGCTTAGAGCTTTTTGCTGGATGCCAGATTTCCATGTGCACCTGGTTGTGCAACCAAAATATCCAGCCAGAAACGTAAATAACGCAAAGTCTGAACCTCATTTAAGCCATATCACTGAACATTAAAAGTGTAAGTTCAGAATCTGTTTTGATGAACACTTAAAACAAATCATTTCTTATGCAATGAAGACAGTTCTTGTGATCCACAGCGGAAAGGAAGGGGGAGCTTGGGGAGTCCATGCAAGAACTTGCTTTTGCAATTTTGCGGCTTATGGACAGCAAGGTTGTATAGCAGCTTGATGGAAGCCAGAGTCAGATGTATTATTGTTCCAGGTTTTCTTAAGGCTTAGTGATATTTGGTGGCTGGTTGTTTGGGGTTTTTTTTTCCTCTTTTTGAAAACTCTTTAGCTATAACTTTTCTATAGGTGACAGCCATGCCGAGTAGCTGAGATTCATTTTGCTCCTCAGCATTCTTCCAGTAACTGTAACTGCCTATGCCAGCCTGGGCATACACACTAGTGACAAATAAAACCACAGGCAGCAACAGCAAAGGTATCCTTCTTGAAAATTTCCTCTCTTTTGATATTGATTCAGATTCTTTGCTCCTGGAATGAAAATAGTACAAACATAGCACTGCTCCTCAGGGAAAGGCAGCCAGCCTGGTGGGTATTCCTCCCAGGCCCTACTGAGGAAAGACTGGTGACTGACTGGCAACATACTGGGTCTAGATCTGTTGCACACTTAATAAGACCAATGAGTTGCATTCGCAAATAGGCAAAAACCCAACAAACTCAGTGCGGGACAGAGATGGCAAGATACTACAGATCAAAACCATAAGCACTTACTTGAAGCAACAAGATCAGAGTCGTTTACTGAGTGCATGAAAACTGGTGAATCCAGCAGAAGCAATAATGCTTTGACTGCCAAGGGGACTTAAACTGATGATTTCAAAATGCAAATGTAAGACATTCAGAAAGTCTGCCTCCTGTTTCATTACAGACCATAAAACCTTCATGTAGGTGACTTTGCCTCAACTTTGCTGGACTAACTTAGTGCAGTTTCTGAATAGGCTTTTTTATAAGACAGAACATGTCAGTTAAAAAAAAAAAGAAAGAAAAGCACAATCCAATAATCTAGGATCAGGACAGAAGCCAAAAATTTCAGGATTATAAATGAAAAAAATGTTTTTTATGTGCCTCACGCACTGTTTATTCTCATGGGTCAGTTGGTGATGATAACATCCACATTAAAGACCTTTCTCTGACTTTATTAATGTATCCTGTACCCTTCACTTAGCTGGTGTAGCCAGTCTCTAGAAGTACATACAACGCTTCATTAGTGCTTATTCATTTGGGATAGCAGTGTTCCATCTAACCTGAAATATTACTATGGATCTTTATTTCTTCCACAGCCTTGCTTCCCAATTACAATTGTAAGTCATCCTATTAAAAAATGTTGCCGTTTCATCAAATAGGCTCAATTAGTGGAATTATATTCCTGTTTCTGTTCTTATCCTAACATTTCATCTGAAATCTGTGCTTCTGACTGAGAATTCATAAAATAGGAATTGGTCTATAAATAATAAAGAAAGTTTTGACTAATATGGATTGAATGTGTTCCTCTCACAATCTCCATATAACCTCCATAATGTCAAGCCCCTGAGTGATTTTGTTGATTATGTACAGCATCCTGACATGCAAACTCACAATTTAGCCTGAAGACATTTGCAATTAATTAATTAATCCCAACAGAAATTATCAAAACTCATTCACTGGGTATTGCACAGCCAGCAGCAAGCAAGAAGAGACTTTTTAACCATGGAGGAGAGGAACTCTTCAAGCAGAAATAACGCCTGCTGCAGAAAACAAAATGTAAATCTTAGAACAAAGAAAGCTTCCTGTTAAAGCATGGATGCACAGCGAGTTGCCCAAGGGTTGCATGATGTCCTCCAAGACCTACTTTGATGCCCATCACGCTTCCCTCAAGGCTTTGTGAGTTGTGTCTGACCTCTGACATGGATAACCACAACAGCTCAACTTACCACAGCAACATCAACATGAGAAATAAGCAGAAGATGCCTCAAAATACTGGGGAGGTATCCCAGATGTTTGGCGTGTTTTTTCTCTTAAATGGGCAAGAATTACAAGTTCCTCTTGCAAAACAAATTAATAGAAATGGTAATGTTTTTCAGGAGTTGTTTCCTGAAAATCCTTAATTTGGAGGTACCTTTAAAAAATTATACAAAGCTTTATTAAATGCACAGAAGATGTCTGCATTACATGCACTCTCCAACCCAGCTATAGTGTAGCTCCAGCCACTTTGATATGAGCTGTGACTGATTACAGGTGATT